>NC_090932.1:760342835-761592835 GCF_040938575.1 Ambystoma mexicanum | reverse complement strand
AGATGAAGAAGAGTTCAGCAAATGCTGGGCCTTGGTTTTGCAAAGTATTCTGGATCAGGACAAGATGAAAAGTTCTGGACAGGATGAAGGAGTCAGGAACAAAGCGCTGCACGGAAATCAGGATGTAGTCAGGAATCGGTGTGTGTCTGTGTGTGGTGTAGTTCCTATATTTATCATGCCAAGTGACATCATAAAGTTTATGGTAGGGGCAGATATTCAAACCACACCCCCACGGCTGTGATAGGTCAAAGGCACTTGCCTTTTCTTGATTGAAGTCAGGAAGAGCCGTCATTTTATGGTGTGATTTGGGAACTCCCACATTGATCTGGACCAAAACTTAACTTTTCCACAAATACCCATTTCTAAAATGATGCCCTCTAATAAAATCGGACACATGCATTACATATTTGATGGGTTATCTTTACATTCAATTACCATCTCAGTAAGAGCTGGCTTTGTCGTTCTGTGGAATTCTGTCAATTTTAATCATAACGGTTTGGCCTAACAATTCCTAATTCAGTACATATATGTGCAATCACCACTAGAGCATGGGTATACAATATTAGACTTGCAGCATTAATAGGTTTGGCGCAATCAGTGTTTTGGTGTATCTTTGGTTCCTTATGCAGTACAGGGTTCACTCTTCAAAGAAAGGGCATACAATTAGATTTACAACTACCAATTTTTAGATGTGTCCTCCTTCATGTTGCAAAGTTAAAGAGTTTCAAAACATAATCACAAGTAGGCATTTAAACACCGAAAGTAGCTCTTTGTTGTAATATGCGAGAACCTCCAGTATGAATTAAGCCTTCCTGCTAGCAGGGGAGTGTCAACCTGAAGTGCCATCTTTCCCAGGCTGAGAACTGTCAGGCAGAATTGTAATTACTCAAGACTGTGTTTTAACTTGAAGTTACCTACATCTTCATTAAAACAGAGAAAATGAACACAGTTTCAGTGTATTTTGACAGTTAAAGAATTAAGCCTTTCCACAAAAACATACTTGTAAACAGGTGATTTTTGCACTTCCCTGAAAAAGCACTTTTAAACTGAGTCTTTTAAATCTACTTTTCTTAGGCAGTACATACACTTTTAATTCAGCATTATTTCTGTCCTTGAGTTTTGGAATTTGTCTTGCAGTCTGGATATATGTATCCAGCCTTTGTTTGGAGTTTTGTCTGTACTGCTGAAATTGTTATATGTTGCCACTTTTAGCTGCATTTTTCCCGTGAAACTGGAACGAAATGTTATTGAGCTGGTTTTTCATAAGATACATTTCTTAGCTGCTGTCAGTCAGTCAGTGAAGCCCTGTTTCTCTGAGCCTCCTGGAGGATCTGTGATTTCAGTACACTTTTAATTTCAATTGTTCACTGAAAAATGAATGAATCTAGCGCCAAAACTGCACTTAGAAGGTTGCAATTGGTTGGGGAAGCTGCATTTTAAAATGCATTTTCAGTTTTTAACCCAATTCTGTGGCCTTGCTCCATGTTAAATGTAACATCACCCACTGACATTCTGCAGCAGTGAGAATTCTGTTGTCATCCCCACTTTGACTTTGTGGCAGGGGTGTGCAGCCTTTGGTGAGAGTGCATCTTTTTGGGCGCACAGGGTTATCACATCCATTTTTGGCTGTTTCTTTCCCCATTTGTACAGGGGTGCAGTAGGGCGCATCAGCATGGGTAAAAATATCCCACAACATCCAGTGTTTCTTTGTTCTGTCTGGTACTATATTTTTTGCCTCATATCTATATATCTATACAACAGCCCAAATACACTGCTATGTTTCAGTTGGAGGTCTGACTCCTACTTGCAATAGGGATTTCTTGATAAGGGTGGCCAAAGTAAGTAGTAATCTATCAACTTACTTTTACAACAGAACATTCAAGGTCATGGCTATTTTCATTGGATGTACAGCCAAGTATTCTCCACCTTACTCTGGATTTTGGTTAGTCAGCCCGATTATTAACTCCCTCTTCTTGTTGCTCCCTCACTTGAAAGTATACTTGAGGATCATTGAAAGTCAAGACCAAATGGTTTCATTAGATGTTAAGCAAAGCTCAGACAGTAGAGATGACTGTGGTGCCAAATGTTGTATACAAGAAACGAGGGGGGTCCTGCCTGTAGGGATGCTATTTGGTTGCACACTTATTCAAAAAGCAAATTTATTTACATAAATGGCACACTGGCAGCATACTATTTACTGTCAAGTTGTGCAAAGCTGTGTAAAAGATGCAGTATAGGTACTCGGAGTGAGTTACAATTTGTTTTACTGGTAGTGAACACATTCATTTTTAAAGACATACATAAGAGTTAAAAAAGTTCTGTGAGCAAATGTACATCAAAACCCGAGAGGGTTCATATAACAGGAAACAGGTTGTCTCATGTTCAACAGAGAGGTACAAGTATCAGTATAATTCCAACAAACTAAATTCTTTGTACATGCAAGGGTGAGTTACCCAAGTACATGAATACCCAACCCAGGCACGTACAAGCATTACTCCATGCTAAATGTACATGTACCAATTAATCCCAACAGTGCTAATTATTTTCACATATAGTAGAGGGAAAGAAAAAAGGAGTTTCCAACTACAAATGCATTACTTCATGCAGAATTGTCATTCCATGCGAACACTGTAGGTAAGTGAAAAAGATGGAAAAAGAGTCCCAAATAATAGAGTACATAAGGTGCACACAATTCTGAACCTTGTACTTAGAAAGTGGACATCTTATTTTTAGGGGGATTTTTTCCTTTTAGACATTAAGAGGGTCTGTTCGAGCCCGGCTGTACGGTGACCTTGTGATAAATCGACGTCTAGAATGTGAATCAGAAACCCCAGATGGGGTTGAACCATTAAGCAGCAAGAAAACGTTATGCTGGTGTTCGCAGACGTTTCGGCATATGTTGTGAACAAGCCTTCTTCTGGAGCCAAGGCGCTGATCCCCTGCAAAAAGCAGAGGGGACCATAAGTTGGGTGGAAGTAGTGTCCATAATGGTTATTGCTCAATGTAACTAACTACATGAGTGACACAACATAGTTAACACAGACTAAAAGGGTAAGTTTAAAAAGGATATAATTTGCTCTTGGAAACACAATTCCAAACATACACTGACCTCAACAGGGGTAGCAACAGGTGAGGTTGCCTTACTGGCTTGCAAGTTTGAGGTTGCAGGGTGGGTAGCCCATTGTTGGAAAGGCAGTTCCGGCTCCTTCACCATCCAACGGAAAGACTAGGGCACTAAATGGTGTTATAGGGAAACAAAGATAGTTCACTCAAGAAAATGCTGTGAGAAAACAATTTAAAATTGAGGTTGCCAAAGAATGGCAAGAGGGATGTTAAAACTGGGCACCTTAATGTCCAAGATGAGGTTGGTATCAGGATAGGGTTGAATCAACCACGTTGCCCCAGTAGGACCGTGCAGCGCATAAGTATATGCATGCTTCTGTGTAGAGAAGAACAGACAAGAACATATCTATGTGAGTATAATTACTCTAGTGGTGCTGGAGCAGGCAGCGATTCCTAGGTAGGGCGGTCTGCTACAGGGAGGTGAACTAGAAATTATAGTCAATCACCAACAACTGGGTAGGGCACGGAAGGATCGATCCGTATTATCTCAGCATTGTACAGCTCTGCCGGTGAGGGACTGCTAGATGCTGTAAGCAGTTGCCGGCAGAACTGTGTCCAAAAGTAGTAGTGCGCATGCGTGTGGAGCGATGGACTGATCCCGCACGCATGCGCATACGAGCGGACTTGCTTGCTGGTCCCGTGCACATGCGCATTCGCTATGGCACACGGGGAGTGCTGTATATAGCGAATTCAAGGGCAGCAAGCCGGCGCAGGTAAAGCATTCAATGTCTGCGTTGCATATATTTGTTAGGATCGCCACATGGGAAAAGAAGAAGCGGTCCCAGCGAGGGTGGCGTGCACTGTCTCAAAGATCGAGGCACGTGAATGTGTATTGGAAAACAAGAAAAAAGACATATCTAGTATAACAATGGTGTTCCCAACGTTGAAGATCTGGCAGCCAGTTATAATGGCCAGCCCAGCCAGGAGGTGGGCTGTGTCCAAAGCTACGGCTTGGCAGCCTAGATTTACGGAGCCCTAAGGCTTAATTAACAGTATGTACCAGCATTTACAAGAACAGGGAATATACTGAGTAGCCCTGAGCCTGCTGACATAGTAGCAGTACAATTAGAAGCAAGCATAGGACTGGCAAGTAGAGTGGCTGGAGTCAGGAAAAGAAGGAGACAGTAAGCCCCACAACAAGGCCTGCCAGGTGCTGCAAAAAGAGTCCCTAATATGGGGCCTGAGGGGGGACGTGACAATACCCTAATGGATGTTTAAACACCAGGGAGGGGTTGTGGGGGGGAAAATAGCCCAGAGGTATTTCATGTCAAGGGGCCTGCTGGATGTGCCTCATTAAGTCTGTGTGTTATTGATTTCAGCTTGAACATCCACCAGGCTTCTTTGAAATTGAGTGAGCTTGCTGGATTGTTCATCTGGGGTATCTTGTCCACTACCCACCAGAGGAAGTTATTTGGGCCATGGCGGAGTTCTGTAAAGTGTGATACCAAAAGTGCCAAATGTTGCACTGTGATGGGCACCGCTAAAGCTGAAGACCGAACGGTATATGAGAGTTTCTTCGATCTTAGTGATCAGCTGAATGTTTTTCATGCTGGGGACAGCTGTGGGTAGCATATAGGCTTCTGTAAATATATCGGAACAAATCAGTCTATGAACAGTCAAATCCAGTCAAGTTTTCAGAATAACCAACAAATATGTAAACAATCTCCACTTGAATTAACATGTAGCTAATCATTAGGCATACACTGAAAACTTGTCTGGGCTTCATTATTTGGTTGGTCGTGAGTCCGGTCTTACTAGTCAGCTGCGGCAATTCCTTTTTGTTGAATCTTGCTAGAATTGTGTTTTGGGTGACCGTAATGGCACACATTTTGAATAGTTCCGCTGGGAAAGGCTCAGCTGCAATATGCCATTTAATAAAGTAAAGAACCTACTGTTTCCTGCATTTAGAAAAGATAGAGTTATAATGATGTGCTATTCGGGTGGCTCTCTGCTGCTAACAGTATTTACCTCTAAAGCAAAAACACCTGGTAAGATTGTTGCATTTTCCTTTACCATTTACTGGGATGATCTTTGATACGTCAGTTGTTTCAATTTACCATAGAGGGCTAGCATCTCCCAGCCTCTCTATCTGCTGTTTTACAAAGATATCCATCCTAAAAATGTTGTTTTGCATCCTTCCATGTGTATCCAGCCATTGCTGAGAGCTATTTGAGAACATGGTCTCCAATGTGTTCTCTTTTTATGTTTCAATTTTAAAACTATTTGTAGAACTGTTTAAGAAGAGCAGGAAACTGGCAAGGTCTATGTATAATGCAGTATTCTCCTACTCTCACAGTAATCCATATGCCCCCTCCTTAATCTTTAATGGGCTCTTCCCAGCCTAAAATAAAAACACTGAGTTTCACCCTCCGTGGTGAGTCTACAGGTTGAGAGGTACCACATAAGCAAGGTCAGTACGTTGATCTTTTTTCAGCAGATTGTTATGCAACTCCAGTCCACCACTGCCAAATGGACAGCTCTGTAATGTGTTTGGCCACCTGGTTCACAAATAGAATTAAATATGAATAAGTAAATAAAGCAACATTACACCTTGTGGGAATTGCCTCAATCTAGTTCCAGAAACCAGCTTTCCAGGGGCATTATGCCACATAGATGGTGGCATGCCACCGAGTACACACCGAAATATACTGGAGCAAAGACTCCAATTGCACCAGGTCAACAAAAAGACCAAAGAATTCAGCCAAACATGGAAGGCGAGTTGCAGCATCACAGTCACGCAGTGGCGGCACACTGAGTGACTATTGAGCTTACCAGCTTTATGCCTCCAAGCTCTGTTATTTTCATGCAGTGGTGAAAGTTCCCGCTACAAATTTGCTATGACTATATTTATGAGATTACTGAATGTGGTGGATTGCGTATGCTCCATTGTGTATTTTAGTGGAAGGTTGGAAGATGATGGCTGAGCGGTTGGTTGCTAGCAGGAGTGTACTACACTAGCACAGGGCTGACCCCTGCACTGCAGTAGGAGTGGGTGCCATGATGGTCCATATGACATCACACCATTAGCACAGTGGTGATGCCACTGCTGCAGCAGGAGTTCAGGTCCATTGGAATCTACTACACTACACTACTACACTACACTAGTAGAGTGGGGTCCCATGCACAGCAGCAGCAGGATTTGAATGTGGTCCATGCGGTTCCACTCCGCTAATATTTAAACGTATTTATCTGGCCCGATGACAGGGCCACGCTTAAAATGCTTCAATTTAGCTTTTATTTGATGCACTACTCCAGGCTCACACCATTTTCCTCTCACGTCTTACTGACAGTCTGAAAATCCACATTTACAACATATTCACGGAATTTTACTGCAGATTACAGTCAGTCCCTTTAGAAACAACGCCAGCAGTCCCTGCAGCGAGGTAAAGCCTGCATGCTTTGGCGTCTTTTAAAACAGCGTCAGTCTGTTTTTCATACACGTCCTAATATTTTTAAATCGCTGTTTCATATCCCTCTAGTATTTGTTATTTTTATTTTGTCTCAAAACTTCCCTTTTCTATTCAACTATCATGGTGTTAAAATCATCCAATTTGTTTCGCTAGAGTAATGCCCAATTTCCCTGGTACCAGAGTGCTGTGTGAGAATATACAATGCTTGAGCATCCTACTGCTTGAATGCCGTGTGAAGTATTAGATATGTGTTTACCAAGCAGCTGCATTTCTTGGAAGACAGGCGTTTTAGATACGTATTCCCTGAAAGTCCCTGTACGCGTAACTTGTTTTCCATTATCTGGTTCAGAGCCTAAACGAAGCCATGTGTCTGTGAATCACAATGAACATGTTTCGGGTAGAGACACACAGCAGCATGGCTTATTCATTTTAGAATAATCCAGACCTGGACCGGCTTTAAATCCAAGAGAATCTACAACCATTTGACAGACGACTTTTTACGTAGGCTATGTTATGCTATGCGTTTTATACCATGCTTTGCTGTCATTTGCATGGGCCCTTGAAGCTCTGGTAGATCTAAAAGAGACCGGGTTGGTTAAGCTAGAGTTGTGCTCATAAGTGCTAGTCCGATGCACCTCTGTTTATTTCAGTTTCACATGGTGACAGATGTTAAGAAGAGCTTGTTTTTTGTGTTGCTCTAGTATAGAACATTTGACAAAGAGACTAAGGATTCCAAACATGTAATGCCAATGATGGAGCTTTGAAAGTGGACCCGCTGTGAATAAATTCCTCTTGAATTTAAAGTAATGGTTTAGACCATTAAATCATTATTTGCATGAGCTGGAAGAGTGTTGTCAGATCATAATTAGGGCGACTGTCGAATCAGCAACTATTGATCTTTTTCGTCAATAATTCATCCAGCCTTTCCTGTGGTAGAAATAAAGTTGCTGCACTTTATTCAGTGTGTCTTATGTTCTGTCACATAGGTGACGGGGAGCAATGACCGGAAGCACAGACTGCATGTTTAAAGTGGTTTGTTAGTGAACTATGCCAGTGTGGGGCAAAATAATAAGCATGGGTGAATAAATGGCAAATGAAAATGTGTCAGAATAGGGCCGGTGAATTCTAAAATTCAAGGAAAACTCAATGTTTATTATGTCCATCGGTGTTAGAAAGTACTGGGGGTCCCGATTCCTGGAGAAGAAAATTATGCACAAAGAACATCCTCTAGTTCTCCCGGTGTCTGACATACGCCTTCCACTGAGTTCCTTGAGGGTAGAGGTAACTAATGGTTTCACTGGGATGTCTCCGTTTCTTTCTCCTTCTCCTTCATCCCTTGTCCTTTGCTGGTCTGTTGTGCGTTAAGCTCAACAGTGAGTCCTTGAGTGTGGTCGTTGAGGTAGACACCTTCCTGGGAAGTCGGTGCACTCCCACACCAGGGCAAGTAAGGGAATTGGCATCAATCATGGCACTTTCCAATGGTGTGGCCCTAAGAAGCTTGGTAGTGTGAGGGGGTGGCCAACAACTCTTCCTGGGCTAGTGTAGTCCATTGCGAATCTTGAGGGACCACCTTCATTTAACTTTCCTAGGCTCTACGGATTCACTTTCTCTCCATGTATACTGTCAATCTCTGCGGTTATACTTTCTATGACCTGCCGGTCTCCCCTTTGTAGAATTCTCTCCTTTTCCAATAACCTCATAAGTGTATTTGTCCTCCCCTCTATATACTTTTGGTCACCTTCATCACCCCTGTGGGCTACCATGCTCTCACATTCAGAGCCTTGAACTTCAGACTTTTGATCACAGTCATTTCCCATCTTCAAATCTCTGCCGCTATCCCCTTCTTCCGCTACTCTCCGATTCTCTTCCCCAATCAATTTCTTCACCCTGTTAAGCAAGCCCATCACGACTTTCCATGCTCATGGCCTCCTTCACCCCTTTGGGCAGAACTTTATCCCTGGTCACCTTTACTATCTTTGGCTACCACTCCTTAACAACATCTCCAGTTCTCCTTGCTCCTTAGTTTAACCTCCTGGGTCTCTCCTCCAAGGCTCTAGTGTGGCCCAGCTTTCCGAACCTCTCTTCCAGCCTCCTGGGCTCTGCTCCAAATACAGATCCCCCAGCTCTATCCTCAAGTCTTCTCCAAAACAGTTCCTGTCTTCTGTCTCCGATCCATTGCTCCTACTTTAACCACTTCTGATCTCAGACTGAATCCTTGAGTTTTGATATGGCTTTAATTGTACCCCTTAAAGGAGCCTGTCCCTTGATGGTGCCATGTGAATGTTACTTGCCCTGGAGCGCATCATTCCGACATAGCCCTGGGGCCCTTTATCGGCTGCCTGGTGAGGCACCAGTCCCTTGGTCAGCTCATTAGAGGTCCCCAAAGTGAGGTAGGGAATTCATAATTTCCCACAATGTAACACTTCTTTCCTTTTCTGAAAGTGAAGAAAATGACAACACCGCATTGGGGATGAGAGGTGATACAGACAATCCAGTTGCATTGGAGTCTTGCTGCCATAAGAACACTGTCTGGCTGACTACAAGTTTTGGAGGAGCCAAAAGCCTCTACCAGACCCAGCCCTAACCTGCCTATATGTTGGGAGGTAGAGATAGCGACAAGGGCTACACCTGTAATGATCCCAATAATACGAGACGGCCTTTGAAGCGAAATACACATTGAGGAAGCCATTCTTTATGTATCCACGAAGAGCTGACAGTCTTTTGGGAAAGATCCCTGAAGAACGAGAGAAAATGAATGAAAGAGCAGACTGGTGACGTCACAACATGTAACGTGACACACTGAGAAGAGGTAGTAGTGGAGAATATAAGGAGAACACATAGACCCTGATGAAGTAAAATAATCAAATAAACTGGTTACATGCAAAATGAAGATTACACTTATGAAGAGCACAGAAGAAAATACAAGCCGTTTTACAACTGTACAGAGCCAGTAACACAAGCAGACTAAGTGGTCATAGAAGCTAGCTACATGTAGTGTATAGATTGCAGGCAGTGCCGCCAAGGTATACATAAAGCATTAGAAATCTGGATGGTCCACATCGTGTTTTTAGCAAACTTGGGTCCCATGGACAGAAAGCCTGAAAGTTTGTCACAGTTGATAAACAGTAGTTGACGAGCAAGAACAATCAAGGAGGCTTGCCTGGCCCAGTGTCAAGAAAGGCCAGGGCAGCCGAGAACTGGTTGTCTATTCAAAGGCCACAATTAATACAAGAGATAGCCAAGTTCCTGGCAAGGTGCAGCTGAGAGACGAGTGCCAAGTTTTATTTGTTTTAATACCATCTAACAATAAAATGAAGCACGAAATGTGGTGTCTAGTCATGGGACCTCGGTCGAAATAGACTCAATCAGATTATGTCGAGGCAAGCAGATGCGAGTATACACATACTCCCTAATATTCCCAGGAGTTGTGAAGCCTACAAGGTCATGTTCAAAGGCTAATTGAATAACAGAGTAAGAGTGATGATGGATGGATGTCAGGATAATTGGGTGGGAAGGTTTGGTCAAGACCTGCCCACCAGCACCTGGGGTACCAACTTGTGTGCTGCTAGCGAGTGGAATATTCCAGAATGGTAAAAGTGTACCAACCAATTAGAGGGCCACGTAGCAAAGAGCCCTATAGTTTGAGAACCAATTAATTGTTGTGTATTTTGTGATGATGTAGATGACTCGCACTAGAGGAGGTTTTAGTTGCCCACCTGACAGTAGAGACCCAATCATAACTTCAACCCCCATAGAAAGTATAATATGTATATGTTCCTTGTTACTCTATCACAACCCCACATACATTTTTACAGTTTGCCATGTATTATGATATCAGTGATGAAGAATTTTTAGAATAAAAATTTCTTTTTTATGAAATTCGTTAAGATTATGCTGTGTGACATCTGAGGATGTCCGTTGTACTCCCTATTTTAGATAATATTTATTAAAACAGCATACACCTTGTTAATGTCTTGAGTCAACCTGCATCCCCATCCTTCGCATAAGAACGCCACCTCGCCTTAAAGAGCCCCTTGTCGGGTTCAAGTGGTAGCGGGTTGGATGGTTGAAATAAAAGGTCTGTCGATTTAGTAGACTCGAGACTCACTGATTATCCAATACCCTCTGCTCTTTAGCTGGAAGGAAGCAAAGTTTCCTGTGGAGAACGGCTGAAATAGTCAAGCTTGCAAGTAAAGAAGATACAGGTGGGACTGTCCCTCTTTGACAAAATCCCTCCTGGTTTCCACAGGTGCAAGCGGGCTGAAGACAACAGCGGCCGGATTGCGGGAGGGGTGAGGATACTGAGGGCCGACAGCTGAAAAGCGAATGGTGAGTAGACTAAGAGACTGGCAATAGTGTAGGGAAAAGGGGATTGTAAAAGTTGAAAGTAATGGGGGTTGTTTTAGTGGGTGACAGAGGAACGTCACAAATATATGATAAAGTGGTAAAGTGAGGCGTATATATAGTGCCTGAAAGCCCAGTAGTCCTTGTTTTAGAAACGGAGAAGAAATCATTTCAAAATCCAAGTGGATAAAAATAGGCTACACGCAGATAGATCTGCGAAAGGACTTGATTTAAACTCCCATATTAAACTCCCATCTAAGTGTTTTAGGGGCTAAGTGAAAAGAGGTCATGATGTGCATGCGAAGTCGCTTGTTTGATTGTTTGTGAATTTTATTTTTTAAAGAAGTATTGGGAGTAAACAGCAAAAATAGGCTGTGTTGTATAGTGACAAAAGGTCATTACTTATTTTAGGTAATTGTCAGCACCAACAGAGTATGTCGATCATAGAGTAGATTGAAATTATTGAGACATAAAGGCTTTGAGCGGCGAGTGTGGAGCACGCTCATATTGTTTTTTTTCTGATTCTGTAACGCTCACCTGACTCCCACGGAGGCGCTGGCCTGGTTCGCGCTGCTGTGACCTCTTCTAAGGTGATGCGCAGGGTTCGGAAGACGGACTGGACCGGGCCCCCAAATCTGGCTTGTCTGGCTCGCAGAAGTATCCTTCTTAGGGTCTGGAAGGACGAGCTCTCCATCCTGCTTCTGATGCAGGGGCGCGTTGGTATCCAGTTACTTCACTGTATTTTCGGATTGGTGAGAACCAAACTTGCTTGGCTTCCAGGTAAGTTTTTTGATAAGAGGTTCCCCTTGTGTCCATGCATTAATGTACTAATGCTAGTGTCTTTTTCCCCATAGGGGCCGGGGTACGGAATGCCGGGGAACAGGCACCGACCCGAGATGAGAGGTGAAATCCTTGTAGAAATCAGGTAAGTCTTTAATGAGCGTTTTTTGGTAATGTCTTTTCATTCGCTCATTAACGCTGATGTCTTTTTTTCCCCTTAGGGGCCGGGGTCCGGAAATGCCAGGATGCGGCACGGACCCGAAATGAAGAGGGAATGAATCAACCGGTAAGTCTTAACATGGAGATTTAGCTTTCCTTATTCCCTTCTCTCTCTCACCTTTTGTTCTTGTCTTTTTCTCCCTAGGCGCTGGGGCGTGACGGCGAACCCAGATGATCGCTGCTGAACATGGAGGCGCCCTGTAAAGGTGAGTGGAATGCGGCGCTGCAGCGATCGACATGATGAGCTTTTAAATAAAAGTCTTCCTTTTCAGGATTGTCGGCTAGATGTCTCCGGGATGCGGATTTAGCAGGTAAGGACTTTTCCTTCTTCTGTTCTCTTCTTCTCTTCCTTTGCAGGTGATCCAGGATGCTGGCAGGCGTGGCAGAAGGCAGGATGCAGGAGCAGACACGGTGAGCGTCCAGCTGCTAGATGCAGAACAACGCGAAGCACGTGTGGCTGTTCGGGTGGGGTTTAAATAGCCTTGGAAGAGGTTCCAGGTATGTATCCTTCCTCCAATCAGGTATGTATCCTTCCCCGACCACGCCCGGATGGTAAATTAGTCCCACAGGTAAAGTAGTTCCTTTCAGGCCTCAAGGAGGCCGGGATCCTGCAGCATGGTCTGCATCAGGTAAGTGCACCCAAGCACTCACATAATGAGCCTGGCGCCTATGGCGCCAGGACTGATGTCTTTTATGAGCCTGGCGCCATAGGCACCAGGACACTGTCCAAAGGGCCCCTATATGGGGTTGCTGGGTCCGTCCTTGGGGACTGGATGTCCGCTTTCGGGGACGCAGGGCTTGAACCGGCTTCCCGGGAGCGGGCATCATGACAGCACTCCCCCCCAAGGCCCCTCCCAAGGTTGTTCCCTCCGGGGGTTTTGGTTTGTCTGGGAAGAGTCAGTGGAATTTCCTGACTAATCGAGGTGCATGCACATGGTCGCTGGGTTCCCACGACCTCTCCTGAGGTCCGTACCCCTTCCAATCAATTAGGTAGAACAGTTTTGACCTAAACATTTTTGAGTCTAAAATGTTCTTCACTTCGAATTCGGGCTCCCCATCTATTAGAATAGGTTCTGGAGGTTTGAGTAGTCGGGTTCCGGGTACCACTGGTTTCAGAAGTGACATGAAAAACAGGGTGAATTCGCATACTAGCTGGTAAATCAAGTTTAACAGCCACTGTCTTAATTATTGCCGTAATAGAATAAGGTCCCAGATATTTTGGGTTAAGAGTTCGAGGCCCTTTGAGTGGTAAATGTCTGGTAGCTAACCACACTTGATCCCCAATCTGATACGGAGGTGCTTCACTCCGATGTAGATCAGCATTCTCCTTGTATTTTCTCTTGGCTTGTTGTAAATGCGTAGTTGCCTCTTTGAAGGCTTGGGTAATTGTAGAATGCAGATGTTCTACTGCAGGCATTCCGAGGTTCTGAGGTGAGTCAAGGTTTGAGGTTCGAGGGTGATGCCCAAACAAGGTATAAAAAGGACTGTGGCCAGTTCCAGAGTGTACCGAATTTTTATATGCGTATTCGGCTATCCAAAGAATGTCTTTCCAGTTGCTTTCAGATTGCTGTAAAATACACCGTAAGTACTGCTCAAGGGTCTGATTTGTCCTCTCGGTCTGACCATCGGTCTTAGGGTGGTGACTGGTCGATAATCTTACGTCGATTTGCGCCATTTGCGCCAGAAGTGGGAAATGAATTGGCTTCCCCGGTCAGAGATTAGTATAGATGGGAATCCATGTAGCCGAACAATATTTTCGAGGAATTCTTTGGCTAGGACAGAAGCTGAAGGTAAACCTTTCAAAGGAATAAAGTGGGCCATTTTGGAAAACAAACCCACAATTACCAGAATAGTATTGTACCCCGAACAAGGAGGCAGGTCCGTAATAAAATCCATTGATAGGGTGTGCCAGGGTGCTGGCGGTATGTCTAGAGGTTGAAGGAGACCGGCTGGTCTTTTCTTTTGACTTTTATTTTGGGCGCAAACACCACAGGACATCACAAAAGATTTAACATCTTTTTGCCAAGAGGGCCACCAAAATTGTCGTTTCACCTTTTCCTCTGTCTTGGCAATACCGGGGTGTCCCTCTATTAATGTATCATGATAACCGGAAATAACTAGTTCGTGTAATTCCTTATGTGGCAGGAATAAGCGTCCTTGGAAATAAGGTAAACCATTATCTATGGTAAAGTCTGATCCCTTTTGTATCCAATCCTGTAAGGTTGTAGGGTCTAGGAGTTGTTTCACTCTGGCTTGAATGTCTTCAAGCGTCTGTAACAAAGTCATGCCTAGAATCCTCGGTTCGGGAATTATTGGTACTGGTTCTGAGTTTGTATCAGATTCTCCCATTCCAATTCGGGATAAGGCGTCTGCTTTGCCATTCTTGCAGCCAGGTCGATAGGTAATCACAAAATCAAATTCAGCGAAAAACAAAGCCCATCGGAGCTGCCGTGATGACTGAGCCTTGGCGGTTTTCAAATACTGTAAATTCCGGTGATCAGTGATCACTGTGATGGTATGTCGAGCGCCAAGCAGATAATGCCGCCAGGCTTTACAAGCAGACTTAATGGCTAACAGTTCTTTGTCAGTGATTGCATAATTAACCTCGGGTACCGAGAATTTTCTGGACCAAAATGCTACGGGATGCAGTTGGTTGGTTTCGGGATCTCTTTGGGACAGGACAGCTCCCATGGCTAGGCTGGATGCGTCAGTCTCGACGACATAAGGGAGATCTGGACGCGGGTGTTTCAATATAGGTGCAGAGGTAAACTTAGCTTTTAAATCCTGAAAGGCCTGCTCGGCTTCTTCAGACCATTCAAAACATTTATTTTTCCTCAAGAGTGCAGTAATGGGTTGTACCACGCGTGAAAATTCCGGGATAAACCTGCGATAGAAATTGGCAAAGCTGAGCATGCTTTGAACCCCTTTTACAGAGCTAGGTGATGGCCATTTGAGGATAGCATCCACTTTTCTTGAGTCCATTCGGGCTCCTTTGGGTGTCAGGATGAAACCTAGAAACTCGACTTCTGTGGTATGGAAAACACATTTCTCCAATTTAGCAAATAGTTTGTGTTGGCGCAGTTTTTCAAGTACTGCCCTGACGTGTTTTCTGTGATCAGATTCCGAAGAAGAGTACACCAGAATGTCATCGATATATACGACTACACAAACATCGATGAGTTCCCGAAGGACATCATTCATGAAGTATTGGAAGGCAGCCGGCGCGTTACACAATCCGAAAGGCATCACCTGGTACTCGAATAATCCGTATTTAGTACGGAAGGCAGTTTTCCATTTGTCGCCTTCTTTAACTCGTACCAGATGATAAGCCCCTCGGAGATCTAACTTGGTGTATATGCAAGCGTCCTTCACCTGGTCAAGGAGTTCAGGGATCAGAGGCAGAGGATAACGGTTTTTAACCGTTTTCTGGTTCAATGCGCGGTAATCGATACAAGTTCTAAGGTCGCCTTCTTTTTGGGCACGAAGAACAAAGCCGAGGATGCCGGGGACTTTGACGGGCGAATAAAACCATTAGCTAGGTATTGATCCAAATATTGTCTCAAATGCAGGTTCTCAGGTTCGGTAAGGGCATAAATCCTGCTACAAGGGGGTTGTGCACCGGGCACCAGATCGATTTGGCAATCGTACGATCTGTGAGGAGGTAATGTGTTGGCCTGTTCCTTTTGGGAGACGTCCTGAAAGTCTTGGTATTCCGGAGGTAGTTGCATGGAGGCAGAGGTTACAGATGCTAGATTAATCTTCAGGTTTTCTAGGTAGCAGGTTTGTGTACAATCCTGGAAGGTTATTCTCTTAGCTCGCCAATCAATTTGAGGATTATTTGTCTCTAACCAAGGGATTCCAAGAATAACCTGAAACTGTGGAGCCTTGATTACATCAAACACAACACCCTCCCGATGGCCGTCGGGACCAATAAGAGTCACCTCAGTAGTGGAATGTGTTACCGGTCCAGAGGCAATTTCAGTTCCATCGACTGTGGTGATGACATCTTTGCTGGTTTTAGGACGGAGAGGGAGGTTAATCCTAGAGACCAATTCACGATCCACATAGTTTCCAATAGCCCCACTATCGATGTATGCCTTTATTGCATGCAACCGCTTAGGCTGTTCTAGATCTACGAGAACCATTGGCACAATGAAATGCGAGGTCTGAGAGTTAGTTTTCAAGCTCGGCAAGCGGACCCCTACGCTTGTCGGGCGGAGTCATTTCCCGAAACAGAGTCTTGATGGTTTTTATCAGCGGCTCCTACCGCCTTTCGGGGCGGTTTTGCCAGGCAATCTCGTAGAAAGTGTCCAGAATTCCCACAATAAAGACATAATTTTAACTGCCGCCTCCTTTCACGTTCCTTTTGAGTTAAGGGTCCTTTAAGCCCTCCAATTTGCATAGGCTCAGAGACATCAACTCCCCTGGGGTTAGCATGGGTCTTGACCAACACCCGGGTCTCAAACCTGGACCGATCTGCTTTTCTGTTTTGAAGTCTGTGATCCAATTGGACCACTAAGTCTATATACTCTGTGCATTCTTGGGGCGGATTGACAACTTGGGCCAAGACATCTTTAAGTTCTCCGCGTAGGCCTCGATAAAACAACGTGACTCTTTTATCCTCTGGCCATCCCGTTTCCACAATTAGTCTATTAAAGGTTGCAATATAGGATAGGAGGTCCTGATTGCCCTGTCGCAGGGATAGAGGTTCGTCACCCAGAGCCTGCCCCTGAGAGTGTCGAGCAAATAACCTTTCCATGCTTGCTTGAAACCCTTGAAAATCACGGAGAATCGGGTCATCTTGAGTAACCAGTGGAACTGACCAATCGGCAGCGCAGCCGTTGAAATATGACAATACAAAGGCTACCTTGGTCTGATCATTAGGGAAGGCCCCAGGTCTGCATAGGAAGTGCAACCGACACTGATTCATGAATACGGCAAATCGTTTGGGGTCCCCAGCAAAGCGTTCGGGTGGGGCCAGCGGCATGTTTCCATGTAGATTAATCTGAACAGGGTTACTGGAAACCACAGGAGCGGGGTTCCCTCTGGAACCGGGTAGGGGAGTTTGCCCAGCTTGACCTTGCAAAAGCTGTCTGGCCAGGTCATCAGTTCTTTCCTTTGATATTATTAATTCCCTCCTGAGGGCATTAGTCTCTTGACGAGCGGCATTTACTTCGGCCCGTAATTCCCCCAGTAATTGGGCCAACTGATCAGTCTCAGAACTTTCCATAGCGCCTGGGTGGGAATTTGTAGGAAGGCTTCGCGTTCTGTAACGCTCACCTGACTCCCACGGAGGCGCTGGCCTGGTTCGCGCTGCTGTGACCTCTTCTAAGGTGATGCGCAGGGTTCGGAAGACGGACTGGACCGGGCCCCCAAATCTGGCTTGTCTGGCTCGCAGAAGTATCCTTCTTAGGGTCTGGAAGGACGAGCTCTCCATCCTGCTTCTGATGCAGGGGCGCGTTGGTATCCAGTTACTTCACTGGATTTTCGGATTGGTGAGAACCAAACTTGCTTGGCTTCCAGGTAAGTTTTTTGATAAGAGGTTCCCCTTGTGTCCATGCATTAATGTACTAATGCTAGTGTCTTTTTCCCCATAGGGGCCGGGGTACGGAATGCCGGGGAACAGGCACCGACCCGAGATGAGAGGTGAAATCCTTGTAGAAATCAGGTAAGTCTTTAATGAGCGTTTTTTGGTAATGTCTTTTCATTCGCTCATTAACGCTGATGTCTTTTTTTCCCCTTAGGGGCCGGGGTCCGGAAATGCCAGGATGCGGCACGGACCCGAAATGAAGAGGGAATGAATCAACCGGTAAGTCATAACATGGAGATTTAGCTTTTCTTATTCCCTTCTCTCTCTCACCTTTTGTTCTTGTCTTTTTCTCCCTAGGCGCTGGGGCGTGACGGCGAGCCCGGATGATCGCTGCTGAACATGGAGGCGCCCTGTAAAGGTCAGTGGAATGCGGCGCTGCGGCGATCGACACGATGAGCTTTTAAATAAAAGTCTTCCTTTTCAGGATTGTCAACGAGATGTCTCCGGGATGTGGATTTAGCAGGTAAGGACTTTTCCTTCTTCTGTTCCTTCTTCTCTTCCTTTGCAGGTGATCCAGGATGTTGGCAGGCGTGGCAGAAGTCAGGATGCAGGAGCAGACACGGTGAGCGTCCAGCGGCTAGATGCAGAACAACGTGAAGCACGTGTGGCTGTTCGGGTGGGGTTTAAATAGCCTTGGAAGAAGTTCCAGGTATGTATCCTTCCTCCAATCAGGTATGTATCCTTCTCGACCACGCCCGGATGGTAAATTAGTCCCACAGGTAAAGTAGTTCCTTTCAGGTCTCAAGGAGGCCGGGATCCTTCAGCATGATCTGCATCAGGTAAGTGCACCCAAGCACTCCCATAATGAGCCTGGCGCCTATGGCGCCAGGACTGATGTCTTTTATGAGCCTGGCCCCATCCCTAGCCCCGATCATCATGGCATTCATTAATGCCCCTTTTCGTACCGGCCACATCCCACTGGGACTAAAGGAAGCATGAGTTTGTCCGCTCCTTAAGAAGCCTTCCCTTGACCCTTTCTGCCCAGGCAATTACAGGCCCATTACCACTGTTCCCTTCCTACTGAAAATACTGGATAAAGAAGCCTACCTGCAAATTCAGAAATTCCTAGAGGACAACCACATCCTTGGACTCCGACAATCAGGAGTCAGGCCTCGTCATGGGACCGAAACGGCTCCCTTTGACCTAAAAAAACAAATTGATGACCTCAGAGACGCCGGCAAAGCTGCGCTTCTCCTGCTCCTCGACCTGTCAGCGGCCTTCTTCTTGGTCGATCACAAAACTCTATGCCAACACCTATCCCTCTGTGGTTAACTTCTCTGACAAGGCCTGCAAATGGATAGACTTATTTCTAAAAGACAGAGTTATGAAAGTCTTTTATGACTCCTCCTGCGCTGACCCTAGTACCATCAAGTGCGGGGTTCCGCAAGGGTCCTGCATGGCCCCTACCCTTTACAACCTCTTCACGATGCCCCGGTTTCAAATCCTGGACTCTGGGCATCTCATACACTAACTATGCAGATGACACCCAGGTACTGATTCCCCTCTCGGGAGACTACCTGTCCGCCCAAAATACCCTGAACTCCATTTACTCAACAATCCAATCCTGGATGGCAGAAAACTGGCTATGCCTCAACAGTGAGAAGACCGAGCTTCTGCTGGTTGGTTCACCCTCCACCTTGAGTAAACTGGGCACTCAATACTCCTCCTTCACCATTGACAACATTCCCATTACCATCTCACCATCCATCAAAACCATAGGTGTCTTCTTAGAACTTGACGTGATCATGAATAGGCAGGTCAATGCCATAGCCTCCACGTCAGCTTACCACTCCAAACTTATCAACGCAGTCCGACCCTTCCTGTCCCAAAAAAATTGCCTAACCATCACCAGGGCCATCATCGGATCAAGACTCGACTACTGCAATGCCCTATTCATAGGCACCTCTGCCAAGAATGTGGCCAAACTCCAAATTGTCCAAAACAACACGCTCAGAGCCGCCACTGGTCTCTCACGCAAAGAACACATCTCAGAACTCAGGAGACAAGTCCCCTGGCTTCCAGTTAAGCAAAGGATCATCTTCAAAGCCCTAGCCCTGACTCACAAGTGTCTCCATGACTTCGCTCCTCCCTATCTAGCACAGAGAATCACCAAACCCTCTACCTACAAACCGCCCAGGTCCCAGTACTCCAACTTGCTGTCCATCCCTAGAACACGCAAAGCCCGTGCGGGCGGCTATAGCTTCCCTTCAGTCGCACCCACTCTGTGGAATGCCCTCCCACCACACCTTAGGCTCATTGACTCTCACTCAGCGTTTCGCAAAGCAATCAAAACAAACCTCTTTGTTTGATGTATCCTGTGATGTAACCTGTAATGCTCCAAAACATGTGACCCTGTAATATGAACAAGTTCCCTCATGGGCGGCTTCATTGTAACCCTCAAGTAAGCCTCCTTAAACTCTGTTACAGCGCCTCAATGCCTGCGGGCTGTAACGCGCTCTACAAATCCAAATAAATAAAATTGTATTCACGGCAGACGCCAATCAACACTCTGCGGCGAGATTTAATGACGAAGCTTAATATGACGATTTTGTATACTGATGATGGTATAGTGTGTTCCACTCCTCAGATACACTATTTAAACGTGGGTGAATTCATAATGGCATTTACAGGGCATACAGCTCTGCGAGAAGTGCCACTTGAACCTGAAGTTTTTCTGTATGTGGTACAAATTTGGCTAACATGGTTGCCTGGCTTAGTGGGAAAGACTATGAGAATACCTGATGAGTTTTTGTTCAGACCACATTTTCCGAGGGACGAATAGGGAGGCCGAGTTATCCCTCTAGAACTAGTGTCAGCTGTGGTACGAGAAGAATTGGCTATGCTCAAAGAATGGGATAAGGGCAGGCTGTGGAGAACATTCATTGCCATTGTGGAAGGGTATAGACTGACTGATGTCACAGATGAGGATTTGTTTAAAGACTATCCAACAGATGATGAGCTAGTATTTGAAATGAATATTACATATTGGACAAAGATAGAGAGAAGGGAACTCTCACAGTGAATGATGATAGTACAACAGCATCCAAAATATTTTGACGAGGACTTAGACAAAGTGCCAACCTCGTTATGGAACAAGGTATTCTAGTGACGTCAAAGTTACCATGCAATACCACAGTGTATTCGATTAATAAACCTAAGTGACGGTCATGGAATTTAATTCAGGATATAAGGCTGATTAACCAGTTTGTAGAGTTAGAATTTCCTCTAATTTCAAATCCTAGGCTACTGTGTAATATTCCCATCGAAGCACGATATTTCACAGTGACTGACTTGAAAAATGTGTTTTTCTCAATCCCGTTGCATAAGGACTCAAGATCTGGTGTCTTTTACGTTTCATCAGACGAAACTGAAAAGCACACGTTTACCTCAGGGGTACTGCGAGTCTCCATCGATTTTTAATAGGGTCCTTCAGATGGACCCAAGCAATGTTGAATTGAAAGGGAAAAGTGTTATACTGCAATACGTAGATGATATTTTAGTTTGCCGCATGACAGAAGATGAGTGCACTGAAAACTCGATTCAGTTGATGATTATCTTAGCAGGAAAAGGATACAAGGTAGACAGCAAGAAATTGCAGTACTGTCCAGAGGAGTATTGTACATAGGCCAGTTAATTTTGCATGAGGGGAAAAAGGTTACCACTGAAAGAGCTGAGGCAATTAAGAAAACGGCAAAACCACACACGATAAAGCAGATGCAGCAGTTTTTGGGATTGTGTAACTATGTTAGAGCATGGGTATTTGATTATAGATCAAAGAACACCTCCTCAGAGGTATTCTTCCTTTCCTCTCCTCCTCCCAGAAGCTTGTGGTCTCCAGAGCTCTGGTTCTCTCTAGGCTGGACTACTGCAACAGACTCTTACTAAATCTGCCTGCCTCTACTCTCCGCCCTCTGCAACTCATCCAGAACAGGACTGTGAAACTTGTCCTGGCCTCAAGCCCAGGTAACATATCTCTCCAGGGCTGATATCTATATACTGGCTCCCAGTGGCTGCGAGGATCAAGTTCAAAACCCTCTGGGGCCTTAATACCTTCAACTCTCTTCCTAAACATCTTCCTTTTCGAGCTCTTTGCTCATCCGCCTCCAACTCCCTCAGGGCCAGTCGCTTCTCCAAGCAACGAGTTTGTGGCAGATCTCTTTCTTCGGCGGGGGCCTCCCTCTGGAACAGCCTCCCTGCCTCCCTGAAACTTGAGGAGAACCATCTCCAGTTCCGGAAGCACCTCAAGACCTTCCTCTTTGCTTCTGCTTTCTCTCCTCCTCTCCCCTGCTGAATTCCAAACTGAAACTGCACTGGTCAACTTGCTACCCTCTGATCTCGGTTGCAGGTCCCCTCCCACGCCAGCTGCATACCTGCACTGCCTCCCGGGCAACCCCTGCACTTGGGGGCTGTTTCTATATTCCTACAGTCCCCACCAGCTCTTGACACTTGATGTCAGTACTAGAAGGTCCGTGGGGAACCCCTTGGGAGAGCTAAGACAGCCCCTAGACAGACCTAAAACCAACAGCATAGGAAAGAGACATTTCTATTTAAGGGAATCAATTTCTAGACAATAGTGTAGACCCTTGTCCAGAGTCCCACCCAGGGGGAGGGGAAGGAACAGTTTATAGGTTCAGCAGCTTAGCCTGAAACAGGGGCTGCTGGAGAGAGGGCTGAGGGAGATGGGGAGAAGACACCCCAAAGGCCAGTCAAAGGTGTGACTGGAGGAGTGTAGAAAGGAGATTTAGTGACTGGGCTGCATGGATAACCCACGGTTCTAGAGGTTTGGAGACAATGCTCATCTAGCTATTTAGAAGCTGAGGCATAGGGGGCCAGCCCGAGATTTATAAGTTGGGGTTCAGGGGTCAACCATAGATCTAGAAGTTAGGGTGCAAGTGTCAGCCAGAAATTTAAGAGTTGGAGGAGAGGGCGCAGAAATCACTCGGAGATCCAGAGAAAAGAGGTATTTGTCCCCAAAGGTGTGAAGGTGACAGAAGCCAAGGCGTCAGAGAGGAGATAGTTGTGCCAAAAGGTTGAAAAAAGTGACAGGTAGAGGGGATATAGTTTTGCTCAAAGGGGGTGAAGAAGGCGACACGGGGAGTGGAGACAG
Source organism: Ambystoma mexicanum (assembly GCF_040938575.1). Taxonomy (NCBI): domain Eukaryota; kingdom Metazoa; phylum Chordata; class Amphibia; order Caudata; family Ambystomatidae; genus Ambystoma; species Ambystoma mexicanum. The sequence goes on along the minus strand of NC_090932.1, from coordinate 761,570,262 downwards.
ATGTTTTGAAAGGGATGGGGATGGAAAGGAGAGTCCCAAAAGGAGCACCAAGAGATATCAAATTAATTGGAAAGTGAAGCCCAAGAGGGGAAGAAGTAGATACTATTAGAACAAGAGGACAGGAGAGAGGTTGGTCCAGCTAGCTAGACTAGGAAAAAGGGGTTTGATAGGGAGGATAGGGCTACGCTCCTCCGTTTACCATACAGGACATCAAAAATAGGGTCCGACAGGGCGAGTGGGGAACAGCCACTAGGACTCAGGAAGTCAGCTATGTACTGCATTGAGAGTCCTGGAGTAAACGTTTTTGTACATTAGTGTGCCGTGGGGTACATGACACCATAAAAAGCACATAAAAAATATTTTGAAAAGAAACAGGAACAATTGGAATCATTATGAATGACAGACCTGTTTGGACTACCCCTGTCTTCCAGAAAGAAAACCGAAGAACTGGGACCAGTCTTTAATCCTGCATTTAGCAGGAAGGCTCTCTTAAATCCATCTATTGTTCACCTTCGTTAGTTTGTACAATCACAGGAACAATTCATCTAGGCTCAAGTTTCAATCTCTATTCTACAGACAGGGGATTCCCAGCTCCTGCTCCAGAGTAAGCAAGACACAAAGGGAACAGGCTGGGTTTGAGAAATGTAGGTATTACATCTAGATTTAGCTTGGAAACAGACCCATATTTCATCCCAAGGATTCATGCATAACATACATACCAGTCAATTTGTATTTAAAAAAAAAAACAAAATACGCTTTGCGGCCTCCTCTTAAGAGCACACATTATACCACCCATATGTTGCTGCCTATTTACATTCTAAACCACATCTAGTCTCAAATTACCACCGATGTTGCTATGAACACTGATAGAGTTCTCTTCTTGAATAGCCCTGAGTTACTGACTATGAGATTTCTCTCTCATCTTGGATCAGTCCTAGGATATGTGTCCCAGTGTGTCCGCCTGATATTATATGTGTGTTTTGTTAGAATTATAATAGAGGATCTTACAGACTAACTGTATGAACCCTAGGGATGAGATGAGGGCCTATTAGCCGAGGTGTATCTAGAGGCATTATGTTTCATTCTGCCTTTGGTTATTTTGAAGCACTTTTTAAAGCCATCCTGTACACCTATATTTTCATAAAAATCTCAAATGAACAGAACTTTGGGCATTGGTCTAATTTCTGAAAAATTAAGAGTTGCTCACCGGAGTAACTAACATACTCCTAGTCCATAGTACCCCTTCTACCATTCTGTATAGGCATCACTCGCTAGGGACGGGAACGGAACCTTTTGTTCACCAGAAAAATAAGTTTCCTTTAAATATAGATGTTCACGGGTGCAGCCCTTGGAGCATGCGCTCCCCTAAGCCCAGCCACTGGCGCCACACCTCATTACCCTTTGACGCCTCGGCTGTATTGAACTGTTCAACCTTGCTGCTCTTATTTTAGGGGGAAGGGTAGTGGGACGTATGGAGGAAAAGAGACTTTGGGCTAGGAGTACGTTAGTCACTCCGATGAGTAACAATTACTCCTACGCCCGTCCCCTTTCCTCCATCCTGTATAGGCGACTACAACTGATGAAAACGCCCTGGGAGAAGAGCTTAATACTCCATGCAAACAGTTTATGGAGGACAGCCTGGCCAAATGCTGCATCAGCCCCAGTGCTCATATACAGACAGTAGTGCTTGCAGAAGGCTGAAGGAGTGGCCCATGTCGCTGCTCTGCCAATATCTTGCCATGATACGCGAAGTTGGAAGGTAGCAGCCGCTGCCTTGGCCCTTATAGCGCGAGCGTGCATGATCCTTGGTGACTCTTTGCACTAAGCCTTGTATGCATCTTATGGCAGCAGTCATCCATCTGGCTATTGAAGCCTTGGACGCTTGCTGTCCAGGCCTTGAGCGTCCAAATGTGCTAAATAAGGCCTCTGTCTTGCGAAAAGCCTTGGTGCTGTTGAGATTTTAAGGTTCTTCTGACATCTAAACAGTGGAGAGCCTTTTCGGCGTCTTGCTTGGGGTTTGGAAAGAATGTAGGGAGCCAAATCTCTTTGTTAATGTGGAAAGAGGCGACCACGTTTGGTAGGAATCTGGGGTGTGGTCGGAGCACGACCTTGTCCTGATGAAACATAGTGTATGGCTCGGATGCCACCAGAGCCTGAATCTTGCTAACTCTGTGAGCTGAAGTAAGAACCACTAGTAGCATTCTTTGGAGTGTGACCAATTTGATGTCCACTGTGGCCATGTGCTCAAATGTGGCGCTATGAGGATGAGACAAAGCCGTCAGGATTTTCTGATCTTGCAAACAGCCTTGTGGATGAGCGGGGTAGCAGGAAATGTGCACGCCCACATCCCATCCTAGGGTATCTGGAGCATGTCCCTAAGGGAGCCGTGCCCCGTTCCCCCCCCGGGAGGTGAACTGCTGACAATTCTGGTTGCTCTCTGTCACAACCACACCCGGTGACCACACCTGCTGATAATCTCTAGAAGGACTCTCGTGTTCAGTTGCCACTCGTAATTGTCAGAGCCCATCCGATTGAGTCGGTCCGCCTCGAGGTTTGATTCTCCCGGCAGATACACCACTGAGAGAGGGCCAGTCTGCATAGGAGGGGGGATCTTGTGCCCCTTTGCTTGTTTACGTAATACATGAAGGTAGAGTTGTCCGTCCAAATGCAAACCACACTGCTCCTGATTAATGGAAGGAATGCCTTGCGTGCGAGCCAAATGGCCATCATTTCCAGCCAATTGATGTGGGTTTGCTGGTCGGTCTTGGACCAGAGACCATGTACTGAATGAGTCCCCAGGGTAGCACTCCAGCCCTGGAGTGAGGCATCTGTAGTCATAGTATGATCTGTCGGAGGTGGTCCGAATGGTCTGCACACCATGAGGTTTGCATCCTGCCCCCACCAAATGAGGTCCTGCTGTAGGAGCACAGGTACAGTGACCGGGGCTCCCTGATGACCCGACTCCTCATCCCACAATGCTGAAAAATGCAGCTGCAGTCTCCTCATTCGCAGTCTGGTGTATGGGATAGCCAGGAGGCATGCCACCAGTACTCATAGCAGGTGCTGGTACCACCAGGCCGTAGTTACTGTTCTGCTGAGGAAGTGAGCAATGGAAGCTTTGATCGCTGCCACCTTCTCCCCTGTGGGGAACACCCAATGCTTCCGAGTGTCCCACAGCAGCCCCAAAAACACCAGAGTTTGTATAGGGTAGAGCGGAGACTTCTGAAAGTTGATTGAGAACCCCAGTTCATAGAGTGTAGTCATGAGTCTGGTCCTTGATTCCTTAACTGTTCTGGGGATTCCCCTCTGACTAACCAGTCATCGAGGTATGGATACACATGGAGGCCTTCCAACCTGAGCAGGGCCACCACCATGTTCATCAGTCTTGTGAATACCCTTGGCGCTGAGTTCAGGCCGAACGGCAGTACCTTGTATTGAAAATCCAACCCCATAAACTGGAACCCGAGGAAGGATCGATGGGACTTCACTACAGGGGCATGCAAATATGCATCTTTCAGATCCAGGGAGAACCTTCAGTCCCTCCTCCCCCCACACAGCGTGTCTGCTATTAGCACGGACACCACCATTTTGAACTTCTGACGAGGTAGTTATAGATTGATGAAGGAAAGATCTAGGATCACTCGCAGGCCGCCCGGTCCTTCTTTTGATGGGAAAGATGTGGGAGTAAAAGCCCTGCCCCTGCTGAGGGAGAGGAACCTCCTCCACCGCCTTGCTCTCCACCAGGGAATGTATCTCTGCCAAGAGTGAAGAAATCCCAATCTGGGGAGAGAACAGAGGGGATAGCAGGGCAAGTCGGAAGCCAGAGGAGACCACCAAAATCACCCATGAGTCCATGAACCGTGGGCGCCAAGTTTGACTGTGCATGGCCTGCCCGCCCCCGACTGGGGTGCTGTGGAACTGAGAAGAGCCGTCATTGCTTTTTTTTGGGTCTGAGGCAGTTGACTGAGAGGGGGACTTCTAATGTGCTTTTGAATACATTTTGTATACTTTTAAACATCCGACCCTCGCCATCTTTTCGTTTTGAGTTACCAGCCTTTCTTGTGGTGTTCACAATAAACGAAATTTAAGATGAACCAGCAAGTGCATGTTACTCATAGTTTCCGACTCAACAACTATGGCAGTGATTTGGCGCAGTGCAAAAACATAGCAATCCAGGGGAGTTGCTCGGTCTGGAAAAGACCCGGGGCTAAGCTGATGTCAGAACTGTTGGGACTGGGGGCTAGCTAGTCTTTTGGCTGTAGCTCCTGAGATTCTATCTGGGGCTACAACCAAAAGATCAGGGGCTATAGCCCCCTTAGCCCCCCCCCCCTAGCAACGCCCCTGTAGCAATCTAACAGAACATCCCCAGCGGTTTCGACTCATTTCATACATCTCCACTATCATAGATTATGTTTGGACGATCATGCATGCAGTGTTTAATGTGTCCATACAGTTTATAACCAGGCTCGCTAATGAAATACGTATAAACATGAACACAGATCACTTTCAAGTTTAGACCTGAGCAACAATTGCAGCCTAAATATACTGTGCCAAAAATCATTCAACTGAAAGCAGGTAAAGGTGTGAGAATAAAAGAAATCGTAACAAATCACTCTCTTACAAAAACCTACCCCATAAACCGATATCAGGCTATGATCAGAGTTCATTTCTTGCATCTAAAATTAAACACGACCACTTCTTCAAACATGAATGTGCATGGCAAATGCACAGGAAGACAATCAAGTTCTATAAAAGGGCAGCTCTTGACAAGGAAACACGAGCATGGAAGGCGTTCCCTGAAGTCGAGGGCTGAATTATGTACTTGATAAAACCTGGCCTGAAGACAACTGACTACGTACATACCAGCTGCTAACACCCAGAAGCCAAAGCCTGTGACTAACAGCTGCAAAAAGCAAGGGTTTCCAAAAAGGTAATTAGAAGATCAATCTTGCGATGCACGGGAATCGCATCAAAATGTCGCACTGCTGCGAGCAGCAAAACTCACTTGTGTTGTCATTCAGGCTTTCCTCGCACACCTTCGCCTTTTTTTTTCTTAGTATTAAATAATTCAGCTGAAAGGGGAAGCGCAAACAAGAAAGTGGCTGGCGTCTTATCGCACATCACTGTTTGTATAGAAGGCTGGGAGGATAATACAAATAAAAAGATGTTGATCGCTTGCAGGGGACCGTCAAGGTAAGGGCTTGGGTTCTGGAGTGGAGAGTGAAAGCGAGGCAAATTCTTTTTTACTCTTTGCCCCAGGCCCCGGGCCGTGCAAGGTACGGCCCGATGGAGGGCCTGGGGAGTTAGGCGCGGGGTGGGGGCGAGATGGCGCAAAGAAACATGGGGAGAGGCAGCCAGTTGGCGCCACCGACCCTGCGTTGCCAGGCAACAGACCCCAACAAACAGGAAAGCTGTGAGGGGAAACCTGTAGGGGGGCTGGGGACGGCCCGGGCCCCCATGAGAATAACAAAAGACAGAGGGGGTATAAGTATGGCCAAAGGACAAGGGGAAAACAAACCAGGCAAGACGCTCACCTTGTTTGGGTAAGCGTCTTGGGACCTGGGCAAGGGAGAAGGAAACGTTTTGCAGGGAGCCCACCTCACTCGGGTAGGTTTCTTTTGCTGGATTTCATTGGCTGGTTCGTGTTGCTCCGGCTGCCGTTCCAGGATGGAAGAGCTCCTGGGCAACGCTCGAGAGAAGGCGGTTTTGTTTGGGATCAGAACAAATGCGGCATGGGACGTTAGCAACGTGGAGGGAGGATCAAGGCACCCTGTGCCTGTTCAAGGTAAGGAGCTGTGAGAGAGGGGATCTACAGCGTGACTCGTGCTCTGACAAGGAGTACAGGGATAAGGTATTCCATTACTGCTCTCTTTCTTTAAATTAGTGTAGGCGTGGGCGGACCCACGCAGGCGCTTCCCCATCCAATTGGATGATGTGCACCTATCCACCATTCAGCATTCAACCCACGTAAACTCACAATTCCTCCCACCGCCCTGTCTGCCTCACAAAATCCAACAACACACTCCTCCTCCTCCTGCCTCTCACCCCGTCACCTCCCAACAAAGCCTTCCCACTCAACTCAGCCACACCCTGCGCAGACAACCGAACCCTCATCAATTCTCTCTCTACAGCATGTCTCTCACACCTAAACAGAAAATGTTCCACAGTCTCAGACACTCCACACACCGCACAGTCCCTCGACTCTCGCTTCCCCACTCTAAACAGACAGTCATTCAGCCCCGTATGCCCTATTCTCAATCGATTCAGCATAACCTCCTCCCCCCTCCTCCATTCTAGACTTCCCGGATCCACCTTTACTGACACTTTCTCACGAATACCAAACATCCACCTGCCTTTCACCCCACTCACCCACTTCTCCTGCCACTCATCCATGACCCGCCTCACCATCACTGCCTTCATCTCATCCACACTCAAAGGCAACCTAACATCAACCGCTTCCCTTCTCATACCCTCACCCGCCGCCAGATCCACTAACTCATTTCCCAGAATGCCGCTGTGACTGGGGACCCACGCCAACTCCAGATCCACCCCCCCACGCACACACCGATCAATCTTTCTCGTGATATCCAAAATCACATCCTTCCTATCACCATCCCCTGCCACAATCGCCTGCAACCCACTCAACGAATCTGAAAACACCACTACTTTCTCAAACCTCAACTCGCACACTCTTTCAATCGCCATTGCAATCGCCACCAACTCAGCCGTACAAATTGACACATCATCCATCAGACGCCCCACTTTATACTCCCCAGTGCTTTCCAAGTAATACGCCATTCCCACTCTTCCAGATACCGGATCCTTTGAACCATCCGTGAACACCCTGCACCCTTCTTTCTCTGCCACATATGCCTGACCCAAAGCTTTGATCTCACCCCGCAATCCCCGCTTCTTTGACACCACACTCGTCAACTCCAAGCACACCTTTGGAGACCCCATCATCCACATCGGGCACCTCACCAGATCCATTTCTGTCACAACCATCAACTCGCCCACACCCCACTGCACCCCCTTCTCCCTCATGTGAAACCCCAAAGTGCCCCCTTTCCTCCCCCACCGATCCCCATAATAGTCAAACCTCCAATTATACCGCAAACATTCACGTACCGGATGAGCCACACTCTTCGCACTACACTTCACCCACCACCTCATATTCAACACATCCCTTCTCAACCCAATGGCATCTCCCCCACAAGTACCTGAACCGCATTCATTGGAGAGGTCCTCATCACACCCGAACACACCCTCAATGCTCTCGCCTGCACCCTATCCAACTGCAACTTCTGACTCATTGTGAAACCCACTGCCACCTGACATCCAAAATCTAACACACTCAAAATCAATCCCTTATATAACATTCGTAAACACTTCTGCTGCGCACCCCACTCTTTCCCAGTCACCGCCCGCAACAAATTCAGCCTGCGTTTACACTTGTCCATCACTCCATCCACTTGCACGTTCCAATTCAACTTTCTATCCAGAATCACCCCCAAGTACCGGAACTCCTTCACACTCTTCACCCTCACACCTTTCAAAACCAAGTTCAACTCCTGCTGCACTCTTCTCCTCGAAAACACCATACTCACTTTTTTCCACAGACACCGAAAAACCCCATTTCCCACACCACTCCTCCATGCGTACTATCACAGCTTGCAACCGACTCTGCACCATCAACAAACTCCGCCCTCTTACCCATACCACACCATCATCCGCAAAGAAATCTACCTGACACCCGATTCCCATCATAGCCCGAATCAGCCCATCCACCATCACATTAAACAGCATTGCACTAATCACACTTCCCTGCGGTGTCCCATTCTCCATCTTCCAAACTTCAGACAGCACCCCCCTCACTCTCACCTGAAAGGTCCTATCTGCCAAAAATGCCCTTATCCACCGAAACATCCTCCCCTTCACACCCATCTCCAACAATCTTACCAACAACCCAGTCACTAATCTCACTAATGGATCAGCCACCGACCGATTCTTCCTGAACCCACTCTGAAAGTCACTCAAACACCCATTCGACTCCAAATAAAACCCCAATCGCTCAACCACCATCCGTTCCATGACTTTACACATCTCAACAGTCAACGCAATCGGCCTATACGACTTACACTCCGTTGGAACCTTTCCACCCTTCAAAATCGCCACCACAATCGCTCTTTTCCACAACTTCAGCAAAACACCACTCTTCCAAATCTCATTGATCAGAGCTAATACTTCCAACTTACATTCTACAGGCAACTTCTCCAAAAATACATACATAACACCATCCACCCCTGGACTTGACCACTTCCCCTTTCGAATCACACCATCCAACTCCAACATCGAAAACGGGACCTCAGATTGCTCTTCCCAAGGCCCAACATTCGCCAACACCTCCCGCATCTCCTCCTCTACCACACCCATTCGTAACCTCACCGCTTCTGGAAAGTTCCCCGAACTGTGCACCCCGCAAAATACTCCCTCATCAAATTCGCCTTTTCCCCATCCTCACTAATCACCTCTTCTCCTTTCAACAACACTGACATTCCACCCTGTGGTCTCGTTAATCCAGACATCCGCTTGAACTGTTTCCATACCTCAACCACACCAGAATCACTCCCCAGGGACCCACAATAACCCCTCCAATAACCACGCTTCTGTTCCCTAATTACTCTCTGCGCCATAGCTTTAGCCTTTTTATATGCCACCAAATCCACTATCATTCCTGACCTTACCGCCCTGGCCCTAGCCTTCTTACGTTCCGCCACAGCTCTCGAACATTCCACCGTCCACCAACGTACCTCAATCTTCCCACTCTTCCCCTTCTCAATCTCTGGAAATGCCGCCTCAGACGCTGCTCTCATTCCCTGCACCAAATATTCATTCCATTCATCAACCCCCCCATCTCTACCTCGAGGAACAATCACTTCCTGACACACTCTTCTATACATTTCCCAATCAGCCTTCTTAAAATTCAACCGTCTCCCAGTCATCCGTGGCCTGATCCCTACCTCACCCCTTACAGTCACCAAGATACCAGAATGATCACTCCACATGTCCCCATCCACACGTACCTCCCAATCACATTCACCCGCTATTGCAGCAGACACCCAGGTCAAATCTAAGCACGACAACTTCCCAGTCCTCACATCCAACCGCGTACCTGAACCATCATTCAGCAAAACCAGACTCAATTCATCCGCCATGTCCTCCAACAATTCCCCATTCGTATCTGTCCGATCGCTACCCCACAACGTGTTGGCACTGTTAAAATCGCCACACAAAACACAAGGTCCCACATGTCCCTTTATCACTTCAGACAGCACACCCACTTCCACCACCTCACACGGATTATAATAATTCAGCACCAATACTTCCGATCCTCCTACCCGTATCCCCGCCCCAATCGCCTCTACTGCTCCATCCACCACAATCTCCCTTGCTACCAACCCCTTTCAAACTGCTAGAGCCACACCCCCCCCTCTCCCTTCCAACCTATCCTTAGGAAACAGCTCAAAACCCGGAATCACAAACCTCAGATCACCCCTCAACCACGTCTCCTGAATACAAACCATGTCAACTTTCAATTCCCTACACAACACCGCTTTCAACTCCTGTCCATTCCTCAACAAACTCCTCGCGTTCCACTGTAAAATCCTCATGCCGGGACCCCACTCTGCTTCCGCATTTTAGCAACCCTCTTAAATACATCCTCTTCCACCACCTCCACAACACTCAAATACCTCCTCCCCGCTTCTTTCACTCCTTTCGTAAGATCCGACACACTGATAGACGCATTCCTCTGAACCAACTCCAGCACACTCACTATGAAGCACATAAACTCAGTTTTCGAAACAATCACCATTTCTTTGCCTTTCACCTCACCCATCACTTTCTTCCTTCCCACACCCTCTTCCACTACGAGCTCTTTCGCACTCACCTCACTTACTAGCCGTGCCGGTTTCACCTTTGCTACAGCCTCCGCATAAGACAAACCTTCCGCCGCCCTAACCTGCACCACCTCTCTCGCCACCCTGTGACTCTCACACCCCCTAAACGCAGTAGAATGCCCTCCCCCACAATTCACACACTTCATCGAGGTCTCCACCTTGCATTCCTTAATATCATGGTCCCCTCCACACCTCCCACAATGTCTCTCATTCCTGCATACTCTCGCCATATGCCCAAACTGTTGGCACTTATAACACCTTATTGGCATCGCTACATGAACTTTCACACGGAACCTCTGATATCCCAACTCTACCATTTCCGGACACTACTTCCTTGCAAATCTCACTGCTAGTGTCGTGGATATTACATCCCCACATGCATCTCTCCTCCCCAACCTCCACGCTTCCACCACCCCAACATCCACCAATTTATCTTCTATCTCAGACATATTCACAGCCACCGGCACTCCATACAACACCCCCTTACACGACACACCACTTTGATCGACCCCCAGCCACCACTAGCACCCGAGTAACATCCCCCACAGCTGCCTCTATCCATCTAGCAATTTCCAATGGATTCACCCCCAGAAATGTCTTTTCGCGACTATCAGGCTTCAATACCACCTTTCACACACTATCACACTGCATCTTCTCCTCCTCCAGCACACCGCTCCCCAAAGCCCCCAGCTCCTCCAAACCACCTTTTTCCTGAGACTCCGACCCTGAGATGTCCTGAACCAACCCTCCTTCATTATTCCTCTGAGGAGATTTGCTGCAAAGCCGTCCCCCATTTCCCCCTTTCCCCTCCTCCACAGATGAGGATCTCACAGATGACACCTTCCCCCTCTTCTCCCTTTCCTCCACCCCTCCTTTCTTTCCAGGCTTCCCGTCCCCCTTTCCCATCCTTACCTCCTCCTCTGGACACACTTTCCCCTTGCTCCCGCCTAAGGAGACCTCTCAGCCTCCTGAAGCCCAACACCCTCCTCCCAGTCACCGCTCCGCCCTGCCTGAGTCCGCCCACATAGGAAACCGGCAGGTTTGCAGGGCAACAGGTCGGTTCGGGTTGCGGTGGCGGTTAGATGCGGAAGTGCGATGTGCGCGCCAAGAAGTGCAGCCCTCGATGAATGCCTTAGTGGCCAAGGCCGGCTCCCCCATTACTGCTCTCAGCTGAAAGCAATTAATTATAGGCAACAGGAAGAGGGAGCAAATAGTCAGTGAAAGGGAATTAGGGAAAAAAAAAATATGCACTCCGCGCTTTAACCAGCGCTTAGTGGCTATTTGTGTGTTGGCAAATCTGGGGCAAGCAATAAACATGTCATAGCGGATCGAGAGCTCCCGATAGGATGGTTAGCTCAGGTGGGTAGAGCATGGCACTAATAACACTAAGGTCGTGAGTTCAATCCCTGTATTGCGCACTTTGACATTAACAAAGTTTGAACATCACTAGTACATATTTTGCTTTATGACACCCGTGAACCCCTGGACCCTGGTCTATAGCTTAGGCCATCCAAGTCCACGATCGGCAAGTGGTAAGAGTTGCAAGGCGGGCACGGCTGCAATCAGGACTGATAATAATTGAAAGCCGATCCGTTAGCACAGCGAGTAGAACACCTGCTGTAAACTCCACCCAGAGCCTGAGGACGCAGAGTCAAAATCCTCGCAGGGCATAGTTCAGCCAAGCCTGGCAGAGGAAAACCAGCACAATTAATTAGAAGGACAGCGCAGTGGGTCAGAGAGGGCACTGCTTAAAGAGGGAATCAAAGAGCCACAAGAAGGTCAGTATCATAATCTGAGGGTCGTGAGTTCGATCCTCTTCTGTGCACTCTTCAGGCCAGCCCAACCATCACATCAGTTGGTTGTTGCCCAGCGCTATATAATTATTATTATTTTTTTTCTGTTTTAAACGGATGGGTTAGCTCAGGTGGCTAGTGCACCTGCAGCTGAACTATAACTCCTCTGTTTAAAAAGAGTACAAGAACAGCGATGATAATTAATAGTAACAAAATAAACAATGAGAATTGAATCATGGTAGAATAATAAGGGTAACACTATTGCAGCAGAGATTGCTAGCAGGGTTTTTACGTTTAAACTGATAAATGTAACGCCAATTATTATTGAAGTTCTCTGAAGAGGGGAGGTCACCAGAAAACACTTTCATGACCAGATATTATTATGGACAGCCAGGCAGGAAGCTTTGTGCAGTGGCGGGTAATTTATGTGGCTCTAAAGACAGGCTCCAGGGCAAAACAGGCAACAAGTAATTAGGCTGCCCATGCATGGAACTGGTAGCCTATTATTGCTGGTAAAGCGAAGGAGGTGTCGGCCAGGGTTTAGGTGTGCCATGGTAGCGGTGCGCCACAAGGGTATTTTGGGGGGGGGGGGGACATCCAGCGGGGTGAACGGGGGATCCCACCAGGTCCATCCACGCGGTAACACCGCTTGGCACGTTGCATCAAGGGGTGCCACTTTGCGCGCAGTGAGGCGGCTAAGGTTTGCTGAAAGCCTACCTATACATAGGGGCGGTTTGTCCGCATACAAGATACGTTTGACAAAACGCAACATAGGGATCGTGTACGTGCAGGGTTAATTGTTCATCTGAAGCAGTGATGCTATGGTAGAACTTCAGACTACAGTCCATGAGGCTATGAGTGCAAGGGAGCTATCAGAATATAATTAATTTCTGATGAAGGGGTACGTCACAAAATAAGTACAAATTGCTCTCAAGGAAGAGGGCAATGGGGCGGTGCTGTACAATACGGCGCGCGCATCAGTTAGCACACTCGTACAGGTGGCGTTCCAAGGCGTGACACCATGGGAGTTCCTTCGGCATGGGGGATTGACAGAGGGGGCGGGTACACCGGATGCCCGCAGGGAAGTGCTAGGGGAGGTAGCGCTTTCACTAATAGGTGCGTGTACATGGCAAGTAGAGACAGCAAGACTTCCTTAGGCGTACAGGTAACCGCAAAAGAAGGGCAGGGAACAAGTAATCAAGGGGCAGCACACCGGTGCCAAGCAGGAGAGGGGATACAACAGCAGAATTTGACAAACCAGGAGAAGCACAAGGAAAACAAAGAGGAAGAGAGCTGACAGGAAATAAACTAGGCAAGGTGAAAAGAAAATTGCTGAGGTGAGAGCAAAGAGGGCAAAAGTAATGCAGCAGTTGGGCCAAGAAGGCAGAAAAAGTGTTTGGGGCCAAAGGGGTACTGGACATCCTGCGGAAGGAGGACAGGGCAAAGGAAAATGTCGCCTTTGCTGAGTGAGGAGTCCAGCGGCAGCGAATCAGAGACAACAGGAGAGGGGGCAATACCACCAGGACAGAAGAAAAATTGGAAGCAAATTGTAAAGATGTTAAGCTCAGGCATCACTGGTACGGGTAAGTCGCCCAGAACCAGTGACAGGAGGGGGAGAAAGCCGAATAAATACAGGGAGGAAGGGGTTTCCACAACCTAGGTAGAGAGCAGCGAGGAGGAAGAGAGGGACCCCTTGGAAGCATGGGTAAAATGGGAAGGGGTGCTAGGTAAGGAGAGAGAGAAGGGCTCTGGTATAGAAGGGGCAGTCAAGAGTGCAGGGGCAGGCCCATTTCCACTAGGTGACCCAGGGGATCCTGGACACAGCCCTCAAGGGGCACCAACGGTATTACAAAAATACCCAGAGGATTGAGTGGCATTCTTAACTTAGCAACACGGGGTCTTGAAGGTATACAAAGCATTGGGGGGGTGGGGATGCATGTAAGGAGTATGACCAGGAGTTGAGAAGGAAATCGACGGTTACCCGGACAGAGGGTGGGATGAGGAGAGTTATAATCAGTACATGTTTTACAGATTAAAAGAAAAAGGGGACCACAGGACCACGGTTCAGGAGGGCAACAGGCATAATGGGTAAATAATGATAGAAGCAAAGGCAGGTACAGCAACAGGGGACACGATAAGAACGACAAGGAATCATTTGAGGTCAGGGGAACAGAACCTTCGGGGCAGTCAATAGGGGACACAGAGAGGACGGCAGAGTAGCAAAGTAGCATACCACCAACGGCTCAAGGGGGTGGCAGGGGAGATATCGGGAAAACATAGGCCCCCCCCCCCACCGCTCAGTGCTGGAATTTCGGAAGCGGGGTAACATGCAGCAGGGGAAAGAATTGCAAATTAAACCACAAGGGCGAGAAATGCAGCAGGGACCACAGCACCAGTTGCACTAGGACAACAACAGCCAGCAATAGAAGCAGTGAGAAGCGTAAGTAGGGACTGGGGGGATAAGGGGAGGCTCACCGGGGGAGCCGGAAAAGATTCAAGACCAGGAGGCTTTACAAGTAATTTTTCAGGGCTGGGATCACGGAGCATAAGCAGAAGGGCAGAAAAGGGGGAATTCCAAAGTGTTCAATAAGAACAGTTATATGGCACTCGCCCATCAACCATGAGGGAAAGATGGCTCTGGGGCAATGGTAGGCAACCGTAAGGCAGAGAACGCCCACACCAGGGAAGGCATGGGTTCCACAAATAAGGATCGGAAATAATGAAAAGGTTAGCCATAAGGCTGACTGGAAAAAGGCAAAAATGGCCACATATTTGGCAGGAAAATAATACCCATACCGGGAAAGGCATGGGTTCCACGAATAAGCACCGGAAATAATGAAAAGGTTAGCCATAAGGTTGACTGGAAAAAGGCAAAAATGGCCACGTATTTGGCAGGAAAATAATACCCACACCGGGAAAGGCATGGGTTCCACTTAAGGCACTGTAGGAGAAGGAAAGGTTAGCAACGAGGCCACCCGGAAAAAGTGGGTAAAAACCAAAGGAATCAGTGCGTGTCAAAGGAAAGCATGGCCAGGAACGCCCTGACTTACAAAGCGGTGGGGCAGGGTCAGGGAACTGAGGCCGGACGCCAAAAAGGAAATTAACGCCAACACCGGAAAAGGCATGGGTTCCACTGGAGGAGAAGGGAAGGTTAGCGACAAAGATATCAGAGAAATAGGTAAAACCAAAGGAACCAGGGCGAGTCAAAGAAAACCTGGGCAGGAACACCCTAAAATTTACGAAACGGGTAAGCAATGCGGAAAACATGTGCAGAATGTATTTTTTGAGACAGTTGTAAAATAAATGAAGGGAAGGTGACAACAACATAAATATGTGAATCCTTGGAAGGGGCTTTTTGGCCAAAGGGAAAAAGTAAAAGTTGGGAGGCAGCACAGCTAGACGCAGCTACATACACCGCAAAAATAGCAGGGGTAATAGACCCAACAAACAGCCCGCTAATAAAGTATGAGATGAAGGGTTGGGCTAGAATGGAGGGGCATTTAAAAAAGATACGATAGCATATTAAAGGGCTTTCAGAATAAGGGCGCCAGTAGCCGGAATACTGTAGCAGGGGATGGCCTGGCAAGAGGGAATGTTAACAGGGGATCTAAAGGGATCTCAAGCTGGGGAAAAACAGAGATTTTCATGTCAATATTGATACCACATAGAACATAGGATGGGGCACATCGGAGGCAAGCCGTGGAAACAGCGAGGAAGAAACTGAACAAGGCAGTGGTAAAATATGGCAGGAGCACAGGCTTCCATTTTATAAGGCAGGGTTTTTTCCAAAATAACCCCGAGAGGTCACATCATGACGGGGTGCACCTGTCGAACAAAGGGATGGGGGGGTTTTATCAGAGAATAATTTCAGGGCATTAGAGGAGCAGGGATGTAGACAGGGGTACATTTGGGGGGAACCTGAGCGGCCGAGGCAACGCCCACTCAGGTGTGGCGGCACGTGTCCAGGAACAGATGCCCGAGGGTAACCGAGACTGGCCAAGGAGAAGGCTGGCATCTCCAACCCTGGACACGGTGTGCCCAAAAGCACATACACAAGTTATCATGATTCTTGTTTGTGTTATTTTCTGTGATAAATAAATGCCTACGGCCAATCATTTTTCCACAACAAAACTGTCTGTAAGTCATTCCATAGTATAGGAGGTAGGAACCAAGAGCAAGGAGAAGCCCACACTACACAGCCTATGCCCCAGGCCCCGGGCCGTGCAAAGTATGGCCCGATGGAGGTCCTGGGGGGTTAGGCGCGGGGTGGGGGCGAGATGGCGCAAAGAAACATGGGGAGAGGCAGCCAGTTGGCGCCACAAACCCAGCGTTGCCAGGCAACAGACCCCAACAAACGGGAAAGGTGTGAGGGGAAACCTGTAGGGGGCTGGGGACAGCCCGGCCCCCATGAGAATAACAAAAGACAGAGGGGGTATAAGTACGGCCAAAGGACAAGGGGAAAACAAACCAGGTAGGCGCTCACCTCGTTCGGGTAAGCGTCTTGGGACCTGGGCAAGGGAGAAGGAATCGTTTTGCCACCCAACCCACCCTGCAAAACTTCGGAAGAAGGAGACTAGCGGAGAGAGGAGCGGGAACGCCGAGTACTTTCTCCGGTACACGGTAGAAGAAAGTCATAGGTGGCACGTGTCCAGGAACAGATGCCCGAGGGTAACCGAGACTGGCCAAGGAGAAGGCTGGCATCTCTAACCCTGGACACGGTGTGCCCAAAAGCACATACACATGTTGTTATCATGATTCTTGTTTGTGTTATTTTCTGTAGAAAGTAAATGCCTACGGCCAATCATTTTTCCACAACAAAACTATCTATAAGTCATTCCATAGTATAGCAGGTAGGAACCAAGAGCAAGGAGAAGCCCACACTACACAGCCTATCATTTTCCACTCCGTCTCGTGGAAATGTAAACGGTGCCTGGAAATACTCTTAGCAAGAGACGCTTACTAATAGATGCCCATCGAATCCGCCAGGTCTGGACCAGGTGCAAAATGTTGTGCGGGAAGCACACACGGTTTGAACGTGCCCTTTGAGGGTAGGTTATGGGAAGTGAAGGGGAGGAGCCAAAACGGTAAAGAAGTTAGCAATAAAGAGGCAAAATGATTCACGCATCTTTGCATCCTGATAACTGGCCGTAATGCTTTCAATAACTGGCGATGAGGGAAAAGAGCCAGCAAAACGCATACTGCAACATCCTTCCTGCGTCGCCTGATGAGTCCTACTGAGAACCCCTGCCCCGCCCGACGTTCTTCACTGCCCGCGAAGGCCGCAGCGCAGCAAGGGGCTGTGTCCCATTCCATCAGTGTTTCCCTGACATCACACGCCCCCAACGTGTCCTTTCTAGCATGCAGGGCTGCAACATCATGCCCTGTGAACCACACAGTGGCCGGAGCTTTGCCGAGTCTTGGCGAGGACTGCTGCCGGTCCTGCGCGCCATCGGGCACATGCCGGCAAGCCTGGGAGCCTACTAACGACTCCCAGGGCTGCCTTGCTGCCGTCTGGCCACCCGGAAGAGGCCCGCAGGGAATCACTCCGCTTGCAAGGGCCTACCAGCACTGTAGCTGGGTGTATGCAACATGTGGCTCAGAGAAAAAAGAAATATTAAAGAAAGACCAGGGTAACAACAAGGGACGCCATCCCAGACACGGGATACTGAAGGATAATGCTAAGAGGCTGCAGAAGTACCACCAGTCCAAAAACAAACAACCCTACAGGCAACCACTGGAAATACTCTGCAACTACATCCTGCTAAACTGCACAGGTGCAAGTTAATTTCCTCCTCGCTGATAACCCACAGATAGAGGCAAACTCCCACCAATGCTGACTGAATACATCCAGCAAGGCACTGGGTGAGACCAGCTCACTGCACCTCTGCGCGGCGGTAAGTGCCCCCATCAAGCTGCTGCTCACAAGGCTCTCAGACTGCGAGACACATTGGAGGTGATAGGAGCTGTGCACTGCCTCCATGGTGGACCAAGCTGTGAAGGGTAACCACAGCAAGAGGGTGCTAAAGTTGCATTTCAAAGGAAACCATGCCCATTCAACCTGCAACCCCAACAGGATAAGCAGCCAAGGTGGACGGAATGTGTGGAGGACTTTGACGATTTTACCAGGGCCGCAGGGGAAGAGAAGTCACCTGTCCTCAAGGACATTTTCATGAATCTTGCCAGCAAAGAAATAAAGGGCATCATCAAGACGATTCCAGCAGGCGAAAGGACCACATATGACGAACTTGTGGCGGCTCTGAACAAATGAACAAAAAATTGTGATACAGCCCAACAGGGATTATGAGAGATATGGTTTTAATCAATGTCAGCAGTCCCCACATGAGACTGGAAGAATTCATCACTGACTCTGGCAGAAGCTAGTCCACTGCCAATTTTCTGATGATGAAGCAGTCAGTCTTTGGGTCATCGAGGAGTGTGTGTCCTCTACACTACAGATGGAAATTGAGATGGATTGAGATGGAAAGAGTACACAAAGGTGTAGAGGTACAGGCGACTGCCACTGAGATACCCAAGAAAAAGAATGATAAGGATGAAACAAAAACTATGTTCTCCGTGTCTGGGAACCTTGAGAGAGGATCCAGCTACAACCAGCATAGGGGGTGTGGGCCGGAGGGGGATGGATACACGCAGGGGCATATGACCCCCCCCTCAAAAACGATGCTACAGATGTGGCCAGACATTCCCACACTCAGGAACGTGCCCAGCCGTCAGTCAACATTGCTCAAAGTGTGGCAGGGAGGTCCACCTTCACACAGTTTGTCAGGAAGGAAGACCATTCCCGCCAGGATGACAACCTCCATTGATGTCTGCAGGCTGGCGACCATCGGCCAGACAATACCTGCAACAGCAAATGCGACTGACTTCATTCCACCCACAGATGCTGAGACGGATGATCCGAGCCATGGACCAGGATCAAGGCTTAGGAGAGTCCCTGGTTGAAGATCAACTGTCGCTGGCAGGATAGTACCCGGAGCAGTATGAATGCCCAGAAGAGCCATACAATGACTAATACTCCAAGAGCCATACCCTGAAAAAAACAGATGAATTTGTGAACCTGATGCATGGGGAACAGGAAGGAGCTGATGCCCTGAAAGTCCTGATCGACATGGGGAAAGCTATGCACTGTTTTCTGATAGACACTGGTACCACCTTCAACATAATGGAGAACAAGAATGCCTGCAAATGGGGGACAGAAGAGAGTTGGCTCAGTCCAATGTGCACATTTTTCAGTGGGGATCCAGCACGCCTCTACCATCGCTAGGACAATTCCAAAGAACGCTCTTGCACAACGGAAAGACAACAAAGACCACCATCCACATACTCAGGAGGCCCGTCAATGAGAAATGTCTGCTCAACTACCGAACAGTGCAGGACCTCAGTCTGATAGACATCCACTAGCAGGGAAATGAAGTAGTCTGGCGCAGTGCAGACCCCCCCAAGGATACCAAACCATTGCTCACATGGCCAGAACACTGATGGGGGGGAAAAAGTCATCAAACGTTTTCAGAGCTGTTCCAAAGGTTAGGGAAGCTAAGAGGACACAGTAGTTTGGTTACACATTAATGGGAAAATCAGGCCCGTTGCATAACACCCAAGGAGAGTAGGCTTCCACCTACAGGAAGCTGTATCCAGGGAATTACAACAGTTAATAGACCATGACATCATGGACAGGGCCACTGAGCCCACTCCATGGATCTCGTCTCTAGTCGTAGTGCCCAAGGAGGGGAACAAGATAATGATCTGCACTGATATGAGAGTGGTCAACATTGCTGTAGGGAGGAAGAGACATCCAGGACCAAAAATAGAGGACATGATTATTCAATTGAACTGTGCCATGAAATTCTCCAAGCTAGACCTCAACCAGGGGTGCCGCCAGCTGGAACTACATCCCAAATCAAGGGTTAGCATGACATTTGCAATGCACAATGGGTTATTCTGCTACAGACGCCTCCATTTTGGGATATCGTCAGCTGTGGAAATCTTTCAGGAGGCCATCAGGCAGCTGCTGATCCCAGTGAAGTCAGCATTCAATTACTCTGACGATAATCTGGTTTTTGGCACATCACAGGAGGAACATGACCAGGCCCTCCTGGCCGTGTGCGACATCCTGAGTGGGGCCAAACTCACATTGAACTACGAGAAGTGCAATATCACCAGAGAAAAACTGCCAAGTCATTTCTAGGCATTGCAGGACACTGTGCACGGAACCTCCCAATATACGTCATCACCATCGAGCACCTAAGGAGAATATTGCGGAAGGAAGGACTATTTCGCTGGTCGCAGGAATGCCAAAAAGAATTTGACACTGTCAAGAAGGAGCTGGCAAATGAAACCCATCTGTCCTACTGTAACCCGGCTTGACATACGGAAATTGTGGTTGACACCAGCCATAGGATTAGAGGCCATACTAGCCCAGTGTGAACAGCCCACAGCTTCAGAATGTTTCATCGTAGCCTACGCCAGCCTGCTGCCTGATAATACCACCCTCCCTGCAAAGGAGCCTAGTCTGACTGGCACATGAAGGCCACCGGGGGGGTGGAAGCGACCAAAAAGATGCCCAGACTGACTTTGTTGTTCCCATTTATGGATATTATGATGGAAGAGGCAGTCTGCAGTGTTTCCCGTGCCAATGTGCAGCCAAGAGTGATCCACCACTCCCGCTACAGTTGATAGTGATTCCCGAAAGGGTATGGTACAAGGTCGCAATGGACTTCTATGGGCCAATGGACATGAGGGACTACCTACTTGTGATCATGGATGAGTTTTCAAGGATTCCATTTATAAAGAAGACTACCTCCACCGCCTTTGCCCAAGTGGTGGGAGTTATTGACAAGGTCTTCAGTGAATGGGGCATTCCCCAAACCGTAAAGATAGACAACGGGCCACCATTTAACAGGCAGAAGTTTAAGATTTTGCGAGACATCTACGGTTCACACACCAGAAGGTAATGGCACTGTGGCCTCAAGCGAACGACATGGCAGAACGTTTCATGTCATCCATAATCATCCATAAAGACGACGACACAGAAGCAGGGCCCCAAAAGAAGAGGGGGGAATTGTAGAAGCAGACATAAAAGAGAGAGACGCCAGAGGAAAGGAAATAGCCAAGGAACGGACCAACTGGGTCAGAAGAGCCAAGATGAGGGTTTCAACAAAGGGGGCGACGTCTTCGTGAAACAACGAATACAGAGGAAGACGGATTTGAGATTTAAGAGTACGCCCTTGTGGGTAACAGATGTAAAAAGGGACAATGGTCACTGACACCAATGGGAAGAAGGAAGTTACCAGGAACGCGTCATTTTTCAAGCACCTTGTATCCGGAAGAGAAAGTGACACCACGCAGGACCATGATGGGACACTGTAAAAACACAGGAAACAGCAGATGGCAGAAGAGAGATACCGCACGGAGAGTTGAGACCCTCGGAAATGCAGTCTGGGGCTGATGGCCGTCCGAGACAAAGCATCAAAAGACCCAACAGACTAATTGAAGAGATATGAGATGGACATAAGGAGATGTGTGGGGGACGTGTTGTGCGGGAAGCACACACAGTGTGAATGTGCCCTTTAAATGGTACTTCATGGGAAGTCTAGGGGAGGAGCCAAAAGGGGAAAGAAGTAAGTTAGTAATAAAGAGGCTAAACGATACACAGGCGTCAATGTCCTCCTTTGCATTCTGATACCAGGCCGTAATCCTTACAACATAAAACCGAGGTGGATTCCATTGGAATGCGTTAATTGTGAAATTCGCATGCAGCCGTACAAATAAATACACTCATGAGACAGAGGAGGAGGAATGAACACAGAGCTCTTATCTTTGCTTGTGTCCTGCCTCAGTCGCATCACTGCTGGAAAATGAGGCAGGGTGTTAAATGGAGGTGCTCAAGCATTATGCCTCGCTTTAACACCTCCATAACGCCCGCCTCATTTAAAATGAGGCAATAGGTGTTTTCTCCGTTTCCAGCTTTTGCTTCTAAGAATGCCGTTTTGAGGTGAACAAAAGATGTAATTATTTTTTTCTTTACATATACCTTGGATTAAAACATGGAGTTGCCTAGAACAAAATATATTAAAATATACAATGTCTGCGGCTCTGTGGACTAATGCATTCACTACACGGGCCTGTGTTTGACCTCATGGTCACAGGCTTGAATCTCAGCTGGTCCAGTAGCCCTTCATCCTTCAGATGTCGATAAAATGAGTACCATTAAGTTGGGTAACAGTAAACATCTCATCTGTCAATAGCGTCAAGAAGTCCCTCTGGGGGTGCATGTACATTCTACAAATACACCTTTTATGTTAAGAGCATAGTCACCATTCCTGGAACTTCGAGCAATGCCTACTTTTTGTCCAATATCCCTCCACATAAGAAGCGCACATGTCTGTTTTAGGTAAACACTTCAACTAAAGAACAGGGAGTAACAGATAGGCAAAGGTCTGCCCATGCAGCCCCCTGCACTGCTATGCAGTTGCGTTCAGACCAGAAGCATACGCAATGCGCTACACAATGTGGATCACTACTATTGTTTCATATTATCTGAAAATGGCCTATAAGATCAACAAGTATATATTTAAAAAAATATATAATTCATGGCAATTAATGAGCCCAAAGAAAGTTTGTGTTACAACAAAAACACCCGTTTTTAAAATTAAAATACATTTTTTACTTGCCCGAAATTACTCCAGTCGACATTGTGAACTACTTTTTTGTTCCCGAAGAATCCTTCAACTCATAACTCCCAAAAGTAGGGAGGAAAAAACTTCCACCTCAAAATCGTACCCTGAACCCTATGAAAAGCACTCCATGGCATCTAACCCCCTTTTTTTTAAAAAAAGGCACAAGAGGTTATGCAATTGCACACTGTGCAATATGGAAAACTACAGTGTCTTGTATCATTAGTTTTAGCTGCTAGACATATAAGTCAAAACACATCCTCATGGGATCTCTTTAAGCTTGCTCAAACAAGCTGCAACCTCAAACATTGGCCTGTCAGTGTTATTTCTAAGTAGTCTACTGAGAGTTAATTGTTTGAAGGCATTGAGTTCACCAACTATGCGGATGACACTCAATGTGTCATCCCATTATCAGGTAACTTTGAGCAAGACACCTTAAGATTGAATGAGGTTTATGATATCATTCAAGCATGGATGGTGGAGAATGGTCTTGTGTTAAACAAGGAAAAAACTGAACTCATGGTAGTCGGGACAGCAAATTAATTCAAAAAAGTTAGGGGACAATTATAAGATGTTTAGAGTGGCAGCTTGTGTTTTGGAAACCAAAACAAAGGTTAAAACCCTGGGAATCGTTCTGGACCAACATCTAAGCATGAAGGCGCAAGTGAGTAGTCTGGTGTAATCGTCAGCATACTATATAAAATTGCTTACACAAATCCGGCCATTCATTTCAAAACCAAATTGTGAGATAATTGCAAGAGCCATTATGGGGTCTAAAATAGATGATTGTAGCAGTTTTGTAGTGGACATGAACAAGTCAGAGAATTCTAGACCCCAGGTCATGCAAAACAGTGCAGTTAGAGCGATTGCAGGGCTCAGAAAGAGTGATCATGTAACCAAAACAAGAAGAAACGTACACTGGTTACCCATTGAAGAAAGGATTACGTTTTGTCTATTAGTTCTGGTGCACAAAAGCCTTGCATGAACTGGGCCCTCGTATTTAAGTGAGGCTTTGTCTGTAAAGACTAAGACGAGAATGCTCAGATCAAATAATATACAATAGTGAAAAGAGCCAAGATGTTTGCTCACTCAAGTGAAAAAGGGTGCCTTCTATGCAGCAGCTCCTATGGCCTGGAATGCCCTCCATGAAGAGCTCGGAAAGACTGGCCTGATTGAAAACTTCAAGAAGAAATTGAAGACTTTTCTCTTCAAGTAACTAAAGATTTAACTTAGGTTTTTCAATGGCACCCCCCACAGTTACCCCTCCTGTAGTATGTTTGTATGTGTTGCTTTGCCCCATAAACCTCCGAGTCCTGAGGTGCGCGTTACAAATTTCTAAAGTAAAGTAAATGCAGCTGTAAAGAGCTACGGGTGTAGTAAACCTATTTTAACCAAGTGTGCCTTCAGCCCCTGGACTGACACTTGTTCCCTGCAATGAAGTCCTGTTGCAAACCAACAGCTTTGATTTGTGCGTAAGTATTAGTTAAGCATTAACCAGGCACTGCTACCGTATTCCCAGATAATCACACCACTTCCCAGCTGTTGTCACCTTATGGCTGTTATGGCAGCGCTTGGCAAATACCTATCCCGTGCCTACACAAAAGCCAAAACTGTTGGCTCTGCCAAAGCTTGTTTCTACATGTAGGTCACATATCTCAGGCACGACTTTCACTTGGCACAGCACGGCAGACGTTCAGGCCTCACCCTTTCCGTGACCTACATATACACATCCATACAGAGGATACAATTTTTACAGGGAGGTTTGGGAAAACAGGATTCTATGAACATTCCTGTTAGCAATGAATTGCAGTAGCTCTTCATTTCTTTTCAGACACAAAAAACATGAGAAAAGGTATGCTTGAGTGCACGGAGGCTAGAGTCTGATGGATAAGACCATCTAGCATTTATGCATTCATCAAACCAATGCTAGTCACCCCAAACTGCATTCACTAAAATGCCTTCCTTTTAGAAATGCCTGGCACTGCTACATATACCTAGCAGCAAGGCATGGCCCATGTGGGACAAGTCACGCCTGTCAGACATGGAATTTGAGTGATACATGTGTGCAGAATTCTTTCATGAAACAGAGGACTGAACCTATTATTGGATGGAATAATCAGAATGGCAATCCTCAATCCTTCGCCGCCTGGGTCATTAGAAACTTTCTGAAAATGTGGCAATACCATATGAGGGTGCTCGGACACTGCTCACTGGCCTAAGCCAGCCCGTGTTTCAAATTGTCCTCGACAGGCAATTGTAGCTCTGGAGAATAATTTACAGATGAATTAAGGGCATTGCAAACATTTTTAACATAGGTTGAGGTTTCCATTTCTAATGATACCGCACGTCATTTTATTTTTTGTTAGGCTAGCCAAAATACAACACTTCGCTTGCTCCATGGTTGCAAGGGTCAAACAATGTAATTGAATCCTCCCACAAGATCTTGATCTTCTCCGATTCTAAATGAAGTATATATATACACCCTGATGCCTGAGGCAGCGGAAGTCCTAGAACTTTCTAGATCCCAGGAGTTAATCTGTTGGTGAGATGTAGCCCTGGAAAGGGCAACATTTCTGCCACGCTTCTTCTTTCTTGGACGACCAAAAAGTACAATTTGTATGATCACCGATATAAAGTGCCATGGGGGATTCTGACCTCAACTCAAGCCTACACAAAATCGCTTGGAATTAGTATTGACAAACTTCTCATTCAAAACCCACAATATGAAGAAACCATAGAAAATATGGCATCACCTCTCAATCGTCTACATAATCAAATCCTTCCTCCCTGTCTCAGACTTCAGTAGTGCCATTAAAGAACCTTTTTCCTCAATGTGGATGGTAGCAATGCCCTCCTCACAGGCATCCCAACTTCCATACCCAGGCCCTGTAAAAGCACTACACTATGCTACTGCTTGCCTTATCACTCGGCACAGAAATCAAACCAAATTATTCTGATCGATGGGGAACTTTTTTGAATACCTTACACCCATAGTGGGCCTCAATCAATTAGTCATTCTTAATTAAGTATTGCTAGATTAGTATTAGATGAACCATGGCTATAAATTACAAGCCCTATAGGGATCTATTCACTGTACCATTTCATACACTAAGGTGCCATGGTATACAATTTCATACAATGTGTGTGCCAGTCTTAAACTGCATACAAAAGAGGAACAACCATCTTATGCCTCTCTTTCTTTCTCTGAGTTCATTTTCACCTATCACACAGAATATGCTCGACTTAAGCTTTGCTGGCAAACTTTGGTATTACTGTCCATGAGTTTGTTTGATTGAAGAAAACACTTTCTTTGACAAAAAACACCTCCATGCGTCAAGGGATTTGCTTG
This sequence comes from Ambystoma mexicanum, assembly GCF_040938575.1. Classification (NCBI taxonomy): domain Eukaryota; kingdom Metazoa; phylum Chordata; class Amphibia; order Caudata; family Ambystomatidae; genus Ambystoma; species Ambystoma mexicanum. The sequence goes on along the minus strand of NC_090932.1, from coordinate 761,544,470 downwards.
AGTACATTACAAGTTCATCTCACAGCCACACCTTACAATTATATAGATATTTGTTTTTTTCTTAAAACTTCCTTTTAGTAAATACAACATGCTCCTACAGTCACCTTTGAATTTACATTCTAAAATGTTCTGCACTCTGCATCCAGTCACTTTTGGCTAGATCAACATGTATCCACAACTATCAGAAATGTCACCCCCCCTTTACAATGTCTAGTCATCTGCGTCAATCATCTAATTGTATCTTTACCCTCTTCCTCCTACAGGCTCACCACTATCGCGTTTCCTCCTGCTCTGTAGGCTACAGTGTGGAGAGGCCTGGCATGGGGAAGACCACTCAAAATTTCAGCCAATTCTTGGTCCCCTGAGACTGCTACCATCGTGGTAGAGCACAGTACAAAAGATGTGTAACATACCATTTTCAAAATATTCTGCAACACATAAAAGACAAAAACTGGCTGAGGAACTCAAGATCTTGGATAGCCAACGAAGCACAATAAGTCTGGACGTTATCAGGTTGGAAATTAAAAACTGCACAAAAAGATAAAACAAGTCCACAGGTTTTCTCCTGTTAGGCCCCGGACTATAGAATGACCAAGCAAATCAAATGAGACAGCCCCCACTATACTTTTGAAAGGAATGGAAGTATATTCTTTGAAGGACAATGTGCTGAACGCTGACCACTTCTGTTCCAACAGCTCCAACTCATTCATTCTTTCCCCACTGGTTGAATGAGGATCCTACCTGTTCTCTCCTATTTAATTACACTGCTCCTTTCTCTTGTTCAGTGCCCCCATTGCTTGGCAACTAGGATTGTGATCTATAAATCCCTATGCTTGCATACAAACAGTGATTAGGGTCCCAAATGCAATGGAAAGCAAACCACCTATGGGCATAATAGGGCCAATGCTACCTCTGTGGACTGCTCTAAGGGTTCCCCCATGGCCTGCAGGTTGTGATGGTGCCTGCAGTGGTATCAGAATATAGCGTTAACACCCCGTTCCAAGGGCTGGAACTGGGGTAACGGCCCAGCAGTCTGAGTTATAGGCCCGAGTGAAGCAAGAGCCTATAAAGAGGGCACAGCGACATTACCCACCCTTCCATCCCTTGGAACGGGTTGTTACCGCTATTAGCACCCGGGTTACCAAAGTGGTAACCCAGGGTTTTGAAAACAAGAAAGTATTTTCATTCAAAGAACAGGACACACGAGGTGTCCCATTCATTCCATAACCATGGCAGCAATCTGTGCCAAGATTGCTGCCATGGTTATGGAAGGCGGGGCGCCACATGGAGCCCCTCTTCCATTTCCAAAGAAGTTGCCAACAGAGAAGGAGGTAAGCTGATGCCACAATCAGGTAAGTGGGGCTGAAGAGGATGGGGGGGCTAGTTTTGGGGAGAAAAAAAGGGAAAGGATGGAGAAAAGATGGTGGTCAGCGGCGGGGGAGGCAGCCTGCGGGTTCCATGGAACGCGGGCTGAGATCAGAGATTTCAGCCTGCGATCCAGTGAACCAGATTGGCTACTCGCCCGGCCACGGGTGCTAATAGGAGGTCTGCTGTTTCCACCATTGATTCAAGGTTCCAGAAGAACTTTTTCAAGATTTATCTTCTCAACCAAATTGCCTACTTTGCAATCAGCAAACCTATACATTCCCTATTAAACTCACAGGACCCTCTGGTCTCCATCCTCAGCCTTGCTCTGTTTTATGTCATATTCATGTTTTGTTAACTGTGTTTTCTCAAATGTCCATTGTTTTATAGTACCCCTTTCATTAGACTGTGTGAAGGTAACATGAAGTACACACAGATGCATAATTTTGGCTATAAACTTTTATTAAATGAAAATAAGTTTGGGAACAAGGCATAACTTGCCATAATCTAAGGGACGTTTTCCTACCTAACCAAAAACTAAGGAATGTCTGCGTCAGGAAGTCCAACTTAAAAGTTCTGTCTGTGTCCAAACATAATTTGGCCCTCACTGGATACTTGGAAAAAGGTGTATGGGTCAAAGTATCTAAATATTAAGTGTTCAATAACTGTTCAGAGCAGCTTCTCCCATCTCTGGGCTTGCAACAGGTTTCTCTTTGCCAAGCTTCAAGACAGTTCACCATACAAAGGGGGTTTCCTTCCCCAAACTTCAAGTCTCTCAACTTTCTCAAAACACATTTCTCAGGGATAAATTCCAGCTCCTCCGATTTGGTTACTTTTCACTGCTTTCACAGAGGTTAATTCTACAGTATTCCAAAACAAAAGCTCCTTGATTTGAAACACAAAACGTCCTTTATATCCAACCACGGGCTTCTTTGTCATGATTTTAGTGGCTTTTCAATATGCATGTGTCCTCAGTCTAGGCGCAGTTGCTGGACCACACAGTGCACCCATCACAGGTCACACAACCGACACACATTACTTGACACTTCTCAACAATTCCTTGTATACACAGTATCATTGGTATGCCACCTCTCCTCTGTTACTGCTTTCATGCTTTCATATAGCTTTGCCAATGTTCATTTTCACACCTCAAAGTTCCTTCATAGGAAATACTGGTTGCTGAAAAGTCCTCCTTTACTATCCTCTACTCATGGGGTTGTTTCAATGGTTTCACAATTGCTCTTTAATATCTTCCTTTTTATTCAGTATTCCAAATGTAATGGCTTTTGTTCAAATCGGCATTAAAAAGTACTAGCTTTGGCTTTCATTCACATTGTTATTCAAAAGTAGTGTTTGTGGCTTCCATTCATATCGATATTCAAAACAAATGTCGTCACAGGATTGTAAGCCTGTTTACCTTGCCCGGTGTCCCCCTCTTGTAGGGTGACTCACTGGTTGTTGCGAGGCGTCTGACGGCCAGGATCTTTCTCTCTCATGCGGTGCCTCACTCTTCCTCCGCAGCGGCTTTCTGTGGCTTTGCTTCTGCCACCAATGCGTCTCTCGCAGCTCGGGCTTCTCTTCAAAGCTCTGCCGGGTCACAACTGCTACCTTGCTGCAGTCTGGCCTAGACTTTCCAGCTTCCCTCAGCTCTGCTTCCAGCTGCATATGATCTGCATCTGTCTGGTGGTTTTGTGTGCTTCTTCTGCCACGTCGCATGTCAGTTTTAAACCTCCCGATAGATTGATTGGTCCCGAAAAAACTAGACTGCTGCCTACCTGTTTGGGAGTTCTGTGTTGGTCTTCTTTGCCTCCTCCTCGTCCCAGTACCTAACTGGTGTAGGTGATTGTGTGAATCAATGGGAAAAGGATGCATTGATCTTGTTAGCTTCTTTCTCGTCCCAGTACTTAACTGGTGGTTATTAGGAAGTGACTTACTTAGAAAGTGGGGAAGGGAATGACAATAGCCTACAAAGGTTTGGGAAGGGGAGGAGGGAATTCATTATGAAAGTGAAAAGGGTGTACCGTTTCTACTCAAAGGGTACCACACCTCCTCTCCCCAAGCCCCCTTCCCAGGTAGTACTCCCTCGCAAATCCACCCCCAGGGTCAGGATCCGGTAGCGTCAGCCTATCCCTGGCCACCTGGGTGGAAGCATTGCCAGGGAAAGGGGCGATGATAGCCTCAGGTTCCTCACAACTGGGCCCCAGCTTTTTCTTCTTTTCCCAGCACACTAGGAATACATGTTTTCTGACAGCAAAGGCTTCTTTGCTTATTTTACTATCTTATACAGAGAGTTTCTTACTCTTTTTATTTTGTTTGTTTTTGAAGAAAAGGCCTATGTTTTCTGATTTTTGAATGTTGATGATCACATTTGTAATAATGTTTTCAAAATCAGATATTTATTCTGATACAGGAGCAAATGTTGGTTCTTTAATTTTAAGAACACAAAGCTCAACCTGTAATTACTGTGCCCCAATGAACTATCTGAAAACTACCCACCCTACGGTGTGATATGGCCTGCTGTCATGTTTTGATGATTTTGAAATTCATACATTTCATGATTTCACCCCAGGAATTGACTTAATTACAGATGGGGTTCACACTGTATGTAGGCTAAATAATAAGGTAATGCCTTTTGTACTTGCGATAATTCACTCATTGAAGCTCGAGCCAAGACACAAGGAGTCAGAAGTTGACTTCAAAGTGTCTTTGTTACTAGATGTGATTTTACGGAGTAGGTTGGCCAAGCATCTATAGGAAGTAGAAAAATGATCTCTACGTAATAGACAATAACTCTGTACAACAGTGACAAGGATGGATCAATAATGTAAAGACTTCCCGGTACTCCAAGCACATTAGGACATTTAGTACTGCCAACATAAAAGTCTCAAAATCTAACTTTATGAGACTCTGTCCCTCCAGGGACACCCAATTCTAATAAACAAAGTCCAATGGTGATGGGCAACAGAAATGTCCCAAACTATTCTAAACAAGTCCCTTTCACCTGTTGGCTAACCCTTTGCTTTCAAATAAATATTCAAAGTCTAGCCAACATGAACATTTATAAACCTCCTCCATAAATGTGTAGCCCAATCTATAACGAAGCACAAGATGCTCCACTGGGAAGTCCCTTCCATGAGTACTCACAAATCTGGTCTTCGACCTGGTTTCTTCTTCAATATATATACTTTCAGGCATCACCATGGCCTGTGGTCGCAAACGTTTTGCTTCTTCACTATTCGCTTAGGACTCTCCACAGCCCTCTTGTTTGGGGTTTCCAAGTTCTAAAGGGCCCCTCCACAGCCTAGGGTTCACCTTCAACAGTTCACTCGGCCTCTACATTGCCTCTTGTCTTTGTATGATAGAAAGAGTATTTCTCCTCGCTCAATCTGAGTCCTGGTCAGCCAGACAATATTCTCAACCTCCTGCTAGATATTGCTCCTTGACAGCTTCTCATCTATTCAGGCTTTTCTTCATAGGGTTATGCCCATTAGCCTCTCTGCCCCTTTGGTGTGTTTGAAAACTTCAAGAAACATTTACGATGACCAGCCCAGCACAGTTCGTAGGGGTGCAGATTCTTTCTTGTATCTGGAAGAGGTTTTGTTCTTCTGGTGCCAGCAGGTGGGCTAGCCACAGCGATCTAGGTTTCTGAGAAACCAGAAGGTGTCTCACCCACTAGTCCCCGGGGATCTGTCATCCAGGTGGCCAAGACATGGCCATCGCTTTTGGATCCAGTTCCTGGGAGTAGACCAGTGCGGGAGAATCAGCTGGGTGAGGGGTCTTCGGGGAGTGGGACATCAGATGGTGAGACGTGGTATCACCTTTCCTCTAACACCTTTACCCCATCCTACCAGGTAGGATATTTAAGATCTCCACCCGCCGCTTTTACAACAAAAAACCCTTTCACACAGACAGTCCGCTATGAGAGAAAACAGACTAACAACCGAGCAGTATACTTGACACTTCCCAAAGAATGGTCAGGCAATTACTGACCATCACACACACCTGACTTCCATTAAGCTTCCCCCAGAGGGATAAAAGACAGCGCATGAGAGCACACTCTGAGCGAGGCAAAGCACACGAGGAAACAGCAGTTTCGAGAAAGCAGCTGAACGAGAGAAGAAAGACGGCAAAACAGAAGGGGATCGCAACGAGGGAAGTTCCCTTGACTTTTTTTGACAAGGGACCGTTACTTTCAAGGAACCTCAAGAATAGGAAGCGCAAGACCAGGCTGAAGAATCCTGCATTGTGTGTTGGAGATACCCGCGGCCCTCCCGTGTCAATAATGAAGGCGGGGAGAAGCAGCAGCCGCTGTGGTACAGTCCTTGGCTCCAAGAACAAAGCAGCATCAGTGAAATGGTGAGTTGGGGAGACCAATCCAACACTGGTTTGTGTTGAGGCCAAGGTTGCAGGCAGCAGAATTGTATGGCTAGTGCTGGAAAGAACATTGTTAAAACGTGTGTGATAAGAGATGCAAGTAAAGAGGAACTGTTGATGCGTGATTGAACTTTAAAAACAAGATACAATACCTTTGACATAGTGGTCCCACACCGCGTGGGTGCTCAATCAAAGGTCTTTGTAATGTATCCATCTGAAAAGTGGCAAAAGTGAAAGTTAGAAAAAGGTTTTATCAAGAAGAGAACGAGTAATTGTGAATCGAAGTGGTCCTGCGACGGGTCAAGCAAAACCCAGCGCACACTTTAAAGTCTTCGATTTTGATGAAGTAGAGAAAGTTTGGAAATTAAGATACAGGTCTGAGCCCGGCAGAGGTAGACCAATGGAAGATTTTGTGTCAAATTGGGTTTGAGCCCAGTGGAGGGGGCCTGGGGTGAACAGAAAATCACCTGAGAAGTTGTATATGTGAAATATAAGAAGAAAGAAACTTTTTTGTTTCATCAGGCCCTCTGAAATAAGAGACTTTGAATGGCAAAGAGACTTTGACACAGAAGGCCCTGATGATGAGGTTTTGAACTGCATCCTCGTGCTTGAGAAGCCAGAGAGTGTTCTAAGCTCGAGTGTGCCGCATTGCCCCGTGCTGAAAACGTGGGGAAGGGAAGTCAACGGGTTGAATCTCCGGACATATCATTTCTTGGACACTCTTATTTTGCATAACATTGTTTCCCACACTATTTGTATTTAGAAGTAAGGATTGTCAATAGGTTTATTAGCATAGGCCCTTTTATTTTGACAGACTCGACTAGGACTGTGTTATTATTATTTGATCGTCCTAGCTTATTCCCATCTTTAGATTTAGGATTAGATAAACATTTTTCAAACCCAATTGAAGTTCAATAAACACCATTGAACTGTGATCACTTGTATTTGACTTACTGTTTGATACCATGCCTTCCTTACATATGGTGTCAGAGGTGGGATGCAACTCAATTGAGACAAATAGAGGAACTCTAAAATTCCAGAAGCTTAGTCATAGAGCCTCTGATCCCTCTATCGCCACAAAATAATTCATACGCTTTATATCTGTAGCACCAGAGAAGCTACTATCCCTCCAGGGAAACGAGGAATGATTCCCACAGACTTAGTCCCATTACCCCCTCCTGGGTGTTATGTAAGATTAGCTCCAAAATCTGGCCTGGCCTGGAAGTCTGTTCTGGATGTCCTTGTGGGTGTTATAGATCCCGACTACCGGGGAGACAAAGGTTCTCCTACAGGACCATGGTGAAACTCCATTTGAAGTACATTGTGGGGGACAAAATTGCACAGGGAATTCTTGAAATGGCTCTATTAACTCGTTTTATAGAGAGTGAACCAGAAGAAACAGAGAGGTACTTTAGGCTTTGGGGAAGCTGATGAGCCTTATTAACTATTGAATCGGGCAGGAGCCCTGCAGCACCTTCCTCGTGCTGCCCCCCGGATCGGAGCTGCTGGAGCAGCATCCGCGCCATCGCCGGATCGATGCGGCAGAACAGACGGTTCCACTCTGAGGCTCGTGTCCGTGGCCTCCACCCCCATGCCCTGCCTGTGCTCGCACCCTGTGCACCCTGTGCACTCTACACGGCAGACCCAAGCTTGCCACTCACGGCCTTACTCCAAAATGGCCGACGCATTGAACGCGTCGTGAGCGTTCCCTGGTTGCCTAGCAACCCCATTCTGCATTTCCCTCGATCGCGAGGACCGGAGGTGGAAGCCGGCCCCACTCGACCGAAGGCCCACAGAACAAAGGCCCTTCCTGTCTGCCCCTGTCCGCACCTAGCGGCACGGCGCGGGACTCTGCTGCGTTCTTCATAGTAAGCCCTTTGCGGCACCCTTGCTGCCTTTCGGTCAATGTACACGTGCCGACTATAACAAATCAGTCTCTGACGGTCTGGAACTACCACTGGTATCACTTCGGTAAAACCTGTGCCCTTTATTGCTGCACTTACATGAAGCTTCACCTATGTCTTTGCATACTGTATATTATACTTGCATGGCACATCCACCGCTCACATTATGTGCACTTAGCACGTGTAGCTTGTTCAACTCCGCAAGTGTCTACGCCACATATCTCAGCCAACACTTATTGCTGCCGCCCGTTTATCATGATGGTCGGGTGTCTTATAATCCTGGACAGACCACATATCACTGATCTGCGTATTTAAGGTTAACATTGTGCCTTCTGGTCGTCTTTAGACCTCATTCTTTATTGTACCTTATGGTCGCTACAGACCTCTTTGATCATTGCGCTGTACCTTTTGGTCGCCTACAAGACCCATTGACCATTGTGTTGTACCTTTTGGTTGCCTACAAGACCCATCTACCATTCTGTTGTACCTTTTGGTCGCTACAGACCTCTTTGACCATTGTGTTGTACCTCTTGGTCGCCTACAAGACCCATTTACCATTGTGTTGTGCCTTTTGGTCGCTTACAGACCACTTTGTCAATTGCACCTTTATGGTCACCTACTGACCACATTGACCATTGTGTTGCACCTTTTGGTCACCTACAAGACCCATTTACCATTGTGTTGTGCCCTTTAGTCGCATATAGACCACATTGATTGCTGTGTTTTGCCTACGGTCGCCTACAGACTATATTGATTGTTATGGTGCTCTGCATAACTACCTCTTGACCACATTGAATCGATCTATGCTGTGCCACTGGTTGCTAATAGACCACCCCGCCACCCTGTGTACCAGTATCACCTTACACATCATGTATTGGTGCCTATCAACGCTCATCCACCTACTGTATACTTACAGTAGTTATTGGTCTAATCAGTCTAACCCACACTCTAAACATCACACCTCCACTAGTTTAGGTATGGCACCTACCACCTCCTCTTCATGGCCCAGCACCATGACACCTGAAAATCCATACTTGGATGACCCAGCACTCTGGATACGCCACTTTGCCACCAAACCAATACCTAACCAACCTTGTACTATCACCATCAGAAATTCTAGACTGAACTCTAGAACCAGACCACCCACCCATCTAGGCTCGCTCCACCCTAGCACACTGAATAGAAATGCTAGATTGAATTCTCGAACTAGTCCACCTACCTCCCCGTACTCTCACCACCCTATCATCTTACTTAGAAACTCCAGACTAAGGGCCCGTACTACGAAACACTCGCATATTGTCCATAATCACGCTACTCCCCCCATTGACGTTGACAATCAAGCCCATATCCCTCACCATAGTCCTCCGTTACCACTTGAAAAACCTCCAAAAAAAGACAAACTCATCAAAGTAGCTATGGTGAATGCTAGGTCTCTTCATGCCCATGCTCTCGACATTGCTGACTTTATAACCTATGATAACCTTGATGTCCTCGCTGTCACTGAAACCTGGCTTAATGCTGTGTCTGGTCCATCTCTGGCCCTCGCCATACCCAATGATTACGCCATTATAAAATCTGACAGAAACACCACTCAAATGAAGGGAGGCGGACTCGCCTTCATATATAGAAATACGTTCGACATCAAAATCACCCATGACGCACAAATCCCATTTGCTGAATCCTTGTCAATCAAGCTACCCCTCTCACCTAATCACACGGCAACCGTGCACCTTATTTATCGACCACCAGGACCCATCTCCTCTTTCATTGAGGACATTGCATCACTTATAACCATAAACACCAAACCGAACTCTCAAACTATCTTACTTGGGGACTTCAACCTTGGTTTCAACGATCCTAAAGACACCAACGCCCTTGACTTAGCCAACACATTATCTGAATTGGGTCATACACATATTATCCACGAACCCACCCATATCAAAGGTAGAACTCTAGATTGGCTCTCACACATCAATTGCTCTATTGACCTCCTATCCAACGACCCATGCATCTGGTCAGACCATCATAAATTATCCTTTGCTGTTAAAGCTAACACACCGCACATGGCGCATATCATTGCCCCCCTGCCATCCACACAAGAAACAAGAAAGATATTACTCCTGACAAACTCCTACCCATATTACTCCCTATATTGAATAATATCGACTCAGATGCTGACCCTACAGCTCTAGTGGACACCTACAACCAGGCTATACTCAAAGCTCTGGACTCCATTGCCCCTCTAAAACTGCGGAAACCGAAACCACAACGTCACCTCAACACTTGGTTCACGCCACAGTTAAGAGAATTACGCAAAACCAAAAGAACCGCTGAGGCACTCTGGAAAAAACACCCCACAGCTTCTAACAAGTCTGAACTAACCCTAGTATCCTCTAGCTACAAAGAAGCCATACTCCTCGCCAAAAAAGATACTTATAATAAAAGGATTACACAAGCGGAATCCAACACTAAAGAACTTTTCAAAATACTCAAAGAATTAGAAACCCCCATTGTCCCTACCGACAAATGTATTACTGACGCACTATGGTGTAGTAATATTCAGAAAGCCTTATTAGATAAAATAGCTCGCCTACAATCCAAAATCAACGAAAAAAAAATCCTTGCTATCTGCTGACCCTAACCACAAACAGCCAGCTAACAAACCTACAACTTTTCAGTCAACCTGTAAACCTTTCAGCTTCTCACCCCTCTCAACGTTGGAAGTAGAAAACATCATCAGGAAACTAAAACCCTCAAACTGCCAAGGTGATGCCTGCCCTGCTCCGATTGTTAAAGCAGCTGCACACGATCTGGCGCCTTTCATTACCAACTTCATCAATGCCTCCTTCAAATCTGGAATAGTTCCTGACAACCTTAAAGACGCTTGGGTCATTCCACTCCTCAAAAAACTCACGCTTGACCCAGTCAACCCGTCTAATTACAGACCGATAACGACTGTACCGTTCGTATTAAAAACACTGGACAGAGCAGCCTACCTACAAATACAGGCTTATCTAGAATCAAATCATCTCCTAAGGCTCAGGCAATCAGGCTTCCGACCGAGACACGGTACGGAAACTGCACTAATTGACCTTACCACCCAGATCCAAACCCTGAAAGACCATGGCAAACTTGCACTCCTTTTGCTGCTTGACCTGTCAGCAGCGTTTGACCTGGTGAACCATCAAACACTCTGTCACCACCTGAAATCTGCAGCCCACTTTTCAGATGCAGCTACGGCTTGGATCAGCTCCTTCCTGGCGAACAGAACTATGAGGGTCTTCTCTCCCACAGACTCCGCCGAGCCTGCTCCAGTACCTTGTGGTGTCCCGCAAGGCTCATGCGTGTTCCCGACACTTTATAATATATTCACGAAACCCCTCTTCGACATCCTAGACTATCTGGGTGTCACGTATACCAACTATGCGGACAACACCCAGATACTCATTCCTATCACGGGTGATTACGAAACGGACAGCACTACCCTTAACGAAATCTACTCTGTCATACAGGCATGGATGGCACACCATGGCTTGTGTCTCAATGACGACAAAACCGAGCTGATCATCTTTGGCACCCACGCCAAACTTAAAAACCTTAATCCTTCTTTCAAAGCCTTTACCATAGATGGCAATCTCATTTCAGTCTCAAATAACACTAAAACTCTTGGCATTTACATTGATGCTACCTTATCCTTCTCCAAACAAACTAACGCAGTAGCATCATCAGCTGCATACACTTGTAAGCTGATCACTGCATGCAGACCATTCATTTCCGCACCCAATTTTATCACTCTCGCCAGAGCATTAATCCTCTCCAAAATAGACTACTGCAATGCCCTTTACTTAGGCACTAGTCACAAAAATATTAATAAATTACAAGTAGTCCAAAACAATGCCATTAGAGCTGCCCTTAACATCCCCAAAAAAGCACACATATCTGAGACCAGACGTAATCTACGTTGGCTCCCTGTCCAGCATAGAATATCCCTGAAAACGCTGGCCCTCACACACAAAGCTAGGGCTAACCTTGCTCCAGTTTACCTTACTAACCACCTCAGACCACACATCTCCTTGAGACCTCTTAGAGTAGCACAAACTAATACCATGACCATACGGAGATTTAAACTTCACAATTCGGGTGGAGTTAGCTTCCCGGTACAAGCGTCCAAACTATGGAACACCATTCCCGCGCATTTACGTGCAGAACCCTCATTTAACCGGTTCAAACATAGCACGAAGTTCTGGCTCCATAACTTGGGCTCCATGACAGCCTAACTCTTTGAACATAGCTTTATGGACTGCTGCCAGTCACTTGTAATTAATGTATCCGTGTATGCACTTTTTTCTCCTACTATGATTGTAATTACTTCGGAACTTGTTGCTGACTGTTTTGATTGTACCTGCCTGTAAATGTAATGTAACTCTTGCTAATTGCTCCTTGTAACCAGCTCTAATTTACGCGCCCTTATGCCCCCGGGCCTGGTTGCGCTTTATAAATAAAACAAATACAAAATACAAATACAAATACAAACCATCTACCACTGAGGCAAAGATGGAAGAACCACCTACCTTCCTATAATAACACCAGAGTACATCAAAGTACAGATCAGACTTAACAGACAAGATGAGACCACTGATTGGATACTCACCTTTGTAAGTGTTAAACAAGGTTGTATCCTGGCCCCAAGCCTTTACAACTTGAACTGGTCTGACCTTCCCACCGCAATTGCTTCTTTGGTGGCCATGTTTGCGCCCAGACTTGGGGTTTCTACCATCAAATGGCTAGGTTATGCCGATGACCTTGCCCTTCTGGATGGTACGTCAAGAGACCTACAGGCAATACTGTGACTCCTTGGTGAATTTGCTAAAGGTAATCAGTGCTAGACCAGGAAACCAGGACTTTTCCCGGTAAGCCTTGGGACATAAGGCCTTTTTTTTGCTTTGGGATTTTGGGGGGTGGGGAGAGATACATAAATTATGAACAAACATTCAAGCCAGCCTGAGTGAGCCTGGGTGGTTCGCTATCACACTGGCTGTTGCATTTCTCTTCTGCCGGGGCTGATGGGCTGGGCTCATGGGCTGGGCTCATGCATGTGCCTTTGTGAGGGGCTCCGTCCGGTGAACTGCACAAGCACTGCAGCCCTAGACTGTCTGGTGTACTTGCATCACATGTGTAGGTGCAGTGCAGCCCGGGTGACCTCGGGCTGACTCTGCTGCTGTTGAGTGCTCTGGCAATGAGGCAAGCAGCGTGCTTGGGCCGCCGGCACTGCCATTTCACTGATTTCAGGTGCAATTACTAGAAATGTATCTTTTTTGTTTTGGGTTATAATCTTCATTGAGAGGCTCAGGGCTGTAGATGAAGTGAATGTTTGCTGCTGCCCACCTCGAGCTACTCCAAGAAAAGAGTGGCGAGGGCACACTCTAAACTGAATTTTAACCACCAGGTCCATGATATTCAGTACTAGAATAACGCAGACAAAAGCACATTGGTCGTGAAAGGCACTGTCAGTGTCACCGGAATCATCCCCACTGGCTGACCCTGTAGGCCTGAGGCCACCCAACTTGGAAGATTTTTGCAATGGGAGAGCGAGGCACACAAGGGTTTTGGATGTGCCTAACCGTCCCACAAATACAAGCAAACGTAAACGACTGACGGCACTAAACTGGTGTGTCTAAGTTTAAGAACAAAATATTTTATTTAGTAATCCAGCTTGTTTTGTTTATATTGCAAGCAGCCCGAATTACTAAACAGAGTGCCACTGCAAGGCATACTTTTTAAATAAGACAACATCTCCCAGAATGCATCGTAGTGCAGTGCGCGTCCATGAAGCTGCACTGCTAGCTCCATTGAGGAGATAGTCTCAGCTCGTGGATGAGACACTGCCTGGTGAGGCTTAGCAATGGGGACCTTTGAGGGGCCAGAAGAACAGTTAACAGTTAGAGGCTCTGATTGGCTGAGAGACAAGTGTCGGGACCTGGTTCAGCACGAGACCTATTAGCCTATGGATCCTGTCCTTTCTGGTGTGGAGATAATAAGGCAGGTCAGAGCAGACGATCACCAAAAAGCTGTGCCAGTGGAGGATGAACTGGAGAGGCTGCGGTGGAAGAGCGGGATAGATTGCTCGCTGGGCGGGGGTGTTTTGGCCTGGAGCTCTGGGAAATCTGCCTCTTGCCTTTGTTTACTTTCTATGCAGGTGAGTTTAAGGCGTCATGGAGGTCTGTGTACTCGGTCCTTCATTCTGGGGTGTGGGGTAGTACACTTCAAATTTTGGAAGCAGTGTTAACTTCAGAGAATGTGTGTGGGGTGGGCAGGGGGAAAATTGTGTGGGGGCATTTAACCTCTTTTCACAATCTAATGAGGCTGTTCTGGTGTAGCTTCAAAGTTAAGAGTTGTGGTCTGAAACCAGACCCTTAAGGACTGCTTTAAGAATTAACTGCCGCCTCCCCCCCCCACCCTTTCGATCATTCTTCTGTCATTTAAGTGTTAACACTCCATCACAATGTGTATTGCCTAATAATGTGTGCATGCAAATACAGTTGCTAACAATTAAACGCTTTACACTAGTAACTGCCAGGCCCTTGTTAACTGGGCAGCCACAGGCACCGTTTATCGTCTGTGCCCTGTCCTGCCTTGGCTCTGTAGGTTAGCAAGAGGAAGTCAAAGTAGCACAAAATTGCGGGGGCTGAGGCTAAAGCCAAATCTGCCAAATGGTCGTTGCTTGCCACTGTATAATCGTGTATCATATTTGTATGTTTGTGGGTGCACGTTTCCTCAAATGTTGCATGAGAACGCGGTGCATTTGCCAATTTTACATTTAATTTTTGGTCACCTTTAGGCTTGGGCCAGTGAACTTTTATTATTTTTTTATTTTTTTAATTTCTTCGCATGCTTTATTAGAAATGTTTCTTACTGTTATTCATACGGATATTGCACTCGTGGTTTGTCCCTCTTTCATTGAAGATCTACTTTTGCGAGATCATGAACTTATTTAAAACATGACTTTTTAATCCATATATGTTTGAAACATGCTATAAATACACTCATTTTGACTCATTTTATTCAACATTTTATTGGCGGACCCTCCCAATCCCCTCATAGAAAGGTTAGACTCATGCGCTGTGCTCCCTCCTTTGGCGAAATATGGGGCCACTTTGAAAAAAATGTCCAGGGCCAATTTTGGTTCCCAGTCCATCCCTGAAGGTAATGGTCTCCAAATTAACAATAGTAAAACAACGACCATGGGCCTCATTACGAGTGTGCTGGTCTGGTAACAACGGTGCCGGTAAGCCTACTGGCACCGTTGTTACCGGACCAGCACACTACGAGTCCTATAGGACTCAAGTGGGAATGGGGATTTAAATTTTCCGGCGCCTGACTTCACGGACCGCCAGTGCTGTTATGCCCCTGTTTCTGTGAAGTCAGGAGCTGAAAAAATGTGCATGTCTGGCGGCAACCTGCCGGTTTTTACCAGCACGGTTACCGCCGGACTTGTAATAAGGCCCTATGTGTTTCCATCTTCCCCCATCTAAATCTAAAAAAGGATAAACATGGCTGTTGACAGGCAAAGTGGTTACAACTGTCTCCTGCTGATTTAAGTATTTAGGTCTGCATATTGACCAACGCTTGAATTGGATGAACCAATTTAATGCCGCTAAATTGGCCATTGAGAAGCAGGTTGGCTCTCTGAGAGCTTTCTCACAACATGGTGGTTTTCACTACTGTCAATGCTTCAGGTCTATAAAGCCAAATGTATTCCTTTATTCACTTCTGGGGCTACAATTTGGGCTAAAAGATTTGGCAGAAAGTTGGCCTTACTTGAAAGTAGGACACTGAAAATTCGTTTTAGGCTACCTCTTCAAGTTCCAGTGGAATACTTATTGGCAGAACTCGGCTCATGCAGATTAAGTTTGCCGCTACAGATTTTGCAAGTAAATTACCATCATAAATGCTCACTGCAAGGGCTTCTTTACTTTTGGTCTGGATTCTGAATGGGCATGTGCTGTTGGGTGGGCATATGAAAGGAAACCTAATGAAGAGGTTAGTTCTTCTGGCCAATAGGTCGAATCCCAAGATGGGGGTTACTTCTGTTAACATGAGCCATCATTTATGTACAAAGCATGTAAGAAATGGCATCCTGGATGTCCGGCATGAACAAGTCTTGGTCGACCTGGCTTCAAAATCCCTTAGCACGGAATATGTTCCTCAGTATTCTCTTCCCAGGTCCCTGCCGGTACATATCCCCACTTTTCTACATCATAATCTACTTTGGTTATATCTGAAAGTAAAATTCCATAAGGATAACATGTGGGAAGTTACTGGGTATTCCCATACCTGCTCGAATGTGCAGATTCTGTGCAGATTTTGTGGTTGATAAGTCTTGGAAAGCGTAAAGCATTTACTCACGGCATGTGACTACGTAGACATGCCTGTCTAGCTTAGGACAGCTACCAATTATGAGGAGTTTTGGAATTGCTACTTGATAGGAAATAAAATGAGTGTAATATATCATGGAACTGAACAATGGGCATCCATCTGGCAATTGACTGAGGAAATACAGCCTCCTGCATAAGGGTTTTCTTTGGAAGTTTGCCCATCCCTTGCACGTACATTATGTTATTTTATTTTATTATTTCTATGTTTTGCTTGTTTAAAGGAAGTGTAGTTAAGCACTGAGGAAATATCGATACTTGTTAATGGTTCTCATTGAAACCTTCCTATTCTGAAAATGTATGTCATGTTTTATATTGATATCTTGATGGTTTTGTTTCTGATGGCTGTGTAGTTATATATAAGAAGTCTATTATACAAAATACAAAAAAAAATTAAAAATCTCACATACACTTTCTTTTTTGTACTTTGAAAGCTTGGCAAGGTTCTTATAAGTTGTTGAAACATACAGACTTACTATTGCAAAGTTGTTATTACATCACTGGAAAGAAACCCACAGAACAATGTTGGCTATTGGATGGGATCCAAGGTCTTGCTACGAAGCTGCTGTGACTACAGATGAAATGCACAACACAGCAATGGTCTGACAAGACATTTTCTCCCTTGGAATTTCGGGACCAAGAATGCGTTCACTTCTCAGTTTACTAGACACGTTAGGGCAAATGTCATTTGATTTGTTCTCTTCTCCGGTTACTACAACATTAAGAACGGGCTAGCCATAACTTCAGAAGCTGTCCCCGCGGCTGCGTCTTTTTTCATTTCAGACAAAATATAGTCGCACTCGCAAGTGCCAATCAAATGTTTTGTACATAATTTACTTTAAGTGCTAGGTACTTATACATCCCTAGGGCAATTAGACGAAGATACTCGCCCTTAGCACCGATGACATTGCCATTATCTCTGCTGAGGGATAAAGTATACATTTATTTTAAATATAGCCTTGTGGTTTGTCCTGAAGGTCTTGGCTTCAGCACCAAGAATGGAAAATACACAATTAGGGAAAGGGTGATATACCTCCAGTTACTCACACCATTCACAATCTATAGCCACGATAAGCCCAGGCAGTACCGTCATTGGTCAGGTAGTGACATAATATGCTACTCATATGCCCGATTTCGTCATTATATCCCAGTCATACAAAGTAGCGCCATGAAACAACCACATGCTCACAGTATCCCACGATCTTGGTATGGCACTCAACGACTCACTGTAAGTAAAACCAAGAAGCACTTCCTTGGTTTTGTGTGCTCACTGGTGGGTAAAAATAACTAAACGTTCATACAAAACAGCTGCACATTCATGACACAAATCACTCGGCAAACAATCATGTGGTCAGATTGGCTTAATGTCACATAGTGTCTCCACCTTGAACTATATGGAGGCAGATGTGACATGGCCAATCATGAGGGAGAGATCTGTAGACAATAAGGAAAACATGAGCCACTGAACCCTGTAAAGGATAGTAATAATACTCCTATTGGTACCACTAATGGGTTGGCACAAACATACCGGTCTCCAAGAAGAGATGAGATCTAGATATGAAAGGATAGCTCAGCGGCAACGTGCTCGCCTTGGAAGCAAGACGACACGAAGCAACACAGGTTTGATCCCCAGGTCGCGCTTAGAAACCTCTGGGTATTTAAGCGCGTTATAAAAAAAAGTGTATAAGAACACGTGGAAATGAGAATAAAACTGAATATGTAAAATATAATGTCCATATCTTAGTGACATTGTTCACTGTAAACAACAATCATGGACTCGCACGGTGGTCTTATTGAATTCAAAAGTGGATCGGGAGACTAGGATTCAAAATTTTAGCACCATGTGCGGAGGTGAACAAAGGTTTGTGCAGGGCTCGGCGGTCACATCCTGCTTAATGACGTCATTGCGCGATGTGCTGGCTAATGTCATAGTGATGGAGGTAACGTCAACAAAAACTGGATCAATAAAAAAAAAAAAAAATACTATTACGCATGGTGTTTAAGAAAACGAAATTAAGAAAAGTAAGTCCAAATGTCTGTAGGCTATAAAGCAAAATAAAGTCAACACATATACTTAAAGGAAATACCCAATTATGAAAACAAATGGTATGTTAATAGTGTGACAATTACTGTAAAATAGTCATGCAATGTTATTCTCTGTATAGAACTGTATACAAACACTGCTAACGGTAAGTCACAAAAAAGTCATCGGGCGAACACTGAGCCATGTGAGAATTATATAAATTGACAATTAAATAGTCGTGCAAAGGTATATAACAGAAAGCACAATCTGGATCACAGTATACAAACATCATTTACACAAAATAAAGCCATCATTCCACCGGGTGCAACAGAGTCCAACTTATCTATCCAATATCGTAATACATGTTTTCAAACACTACTATTTGTAGGTTTGCACTTTGTTTGCACTTTTGGTTGAAATCGACCAATTACATATGTAAGTGTATGTGGGGGGTAGAGGAGTGGTCTGTGGGGGATGGGGCTGTGAGCTGGAGGGAGCATGAAATAAATAAACTGGTTGAATTCATGACCACCAATAGTGCACAAAGTGGACTGGCAAGTGGGCAGTCTGCAGTCCGTGGGCCGAGGCGCCCAATCCTTCGGCGTCTAGTGCTACTGTATGCTCCAGCGCTTCTGGTGAACGCAAACAACTTTCTTGGTGACCTATCTGTATAGGGTGGTCTAGAGACTGCAGGGAAACTCTCCCTTTGATCTAGGCACCCTCTGCTGGCTGTGTCGGACCACACTCCAATTCAACCACTGTTATCATGAAACCGGGAAATAAAAGTCAATCCGCCCAGGAAGACCAATTGGAACTAACAGTTCCACAATGCAACGTTAGCAGGAATATCCACATGTTTTCGGAGACCTCCTTGCCGGCCAAATATACTCTTCTTCCGAATCCTCAGGAGGAGCTGTTGGTGGCCACACTAATCCATAACTTGAGAAGAAACCATCATCACACTGCGATGAGCTTCTATCAGGTGAATCCAGTAAATGGTGAAGACACAAAACTGAGAGTTACATTTTCTGGGATCCCACTCAGTCTGAAGAAGGCACGCCTGGACCCCACTACCCCGAGACCAAATACTACTTTCTCACCAATTTCTGGCCACAGAATTACAGACTATTACATTGCCGGATCAATAGGAACCAGCACTGAAATTAAATCAGTGGTTTCAGTTAAAGGAATTGCAATGTTGGATTGTTCCATTATGACGGAACACAGTGCCACGGCCGAAATAAAAGTTCTCACCAACCTTAGCATAATCAAATTTGCTGACTTGGCCTTGGAAAACAACCTGCATTCAGGCTCAGCTTCACACTGTATTGTTGGCAGCGTAATTCAACAAACATGCAATGCCTCCCACCCGGGATCGCCTAATGAATTAACCAACATTATCGACAAATATTCAATCACCAATTAACCGGATGGCAATGCACGAATCAGGACTGAGTCATCAATTGAAGCAGCAGAACTCTCTGGGGATGCTGCAAATCACCACACATTACGAGAAGTTGATGAGAGAATTTGCTTGACCCACCAGACTGTTTCTGTGCTGAACATGGTTCTGAGCTCTTTCGTGGCTTCATAGGATTACATATGGAACGAGTTGAAAGCCAATACCTTAATGTTATCTGAGGTGAACATTATACTCAAAACACTAGGAACTGGTTGCCAGTAACAATCGATCTTAGATCACCTGGCAAATGGTGGTGGGGTGTCCGCCCACTCAGGGAAAATGCGCTCAACCCCCAGATTCCATTGAGATTGCCGTTAACTCTGTGGAAATAGTTTCACTGTACACCCCGGTTGCAGTAGCTGCCCAGAATAATAAACCTAATGAAGGTTCACTGCCACCCCACCTAATAAATAAGGAAAGAGCTGCAAATGATTCGACCAAGGAATTAATTCTTCCCTCATAACTGACTAGTCAGAATGAGGTTGTTGAGCAGACAATCTTGCCATGTGATACTTGCACAGCAAATAATTGACTAAGGCAAAAACGGCTAAAATCGCCAGCAAAAGAACATGGTCCTCCGGGAAAAATATGCAAAGTGCAATTACTCTGAGAGTTTATAGCAAAGGAGTAGCTCACAAGAACTTTTTACCATCTCCGACCCTCAGCAACTCATCCAGAACTGGACTGTGAGCATTGTCCTTGGGTTGCCAGGCAGGCAGTGCAGGTGTTAACTGGCAGGGGATGGGACCTGGGCCTGAGATCACAGGATAGTCAGGAGACAAGTGCAGATTCAGTTTCAGCCGGGAGTTCAGCAGGGGAGAGGGGGAGAGAAAGCAGAAGCAAAGATGAATGCTTTAAGGTTCTTCCGGAACTGGAGATGGTTCTCCTCAAGTTTCAGGGAGGCAGGGAGGCTGTTCCAGAGGGAGTGCCCAGCCAAAGAACTCGTTGCTTGGAGAGGCAACTGACCCTGAGGGACTTGGAGGCGGAAGAGCGAACAGCTTGAGAAGGAAGATATTTAGGAAGAGAGAGTTGAAGGTATTGTGACCCCAGAAGGCCTTGTGGACAATGCAGAGGGTTTTGAACTTAATCCTCGTAGCCACTGGGAGCCAGAGCAGAGATTTCAGTCCTGGAGAGATACGATCCCTGGGCTTGAGGCCAAGGACAAGTCACGCAGTCCTGTTTTGGATAAGTTGCAGAGGGCGGAGAGTCGAGGCAGGCAGTTTTATATAGAGGCTGTTACAGTAGTCCAGCTTAGAGAGAACCAGGGCTCTGGAGATAGTGAGCTTCTGGGGGAAGGAGAGGAAAGGGAAAATACCTCTGAGGAGGTGCAGCTGGTAGTGTGACCTCTGAGAGACGTCAGAGATGTGAGGAGAGAAGGAGAGTGTGGAGTCGAAGATGACCCCGAGGTTTTTAGCCTTGCTCAGGAAGGTGTGTGGGGGCAGGAAGAGGGCCAAGAGAGGCCGGCCAAAGAGCAACAGGGAAAGAGGGAGTGGGTGTGCCGATGAGTAGAATCTCAGTCTCACTGGCATTAAGGCAGAGGTCATTTGCGGCACACCACTCCTGGATAGCAGACAGACATTCAGAGATGAGAGAGGGAGAGGAGGAGGCCGAGGGTAGCCTGAAAATGAGCTGGGTATCATCTGCATAACACTGAAAATTGGGGCAGAGAGCAGCGATGCGGTGGGCCAAGAGTGCCAGGTATTGGTTGAACAGTCAGGGGGAGAGGTTAGATCCCTGGGGGACACCACAGGTAGAGAAAAAGATCTCAGAGAGGAAGGACCCAAGTTGGACCTGGGAGGGTCGGTCAGAGAGGAAAGAAGTCAGCCACGCCAAAGCCTGACCAGTGATACCCAGATTATCACAGAGATGGTTGAGCAGGATGGCATGGTTAACAGTGTCAAAGGCAGAAGAGAGATCAAGTAAGATGAGGACGCAGGGGGTGTTAGAGTCGAGGTTGGAGAGCAGGTCTTCACGGATGTTCAGGAGAGCAGTTTCCGTGCTTCTGGCAGCTCTGAAGCCAGACTGATGATCATGAAGACAACCAACAGATTCAGTGTGGAGATTTAGCTGGGAGATGGCTAGTTTCTCAAGGAGCTTGCCCAGAAAAGGAGTGATGGAGATTGGGCGATAGTTAGCCAGGCAGGAGGGGTCGGCAGAGGGTTTCTTAAGCAAGGGGTGCACAAGGGAGTGCTTCAGGGGGGAATGGGAAGATTCCAGTGGCGAAGGAGTGATTGCAGAAATCGGCCAGGGCTGGAGCCAGGGAGTCAGTGTGGTCCTTTATAGTTTTGGAGGAACAGGGGTGAACCTGTTTCGATGAGACTTTCATTGATCAGACTTGTCTAGAAACCTTGTCTGCGGAGAACATGGGAAAGGCAGAGAAGGAGGGAGGAGGGGTGGCTGCAGGAAGGCCAGAGGGAGAGCAGGGAGTGGGGGAGTGGGAGGATAGGAGGAAAGAGAGGACAGGATGTCCTGAGTTTTAGAGTTGAAGTGAGAAGCCAGTGCCGTGCAGAGGGCCTGGGAGGGGACAGGAGAGGTAGAGACACTGCAGTAGGATTGGCCAGTTCCTTGCAGATTTTAAAGAGTTCAGCCGAGTTGTTAGATGCCGCAGAGACGCAGGCTTGGATGTGAGCTCTCTTCTTAGTAAGGACAGAGAGCCGGTATTGCCTTTGCAGCAAGTGGCAGGCCAGTTTGTCAGAGGATGTAACAGGGGTGAACCTGTTTCGATGAGACTTTCATAGATCAGACTTGTCTAGAAACCTTGTCTGCGGAGAACAGGGGAAAGGCAGAGAAGGAGGGAGGAGGGGTGGCTGCAGGAAGGCCAGAGGGAGAGCAGGGAGTGGGGGAGTGGGAGGATAGGAGGAAAGAGAGGACAGGATGTCCTGAGTTTTAGAGTTGAAGTGAGAAGCCAGTGCCGTGCAGAGGGCCTGGGAGGGGACAGGAGAAGTAGAGACACTGCAGTAGGATTGGCCAGTTCCTTGCAGATTTTAAAGAGTTCAGCCGAGTTGTTAGATGCCGCAGAGACGCAGGGTTGGATGTGAGCTCTCTTCTTAGTAAGGACAGAGAGCCGGTATTGCCTTTGCAGCAAGTGGCAGGCCAGTTTGTCAGAGGATGTAAATGAAGCACGCCATTTCCTCTCAGCAACCCTACACTTGCGTTTTAGGGTGGCGAGGTCTGAGTCGTACCAGGAATTGCATTTGGCTTTGGGATTCAGGCGGATTCTCATGACAGGGGCAAGGATATCAAGAGCATCAGATATGGCAGAATGTAAAGTGAGGAGGGCTGTGTCAGGATGAGAGTCAGCCAAAGGGGGAGGGGGGCGAGAAGGTGGCGGCGAAAGCCTCAGTTGACACGCGCTTCATGGGTCGGATGACCGAGAAGGTGGGTGGCAGTGATGGAGGTGGCTTGGCCTTAGGGCTAGGGAGGGTGAGGTGGGAGGAGAGGAGAGAGTGATCACTCCAGGAGAGAGGAGTGGTAAGAGGGACAGAGAGGGGAAGGTCTGAGGAGATCAGAGCATCAAGAGTGTACCCTGCAGAATGAGTCGGGCCGTGGATTTCTAGTATCTGGTGTTTGACACAATGACTGAGACAGCCCTGCCCGAAACTGTATTAATGCAATGTGTAGTGTTGAATGGCGTGGTACTTGTCCGAATCCACATTCTGTGTTATGAGTGTCTGGATGGAGAAGAATGGCCTGAATGCACTGTGCACCTGATTGGCTGACTGACTGAATGTATGCCCTTCTGAGAGATTTGTTGCCCAAGTGTGACCCAGCAGAATAAAAGATCAACAGTATATCTGGGGGAATCTCACTGCTAGAATTCGTTCAGAAGCTGAAGTGAAACTGGAGTTGAAACTGACATTGAAAATGAAGCTTAACCTTGAAGCCATGCTGGAAGAGAAGGAGTGCTGCTGCTCTACTTTGTCAATCTGAAAGCTGCTGTGTCTTCAAGACCTGATCCAGAGAGGACCTGGTTAGGCACCCTCTTCCCGAGCTAAGAGGGACCATCGTGCACTGCTAACATTCGCCGAAGCACCCTGGAAGTCAGCCTACGAAAGACTGTCAGCCGGAGATGGGGAACGACGGGGACCACCGACGAGGAACAAAGAGAAGCATCGGACAGCCGTCCACTGTGGTCGACCAGGGTTCGCAGGTTTGCTATAACCGCTGGAGACCTGTCAAAGTTAGTTGCCCAGAAGCGGGGATTGGTGAACGGTGTGCCGTCGATGACTGGAGCCGCAACGCTCCACTGATTAAGACATTTGATTCCCGGACAAGCTTGTCCACACCGCCGACCGCCTTATCCCACGGAAGAAGGCCAGGCCGTCAACGCGGCGAAGAGCATCCGCCGGTGGGTTTCCCACTACCCAAAGATCGTAGAAACGCTGGACGACTCTACGCCCTTGCTGAGCCACAGTTCTTCATAAACTCTTTGCGGTCCAGAACTAACGACATCGAGGAGGCCCGCACGCCTCTGCCTTGCAGGACGTCTTCAACTCATCGTCGATGAGCACCGCCAGAACCGAAGCTGCTGCCTCACCGCCATTGTTCACTCCTTTCTTCGAACGATCCATGGCTCCTGTTTTATAGGGAGCCGTTCAAGAAGGATCCGTTGTCGAACTCTGCTATTCCAGGTACATTGGGGTAGTAGAAACATTTTAGAAGGAATTATGACTTATTGAACAATATATGGACTGGGCTTGTAGTATATCTTTATTTTACAGGTTGCCCAGGTGGGGGAAGGGGATATCCACACAGAACTGTGTCTAGGTAACAGGGCCAGTATTCTTCCAATGGCTCTAACCAACTGCTTTCCTCCTATGTCTATTGTTGGTTACCTTTATTAATTGATTTGTGTGACATTTGACCATAGTACAGTTGATGCACTTTAATGAAATCTGATAATAATTGTGGTACCCCTTAGAACTGTACATATTTGCCATTGTAGATTAACTGAGCACAAAGTGAGTTATTGTGATTGTATATATAACCTTGAACCTTAATTATATAAAGACTGTGTTTTAACTAATACAGTGTATGGACATTCCTTTGTGAGTGCTTGGGGACTACACTGTACTTAAGAACTAGCCTGCATCATCTCCTGAGAAGCTAACTCTTGACTGCTCATCCATTGCTACCAACAATAGAGAATCTTGGCTGGGGTCCTCTGTGCCTCTCCTCTACCATATAGAGAGCAAGAGTACAGACAACCCCCTCCGGTCCTTTACAGGGTGGATGTTAAGTATCATGGATGGCTTATGCCGATGACCTTTTGCTACTCAATAACTCAAAGGTTGGTTTGCAAAGACTCCTCAATATCTTCTCTAAATATGCCAAAGAGAATGGGCTTCTAATTAACCCTACTAAAACTAGGATGTTGGCTATTTTGAAGGGGAAAAAAGTAGTTGATCTTGGAATGTGGAAAATACAGTGATTAAGACAAGTCCTAGCTTCACCTACCTGGGTTTTCACTTCAGTGCACAACCAGGATTGAAGAACATTAGTGAGAGATTTTGCTACAAAATGCATCCCTGCTTCAGAATCAAGCAATTAAAATAGATAAAAAATGTGGGTGATTTTCCCTCACTTATATTCTATGAGGGTAACATTGTTCCAAAACTTACATATGGCCTTGAACTATAGGACGAGGCTATATTTAAACTACTGTATCTGACTGAGGCCAAGCTGTGCCATAAAGCATTGAAGATCGCCAATGTGTGATCCCTTCAGCCGCCATTAGATTTGAGTTAGGAATTACTGATTCCTTATACAAGGTCATGGTATTAGCGCTTAAGAGCGTCGCCAGCTCTTCAAGGAACTCACAGTTCTTAATATGATTTGGTCAGAAATGCGAAGCAATACTGTCTGAAATTTCTATGGACAAAGATACACTAAAGGAAAACCCAACCAAAGTAAAAAGGGCTTTGTTGGACCAAGATAGAGTTACTACAACTGAATCCTTCCACTCCTACCCATGTATGAGACATTTGTCTCATGAACATAAAAGATGGTGGAGGTTGTTGTTTTTGTTCACACAGTTTTCAAATCGTTTTTATAGAACAATTCTGTTGAAGTTTCATTTGAACTTGTTCCTAACAAAGGAAATTTTACTCAGGAGAAATGCTATTACCCAAATTAATAGTGGTTGTAGATTTTGTAATGTATCAACCAAAACAATTAAACATTCAATGTTATACTGCAATGTCCTGATTGAACGTAGAAGATGTTTTTGGGGAAATTCCAACTGAATTGATTTGTACTGGCAGATTCATTTATATAGATGAGATGTCTAAATATCCAGAATGTCTCGGAAGGCCTAGCGGTGGCTGCTTTTATTAAGAGTATGAATTTGATGTAACTCCATTGTGGCTGATCTAACTCAATTATTGGAATTGTATGTCAAACTATTGTGATTTGCTATTGACAACTGTTTCTTTTTATTTTCTCCAGAACTATTTCTGCTTTTTCTTACGTTGATGTTTTCAATTTCTTTCTTTTTTTTCTATGATGAAATGTATTGATTTGATGTTTTCTTCTTTTGTTAAAGTAAAAAAAAAAACACAAATACAAATGAACAAAACAAACTAAAGAAGTACACAAAAAATGTAGCAGTCTATAAAAACACACAGAAACTCGAATATGCCTCTTTACGTTCTATTTTATTTTGAAAGTCCTCAAATAGTGTGCCAGGTAGCAACCCCAAAATCTGAAACTGAACGTTTGATATCTGGTGATGATTTATATTGAAGTGTCTTGCTCCTGTTAAGTTAAGGGTTGTAGTACAAAGGTTAGATCAATGCTTATGCATCTTAGTTCTGGCGGTCTCATGTCCAAACCAGTAGATACCACATGTGCACCAAATTGAGTAGACAATATTATCAGTATCACAAGTAGCAAAATGTTTCAGGAAGATCTTTTCTCCAGTGCTGGGATGAAACATCCTTATGTTACCTTTTGTGGCATTATTAAAATGAATGTAATATAAAAATGGAAAGGTCCCTCTCCTAGTATTCTTAATTACTTTTGAGCATCTATTACATTCTGCGTGCACCAAACGATCTTTGAAATTACTGCTATGTATATATGAAAAAGTTATTCTAGGTAGAAAATGGTTCTCAATCCTAGTGTCACATGATACAATGTGCCAATGCTACAGTGTACTCTTTTTGAACTCATTACTCTGTATGGAATATTTCAAAACAAACTAAATATGGTTGATTGCATTCAGATTTCGACTCCAACACTGAATCATGGGTTAAGTGATGTATTTTATTCTTGGCCAATACAAGTTCCTCTGGGAGATATCCACGGTCTGAACAATTTTCATCCATTATATCTAATTCATGAGAACACTGGCCAGTATCGCTCACAATCATTTTAACTCTAGAAACTGACTATATGGCAGATTTCTTACCACACCTGGAGGGTGGAAACTATGACAGTGTAGGTGATTATTCCTACCAGTTGGTTTACAGAAAATATTAGTGGAAACACCTTCACTAGTGTGAACAACTTCTCGATCAAGACAGTGTACACTGGGGGTAAACATGTCTGCAGTGAATTGACTTCACTTCACCACATTTTGTGACCATGCATGCACCCAAGATAACTGACCTGTGAAAATTGTCAACAGTTACATTTTCTCTCAATTCCAGTATATAAATAGCAAAATGAAGAAATGGCAATGGCTAGAACCGGCGCTGTATCATTTCAGAAACTCCATCAAGCAATACAACTGTGGTGTGATTATAGCCAATGTTACACAAAGTTTATTTATGTTGATGAGCCTGGTACTGCCACTACAACCCTAGTTATGTACATAAATAGGCAAGGAGCTTTGTGTGTTCAGAAATGTTCCACTGCCCATCAACAATTAAAAACATGAAGTTTCAGTTTAGGACAGATTGGTACATGTGAGGAAGTACTAAAAAATATACATTTTAATGCATCTACAATTAATAGAGCAGAGTTCTTTCTTTTTACAACAAAGCAGTTTACAGGAATTCTAATAAAGCGTAGATTTGTTATAGAAGCATAGCCCTTTTTTTCTAAACTGTATGCTGCTGTTCAGACATGTCACTGCAAAAACACTCTCACGCTTCTAGTGGGGAGGAGGCTGAACCCAATCACACAGCTGCATGCCCCAGTGTTTGGCAGATGGCATGAAACAAGCAAAGCAACACACATGAAAGAGGTCCCTCAGGTAAGTGATTAGTTTGGACATTGCAGTGCAGGTACACGTGCCTGTACAATAGCAGGCTGTTCGACTGCGACAAAGGCCCCACTGGTGGCCACAGGTAAAAATAGGTCTAAGATACCTTTGCCTTGATTTTGGAATGGCCCGAAGATCAGTTTAAATACACAAGACCAAAGAAAAGAAAGAGCTGGTAGAGGAACTCGCAAGCATCATATGTAACTATCTAGCTACAGTTCTGGGTGTGGCATACATCAGGACGAAGGATACGATTACTACACACAAGAGACTCAAGTGACAGCATTGGTTACAGTTATTTCCAACATGTTGCTGCAAGGGACATGTGGCCTCTTGATATCAATTCTTCAAGGCCATGATGCCCAAACAAGATTTGACATTAGAAGACATGTAATCTGTTTGGCAGCTGCAAACACATTCTTAACATGTCCTCATTCCAATCATTTGCAACAATAAACCTCTTTGCAGTCTGTTAAAAACAGTACACAATGCAATAGAGTGTATAAGTGGTGCTATCAAATCAGGAGAATTCAAAAAAATCAAATTGCACTGGTTGTACCATAGGCAAAGACCACTGAGATTGTTTGAAAACGCTGCCAATGCAACATTAGCCCTCTCATTTACACAAATGTCACCGTACCTTAATTTTGAATTCCAGCTGTGAATTAATTGTGTACATCATTTCTGTCCTTTCCATTTTTCGAGCTCCTTCATTGCACAGTCGGACCAACTGGAGAGCAAGCACAAGGATACATGTTACTATCTTCAGCACTGAAATGTCAAACTCTGCATTTGTTACCCTTAGGGCAGTATTACGCAACAGGCATGCATTGTTTCCATTTTGCAGTTCTAAGTGTTGTCAGGATGTCCTTACTCAGGACAGATGAAGTGCATGCAGCCGTAAGCATAAAGTGCACGCATGATTTTTTCCCACAATATTTAGCAATTTCCTGCAGAAACTTTGAGGACAACTGATCATACATGCCTGATGATCCAAAAACAAGTATAATTATTATTAATTGTGGATGTCCATGTCCTACCACTGCTTCCTAATTAAGCGGGCCTGCACTGCAGCTGGAATTCCTGCCACAGATGCCCAGGGCAAACAATCACTTACAATGCCAACAGTTTGGGCTTTTGTGTAGGCCTGGGCAAAGCACTTGTCAGGCACAGCCGTAGTGGTATTAACTGGCCAGTGACGGTAGCAGGTGTAAAATGGTCAGAGTACCTGGGTATCTAATAGCAGTGCCTGGCAAATGACTAATACTTACACACAATCCAAAACTGTTGGCTTCGCTAATGCTTGCCTTTAACAGGACTTCAGTGAAGGACACGCATGGTGCTTATAAATTGTTTGAAGGCAGACCTGGTTAAGACATTTTTATTACAACAGTATTGGATTTACAACTCCAATTAAGTAATTAACTCTCAGAAGACTACTTTGAAAAAAGCACTGGCAGTCACTGAGTCCAAAGTTTGATTGTAAGGCCCGATTAAAGCAAGCTCAAAGAGTTCCATGAAGTGTTTTGGGCAGGGGCAGGCAAGAACTGGCTGGGAATGGGCATAGGGGTGTGTATGGCCATGGGATGATCAATGGATGGGTAAATAACTAAACAACACCTAGGGCAGTGCCCCCCCTTGCCCCTTATATGCCATTCCCCCATGTCTGTACTTTAATACAATAGTTTCGTCTTATAGGTGTTGCAAGCGACACTTAAAAGCCGAAACTAAAAAGTACCCTTTTGTCCATGCATTTCATTTATTTGGTTTGTTGCACACCACAATGTCGCTGCAAAGTCACTTTACTTTGGTCATCAGGCGCCATTTTAAATAATTATTGCACCATGACAGTGCAATTTTGCATAGCATTTCACTGGGCAAAAATTGCCCTACTAGAAGTATGAAATGTTTCACTGAACGTAGGCAATGTTCGCCCCATTGCAAACACTGCATAAAAGCAATGCACGGATTAAATGTTTCTGTAGTACGGGCACAGGTAGAAGAGTACAGGTGGATGAGCCCTTGCTTGCACATTTTATTCATTTTTTGGCTCATCTAAAAATTGTGCAGGTTTTTCTCGGTCCTACATACCAGTTTACTAAAAAATGCACATACATACTTACAGGAAAACAGAACACAGTCCACATTGCCCAATGCAGTCTCTTGTGATCAAGATGGCCGTCAAAAGGACAATGGCTAAAACTCTCCACAGCTATAATGGGCTATGAAGGGTACTGGGTCATGATATTCCTCAGCATTGCACTGGGTGAGAGTTGAAGCATAAATCCATTGAGCTTCAGGTCAGTGAGCCAATTTGGGACTTGGTAGTAATCTCGAAACTCCAATAAAGACAGGCGTCAAGTGATTGTATTGCACAATACTACTTATTGCATAGTATAGTGCCATTTAGGTCATGGTGTGGTGCCCTTTAGATTGGGCACCATACCGTGACCTAAAGGGCACTATATGGGCACCACACCAGGACCTAAAGGGTACTATATTTCGGGATTAGTATCATCATAAGCGGTTTTTGGGCTTTTTATACCGCCATTCTCCAATAAGACTCGACAATCAAACTTTTGCGAACACTGCGATTAACAAGGTCCCCGAGTCAAACAGCAGTAGTCAAAAGCGCATCAGCTATTTTTACACAATTCAGGACTTGGCTGTGCTTGGTGGGATTTCCTAGGAAAATAAATGAGTTTTATAACCATTTGAGCTTCAGGTAGACACTTGAAATCCAGGCTTGCATGATGGACAAATACTGCTTGAGTCGATGGATGCTGTGATGCAATTAATTATTAATTAAAGCTCTGTATTATCTGCATATTGGTGACTCTTGATGATGGTGCTGGCAAGAAGTTCACCCAGGGGTTGCATCTAGAGAATGAAGATAACAGATGAGAGGTGCAGCCTAGTGGAACTCTGCAGAGCTTGGAAACGTGTTGCACCATGTGAAAGCATTGGTCTCTTTTGGAGAGGAAGGAGAGGTGGGAGAAGATCCCCTGCAGGACTCTTACATGGAAGCAACTGCATCTGGTGAGGATGATTAGGAGGGTCTGGTGGCCAACTCTATAAAAAGTGGCATACAGATCGACTAGAACAAGAATGCAGGGTCATCGTGTCAATGATGAGTAAAGCATCATCGATAACTTGGATGTTGGCGGGCTATGTAGTGCATTGTGGTCAAAAACCAGATTGTTAGTCCTTTAGAAGGCTGCACTGAGAGAGCCTTTCATGCGCATAGATAATGACAGTCTTCTCAATCACTTTACAGAAGAAGGGTACATGGGATTGTGCAACAGTTGGCCGGCTCCTCTGGGTCAAGTGTGGGTTACTTCAGTAGTGAGGAGGATCTGTCTCATTATCAGTGCATCTGGAAAGGTGCCTTGCGTGAGGATGCATTGAGGATGTTGTGCAGTGGTGCGAGTGTTTCACGGGTGATGGTCCTTCACCATGGAGGATGGGAGGATGTTGTCTTTGTAGGTTGTAGGGTTGGGTGCTGTAAGAGTTCTAGTCAGGTGTTCTGAGTTCTTTCCACCTTGATATCTTGCGGACTGTTATGGGTGGGACATGTGTGGTGTGTTTGGAGCTGTGCACGTAATGCCTTATTTTGGCTATCTTCTTTGTGAAGACATTTTGATGGTGTTGCATTTGTCATTGGATTGCAGTAATGCAAGGTCTAGCAAGAGGTTGATGCAGCACTTAATTTCTGGAAGGATAGCATTGCTCTAGTAGGATGTTTCCATTTTGGTTGTTGTGCAGTAGTTTGCTTTGGTGATGAGTGTACTGCATGCAAACCATAGTGTTTTCTGGGTGAGGAGGTCTTCCTGTTGGTGTAAAGCTCTTGGGAGCATTTCTTGTCTGTGGATAAAATGCTTACTGTCAAATGACTGTGTGCACCAAACTGTAGAGTTCTTTTGTTTGTTGAGCTGAAGCTTTGGTGGTGCACAAGTGCTTTTGATTTTAGCTCGGGTGTGTGAGTTGGGTCTGCTGGGGGTGGACATTCTCTGAGGTGTCAGATGTGGCGGCCAAGTTGATGAGGTTTTGTTCAGGTGCGGATATTGGGAGGTTCTTGAAGGAGCGGGTGGGAGAGTCTTGGTTGGCCTAATTTGGGGAGAGGTATGTGGTGGAGTAGGATGGTTAAGGGTGTGTGGACTGTCTAGTCCAAAGGGTAGACGGGAGACATACAATGGCTGGACAGGTGCTGAACACAAGGTTGAGTGTTTTGCCTTTATTGTGGGCTGGTTCTGTGATGAGCCGCTTGATGCCCATGGTGTTGTGCAGCAAGAGTCTCTCTTGTTTTCTTGGTGGCAGGGCTCCCAGGTTGGTTGAGATAAATGAGGAAGATGTGAGTTATGTTGCTGATGGATGCTGTTCTGGTGAGGTCTGTGATTTAGTTGAGAAAGGTCTTGGTTAGTGGTGGTTGGTAAACCCGGTGGAAGGAAGCTGTCCAAAGTGTGGATGAGTGGGAAGTGGCAGGTGAGGAGTGTCCTGGATGTGGGCGTGGCATGCTCCTAGTCAGCGCATGTCCAATGAGTCTTGTGGACAATAAAACGCACTCTGCCAGTCTATCCTTAGCAGGCCTTGTATTAGATGCTATAGCCGGTGGGGGCAGAGAACCTCCAGGATGTGTGTGGAAGTGGAACCGAGCCATGTCTCTGTGATTAAAAAGAGTCTGTCAACATGAGTGGTGATGAGGTCGGCACGGTCTGTTCCATGAAGTACTGTGGAGTGACCATTGATGAGTCTGAGGTTGCGAGTATGTTTTGAAGGTGGAGTGTGGGTAATAAGTGTGTTGGAAGTGCATGGGAGCTGGGTGCAGACTGGGTGTTGGCGTGTGTGGGTAAGGGTGGAGTTAGTGAGATGCGATTTACATGCTGCTGGCTTACTTTGGATACGTAGAGCAGGGGTCCACACTCTTTGCATGTAATAACAGTATCAAAAAAGAATTCCCATTTTCTTTTTCTGCTAAACAGGAATGCCCCTATTCTTCATCTGCCGTTCACTTCAGATGCCTGGGCGAGAGATGCCCTGGCATCTCAAAGTTGAGAAATTGATGAAAATGGCGTGGCAGGAGTTTGCATGGAGAAGGTAACTGTTTTACTGTGGGAGTTGGAGGACGGGTATGAAATGTTGCACTTCCATCCAGTCGGTCTGTAGTGATGTCGCGCTTATGTGCCACATAGGTGACGTCTCTGCAACAGAGCCCTTTGGAAAGGCTGGGGATGGCACAGGCATCATAGAAAACTGTTCTTGTGGGGACCTGGCAAACACTGCATTTCATCATGCGTCACTCCACAGAATTGGGGGCAGTTCTTTCATAATGGGCAACAGGGAGCTAATCCGCCATCTGTTTTGGAAGAGCAAGCCATTATCCAAACCAGCCCAGTGCAAACACTGAGCCCATCTGCAGTTGTTTTCTTGTATATCAGGACACACTCCTGGTCTGGTTTCTCCCAGTATTAGTACTGCACAGGGGTGTTGCTAGGTCTGGAAAAGATCAGGGGCTAAGCTAATGTCAGGACTGGTGGGATTCGGGGCTAGCTATATCCTTTTGGTTGTAGCCCCTGAGCGTCTATAAGGGGCTACAACCAAAAGACCCGGGGCTATAGCCCCATTAGCGCCCCCCCCAGCAACGCCTCTGGTACTGCAGCACACATGCTTAATAGGCCATGCAATGCTGGAGGCATCATGGAGGTGGCCCAGCTTTTTTCGAGCATGTGCAGGAACCAGGAATCTGTCCTTGTTTCTTCGTCCCTGTTGTGTGCTGCATGGGAGCCAGAGGGCCATTACCACAGGCGGAGTCTAGACGGAGGCTGCATGCAAAAATAAATATATATGCATTTATGAATGCATGTGTGTATGCATGCATGCATGTGAGGGTTTGTATCTAACTGTGCATGCGAATGAGAGATTGTATGTTGACTGGGCGCACACGTGAGTGACAAAGTGTGTGTGCTGCATGAATGTGGGTGCTGGGCCTGGGAGGGGGCCACTGATATGTTTTCTTACGGTGTCTGAATATGTTCTACTGCATGGCCTTTCTGTACTGGGCAACACCAATATGAGTGTCCTTACATGGAGTGGGGGGTACATTTGTGCAGTTATTTCTTACTGTGTTATGGCACATTTTCTGGCATCAAGGATAAGGCCAACATGAGTGTTCTTACACGCCCTTAATTGTAAACATTGCACCAGCCGTCTCAAAATATTTTCTTCCCATTACATGGCATTTTTTACTGGCATCAAAGGTAAAGCCACCATGAGTGTTCTTACGTGGCCACACTGGCCTACAGTGCTGAAGCCAGTCTGGACATGTTAGAGTGGCATGGTATTTCTTACGGGCATCAATGGTAAAGCCAAAATGATGAGTTCTTACATGGCCATTCTGGCCTACATTCTGCAGCCGGTCTTGACTGGTATTCTTTTAGTGGCATGGTTTACTGGCAAAGCCAATAGGAGTATGTTCTTTCATGGGTATAGTGGCATATATTGGCAGAACCAGTAAAGACCGGTTTTCTTACAATATCATACGGACATGATGGGCAAAGCAAACATGAGTTTGGTCTCATATGGGAATACTGCCATATATTGGTGCAGCCAGAATATATGGGCACAGCTAGAATGAAAATGTTTGCTATACTGGAAATAATGTGTGCAAAGGCATTATGACAGTGCATTGGATAATGTTCCTGTGCACTGTTGGTGACCTGGCATCTATTGGATTTATTCATATGTTACCCTACACAACCAAATACAAATTGTCGCTTTTCACCCATTTTTTCACAGAAAATGTGCTATAAGATGCACCATTTTCACACATCATTTTCAAAATGTTCCAGAGAACTCTCTGAACGCCCCTCGTTTGGTATGGGCTTACTCACTACACCAGGTCACTCTTCCATATTCATGGAAAACATTTCCGCCCCACCAATTAAACAATTCGCCAGCCCGCACTGTACAGAACAGATTGTAAATTATATGGCTTTTTCCCCCCCACGTTTTCTGAAATGTATGCTGTAAAATGCAGCATTGAAAATTATTATTTAGAAAATAATTCCTGGGTTGAGAACCCTATCCAACACATATTTGGTGCCAGATTTTCTAACGTTTGTACAGTGCTAAAATGGAGCTAATGCATTTAACGCCTAATCTGCTGGTAATGCAATATGGAATGCGGTGAATAGGTAATGATTGCACAATCAATTTTACCTAAAGATTTTTGCGATGTTATTACATTATTTTGACCATCATTTCTGTGATAGGGAAAAGAGCAACTGGGATCTGGTCAAAATTTGGAGGAAGACCTATCATACCACTTTTTGAGTGAAGGCAAGACTAATGTGCACACCGATTTTCCATTTATTTCTGTTCATTAAATTGGGAGCAAAAATAAATTTCCACATTGAAATTTGGGGACTTTGAGGCAAAATCTCCTTTTTTTTTTTTAAATACCACTCAGCAAACAGCAGACACAAAACAGACTACTTCATTTTTGCCCAAGTGCAAAAGTCAGATTGGGGTGAAATCTGTTTTCTCCATTCCATATTACACAAGCAGCAAAACTGGTGGTAGGTGCATTTGCCCATGTTTTGCTAACAGTGCAAATGATTGTCAAGAGTTCAATTAGAAGCCAGCTCTACTATCAAATAAAGCAGTCACGGTACCATGCTGTGCCAGACTGTCGTTCACAAAATAGGTTGTGGATCTCCACAAATAATGGTGATTGCAACCTGTTCAGGAACGTTCCTAAGGAAATTACAATGCGCAAAGTGGTGATACTTGGATCTCCGGGATCCAAGGAAGTCTTAAAAAGAGGGGTAATCCAAGATGAGATGTAGGCTAGTTCACCCTTCAATTTGGCCTGGGACTAAAGTTACCAAGGACACTTTACCTATTGTGCATTCTGACGACAAGGATAACCAAATTAAGAAAGAATAATCAAGGTCGTTTTGCCCTTCATGGGTAATATCATAGAAGTCATTTGTGGCAGGAGCTTGGGAGAAAGCTTTTACACGTGTAGTTTTTCCTGGCTAATGTGTGAAGGAGCCAAATTATATGTTAGCATGGCACTGCCCCACCTTAGTGAGATAGATATTTTTTTTTTTTGGTTATACCTCAATGATGACAGGTGTGGAGGTTTCAAAAACAATGTGCTTCTTATAGGAGTAAATCATTATAATTGGCTTGAGGTATGATGTTGTCATTCATGCAGTCAGTACAGTCCGTGTCATGCATGCAGTGCTATACTGGCAACCTATATGTGGTAGTGAAATTGTGGGGTAGGGGGTTTTGTGGGTCAAGGAATTACCTATACTGCAGAAGAGGGCTGCATACTTAGGTTAGGCATAATAGTCACTAATGGAGGTGTGGGAGGGGAGGTTCGTGTTTTTATTTTTAAATTAGCTAATGATTGGTATTATGTTCATGTTTAGTCAAAGGCATATACAAAATTACCAAACCGAGCTCAGGGTAGTATGAATACATTTTGTTTGCGTGAGCAGACGTGGGATTGTAGGATTAGTAGTTATTTGGCATCAGGAAGTCTAATTATTTTGGGGGAGATGACTCTAACTCAAAGCATTCCCTGATTAAAGCATTCTAACTTGAATGATGAATAGTCAATTTGCCAGATAGACCATGTGCCCAGTGAATAGTCAAGCGCCCGTTGAATAGTCAATTCACCAGACAGACCATGCACCAGATGAGCAGTCAATTCACACAATAGACCATGCACCTAATGAGCAGTCAATTCACAAGATAGACCATGTGTCCTATGAGTAGTCAATTTACAAGATAGACCATGCGCCCAATAAATAGTCAAATCACAAGATAGACAATGCGCCCGATGGCCATGAACGAACTGCCCACCTGGGCAGGACAAAGACTGATATGCAAATGGATATTTCCCATCTGTGAAAGGCACAGTGAGTAAAAGCAGTGGCTGCGAACTCTCAAGTGGTTAATAACCACTGAACAGGTTATCAGGCCTTGTTCTGTCGAGAGAGGTGCGCCCGCTACCTTTGCAAACTAAATTTTAAGGAACCTGGGATTGGTAACCCTAGGTCTCCTGGGGGCAACCAGACGTGGTCTCCCTCTCACTGTGCTTAGAGAGGCATCAGCTTCACCTCACTGATGATCCCCAACAAGGGTGAAACACGTGTATGGGGTTGCTGGTGGTACTCTCGTTCAGGTTGGAATTGCCATTGCATTTCGGTGCTGGACTGCCCCTGGGCAGGACAAAGACTGATATGCAAATGGATATTTCCCATCTGTGAAAGGCACAGTGAGTAAAAGCAGTGGCTGCGAACTCTCAAGTGGTTAATAACCACTGAACAGGTTATCAGGCCTTGTTCTGTCGAGAGAGGGGCGCCCGCTACCTTTGCAAACTGAACTGTCCACCATAGCTTCTTTAATGTCAATGTTCTCTCACTGCTCTATTTCTCCTCCATGCACAGACTTTATTTTCATATGAATCACCAGAAAC
The DNA here is from genome assembly GCF_040938575.1 of Ambystoma mexicanum. Taxonomy (NCBI): domain Eukaryota; kingdom Metazoa; phylum Chordata; class Amphibia; order Caudata; family Ambystomatidae; genus Ambystoma; species Ambystoma mexicanum. The sequence goes on along the minus strand of NC_090932.1, from coordinate 761,507,211 downwards.
GTGAAGGCTACCTGCAAGTTACATTTTCGCTTCATACAAGGCCAGCGTGCATTTCCCAAGTTTGAATCCCTGCAAGGCCGACTCTGCCATTCTTCCTTGCGAGGTCGATCAATGGAGTACCCTTACATTGTGTAAGATATAATCGTAGTGCATAGAAGCAGGAGGAATCTCATGGAACGCTATATAAAATCCTGATGTTACAATAATGAGTTAAAGTGGATGTCTCCTTTAGCGTGCACATTTTAGATAAAGTGGGATTCACATCGTTGTGTTTGTTATGCAAGAAGCTCCTTCGAGGAATAGATTTGTTTAAACAAGATCTGGCTTTCTGCAAGTTACTCACAATACAAAAACATGAAAGCATGCAACGCGAATCCACTTAATAATACAGAGAATCTTCTCAAACACATTGCACATTTTGCACCAAAATGCCCACGCTCGACGCTCTTGAAATCGTGTGGCGCCTTGCCTATCCGTAGCTGAGCTTCTTGCAGTCAGTTATTCAGCAGCCCAGGAACGCTGCACTGTTGCAGAGCTTGACAGGTGACCCTCGCATAACCACAGTTGCAACACGAACGCCCTGCCAATCCCCCTTTGCTTCGCCCGAGAGCGTAGAGTTTGCATGCACACATAATGTGAAATTGACAGGAATGCTGCACGCCCAGGGCGTTGTCTAGCTCCAACATGCATGGAGCCATATTTCCAAAGTGTGCGGATGTCAAATCCATCACGCAGAGCATCACTCACCTGGACGCTGCATACTTCCCAAGCGTCAGGCATAGTACGAGGCAAAAAGAACAGCTTGTTGATTTTGGATCGCTGGTACAGTATTTCCTGCAGTTATTTTTATCTGCATAATCTTTTTCGATGACAACTACAATTCCAGGCTGTTTACAATGTGAACTGTGGGGGAGGGGAGGGAGTTGCTTTTGGCACCGTTTTGTGTAAGTACTTTGAGAGGTGTTCTTCTAATGGGCGCTGCTGATGGATGCTTGTGCAACGGTGTTTCTTTCAGACTATAGATTACCTGGGTGTTTCACAGCCAAGCCAGTAAAATAGCTCACTGGGTTGAGCGCTCGCCGCTGCGATCTCAGCGTGATCTGCAGGTCGCAGGTTCGAATCCCGGCAAGACCAACTCAGCCTTTTATCCTTTCTAGGTCGATAAATGAGTACCAATTTCAGTTGGGTGATGTTGTATGTAAATATGTGCTCTGTAAAGCGCTTTGGATGAAGGCGCTATATAAATAACACATAACTATCATTATCATCATTATTCCTCCTTTACATTTCAAGGGGCCAATCCACAAACAATTGTAATGGAGCAAATCTGGAGATTACCATGCACCTTGACCTGATCCACAAAGCTTGAAATCGGAGCAAATATGGCGTTGCCTGTGACCTTCTCTGAGATGCTTTTGACTGAAGCTTTGTGAACAGCCTTTCCGCTTGAGCATCTCAAGGAAGCCCTAGCCAGCTCAAGATTTGCTCCAGTTTTAGACTTCGTGTGTCTTTTATAAGGTAGCTGAGATTCCCATGTGTATCTACAATTTGCACCTTGTACTTGATCCACAAAGCTTGAACCCAGAGCTAATCTGCAGATGCTTGGAGCTTCTCTGGGATGCCCTTGAGTAAACCTTTGGGAATAGCCTTTCCACTCGAGCATCTCAAGGAAGCCCTAGACAGATTTGCTCCAGTTTTAGAGACTTTTGGCCTCATCAGGAGTTGGGCTGTATTCCCGGCTGTAATACCGTCGACTGTAATAGCCCTAGCACCGACCGGTCCGGTGGTATTACCACTGGATCACGGGTTGGGCCTTAACGGTAAATCCCCATTCCTGATTGTGTCCTTTGGATCCAATGGGGAATTTTCGGTGCTAATACTGCGGGCTAATACAGCCGGCTGTAATACAGCCGAAAACAGAAAAAAGCTGGAGGTAAAACAGCCGATTTAGCGCCCAACTCGTGATAGGGCCAGCCCTTAAATGTGGCGGTAAAACCGTTTCCACCGCATTTAAGGGCTACAGCCCAATTCGTGATGAGGCCCTTTGTGTGTCCATTATAAGGAGCCGGTGCAAATCTCTGATGCTACTGGGCATGCACCAATGTGCTGCACTAAATATATTTGTGAATCTACCCTCAGTATGTAAAGGCTGACACCCATGTCTGGGGTTGCTGCTGGTAAATCTTTTTCAGCGGAGAACTGCCTAGTATTTGGGAGGGACCAGTTGGGGGGGGCTAATTGATATTTCTCTTCTGTGAAAGGTACAGTGAGATAAACAGTGGTTGTAGACCCTCCTGAGTGGCAACCTACCCAAAGAACAGGTTATTTGGCCATATTCCTTCTCAGTAGAGAGGCTCCCAGACATTTGTTAAAGTTGAATTACACATGCATTAGACAGTTAAAGAAATGTCTATTCTAATTATGCAGATGAATGACTTTCATTTGGAGGTTTCAGTGCATTACATACTGTGTAGAGAGGGTATTTTCTCAAGTTATTTTCATAAATGATATGCACAGAAGCTCATGCTGATCAGTAGGGTGGGCCTGGTGACCTCGGCACCCCATTCTGAGATCTCTGTGAACCCTATAGTTCACAAGTTCAAACCATGGCGGGACAGATTCAGTCTTTTCTAACTTCTGATATCGACACATGGGGAACCACTGAGTTACCCAATAGTAACATCTTTAGTTTTATCATTATGATCCTTCACTCGGTTCAAACATGTCCTTCTGGTATCAATGTGTAATTGGTCAAACGCTTGAGCATCAGTAGGACTAATTGAGCCTTCCATCCTTTCCTGAAGGCCCATTGAGTTAGGTCAAACTGGCCCTCTGGGATCTATGTGTAATCTGCAGGTCAAAGGCGTGAGTATCAACAGGGACAACCCAACTTCCATCCTTTCAAAGCCCATTCAATTGTGTATAGGAACCTCTGTTTAACAAGCTACAACGTGCACAACTCTAGGGTACGGTAGGAAAAAAAGCACAGATTAAAAAAAAGACTTTTAATGTTTCACATCAGTGACTCTGCTCCGGCCCCCACCCATGTCTGGAACCACACTGTTTGCCATGTTAAATTGGGGTACAAACCTGCCGTGTGATCTAGAGAGAAGGACAATACAGATATAGGGCCTCATTACGACCCAGGAGGTAGGGGGTTATCAGGGAGGATAGCTCAGCGGCAACGTGCTCGCCCTGGAAGCAAGACGACACGGAGCAACACATGTGCGATTCCCGGGTCCGTGCTTAGACACCTCTGGGTATTAAGCGCGTTATAAATAACCTATCATACCATATTACTGCCTCATTACGAGGTCTGCTCGAGGAACCAGCTAAGGCGAGCAGACCCGGATGCCAACAATGGGCCCGTCATTAACGGGCCCGTTGTTAGCATCCCCCCCATTCCCATTTAGCCCTATGGGGGCTCGAATGGGGATGAACCGGGTCCGGGTTCCTTGAATGGGGAAATACCGGGCCCTCCAAGGTCGGAATGGCCCGGTATTTCCCCATTCAAGGGCATGGCTACCTCCATACTCGGAATGAGGCCAATAGTCTTCTTCTCATGGCTTCCTATAGCTGTAGGATTTGGAAATAAGTTTCTCAGGCAAAGGAGATCCAGGAAACATGGAGAAGCCCACATAATTTTAGCAGCTTTGCCTGGCATATCATACACCAATATCTAGCGGGCTGACTATCCCTTGCTCTCTCTTTCTCTCACTCATTATGCTTAACTCTTTCTCTCGCTTTGTCGGCACTATATTGCGGGAGCATCGCTGAGCTTCTCCCTCCACCTTCCACTGAAGGCAGGCTGGGATTCAAGGGAAAGAGGGGCTGAGCGGAGGTAGAGTGCATAGCTGTCCAAAGAGCCTAGCTATGTTTTAACAAATAGTGTGGGATGCGAGGTAAGCAGCCTCGCTAACCTTTGGAAAGGAGGGGTTGAGAGGGAAAGTTGGGGGTGTGGATGTCAGGTGACCACATTTTCAAAATCAAAAACTGGATCTGGCCACCAACTAAAAAGAAGGACTACTATTTGACAGTGGCTGCAAACACATGATCTGCATTGCACATCAGTGGCTTAGGGGAGGCAGACTTGGATGTATGTGGTTCTCTAGCATGCAATGTTATACCTTTGGCAGAGATCGCATAACTTGGGATACCAATTGAGGTCATCTGAATTTGCCCAACTGCTAATCATGTAATTTAAGCATCTTTGCATTGAACTGAATTGAAAGTGTTTCATCCTGTTACTCAGCAGTTGAGGTGCATGCGGCGCCCCACTCGGCACAGTAACACGAAGTAGCACTTCTTATCAGGGTTCGGTGGGGGGGTCCAGACTCCCTACACCTGCCAGCTCACAAGCTCCCATGTGCCCCTTGCTCCTCACACACTGCTTTCTCTCCTTTTGCTAGAACCAGCCAAGCCACTGATGATAGCAGTGCAACCAGAGAAAAGGCACAGCTATCTTGCATGATGAGGTGCTGAGCTTTTAGTTGAAAGGATAATGAGAGCAGCAGTGATAGAGACATCCCCCAAGGTGGGGACCAGCCTGGTATTAGGAGACAAACATTGCCATTACCTGTGTCTTGAAGGAATGTTGCCATCAAAAAATAATATCTTTGATTTATTTGTTTTAACTGCTTTCATTGTGGTATGATCGGTAATGCATGCAACGTCTATGTTTAAATATTTACTTTTTATCTATGTTTGGTACGTTTTTAAGGATAAAATACAAAATAAACTAATGTATGACTTGCAACACACTAAAAGCACATGGGCGGAGTTGATGAGGCGGGTGCAGATCGAATCTGTGGTGGGTGCTGGGGCTCGGACAGATCTTGTAAGGGGCCAGAAGACCAGTCTTCAGGGTTGACAACTGCATTTGTTATTTTCTAAAATATGTTAATTGTTAGTATTTACACATACTGTATGTAGCACGTATGTGTTAACGGAACTACCAACCAATCAGTGGCCAGCACCAGCACATACAATTAAACACTGCCTCACAGAAGAAACAAATAATTGGTTTTAATCTGAGTGTGAGCCTTTCAGCGAAGGAAGAACAATTTGACAGACAATTGTACTAATATTGTAAGCTTGCTATTTTTAACTCAGATTTTCTCAAAATCGCTTCCAGTATATAGTGTAGTCATAATAAGAACATTACACTTGTCCACTTGTCTCACTGAGCAAAGCACATTCTCAAAATCTAGAATAACTATCTAAATCAGATTCTATACTCTTTCAAAATACCCCAATGTGAAAGGGGATACAATAGCACCAATTAAGGTTATGGGCTGCTCTGTAAAAACCAAAGATAATTTTTGGGAACATAATGACACTACATCTTCATATATGACAAATGTCTTTAATGTTACGGCGAGTGTTGCGAAAAACGAAATTTCTCTCAACCCTTTGAGCTTTATCTACTTGGTGATTGGAGCATACTGCCCTTTTATCAAAGTTTTTATAATGATGAACCAAATGCACTCATTCGGACAACCACAGGCTTTAAATGTGAGGACAAACAGGCTGGGAGATTTGCCACTTCATTGGGGTTGCTGCATTTTAGAGGAGTTGCATCTGAGGGGAAGCCAAGTTTCAGGTTAGGCTGATATGTGAATGAGGCTGGGTGCATGCCCGGTCACCCAATCATATAGACCCACAGAGATTTATATGAAATTGTCCAAGATATTATGCATTTTAGTGTCATTACTATATGTAAATTCATTTATTGCGGAATGTACAAATCGTATGCCATTTACTTTGCAGGCACTATGCACTTTATTGACATTGTTATAAGCAAAAGCGTTCTTTTGCACAAATGACTTTTGGGAAAGCAGATGACACTTTAGTATAAATTGTGTGATATTAATCTGAAGGGCACCATGAACTTTTTGAACATCAATGTATGTGAAAGCATTCCTTTGCACAAAAGATCTTGTGAAAGCACACAACACTTTAGTCCAAAGTGTTTGGTGCCAACACTAAGATATATCAATATCGATATGACATTGTTTTTACTTTGTAAGCACTATGCACTTTATCAAGATCATCATATGGTGAAAGCAAATAACATGTTAATCCAAACTGTTTGGCGCCAACTGCAAGATATATTAATATCGATGTGACATTGTTTTTATTTCGTAAGCACTATGAACTTTATTAACATCATCATATGTCAGGTACTCGTTTATCCAAAGGTCCCTGCCAAAGTACATGATACTCTAGTCCAGATTGCTTGGCCCTAATTTTGATATATATTGAGATTGTGTTTTTAGCAAGCATTCTGGTCGTCAGTACGAAAGAATAATTTAGATAACGCAGTGGCTGCAAGCAATAATTTTGATGCAGCAAAAATGTTTTCAATAAGCACTATGCACTTTAGCAACAGAAATGTTCTGTAACCATACTTTTGGCGCAATCTAGGTTTGTGAAAGCATGTGATATATGGCACTCAAATGCAACAGGCAGTATCAGTAAGGATGTTTTAAAAATATGCTTGAATGAACTCCAGATGGGTGTGCTATGTATGGATAAATGAATAATATCAAATACAAAAGACACTTCCAACATGGCACCGATGAAAACAAGGACTGGTCTTAAATATGCAATTCAATGGAAAGAAAAGAAGGACAATTTCACTTGTAAAATGTTTAAAAAGAGAAACCTGTTTTCTATGTTTAAAATCTGACAAAGCCCGCAAGGGTGAAGTGCGTTATTGTTTGTCTTCTCTCAAACTGCTTGTCCATCGTTTTTGAAAAATAAAGGACTTATGACGGAGATCCTTCCTTTTCATCTGGTTGACTTTTATTCATGAGGAGAGTGCCGCCTAAAAGCTTTAATCAGCTTTTCCTCCTTTTTTTCCCCTTCGAGAGATATATATGGGATACATTACTCACCGTAATCGTATTTCTGATGCTTGTATCTGCTTAGATTCACATGCTGTGCATAGGCCGACATCTAGTGGAAGCTGCGGAGTATTACAGTTTGTTTTTCGAAACTCGAAAATGGGCGTCGACACAGGGCGTGCCAGTAATACTATCCCTAGTGCGACGTCCACTGTACCCAAGATCCCTCACGCGTCTAGGATCCTCAGATTGTATTTTTTCTGACATGAGGTAGCATGAGGAGTAGCGCGAGTACTGATAATCCAAGCAGATAGACAGAAAGGTAAGACTACAAGCAATCATGCGCCTTCTCTCGGAGGGGAGGAAGGGTGGGTCGCATGTGAATCTAAGCAGATACAGCAATCAGAAATACTATTACGGTGAGTAATGTATCCCTTCTGAGGCTTGTGGAATCTGCTTAGATCACATGCTGTGCATAGATTAGCGAGCAGTACCAGAAGAAGGAGGTGGGATGTGAGAAGGGTCATGAGCAAATAAATGTCTTAGAACCGCTTGTCCCACTTGTGTATCTGCCTTGGAATGGGTGTCAATGCAGTAATGCTGAGTAAAAGTGTGAATAGAGCTCCAAGTAGCTGCTTTGCAAATGGTGTCAAGGGGTACATTTGCAATGAAAGCCAGAGTGGCCCCAATGCCTCTAGTAGAGTGGGCCCTTGGCGTAAAAGGCAGAGTCTTTTCAGAGAGTGAGTAACACAGCTGGATACAGTTAATAATCCACTTCGAGATGGCACCTTTAGAGACGCGATCCCCCTCTCTGCCTGTAGCTACGGAGACAAACAGTTGATCTGTTTTCCTTAGCGGTCTTGTTTTATTTACATAGTAGAGGACCGCCCTACGCACATCTAGGGTGTGTAGTTTCACCTCAGCCGAGCTTTGCGGGTTCTGGAAGAAAGCCGGAAGCTCGATGGACTGGTTTACATGGAATTTTGATATAAATTTAGGTGAGAACCTAGGGTGTGTGCGTAAAACCAGTTTGTCTTTATGGATAGTAAAGAAGGGATCCTGCACTGACAGAGCCTGAATTTCACTGACCCTTCTTATAGAAGTAATAGCTACTAAGAAGGCCGTTTTATAAGTCAGGTGTTTGAGATTGCTTTTATGCATGGGTTCGAAAGGGGGGCCCATGAGCTTGGCTAGCACCACATTAAGGTCCCACCCTGGTGGTGGGTTTGAAATAGGAGGGTGAAGTCTCTTTACTCCTTCCATGAAGGCTTTAACTACTGGTACTTTCCACCACGACACCTTGCTTTGGGAAGTGGTGTAAGCCGAGAGGGCTGCCAGGTGTACTTTCAGTGAGTTAAAAACCAATCCTGCATCTAGCAGGTGGAGCATGTATGTAACAATAGTGGAAGGAGTGCAATCAACTGGGTTGATTTGTCTACTCTGGCACCAGATAACGAACCTCTTCCACTTGTCAAAGTAACAGTGCCTTGTGTTTGGTTTCCTAGATTCTTTTAGGATGTCCATACACCTCTGTGGCAAATTGAGCTGTCCAAACTCTATGACCTCAGGAGCCATGCTGCCAGGTTCATTGAGTTGGGTTGCTGGTGCACTGTTTGACCTTGGTGCTGGGACAGTAGGTTGTACCAGGCTGGAAGTATGATGGGTTCGCACACCGCCATCCTGCGTAGGTGTGGGAACCACGGTTGACTTGCCCACATGGGAGCAACTAGGACGAGCGTCATCGATTCCCTGTTCATCTTGTTCACCACTTTCCTGATGAGAGGAGTTGGTGGAAAAGCGTACGCAAACATCCCTGACCAGTTCATCCACAGGGCGTTCCCCTGGGAGTCTGGTTGGGGGAACCTGGATGCAAATCCTGGGCATTGTCTGTTTTCGCTTGTGGCGAATAAGTCTATAGTGGGGAAACCCCACTGAGAGAAGAGATTTTCTACGTGTTCCTCTGGGAGGGACTCTCTGCTCAGAGCATCCGCTAGGGAATTGAGCTCCCCTGGAACATGTTGTGATGACAGGAAGATGTTCCGTCTGAGTGCCCATATCCAGATTTTCTGGGCAAGCTTGGACAGATTTGGCAAGCGAGTCCCTCCTTGCTTGTTCAGGTAGAACATGGCTGTAGTGCTGTCCGTCCGGATTTGCACTGACAGGTTTAGTAGATGGGGCTCGAATGCCTGAAGCGCTCTGAATACTGCCAGAAGCTCTAGCAGGTTGATGTGGTTCTTGGCCACTGAGTGAGACCAGAGCCCCTGAGCTGTGTGGTGGAGATGGTGAGCTCCCCGCCCCGTCAGACATGCATCTGTAGTGACTACTGCCTGTACTTCGGGATCGTAAAAGGGTTTCCCCTGTGCGAGATTCTCTCGTGTCCACCAGTGAAGGCTTTGTACCAGTGTTGGCGAAACAACCACTAGATCGTCCCACTGACCACTTGCCTGAGACCACTGTTTCGCCAACCATTCCTGCATGGGACGCATGCGCAGGCGCGCGTGGGGGACCAGGTAAATGCATGACGCCATCATGCCCAGTAAACGCATTGCTTTGCGTACCGTTATTTGTTGACCGGACTGATAATGCGGAATTTGCAGTAGTATATTCCAAATTCTTTCTTCTGAAGGAAAGGTCAACCCCTCCTGGGTATCCAGGATTGCTCCTAGGAATTGTTTTGAGGTGCTTGGCACCAGGCTTGACTTCTTCTCGTTGATTGAGAAGCCTAACTCATGGAGGAGGTCGATAGTCCTTTGAATGTTTGTCCTGCAAATTCCTGGGGTTTCCCCCGTTATGAGCCAGTCGTCCAGATAAGGGTACACTGAGATTGCCTCCCTGCGTAGGTGTGCAGCCGCCACCGCCAGTACCTTGGTGAATACCCTTGGTGCTGAAGCTATCCCGAAGGGCAGTACCTTGAATTGGTAGTGGCGACTGTCCACCTGTAAGCGCAAGTACTCTGTGCGCTGGGAACATGGAAATATGAAAATAAGCATCTTTCATATCCAAGGTTGCCATGTAATCCCCCCTTTTTAGGAGGGGGATTACCTCTTGTAGCGTGGTCATACGAAATTTTTGGGGCTTGACATACTTGTTGGCAGGCCGTAAGTCCAATACTGGGCGCATTGTCAAATCTTTTTTTGGCACAAGGAAGTAAGTTGAATAAATACCCTTGTTTACCTGGTGTCCCGGGAAGAGTTCTATCGCGTCCTTTTGTAGAAGAATGGCGATCTCCTCGAGGAGAATCTTCTGATGTTCTAAGGAGTGTACTCTTTGTCGTGGAGGATGGTTCCGGGGACGCTGCAGTAGCTCTATACAATATCCCGTGGATACTGTTGACAGCACCCATCTGTCTGATGTGATCCCTTCCCAAGCCTGGGTGAAGTTTGAAATGCGTCCCCCTACTGGGGTTGCGTGAGAAGGGACCCTGAACTGAGCGTCACTGCTTTGGTGGAGGCGTGCCGCCTCCCTTGCTGGGGCTGCCTCTGCCTTTACCACGACCTCTCCTATTACCTCTGCCGTAACCCTGGGTAGACTGTTGGTTGTTGTTCCACTGTGTACCCTGCCCCTGGGAATAGTTAGATCCTCTCTGGGAATTTTGGCCGCGTGGGCGACGAAAATTACTATTCCCTCTCTGGTTAGGGGGTTTATTGGTTAACTGGCCAAGGGATTTGAGTGTCTCGTATTCGTCCTTGGCATTTTTCAGTGCGTCTTCGACCGCCTTACCAAACAACAGATCGGCTTCCACCGGTTTGTCTAACAATGATGCCTGAGTCTCTGCCTTAAAACCAGACTGCCGTAACCACGCATGTCTCTTGATAACAGTACCTTCTGCTATCAATCTGCCTGCGTTGTCTGCGGCGTCGAAGGTTGCTTTCAAAATGCAACCAGACACGGCTCTACCCTCTGCGGAAATCCGAGCTAATTGGCCCTTTAACGGTTCAGGAGCAGAGGCTATGAGAGCCGCGACTTCTTCCCACTGATGGCAGTTGTAGCTGGCCAACAGGGTGGTGGAGTTAGCAATCCTTGCTTGATAGGCGGACGTTGAGGCTACCTTCCTGCCGAAACCGTATAGTTTTTGCTCTCCTTGTCGGGAGGAGCTTCTGACGAAGACAAGGGTGTTCCAGCCCTCTTACGAGTGTTGGTAACAACTAGGGAGTCTGGCTTCAGATGCCCTCTTATATAGAGAGGGTCAGACTGAGCTGCCCTGAAAAGTTTTTCAACCCTGGGATTGACTGCTCTGGTGAGGTTTGGGTTCACCAGGGACGGATCTATTCTCAGCTGAATGGATTTAAGGATAGGGATGGTCTGGGCAACAGGCCTCCTTTCTCCCACTAACTCTTCTGCAAAGTCCCTTTCCTCCTGTACACCGTGGGTGTCAATGTGGAAATGTTCTGCTGCGCGAGTGAGAACCTCATTTAGGAGGGGCTGGTTATCGACCGGGGAGTCGGTAACCGGGGCTTCGTTCTCTACCGGGGAATCTACCCTGTATGTTTCCGGGTCATCCTCTTCTTCTTCCTGGTCCTCATCCTCCCCATAGTAGCCCGTTCCGGTCTGCTCTTCTATCATACCAAATTCTTGGTCTCCACAAAAGGAAGCCTCTCCTTGATACCGTGAGTTTGGTGTTGCGTAAGGTTGTACCTCGAAGGGTTCAGACCTCATCTGGGTTTCAAACCGGGCCTTCTTACTCGGGGGGATAGGATCAGTAGAGCCTGAGGGTGTGGCCCCTTGTGGATCATACGAGAGGAAATGTTCTGGATTTTTATCATAAAAATCAGCCAAAGAAGACATTCTTGACATGACCCTATCTATGTCTTCACTGGACCATTTTTTGGAACTGGGAATGACTCTCTCAGCAAGTCTATGGGATTTATCTTGAGTAGCTTTGCTGGTTGTGGACCTATCAGCAGACCTGGGCTTGTCTGTCTGTTTAGGGGGGGTGGAGTGTTTCACAGGTGTGGAAGAATGTACAGGTAATTTCTTCTGCTGTTTTCCCCCCTCCCCTTGCGTAGAAAAATGTTTTCCCTGTCCCTTAGTGGCTCCGGAGTTTTTCGACGCCTGGCGTCGAGGATCGGGAGAGGTGTCCCTGTCCTTCGAGCGTGGGGCCTCGCTGGCTTTAATTGCGGGCTCCGCCTCCTGGAGTGCGGCCTGGGGGTGGAAGTCGTCTTCGTCTTCCGACGATCGAACTTCTGTTAGCCTAGGGAGCGAGGCACTCTTGGCAAGAGTGGATGATTGCCTGGAGTCATGCAGCGATCTTGATCGAGAGCGCCCAGAGGACACCGAATTGGACCGTTCTGTCTGTGCCTCTTTCGGAGAATTCGACGTCGTCAAGTCTCGGTTGGACTTAGTGTGTTTAGTGTGTGTAGTATGTGAAGCGCTTGTGTCGCCGGGGGTCTTCCCCTAGCCGCCCTGCCGGACGACCTTCCGAGGTCGGGGACCTGCGCTCGGCTGTCTTTCGACGCCGTAATGCCCTCGCCGTCCGAAAGTACGGCGTCGCTGCCATCGCTGAATGCGCCCTCCGCTGCCATGGCCGCCTGCCTGGCGTGGTGGGCCCAACGCTTCATCGAACGGTCCTTAAGTGTCTTAGGTTTAAACCTACTACACGCTCTGCAGTTCGCTTCGGGGTGGTCCCTCGGCAAGCAGAGAGTGCACGTGGCGTGCCTGTCGACCCAAGGGTATTTGCGGTTGCACTTGGGGCAGAATTGAAAAGGGGTACCCTCCATACGCACCTTGAGGCAGCGGGCTGTTAAGTGTAGGAAATGTATAAGGTGTACCTATATACCAAGAGTGTAGAGTATGTACCACCCCCACTCTCCCTACTTGCAGGGCCGAGGCCAGCGGCCTACCAGACCCGGGCCGAGGCCAGCGGCCTTCCGAGGCCCAAATCCGTCGTGCAGCAGCCGACGGTCGATTTCTTCTCCAGCCGGCGTCGAGTGTCGAAGTTCGACGTTGGGGTGGGGAAGGATGTCAATAGATTATTATTTTAAATTTTAGCAAAAGTATGGCTAAGGCCAGGGGACTCCGCAAAATGCTTCCGACCAGTGTGGCGGAAAAAAACAATCTGAGGATCCTAGACGCGTGAGGGATCTTGGGTACAGTGGACGTCACACTAGGGATAGTATTACTGGCACGCCCTGTGTCGACGCCCATTTTCGAGTTTCGAAAAACAAACTGTAATACTCCGCAGCTCCCACTAGATGTCGGCCTATGCACAGCATGTGATCTAAGCAGATTCCACAAGCCTCAGAAATATATATATATATATGTATATAGAGAGAGACATTTTAAGAAGGAGTGGAGAGAGGATCCTCTGCATTACCGCCCTATCGCTCTCATAGACTCATCCGCTAAGACATACAGCAAGGTCCCTCTGGACAGCCTGCTGTGGGCTGAGGAATTGGATCTGAATTTCCCAGATTCAGGGCGAGATTTGGGAATAGTCAAACACTGTTTGCTCCCACAGCTAGTCATATGTAGCTAGTCATATGTAAGTACACTCAAACAACACGTGGGGCGCTCTATAACGCCATTTTAAACTTATGGCCTGCATGTTTGTCTCTTGGGGGCTATTTATGAGTTCTACTCCAAGAAATCTCTGCTGTGGTGTGTGCATCAGTGGTGCAGCCGCTGGGTGTTGGTATCGATGTTCTTGTACTGATGGGCAAGTCTATACCAGTCTCCTGAAATGATTGTCCTACTAGTTAGTATGTACCTCAATGTGCAAAAGCTGCTAAGAGGTCTTTTGTGAACAGAGTAGACTATGACATTCAGCCCTGCATCAGGGGGTGGACATAGCCGGTAATGGCCCACCAGCCCGAGCCAAGGAAGGCCCTATTGCACGAGGCGCAGCACACGTGAGACTTCAGAAACGATCACGGGTAAAGGATTGCCCTCAGCTTGTACTTCAGATTAGCCCTGTGCTCTCTCTTTTCTTTCAAACTGTGGAATGAAAACTGCTTTTTTTGTGTAGACATATTTTTTTGTATATATAACACTATGGGCCCCATCACGAGTTGGGCTGTAGCCCTTAAATGCGGTGGTAACGGTATTAACACCACATTTAAGGGCTGGCCCTATCACGAGTTGGGCGCTAAATGGGCTGTTTTACCTCTAGCATTTCTCTGGAGGTGAAAATCCCCTGTTCTCGGCTGTATTAGCCCGTATAATTAGCGCTGAAAATGCCCCATTGAATCCAAAGGACTCAATGGGGATTGGGGATTTACCGTTAACACCCAACCTGTGATCTGGCGGTAATAGCGCCAGACCGGTCTGTGCTATGGCTATTACAGTTAGGCTGTATTACAGCCGGAATACAGCCCAACTCGTGACAAGGCCCTATACATGGAATGAAACGGTCAGCAGGTGCCACCAGATAAAGTGTGGCTAAGATCAAAATTCCCATATGTTGCAAAATGAGTTGAAGTGAAAGGATAATAATTATTTACACATAAATATCACGGATGCATCTGTTAAGGTTAACATTACATGGCATTCAAAAATGAATGTCGGGTATTGACATACAAATAATAAAAAGTATATTACTATTGGATCACCATGACAGATTAAAAACAGATGTGCAATGCAAAAATCTAGGGCAGAATTGCTACTTCATCCGGAAGAGGTTCTCTGTGGGCCAACGTAGAGGCTCTGAGACGTTTCCACAGCCCAGCCATTCGCGTATTCATGGACTACATACACCCATTCAAAGGCAATGGGGAGATTACGGAGGACTGTGAGCAGAAAGTGTCTTACCTCGGTGTGAAGACGCTGTGAAATGAGAGAGCACAATCTAAACTGTATGTGGAATGGTACAGATGTCTACTGCCAAGACTGTGTGAGAAAAACGAGGCCGAGTGTGAAATGTCTGTTCCTCCCCGCCTGGCATGATTTTGTATCCCAACATCATGCCTGCAGAGAACATCCTCACCCTCGCATCACAGGTTTCTGAATTTATTGAGAATCTCAATTATGAAAGTTTGATTTCAGTGTAAAAGAGGAATTAGGAAATGTCTGGTATCTATAGGTATAAAGGTCGAACCTATCTTGGAAGCAATGGAGCACTGTACAAATATATATGTGTGTCAACATAATGTGAAGATAGATGAAACAAAATAATTAACACATGGTAGCCAGCAATATCTGTATAAAAGCCTGGAAATGTTCTATTACAGCCTAGATGTGACATCACAACTGACCTGTAATATCACAACTGCTGTGTAATCCGTTATTACCCTTCAGTTGTGATGTCACAAAGCCTTGAGCTTGAGCCAGCAGAGAGATATTCAGCTGTTACTGTGGCGTTCCTCCCCCGTTCCAGGGGCTGGAACGGGAAATAACGGCCTGGCAACTCAAGTAATCGTCCCGAGCAAAGCAAGGGCGGATAACGAGGGCACTGGGCCGTTATCCCCCATTCCAGCACCTGGAACGGGGGATGAAGGCCATTAGCACCCCGGGTTACCAAAGTGGTAACTCGGGGGCTAAAAAAAAAAAGAAATAAGGATTTTCCTTCCTACAACAGGATGCGTGCAGTGTCCCAACCGCTGTAGGAAGGAAAATCCTTTTCAAAGCTGGCCACCATGGAAAGGGAAGGGGGGCACCAAATGCAGCCCCTCTTCTCTTTCCATGGCGGCCGGGAGAAGCAGAGAGGAAGGTGCAGCTATGGCGGTGAGGGCCATCGAAACCGAAATAAGGTGAGTTGGGAGTCATAAAGGAAAAAATACAGGGGGCGGAGGGCGGGGGGAAGAGGGCGGTGGGGCGAGCCGCTCGCCAGGCGGCTTGGGACGCAGACATGTACCAGCGGTTCAAGCCTGCGTTCCTAGCCACCCGTTTGGGTGGCTCCCCCACCGAGGGTGCTAACGCAGAGTCCTTGCTTGCAGAGGAATTTTCTGTTACTTATTTCAGCCGGTAATTGACAAGGCACTGTTCATAGTAGAATGTGTCATTTGTGCACTGCTGGAGTTGAACTCGCGTGAGAAAACGTCTGATTGGTATTATTTATTTTAAAGCACAAAATGAACGTTTTTTTCAATATATTTAGTTACACTGCTTGAACTATTTTTCTATAATACATCAGCAACTGCATATTTGCTTTTTAAATACAAACAGTTCCTATATTAATTATCATAATAATCAATCCTTTATTGGACTATAAAGTCAGCAGGTACACACATTCCGTGTCTCCATCAAAATTCCAAAAAACGCGGATCATAAAAATACTAAAAATCCTTGACCACATGTGTTAGTACAATACAGTGTTAAAAAAGGATTGATAACACATAAGAACAAGATATAAGGTTACAACTGGATAAAAGATGCTTAGATCTGGGATGCTGCTAATGAGCGTCTTCTTAGCCAAGCCCGATGCATATATTTAGCAACAAAATAGACCACATCCATGTTAGAAGACCCCTTTGAGTGGCACTCCAAAAATTGGGGTGCCGCGGTCAAAGTGCGAATTTTGTATATTAAAACAAAGGTTTAAGGTATATAATTCTAACATTTTTCAACCTGTTACAAATAAACATGACGTGCGTAGTGTCTTCTCTCATAGCACCACGCAACATGCAGTTTACACCAGACGAGTTGGCCAGTGTCCAGTTCTAAACTCGATGTAAAGTGCTTGTGCATAGTTCGGGTTGATGATATCAGACAGGACTCATAACCAAATGTCTGTTTGGAAAGCAGGTAATCCATGCCATGGGATAAACCGACACATGATCTTTCCATCATTCTGGACCGCAGGTCTACGCATGCCATTTTTACCGTAGATGAAGTGGCTTTCGAGATCAAAGTTGGAGTGAACCAATAACAACAGAGGTTCAATGCAGACAAACAGTTCTTTACATGAACAAACCGCTGAATATTCTGCCACCCTTCCATGTTCATTATGTCAGTCAAAGCTTCTGGATATTTAGCAAGAGCCCGGTTCCCCTAGATTCAAATCCAATTGAGTGCTAGTCTAATGGCAGCCTCCTCAACAATCAGGCACATACCGCATTCCATGCATACAGCAGAGGTATGTTGATTATATGTATCAGCAAATGGAAGATCTCTTACATTATATTATATGGATCAGCAAATGGAAGATCTCTTACATTATATTACATGGATCATCAAACGGAAGATCTCTTACATTATATTAAGCAAGAGAAGAGCTATCAAAGGAAATGAAAGTGTGTGACCATGCTTTATAAGACAAAAAACACCCCCTACCATACATAAAAAGGATATTGCAAGTCACCTTGGAATTCTGTAAGCTTATAAAGGATGTTAGCGTTCAGCTCATTCCTCTATTTGGTCACAAACCACCTCAGTATCTTGCAAGCTTCTTATAGAGTACGGTTGGGAGGAGTACGTTATCCCATAAATATCAACTAAGATACGGAATTATTATATAAAGTTCATGCCGGGAAGAATTCATGATGCTTTGGCTGTGTAACTATTTTGACATACAAATTGAGTTACTTAGGTACCCTTTTCCTCAAGGCTCAAGCAAGCCCATCTCCCTTTTACTTGTTTCTGCAGTACATTCTCACTGAGTGCCACTCTGATTTCACCTGTTCATATGCCCCCATTCTCTTTGTGGTCGGTCATTTCCTTCCTGCTTCCTCACTTATGGCTTGGACAGCATGTTGATTATGTGCACCTGGGCTGAACAAGGCTTGGAAACACATTTCCCAATCACCAGCTGACAGGAGCTTCTCTGTCAATGAGTTTGTGTTCTCATACCCGACCACAGCCTCTTTAAAGCGCCTGACTGCAGGCTCTGATCTCAAGGGCCTCGGATACACATGTCTATCATCATTGTCTCGGGAGGATGGCTCAGGGGCAACGTGCTCGACCTTGGAAGCAAGAGGACACGGAGAAACACAGGTTCGATTCCCAGGTCCGTGCTTAGAAACCTCTGGGTATTATGCGCGTTATAAATAACCTATCATCAAATATCATATTACTGAGGGCAGAAGAAAATACAGCATGGGTGAACTGATCTCCTGAGCGGGGCGACAGCTCTCTGGTTAAGAGCTTCACAGGTTCGATCCTGTCAGCCCTTCATCATCCCATGGTCAGTAAATGGAGTGCCACTCAAGGGGGTAACGATAAGTTATTATTGCAGGGCTTGTGCGGGGAAGGAATCCGGGATGAAGCACTATATAACCTGATGATATTTAAAACATTGATTAAAACTTTGAAAACATATTACTGGGCAGGGAAATAGATCCTCCTCAGCAGTGTGTACTGTATTAGAAAATAGCCAACTGTACAATTTTCCGGGCGCAGCCACACAAAGGGGGCCATTAGGGCAGCAGATGGATTCGATTCCAGGGAGTAAGGCTTGCAGGCGGAATTTCATGAGGTATTTTTACAGATGCCCGCAAAGGGGGATCGGTTACATGCCTGCCCACACAGCTACTTTCCATGTGCCTCCTGCGTGATGTCATGAGTGAAATCCCCCATACGCTGCTAAATATGTCAGCATTTCACTCACCCGACAGCAAAATCCAGTCGGATGTTCAGGCAATCCGCATGTAGGCCAGGCAAGTTAATGCATCGTGAATGGACATGGGTATTTTTTCTGCATATTCATTTAGCCAAGGATAACAGATTTCAACATTCAGAGTGCTGACAAGGCCAGAGCGAAATGTTTCCATGGCCAGCTGAGGCACACAGAATGTCTCCCCTGTGCGGCAAGACAAGGCCCTGGCAGTATACATCGCCTGAACACAAAATTAACCATACCAAAATCACGTTATAAACCATTGCAAGCCTTTTTCAGTGTTTTTCAGTGTTGTATTGTGCGCATAATGTGACTTGAACCGAAGTTGACGCCCAGCAGGCGCTGTGCCTGGAGCTTGCCCTTTGGTCATGCGCAGAGCCCAGCTCCCAACCTGCAGTGCCACCAAGGACCTGTGCCCATGCCCAAAGGTCACTGACTGCACCTGGGCATAGCATTTGCTTATCACCTGTGCACATTGAACTCACTAGCAGCCACAGCCTGCGGAAGGGGCACCAAGCGAGGTGCAGGGCCTATGAACATGCCCGGGCATAGCAACCCTAACTGTGCTGTTCACTATAGATGGCTGCAGCGGGCACTGATCCATAACGAGTTGCTAATGCAGGTTTTTTGTGATGACCCTTACAGCGTGGGCTGTTTATTCTTATCTGAACATTCTCTGCCGTTCATCCATGCGGATCAAAGCTATATGGGACTTTTTTTCTTTGGATACAGTGATAAAGTTCCGAGCCTGGCTCTTGGGGTGAAGGGTGGGGTAGGCGCCATGGGGGTCCCCACCCGCTTAGAGATGCTGGCACCGGGGGGAGCTCCTGGTTTACCCCACAAAGAACTAGTCATATCAATGGGGTTTGTCACCATGGGAACATCCTTTACCCTGTCCCTTTAAGGGAACGTCACATTATGATTATGTCCTTTGAACCAGTGGTAGAAGTGTACCAAAACAAGTAGAGGAGCTGTGACCCCGGCGGGGCACAGACAAGGCGGGAAGGGAGCCATGTGCAACACCTTTTTCTAGGGTTGCAGTCATGCTGGCTGACAGCCAATTCAGTTGAAACAGATTTCAGTTTAGCTGTAACGGTTATCTGGTGTTAAAGTGTAGATGTGTGCTTAAACTTAAAAAAGAACAGCTCTGGGATGGTGAAAAAGGTTGCAAATAGTAGTGGAACTGTTAACAGTAAAAAATAAAAGTAATGGATCGCTGCTCCCGCCCGTTCCCCCTCACTTCGACCACTGCTTTGAATCTGCTACTTTCCCTTGATATAGTAAACTCCGTATATTGATATAGAAATATCAGTAGCCTGGCGAACAAGAGAAAAGCTCGCACCCATGAACGAGGGGAGATTATTTTGGCAGATGCTGGATCTGCAGAACAGCGAGAACAGGGCAGCATCATAATGCACGAGCCAGAGTGCAAAGAAATCCTCAAACGTACTAATTCCCAAGCGCAAGCAGGGAAAATCATGGCGCGCGTGCCAGACTCGTTCCACCCCTGAGCAGTGCAAATTTCAAAAACATTTGTTGAAAGGACGTTATGGTTACCATGCAAAATTTAACTCCTCTGATATTCACCAGTCATGGTCGGCAGGTTATCAGGAGTCACCAAGCGCCATGCACATCACATATGCCACCGATGACATCACGACTGGCCTCACTGGTAACACTCATATAACATCCCTAATGTGTGCATTCCTTGAGGCAGAGAGGGTAATGGGATTGGCTTCAGAGGATGCAAAACATACTTACAAGACATGTCCTTAAGGCCTTGTCTTGTTGATGCAGAGGTTTCTGGTATGTGGAAGTTGGGCATGCCCCAGACACAGGTCACAGTCGCAAGGCGCTCACAATGGGTTCCATGGATACTCCCTATGCAGAGCGCTATGCCCTAGGGAGACTAGATATAAAGACAGTGTTTGGACACAGCGACCGACCATGCCCTATGCACAATGCTCAAACCTCTTGCTACTCTTACGTACTGAAACTATGGCATGGCAGAACAAATGCAATACACAGATGGCATGGAATCTGGCCATTGCCTGGCGATACTCTGGTAGGGGCACTGCAGCTGAGCCACAGTGGCCAAAGATCATGGCTTCTGGGTATTCTAAGGCAAACTAGTCTTACAAAGGGTATCGCTGTAGTGCGTACCCCAAGAAAAGTGCCTAGGGGGAATTATTATCAAGGGAAATGAACAGAGTGCCTGGCTATGCCAAATAAACAATACATGCAGTACTGCAAGCCCTTGGGGGGTGCCGCGAGTATGGGTATTCTGACTGGGACAAACTTAATGCTAGTGATGATGCCATATGTGATGTCACGATTTATGTCATCAATGATGGTATTTGTGATATCACCCATGGGGTCATGTGTGATGTCTTGGGGGTGGGCAAGTGATGGCTGCATTACTTTTAACTGCTGGATTTCAGAGTTTCTTTAGATTTTGCCTTGGAACCATAATACCCCTGCAAGCAACCTTTAGTTTCAGTTTCTTAACACAGAATGTTCAACGTACCGTGATTAAAAAAAGCTTTTGAGGGACTACACACGCACACAGACGCGCGCAGAACTGGTACATTTGTCAGTGCAGGTGAGCTTAACATGCAACATATCAAAGGTGAGGATTTATAGGAAAACATGTTGGCCTTTGTGGACAAAATCACACCAGTGTTGTCAACACGATGTATTGGCCCACGCAGACAGGCTTTCATATGTTTAGGGAACATCCGTAAAATGTACAGCATTTTGTGTGTATACTTAAAAGTGGTAGTGAAACAACCAATTCAACCATCACCCGCTTGAAGGCTAAAGTTGCTTGTCAAAAGATTATCAAATTTGTAAACAGGATTTCTATGGCAAGTCAGAAACAGTGAACACAACAAAACAACAAAAGCAGTTCCCTTGTGTGCATGCCAGGGGGTTTGCTACATATGATCTCCAATTGAAAGTCCACCGCCAGACACAATACAGAAACAATCATTCTGTCTGATGATCAGACCAGGGGAATGGAGTCAAGACCATTCAGAGAGGCCAGCCCCCTCGAACTTTACTAAACGTGGCAAAGAACAATGTACACTTTGAGGGATGTTGCTGAACAGAAATAATTCATGACACCTGTATCTAAATTTCCCATGCAGTAGAGACTACACTCAAATCGTTTGGAGGGGTTATACAATATGGTGTCAAATGCTTTGTTGGTTAGCAAGGTCCTCTGCAAAGTCAGTTTGTCTTATGTGTAAGAGTCCTGTGCTGGATAAGCCTTGAATCACTGCTGTATCATAACGGTCCAGGGTGTGTATGGCATTGGAGTCAACCATTGGAGGCAGTGCCTGGTCCCCGAGTCCCCCCTACAGGTCCTTAAATGATTATCAACAGTGGGACGAATGAAGAGGCTAAATTACACCTACTCTCTGGGGAAGGCAGGCAGCCTATGTGTATATGTAGTGTATGTGAAAGTCAGAGGATTAAAGATGATTCACAGTGAATAAATAAATGGTTTAAACCCTTCCGAGGCTTAACCTTAATAGGAAAGCCACAATCAGCGTTACCCTGTCAGTGATTCTTCATTACAGCTTAATCGGAAGGCGGCCATTTTCAGCAAGTTGAAGATGGCTAAAATACTGCCATCACAAGCCTTGAGGCCAATATGTGGAACAGCAGATCGTGCTTGCTGCATGAACGTACCTCTTCTCCTTGATGTATTCCGTGCCGAGTGGTCCGTCACACCGACATTTGTTCTGACCTCAATACTTGCACCTAGAAACAGTTACGTTTGTGGTGTTGCGAGTTACGAAAGGCCGCACAATCATATATGATGAATTTAACTCAATTGCCTGTTCTCCCAACATATGCTTGGCTAGATCTCAGTACACCAATTTTACCAAAAATAGCAAAGATTGTGCAACTATGCGAACTATATAGACAATCTACCTGATAATTTCCTAAAACACAGGGCGATTTTTCACTTCACTTTGGCATCCCATGGCCCTGCTCACGAAAATTATTTCTTGCTAGACTACCATCATGAGTAATAACATGAGTTTAGAAAATCTGGCACTTATCCGACAAGCATGACCTGGCAATTTGCTACTCTCATTCACCCTCTTACAGTTTCTCTGATTAGAACCATGCCCCCACCTCTCTGTATTCAGAAAAAGGGACCCATTTCTCTGGGCTCAATAGCTTCGTGCTGGTTCTCGCCTTGACGTGCTGCGTCTTTGCTCCTTCTAATCTGCCTGACCTCCTCGACACGGTCAGCTTTTAAGGTGGAAGTACCTGCCAGAAAGGAAGGTCCAAGCCCATCAGATAGACTGGTTCTTCTTAAAGTTCTGGGAATTCAGAAGGGCACGCAGACGAGCCAAACACAAATGGAGGAAACAATGCTGCGAGCCCAGGAATGACAATGTTATGGGCAGCCACAAAGGATATGGCAGGACTGTGTAGGAAGTGTCACACCCATTGGAACCACAGACGACTTGGAGCCCAGAATCGCAAGTTCAAGGAGGTTTACTTAAATGTGCCAAGGCACAAAGGTGGACTGACGTCTGGGTAATTGTGAACTCAAAGAAAATGCTGGAAATATTGGTGAACAAATCAAACGTGATTGTGGACAACTCTGAGGCTCCAACATCCAGTAACCAAAGAAAGCCACCTAAAGTCTTTGGGGATTAAGTGCCTCAGCACATCTTACTTGGCATTGACAGATGGCAACCTTGCTCTTTTCTTGTCCTTGTCAAGGTGTTTATCGCATCTGCAGAGATTTCAACACTCTTCGGTCTGTAAGGTACTTGTGTCGTGGGCTTGTTTTCCCAATGTTTGGTGATCTTGGCTTAGATTGTTTTGGGTTTGGGCAGATCCAGCCCCCTAGTACTCTTGGCAGGCACCGCCACAGCCCCAGCCATCACTTCAATAGTAGACTATCTACCAGGCTGCTGCCCCTTATCACAGGCATCTCCTCTTTCTTCTGGTCTCTTTCTGTCTCTTCCTTTTGCTGTGCTGTCATATTCCTCTCTCTTCCGCCCTCAACGATTTGCAGCAGTCTGCACCTGTCCTGTTCTCCTCTTTAACGTAACCTCATTCCACCTTCTTGTGTTCTTCTCTGCTTCATATCCAGTGGTCACCAATTCTTCCATACATGTATTCCCCACATGTTTTCCTTCAGTGGGCACCTCTTCATCCTTCCTTATCTTGACTTTTGTCTCCTTGCCCCACTGTGTCTCCACTTAATGTTACTGCCTTTCTTCCCCCTGAGGACTTGTCACTGCCTTCACCCCCTCTCTGCTGGTCTCATTGTTCCTGGATGCTTCCTCTCCTCTGGAAGACTTCTCTCCACCCTCACCTCCTTTCCCATGGCTGTCTCAACAGGTCATAGTATGACAAATGATAACTAACTGAAGAACATTACCACCATGAAAGCCTATGTTGTGGATATGTGGAAGAAATTCAAAATGTCTTCGAAAAAGCATTGTGTGAGCCCCTTTGTTTTTGACGCTAAATACAATTTTCTTTTGTTGTGTTGTACTATTCTTATGAAAACCAAACTATTTAGCCTGAACTTTACACATATTCTTTGTTTTAGTAACAGACATTGATAATCTGTGATTACTCTAAACCTTAAGCACCAAATAAACACTTCAATGGTGGGTCCCGAGCATTTTATGACCCAAAAAGCAAGAAAAGCTTGAAGTGACAATTTCTAAATACTTTCAGTATGGGGAAACCTTGACATGTGAAGTTTTTCATGCAAACTGACTATATGAAGGCGGAAAACGTGCCCTGATTCATTTGGCCTTCCACTTGCAACCAGCCTCATGGCTGGTGGCTTATGGCCACATTAGCCGAAGTCCCTGGACAATGCTGGTGGTTAGGATCACGTATACCCCTTCTTATATTCCCTTGCTTTGCTTGGGCCTATAAACACTACTGTTGCTAGGGCTCTGGGCATGTTTAAAATCGTCAATGACTTACTTAGTTGCTCAAAATCGTGGGCACCTATGGCTGGAAAGATAACCTAATGCTCTGGGTAAACTAGACAAGCAGATATAGGTGGAGTGAAACAACACCTTATTATAAACATTTTAAATCTGTAGGCAGAGTACATGCATGAAGGCTTCCACTCAAATACGTTCTATGTTTTCGGAGAAACCACCATTCAGAATTGGCGGCAAGTGACATTTAAGCCTACCTCGTAGCATACAATTTTGGATTTTACACTCTGGCATGGTAGCTTAATCAGACGAATCATGATCACCCAAAACTGAGCACGTGGTGTAGAAACCCTGGAAGTAAGTCTTTTCTCTGCATGCGCCTCTGAGTCTTTTAATTTAAATCAGATATTCACGATTTGTGAAGATGTGTCTGAGTCTGGAACTGTAATACTTTAGCTTAAGCTCCGTTCCCTGTTGTTGCTTGCTCTTCAGCCGACTGACGAGTGTAACACACCATTATCAGGAAGACGGAGTAGATCTGTAGATATAACAGGCAAACTAGTTGAATAGAATTATCTTTCTCCATATTCACTGGAAACCAACCACAAAAATAGCAAACTCAGCATGGTAAATTGAGTATTACACAGATGATATAATGGAAAAAACTTGGTCACTAGTGAAAGCGTGTATGGTGGTTTATACATATCTAGTACTTTGACTTGAGCCAAAGGGGTAATCTAAATAAAATCAAACTCAGAAACAGAACTGGCAATATACCAGATAAAATAGAATTAAAAGTTAATCAAGTACAATACTTAGGTGCCACACTGTTCACACCCAGAAACCTATCAAACTAATTTGTCACACGTATATGCTTACAATTACCATCTTATCGAACAGCATGCATCTACTATGCACCAGACTAGCCTGCATACTGACCCATGTTTACCAAAGACTTCAAATGGATTAGCTTCACCTGGACGAACAAAAAGGCAAGACAACCGATCAAGAGACATACTTTCAATAATGAAAGGAGAATTTGAACTTGTGCGATTTAAATATTACTTCCGGTAGGGTACTGTGAATCCAAGATGAATCTATGTCATCTTTACTTCCTGAAACTGGTTTTGGCTTCTAACCTTCACACCCAAACACATACAATGTGCAATTCAAATGTACCGAATAAAGATGTTCTACAGAAATACAACTCAAAACACTGGCCACTATTAGCCACAAATGGTTTAATTGTCTTGAAGTGTATACGTTTATGTGTGCCATTTACAAAGCAATACGGTACAACCGGGACCATTTAGCTTCAACACTGACCCCATCATCCAACACAGAGTGAGAGCAGGAATTCATATAGTTCCTGATGCAATTGGTTACAATCAAACAATCACAAATGGAGAACTAAAGGAAAAGGTTCCTCAATTACATTAATCTGATTAAATACCTACAGAGCCACACAATGTCACCATCCTCTGCAAACAGTAGCTACTCCAGACAGAATCGTGGTCACCAAAATGTTTCCAACAGCTCAATGTGTCTTCCTGTACCTGCTTGTATGGTTCACAATGGTCTGGATATAATATGTCTGACCAGGCCTAGGTACTAAAACTAGTGTGAGTGACAGACCTTGCTACACAATTTTAAATATCTAATAATCATTAATACCAGCCATATTCTGCAACAACATTTGATTTTCCAATAAAATAACACTTCATTTTCGATTATATCAAATGCATATGAGAACTACTTCGGAATGTAATCTATGTCAATAAAGAGACACAGGAAAAGTGCTTTTTCAAGTGTATAAGGAGGAGACCGAGTGGTCTCATGGTGGCATGCTTTTGGGCAAATACTTTTATCCCAAAAGAAAGAAGGAAACCTAGCTATCCCCAACTCTAAGAGGGGATTCCCTGCCTCAACAAAATAGTAAGGGAATGTCAGAATGTCCAAAAATAAAGTGTCCACCGTCCAGCATCAAACTAAACTAGATGACTCCCTCCTGGGTCTAGAAGAATGACTCCCTTCTTCTGGACATGTATGGTACACAAAGTAGGGGGAATGTCTCCCCTCGCTGGACCTTTCTCAGGCTTTTCACAGCAGTGCAATGTGGTTGGGGGAATGCCTCCCTTCCCCAGGCCTTTCTCAGGCTTCTCTTGGCAGTTCAATGTGGTTGGGGGAATGCCTCCCTTCCCCAGGCCTGTCTCAGACTTCTCTTGGCAGTTCAATGTGGCTGGGGGAATGTCTCCCTTTCCCTGGTTTTCTTTGACAGTTCAACAGACAGCCATGGTGTACTCTCCTGCCAGGGACTGCCTAATATGGTTGGGGGAATGTCTTAACAATGGGTTTCCACACAGGTTTCAGCCCCCCTCATACTAGCTTATCTGTGGGTCCCAGACCTCTTTTACAATGGCTTCTCAGATACGGGTCCCAGACCCCTTTATTATTTATTTCTTGGTTTTGGGTTCCCCAGGCAGCCGCTGTATCTTCTCTCTGGGCTCCTGGTCGTCTGCCTCCTTCTCAGGTCTCTTTACATCTTCTGACAGCTCTCCTTTCTTCTCGCCTGTGTACGTGCTGTGTTACGTGGCTCTGCTTCACTTGCGTGGAGCTGCGCAGCATGCACCTGCTTGGCCTCGTCATGCGACACTCTTCTGTGCCACGACAGACTGCTGTGTCCGGCTCCAGTACTTCTGCCGCCGGCACAGCAGGTAGGGATACCTGGACTTTCCCCGCCATGTCCCTATCCACTACTACAGTCTCCACTCAGCCTGACGCAGTGGAGAAGCTCTGTTTGCAGTGCCTCCGAGGAGGGACTGACAGCAATGTTAGTCCCTCTTCCATCTTTAAGCTGCTTGAGGTTTGCCCACTAGAATCCTCCATGGCGTTCTCTTAGTGTTGCTTAATGGCTCTGAGGCTGTCAGGATTAGAGGAAGGTAAGGAGTGAGGTCTGAAAAAGCTGGATGAGTGGTGGGAATACCACATTGGCCCATTATGTCCTCCCTGTATCCCAGAGGGGGGAATCCCTCCCAATAAGATCCTCCCTCTGAACCCCACCCCCAGGGGGACTATCGGGTAGCAGCCTCACTTCCCTGGCCTCAAGAGAAGGGATGACATCACAGGATTCATCACAATACACTTAGTCCAAAATACATATTTCAAGAAATTAGTAAACAATGTTAAATGTGTAAACACAAGATTACCCAGTCAGCAAAACCGATCATAATGAGATGTGAACAAGCAAAATAAAATTGGCCAAGAAATTATTTTCAAAGTATGATCTTCCACTTATTTTCAAAATATGATCATCCAATTAAATAATACTTCATTTTCGAGTATATCAATGGCAGATGAGAACTACTTCAGAATGTAACTGTGTCAACAAAGAGACACATAAAAAGGTGGATGTTCAAGACACTTGGTCTAAAATCCATATTTCAACAAAAGAGTTAAATTTGTAAACACTGATTTCCCAGACAGCAAAACTAGTCATAATGGGATGTGAAAAGGCAAGATAAAATTGGCCAAGAAATCATTATTTTACAAGAAATAGCAGCCCCCACTATACTTGCATTGACCAGGTATTGGATTGCGCCTCGACCTCCTACATTAGATCAGTCACCTGCTTGATGAATTGCCCAGTAATCACTATAAAGGGAATTATTTTCATAAACATCGCAATATTATTGATTTGGGGCACCAGACACAAATTCATTTAATTATATGAGGAAATATTATCTCTGAAATTCATAGTCACTGCCACCTTGCTACCTGCTCCCTCACTTAATTTGTTTGATAGCACCTTTGATATTATTGGCCAATCTGTTAATTACCTATCCTCTTGTCCCTTTTTGTTTTGTTTTCTGATTACCATTTCATTGATTACAATGAATGGGGGCGGTCTATGTACCCGCTTTTCAACTATTAAAGACAGTTAATTCAAAAATATGGCTGCTAACTTGTTCATTGTCTGGTGAAATGCAATATGTGAGACTAAACGTAAAGATTAAGCATTAGCACCCGTCATGCGCGGCGCAACGGGAATACTGCGTGGTGATTGGCTCATTTGCGAGCCATACCACACAGTATTCCCTTTTACGCCATGCGTGCCGGCTACTCTGTTCCCGGTGAGGGGCGTGGCAGCCCCTCAGCCAATGTGGAGGCTCGAAACGGGGCAATCCCCGCTCCGAGCCTCCCCAGGGCTGGAGGCTTCCATCGTCCCCCGCCGGAGATCGCAGTACTTCTTTTTTTTCCTTCCCCGTCCCCCTCCCTTCCGCCCTCCCAACCCCACTTACCTTCTTTTTTCTTCTGGTCTTGGGAGCGAACACGCTGGGAACACTTGTCTTCCCAGCGCGTCCGCTCCCAATGGCCACCATGGAAAGGGAAAACAGACTATGTTTTCCCTTTCCCGGTGGCCATTTTTTTAAAAAGAATTTCTCGAAACAAGCGAAACAGAAAAAAAAGTGCCTTTAGCATCCTGGTCTACGCTCGGGCCTGTAATTACGGCCCTGGGAGCATTACCTGGGGCGGTATTGGCCCGCCGCCTCGGGTCTCATTGCCACAATAATACAGCATTCTGCACTCTTCACCAGCCATTAACAGCAAGGGCCTTAACACCGGACCCTGGTGCGATTAACGGGCCAGTGAAGCCTGCAGAACGTGGTATCATTGCTATTAGCACCCCGGGGCAAACCCTTGAGGTGCTAAAAGCAATTTGAAAGGAAAAAAACTGCTGCACTGCGTCGCTAGCAGCAGTAGGCCGGGGGGGAAGAGTCAGGATTGCCATTAAAATGGAAGGTGAGGCTCCACACAGAGTCCCTCTTCCTTTTCCACGGCAATGACCTGGAAGTTAGGCAGATGGTGCAGTCCGGGTACAGGAGCCCGTTTCAGGTAAGGAGTGTTGGGTGAAGATTGAAGGGCTGGATTTGTGGCGGGAGGCATGGGAGGAGGGAAACCAGCAGCGCCAGGTGCAAAGACCATTCTGGTTACTTCGAACCCACGCTTGCATCGGTAGATTCAGCCCGGGTTTGGAGCAACCTGATTGGCGGCACCTTCGCAGGTGCGGCAGCTAATAGTGGATCGAAATGGCAGTTTAAAGATAACAATAGAAATTTAGAAAGAGATCTCAAATAGAAAAGTCATTTACTAACATTTCTAAAGTGGTAAAACGGTGAGAATAAATATTTGCTCTACATAGGAAGTGAGAATGGATTAAGAAAAAAAAGAGTTTAGGCTCAATTGTAACTGTGCAGGGCCCATCACATTGTTCTTGTCATTATTTACCCAATCACAGAAGTAAACTATTAAGAGAATTATCTTAAAATCATATTTTAATGACAAAATGAGTGGGGCAAATAGTTTGGCAACATGCAAATGAAGATCCTCTGTGGTGGGTAAATTCCTTGATGATAGTTTAGAGCCTGCTCCACCTTTCTGAGAAAAAGGCTGGCTGTTTGGTATGAACATTCAGAAGCAGCACTGAAAAAGGTATGTAGGACGGAAACACATGTTTCAGAGTAAAGTAAAGACTAACTGAGCCAAGAAAAGTATGAGATGGTTCTTAGTGCCAGAAACTACTGTTGTGCACTTAAACTGATACAAATCCCTCTTTATTGCTGCCTGCTAGTAGAGTTCTGCAGCAGCTATCTGCCAATCACAGATTCAAAGGAATGAGCTAATTAGCCAACAAAGCTTACTGTTCCTATATGGTCACACTTGAATGAGTGGATCTTTCAGGTAGTCAATACATAACCTATTGGAATCACACCCGAAAAAGACACATTCACAAATGTGTTCAGTTTCAAACAGTTCAACCCGAAGAACAGGATCAGAACAATGAAAGGTGAAATTGTATTTGGTGCAAAATAACTTTTTTATCTGTATTTAATCAAAAATAGATTTTTACAAAAAGTAAAAATTGTTGTTTTTGTTGACTAAGCCATCTTAATCTGTTGTTCTCCCTTAGAATTGTCTCTGAGTTCTTTGTAAAATCTTAAGTGACTGGTTGGTTAATTGGAAAATTGACGAGATGAAGGATTTTGTAAGTCGCTAGTAGCCACTGCATCTTGTCTCCACTAATCAGTCTGGACCAACATATGTGTTCGTCCATCAACGTGAAGGTCGAAAAGATGTGTTATAATGTGAGTTTAGGCTCTAGCTGGGGCTGAGTTGGTGTCATGGTTTAGAGTGCGGTGATGTCATCTTGGTTGTGGAACGTGGGAGTGTTGGTGTTCTGTGAGTGACCGTTGGGCTAAGAGATACAGTTGGTCTGAGCAGATAAACAGAGTATGTCATTGGGGTGTGGGGCAAGCCCAGTGTTTCTCCTTCCTGTCTTGTCAACGCGTCCATTGTCATCCCTCCAATCCTAACGTATACTTTAAGTGGTGCATGACCTGGATGATAAAATGTATAAAGACTTACCTGGAGTCCCGTGGTCTGTACTTCACTACATTGGCGACGAGGATGGGATCGTGAGTGGGACCATTGCCTGGTTGCTTTGCCTTGGTCGCGTACACTGCTGGGGGGGTGCAGCAGCTGGAACACCGGAGAACACTGCCCCCCGATGATCCGCCCTACACCCCAGGTGGGCCTTGTGTCGAGTTGGCCCGTCGGAAGCTGCATGGGCTCTGTTCCCAAGTCTTCGCCAGTGTAGCGGTGCCCCCGGGCGAGTTAAGAATAGTCCTGGGCTCCCAGAACGGTTCACATCGTTGCCATCGCGGTGATTGGTCTGAGGGGAGGGGCCAAGTGAGAGCGGGCCCCTTTCGTCAAGCCATGTTCCGATGTGAGGGAGGCCCCTATCCCTGCTGTCCTGAGTGGCTGAGCTGGAGTGGTGAGCGGCAGGGCATGCGCAGGTCTGCAATGGAGCAACGGCATGAGACCTGTCTCCAGTCTAAGGGCTGGAAGCCCTCAAGGGACAGCTCAGATGAGGCTGGGGCTGTCGTGCTGGGGACGGAGCTCTATGGAGGAAGTATGAAGTTGCAGCAGTGGCGGACACCACAGGCCAATTACAGCCTTGGCCGTTGGTGTTCGTGCGGGGCGTGTCCCGCCCATAGTGTTGTTGAGGTGAACACGCGTATGATGAGGCGAAGTCAGCAAAGTCAGCCTCGTCACCCCGACAAAGAGGATTGTGTGCGTTGGAGCTGCATCGGAGTGGAGCGTGGTCCTGTACCAGCACGTCGGGAGACCCAAGTGGAAGTCGTGGGCTGTCCTGGTCCTGACAAAGATCATCAGCAGAGGGCAGTGGAGCACACGTCGAGCGCTCCAGATGTCGAGGTATCAAGTCTGTGCAGATTCCTGGATGAGGCACTGGGGTGTTTTACAGACCCTGCTGGATTTGAGCCAGGGAAGGCAGTAGATCTGGTCAGGTTAGTGTTTCGGGCCAGTTGTGTTGTCGTCTATGTGTTGTGGCTCATGTTTAGGGGGTGCGAGTTTCTTATCCCTGTTGCTGGAGGCGGGTTGATGTTTGCCTGAGGCCGTTGTCGGTTTCCTGTGGTATTTTCCGTTGTGGCCTTCATAACGGTTAGGTTGCCATATCGTATTTATGATGTACAATGTACTTTTGTATTTTTCATTTCGACCAGCCAGTTATGCCTGTAATGTTTCTTCCTCTTTCGGACATGTGTGAGGGGGGTGGTTGCCAAGTTTTTAATCTGAGGGTGTAAACACTCTTTATGGACTTGAGGGTGGTGGTCTGTTCCTGTTGGACATGAGGGTGGTGGTTCTACAAAGTCGGTTTCCTGTTTTGGACTTGAGGGTGGAGGTTCTATGACATTGTGTAATCGTCAAGCCATGGGGACTATCGTAGTATCTGTTGCATTTAATGTCTTATGCATGTAGTGTGGCGCTGTTGTTTTGGTAAGGATTACGTATTGTAAGCATTCTATGTCTCGTGTGATTTTCAGTTCAAAGCGTTAAATTATTTAAGTAGCCGTGCTGGTTCGGTTTGGTTTGTGGCTGATTGGCATTAGAGCTAGTAGTGGATGGCCGGGCGGGTCCACGTGTTTGTAACAGAGTTGTTTGCCAGTGGAGTGTGATTTCCCGATCTTGGTGTTGTTTTTTGGGTTTGGCGTCTCAGTTTGTGGTTTCCACTAACTCCACCTTTTGCGTTAATGGTGTGAGGGCGCATGTATTAGGCGCAGTTATCTTGACCTGTGTTGAGCTCTACATGTGTGTTGATATGGAACGCTGTTTGTGCTTTATCGTGCATGGGAGTGTGCGTCTTTTCTCCATCATTGAGATGTGTTGTGGTCAGTGATGGGTGCCCGGAGTTGTTTGGTGGTCTAGGTTAAACTGGGACGTCCGATTTTGGTCAGGTGTTCGTTCATGTTTTGCTCTTCGATGGTGTATGGCAATTGTTGTGCTCATTTGAGCGGGATTTGTGCTCGGGAGTGGCAGTTCCAAGGCTCTGGGGGGCAGACTGAAGCGGGAGGAGGCTGGTGCGCTGTTGGTGTCGGATTAGTTAGGTAGCTGTGTTCGTGTAACAATAGTGTGGTCTAGGAGTGGCAGTCCTAGGTCCCAGGGGGCAGCTTGGGAAGGTGGAGGTGCGCATTTTGTTGTTTTTGTATCTCGAGGGTGTCAGTCGAGGGGAATGGGGTTGTTGCACGGTGAGTTATGTTATGTTATGTTACTTTGCATTTATATAGCGCCTTATGTACCATTGGTATAGTCTCAAGGCGCTGGTAGGTTGAACGCCCTCGGGAACCGAAGTTCAAGTCAGTAGAGAGAGTATAAAGGCGTCAAAGATGCGTGTGCGCACCGTATATGTGTGCTGCAGGTGTAGCATTCATGTGGAGGCAGCTTCTTAGCGTTAGGTGTGGTGGTTGAGGGTTGAGGCGTATGTGTTCGTTCTGGCCGGATTATCCAGATCGATTGAGGCTGCGTTAGGCCTGAGGAGAACGCCGGCTGGAGGGTATAACCAGCAGTGTTTAGTTAGAGTGATGTGTAGTATGAGGAAGATGTTGGTATGAGAACAGCTATACCGAATGGTGTCATAGTATCGCTGTGTTCTAGTTGGGTGATGGTGTAAAAGAAGAGAGTAAGCGTGGTGATGTGATATGATGCGTATGAGATCGGATTATATCTACATACTTCCTAATTCGTCGCTCATGCGTTCGTTCGATCATGCATTCAACTGCACTAAGGAATCACCGGCTCTACTAGCTGGTACTTCGTCTGGTCTGCGCACACATACTTCTGATCTATACACAGGTGCCTGCTCTACATACACACACACACGTCTGCTCTACACACATACGCGTGCATGTCTGTTCCACGTCAGCTCTATACACAAACACATATACGCGCGTCCGCTCTACACACACATACGTCTGTTCTACACATACACGTCCGCTCTATACACACTCACACGTCCGCTCTATACACACAGATGTCCGCTCTAAACATACACATGTTTGCTCTACACATACAGACATGTCTGCTCTATACACGCACACCCGTCCGCGCTACTTACACATACACGTCCGTTCTACATATACATACGTCCGCACTACACACTCCTGTTCACTTTACACACACTCCGGTTCGCTTTACACACACCCATGTCCGCTCTACACCTACATCTATACATCTGCTCTATATACACACATACGTCTGCTCCACACATGCACACGTCTGTACTACACATAAATACGTCTGCTCCAGACACATACATACACACACGTCCGATCTACAGACACACATCCATGTGCGCTCTACGCCTGCATGTCCGCTCTACACGCACACGTCCGCTCTATGCACACGCACACATCCATTCTAAACACACACACGTCCGTTCTGTACACACGTAAGTTCGCTCTACACATGTACACACGTTCGTTCTACACGTGCATACACGTCTGCTCTATACATAGACGTCTGCTCCACACATGCACACGTCTGCTCTACACACGCACACACGTCCGTGCTACATACACATCCATGTCCGTTCTACATACACATACGTCACGCTCTACAGACATCTATGTCCGCTTTACACACATCCACGTCCGCTCTACACCCACACACATAAGTCTGCTCAACGCACACACACATCTGCTCTACACACACACACATCCGCTCTACACACACACACGTCCGCTCTACACACACACACGTCCGCTCTACACAACACATAACACACGCCCGCTTTACAGACACACATACATCTGTTCTGCTCGCATACCTACGTCCGCTCTATACATACTCACGTCCGCACTGCACACACCCACGTCCGCTCTACACACATATTTCCGTTTTACAATGTACGTCCGCTCCACACTCATACGACAGCTATACGTACATACGTCATCTCGACGCATTCGTGCGCTCCACACACTCTCTCTACGCACTCGTCTGCTCCAGTTGGTGGTAAGGGCTGTGAAATTGTGTGGTAACTTGGTGATGCAAATTCAGGTATTTGGGAGTTTGTGTGCGGTGCCTTTGGGCTTATGGATCTTCTGGCGTTTTGGAAGTGGTCCAGTTTGGTCTGCATGAGTGATCCCTTTTGTGTTTTGAGTCCTCGAGTGGTGAGCATGGGAGGCCGCTGTGTTTTATGACTCGAGGCTGGTGTTGTGATGGTAGGTTGTGTGCTGGTCACATGCCTTGTCATTTCCCGAGGGATGGGGATGTGTTATAATGTCAGTTTAGGCTCTAGCTGGGGCTGAGTTGGCCTCATGGTTTAGAGAGCGGTGATGTCATCTTGGTTGTGGAACGTGGGAGTGTTGGTGTTCCGTGAGTGACCGTTGGGCTGAGAGATATAGTTGGTCTGAGCAGATAAACAGATTATGTGATTGGGGTGTGGGGCAAGCCCAGTGTTTCTCCTTCCTGTCTTGTCAACGCGTCCAGTGTCTTTCCTACGATCCTAACGTATACTTGAAGTGGTGCAGGACCTAAAGAAGAAGCGTATAAAGTCTTACCTGGAGTCCCGTGGTCCGTACTTCACTTCACTACAATATGCTTCAGGTAGCGGTCTGTTGGTTACCCGAACACTGGAGGAGTGAGTGACGGATGGTTTCTTTTTCAGATGTTGTTTTACAGAAGCGGCAAAGATTTGAAGCTGAGTGGCCTCTAATAGCCAAAATCACGTTGGTTGGGAGCAGGCTTAACCGTGCTCGCAAAAGGAGGTCACGCCCATGTCTACTTGGGAATTTCTTGATATAGGGCTGAAGCTCGTTTAGTTTTCTTGTATTGCTTGGGAGATGTGTTGTCAATTTGTTTTTAGCCGCTTCTTCAGTCGTGCTCCTTGAGTTTTTTTTTTATTCTCCCCGGGTTGCGAGTCAACGTCTCTTCGTCGATTGATTGAAGTACTTCGATGTTTCCCCTTTTCCACGAGGTTAGCCTTTTGCTGCTAGTTGATTCTATTTCCTGATTTATTAAATTGTAAATCGAAGGGGAGTCTGCCATCCGCCATTTTCTGTACACCATCAATGTGGTCTGTTTTACCGTTCCTTTCAGGGAGAGTAAGCTCAGTTCTGCACGGCTAGAAGCCACTGGAGTTGAAGTTGCCAAACACAGAACTTTTCTCCAGAATAGCGCTTCTAGTTTCAGCGAGATGACTGTAGGTAAGTTTGACATCACGTTGGCCCCATATGTCATTGAAGGGACCCCTTTCCTTTTATAAAAGTCCTGCACTGGAACCATGGAGTAGATGCCACATTTTTTGTCTATGTATCTACCTTGGGCCGCCAGCTTGTTTGTTTTTGCTCTTAATAACTTTTTAATTCTCAGGAAGTTCTCTTTACAGACAATAGATCTGAATTCTTATTTATATCTTAAAACTTTGTGTGAAATGCCTATTTGCATGGAGCAAAGTAGACGTTGCATTTGATGATTCGAATGTGGCCTATTTACCTATAAACACTGAACAACTTAACACCACTTTGATCTAGACTTCCAATCCAACAATCACAGAGATATCAAAAGAAACGTGATAAAGCACACAGATGCAATCAATAGGTTGGAATATTTGCTCGTGATAAGTCAGGCAGTCAAAGTAAATACTGGTGGCATTGCAATTGCATCGATTTTTACCATCCACGTAATTATAGTGCCATGAGAGGTATTTGTGAAGAATACTACATGGAGTAAATACCACATGATTATGAGGTCTGAAGTAACCTCCAAATACCAATCGTTTTTACACCCTGCCAAAAAGGTGGAGGTAAAAATGTTTCCCTAGCAAGGTAAAGATGTTTTGTCCTGTAAGTAGGGGGATGTGCTGGCCCATGAGAAATTAAGGGATGCCTCTCTGTGGTGGATCTCTAAAGAGTGTGATATTACCAGTATCTCAGATGTCCACATTTGTACCCGCTTTGTGTATTATCTTTCATGGAACAGCAGTGAATCTCACTCTGGCTATCTTGTTTTAGTTTCCATCTCCCATAGACCCATTTTAAAAACATGATGCAGGGAATTTCAGAACGACGACATGCATATTTATGTAGTACCTCGTGGACGTAATCAGACAGTAACCCTAAGATTACCACCTTCAGTAGTGTTAAGTACTGCATGTGGTAATCCGTGCCCAACTACTGCCAAGCTCAGCGAGGGCCTTGATGGGATGATTTCAAGATGAATAAAATAAAAAGTTGGAAGGGATTTTACACACACAAAAAGATCATCAGCACATCAACATATATTTAATAAAAAACATTTGTCAGAAATCAAATCGGAAAACAGTCAGTATAAGTAGTAATTTGATAGGATAGCCAGTCACCATGACCTCAAATGGGCTCTCATGAACTCCAGACCTACCACAGGACCACAAATAAGAGCCAAACTAACACAGCAAATGCACAAAAGGTGCATTGATGCAGGCAGAGATGGATTTCCTTTTCTCTGTAGCAGCCATCTTGGAGAGAGTTTCTGTATTCCCCTTCATGAAAGGTAGGCCATAAGCAGCAATAAATATCAATACACACCAGGATTTCTCATTGCCAAATATAGGGTACTATAAATAAGACCACTCCAGGTGCAGCTATTTGGTAAACGTCTTATTGGGGTTAACAATCTTGTGATCATCTATAGTTCTATACAGGTGTTCCATTAATAGCAGAAACACAA
The DNA here is from genome assembly GCF_040938575.1 of Ambystoma mexicanum. Classification (NCBI taxonomy): domain Eukaryota; kingdom Metazoa; phylum Chordata; class Amphibia; order Caudata; family Ambystomatidae; genus Ambystoma; species Ambystoma mexicanum. The sequence goes on along the minus strand of NC_090932.1, from coordinate 761,469,874 downwards.
TATAACACAAAATGTAAACACTATCTTTTCACATATGAGTAAGGTAAAATAATTCTTTTTATACCACTCGCTTGGTTCGGAGGCAAGTATTATGCCGCACTCTTTTCTTTTTATTCAAATAGATGTAAGAAGTGCAACTAGTTACTAAAATCAAATTCAATTCCATCTTCTTTGTATGCTTAGACTACAAGTCCTTAAGCCATGTGAATCCCTACACCCATTCATATGCTCTAACACAAACAAAAGTCTTTCCTTTCTGATGTTGTGTCCTATGTTCCTACTGCTGAGGATAACACTAGATCAGACAGGAATACTTCTCTGGTTCATTTATGATAAACTTATGTTCTAGAAGGAAGAATTACCTGTGGAATTTTGAAGAGGCGGCACATGCTAGCTGTGATACTTGATTAGCATGAGAAACGTTTTTCATGTTCACGCACGAGCACGAGTATTTACTCTCTGGAAACTATGTGTTCACACTAGCATGTCCTTTCATGTTAGAGGAAAGGACCTGTCAGCGTCTAAAAACAAGGAGCAGTTTAAGGAGAAAGGAGTTGTCCACAAAGTTTACGGGAGGGAGATGGTTATCGGGGTGGCACATGTTGCCTGCAGAGATTGGTCGCTTTTGCTGACATGGAGACTGCCAATGGTCAGGGGCATAGACCCCATAACGTAAATAACATGTCCAGTACTTCTCTAAATCATCCTAAAGATTGGAGGCATGGATTTATTGGCTTTGTAAATACATCAGTATCTTTAGCTATCGGCCAAGTTTTTGACAAAGAACTAGAAGCGTTCTCAAGGACACTTGATATATCTAAGGGTAAAACAGTCACCTGTATTAAAGAAGCAATCCAGGGGTTAGGCACCCACATGAGGGTGGTGGGGCAGACACTGGTGACGTGTGGTGGAGTTCTCTGACAAAAAAGACCCCACCGGAGAGGAAACCCCAGTCATGTGTAGGGGTTCCATGCAGTATTTTCCCTCCACCCACCAATCACAAGGCTTAGATGCCTGCAGTCCCACCCATGAAAGATTTTTTCTTTTCCCAAAATATATCCTCAGGCCAAGAGGAGTCCACAGTTCTGGCTAAGAAAGTCAGTTTGGCTTCACAGTCATCATATAGTTAGAACCGTGGAGCACGTTGATCCCTGCGGACCCTCCTCCTGTGGAAGATGATGAGGAGGAGGTGCAGGAGGAAGACCCTTTGACTGCAGTGGATGCCACAGATTAGGATGACCAGGGCCTGGGGGTTGACGGGAGGTCCTTCAGGGTTTCTGGATGCCAAAAGAAGGGTTATATTTGACCTTAGTTCCCTAGCTCATTCTAGTTGAAGGGAATGGGCTCCATTCCAGGTGGTCAAGGAATTTACAAACTGGGATCTCAGAAACAAATTAGAATTGGGTTCTCGAAACAAAATGAAGCCAGAGTGTCCCCGGCCCAATCTCCCTGACAGTGCGGCTATCATTCAGGTGGTGGATAAAAATATGCTCCTATTATTGACAAAATAGGGCAGGATTTGCCAACAGAGGGGGACAGCACTTGCTTTACCTACAGGATAGGGTTCACAACATAGCACACCTTCTGGTAAAAATCTTTGAGCTGGCAGAAGAGACTAAGAAGGAGGGTTCCATATTAAATGCATATGTTATTGGTAATTGGGTCCAGCAAGCCTTGTGTTAACTTGGAATGGGACTGTAGCTACAATTTATGATGCAAAAGACAATATAAATAATGCCCCAAAGTCAGGCATTGGAAAACACATCTAATTTGTACGAAGAACCAAACACATACACGTAACGAGGCTACAATATTGACATGAACCATACCTTGCTTACTTCTTTCAGGGCTTGTTTGCAGGCCTCATATTTGGGTGAATCTTTAGCGGTTTTCTGACAAATTGTCTAAAGTAAAAACAAACAAAACCAATTAATTCACTGGACAAATACACACTCTGTAATGGTAAACGTCTCCTAAAGAACAAATATATCCCCTTTCCTCTATGTACTTTATTTCTAAACCATCGCTCTATTGTGATCCGCAGTATCTTTCGAGTGAACTATTCCACAGCGAAGAGTTATCCTACGTGTAGCCTTAACATTCACAATACGTTTCAGTGGACTGTCCTTTGCCAACAAGTATATCGAGTACATAGTCAGGCCAGGTTTATGTTGAGTTCAGAGTTACACATCTGGCTCCACACTTCTCGTCAATATCTCAACCACCAAAGGTGTGCATTTTGCCATCACTCATGCTATCATAATACTATGGACAAAATGATCTGCGGGTAGTTGTAAGGAGATTCATTTACTTGAAATCACAGACTCTAAGGACCAAGATTGTGTTGAAAAAGGCTCTGTGAAAGAAACAGACGTTATTTTCAATTGGTGTCTCACCTTTATCTGTTAGACTACAGCAAGTTTGGGAATACAATACAGATCCAAAACTCAACAGTGTAAGGTAAGGTAAACATATTTAAATGTATAACTTTCCTAAACGTTTTACTGTCCACACACAATACCAGTGGCTACATATTAGTGTCTCCTGCGATTTGATGACATAGTTGAGGCTTGAAGGGAGCATTTAATGGACAACAGTTTGAGATTGGTAATACATGGTGCAACTGATGAGTCCCTGGGCATGTCTGAGAAAGAATGCACAGACCACAATAGAACAAGTGTCGGCTTCCATATAGAAAGGGTGCTGCGGATTGGCATGGCCTAGAACAGGGTTGCTTGTAAAAGCTTTCATGGGAACATCGAAAGCTGCTAGTGCTCGAGAGGCCTATGCTTGAAGCCTTGATAAGACTGATCAGGCGTTCGCCAATGGCGGAGAGCTTGTGTGTAAAGCGTAAAAAAGGCACATCTCCACATTTCCAGCAAGGACTTCAGGCTCTGAGGTGTAGCCCATGGCAGGACAGCTCATACCTTACCACTGTCCATGTGCAGCCGATGATGGGTGGAATTCTAGGAATGGTACCATTCCAACATGAAATGTGCACGCTTCCAATTTAGCAGAGAGGCTATGGGCCATAGGATACTCAGGATTGAGCAGATATGGTTGACATGCTTAGCAAAGGGTGGAAAATATACCAATAGTACATGACAACTTAACGCTGCAGCACATTCCCAAGCATACCATTAATAAAGGGCTGGAATGTGGCTGGAGCATTGCATGGCATGAGGGGCATTGCTTGCTACTCAAACAGTCCATTCTTGGCATTGAATGAGGTCTTCCACACTTCTCCTGCATGACTTCTGATAATAGGATTCATCGAGAGATAGTCCGCACAGGACCACAGTTCGCTTTCCTTCCGAGAGATGAAAAATAAGGCTTATTCAGTAGGGGTTTTTCAATGCCTTATAAAGTGCAGAACCTGTCCTGTATGTATTGTCATAGGTGCAGTTCTTCTGATTTGGTAAGGGCATAGATCCACATACAAGCTATCTTTGCCGAACCAAATCGTAACCCTTTGTAAAACCAATAGGACAGTCAAATTCACTTTGGGGACGCAGGTAATGGGCCTTTGAAATCCAGGTACTTGGGGAGTATGGGAGGAACAGTTGCTAAACTAATAATAAAAGTCGAGATCTTCCACCAACCATTCCCAAAAGAAATATGTCAAATTACTGGAACAGACTCGGGCCTGTCCGACAGATGGCAACACCTCCCGCTTTCCCTACTTGTTAAAATGGTACTCCTCCCTAGGTTTCTCTATGTCTTTCTAAACGTTGATTTGATTTATTGATGCCACCATCCTTTTTAAGGAGGTGAACTCTGAAATATCAAGGTTTATTTGGGCTGGTAAGCAACCCCAGGTGGGTTGGGATAAACTGATTTCCCCCCTGTATAGGGGTGGGCTAGCGCTCCCCAGCCTAGAAACCTATTATTACGCGGCACAGGCTGCATTTTTATCCTACTGGTTCACACCAAACCCGGACAGACCACACGTGCAAATTGAGAGGGCCTTGGCATCACTGGCACTTCTAAGGTCAGTGATATGTACCTAGGCAGAACTAAGTGTTCTGCTCGGGCAGAACACTTAGTTGGGGGAACATGTAGAGCATGGTAACGTATGAATGCAAGTCGCGACAAGAAGTCTTACACTCTCCCCTGTTGCTTGTAGTATACATTCCAGGGATCCCTTGACCAGCGAGGGTGGATGCGTGCAATGTATGTGTAGGTTAGGTATTTTCTAGTTTAGGGACCTTTTCCTGCAGGGGCACTTTCTGACCCTGGAAGAGTTTAAGCAATTGGGTGCTACAAATACGTTGGATTGGTTCTTTTACCTTTATATAGCAAGATTGTAGATAGGACAGTGGGGTGGCCTGTTTTGGCGCATGGGAAGTGGGAGGAATCAACGAGTATCCCATTGTCTGACGAAACTTGGCAGTATTGCTACGCACAGATCAATGAGGTGGCTCTCAATGGTAAACTCAAGTTGATACAATTTAGGTTTTTCCAACAATTCTATTACACCCCTGACGTTCTAGACAGATTTCTTGCGGGCAGTGCCCATAGATTTTTGACTTCTGGACACAAGTGTTTGACATCCTGAGCAAAATTGTGGGTGAAGTTATAGTTCCCTCCCCACTGGTAGCATTGTTGGGGTAAACCAAGGGAATTGTTGGACATGCCAGAAAGGTAGCAGGACTTTTATTACGTTTGGTGAATAGAGTGGCTAGGGTGTGGGGCGGGGTCGACCTCCTGAACTTGATCAGTGGAAAAGGACATTCTTTATCATCACAACATTGAAACAGAATACTGTGCTACCTTGCACCCCAATGAAAGACCCCACAATATGTGAGATCCATACAAGTTATACATGTTGGCCAAGGGGTCAGAGCTGTCTGATGCCGCTTCGGACGACCATCCACTGTAGTTGCGACTAAGCTGTAAGATTATTTTATGTGTAAATGCTGTCTTGTATGTATTGCTGCCTTACTTTTGTGTTGAAGAAAGGACAACAAAAAAGAATAATAATATTAATAATAACGTGGTCTTTTATAGTGCACTTTTGCCATTTTGCTAGCTGCATTGTGCATGGCTCTGTGTGAAAAGGGGGTGTTTAGTGGGATAAGTGGAGAGGAACATGAACACAAATGTGGCACGGAGTCACATGGGAATAGGTTATCTGGAAGAGATAGCCCAATGTCTCAAAAGAGTAAAATGTGCTTGGCGCAATGTTATTCACTAATGTGTGGAAGTCAAATAGAATGGAAGAGGAGAGCATTAGTCCTAGTTCTGTAGTGTTCATTTGGTATTGCCTAGGCCTATGACAGTGTAAAGAGGAGATTTCAGAGGGTGATTGGTTACTTTAGGGAAGTAGACAAGTAGAGTACGGGTACCAGGAGGTGAAGAGAAACATTAGGGGGCCCTCCGGGGCAGAGGTCATATGCGCCTGCTCATGAAGCAATCAACGAAGCTTGCTAAATATTTGTTGTGCCTTTAGTGGGTTTGCCTTTTAGTTGTGTGGTGTCTGACCTATGGGAGACACATTCTGAAAGTCTGCAGGATACATGAGGGCTCCTGGTGGTTTATGTAGTTTAAAGGCACCTTCTGTGGGAGGAAGTTGAGGTGAATAGCTAGGTGGGGGTTTGACTGTGAGGGAGTTAAAGAGCAAGGTTTCTAGCTTCCTTCTGAAAGGTAGGGGTCTTCTTCTATACAGAGGGTTAATGTAAGGCGTTCCAGGGCTTGGTTGTAAGAAGGGAGAAAGCGGAGGCTCTACGTAATGTTCCTTTGAAGTATGGATGTTGCTGGATCATAGTGTTCTCACTGGTATGTATTGGGTGAATTTTCATGTTATAGAATCGTGGCCTCTGCCATCGTAGGATCAATGGGCGATGCATAGAGTTTTGAAATGGATTTTTTTTTTACTCGGAAGCCAGTGTAGTGAGAGTGCTGGGGTAATGTGGTTGTATCTTTTCAGTCTAAGGAGTAAGGTGGCTGCTATGTTTCTAACACATTGTAGTCTGTTCTGTAAATATTCTCATAGTCCAAAGTTGATAGGTCTCGATAGCAGAAAAGAGATAACGGCCATGTTCCTTTGTATCATGGATCATAAGATGCAGAGACCAAAACAGCCCCTTATGATGACTTTAACCTGTGGTTCTAGTGTGAGGTCACGGTCTATTGGGATGCCCGGATTTCTCACAGTACATGCATGTAGGGGGCAAGGTCCCTTTACTTTTGGCCAGGAAAATGTTATGGAGCTAGATGGCATCACACTGCTGATCATGAGTTGAGATCAGGATGGGCTGAGCTTAACTCTGTTAGCAGTCATCCAGGAGTCCACGTATGTAAAGCAAGTGTTTAAGTCATTTCTGTTTATTGTTGGGTCATTGGTGAGGTTGCAGACAATCAGTGTGTTGTCTGTGCATTTGAAGCATGAGCCACCCAAGATGCTGATGGCATGCAGGTGGGGGCAGTGGGGCATGCACATGTTAAAGAGAAGAGGATGGAACCTTGGGGTATTTTACATGTTCGCTTGTGAGGAGGTGATCTGGAAAGGGCCATGAGTGTTATTTCTGTTCTCCCAGTCAGAAAGTATGTGATCCAGAATAGAGTGATCTCCTCGACGCCAACTGTTAGGCAAGATTGTATGTAGTAACCCTGTGGAAGACTACACCAGCCAAGTCCTCTTGGCAATAGAAAACACAACTATTGGTATAGGTCTGTACTGCACAAGTTGGTAGAGTGACTGAGCAGCCAGACCTATCTCAAGAGGGGTGTATGTGAGCTGTAGAGGTGCAACATAGAGATTCACAGTTAAAAGTATCCAAATAACACTTCTACTCAAGGTTGTCTAGTAAAATAATTATTTATTTATTTAACCGTCCGTTTTAAAATAGGCTTTCTTTAGAAAGGGCAATGTGCAACAATACAATACACTTCAAATACACTTCCTCAGATTTAAGTTCAGTAAGTAGATCCCCTTTTGTGATGTCACACACACTTCCTACACGCGGAGGGGACTTCAATGACTAGGACACCGTGGACCTTGATATATCACTTTTGGCACTTAAATGCAATACTGAGATTCTGGAGAAGGAAAAGGTTAGGGAAGGAAACAAAGGTTAACAAGTTCTCTGAACAGGTAAGTACTTTACAATCTCTCAATGAAGTATAGGTTAACCCTTTCCCAGCAATACAAGTCACCTGTGTACCACCTACGAGGGACAGTTAAACACAAAGTCAATGGGTCAGAAGAGTCTGCAGGGAAAGCGGGGAAAGGGTTGGGTTGGTCATCAGTAGGAAAAGAGGGATACCATGTCTCTCCCAAGGGTTATCCCACTCCTAGTCCCCTTCACCCAGGTGATCCTCCCTCGCTTGTCCACCCCCAGGGTCAGTATCCAAAAGTGATGGCCTTTCCTTGGCCACCTGTGCAGACGACCCATGGGGAATAGAAGTGAGAATACCCTCAGGTTTCACACACAGGACAAAGGTCTACTGGGAGCTTGTGGGGTTGCTGGAATTGATTGTGGAAAGCAATTCTTTAAGTGAAGAAAAGGTGGAAAGCAGGTAATTGTGGTATAGAAGAATCTGTAGCTATCCCTTCACTAGATGGGCAGAGCACTGTTGATCCATTCATGCTCAGGTGGTCTTGGATTTGTTAATATTTTTGCTGAAGTATGTCATTATCGAATCACAGTGTTCGTGTCTAGGTGTTGTAATCTGTAGAGTTCTTGAACTCATGGAAGATCGTTAAGACTTCCTTCTGGCCATGCTGCATGGCGTTGATGCAATGTGAGAAATGGGCTATTTTTGCTTTAACAATCTCTGCTCTGTTGTTTCGCAATCGCTGATGGTACACCAGTTTGTCTGATGGTAGTTTGCTTCTTGTCCATAGTTTATCATTTCCTGTTTTCTTTTCGATATCATTCAGCTGGAGAGTAAAGCATTTGGAGGCTTATTTCTTTGGTGATCTTTTGAATTGTTTTTTGTGGTCCTATGCTTTACATGTTGGGGTTTGTCCAGTTATGAATGTCATTGAATAGGTCCTCTGCTGGTTTGAGTTTTGATTGTAATATGGGGTTCAGAAGGTTTGTTTTGTTCCAGCACGGTGTTGAGTTCGATTTTTGTCAACGGTCTGGTTAATGTTGGAGGTCTTTTGGAGGGTTTACCAAGGGCTGGTGCTTCAGTGAAAATGTGAACACAATGGACAGATGGTCCCCCAAGCATAAGCGGGCTGGCATGGAAAGGATAATGACATTCTCATTCAGAAAACGACATCCAGGGGAAGCCGACCTTGTGGGCTGGCCTTTTAACAAATTCTTTTGAGATGAAGTGTGCCACAGTTTGCTGTCGTGTTGTCGTCTTCTCAATACTAGCAGTACAAGTCTCCCAGTACGGTGAGGTGTTGGTGGCCTCTGGCTATGTTTGCGGTCACTTCAGCAAGTTTGTCATGTAGAATAGAGTTTGTATATTAGTAGGAAAGTTAGTGATGATTTGATTGAGGTCAAGTAGATTACCGTGAAATATTTTCAGTCTAGCATGTTATCAAAGCTTAGAGTTGTAAATTTGATGAAATGAGTGTACAAGTGCAATTCCTCCTGGTTGCTGAACCTTCTTAACAGATCTATAATTAGTATACTTAGAGGATGAGGACCTCACATAAGTTACGATCTCATGAGTTTAGGATTTTCAGGGATGGATGGGTGCCTTTTCCTCCTGTTCACTATACTGGGTTCACTAATTCCACAATTAAACATACTATGAGTTTCAAATGGAGAGGCAGAATTGTGATTAGAGCATGTGGAGGGATAGACCATGTTAAAGGTGAAATAGAGATACCATGGCTCATCTGGCGACATCCTTCCACCCCAAGGAGGGTCCTCTCCCCTGCGTAGTCACGCCTGTGTAGTCCTCCCTCAGAGAGCCACCCCCACCCAGGGACGCCAGGTTCATCACAATACGCACATTTTAATTAATGGACCTTCTGCCCTGGTTCTGATATTTCCTCACAGTGCTCTGGCTCCCCCGTAGCTCGAACAGGAAGCAAAGAGCGCTTCCTGGTTCGTATACACACACGCAAGGGCTGGAGTGCTGATAACGAAGTGCCCGGCTCTGTTTGTATGTGGGAGGAGGCGCAGGAGCACCTCCCTTGCACATGCAAATTTGCAGTTCCTCAGTCAGCATCCCCAATGGGCCATGCAAGGTTGGGGAAGCAAAACACCCTCAGCTTTGCATGGCTCATTGGATATGGGAGGCTGAGGAACAGAACTATCAAACGGGTACCGCATTTCTCTTTGAGAATTCAAGCCAGCCGAGGAGCAGATCCTCCATTATGGATGAGGGTGCCCATCGGTAGGCGCCCCCTCGCCCACTATGGAGAAGCCACCATTGGTACACCATCAACAAATGTATGCACAGGGTCAGTGTGGCTTGTGGGTTACATTGACCCAGTGAACGGAATTTCGCCAAAACCAAACTGCATTTGCGCAGAAACAGCAAAATGGTTGTGCTGGCCGCTGTGAGCACCATGGCCTTAAAACTACATTTTGCAGCAACAAAAAAAGATGCCTGCACCGTCTTGCCAAGCATACATTGGGCAGGACGGAACAAGGGGACACACTGAGGGAGCGTGCCATTGTGTTCTGACATATACAGATGGAATAAAGTGAAAAAGCAGCATTGACTTGCTGCAAGCCCAAAATCCCCAATAAAAGGAAACTTTTTTACCTTTACAAAATGCTGCTCTGACGCTATTGGCCTGCACTTCTTTATTGGCGGATGACCATTCCACCTAGACACTTACAGCTGCTCATCCCCAGCACTTCCCTCATGATACACCTAGCAGTTACCCCCACTCCCTCATCCCCTCTCTCTCTCTGTACTTGTACATTCTAAATGCTCACAAGGCCTAGTAAGTCCGCCTCCATCTCTCATTGTTATATTTGTTTTTCATTCCCATATTCTCTCCCTGTTGCCCTGTGGGCGCTTTGAAACACAATTTACTTGATGTATAAGTGCCTTACAAATGCACAATAAAATAAATAAATAAAATAAAACATATTTTAATCAGCAATTCATTTGGGCATGAAGACATTCACCAGATTTGGCATGAGTGTTTGGATTTGGCCATATCAGTCTCATGCCAAATCTGGTGAACTTCCATGGATGCAAACAAATGTTATAAAGGAAGTGTGAAGTTCTAGGTACCTTTATAGTGGCGCAACCATGGCACTACTATAAAGCAACTGTGCAGGCAAGGCCCATACTCAAGGTAATCCCCCCTCACCCACTTTTATTTCACTTTTCTGTTTGGATGGATCCATGTGTCATTGGTAAGCTAAGGTAGAGCCGGTCAAATAGCACAGCGAGTAGAGCGCTCGCTTTGACATTTGTGCAGAGCCTGCTGACACATGTTCGAATCCTGCCAGGGCCAAACTCTGCCTTTCATCCTTCCAAGGTCGATAAATGAGCACCACACACCGTGGGTAATAATAGGCAGCGCTCAGATACCGGAGGGTTCGTAGCGTTATATAAACGCTAAATTATTATACAGGTCAACATGAACAAATGATGTGCTATTTTCAACTATGTAATTGAGAGGATTTTTATGTAGTACACGCTTAACAAGATTGCTTCTAAAATTCCAATTTTGGCAGGCATAGAAAATAGACCCATGTATCTAGAGCGATCTGCACAGGATCACATAGATATGTTGAAAGCCTTGCCCACTTGAACAAAGTTCTCCAATTGCGCAGTTTACAATTGGGCAGGAAATAAATAACTTCCTGTTACATCTTTATTTTTCACCCAATTCTGCATAGCATAGCTAACTTTCAGGACATAAACTGATGTGGGTGGGTCTCAGATTCTAACAGGTTAATTCCAGGAGCTTTTTGCTAGCCCAACTCCTCACCTGAGGTGTCTGTGATGTCTTCCGAGGGTTCGTCAGACGAGGTCTCCACTCTCCTTTCTCTCCAAGAATCAGAGGGTCTCTTCTTTGTAGTCTTTTCTTTCTTTTTGAAGAGATAGGGACGGGCTCCCCCCAAGGCCACTTTGCCTATAAGGCAATTAGCCTGGCAGCGGGGACTCCGGGGGGCCCACCCAAACCAGGGAAAATCAGAACGTGGAAAAACCCTGGTGATGTTTGTAGAGGCGGACTTTGATGACTGTAGAAGGTGTTGCTTTGAATTGAAGATTTCTTCTGAGTGATATACAATCCCCACCACGCACTAGTGTTCTTATCCAGTATTGCATTCAATAATTGAGTAGTATCTTATGCGCCTGCTGAGATAGCAGGCTGCCGGCGTGTCAACAGTGGCACACTGCTAGCGCCGGCCTCGGGAAAGTCTACGCTTGCAAGCAGAATGCCAGCACTGCATGTGGAGAGAGAGCCGTGCCGTACGCGGTGAACCAAAGAGGAGGAATGAGAGCGCGCTGAATGCGGGAGACGGGTTGTGGAGCGTGTAGCAACAGGGAAAGCAAGAGGGAATATGCAGACAAGGGGGAGAAGGACCAAGAGTGATTACGAGTAGGAATTCTCGCCACGGAGCGAAACGCACAAAGTTGCAACGTGCCGAAGAGCCAGTACCCTGAATAATTATAGCGACGGCCATGTTGAAAGACTAGACCGTTGCTTGAAGTTCAGTGTCAACGTGATGGAACGCTAGTACGCCCTCCAGAGGTCCCAAACTTGCCAGGGCCTGATTGTGACAGTGGCGGTCAACTTCCAGATTTTCTGTGGAGGTTGGAGGGAGGCGGTAAACCAAGAATGAAGGCAAAACCCTTTATATTTTTGGAAATTATTTCACAGTAAAAGAGCAAACTCACCCAAACAAGTAGGGGGTATGATGGGGGAGGTATGCAGCAAGTAGTAAGATGGGTGCCTATGCTTCAAAACTGTCCATTTTTTAGCATGGATTAAAAAATGCTCTCTTATCCACCAACTCAGCGTTCTCTTACATCGCAATAGCTTAACTTCGGTCATGGTTGCGATATTCTGCAAATCTTGGTTTTCCATCTTTTTTAATTTTGCATTTGGTCAGCTGGTTCAAGTGGATTTATGGTGTCTGAACTCTGCTTCACCCACCTGCTTACCACTGCACTTTCCATTTTTAAATGTTAGATGGAAGGTGTCTCAACCGGGAATTCAAAAGGAAGGGGAGATGAAGAAAAAGGCAATTCCTGTTTGGACCGGGAGGACCCAGGAGCAGGACCCTTGCTCCTCAAACATCAGTCAAGCTCCCCCGAATATGTGTTTTACACCTCTCTCCTAACAGCCCATTCCCACTCATCACCAACCACTCGGGCAACATCATGGACACACAGTGCAGAAATATCACATGCGTCACCAGATGACCCATCAGCACTCCATCATCCACCACTACATGAAAACTGATGCTCACCATCTGCTCAGCATTCAGCCATGCAGCAGACAAAGTCAACATCATTACTACCCATACCTTGGATGCCATCTTCATTATAAAGACTTGGATGACACCCACAACCTTGATGTCCACATCCCCCATGCCTACCGCATTTTACAAAGAGACTGTACAAACATGGCAGGCAGAGGCCTCACCATCATTCACAAAGCAGATTGCCATACACCCAAATGGACGTGGCCACTCTCGGCTCTTTCAAAATCCTCTCTGGCCACTTCTCAATCTCTCCAACTTACACATTCACCTCCAATCTTACCTACAGACAACCCAAGACCAACAATTACTTCATCAGATGCCTGGTCACCACCTTGCCTTTCAAGAATGCAAACATCTTCCTTGGCGACTTCAAAATCCCTGCCAGCCAAGCAACCGAGTCCAAGAAGGATGATCTCCACTGCCTTCTCAACACTCTAAACCTACACAGTACATGAAAGACCCGATGCACAGAAAAGGTAATTGCCTCAAACACATCATTACAGATCAGCCTACCCTCCATCAGAGCTCTCCAGTCCCACTCAATTGATCGGGCCATCTGTCAATCCCCTTTGACATTAGTCACATCACCTCAGTCAAGCACACCCATCGGAATGCCAGTAAAGAAGCCTTTAGATCATTAAAGCACTTTCCAGTAGAAGCTTTCATGGAGGAACTTGCCTACCCCCAAATCACATGGGCTGACCTACCTCAGACGAGCCAGGACTGAGATTCACTTCTGCAGAAACTCAACACTATTCTCACAACCAACATATACCACCATGCCCCGGTGAATCAACACATCCTTAAGCCTAAAGCTTTCACGCTCTGGTACAATAAAGAACTCAACATCAACTGAAGAACCATCAGAAAAAACTTGGCAACAATGCTGCAGTGCATCTGGCCTCTCCCTAAACATAGAAGACTGATCACCACTGCCAAAGTTAACTACTAACAGTACACTGTATTGAAGGTAAACAATGAAATCAGAGCTCTTTTCTAAACCATCAAGCATTGCATCAACCCTCTCTCTGACCCACCAGTACCACACTCCACCAAAAAACTCCACTGCCATCAACTCTTTCTTCATCAACATCAGCATGATCCATGGCACATAGATACTAATGCAACAACTGACAGCACACCACATAGCCCATCTCACAAAATGGCCACTACATGGGTAACTTTCAGGACACTCACCATTGAAGACCTGATTGACTCCCTAGCATCACTCAAGGCCACATTGTGCACGGACACCATCTTCCCTGCTTCCGTAGTCAACATCATTCTGACTGATGCACTCCTTTCTTACCTGTCAATCATCAATGGCACTCTCACTCAAGGAACCTTTCCCTCGACCCCCAGGAAGGTACCTATTCTACTGGTTCTCAAGAAACCAACACTAAAACACTAAATCCCGAAGACCTAAGCAACTACAAGCGTCCCATTTCCTCTTTCTAAGTAAGATCCTTGAGAAAGCAGTAGCCACGCAACATCTCCAACACATCACGCACAACAATCTTATTCAGTCCTACCAATCTGGCCTTAGAACCAGACGCAGCATGGAAACAGTTATGATTAAGGTCAATGATGCCCTTAAAATTAACGATGGTGGCCGTCCTTGCCTCCTGCTCGACCTCTGAGCCATTTTCGACATCAGACACTCCCCACCAATCGACATTACCAGATGGGGACACCGTCCTCAGCTACTTCAAATCCTACTTTGCTTCCCACCACAAATTCGCCCTAATGGACTCATCCAGATCACCAACTCTACTCCTCATCTGTCGAGTCCCACAAGGATCCATCCTCTCCCCCTTGATCTTCAACCTTTACATAGAACCGCTCTGAACCATGCTGGATGCACACAATATCCACTAATATGCAGATGAAAAACAGCTCTACCTCAAGATATTCTCCATCAAAGAAATACAAAGGCTCAAGGCCAGCTTCACATGAATCCAGTCCTAGATGTCCAGTGCTCACATGGAGCTAAGCCGTCCCCTCTCCAAGGCCGAATTACTACTCCTGACCAACAACACTGAACACCCTTATATCCAGACCTGGCTCCATGCCATGAACCTCGAGGTCTCCAGACCTCAGTTGACCACCTTTGCCAAGTACTTGGGTTCTACATCAACAGACACCTCTACTTTCAGGAGCACATATTAAGGCTCATACAGCTTGGTATCAACTTTCATTCTTGCATATAATTAAGCCCTTCCACCCAGCAAACAACTTCAGATCTGCTTATCAAAGCCTTAGTCCTCTCCAACCTGGATGGTGGCAATGCCCTCCTGGAAGGCTTTCTGGTGACCATGCCCCAAGATATATCCTACATGCTGTAGCACAACTCATCAAAGGGCTCTGCAAATTCAGCTAGATCACCCCAGCCCTCATCAAACTGCACAGGCCACTGAGGCGAGCATGTATCACCTACAAGACCATCACCCTCAAGTTGGCAAGCTATCGTGCTGGGAAACTCAGCATCTCTGGAGGCCTACTATCCACCAAAGGCTCCACCAGAAGCAAGAATATGTGCAGACATGAACTCCCGCATTGCCGGAAGGAAAGAACCAGAAGACGGGACTTCTCGGTCTACACCACCCGACTCTGGAACCTCCTCCCCTTCAATGCCAAACTCGCTCTCTTGCTTCTGCATTTCAGGAAGGAGCTCAAGACCCTCCAATTCAAGGAATGACTCCTCCCTCACACCTAGGGCCATGCACACCCCAATCCCCAACTATGTTGATATTGGGTGGTCTGACCCCCCCCTCACGTCACGTTTGCTCCCCTGGTTGCTTGAAGATCCCTTGCTGCCTAATTGCGTCCCCGACCCCTGTGGTTAGCTCCCCACTCACTTGTGTTGATCGCTTGCAATCCGCTCCCCTACGCATGTACTTCCCTCTGTAACCTGTAAAGAGTGCCATTGCTTTTTGAAGCCAGGTCCGCGCTCAAAAAAAGCCATACTAATAATAACAATGTTACAATTAAATTAAGCAGTTCGTAGCCATAAAATAAATCTGGCCTGTAGATTATGCAGTGAATACAAATCACAGAGAGAGAGGAAGCCAAGCACCCCCTGGATATTTCAAGAAAGAGGGACAAAATCGTTCAGCCTCCAGAGTGGTGGCATCTATGATCAGACCTAATCGACCTATCGGGCACAATCGACTGTATAAAACATGCTCAAACTACCAGACCTGTCCACCTCGCATCACCACCAGTCAGGCGATATTGTGCAATAACCTCTGCCCTACATCAAGCCCAGTCATTTCCTTTCAGAAACGATCCCATCCGACACTTTGTAATAATTTGTAACAGCAACAGTGACCTTCCATCAAGCATTGCCAACTCCGTCTGGCAATATTTTGGAATACTCACACTATCTGATGCAGATATAAACATTAATTATGAGTTTCACAGATTTATTTAGAGCAGAAGAAAATGGCATATTCGTGGCAGTGCGAAGAACCCAAAAATGCACAGTTCTTACATCCATGAGCAGCGGAAGACGCGTAACCCTCTGCATTGGCAGTATGAGGAAGGAGATCATGGGCAGGTTTCTGCAGGCTTCATTAGTCTCTATCCCAGACAGAACTTCTTTGAAGGATGAGTTTGTGGACCTGGAAAAACAAAATTCTGAGATCAGAAAAATTAGCCAACAACTATAGATGCTAATTTTCAACCTACAACAGTCCAAGGAGTCTAAGAAATGTGCCACTAATGGGAGACAGCAAAGACAAATCACAGCCATGAAGCCATTTACGACATACTAGTGCACAGGCCCGTGTACATGGACCAAAGTGCAGGTTTTCCTTCACACAGTAGGACCACTATATATCCTAAGCCTACAGTTCCCTCTAGCATTGACAACAGTTGAAGCTATGCAAATTGGACCACTGTATCCTAAGTCAAAAGCTCCCTCTAGCGGAGCATTCTGTGCAATCGGGCAGCCTCTACTGCGCATAACGGCATCAGACAAACATACATCTGGCCTTTTATTATTGTTAGATTAGATGTACACCATTCTTAGAGAGAGATTTGGAAATGAGAGGAAAGGGATGAGTTGTATTATTCCATCGTGTTAGACCCATTTCTGACCTTTTTTAAGTACCAGACAGTCACCATTTTACCTTACATTTCTTAACTTACAAATGAAGTAAATAATAACATATTACAAACTTAAGGAAGGAAGGGAGGGCCCTGACGTTTATCAATCTAGATCAGCAATACTTTGTCTGACGAGTAGAATGGATGAATGGTGCCCAAATAATTTGCTCAGTTAAATAGTCACTATATGAATATAGGTTTTGGGGCAAGGGTAACATGATTTTCTTGCAATTCGTGAGCATTTCCACTGCCATTATTCTGCACTTTGTTTAGTTCACTACATCTTGCGGGGTATTTATTTTTTAAAAAAAGTTATTCGCATATTATTTATTTGATTTCTAATCAACCTGTTAACTTCAAGAATTTCTGAAGTGAATCAATTCAGCATGCATCAGGGTACTTGATCCTTGAAAGTCTCTGCTGCAGCCGCCATTACCATTCGAAAATATTAGCTACAACCAGGTAGCACAGCTCTGTGGAGCCTCAGTGTTAGCAGGTCAGCCAGTGGTCTATGTTGGACCGTGGCAAGGGCCCTTCTGCCGTAAAGAAGATAGTAAGCAGATTTAAACAGAGAATTTAGCCTCTTGGGGTTTGCAGCGAGAAGGCTCTAGGACTATTGGCATAAAGTGCCACAGGAGCACAAAGGGGCCCATGATCATGGTGGTTAGGGGATGGGAGTCCATCAGCAGAAAAAGCTCCTGGCTCATGCATCTTCGAGTTGGACCGGAGGACGGTGGACCAGGACAAGAAGAACTTAACAACGTCCTGGTACTGGATTAGACCGCACCGGAGAACACGGATGATGATAATCATCAGAGAGCCACCGGTCCAGAACCGGTGATGAGGAGCGACACGCGGCAGCATGTTTCCCGATACCGCCAGAGGTCCGAGCGGAGGACCCCAGGGAGGCTTTTGAACTTACTGGTGGATTAGGGAGAAGCTGCAGGCTGGTCCAGTGAGGCTCATGTTTATGTCACTGTTGTGATACAATGGTTGATTTTGTTAAGGGGGTTTTATGGTATGTTGTGACGTAGGGCGTCACCGCTGTCAGGTGACGACCTGCATCACCTTGTGAATTAAAAGAGACCCCGCCCCGGCATGGGCAGGGATTCCCGAGAAGCACATCACTGGTTTCCATGTCAATCATTTAGCATGGCAGGCCCTGGCCTGTATACATCCCAACCTACATCTACTGATCAATAATATGAGGCCATGATCTGATAAAATGGGTATCTGGTCAATCAATCGAATACTAATGCATCTAACACCATACCATCGAATTATGAGCAACGAAATGCCATCCCATAGAATGTCCATTTTGTTGAATATAATTCGATGGATCCATCAAAATTAGTAATATAAAACTGTGGGTTAGATTAGGGTTTGGGTTAGGGGTTAGGTGTTGAGGCTAGGGTTAGGTTAGGGTTAGGGTTTGAGGTTAGGGTTGGGGCTAGGGTTAGATTAAGGGTTACATTAGGGTTAGGGGTTAGGGTTGGAGATAGGGTTATATTAAGGTTTACATTAGGATTAGGGTTAGGGTTTGGGTTAGGGGTGGGGCTAGGGTTAGATTACAAGTTATATTAGGGTTAGGGTTTGGGTTAGGGTTGGGGCTAGGGTTAGATTAAGGTTTACATTAAGGTTAGGGTTAGATTGGGATTGGGGTAAGGGTTAGGGGGGTGAGCGTGGGGGGGGGGCACCCCCCCCCCATATAAAAGAAAACATTAAAACGTTACACGGAGCTGGCCAGTGCCATAATTTCAGCACTGGACAGCTCCATGCAACGTTTTAACGTTACAAAAAATGCTATCTTTTACATGTAAAAGTGCATTTCCATTGAAACCAGTCCAATTATATTTTCGATGGACTGGTTTTGATGCAAAGGCACTTTTACTTGTTAAAGATTGCCTGTCGACGCATCTTTTTCGATGCGTTGCTATAAACAAATAAAATGTAGCCAGTATGCCTTAAACTACCCATTTTCTTTGTACGTTCTTGGATGTAGTTTTCTGACAGATGCTTTGAACGATAGTAGATACGAGTCTTCATTTGTAAAAAAAAGTATATATTTGAAACACATGTAGATGCTACTTGCCAATGCAACTGACGTGCACGTATATGTAATTTGAAAACATACATATGTTTTTGTTTTAAGCAGTCACCAGAGTCTGTGTGCTTAACTCTGCACATGTGTTGAATTGCATCAAACCATTCATAGATTACAAACCAGAGGCGTATCTTTAGCTCAAGCAGCGATATTTAGAAGGCACAGCAACTCATGTATTTTACTTTAAAAAAAATATTGTCGTGAACGGAGAATAGCACATGGGTAACGTGCTGGTCTCGGAAGCAAGACCACACAGAGCAACAGAGGCTCAAGATCCGGATCTGCGCTTAGAAACCCAACTCGGGTATTAAGTGCGTTATAAAAAAAACAGTAAAATAATGCTTTAGTAAAAGGGGACAATGTTACTATTCACCCTGAAAGAACATATGTGAACTGCTTCTCAATAACATTTCTCATTATAAAAACATGTTTTTAAACATTAAATAGGATGTTGAAATCCGTTTACACATTATATGCTTGATGTATATGTAAATTATATTCAACATTTCCTATAGGAGCGTATGATTGTCCAATAGCATTTGTCCAAGGAGGGCGCCATGAAATGTGCTCCGATGAGTTGGGGGTTTTGCCATGGAAAACCATCAAAGTGAAATCACTGAGTAGTAGTTGGCACATCACAGGGACAAAGCTTGACATGGAGCAGCCATATTAGTGTTATGCTTTTCCACCTTTGGTTCTCTGATGAAGAGACGTTTGCAGATCTGAGTATTACATAGAGGACAATAGCGCAAAAAAATAGATAAGATTGCCAGGCACTTTCATTTATGAGTTGAAAATGCTGAAAGGGTGCGTCTTCGCCAGATTAAAATCCTATTTTGTCACAGTGGAATCCCACAACTTGAAATTCTGCAGCTGTGGAACCCACACTTTACATTAATCTTTTTTCTGTACCTGTAAGGCAAAAGGATTTGAGTCACCAGATAAAGACTTAAAAGGACTTGCTCATCCGATCTCTTTTCTGGTCGAGAGATCTCCTCCTGTCCTATGGCCTTTGAGCTTCCAGGCACTGCTCTCCAACCACCTGACATATGAGGCTGCATACATGACAAGCTAATAGATCCACAGTGAACGCGATAATGATCTCATGTGCACCATATGCAGAACATATCCAGGCAATAGACCTGAGGAAGCTGGCCCTTCATTATATACCCACATACATATACTCACATACTTCCAGTAGCTCAAGGGTCAGCTCACTTTAATTGACAAAGCACAGAGGAGAAAACCATCACACATTCAGAAATGATGGTGTCTGAAGACCTACTAAAGGACCAACCTTTTGATTTGCAGTTAGACACAACGTGGATCATCCCCTCGCCAAGAAATAACACAGTTGCTTTTGCCCGCATGTAGGTTTCCGTAAACAATGATCCAACCAGCAGCCACCAATTTCAACAAAGGGATGAAGTGATAAGGCAACCACCTATAACCCTGAACAAAGGCTCCTCATCACATGCTTCATTGCACAATCCAGAGAGCACCTGTACATGCGATATCATTATTACACTTCCAGGTGCCCCAGTCTATTTAAGTAGGGGGCATACACACAGGTAAATAATGAGATCTCCCCAGCACTAGGCAATTAAGTCATGAGTAGAAACATGATCAGAACTCCGGTGTCCTCACTTTACAGCAGACAGCGTAACCACTAGACCACATACATCTGTATCCAGACCCAGTGTTAGTGGCAAACTGTGTACCTAAGCAAGGGGGTGGGCTTTGTTGGGGTCAGGGTGGGACGCTAGTCACACCAGATAGGTCTTTGAAAGTTGTCTTCTTAGTCGTGGCAGACAGCTTCTACATTGTTACAGTTAAACATGTTTAACTATTTCCGCTCTATGCATTTGTATGGCACAGTAGGAACAGCAAGCAAAACCCCAAAAGTGCATTCCGATACAAAGGGGCTATTTTGCTTATACTTGAATGTCCTGGCAGTCATGTACCAAATGGGAATGCACAATTATAGGCTATTCTTGGCAGAGAACAGCATCACTGAGGCGTTACATAATCATTTATTTGGTGGCAATTGCTTCTTTTTGAAGACACTGCTGGATTCTTATGAAATCTGAAAACCTCTGAAAGTTCTTACTTGTCATTTTCCATTGAGACCTAATGATCAGCCTTTTTCAAGCAGGCTCACTGTCTGCAACTTAGCCACTTCAATGATACTCAGAAACGACCCTTGAGGAATGACGCATCTTGCTACAAAATTATATCAGAACACCTTCAATTACCTTACATTGGTACAAGGACTTTCGAGCACTAGTGGAACAGGCTATATTGGTCGCTAACACTGGGATACGGGCATGGGCATGGCATGGGCATGGGCATTGTGTCAGGAGTAGGAGTAGAACAACGTCACTCCATCTGGCAACAGAGGACACTCCTTTAAATGACAAGAAGTCAAAGTTGCACTTTGAAATGCAATTTAGCAATAATCTGAAACACAGTTTCCAACACTAGATGTTCGTTTCTCTGGGGGATACAGGTACTGTCCCATGGTATGTGATGCCATCCTTTCACTGCACGCTTCCTCAGACTTAACAGCTGAAATGCACACCTGACTCACGCCCACACTGGCCTGGTCAATGGGCCTGCAGAGAATACAGTAAACCCTTTAGTTCTTACGAATCACAAGTAGATCACTTTTGAAGAGACGCACTAAAGTTGTTATAAACATGTGACTCTCGGTACCATGGATGAGATAATAACTTACTAGTAGGGAAAATATTTGTTTGAAAAACATCTTGCTACAAAAATGGTTCCCTCAGATAAATCTCCCCAGACCAGATCATAAAATGAATTTCAAACCACAAAGTGAACCTGAAGGGTACAGGGGCCTCCACTCGGCATGCATTAAAAAAAGTTTAAAACGTTAACAAACAGTTCCAGTATCTAAACAGAGTGGAGAAAAAGCAAAATGAAATCCAAAATCATTTCTTGAAAAGGAGTTCCACTATAAGCAATGCATAAAAAAAAGTTAATATATTCAGAAAGAAGATCTGGGGAAGCAATACCTGTGAAAGATACTTTAAACAAATAGATTAATAGCAGAACAGCCACAGTCAGCAACGTTGAATACATTGATTGAGCAAGAAGTTAAGATCTGCCTAAATAGAATCTCAGATTTCAACTCCCAATTAGATATCCAGTGTACCGCACCAAAGGTTTCACTGTAATGTTGCTCCTCTTTCATCTCTCCCCGTGTCCCTACAACCCATAGACATTTGAACATGAGATCTTTCTATTTAGCGATTGTTGTCTTGAAAGGGGGCTTGTTGCAGGAAGTTACTGTAAAGCACACACAAGGACACTAAGGGGTAGGGGATAAATAGAAGGAAAGTGCAGCAAGCATCCACAGTGCAAACATTGTACTTTCTTTTTTTTTTTTTAATTTTATTGGTTTGTAATTAAACCTTTAAAATACATAAATGTTACAAAACAGACAAACAACATTCATCCATTTCCCTTTCCCTCATTGTTCTACAGAAGTATAATTTCCCACTGTCCCAGGAGAGATGTAACACATCCTCAGCAAGTATTTTTGGCTACATTAGGGGTCAGCAATCGATCTTCAATTATTGCTAAAAGATGTGTTACAGGCAAGACTAGTGTCATATCCCTTCCATTAAACATTTGTTGCCACCAATCTTCAGCGTCCATTGACGGATGGGAGTCGCTCCAAGGGCCCAAGAGACGAGTTCTTTCCGTTCTTAGCCCAAACCAGAAGAGCATCAAATGTTTCAAAGTTTCAGGTGCTTGAAGACAACAGCGACAGGTTGGATCTAAGTTTGCATATGTTGACCAGGCCCGTAGCCGCTCTTTTGTTTTAAACCCATTTAGCCTGAACCACATGAACAGTCTTCGGGCGTGCGGGTCTGGAAACAGTTCAACGTATTTTTATGGGTTGTTATATGCCCGGGCTTCAGTAGGAACCTCACACATTATTTTAGAGGACGTTCTTTTTGAACATGTTAGTTCCCAATCCTCTCGCCATATTTTTATTTTTGCTGCATTCGGGTTTCCTTGGAGAGTATCTATCTTAATGTCATATTCAGACATAAGAGCTTCACAGCGTTTCATCCATAATGCCAGGATCCCAGATCCGGGGGAGGTCGCACCATGGAGTACGCCAAACTGCGGAATCTGTTCACTAGTTCTCGTTTTCCGATAAAGTGATAACAGATTCCAACAAACTCTCGCATGAATTGAGATCAATGATAGTTCGTATCTTATCGAGGACGTAGCCGTTCCTTTTGGCAACTTAAGGACTTTGGTCCAAAATATGTTCTCAAGAGTAGACCATATCTCCCAAGTACAACCCAACGCATTTTCTGCCCCATATGTAAGTATAGGTATCACCTTTTGCTCATAAAAACGTAAGACTGCTTTCAGAGAGAATTTCCCATATTTATTATTTATCACCTGCGCTTGACACGCCAATTGTTTGCATTTACGTTTAATCTCAATTTTCCATGGTTCGTCACTGAGGCTGGAACTAAGCATCATTCCAAGGTATTTCACATTAGGCGAGATAGTTAGCTTTTCTTGGTTTAATGACCATGTTAGATTTTTTGCAAGCCTATTTTTGCCACTTTTTAAGTCTTTCAAAACCAGTATTTCACACTTCTTTGTGTTGATAGACAGGTGGTTTTCGATCACATATTTCTGGATTGCATTAATTTTCCTCTGTAAACCAATCAGTGTTAAATCCAACAATATAAGATCGTCCGCATACAACATCCAGCTCAACCGGGATTTATGGATCTTCGGCGGAAAGATGTTTAAGCCTTCAAAGGAGTAGCCAATATCAGAAATGAACAACCCAAATAATGCCGCCGCCAGCGGGCAGCCTTGCTTGACTCCCTTAAAGGTGTTGATTGGTTGAGACAGCGTACCAGTTTGATCCAGACGAACCCTTATAGAGGTTCCAGTGTGTAAATCTTTTATTGCGGCAACTAGGTCTTTCGGGCAGCCCCATTCTCTCATTTTCTTCCATAGCAGTGCTCGATCTATTGTATCAAATGCATGAGAAAAATCAATGAAAGCAAGATAAACCATTGTTTGGGTTCTAATTGCTTCCATTTTAAGTATATTTAACAACAAAAGATTCAACGAGCATCCAACTTGCTTGACAAAGCCGGTCAAGTGGCACAGCGAGTAGAGCGCCCGCTTTGACACCCGTGCAGAGCCTGTTAACGCAGGTTCGAATCCCGGCGGGGCCAAACTCAGCCTTTCATCCTTCCGAGGTCGATAAATGAGCACCACACACCGTGGGTGATAATAAGCAGCGCTCAGATACCTGAGGGTTTGTAGCGCTATATAAAAGCCTAATTATTATTATTATTATTATTATTATTTGTCTAACATCTACGTGTTTCGAATGAGTTGCCCATTTGACTAACTTATGCTGCAACATGGTCGCGTACACCTTCCCTAAGACGTCAAGCAAGGCGATCGGTCGGTAATTTTTAGGGCATGTTCTGTCCCCTTTTTTAAATATGGGGACAATCACCGCTGATTTCCAGGATTGCGGTGTCTTTCTTTGGAGATTCACTCTCGCAAAGAGGTCCACACAGAAGTCTGCCCATAGCTCTGGATGTTGCTTGATCGTGAAGTTAGTCAAACCGTCAGGATCAGGAGCCCTGGAATTTTTGGCTTTCTTGATTATACTCATGATCTCCTCTCTCGGGAAAGTTAATGACCAACCTGCAGCACAGTGATCGTCCAGGTTAGCGTCACCTCCAGAGTCTTTATATAGTTCTTTGAAGTGTGAAATCCATGTTGTTTCAGATACCATGGAAGCTTGTAAAGCTGACTGGGATGCCTCTGTGTTGTTAATGAGCTTCCAAAAATCACGGGATTTCTTGTTATGTAGATTTCTTAACATACATTCTGAGTCGCCTTGGGTCATAATCACTTTGTAAGATTTAAGCCAGTTTTTGTAGTGTTGCTTCGTCTTTCTTATCTTCATGCAACGTGTCTCTGGGGCGTCAGAGCGTGCCTGCCGTATTATCCTTCTCATACACCGTTTCTGTTGTAATACGGCCAAATCAAAGCAATGGGTTCGGTTCAACATAGTATGTTTAGAGCCACCATTCTTGGTTCTAAAATTTGCCAGTAGCTGAGCATATTCTAATGTCGCAGTAACGCTATTGAATTTGTTTGTTATGAGTTCAACGTCTTTTTCAGCTAAACACAGGCAGACTCTACTTGCTCCCACATCGACTTTCACCTGCCATTTTGGTTTAGCACTTACATTTGTACTTATGAATTCCATCTTTAATATTCCATGGTCGCTGTTTGAATTTCGTTGCACTTTTAATGAAGTTACCAATTGATGGAAATCGGCAGTGACAAATATATAGTCAATGGTAGAACCCTGATTTCCATGGTTCCACGTCAAAGCCGGCGGTATGTCGCCTAGCGTGCAGCCATTAAGCACCTGCAAATTTTTTACGCCCAATTCTTTCATCCATTTAGTTGCCAAATTCTTTGTCTGACGAGATTTAGATTGAAAACAGTCTATATTCAGATCGCCACAAAGGACTATATTGGCTCCTTCTTGCTAAACCAGTAGGCGATCGATGAGACATGTGACCTCGTCAATAAACACATTGGTTCCAGCCCTCACATGATTCCAATATAAGTTCAAGATAGTTATTTGTTCTTTATTGCTCGAATGTTTGGCCAATTTGACAATCGTGGACTCTTGGATGAAAGGCGAGTGATTAATCGATTTTTCAATGCTATATCCGGATGATCGTCTTACTAAAGTTATAAGACCAGCCATAGGGCGGCCTTTCACTGCTTTTATAGCTGGATTTATAGCTATCTCAAAATCTGATGCGACAGGGCTGCTGTTTAACCATGTCTCTTGCAAGCATACTATGTCCAAACCTCCCAACCACTCCGTATTCATCAAATGTGTGAAGCCCCGTGAATTCCAAGAGCCTAGTACACACTGCTTCACGGCGTCAGCATCCTGGCGTTATCGTTCACAGATATTATTTAGCGTGCCGGCCAACCATTGCCATTCAAATATTTCACCCTGAATGCAGGTATTTGTAGGTGAATTGGGCTCTGCGACGCCTTGTCGCATTTTACCTTGTATTGTTATAGTGAGTTTCTCGCTTTCACTTTCAGGTACGGATTTTTTATCTTCGTCCGACAAGACCGTTTTTTTTCCGTGTTTTATGGTCTTGTTTTGAGCCATGTTTTCTCCAGAATTTTTATCTTCGTCCATCAAGACCCCTTTTTTTTCATAATTTGAGGCCTTGTTTTGATCACTGTGTTCGCCAGGCATGTTATGTCTTGTCGTAGTTGGCCCAATCAGTCGTGTATTGGCTAATTCAGTTGATAATACTGCCGGATTTAATAGGATAGAGGTACTTGAGGCTCTGTCGCCATCTTGGGCTCACGATAGGCTCCAGAATTCCCATCGTCTAATTTAAAGACATCAAAACCCAATGAAAAAAGTGATACATTTGCCTCCAAAATGGAGGTAGCTATTAAGGACGAAGTGATGTGTAAAATCACTTTATCGTTCTTTTGCTCATCAGGAAATTCCACAATCTTTAGATCCTCAGTGGTAACTGCACGTAAACTCGGTACATGATGAAGTAGCTTAATAATGTTACGCCTGTTTAAAATCAACCTCTCAGATGAGTTTAATCTCTCAACCATCAATCTGACCTGAGGCGCTAGACCATTGGCCGTAAGGGCTTTGTTCCTTACACCCGTGTCACATTCGTTAGTGGTGTGTTTAGCCCGATCGAGCCTGTGCCTGTCGTTTTGCGTTACAAGCTGCATTTCTTGCAATGTAACATGTCTACATGATTGTTTTCCGTATAGTTCAATCTCAGTCTGGGCTTCGGGCCCCTTCCTTTCAGGATTAGTAATACAGGATCCAAACTTCTTATCCCTTTTTTCCTGCGTGGTCCGGAGGGTCTGGTTGTTTAAATTTCCGTTTATTGGCGTTAATGCTGTTTTCACTTCGTGGTTACTAGCCAACCTTTCAAACAGCTGCACTGGCTTTATCATGACGTCCGGCATGTACTTTAGGCAGGTTCCGTGTAGCTTGTTACATTTTCTTGTAGAGTCAAAAACATTGGACTTTTTACCTTCTCAGCCATATGCGCTGATTGTATTGCCGTTTCGTCGGTAAAAAGGGCACTGTCAGGACACTGAACTATTGCAACCTGACTTGCTGCAGTAGGCTGTACCTTCCGTTTTACTTTTTGTAAAACGACAAATCTGCCGTCCATGCAGTCTTTCTCCAGGAAGCAGGCTTTAGGACTCTCTTTGTTGTTGCTTTGGACTTTATCGACAAGAACAGTTGGGTCTTCAAGATCTTCATATTCTGGCTCATTATAAGTTGACATATTTAGCAATTCTGATGATATTTCAGACACCTCTATGATTTCATCGCTTGAGCCTTCTTTCGTTGCGCTTTCGTTCGTGGGTAGAATGAGGGATTTTTTTGATTCAGTCGAAACAGACTCAATCTTTCCATTGGCAAGTACGTGTACCACTTTAATATTCCTTAAAAATTTTCTTGCCCCGTGCATTTTTTTTTTCTTTTTTGCTGGTTGATTTTTTGTTTTTTTGCACTGCTGAATTATCTGCTTTTTTACAGGTTCCATACTAAGTGGTTTCGCAACTTGTTTTTCAAATAATGGAAATAACTTTGGCGCTGGATTTGAGATCGCTATTTCCTCACCTAAGCCAACTTTATTCCGTTCAATATTACTATTAGACTTAGATTCGTCTCGAGTAATTTCAAGTGCCGGATTTGCTGAGCTGCGTGCTTGCACAAACGCAGTGTGAAAAGACACATCAACAATTTCCTCAATCGGCAGTATAACCGGGCCCAAATTTCCTGCACTCGACAACCTTATAGAGCCTCTTGCTGCACTATTCTCTGGTTTATCTATAATTGAAATCAGATCTGACTGCCGGGTAGACGACTCTTGAAGATTAAGTTTTACACCATCAGACTTTACACGATTATCCTGAATCACCATGTTTGCAGTCTGTAGAACGACGTTAGGTACACATTTGTTGGGATCCTTGATGTTAACTTTTAGTAGGGTTTGTTCAGAATGTATTTCAGGATTGGGTACTTTGTTTATAGGATTCGGAGTCTCTATTGCTTTCGTGTTACAGGTTAGGGCATGATGTACACTGGCCACAGATTTCTCACTCAACTCTCCGTTTTGATGGCCACGTGTGTCTTTTTTGAACAAGGCAAGAGCTTCTTTAGCGACCTCCGCAAACAATTTTTTGTCAATTGTATCATTCTTTTTTTGCTCTTGTAACAGCTTATGCCATTCGTTGCACTTTCCAAATCCCTCATGCATTGAGCGGTTAGTGTTGGCACAAATTTGCTCCAATTCTACAACTTTCGAATTTAGCAAAGCCACTACTGTAGTTAAATCTCTTGTGGCATCATATAAATGTTCATACAACTTTGTAAATGGCGCCAAGGAGATAGCTAGTGAGGACAAAATCAATGATTGTAAATCTGAAGAGGGCATAGCATTACTTGTTTCGGGACCCTGTGTCAATCTTTTTGTACACTTGGGTAAAAGGTCGAAACTACATCTTTTTCTCCTAATTTTAGGGAATGGTCGTTCCATAAACGACGAGTTTGTTGTCTCGTCTCCATCAGAGTCATCAGTATTAGAAACCACAGATCCATTAGCGTTACTTATACTTTGATTTCTGCGATAGGCACAATGTTTGCCAGTATGCAGTCTTTTCTGCGATGATAATGGTAAGCCTGAAGTGTCGTGAGCATATGCAGACAATGTTTAATTTTTCGACATTTTTGCACGTTTGAAGGGAACATCCACCAGGGTCATCTCACATGGATCAAGTAACACGTTATTAGACCTTTTCAAAAGAGCTTTTGAGCTTCCTTCATCAATAGGAGGTGTGGCCGCACTCGGAGAATTTTTGTTGCTCTTAGTCAGGCTAAATAGAGTTTTCAAAACATTGTTTGCGATTTCCAATGAATCGCGTCGCATATTAGGTTTTGCTGTTAGTTTTGGAGATGTTAACAAATCAGATACCATCTCTTTATTTAAGCCGGCGACCATGTCTGCACACCACTCTTCACCAGTATTGGTATGATCATTGGGCTTAGAGGTTCTTAGCAAGTCTAGTGGTGAATCAACGGATGTCATCGGGGCAGCCGGGGGCCGTGGGACCAATCGACAGTTGACTCCAGGAGAACTCGTCTCCAACGGAAGCTCGACGCAGGAGTCTCTATCGATTTTGCTGCACTCGGCAGCTCTGGTCTCAGTCCTCAAACCGTCTCGGTTGACGCCCCCAACTACGCACCTAGGTGGCTCACACGGCGTCGACAAAGATCCGTCATCAGCGTCAGCCGGCACATCCCCGACGCACAGGGTCTCTCCGGGCTCCGCGACTTCCACGGCCTCCCACGCCAACCCTCCGGGCTCCACAGGGCAGTCCACACTCACCGCCACCACCTCAGCACCGACACACTCCAGAGGTAAAATTACCGGTGATTGTGAAGTTTCGGATGGGGACTTTATTGGATTTTGTGATGGATTTAAAGTTCTGCACATACTCGATGCCACGTGCCCGTATGCTGTCTTATAAATATTATTAGAAAGACTAAGCGTAACTTCATCAGGATCAAACTCAAATTGTGTGATCTTATTTTGTGTGCATCTATCCTTGCTTTGTGTCGGGGAGTCAAGCAAGACAGCGAGATTATCGTTTAAAGCCGTAGGCACTCTGACAAACACATCATTGGCCATATTAGCCAAATCTGACTGTTGCAATGGTGACAGTGTGGTCGAAGAATTGTGTGTGTTTGGGATGAAAAGGGGAGCAGTCAGTTCACTTGTGACCTCACATGTAGAGGTACACGAGTGATAATTACTTTCCTTTCTTGCGTGGGTATGCTGTGACTCGAGAGTTTTAGTGCTGTCTGCGTGAACCTCGCGTCTCTTTTGTGCCCGTGTTTTTAACATTAAGTGGCAGGGCGTACCTTTTACTTGCGTTTGTTGCGTTTTCTCTGCCACACTCATGATGGAAACCGTCGTCGGGGGCACTCCGTTACCCGCCACTCGCCAAACAGCCCAACATCTCTCCTTGTCAGCCCTTCGCTCCTCAGGGCTTAGCGCCGCAAGGGCGGCGGAGGCGGCTTCTTAACCCCTGACCCAGCTGACCACCTGACCAGGCAGCTATGGGGTTAAAGGGGTAGGCACACGCACCTCCCGTCTGGTCCGATGGTCCTCCGATGTTTTTCCGTAGCAAATGCCGAACAGCAGCACAGAATAGGCACTCGCCACAGCCCAACAGCTCTCCTTGTCAGCCCTTCGCTCCTCAAGGCTTAGCTTAGGGCATTGTACTTTCCTGGATTCCAATGACAGAAAGGTTTATATAAGGGCATTACGCCAACTTAGGCTAAAAGGTCCTCCCAAAGGGTGTCGGTCAAGATATACCAGACTTCAGTTCATTAGGCATAGACTCGACCATCTGCTTTATTATGGCTCATAATCTTTATTTTCTTACAACTGGAGGTGGTGGTGCCGCGTCTTGCTTTACCTTAATTGTCTGGGAAGGTTTTTCTGAATTTGCCATGAATTTTTTAGTTCCACTTTAAGGCAATTATTTTGAGAGCTTTGGTGGCATCACAGCAAAAGGGATGTAGATGTGAAGGACATTTCTGGGTCAATAAGAACTCCTTGGATTTTAGCGTGATGCATTGTGTCGGGCTATTTAAATGATCTGGGTAATGTGTTGGAATCTGTGTACTAAGGAGAATTCTTTCATTGTTATTGGTACTGAGGAAGGGATTGTTGTTATTCATCCAATCGTGCACTACCTTAAAAGCAGATGGTAATGGTAAAGTATGTTACCTGATTAGCATGTACATTAAATGCCACGAGTCAAATCATCGGAACAGACCAGATATTTTGGTAAGAAACGATGAATTTGTGAGGCCAGTGACTTGATTTAAGCATTGCAAAAAAATCAGGGGAGGGAGTGGAAGCTTGTGGCACCCCCATTTTGAATGCAAAAGTGAGAGCGCCGACGACTGACTTCAGCTGAACGATTCCTGAGGAATAAGGATAACAATGTTAGGGTTAATCCCTTGATCCCCACAGGGAGCTGGCCATGATCTACACTGTTCTATATTGCAGGCTGATTGAATACAATGAGTATCCTAGGTGCATTTGAGTCTAAGGATGTTTTGATTTCTCCTCTCATGAATGGAAGATCTTTCTCAGTACTTCTAAACTGCCTAAACCCTAACTTGAGATCCTCATGAAGCATATCTCAATAGGGTCCATTGGTTGGGGAGTTGTACTCTTCTCCATATTTTCTGCAAAAGCTGTATGCACATTTAAAGTTACATTTGAGGAGAATTGGAACACTATGAGTGCATTGTCTGTACCATAAATAATTGTCAAACTGCTAAGTTATGAACCATAGACGATCTGAATTTCTGTAATACGTTTAGAAAACATTAATCCCAGTGCATTTTGCATTGGAATATGTTTACATAGGCCTGCCCACCATCAATTATTGAACGTGGAAGTTGGATATGCAGGGATTCATTTCCCAAACGGGAAAATAAATACACCAGGCACTATACAAGATTGACACACGAATGTTCTGCAATTTCAAGAAAAGTAATGAGAACATCATCTGAAAGTGAATGCAATAAACTAATACCCAATCCTAATATCTGCTAGCACACAGCAAGGTGGCACTTGGTTAAATACATACAAGAAACCACATAAAAGGCCTGTCCGCGAAGCACTCGACTCACAGTAGTTTTTGCAGTGTTCTCTGCTGGTAGACTTCATTAGTGCAATACTTCACGTAAGGATCAAACGTTGACTTGGCGTGCTTCTCCACGATGTCGCTGATGTCCTCTATTAGGATGTTCTTCTGATGCCTCGATTCAAGTTCCTTAAAAAATCTGCAAAGGAAAAGAATGTGTCACTGAAACCGAAATATCACGCAGAGGCAAGTGACATTCCGAACAGATCTTTTGTAACCAGGACAACTGGAGTCAGTCACATGAGTCAAATATTCCCTTTTCAACACCAATTGGCAGGGATGGTTTCAGTATCTACTGATTTGACTGTGAAATGAGGCTTTTTCAGGAATTAATTACAGCAACATTTATATCAAACTATTCCTTGTGCTTTACACGCCCACCACAACAGGTGTTGCAAAATACACCCCAGAGGGGGCATTTAGGCCTTGTCAGTTGTCATCCTCTGTGGTGGGCGGTAATGGACAAATAATGTTTACAATCTACATTGGTGAAGGGCTTTATAGCTTTGAGCACCAACATTAGAAGTGTCGCAGCCATATTTCATGATCTTCAGGCACTTCATTTTTCAAGGATCCACAGTATAACAGACAATGTAATGACATTTTCTGTAATGTACAGGGTAACAGATGCACATTTGGAATAACCAAACGACATCTATATATATGTATGTTTTACATTTCATCCAAATTGATAAAGTGAGTGACAGGATTTCACCCATAATTACATGATTCCTCATTACAATGGATACACCTATGCTATTGCCTGTGCAAACTTGCCTTGAAAGCAAAAACACCAAGTATGGAAGATATGTGCCTTAAGTATACACGTTATATCTATCAATGGACACGATGATGAGTTTATCAAGACGTGTAAATATCAGTTTGCCCACAGAGAGCACCAGCAAGAAATGTGGATTCAGAGGGTGGGCCAGGGGATAGGAAGACATTAGCAGGGATTCCTGTGACCTTGTGTATCTGGACCGCAATATGCACACGAATTCGTGTCAACTTAGGCCATATAGTAGTTGATTACAGAGAAGTAAGGCGGTCTGGAATGACAGGATTCAAGTGTGGACATTTCAAAGGGACTCCTACTTGTTTTACCAAACATGTTTAGATAAATATTTAACAGTGAAAGTCTACTGTCTACTTTATTAAAGAGAGTACTGATTTAGCTCTGGAAAGAAAATAATCCCTAGGAGATGTGGTATCCAACCTTAACAGCAATCTCTATAACAAGGACAAATCAGATCTCGGCTTCCCCCCTCTTTGCTGAACTATATGATCCTGGACATCTCTCTTCACCTCACCTCACCAGGCGTTGATTTTATTAGCTGTCAAAATTGGGATGACCTAGAAATTATTGACTTCGGCTTGAGCTATGGAAACTTTCAGTCAAACATGGACTAATAATACTATAACAATGATCTATATCTATACAAATATTCAACTTTTATGTAGTGGAACTTTGAGCCACGGTTATCACCTCACATAAAAATAATATAAAGAACCCATGACCATGTGTAATACACTGATTCTAAATGTATTCATACTTACAGATAGACACGTTGCACACCGTGGGGTCTTTGGCGCACCTGAATGTGTTTGTGCTACCCCCACCAAGATTGCTTTGCTTTTTACTTAATATTTTCAGAAACGTCACTGCTACCACGTGTAGCCTACATTTATTATTTCATTTTTGAACTGCCAACTTCCATCATGCCTCGTATAATGACTAGCCATGCATCCAGCTTTCCTAAGAAATGGTATTATCAGGGAATATTTGGAATAAACATCAGGTTCTGTCCTGTCCAAATCATAAAGAGTAAAGCACGTGCATCTTGGTTTTAATAAATGAGCCGTTTCGTTTTGAACAGGAAGGACATTCTTAAACTTGTGACAAAGGTGATCGAATAAAGAACTAACCAAGTCAGTAAGATTGTTAATCACCCATCTTTAATAGGCCAGCTATTCCACTCAAAGTTAACTGAGTGGCGTGTTTGTGATTGCACACGTCCAGCCAGCTAACCACTGTTTTTTCCATGACATACATTATCAGTGGCAGGCTGGCAGCTCCTCCATAATGAGTACAGGGGAGGTGGTGTTCTCATTGTAGAGGAGCCTAGAGGGACAGACAGCCCAGTATGACAGCCCAGTCTGATAGCTGATGAGCCCGCCAGCTGCCAGGCAGAGCAGAACACTATCCAGGGCAGAAGCCAGTCTCTGCCCGAAGGCACAGCAGGGCACATTTCAGTTTTATTTCGACTTTTACGTTTTTCTCCAAGGTTCACTTGAAATTCAAGACAAGGTTTTTGTTTTGTAGTACTTTTCCAGTTTGAAAATAGCTTAATCCTTCATTATTCCGGCGGGCGATTGAACAGTGTTCAGAATCTAATGCAGGAACATCATTGCTATTGTGTTAGTGGAGAATAATGAATTTCAAACAGAATATACTGCATCCTAAAAAAAGAATAACTAAAGGTGAACCTTATGCACGCACTATATAATTTATCTGAAAAGGGGATTCCCTTATGCATTATGAGTGTGTGGAATATTCTTTTTAACCTATTGACTTGTACTCCTCAAAAAAGTCATTTTGGGGAGAAACGAATGTTGACGATTCTTGGATTAACGTATCTTCAATAAAACCACATCAATTGATTATATCAGGTTAACTGTACTGGATGCAGCGCAGCAATGTCTCTAGTGGAATATATCATGACATATTCGGAATTACTCGTGCCTCATTATCTGAATAATTCATCTTTTCCAATACAGTCCGTGATGAGCGAAAATGTAGGAGGTAAAGAGCTCGCGAGGACAGCGGATTGAACTGAAAAAGATCTCCCACCCAAACGAGCAGGACACATCGATGGAAAGGCAAGTAGGGTTGACGAAGTTGAACAAAGCGGGCAAGAGGGCTAGCATTGACAGAATTTACCTACAAAAACAGGGAAACCCGACTGCCTATTGCACATGATCTCGGGAGGATAGCTCAGGGGCAACGTGCTCACCTTGGAAGCAAGAGGACACGGAGCAACACAGGTTCAATCCCGGGGTCCGCGCTTAGAAACCACTTGGTAGTAAGTGCTTATAAAAAACCTATCGTATCATATCACATTCCTAAATACAAGGCAAAGAGCCAATCAACGACTGTCACCAAAGAGATCTGGTTTGGTAGCCACAGTCCTCCTATGACCCAGGCAATGGGTTTCTGAAGGTGCTTATGGTAACTGACAGCATTTTTCTGAGTGGGGGAATGAAGATTACTAGAAGTAAAACTATTGATTACTGTCACTTTAGTTTAAAGAGACAGAAGGGGAAAGAAACAACGCAAAACAGGCACATTGAAAAAGGACAGAGGTGGCGCGTGACGAACGAGTATGCGAAGTACCGAAGTTCACCTTAGGATTTTTGACAGCTGGGGAAGGGAAAGGACAGTCTCTGACAAGATGGCCCAAAAACCTGGGACCAGGTTTCAGGGTGTGAAAAAGGAGCAAGCACTCTCCGTTTGTACACTTCGGTGTTTCTGGCCTACTCTGATTTGTTTGGGAAAATGTCTATTGCCCAATGAGTGTTAGGGAAATCCTTGCCAAGCCGCCATGGGAGCCCGCAGGCATTCCTGCAAGCACATAGCAGTGACAGGGAGCAGGCTCTAAAGGAGCCTGCAGGGTGCTGAAGTGTGGCAGATTCCTGGGCGTGTACTGTGTAAGTCATGCCCAAGTCTGCAAGCCTGCTCCACCCAGGCCTCCTATACACCATTATAGAGGCAGGGCTCTAGCAGAGAGGTGATTGACATCGCTCTCCTTGCCTGCTGCTTCTACACAACGCAACACCAGAAGCTGGGAACCAGGAACTGCAGCACCGAGAAGAGGGACTGGGCTGCTGTGAAGAGAAGGACTGAGTGTGAGGGGTATGGGATTGTGTTTGATGAGGGGGCACGCACACACACAAACACAGTTTAGAGTGTACCTGCCTCAAGGACACCAAAGCCACCTACCATGGAATGTTTACAAGGTGGTAAGCACAACGTGGTGAGAAGGGTGGCAAAGGGGCATGACATGTGGCACTTATGTGGCAAGACATGTACCCTGGGGAAGTTCAGGAAACAGTGTGATATAGAATGTAACAGGTCTGGGGTGATGTGACTGCCAAGGGACAAAATGTAGGGGTCAATAGGACATAGCATGGGAGAATTAATGGGGGTGTAGTCAGTGCCCTAGGCCAATTGGATGTGCCATGGAACGTTCTGGGGCAATGTGGATGTCACTTTCATACTGTGGTTAATTGGGGCAGTACGGGCATCACGCTGTTAAGGGAGGCATCTCCATTTCTTGGGCCAAAAGATTTGTTTAAATTACCAGGACAGATTGTGGTGCCAGTTTAAAAAGTGTGAGGCCAATGTTGAGAAAAGCTTCAACATTTTCTGGGGCAATGTAAAATCAAGGGTGTGAATGCATCTTACTAGGACTCATCGCCTGCATCCGACATAAATACACTAGATCCCACAGTGCCACCATGTCTGCCCCAAGTCACCCTTCTTCTGGCAACCCGGCATATCCATGGGTAAAGAATAGGCAGCTTTGGCATCCTGGCTGGAGTCCAGTAGAAATGGAATAGCATCCTTTGCGGAGTGACACTTACGTTCAGGCCACGTTTGCCAACAAGCAGGTTTCCACCCTGTGGGATGTATCAACCCACTCATCCAAGCCCTGCAACATCACTGTGCATTGCTGGCAGCAGAAACATCTTAATGGCCACCGGAAAGCATGCTGCTCGCTAGAAATCACCAGAAATTGCACAGTAAAAACCTGAAAAATAGGCCACCATCCACTTTTGCCTATCTTAGTGAGCACAGGAGATCACTGCCAAAAACCAACATTGGGCTACCCACAAAGTAGCCTGAAACCACTTGGAAATAGCAATGGTGATTGAAAAAGAAACACCGAGCTGTTTGAAAATCCGTTTTCTTGATTGTCAAAAATTGCTAAAATCATGGCTCACAAATCACCTAAAAGATCCAACCTCTTTGTTGGGTGTTCCACATCATTTACTACAAGAATCCACACAAATACCATGTCAGCAAAAATCATATGTTCTCAGAACAAAATCCTATTTTAAAGATACTTGATGGAAAGACAGCTGTCAAAAGGGGTGTAGTACCGTTGCTCACCTCTACCAGAAAGCCAGCGTTTTAAAACCATTTGTGAAAATTTGAACAATTGAACCCAAACTATGCCAAAAGAAGAGAATTCCATCAAAATGCCATATAGGGTGCCACACAGTGATGCCATGTTGAAAAAGACTGGATTTAAAGATATGTTGCTTATTTTAAGTTTATAAATGTTATTTCTTTTCACAAGGAACTATGTTACAATTGATTAGAAAGTAACCTGATGCAGTTAAAACTCCAAAAGGCTTGTTTCCCCTGAGAACCCTTCACACCTTGTCATTCCCACCAGAAGGGGGATGTCGCATTGGCATGCTAATCAAAAAGGGAGGAGATTTTCTCTGCAGCCAGGAGGAAGGAACAATAGATTCCTTGGACTGAATAGGGAATGCTAATTTGGGGTGTAACAGACTACAAAGTGTTGGCAGGAAACAAGATATGTGACCCTCTGAGTCAGCCCAGCTCTAGGAGGCGGACCAGACTGAGATGTGAATTGA
This sequence comes from Ambystoma mexicanum, assembly GCF_040938575.1. Classification (NCBI taxonomy): domain Eukaryota; kingdom Metazoa; phylum Chordata; class Amphibia; order Caudata; family Ambystomatidae; genus Ambystoma; species Ambystoma mexicanum. The sequence goes on along the minus strand of NC_090932.1, from coordinate 761,432,770 downwards.
ATTGAAAGCAAATGTATGTTTTATATAAATTCTTATAACAAATTGTACCAAGCTAACAAAAATGGGAAACTTTGAGGTTCTTAAAATGAAATATTCCCTCACGATTTAAGACTAAGCTAGACGCTGTGTGATGTTCTGAGACTAAACCCCGGAATTTATTCATCTTGTAGCTGCTGTGTTGTTGCTATGAACATAAGAAATTACAGTAATATGCCCAGAGAGGAAATGAATGCATGTCTAAACATGGGTGCAGAAATAATATTGGGAAACCCACCAAAAGTGCAAAAAGTGGTCATTTCTGAACCAAAGCTCCTAGGAAGATACGCGTTGGACAGAAATGTACCTTAGGCAATCTGCCATACAATTTAGGTAGCATTAACAAGTGTGTATATTGTAATATGTGTTTTATGAAAAATCAGATATGCTGTACAGACACAAAGGGGAGTGTTTTCAACTAAGCCATAAACATGACACCAGGTGACATGCTGATCCGTTCTCCAGTCAGGGGACAGGAAATCCTCTGACGAAGCAAATCCTTAGAGGGTTGGGCTTAGAGAATCAGCCTCCCCACCCACTTTGGAAATACATAAATAAGGACTGCTAGGACAGATAGGACACACACTCTTTTCCACTAATCAACTATTCTTGGCGAAGCACCCTGCAGGAAGACTCCAGACTCCAGATAGATCCAGAGACCAGACCCTAGAACCAAACTCTAGAACTTTGAAGCAGAGAGGCCTAATCCAAAAGCTGAACCCTTCTCAGCAGGCCTGCAGAATCTAGCAACCTGATTCTAACCCCTAAACTCCCCAGGGGCTCTCACCTTCAACAGCCGGGCTGTGCTGTTTTGCTATTCTAGCCAAGAACCCTGTGCTAGAACCAAGATCCAGACCCAGAAAGCAGAGCTGTATCCAGAACCCGTCAGATCCCATCTAAGAGACCACATAGATCGCCGTGCAGTGCTGAGAGCAGAACCCAGAGTGCCTGAGACCTGTCCGGTGGCGAGAGAACCCAGCCAAACCCTTGACCAGATCTTTGACGAGGCCCACTCCATTCAAAAGCCTAGGAGTGAGTATCTAGTCTAGAACTGCACATAGCCAAACTCTTAGTTTAAAGTAATCGTATTCCAACCATCTCAACCTGTCCAGAACTGCATTATAGAACCTTTTGTCCATCCTGAATTCTTCTCATTATATTGTCTGTGATAATTGTAGCAATAATCATCTTTGCGCTGATATTTCTGAAGAGGGACAAGTGTTTTGACGGACAGAGATCCGAGCGGTGGCGCCGCTGTTCTGGTGGCTGCCCGTTGAGTGTCTTGCTTCTTCATAGCCCCTTCATTTAAGTCCATATTGGTTCTGAATCTTTAAAGCGAACTGTCATTTTGAAATCTTGACTTTATTTCTGAAAAATCGACCTTCTCTAACTTTTGAACCGTACTGTCATTTTGAAGCCAAGATCCTAAGCTTTCCAACGAACCTAAAACGATATTCCAATTCATTATAGTTTTTTCATAATCACGTTTCACGCACGCAGACAAATTGCTGCGAATTGCCATTTAGCTCCATTTCAACACATGCCAAAATAGCTGTTTCTTGTTTGCAACTGCTGAGATCCGTTTTCAATCTGATAATCATTCATGAATCATTGCTAGTGTTGACCTGAACCAATCCAAATTAACTCTCACTATCCTGAATATCCGTTAGTGAATAAAAATCATTTTAGCACATTCATTTCTATCCCATTCAAAAGTATTTTTGCCTGTTTAAAATCATACCTGTTTTCTCTAAGCTTGCTGGGGGAACTGGAATTGAACTGGACTGTTGATTAATAATCCTGAAACCTGTGTGCCCTCATTTCCATCTCTTCATATTGCATAGTGGGGGGAGTGAGTAATAACTGGTGGAAGAGTGATCATAATGTCTTTTGATTGAACCCATATCTAGTTTTGTTTCTGGGTTGCATTTTCCCATCATTGCACTTCCTTGAATCGTATAAAGTATTCTCTGCTACCATATCCTTCCTATTCCTACTCCTAACTGATTAAAGAGACTGTTGATCTTGTAATATTACCCATTGCTGCTCACTGTACATATTCATAAGTGTGCTATTCGGATATTATTTTATTCATAAAAGTGTGATATATATATATATATATATATATATATATATATATATATAGTCCAATTCTTCAATAAACCTTTTAATTTGCAAAACAAACCTACTTCTTGGCTCAGTGAGGTCGGGGAGATCCAAGGAGAGGGGCGTTATATAAGGGTTCATCATCCAGATTTAAAGAACTTTGACATAAAAATATATAAATAAGGGCTTCCATTGGGCATCCCAGACTAGGCATTGACTTAGTTGTTGTGCTGGATTGAAGTCACTTACAACCCCATCACTGCTTCTATTCCAGAGAGATATGGTTCAGGTTCAGGTGTGCTATTCATCTAAGTATCAGCCATTCACAGCCTACAGTGTTACTTTCCTCTTCTGGCATTATCTAAAAACATTACATACATTGTTTAATTTCAAAACCTTTGGACATCATCCTCAGCCTGAATCTTGAAAGATCACCTAGGCTATATGTAATACGTTGCTAATTGTCATTTCACCAAGACCAACTTTCTCCCTTAGTGTTGCAAAGGAAGTAAGCAAGTTGTTGGCCCCATTCTATGCTCTATTGTCATTATGCTTGCCACCTAGTTTTTCTAAAATAACACCAAATCATTTGTTTGAAGTGCAGGGTTATAACACAAGACAGGTTACTGTGCAGCCAAGTAATTTGCCCAATATCTTACAGCCAGGAGGTTTGTACTTTCTGAGTTTATTTGATGGTTGTAGGTCTGTTTCCTATCCGGGGCAATGCACCCACGCAGTACATGATGCACAGGTCAAATTGCTTAATCGTGTGTGCCTCCATATCCACCCAACTCATTTTGCCATCCCTGTCTGACCAGAGTCAATGATGCACCCCTTTTAGTACTAATCTTTGCAACGTGTGCTAGGGTGCACATTGCTAAAGCCACCCTTCATGCTCCTTAACAAGCTTAGCAGACTGTGGCACAGTACTTTGGGGGCTTGTCCTTCAACAAACAAGAAAAATCAATTCACAACGTCATTCATTTTCTAAAAAAGTAGCTAACTGAATGGTAGAGGGAGCAATTTGACGATATAGAGAATTTAGTTGAGAAGATCAGAGAAAATAGAGAAGGAATGACATCTTAATTGCATTAAGTTTAGTCTGTACACCAAGAGGGTATGCAGTGATAAAATCGCAGCAAAAATGATGCCAGCGCAAAAAATCACGGCAAAAATGCTGTGGTTTGACCCAGTAAAGGTGTACCCCATTATACCATTTATAGGGAGCTGGGGTTGCGAGTTTGTCCCCCACTTCCCATAAATGGTATATTGGATCCAAAAGTTGCGTGGGTGTCCCCCGCATCCTTTACATGGATTGCGTTAGCTAAACCACAGCCTTTTTGCCGCAATATTTTGCGTCCAGAGCCATTTTTGCCACGATTGTGACACATGGAACCACCAAGAGTTCCTTCTCCCATTTCCTGATGTCAAATCCCAGCCTCTCCACCCTACTTTTCACATTCAGCACAACTATTGGTTGAAAGGCCTTGACAATATGAACACCAAATTGTTTCTCTCGCTTATAGAACATTTGATTGGCTATGCTCAATATTCCCTTACAATTTCATTTCCCAGACAGAGGGGAATTTCTCATGGTTATTCTAGTTTATCTTGCAACTGGACACTTTCCAAAATTCCAACATCACTTCCTTTAGAGAAGCACAACTCAACTCAGGATTTGATATCAGTAGCACCATATGGTTTGCACATATCATTGCATATGCTATTCTCTCACACGCAATACATCTCGCAGCCTTCTGTTTCCTCATGGAGGCTGCTAATGATTCAGAGGCAATGCTGAAAAGCAACGGTGAGAGCGGACTGGACCAATCCCGTGCAGCGGGATCACTGCACAAGTAACTGAACATTCCCATAAAATGGTCACTGAACCCAAGTTTACAAAGTGCGTACTTCAGGAACCTTGAATTGTCCCAATTAAAGGTCTTTTCAGCATCTAAGATCGCCAGTGCTGTTCAAAGCATATACATTCAGACCATTCAAGTAGACTACACATATTACCACAGCCATAACCCCTGTTTGATGAAGCCAGTTTGCAAGACATTTTTTATTTTACATATGCACCCCTTCAACCTGTTGGCAAACATGTGGATTGCAACGTCACATCAAAGCTCAGTAGTGATATAAGATGGCAGCTCGCACCTCATGTATGATCTCTGCTAGGTTTTGGTATTGACATAATGCATTTTTTATTGAGTTATAGAGTTGTTACTTTTCTAGAATGTAGTTTAAACAATTGACATAAAAGATGCCTGATCTGAAAAATGTTGATAACATTCAATGGATGACCCATCAAGCAGTGGAAATGTGCCCACCTTAAATACAGTGGCCTTCATTACGAGTTCGGGCGGTAGCCATGCCGCTATTGGCGGCATGGCTGCCGCCGAAATCACATCCGTGTCCGGGTCCTCGGAATGAGGACTTACCGGGCCATTCCGAGTTCGTATGGCCCGGTGATTCCTAACTCAATGACCCGGACACGGTCCTTCCCCATTCCCATTTCAGCCCCCATAGGGCTGAATGGGAATGGGAGAGGGAGCAAACAGCGGGCCATAACGAGATGGCCCGTTGTTTGCTCCCTCTTCCCCTAGCGGGACCCGGTAAGCACACCTGGTTTTTCCAGGCGTGCTTAACGTGTCCCGCGAGGGGACCTCATAATGTGGCGGAACGGGTTGAACGGCGCGGTCACCTTTTATGGCGCCGTTTAACCCGTTCCGCCAGGGTCGTAATGAGGCCCAGTGACTGCCTCTAAACTCATTTTTATGAGTGAGTACATTAAACAGACAAACTGAGTTAGTAAGTTAAATTTTGTTTTATTTTGTAGTATTTAAATAACATGGTTGTCTTTATAGGTTAAGCATTATAATTGCACCTTGGATGAACCGGAACAGGTTTAACTAGAGCGTGCTTTAGATGTCATGTAATAGTAAACAGTCTCTCTATAACAAAGTGAAATCTTTTTCAGATGTTTTATCTTTCTCTTTCCTGTGTTATATAGCATGTTGCAGCAAAGAAAAGGTCCTTCAACAGAGGCAGTGTCCTGTTAAAAAAAAATCTTCTGTGGAAATTACATTGTTGTTTCGATGTCTGCTTCTGAAGATAGAATGTTTAGAATGCAGTCAATAACAGTAGTAGTTATTGACTGCACTCTAAACATTCTGATTGGCTAGGAAGTGTCAATAACTAGAAGATAAGAACATAATGTGTCTACTGTGCATACCATATTCCTACAGGGTGTACAGATGTCTGTTTGACACGTGTGTGATTTGTTGAGGCAAAAACGCTACTGGTGACCTGACAGACAAAGAAGGTCCTGCAAAACCCCACAAGCGGCGGGTTTGGAATTGGCCCCGTCAATTAAGGGAACACAATGACAACACACTACTGAATTTTGAATCCCTTTTTGTGTCATTATTTTCACATGTGATGGTGCCAGCTGTATGTAGTACTGTTTTAGTAAGACTCAGCGAGGCTACAGTTGTTTAAAGCTAAAGGCTCACCCCTCCAAACGCTCATTTCCAAACGCAGAAAAATGAGAAACTTGAAAAAGACAAACGGTAGCTCCTGTTGACTGGTTAATGCTGGATACCGAGGAGCTGCTTTCAGTCCCTGCTTACCCATTCTTAATTTTGATCCCTGACATATGCATGGAGAGAGGAAATGAGAGTTTTTCAAGTGGCTGAGACAATCAAATTGTGATATCATGACAGCTATTTTTATTTAAAAATAGATTTAAATGGTTTTTTTACATTGTTAAATGCACGCACACGTTTTAGAAATTGTGGTTAAAATCAGCCATACACATTTTTGCTTCAGCGATTGCTTGTTAAAGAATTAGGATGTCAAATCCCCAAGACATGCCGGCATCCCTCGGGTTAAAAGCATAATATTCAGTAATTTACTTAATTTGACCCCAACATGTTCAGCACATATATTCCCATTTTGAATCTTAAAAAAGAGCAGATTATTTTGAGAGATAATTTGTTAGCTTACACATTATTATGTCAGGTGCTCTTTTCTAAATGGAGAGAAGGACAGGCGGGGTTCAATATTTTGGCATTACGCAGAGATGGCTCCAGGGCACGGCAGAGGGCTTCACATAGATCATTTAATGGCGCTGCACCATCTACAACATTAGGCACATGGTACATAGTAGGGTGCAGGGGGGCCAGTTAGCACCACATTGCAGAGATCAGAAAGTGAAGTGAGCCTTGTCTTGTACACAGTGTTGTTTATTTTACATTTGTATTACATGACACCCATTTACAATGTGAGCCACAGGGAGACCTAGTGACTGCTATGCCCAGAATTACAGAACATTTGGGAAAGTGCCTAAAGTGGGACTCGAGCTCCTCAGGTTCCAGGGTCAGCAAGCTGAATACTAGAACACATTTTTACCAGAAGACGGCGCTGAATACCTTGTAGGCAGGTGTGTTACTTACTGATTTACTTGAGTGCCTTTAGTAACTGTTCTGGACATCAGCAGTGGCATTTCAATGGTACCCTTTTCTACTGCACTCGAGAGCGGCATCTGAATACACTGCTCTTTTTTCTGGTCTGAAATGACTTTCTCATCAACTATGGCCATTGTTTTGGCTCTAAAGCTCCAGACATGTGTCTGGTAAAGCTGTGTGAGGTGCAGCCTATCGTGTTGCCATTGCATTTCCTGTGTCCTGCATATAGAGGCTCATAAGCACTCAGGTATGTGTCATTACCAAGTCGTCGTCCGACCAGATCTTAGAATGCTCACCTGTGAAGCTGATGGAGCTATGGGTTACTCGCCACCACTGATGTCCTAAAATAGTTTGTGCTACTCAGCCAACCTCTTTAAAAACAGTACCAAAACATTTAAGAGTGTATGGATTGTAAGAGGGCCACATGGGCGGAGCCGTCAGGGGTCAGCCGGGGCCAGGTCAGGTGAAGGACCAGACCTGTCCCAGGGCAAAACATGCCCGTTTGGTAGCAGGAGGATCCAGGCTTGGCTGTTGGGACCAGTGGTCGAAGTGAGCGGGAACGGTCAGGAGCGGTGTTCCACTACTTACATTTTTTACTGTTAACAGGGCCACTACTTTTTGCAACCATTTTCACCATTCCGGAACGGTTCTTTATGAAGTTAAAGCACACTTCTCCATTTTAACACAGATATCAGTTACAGCTAAACTGAAATCAGTTTCAACTCAATTGGCTGTCAAGCAACATGACTGCAACTCTTGAAAAATGTGTTGCACGTAGCTCACTTCCTTCCTACTCTGTCCCCCGCCGGAGTCACAGTTCCACTACTTTTTTGGTGCACTTCCTTCACTGGTTGGGACCTCAAGCACCGACAGACGGGAAAACCAATTCCCCATGAGTTTGGCTCAGGAAGCAGCCAGGACTCCCCTGCTAGGCCATAGCAAAGCCGGCCTGAACAGGAGCCGATACAGAGGATTAGAGAACGCACCAGATTTGGGAAATAGATGGTGGGACTGTGCTATTATCACAAGTGAGTCCTCCTGCCCAGCAATAGCCAGCATAGGGCCAGATCTAGTGTCAGACAGTCAACGAGAGCAATACGGAATTCAATGTATTGTCTGGACCCATGGAAGCAGCTGCTGAATTGATATAATCTCAGCAGCACTTTAGCCCTCTTATCTTGAAGGCACCTTGTGATCTTTTCACCGACAGAGTATACGCCCAGCCGCTCTTGCGGTTGAGCCTCCTTGCTGGTAATATTGGGTGCAGGGTTCAGCTATGAACATAAGCCAAGAGTTCTGAATGGCCGATGGAAGATAAGAGGAAGACTTAAGGTGAGCCCTGCACTGGATGGGAGATACACCCTGAGCACAGAGGTATGTTGCCCACACAATGTTGGCGAAGTTTAAAGAAAGACTAATGCAAAGGTAGTGTGATTACATATCGCTGTCAAGAGCCGTCATAACTTTCGGGATAGGTGTTTTGTTTTCCATGGGCAACGGAGGACCCCTACCAAATTTTTGGAACGACATGGGCCTAGCTGATTCTTGAGTGTTTTGGAGGAAGCTCATGGCTAAGGAGTTGTTTGGAGCCACTGCAGACTGAATGCTTAACTAGAAGTCTCATTTTTTGCTTCGATACGACTGCCCTCCAGGACATATAACCAATGTCTGAAACCTGTCTGGGGAAGAGGTAAATAAGGGGCAGTGCATATTTTCAAGTGTAACACAAACAGCCTAAAATCATCTCCTCGCAGGTCACAGAGACAACACAATACAATCTGAATCATCACATCAGCCACTGAAGCATTATGTCTCGCCTACTGCCATCACTGCAAGCCGAAACTAAAAATGTATAGCTATTTCCGGAGCATGTAATGGACGGCACTGCCACCATCATTAAGGGTCTGGAGCATGTAACGGACGGCACTGCCACCATCATTAAGGGACTCTCGTTTTGCTCGGGCACTTAACTTGGGTGGCGGGACGTTACCAACAGGGTCGGCCCGCAGACTCGAGGCATATCGCCTCAGTAATGAATAGAAAATATTTCATTCCAATTATTCATGTTCCACATGATAAATCAGGCTTTGCTGGCTTTGGATGCTTGCACGGGATGCTGTAATGCATGTGTTTTTTGGTTATGGTTTAGTTAAAGCTGTGCAGTAGCTTTTTAGTGGCCTATATAAATGCAAGTATATAGAAGTTATAGCACGAAAATAGATGAACTCCCAAAGCACTCAAACTCCTGTGACAAATCTTAGAAACTGAGCTGAAAAGATCCTTTCTGCCCTCCATTCGAAAGACATTAATCACATTCTACATGGAACGTGGTTAAACAGCGATGGTGGCCTGTATAGCCCTTTAAGGCGTTCCTTGGCCTAAAATATAAAAAAGAAATCCAATGCAGACGTGCCCCCTCAGAGTTTACACTCTTCTAACGTGAGGAACTGTCCTAAGTGAAATAAATTCTGCCATCAGGAGATACCAATTTGACCATGCATAGCGTGTAACCTTTTTCACCTTTTAAAGGGGATCCGAGGAACATGTATGAATGGTAAGGGGAGAATACAATACATTGCAGCTAGACTTTTGCTCAATTCGCCGCCAAGCCTTACAAGTGCCCTCTACTATGTTTCTAGCTCTACCTATACATCGTGGCGAAGGAGGGATTACTGATCTCAAGAGTGCAGGTGATGCAAGGGATCCTTCTATCTGAACATGATATCTATCCGGGTTAGGGAAATACTAATAGGATAGAAACGATGCTTGCACTGCATTATGATAAGATCCAAAATTCGGCAATGCAAGTCTGCCCCTTTCCATAGGACTTATCAACGCATCCCAGCATATTCAGGGCTTCCGAACGTCCCAAATAAAACCTGATAAAATGGACTTCATTCCTTGAAGAAGGACCTCGGCACCCACACCGGCACATGCAGCAAGGTATATAGAAACCTCGGGAAAAGGATCATTTTAACGGACGATATATGACCGTACAAAGATAATGGTAGATGCTTCCAACTTTCCACAACAGACCAGGCTTGAACTAGCTTCACAACATAGTTTGTCTGATATAAGATCTGCAGGGAGCGTGCAAGGTCAAGTCCCAAGTTGCAAGTGCTCTCTTCATGCCATTGGAAGCCCAGCTTTTCAACATACTTCCCCATCCAGTCAGTTAATTGAAACGTACACCTCTGTGGCTATATTTGGACATGATTAACTCGCCCAAAGGTTCAACCACCAGAGTGTACAGGAGGTGGGGGAAGAGGGCACCCTAGTCTCATTCCATAATCCTTCTGGAGCGGTCCAAAAAGCTGACCATGAATAGGCAGACGTGCAACTGGGGAGGTATATAGTAGGGAAACCAGTGATAAAAATCCCTCCCAACCCCGATTTGCTTAAGTACTGTGAACAAGTAGATCCACTCCACTGCGTAAAATGCCTTCTTGGCATTCAAAAGGGCTGCTACCACAGGGGCTTGAAGATCCAGTGCCATTAACAGGCCAAACACTCTGCACAATACATAAGAAGTAGACCTCCGAGGGATAAAGGCCGAGTGATCCGCCTTCACACATTAACGAAGCAAGCCTAGTGGCTAGAACCCTTGCTAATATATTATCATCAATATTTATGCGAGAAATCGGCCTATACGAGAAGCAGTCTTCAGCCTCCTTCCCTGGATTCAAGAGAAGCATGACCACTGCCTCCCTCAGACTCCAGAAAACTCCTCTCAGTCAAAACCTGCTGAAACACATTCAAAAGGTGTGGCAACAGGGTGGTAGCGAATGTCTTGTAAATGTTTGGCCGTGTAGCTGTCAGGACCTGGAGCCTTCCCTGAAGGTAGACCTCTGATGGCATCATGGACCTCCTGAACGTGATAGGACTACCCAACCATTCCCTTTACCCTGAGTGAAGCAATACAATGCAATCTGATCAAGATAATTGTCAATCTGGAGATGCAGTATCCATGGTAGAAAATAAAGTGGTATAAAGTAACGTCATCATTGGGTATATTACAGGTCTCCAACTATATTTCTTTTCTTTTTTTAAACTTTTATTTACTGGTAGAAATGTACAGCATACACGTCTAATTAAATATTATCAAGCATGCATACAAACGAGTTACACATGTTCATTTGGCGATCATGGGATGTGTTACATTTTCACAAGGTTACTACTTGTGTACCCATCCTGGGTTAGGCTTATGTTTCGACCAAGCATAGTTCTGGTGAGCAAGGATTGCTGTCAGATCGGTTGGCGAGATAGGTATGGAGTTCAGTCCAAACATTTTTTCGGGCGAGTGTGTGAAGGCAGTAGGTTTATATATTCCTCGAGTGCATTCAACCACATTTCTATTTTTTTTGCCCACCATACAACTTATACTCAGGAATGTCAACATTTTCCTCTTCCTAATATCTTCCCAAATCCCAAATAGGAACCCTTTTGGATCTGGATCGATGTTAATACCCGCTATCTCAGAGAGTGCCTGCAAGATCCCTTTCCAAAAATCATGGAGTTCGGTAAATGACCAAAATATATGTATATGGTTGGCCTCTTTAGCATGGCACCTCGGGCAAGTGTGAGCTGAGTGTCGGGTGAACCTGTTGAGTCTGTGAGGGGTGTAATATAATCTAATCAAAAGTTTGTACTGCATGCAGCCGAACCAGAAATTAATGGAGACCTTGCATGTAGGGGAACACATATTTTTCCATGTGGCGCCTGAGATTTCGAGGTCTAGTTCCTTTGCCGACGTGTTGCGCACTTTGGGTGGCTGGTCTGGGGTTTTTTCTAATAGTAATTTGTATAAGGAGGAGACTACTACTCGAGCACCGCTGGAGTTGGCAATGTAGTGTATTTCTGGTCTGTCGGGGGGCTCATCCGTATAGCAAGGCCACATGTTGCGGACAGAGGCATGGAGCATGTAATATTGTAGTGTTTCTAGTGCTGACCCTGGATGCCCGGCTCGCCATGTTTGAGATGTAATGAATCTCCCTTCTGGGAATAGGTCAGTAAGCACTCTATATCCCAGATATTGCCAGTGCTGCGCCAGCGCTGCATCATGAGTGGGTTCAAGCCCAGGGAATCCCCAGATTGGGAGCCACTTCTTGTAGGGCTGTGACTCGGCCAGTAGTTGTAACATTCGGCCCCATGCCAGTAGCATAGCTGCCGTGGGATCCAGTGGGGAGCCGTCTTTATAGGTCTGGTGCAGAATTAGTGTTCTAAGGTTAATTTCATTGGCTGCAACCTTTCCAATTTAACATGAGGTGGGTTCCCAGAGTCAGTGTACCAGTACGAGGCATATTTTGCCTGCGCTGCTATCCAATAAGGTTTTAAAATTGGGGCAGTGAAACCTCCTCTCTCGTAAGGTAGGGTCATATGTGTCCACTTTTTGCGTGCCGCCCCGGCATGCCAGAGAAATTGTGTGCAGGTGCTGTGTAGCCTATCAAAGTATTGTTTTCCAGGCCAGATGGGAACATTTGCGAAGACATATAGGAGTTTCGGGACCAGAATCATTTTCACTAGTGACAATCTACCCACCATAGTGATTGGGAGGGAACACCATCTAGTAATTCTAGCTTCAACATATTGTTCTGCAGCAATGTAATTTTCAGCCAGTAATCCTGGCCTAGCTCTGGATATTTGGACTCCTAGATATCGGATGCCATCTGGTGACCAGCGGAGAGGGTACTCGCATGTGGGACGTTGGGTCGCCATAGCGAGTGGGAATATTTCAGACTAAATGTAATTAATTGAAAATCCAGAGAAGGTGTCCAGTCAGATCACATCTCTCAATATTGGATCCAAATTCGTGGACAGGTCTCTGATATACAAAAGTATGTCATCTGCCTATAGCGATATTATTTCGGGATTGTCTTTTAATCGTATTTCCTTTCGGGCATATCGTGCTTTAACATAATCTGCCATTGATTCTATGACCAATGCAAAAAGGATGGGGGAAAATGGGCAGCCCATTCGGGTGCCTCTGCTAAGCGTAAAGGGAGCAGATCTTTGAGCGTTGACCAACACACTCGCTCTGGGAAATGTGTAGAACAATTTGATGTACCTAACTGCTTCCAACCAAATACCCTTCTTTTCCAGAACCTCCCACATATATTGCAAAGAGACTGTGCCAAAGGCCTTTGAGCATCAAGTGCAACAGCCACTACCTCCACCTTTTGATCAATTCTGGACATTACATTAAAGAGTCTTAATATTTAGGGAGGTTGACCTTTCGGGAGCAAATCCTCCTTGGTCTTCGTGTATTAAGTGAGGCATAAGTGGTAGAAACCTATTCGCCAACGTTTTTGCAATGATTTTGGCATTCATATTCATGAGTGATAGGGGCCTGTATGACCCACACTTGGTACTCGGTTTGCTGGGCTTTAGGAGGGTCGTTATGGTTGTCTCGCTTAGGGAGGGGGGGGAGAGTGGACTCAGGACCGATTCATTCCAGACCTTCCAGGAACGAGAAGTGCTATGTGTTCTTGATCCACAATTTGGAAATCATGAGATTCCTGGGACCGCCGCGTCATGCAGTTTCGTTTTGGTGCAGTGCGGAGCCAAAAAGCTAGGCAGCTATTTTCCAGGCTGCTCGACAGCACCCCCCTCCAACTATATTACTTATGGCTGTAATATGGGATTTTGAATCCTCGATCAATAATACACGGGACAGGAGTCGACCAGGGCGTTGACCCTCTCCATATTGGTGGATGGATGTCTGCCGATGTAAACATTTTACTTCCCTCCCCGCTGCCTCTCTAATGTTTTCCAGTTGATTATGAAATTATGCCTGGAGAAAAGGATCGGTAAATAAGCCTGTGTCTGCCTCCATCTTTTGAAGTAAAGATTCACTATTGGGAAGCTCTGCCATAATGGTTTTGAGAGTACGGGCATCTTTTTCAATGCATTCCCCTCGGAGTACACATTTAAAAGACTGCCAGAGTACAGAGTGAGAAGCCACTGTCCCCTCATTTTCCTGAAAAACATTTGCGATACTCTCCTTGATGGAATCACGAAACACTATCATTCTTGAAAAACAGGATTTACCACCACTCATCTTAACAGGTATAACAATACTAACAGTCACTGGGGCATGATCTGATAGTGTATGCACTAGAATAGAACTATCCGTAACCCAACCAGCCTCCCTTTCCGAGACTAGGAAATAGTCCAACCTGGATGCCGATTGGTGCACTGCGGACCTATAGGTATAGCCCTTTACATGCCAATGACTGTTCCTTCTGACATCAACAAGGTCACAAGTGGTGTAAATCTGTTGAAGCTTGAGCGTAACCTTAGAGACCGGTCTATGTATCCCACCTGTCCTGTCTTAGGCAGAGTCAAGAATGGCATTAAAATCCTCAGTCCAAATAATAACGCTAGCTGAATATTTCTGCAGATGTGTTTCAACCCATTCCGAAGCATCAAGGGAATCAATGTTGGGGCCTTAGTAATTGACCATCGTGACTGCCTGGCCCTGGAGTACCCCCGTAATGATCAGTGCCCTTCGTTCAGAGTCCTTCACCATTTCTGTAAAACAGAACCCCAATGCCCCGCTGACAGCTATACAGATACTCTGTGAAAAATGAGAGGCGGAGAACAAAACACCTGTGGCAACCCCGGGTCTTGGCAAATTTTGTTTCATCTGCAGAGGAGAGGTGGGTCTCCTGCAAGCAAGCAACATCAACATGGTGTCTTTGCATATAGAGCAGTACTTTCTGTGCCTTAGAGGGGCAATTGAGCCCACAAATATTCCAAGTCATATGGTGTACCCCCTCAGCCATCATACGAAACTCACATAATAAATCTCAAGTCAAATTTTTGAAAGCTTTGCTGTTATGAACCAACAGAGGCATATCATGAAAAAAAAAACACATGCACCCCGTATTGCATGGATAATGCTGCCCAACCCCCATAACAATTCAAAGTACTGTCATAATACCAAAAAGATTCTGCTAAGTGAACAGAACTGACCACCCCTAACATAAACCAAGCAACACCCCTTGACCAAACCCCACCCCAATCTGCCAGTTAAACCCCCACCCCCGAAAACCACAATACATCTTGCCACGATGCATGAGGACTGCTCAAAGCACAGCCAACCCGGTACCCCTAGTGAAGGCTTCAAAGGCGCTAAAAAGCAGTTGCCAAAGCTAATTAACAACAGGCAAAATGTTCACCATTACATCAACCAGGGCCCTCTTCTGGGGAACTATTTAACTTTTTCTTTCTCTCTGACTTTTTAGGTTCATGGGACAATGTGTCCAGGAAACCACAGGAATTCTCTAGAGACTTGAAAAACAACACAAGGCCTTTGAGTTTAGCTGGAAAAAGCATAACATATTTTAATCCTTTCTCTCTGAATCTTCTCTTGACGTCTGTAAATGTTCTTCTGGAGGCTTGGACCTAGGTGGAAAATTCTGGCAAGAGACGAATTTGATCACCTCTTTAGTGCAAGGTGCCCTTATCACAAGAACGGTGCAGCACAGTCTCTGCCTCTGTAGTTGAGCAATCTGGCAATGATTGGTCAGGGCATTGCACATAGGATAGGAAGATTTCCTCCTGAGATTTGATGAGCTTGCTCAACCATGCACACCAATGAAAAGCCTTCCGGGCCCAGTGACTTGTGGTGGATAGATTCCACCAGAAGCTCCATTGATACGGTGTCTACTGATTCAGGGACACCCACTATTCTCAGAATTTTCCACCTAAACCTGGATTCAAGGTCATCTTGTTTGTCTGTGAGGTCCTTAAGAGATTTTCTGAGAAGGGTTATTTCTCGAGGCAGCCGTAGTATCGTCCTCCACTTCTGAAAGGTGAGTTTCAGCTTCATCCAGCCTGTCCCTGTGTTTATTCAGCCAGACTTGCATATGGTCGACTTGGCAAGTTAAGGTGTCCAGCTTACTGTCCAAAGAATGAAGGCTTGCCTGCAGCTGTTCGAACATGGCCTTAATATTTTGAAAATTGTCCGACGTAGCAGGGGGCGCTGAATCCTGGACAATCTCTGCTCCTGAGGCCGACATAGGAGTTCGACTGCCCTGGGAGGAAGTGGCAAATTGGAACTTAGATGGGCGTTTGTCAGGCTTTTTCATCATGCATAGGTTCCTCTCCCAGCAGCCTCCGAAAACAATTTGTAATGACACGTAAAATCTCCTGCCGCCGAGCAGGCCCAAGCAATAACAGAATGGCAAAATATAGCGCCTGGAGTCCCTTGTAGTGCCAGAAAGCACAAAATGGACCTCCCTCACTCTTACCACAATGCAAGTTTTTTCTATGCTCACACCGGGCAGAAAACCGACTGTGGTGTTGCCCAGTGAGTGCAGCAGGAAACCACGAGGCCCCATAGTATCACTGCAAGCCCACTAGTATCTTCTTGTGGATAGCACCAACGAATGAGCAGTGGGTTCCCACAGGGCATGCCAGAGGCGGAAAACCTCTGTTTCTCATCCAGCAGAAGGAGCAGATTTTCTTCTGTGGCTTGAAGCCGGTGCCATGTCTGGAATGACACCCACTATGGACTATTTAATCTGCAACAAGTATAATGCTGGGGAGTGAACAAATGTATGGGGCACAAATCATCCAGGAAGTATGTGCCGACCCCCCAGCTGATGGAGTCCACAGAGCACCCAGCAGCCTAGATCATGAACGAGCCAGGCGTTGCAGTGCACGCTCACCCCATGTAGGTACGTTGCGCTGTGCCAGATAATGCTGTAGTTGTAGCCCAACGAATGGTCCCCGCAAATAGTTGTTTCCCTGCTGCAGGTGCAGGCAGCGTTAGGAGACCACCAGCTGGCTCAGAGCGTCCTCTTTACACTCCCAGCGCTCGCGCGACATCCAAGCTCGGAGGCAGTGAGGTAAGCTTTTCGTGCCCATCACGGCACTGATAAATTCTGCCGAGTCAGGCCGCCTCATCGACCGCTGGATGGAGTGCTTTCCTGTGGGCTCCGTCAGGATTTAGCGGGCTCTCCCTATACCCCAACGTTACAGAAGCCTGATACTTCTAAAAGGAACACTGCAGCAGTGCCATATGTGAAAGGATTTAAAACAGATTTACTTGAGGTGCCATTCAGCTCATGGAAAGGTGTCCATCTCAGCCGGGCTCTCGAGTGCACCGCGCTCCCCCCAAAAAGAGAACATTTTAAAGCAATTCTTCCACTCTCATTTTTGGTCGGTAATTTCAACCAGAACTAGAAGCGCACTTTTTCTGGAAAGTGCAGCCATGTCCATGACCACCATCCTCCTTGCTCATGATGTACCAATATGAACCCGACTCTCTTCAGCCTTTTCGATGAACGTAAATGCAACAAGCTCGGGCTGCTGCTGACCGTCTCTGAACAGTTTGAAAACATGCCTGGAAAATTCCTTGCAGTCAGTTTCTAAAATGGAGCTCTCCAACTGTAATCGGGTACTATTCTGTACTTCTAAGCGCATCACCAACTGACTAGCATTACGTTTAAATCGTGACCCTCTAATAAGCATTTAGCATAAGGTACATGGGATATGTGCTGGAAATGGAAATTATTAACTGTGGGAGAAGGGAGCACGTGGCAGTTAGGAGCATGCGCAGGGGTAAGTTAGGTGGGGAAGAACTCCGGAGATTTTTCACAGAGCCCCCAACACCCCGTAATTAAACATTTACATTTCAGGAGATTCATACATTATTAAAGAAAGGAGTAGTTTCCTGTAATGTTGCTGGCAAATTTGAAAAGGTGCTCATCTTTACAAAGCTGTTGAATATTTTCTGCAGAGCACAATCCTGACAGGAATATTCCCAAGCCTTGTAACCAGAAGTTGATGTAGGTAGTGGGCAAGTCACTCGATTTTTGTCCCATTGGTTATGTTAATGGGCACATGTAGTTTTCCCGGATCAGAGACATGGGGAGACATATTTTGCCAGATCTCGGATTTGGGAAAATCCGGCCCAATGACCAGCGCTGGATATAAATTATTAAAATACAATGGGCCTTATTACAACTGTGCCGGTCTGGAAACAGTGCCAGTAAGCTTACAGGCACCGTTATTTCCGGATCGGCGCAGTACAACTCTGCGGGTGGGTGCCATCCCACTGCCAGGGTCAGACCAACCGGGCGGAACGGCACCCGCTCGCAGAGTTCTCACGGGAGCACTGGTACCGTTGTTAATGTAGCCGGTGCTCCCGTGTATGGGGATGGGGACTAACAAAATTTCCGGTGCCTTACTTCCCGGCCACCGGACTTGGAATAGCCCAGTGGCACCGGGAAGTCAAGCGCTGGTAACTCATTATGGGCATGGGGGCTACCTACCTTACAGGTCCGGCTACACAGTTACCGCCGGACCTGTAATGAAGCCCATTGTCACGCTGCCCTCACACGCCTCTCTTTGCAAGTGTAGTATGAGGCTCATTTCCGGTGCATAGAACTGCTTTTGCTCTTTAGAGTTCTGCAACCTATTTTGAACAATTTAATTGACAATTTTGTAGGGGACTTATCATATACCTCTCCATGACTGTGCGTGTGCCCTACATGAAATGGCTCTGTTTGTTATGAAAATATATTGACGAGCATTTGGGAAGGGGGACTGGCAAAAAATAACCTATGGCTATTTATGAGACCAGAACTTAAATAAGAAGCGTAATTACAGTGCATTATAGTTTGCATCTACACAACCGGCATTTGCAAAATGTAGTACAAGTCATTTTGTGTCTTCACCAATTAATTATATTGCACATGGGCAAACTGCATTCGAGTGTGCATAATGTACAGTATTTATTTATTGAGTATTTGTATTGCGCCTATACAGCAGAATTTTGTTTTGAAGGCACATCAAGATAGGGAGGGGGTGGGGGAGTACATGGGATTAGTAACCCGGCGAGAGACAATCAGAAGGCAAGAGCCATTCTGATTGGCTCTTGCCAGGTCCCTACCCGGCCGGGAATCCCTTCATCGGGATTCCACGGCCTTTGTTCCTGGCGGGGGGGCGTGGCAGCCCCTCAGCCAATGAGGAGGCTCGAAGCGGGGCCATCCCCGCTCCGAGCCTCCCCGCGGCTGCGAGGCTGCCTTCGTCCCCCGCCGGGGACTCGGGTAAGGAATTTTTCTTTTTTCTAAATCCCCTCCCTCCCCCCTTCCCCCTCCCCACTTACCTTCTTGTTCCTGCGTCCCCGGCGGGGGACGAGGAAAGCCTACAGCCGTGTGGAGACTCGGAGCGGGGCCATCCCCGCTCCGCGCCTCCACACGGCTGGAGGCTTCCCTCGTCCCCCGCCGGGGACGCAGGTACGTATTTATTTTTTCTCCCCGCTCCCAACCCCACTTACCTTATTTTTGATCCTTTTTTGGGAGCGGACGCGCTGCGAACACTTGTGTTCCCAGCGCGTCCGCTCCCGATGCCCGCCATGGAAAGGGAAAACGGACTCCGTTTTCCCTTACCATGGCGGCGGCCATTTTCTTGGTCGTTCTTTTTTATCCTGAAACGCTGCAGCGCCGAAACACTGCAGCGTTTCAGGACAAAAAAAAAAAGCTTTTAGTGCCCCGGTCACGCAATTTATGCGGGCCGGGGTACTAATAGCAATAGAACCCTCGCGTTGGGGGAAATACCGTCTCAGGTAATGCCCCGGGGCCTTCGGTAAGGCCCTCGCTTCGCTCGGGTCCTTACCTATGGGCCCCGGGGCATTACCTGAGACGGTAATGCCCCCGACGCTCGGGTTCTATTGCTTAAGTAAAAATACAAAAACAGTACGGTTCCTATGAAGTCTTAACACATTCGCAGCGTGCAAGTGCAATAACATAAATGAGGGGTGTGGATGGGATGTGGAACAGGGAGAAAGACAAACAGAACCAACCCTACTATGTTGTGAGGCAATTTGGAGCGTGCAAGTGCAGTAACATAAATGAGGGGTGTGGAGAGGAAGTGGAACAGTGAGAAAAGGCAAACAGAGACATTCCTAGACAATTTGGAGCATGCAAGTGCAATAACAGCGAGAGGGTGGGGGGGAACATGAAGAGAAGAAGGGGAGGAAGGATTAAGATTAGGGGGGAGAAAAGGGGGTAATAGTGCAAATGAGCAGGCACAGAGCAAGGATGGGAAGAACAGCATTAAAAAGTGGGAAAGTGACAATCTAAGGTCCAAGGTGTTAGAGCGGTAAGCAGCAGTAGGACGCGAACATTGGGGTGCCTAACAGCAAGGTGCAGGGGCAAGCAACAACAATTATGCAGGAACAGGTAGATTGAAAGCAGTACACAACTAGGGTAAATGTACAGAAGGGCCGGGCCACATCTCATCATGATACAGGGCTAACATCAGGTGTACAATCCAGGTGGACCAGATGACATAGTAGTAAAGTCTGGCATGCACGCCTCTCGCAGCAATGCAGATTGAGGCATAGCAGGTAAAAGTCAGAATGGACACAAAGTTCTGAGGCAGGCATCAAAAGTCAAAGGTAAAGTAAGTTGAACGGGCAGCAAAAAAGAAACGGAAGACAACGCAATGGGCTCCATGAGAAAAACGTTGCAGCCGAGTCATGTGTGAGGATTGGCAAAAGTGTACATAATCCAAGATCACAGTAGCACAGGTAACAGGCAAACAAGGAGAGAAACTGGCAACTTTCCTTACCTTCCCGTGTAGTGATGAGCAGGAGCGGAATGCCGGCTCTGGTTGTGAGCATAGGAGACAGCAGGGATGTACAGGGCAGAGAGACAGCGGATTTCGCCAAGCCGCTGTAAGCCCCGCCCAGGCCCAGACAGGCGAGCAGGGGCCTTTTATGTGGGGCCGCACCAGCTTCACGTTCGGCTTGGAGGTTGTAAGATATATAATGCATACCCCTGAATGGCCCCTGGATCCTACCGCACTTTTGTGTATGCAGGGAAGGGCCCCTTGGAAAAGGAAGAGGAAGAGGATTGTTGCTGCCAAAGTTATATCAGTCGGTTTTGCTCTAGTTGAGAGGTTGATTCACTGCACTGGAAACCAAGTCAGCACCATTGACGGCAAGGTGGATGAGAGACATAGTTAAATGAGCGTCTGGCAAACATGGGTTTTGAAGAGCAAAAAATAGTTGCCTCTTGAATCAGTACCTGGCCTACCAAGCAACCGAGCAATGTAAATGCACTGTGTAATCAGGAGATTGTTAAAGCTATGAGTGATTGTATTCCTGTGAACAGTTGTTACTTATACTAGTAAAGTGGTTGATTTTTTTAATCAAATAAATACAAGCTGGGTGGCTATTTTATGTGTTAAGTTCTGGCCTACCAATGGGACAAGCCTGTACGTCACATTTTTAAAAACGCAGCAGGATCAACTTAGCACTTAAAGATTCTGAGGTTGATAAATTGAGCACCATTAAATGGGGTAATATTATTACCACATATTGCACTGCTTAGAAGCCAGGGGAATCTGGAACTTAATACTACAAATATACATACAAAATGAAGTGTTATTACAAGTGGGAGTGTCGTAGTCGAGGGATCGACAGCATACTGAAACCAGATTACAGGGTCATGGTCTATATTACATACCCAAATAGTCATCATATTAGGCGCCTTGACACAATGGCCCCAATTCCCCTCCTCCATCTCCCCATAAGAAGATCTACCTCTTGGAGGGAATCAGTCGTTGACAGTCTGTAGGGTTTACAGTGCCCTATGCAGGATCTATTTTGGTCACCTTGGACTTGTCTGAAAGTCACTTTGTTTCCACTTGGACTTGTTGATTACCTGGCACCACCACCACTGTTGACTTGTGTCATCTGTACACGAGTCAGGTATCACCATTTCAGCAATTGTTGGACTGTGCGTTTGTCAGGATGAACCACCCCTTGTCAGTGGTTTCCTGTTCGTTCTACTAGTAGATATTCAGAGCCCTCAAGAGTATTAGAAGGCCTCTCCATCACTGCTTTATTTTAAAAAGTATCAAGGGCCTGGGTCACCTTTGATCTTTTCCTAGCCGCCTTTCTAATCCTTCCCTCTCATCCTTCTAATACTCCTTTGCTCCTCAACTCATCTCTTTTTTCTCTCCTTCTCCCCATCTTGGCTCTCTTTCTTCCTTCTTTCCTCATCAAGGATCCAACCACACTCTCTCTGTCTACTTGATTCTTCCCCCCTCGCCCCATCACCTCCTTTGTTTTTCGTATTATGCATACTTGGTTCCCTCTCATATTCTCCTCCTCCAAACAGCTGTTTTCTCTCTGCTTCTCTGGTACCCCTTTCCAGCTCCCCCTCTCTTTTTCTACCTTTTCACTCTTAGTCCTGTTCTCTATCTCCTTTCCACCTCCTTGCCCCTTCTCTAGCGCCTCTGTTCTCCTGTCTCTTCTTCTCCCCCTCCTCGTTCTCATTCTCTCTCTTTCACTTCCACTCTTGAATCTCCTGCCTTCAGCCTCCACTTTCACTATTTTCTCCTTCAACTTCTCTTTTTACTCGCCTCCTTATACCTCTGCGCTCATTATCCCTCCTCTACCTCCAGTATCTCTCTCTTCCTTCCTCGCTGCAGGAAAATGCTCTGCCCTGCACCTCCCTCTCCAGACGCCTAACTCCCACTCTTTCCATCCACACGCTCCCTTTTTATTCTTGCTCAGATGTGACTGTCATGCGAGTGTGCTTCCTGATTGGCCACCGTTTGGGTTGCCTCGCAGGCAGAGTTTAGAGAAGGCTTCTCAACGATGGGCCATTGTGTTATCTTAAACATATGAATTGATAAATACTGTAAGGACAGAGGGGGGAGGTTATATGCAGCATTTCTGGACCTTGAAAAGGCCTTTGACTCTGTGGCTAGGGGATGTATGTGGAAAAAGTTGAAGGACATGAAGGTACACAGCGGTATGCTGCAAATGATAATAAATTGCTATACAAACACTTACGCGGTGGTCCGGGGTAGAAAAACGGGGAGCTGCTCGACGAACTTCATGACAAATCGGTTCTTCGCTAGCCCACCTTCTATTCATATTACCTTTAGCTGATTTTAACCCAATGGCACTCAGCCCTAAAGTCTTCTCTGGTCGTAGGAAAGGTGCCTTCTGCATCATTATTATATGCAGATGATGCAGTTTTAATTGACCTTACACCTGGGGGTTTGCAACAAAGTTTAAAATATGCAGAAACTTATTTTAACAGTAAAAAGTTAAAATTGAATATAAAAAAAAAAATTATGGTTGTTGGGAGTGGGGGAAAGAAAACTACTTACCCTTGGGCCTTAGCAGGTATTAAGATTGGGGTGGTGGATTCCTTTTGTTATTTGGGTGTTTTGTTTGAATAAAATGGCAAGTGGTCGAAACATCTGGATATGTTATGTAAGAAAGCTATGATAAGGCTGGGGCCTTTTCATGTTCTATTAGAGATTTGGGGGTTGAATTAAGCAAAAATGCCTAGAGATATACACAATCTAGGTTGGGACTATTTTGTTATATGGGATCAAAATTTGGGGGTACTCGAAATGTGCAGGGTTGGAGGCTTTACAGAATAAAATCCTGAAAAAACTACTTGGCCTCCAGCCAGGCACACCAAACAGTGCATTGAGACTTGCTCTTGGAATGCCAACCTAGGAAACCCAGGCAAGGCTAAAGTTTGGTACCTTTTTTATGAAAACGTTTATGGGGGAATTTGTGAATCCTAATTTTGCCTGTGCACTTGGTGAATTTGCAAGGGACTGCTTCTGTAAGGTGTACACGTGGTATTCGGAAGGTTGTAAGTTGTTTCAGAGGTGGGAACTGGCTAATACGCTGTTGCAATTGAATTTTAGTGCCCAGAAAGCTAAACTGAGACACACAGTCATCAGCGTTGATCAAGAGAAGGACTGGAAAAAGGTATCTACTCTGAATTCTTTGAGACTGTTCTCCACACTGAGATGTGACAACATGAGAGGAGGGGAAGTATGGAAATTCTCATCACCAGAAAGACGATGGACAGTCTTAATGATACATTTGAATATATTGCCCCTAAATGATCGTATTAAATGGGGGTTGGGGGTATCGACAAATATTTGTTTCTGTAACATGGCCGCCCAGGAGGACTTATGCCATTGCCTATTGATTTGTAAGTATTTCATGGACTTACATAAGAAGTTGTTAAAACGGCACTTTATTTTCAACAAAATTTGGCAGTGTAGGGAGGCCTTGTGGCTTATGAATTGTAATGAGGTTGATTTTATTTATGATTTGTGCGATTATGTCAAGTGTGCTATGATGCTCTGTGCTAGAATCATGCATGTTTAGGTGGGTTTTATAGGGTCACCAAGACTTTGTTTTATATAAAGGTTGTGTGATGTACAGTACGATATGTGGGATGGAGTGGGTGGCTTGCTTTTTAGAATTGGGGTAATGGTTAGCTGATTTTATTGGAGATTTTATCGGTTGTTTTATTGACTCATTATGATTGTATTTGGTGTTTTCTCGAGTTGTTTACATTGTTTGTTTTTAATTTTAATGGAGAAATCTGATTCAATAAACATGACTTGAACTTGACAATGTAACACATCCAGATGCCATCTTGGATTCATTCAATCAGCCGCAATGTTACTGGATTGTTGAAGGTGCCCTAGACATTCTACACCCAAGTCAACTTGAAAGGTTCTGGCACAACTGGATCTGTGCAAGAGGGAATGGGTAAAGCATGTGGACTGATGGGTGACCAGTGCTCCCCGACGTTAGTCTTTCAGTAAGAAGACCTCCCTCTTTGCATCGCTGGGTTGGCAGAAGCCCCATTTAATGGCTACTCGAACAGCAGGTTCCTTGGTCCAACTCTTACTGCACTCCCCACAAGAGAGCCCATTCCTAAACTGCCAACGATTTCTAGGAGCAGCAGGTCTGGGAAAACATACAAGGCTACATATGGACTTGGGAGCCTGGGGGATCTGCCATGTACTTCCTCCAGAGTGTGGGCTGGACCCTTCCCCTTTGGTCATCACAGTCCTATGCTCTAGCATGGAATTTAATCACATAGGACATATACGGGGGAGTCAAACCAATAGGAGAGTCCTAGTAGGTCCAGGCCTTTTCTAACATCAGCCAACCACTCAATTGCATGTGTTCCCCTCCATCAGATCGCCTTTATTTAAACACTTTATCTTGCTGTGTCTCAAAATTTAAATGTGCCTTGAAATATGTGGTAGACATCTGTATAGCGTCAGTCTGCCATCTAGGAGAGTCTCAATTACAAGTCCCTTCTTATGGAGATCCACCCCCCCCCCTGTTTTTTCTGTAATCTAGCCTCAACACATAAAGGCTGTGGGCAGCGGGCATTTTAACAAGTGACAAGCAGAGTAAAGTTACATTAACAGTGATGTTAAAGGACAGACAGGTGAAGGCTAGAAGCAGATGCAAGATTTCGAGTATTAATCTTGTAGAGGACGTCAGTGGCAAAAGAGAATAGGAACAGGTGGGTCTTCAATCATTTGCCAAAGGACATGAGGCAAGGAGAGCAAATTCACATTTGTGATATTTCAGGAATGCCGCAAAAGAGGTGCAAGACTGAAAGTGTACAAACCTGTAGTCATGTTACAGAAACTATGCACCCGTGCAAGTGCAAAGTAGCACGCAAAATTGCACAGTATTAGCACTAGGGCCATGTCTGCCTAGGCAAAAACATTTGGGTCATATTAGAAAAAACCGTTGCACAGTCACAAGTGCAGTTTTCCATAGTATAAGCACTAGGGGCAAATATTAATGTTGTTTGACTACCACTATTCCAAATTATCTACAGTTTGTGCCAGCCATTATGGATTGGGAACCTTGATATATTCTCTGGCCACATGAAAAGTGGTAGTCAAACAACAATAATAATACCAAAAACAAACACATTCACTTGCGGAAGGAAAGTAGGGTATGAGTCAAGCACCATACTGTATAGGGAGTGGACCAGAGCAGTCGGTCTGCATTGAGGCCCATCAGCAGGGCTTTGGGGGGAAGAAATGTAGGTGTGGGAGGCATCTCACTGAGACATAGGGCAGGGAATTATGTTACAGCAAAGGGTGCATTGTGTTTTGCCTGATATTACAAATGTCAATGACAAGTACTCTGCGTAGTTGAACATATTACAAATAAATAAATAAATAAATAAATATGACTGCAGGGACTATGTGATGCAGGCGTATTTCTCCACTTCCTGAACTGAGTCACAATGTGTGGGGTTAAGCAAAATGCAGACATGCAGAGTGATGTGTGCATTCCATGTGCTCCAGAAAGATGCAGGTGGTGGTGGAGCTTCTTACATTGCGAAATGCCCTCTCCGCTCCGCACATAATTTAAATGGCGAACACAGTTACTCATGAAGTATTCTTCGAACACAGAAATTCCAGGCACAGGTGGGTTTCCATTAGAAATGCAGAACTAACACATTTTAACATGCAGCTTTGGAAATCCAGCACAGCCTAACAATATTGAAAAATTACTGATGCAGAGGTTGACAGGATGGCATTTTTCATTTTGCCTTCCTAACCATCTGTCCCAATCCTAGCAAATAAAATGTCCATGTGAAAACTTAATAAAAAATAACTGAAAGCTGAATGTACCACTCCCAGACGCTGTGATGTCTCATACCCAACTCTGTATTCAAAGTAACAGGGAAAATAGAATTTCCATCATATCTGAGTCGTTGATTAAAATACAAATTCTAAATTATGAAATTGAAAAAGATGCCAAAGTGAGAACTTACCCCAAAGCACCATTATGTTCTGAGGAAGAGTTAATAAACTAGCGCACAGTAGAAAAGAGAGGAGTATGTGTATCTCAGTTTTGATAAACCGTTCCCATCAAGCATTACCTTCAAATACCCACCCTCCTACTCATTTAAAAAGATGGTCACGGTCTTGCTCCTGTGGTCTGGGAAACAGGACAGCGTGTGTATTAGATTATTCGGCTCCAAATCGGCTGGCGTTTGTGTTTTTCAACAGCTGGTCTTTGCTGGGTGAAAAAAGGTACCAGGTGAGTTCTTTTGCCGGTGCTCTATCGTGGCTTAATGGGTGTAATACATTACTTTCTTTATCAAACCCAGCAGTGCTCTGAGAATTCTGTGACCTCTCTTCCTGCCTTGACTGCACACAGCATCATTTTGTCTCAGGTTGTGCCTTTTTCTGGAACAATGTATTTTCATTCCAATATTTGCATGCATTTGATATTTGGTCTTCATACTGAAAAGAGTCATCATTCGTTTGAATAATGCTTAAAGATTTTCTTCCCTGGCATTAAGGGCACTAAAGATATAGTGACGCAAATTGAACTGTCTCCACTGTGAGGACATCTTTTGGTCATTTGGTGAGCCGCAGTCAGTGTCAAGTTCCCCTTCCTCAATGTTATCCACTTTCAGGACATTTGTTTGGTGAACTAAAGCATTGAATTAAGCAATAGGCCCCCAGCAGGGGGGCATTACCACTTCAGGTAATGCCCCACGGCCCATAGTTCGCTCGGGCGTTGACGAAGGCCTGGGGCATTACTGAATTGATAATGACACCTGTGCGAGGGGCCTATTGGGGAAAATTGTAAACAAATAAAATGGCTGCCCTGGAAAGGAGAGAAGGGACTACGTGCAGTACCTTCTTTCTTTCCATGACGTCCTGTCACAGATTGGAAGCGGACACGCTGGGGACAGAAGTGGTGCCAGCGCGTCAGCTCCCGAAATGGACAAAAAAGAAGTTAAGTGAGGTTGGGATGGCAGGGAGGGCATTCTGTGACTTGGCGGGGGAGGGGGAGGGAACAACATTTACCTTGATCCCCAGCAGGGGGAAGATGGCAGCCTCCAGCCATGTGGGGCCCATTCCGAGCCTCCTCAATGGCTGAGTGGCTGCCACCCTCGCCGGGGACAGAAAGGAAGGAACATTATGGGGAGACGGATTCGCGGTCAGGTAACACCCTGGTGAGGGCCAATGAGATTGCATGTTACAATCTCATTGTCCCTCGCTGGATACTAAGATCCATTCAATCTTTGAGCGCCCTTCTCACCTTCTCTGCACAAGTCAACACTCGAGATAGCAGTTGTACGCCATGTGCTACCATTCCAAAATTGGGCCCATGAAAAGAACTGTTTTACATTTTTTCATACTGATTTGGTGCCTCACTTTTTACTGTTCGATCCATTGCAATGGAGCAAAGCAAAAAAATGAACAACATCAGTGTCAAAAAAGCATTGAATCCAAGGATGCTCTTAAAAACGTTGTTCAGGGCATCTATCGCCAATTATTCCTCTCTAGTTTACAAAATGACTGCTGCTGTAACAGAGCTTTTTCTAGGATGCTCTCGTTCTGCGCCATGGAGCAACCGAATGACACCAGTAGTTCTCATTAATATGCCCTTTTATGAGGTCTGGCAGTGAGCTCAAGCCCTTTTTAATTAGACCCAATATTGAAACCTAACTTTACACCAAACGTACAGCCATTTGTCTACCCCTTATCCATCACTCAATACAACGTCTGTACAGAAATATCTTTAAATGACGACCATGCAATGTTCAATGATAGATTTTAAACATTGTTGCTCTTCTTAAAGTCTCAAACCTAACTGTCTGCAGTCCCCATGGCTATTTTTGGCAATATCACAGAAACATTACGAATTATTTTTTAAAACATTATTCTTGACCATAGTGCACAATGCCATTTGTTTTATTTTTACTGTTTTAAGCACTAGTCCCCACCTTGTACAAGAAACAGCAAGGAGGATCCTTTTTTTCATTCGTGGCCACAAAACTGTGAAACACCCTACCCAAAACTCTCCTGACTTCCATGAAACGGCTCCAGACTTGGCTTTTCAAACAACCACTTTGAAAGAAATGATAGCTAATAGCAACCGATTAAAGATTGTACACCAGAAATCTGGACTACTTTAAGATGAGCAATTAGAAAACTCTGTTCACTACCATCTGTGGGAAAGCAATTGGATTGATGGACACTCTGCTGCATGATACATGTCCACAGCTGAACCTCAATGAAATCTACTACCAAGAGCCAGGAAGCAACACCCTAAAAGGCCCACCCACTCCTCCCCCACTCATCCCTCAACTAACTCCTCACTACTACAACATTTCCTCCTTACACTACCCACACTCCTTCAGCCAACCAACAAGGTCGGGTGCACTTAGCAGAGTCAGACCCTATCCATCTTCTATCAACAATCATTATGTCAAAGTGTACACTTTACAATCATAGGGCTGTCAATATGGTTAATCTGATTGGTCCGTAACATCCACAAAAAGATGTTCATACTGACACACAGGTTATGGGTACTTCAGGCCTGCATCCATCAATACCACAGGTTTCCAAATTAGTCTTCCAGCTATCCGACTACCATACTCTGCCCTCCTTGCTAACAGAGCCATGTGCAGCGAGGCCAACATTAATGGCAGAGGGACGCAATATAAGACCATGGTACATTACATTTTAATGACAATATACCAAAGGAATGTTAGAACTGCACAGTGGCAACATTATAATTTAAGAATGTGATCTAGAATCCGTTATATAAAATATATCACTAGAATGTCGGTCTTCAGTTGCCCCTTCTGTTGCAAAGTTAAGCCATACATGCAAGCAGGCTACTTCTGCAGGAGTCGGTCTTGATACATTCGGGTTTCACCATCACCGTCATGTGGCCAAAGCTGGATTTGACTTTTATGGACTTATTGATTTACGGTGCGTCACCCTTTCTCAACTCTCATGCTGAACTTTCTTTGCATCTTGTACTCATGGTGGCCCTGAATTATACTGTTCCCATCTTCATCTTGTATCCTGGCTTGCAACATTATGTGTTACTACTGACTTCTGCAATTGTATTCACTCCCCCCTCTTGCTTCTCCACTCTTTTTGACTGCTTACTCTGTTCTCTCCTCTCCCTTTCTCCCTTTTCCGATCTCCTCCCCTCATTTTCTTCTATGTACTTACTCTATCAGAATTGTCCCTGGACCTAGTATGATAGCAACATAGTCTTTCTCCTCCCCCCTCCCCTTACTTGTCTTTTTCCTCCCACCATCCCGCACCAGCACTATCTGAAATGTCGTCAGGCCTAGTACGATAGTCGCTTGTTTTGTGCCCCCCCTCACTTTCTGCACACCTCTCCCTCACCTTTTGTTTTTCTCCGGTTCTACCAGAAATGTCATCAGGCCTAGTACAGTAGTCACCTGTCTGTTTCCATTTCCTTCCCAGCCTCCCGCTCCCTTCCTTATCTATGTATTAGCTCTTGCACTATCTGAAATGTCGTCAGGCCGAGCACGATAGTTAATTTCACATCCTTACAATTCATGGCCTTAAGAATGTCATTGTATTTTCCCTTGTTTCCTCCCTTGCCTTGAAGTGCTTTGAAACACATTGTGTATAGGCGCTATATAAATAAACTATCATATCATACCATATGCACAACTGTTGAGGTCTAACTACCTTTCTAGCCCCATCTAGATTAAAATAAATATTCAGTGTTGCAGCATTCGACGGTAGATGGGTAATATGTACAAACACATACCCATATACATGTTTGTATACATTTTCTACGTTATGCAAGACACATTTTGTAATTCCTGGGAATGGACTGTGGTGTAAAAACATGAATACCATTCCCTCAATTTGGTCAACACCACAACTAGGATGAAATAAAAACTATTCATGAACATGGTTTATGAGCAAAGTCTTGCCATAAGCGGAGTAGCACGGGGATATGCTCCAGCTGCAGGGGCAGGCCATCCCAAACCCTGCCTACGGGATTCAAGGGATCTTCAAGTCAGTCTTTGCAGGCTATATACACTGCGGATCCTTTTAGAAGAAGGCATTCTGACAGCTCATACAGTGACCTGCTGGGCATAGGCTCAGGAGAGCCAACCTGTGCATGGAGTTTACAGCAACACACCCTTTACACTGGTGAACAGTGACTTTTTTTTTTATTTGTATTAGTTTTTTATTGGTTAATTATAACCTTTAACACAAGCAAATAAATACATAATATAGCATAAATATACATTAAAAAACATTTTTCAATCCAAATGATCCTGTAAAAAACATAATGAATGTAATATCTTTAAAATGCCTTGCCATATATAAAAACCTGTTCCTGTTTGTCTGGCATAGAAGGGATTAACATACAGAACATACCATTACATCGGCAGAGCCATCACCAGAATTACTAAACCAAGTTCAGTCATAAAATGCTTTTTAAAAAAACTGCTTTGAAGTGGAACCTTCCAGGCAAGTAGCTACTGAGTACTACAGTGCCACGCCTGTGCCGCGGAACACAATGGGCGCACCCATCCTCTTCCCCTAAATGTGGGTTAGACCTACTGCAAAGGTCACAGTCACACTTCACCTTTTCTCCACTTTATGGAGCTGAAATCTTGGTACGAGAAATGAAGTTAAATAACTTAGATCCACTGAAGAGAATCTTCTTCCCATACGTATTTCAGACTTTCATACAATTGGGGAGACGTTCAGTCATATTGCAAAGTTTCACGAATACTTAGTGATGCCAAATGTACATTTCTTTTGGGTACATGTAAAACATCATAATAAAAACATAAATAAAAAGAGACTCTGTGTATGGTTCATTAAATCTGCGTATAGGACTGAAGGTGCAAGTCGATTGATAAAATGGCTTGAATCTTGGCATTATTTGCAATATTTTCCTAGAACTCTTTACAACGTGCCAATCACTGCTCATATTACTTTGAGTATATCGGAGGGAGGGTCTGGGCTGGATTGATTGGCATTCAGCGCCCTGTCCCTCTGGCCCCACAGCCCCCTCCGTCCACTTCTAGAGATTCCGCTGCAATGGAGACGAATCCCATGCCTCCCAGCTGTAACCTTTTTGGGAATTAAAACAAGTTCTCTGATTGAGCCTTCCTTTCCATAATACTAGCGTGAATCCAGCGAGCAGATCCCGCCTCAGCTCGCAAGCGAGCAACAGTTATGTCATTGCCATCACCTAATGTGCAAACACAGCTTCACCTAGCATCCATCTTGGGAGCAGCTGCCATCTTACAGTGCCTCTTCTCTGCATTGAAAATGACTCAAACAGATTCAACCAAAAAAACTAGCAAGCAGAGGCGTTGCTATGGGGCGGAGGGGGCTGAGGGTGCTGAGGGGGCTATAGAGCTGGGTCATTAGGTTGTAGCCCAGGATAGAAACTCAGTGGCTACAACCAAAAGGCTAGCTAGCCCCGAGTCCCGACATTAGTGTCGCACCGAAACTTTTCCAGACCTAGCCACACAACCCCTGGGCTAGCAAGTGCAAAGAACAAAAGGGCAGACAAAATGTAAAATCAAACAGTGAGCAGGCAAAGAGAAAGAAAACGGCCTTACAATTTCATACAAACATTGGCAAAGCCAAATCATTTGGCTTTTGTATAGGAATGGGTTAGGCATTTGCCAGGCACTGTCACAATGGTAGTACCTGACCAAAAGTTGGCAACAGCTAGAGAATGGCATCTCTATTATATACGCAGGCCAGCATGCCAATCTAATACCTATACAAATGCCAAAACTGTTGGCTTTGTTAATGCTTGTTTTAACAGGCCTTCACAGCAAATAACATCTATAAATCAAGAGGCCAAAGGCACACATGGCTAAGAAATGTTATTACACTAGTAGCATATTTACAGCTGCAATTAAGCCATTAACTATCAGCAGAATGCTTAGAAATAATGCCAAAGGGCCAAAGTTTGTTGTTAATTCTTGAGGTAGTTAGCTCAAAGAGTCCTGGAGAATGTGTTTTGGGTGGGGTGGGGGGTGAGGGGTGGGCGGCAGGTATTTGGTGGGAATGCCCAGGTCGGTTGAGCATTGACAATGGCAGTCAATAGGTGGGTAAAACACCCACAAGCTGCCTCCCTCCTCACATTTCATCACCCTCCTTGCTGGACTTCATTTTAACAGTTTTGGCTTATAGGTGGCACATAAGTACCACCTCCAAGCCAAAACTAAAAAAATATCACAATGAGAAGATTATAGTAAATGGGAAAGGAGGAAGGAGGGGAAATGGAGACAGGGAGGAACCCATCATTTAAAAATGAATCCAGAGACAGGTTGGCTTTCAAATGAGTTGCCCTGAGAAGGTTCATATTTACACTAGCCAATGGAAAAAATAAGAAGTTGACCTTTAGAAAGTCAAATTTAACCAATCTCACTTCAGGCCTACTTCTACAATGTTTATCAAGGATCCCTGAAAATGATTTAATAATCAGAGACAAAACCACTACCAATACCCGACAATAATGAAACACCTAAATTAATATGGCCTCAAAAAGGCTTGGAGATGTTAGGAATGCTCTAGTTCAAAATGTCCATTGACTCTTTTTCTCTATTCAAGAATATATAATGGCAAAATTGATGGTGTTGCTATATCTGCAGGTCAACCTATATTTAAGCAAGTCAACGAGTATTGTTCGAAACAAAGCCAAATCTAATGTTTTGTCATGATTACAATGTTCATGTGAGTAACATATTGTAACATATTCACCAACTCTTCAAATTTACTCTAGTCTTCATTAAAAAACAGTTCTACAAACATTAACAAATGTATCTGTTTGGGATAGTTCAGGTTTTCCTTATTACGGTGTACGGGGGATTTGGGTACACTTTTTGGTGTAACTATAACTATTACCACACAGAGATGAAAGCATTGTTACTTGCACAGATGTCTGGAGTATATACAATTGATATATTTTTAACAGACTGATTTTTTTTCTATTTCAATGATCTCAGAAATGCCATGACACATGCATGTTCACTTCCTCTATCATAGCGTGTATCAAAAACATTTTACATGGAAAACACAAAAATGTCTAATGTGTTATAGGTTTACACATGAGAAGAGTGATTTAACTTACTTCTTCAAAGCCTTCTACAAAGTACTTTTAAAACAAAGCCATCGACAATAGACCAAGTTTGGTTAGAAATAATTCTGGCTTCTTCATTTACAGCCAAATCTACAATACTGCGAATTGCTCATGTGTAAGGGCCAAACTGTGGGCATTATTCATGAGTGAACTCTCCCAAAAAAAGGCAATTATGGCCATTTCAAAAAATACTTTAATCAAGGTTGACATTAGCCTATGGGGATAAGGACGTACTAAAATCGTTCCATACACTGGTAGTAAACAATGTTCTCTCTCTACTGGCCATGAATTTATTTTGAAAATATACTGACTAAACTCGGGAGGATAGCTCAGGGGCAACTCGTTTGCCTTGAAAGCAAGGTGTCACGGAGCACCACAGGTTCGATCCCTGGGTCCGCGCTCAGAAACCTCTGGATATTAAGCGCATTATAAATAACCTTTCCTATCATATAATAAACCACATGAAAATGTGGCACATACGAATCTAAATTCTTCTCGAAGCTGTTCGGTTTTCCTGGTGACAACCAGAGAGATTTCCAAATGATATTGAATTTGATAGAGATATTTTTCAAAGAAAACCGACTTAAAGTACTTCAAAAGGAATCTGGAGAAAAAGGAAACCAGGACAAGGGTTCATGATGCTTTTGTGCATTATTTTCAAGAAAAAAAAAACCAACACACTTTAAAGGTACACTCAAATGTTGGAGATTGCCCACATGATGAAAACTACCATTCTGGCCGTTCTATATACATCCTATATCAAAGGTTTCCTGTTTGGCATAAATACATGTGCAGGAAAGCATGGTTTTGCACTTCACCTTTGAAGCTGGGCATGCATAAATCTTAATGGGGCCAAACTCACTAAGCAAGGTTATTCCACTCAACATGCATTCATACAAACAACACTGCTGGGATTTTAACAGTGTCCACAGGTTCTACTTCTTCCACCTACTAGCTTGAGGCTCCTCGTCCCCTTAGCTTCGCCTAATCTCCTTTGGAAAAGTCCTTCATGTTGTATTCATTTACTTTGGTGAAATATCACAACATAGAAGAGAGCCATAACTGCAAAAACGTACTTTAGCATGCAACTTCTTGAACACGTTCAACTGGTTTATTCTAAAAGAATCCTCCTCACAAGGATGCACTATTATTGAGTTAGTAAATAAAGACAGAGGACCTCATTCCAAGTTTGATGGTATTTTGTCAGTAAATCTGCTGAAATAATGCCCAAAATGGATTACTGTTAACACCACCTGATCCCATGGGTTTACTCCGAGAATACAAGTGGTTTTAGGACGTAACCCAACTTTTTGCCCCTCAATGCCAAGCTTGGAATGAGGCCCAGAGTGGGTCATTTCCATTATGAAGCGGGATAGGAAAAGTGGTGGTTAATGTGTTTACTGACAGTTTTTCTGATCCGCCTCATATTGGTACATTTGACAGGCAGAATTGGGGAGCTAGGGGGACATATGTCCACCTCCGTTTCCCGCTCTGCAGGACAATTGCAGCACCCCAGACAGCACAGACTTTCATTATGGCAGTAATACAATGGATTCCTTTGGAATACTCCTTATATTATCACCTTGTAAATGCAGGCGGATTACATCGGAATCTTTTGTAAATGCCCCCGCAATCATTAACTGTAGGAGGCATTTGCAAGTGTCCAACAACATAGTAAAAAAAAAAAGAAGAGTAATGGCAATTTTGTCTTTATTTGTTTTTCAGGTTTCCACTATGCAGTGGAAATTAGGACAATTTCACAGGGGGTATTTTTTGCAAATATGTAGTACTTTTGTGCAATATACCCTTGGAAAGAAACTGATCCACAGACGGTTTTGTAAAATTGACGATCTCATATTGCAAGTATGGATCTAGTATTGAATTGACATATTATTTATCTTAAAGTCAAACCTGCTTATGTAATTGAATGTTACCATTGTAAACTCAACGTAGTGTAAACTCAACGTATTTTAAGGAAAAATAAACGCCTGAATCATTGTCCACCTTTTTTACTTTACAAAAAAAAAGACCACTGCCATTTTAGCTCCATCGTCTCGTGTATTATTTAACAAAGCCTCAGTGCAGGTACGGTGGTGCTGCTTTTCAAATAGTGATAGACGCCTCTCCCCAAAAAGAGGCCAAGCCCAATCCTCTACTTTCATTCTTAAGTCTAACTTGAAGGCACAGTGGAAAGGAACCATCCCCAAAATGGGTGCCTCCCGATAGCTGACATCCATTGAAAGCCCATAAAGTACAGGCGCTGGAGGTAAGAGACATTCGGATTGGCTAGCAGAATGAATGTATAGAACCTACATGCCCCTCACGTGACTCACGTTTGTGTGATGCCAAGTAAGGAGGCAGGCTTGCTGTTGTGCTGCGCGCTCCTTTTGTACCGATGACTTTACTGGCACAGTGTAGTCAAACAAACTTTTATTCGTACAGATGTACCGCACTAACCGAGCAAAGTGTACTTCACGACCAACGGTATGGCGTCCTTTGGTAGTGGAAAACGAAGTCCCTAGGCGATAACTGCCCACTTAGGGCTGACAGAAATTATACAACCGGATCCGTGATGGGGTGACTGATCTATGGTTCGATTTAGAAGAACATTCTATAATGTAGAAACAGTGACCTATTACTATTTCATCTGCATCCAAATAAAACAACACATTGCTTTGCAGCTTTGACAGCACATGTCATGCGGGCCCTGCCGAAAGAGAACAAGGACATGTTCATGGGTTAAAAATCGCATTTTGTATTTGCATTAATTGTTTTGATTAAGCGCATAGCTTGCCCAAAGAGCACACAGAGTGTGACAGAGGATAGCATCCAACGTAGTCAAAGAAAATATGATATATTACAAAGAAACAGACACTACCTGAAGACATTTAAAGCTAAAGGTCAACAACCAGGATGATCAGTTTCCAAAATGGAAAGAATACTTGGGGTAGAATGAGAAACTGACCGTAGCATTGTGACTCTGACTCCAGAAATTGCTGTGCTCAGCAATTTTCTTTTTTCTTTGCTCATGCTTGCAAGGAGACAAGCTTGAAGAAGAAAGCATACTGAGTGATTGGACACCACCATGAATCTGGGATGCAGCCAATGCGTGCCAATAGCGTTGTCTGTTGCTATGCCAACCCACCGATTCTGCTTCTGAACACCTTTCACTTCCTCTCTTTAACATCACTTTGGCCACACCATAGATTTCAAAACCAAAATGGCAGTCGGGTCATCCTGTAGTGACTTTAAGGAGTGAAAGCATAAATACACCGACTGGGAGCTGCAAGAAACTGGATCATTAAGAGACCGTTGGTTTACTGGTATTATAATTCTAAATGCGTTGGCCGTTCATCTCTCCTTAAAGGAACACATCATGAAAATCTTCAAAGTACTGATAAGAACAAGCTTTAATTATCGGGTTTGCTTTAACTTCAAAGCAAAGGTCAGATAACTCAGCGGTAAAACGAAATGTGTTTCCTGAACTTTTCTCACAGTAAAAATGGAAGGCGTGGAGCTGATCTCCATGGTGATTTGTACACTGGGTGCTGCCAGTGCCATAACATTCTTCCTTTTGCCATATACGGAAGGAAAGAAAATGCTAATTCCAAATACTAGTCTAGCGATGGTTAACAACGCATAAAACGGTCACCCATTCACACGTGCGTAAAATCAAAACTTGAATATTGGCCAGCTTCTTTTTATGGATGACGCGACGTATGGCATTTTTACATATACATATATGCAAATAAAGAATAGGGGAAGCCTGTTACCCTATGGGTCTCAATAGCGCAACTAATTTACAATTGGCCTTAGTGGGGAGAGAGGCGGGAGAACGTATAGCAGCTAGGAATAATTGTCACTAATGATCCCTTGTTTTAAGGTTCATCAGTTTCCTATACAGCCCTAGGCCTGTGGAGTCAAACAGGGATATCTCCCTCGTTTATTTGTAGACTAATGTACAGGCCTGTGTATATGGGCCACAGTGCAGGTTTTCATTGACGCAGGAAGACCACTATCAATCCTATGCCTACAGCTCCTTCTAGAGGTGTCAACAAGCCAAGCTGTGCGAATTGGACCACTATAACAAGTGAAGCTATGCAAATTGGCATCGTCTCTATGTAGCATAAGGAAACCGCTCCCTCTAGCGGTGACAACAGGTGAAGTTACTGCATCGGACAAACATACAGGGACAAACATACATCTGGCCTTTTATTATATTTTCAGATTAGATCAGATAGAAGCAGAAAAATCTCTCCCAGAACACGTTAGTAAAACAAGCAGTGGCAATGCTAATAGTTTTGGCGTTTGTAGTTTGTTGCATTTTACATTTAGCATGGAGGGAAGGAATGAGGAATGACAGCACAGGGAAGAAGAAATGACAGCATGGCAGGGAATTAAGGGCAGTGCTGTGGGGCAAGGGGAACACTGTAGAGGAAGGAATGAGAAATAAATGGCAACATGAGGGGAAATAAATCCAATTAGCTAAACCTAGGCCAGCAACAGTATACAGGAGCACTCTACAACATTTGAAGGAAGAATTGGCAGTGCAAATGGTGGGGAAAGAGTGACAGCACAAAAGATGGGGAGGGAGCGACAGCACACGGGTAAGGAGAGACAGAGCAAGTGGAGGAATGAACAACAGAAAGGGGGAGGGAGAGAGCAGAGGGGGACGGAGCTGCAGTGCAAAGGGGGAAGGAGCGGCAGTGCAAAGGCAGCAATGCAAAGGGAGTAGGAGCGGCAGTGAAAGGGTGAAGGAGACCCAGCGAGAGGGGGAAGAAGAAGCAGCAAAAGGGGACGGAGCGGCAGCGCAATGGGGAGGAAGGAGCAAAAGCTCAATGGGGAGGAAGGAGCGACAGCGCAATGGGGAGGAAGGAGCGACAGCGCAATGGGGAGGAAGGAGCGACAGCGCAATGGGGAGGAAGGAGCGACAGCGCAATGGGGAGGAAGGAGCGACAGTGCACAGTGAAGGAGTGACAGCAACGAGGGGAAAGAGCACCAGTGCATGCGAAATGGACTGATGGTGCAAAATGGACAGAGTGACAGCGCAAGGGGTGAGGAAAGACTGTGCAAGTGAGGGAGGAGGGACAGCACAGAGTGAGAAGAGGGACAGCGCAGAGTGGGAAGAGGGACAGCGCAGAGTGGGAAGAGGGACAGCGCAGAGTGGGAAGGAGGGACAGCGCAGAGGGGAAGGAGGGACAGCGCAGAGGGGAAGGAGGGACAGCGCAGAGGGGGAGGAAGAGACAGAGCAATGGGGAGGAAGAGACAGCAATGGGGAGGAAGGAGAGACAGAGCAATGGGGAAGAAGGAGCAACAGCGCAATGGAGAAGAAGGAGCAACAGCGCAATGGGGAGGAAGGAGCAACAGCGCAATGGGGAGGAAGGAGCAACAGCGCAATGGGGAGGAAGGAGCAACAGCGCAATGGGGAGGAAGGAGCAACATCGCAATGGGGAGGAAGGAGCAACATCGCAATGGGGAGGAAGGAGCGACAGCGCAATGGGGACGGAGCACCAGTGCATGCGAAATGGAGTGATGGTGCAAAATGGACAGAGTGACAGCGCAAGGGGTGAGGAAAGACTGCGCAAGTGAGGGAGGAGGGACAGCACAGAGTGGGAAGAGGGACAGCACAGAGTGGGAAGAGGGACAGCACAGAGTGGGAAGAGGGACAGCACAGAGTGGGAAGAGGGACAGCGCAAAGGGGAAGGAGGGACAGCGCAAAGGGGAAGGAGGGACAGCGCAAAGGGGAAGGAGGGACAGCGCAAAGGGGAAGGAGGGACAGCGCAAAGGGGAAGGAGGGACAGCGCAAAGGGGAAGGAGGGACAGCGCAAAGGGGAAGGAGGGACAGCACAAGGGGGCAGGAGGAGGGAAGCACAAGGGGGCAGGAGGAGGGAAGCACAAGGGGGCAGGAGGAGGGAAGCACAAGGGGGCAGGAGGAGCGAAGCACAAGGGGGCAGGAGGAGGGAAGCACAAGGGGGCAGGAGGAGGGAAGCACAAGGGGGCAGGAGGAGGGAAGCACAAGGGGGCAGGAGGAGGGAAGCACAAGGGGGCAGGAGGAGGGAAGCACAAGGGGGCAGGAGGAGGGAAGCACAAGGGGGCAGGAGGAGGGAGCAGAAGGGGGTCAGGAGGGACAGCACAAGGTGGAAAAAAGCACAATCAGGGAGTACATCTGTTGGTTGTATGTATAATTGCAGTCTGGTCGTAGATGTCATACCATTGCTCCCGGGAGGTAAAGGAATTGTAGGTTAAAATGGGATGTACAATGTCTCCAACAGATGCCCTATGGTGGCAGAATAACACAGGGAAAGTGGTCATGCCACTAGCATTATTGAACACTGCACTGCCACAATTGCATCATCCCACACACACAGGAAGAGAGGCAATTGCTGCCCGCATTGGAGAAACATAGTTCTGTCCTAATTTGGTGGAACACGTGGCTGAATTTGTCAGTAATTGTTTGACGTGTAAACAGTTTACAGCAGGGCATACATTGAGACTTGCGAGAGGAGCCAAAACTCGGCCAGTGGGCCCATTCCAGCATTTACATGTAGACTACGTTGACATGATTCAAGTGTGTCAAGGATACTGCTAGATGATATTGGTTGTATGCCCATTCTCCAGGTGGATTGACGCAGGCCCCTGTTCACATGCAGACACTCTCAGAGCGGCCAAATTCTTGGTCAAGGAAGTGTTCCCAAGATGTTTGTGAGGTCCTGCGGTCTGACAATGGCCCTCACTTTGCCAATCGGATGTTCCAGCACATCACCACATTGCTGGGCATTCAACACAATATCGCCTATGCCTACCATCCGCAAGCAAATGGGGTGTGTGAACGCCTGCCTGGTCTCCTGAAGGAGGCCATTGCCAAAACACAGCAGAGCACAAAGAAAAATTGGCTGCACTGCTTGCCTCTCGCCTTGTATGCATTGAGCAATAAACCGACCACCATTTAATGCCCCATGAGGTAGTAACAGGACGGCACATGCATCTCCCACAAGAGCAGCGAAAGACTGAGAACAGTGCAGGTGTGTTAGGACAGAAAAATGCATGAGCACATTACTTCCTTGATTGCTAGTGCCTCTTATCGCTCGCCAGATAAAGTGACACCGTGGGGTTGGGGGCCCAGAAGATGGCGGAGAGCAACGATGACAACACACCACAAGACTTGGATTTAACAACCCACTGAATGTAGGGGATATCATACTGTTAAAAAAAACTTTGTTAGGTGCTGGAATGTGTCACGATTTGCAGGACCTCACATTATAGAAAATATGGCAGACCATGCTGTCAAGCTAGAGGGGAAGTTGGTCTGGAACCCCCTTGCTGACATCAAGCCCTACAAAGCAGCATCCTCACCTGGCAACATGATCGACAGGGCCAACGTTCAACAAATGGAAGAGCAACAAGCAAACTTTGAGCATACGCGGACAAGTGGAGGACACTGAATGGTTACCCGATCATTGGCAGCAGAGTTAAGGAACGGACTTCTCATAGATTTAGAGTGAGGAAACACTGTTTGTTATTTTGTTCTCTACACACCTTAATGTAGCCATATTGTTGTTTATGATTATTCCTAGTCGTATTGTTGTGTTTATATTTTGGAGGATCTCATGTGTTGCAAGTGCTACCGCTGTATTCTCTACTAACATTCCCCCAACCGAAGCAGGTGGAGCGACAATGTCTGGTGGACAGGAGAACAATTCGGCCACGGTAAGGCGAGGTAAGTTCAGTGGTGACACAGACATGAAAGGGGTAGACATGAATCTCACTGAAACAGTTTGAGTGTCTAATAACATGTGGTATGAATAGATAATTTATTTGAATTTTTGAGTAGGCTGCTACATGCCCGAAGACCACAGAGCACAGCAAGAGAGAGGAGAAGCAGAACAAGATTACAGGAAGGTCAATCAGGAAGGAGGTCGTTAGTCAGCCAGATTAAAGACAAGAGTTTTTATACTTTTCTTAAAAATTGCTAAAGACTGAGATGCTTTAGTGGCAGGCGGAAGGGTGCTCCATTCCCACCGAGCATGGAAATCAAAAGGTAGCTTCTGCACATTTTTTCAGAAGAAAGTGAGGTTGAGTCAGCTGAGGAATATCAGAA
This sequence comes from Ambystoma mexicanum, assembly GCF_040938575.1. Lineage (NCBI taxonomy): Eukaryota > Metazoa > Chordata > Amphibia > Caudata > Ambystomatidae > Ambystoma > Ambystoma mexicanum. The sequence continues at coordinate 761,391,306 of NC_090932.1, read as the reverse complement.
GAGCGCAGCTCCCGATGGGAGAGTTTCGATGAGTCTCCTAGATAAAGGGAAGCACACTTATTCTGAAATTTAAAGGCGAGAGACAGTATCTTGTGCCTTATTCTCTGCCTGACTGGAAGCCAATGCAGTTCCCTCCTAAAGGCTGTTACATGATCGCGCCTAGATAGATCAAAAACTGCTTTCACAGCCCCATTTTGAGTAGTCTGGATGCGGTGGATATTGGCTTGTGAGGTGTCAAATAGTAAACTATTACAATAGTCTAACCGTAAGTTCACAAGTGATGATGCCAGGAGCGCTCTATTAACAACAGAGAGATATGGTCTGATCTGATGACTCAACTTGATTACATGACCACAGGATGAACATAACTGTGATACTTGTTTCTTCATGAATAACTCAGCATCTAGGTACACCCCAAGAGTTTTTACTGAATTACAGACAGCAATGGTAGTACCCGCAATTTCAAAATGTGAATTTAGAGTATGGAGCTTCTTCAGGCGAGGACGAGACGCCATTATGAGAAGCTCAGTTTTGGAGTCGGTAAGGGCGAGAGAGTTTTTCACCATCCAAATCTGTATTTTATTGTAGACTAGATTAACTGTATCAGTATCCTTAGAATACTCACCAGATAGACATGACCAAAGTAGGTAAGGAAAACACTGGGGAGAGCTGCTATGCCTGCTTGTTAATCCCCTATGCCATGAGTGCCTCCAGAACATTCATAGAAACTGAAATACTGGCAGCAAGAGCCCAATGCTTAGTGTACCTATCGATGGTGACCACTCGAGGAAGGTTTCAAGGGAAGACAGCGACATTACGATGAATGTCCAGAGCAATGTTTCTGTTTGAGGATAGTTACATAAAAACATTAGACATGATGAACAATTATTGGCAGCTAGATGAAGCTATACAGTACATAACTGATGGGTCTGACAAAAGACTATCACCCTCAAGGAACTGCCATGTCCCTGGACGAAAGTGAAAGAAACTGGAGGAGAGTCTGGCGGCTGGGAAAGACCGCAGATACTTGTATATGCATGGCCAAGTGTACGCAGAAGATGGGTGGATGGATGAAAGGATGGAGTGGTAGGGAGCAAGGCACTGACACTAGCAAAATCACCAGTGATCAAGGTACGGGAAGAAAATGGCAAATGCCTGAAGGAATGGGAGGTTAGTGCAAAGTTACTAACATGGGTGGAGAATGAAGCTGGACCAATGCCGATAATACCTCTGAAGACACCAGCACTCTGTTATCAGAACAATGGTGCAGTTGAAGTTGGCGAGAATGTTGGATGTAGAAGCATTGAAAAACATGCAGCTATGAAGCCAGGAACAGCAGTACTGATGGACCACTACTAGGCATGCGGATCGAAGGCATACGAGAAGCTGCCACCCGACTGGGGATGAGTTTGCTTGTTGGTACACATCAATATGCCATCATTGGTCGTGCCCCAAAAAGATGTGAAGATCGATGAGTTCACGAAGACGGACACTAACAAAAGGAAGAAGAGGTCGTGGAGGGGGTACCAACAGCCAGGAGAGAGGGCAAGCTGAATTGAGCAGAGTAAAGAAAGGAGGAAATTACTTCTCAGACGCATCAGAGACAGCGCTAGATTAAGTTCCGGCAGAACACCGACAGTTCAGTAAGACACAAATGTTCTTCGCAGTAATATTACCATCTGTGCAAGCATACACAAATGCAAAATCTCTGCAGATTAGCTGTTGGGGGTTGATGGTGACAAACTCCACAGTGAATGGGTTCAATGTAATAAAAGAAGAGCTCCGAGTAGTAAGGTTGGTGGCACTTCAGAACAGATACATTCTGGATCTGTTTAAAGCAATGGTGCTAGGCCCTGAAGACCCTCGCATATGGAAACAAGGCACAATCACCATACACTAGTGATACGACAGACACAAGGTTCGATTTCCAAGTACTAGGGTTTATTGCAAAGCAAATATATTCTCAGTCGGCCGACTCGGGTCTAACGTCTTGCAACGTGTGTCACCCAGACCTCGTGAGACGCAAGAGAGCGAACATTCTACAACAGTATCATTTATATGAAAAGACAATCATACAATCTCTTTGTGACATGTAAAAACAATCCATAATGTATTTTCTTGAGCTAGGGTTCGGTATTGACAATTATGACAAATATGACACATTATGACACATTTCTTACTCAATCTATATTACTCGTTTTAGCAACAGTTGCAATTTGCAGTAAGCAGACATGTTTCTTTGTTATGAAGAACACAAGGCACTTGTTCAGCAAGGATACTGTGTTCGTAGGGGAGACACATTCCAAAGCGTGTTATCTACTGGTTTCTATTCGTGAACTAGGGGTCAGTCTGCTTTAAGAAGAGCCCCGAAGGGGGGCCACTTGGAAAGTACAATCCATGTTTAATGGCCTGTTTCTCCAGTTTCAGCGAGACCGGCCGGCACCTGGGCCACTGATTAAATGCCTTTCTGCTCGCCTTCAAGGACTTGTGAGGGAGGAAAACAATCTGTTTCTGTACTGTTTGGCATTTGTGTCTGGGCCGATCTCTCAACATGTAGACTGTGGCCTCGTTCTGTGCATGATCTTTTGGAATAAAATACATTTTGCAAAGCGTTTAACAGAAGGGAAGAGAAAGCAAATGCGGATGTTACACACAAAATGGATGCCCTACTGTTATGCTGACGATTCCCTGTTGGCGATGTAGGGCACTTGATGCGATTGGTTTTCGGCCAACATAATATACCTTCTATACTTGGTTAGGGTCGTTTCTAGACTTACAATGGAAGGAGGTGTTTGTGCACAATTTGGGAGTTCCTGTTGCACGTTCATACTTGTAAATAACGGACACAATGGTACGCTGTCAGAAGCAGAATTTCAAATATCCCAGATGCATGCCAAAATGGAGGAAGAGGCAAAGGGGACTGAAAAGGACCAGAGCTGTATAGCATACATCTGGTCATGGATGCCATCATGGTTGTTAGATGGACTAAAGGTGATAATGGGAGCACTAGTACTGGTAGCAATATCAATGTGCGGGATACAAATGTGCATGGCAAAATGCAAGAAGACGGCGGAGGAAGCTATTGGGATGCAGGTCTTGATGGATGTGAACATAGGAGGGGCAAAGGACGAGTTTGTGGCAGAGAGAAACAAGATAAAAGAGAGAATAGCGACGTGTGAATTGTTCCCACTTGGAGCAATGAAGTTGGATAACCCATTCAATGCAAAGTACTATGAAGGGAAGTGGGTGTGGTGCAACCCCGAAGGAGTGTGATGTTATATGAACTGGTCCTTTGATGATCATACAAACTACTATGAACAGCTCAGAGGAATAATGAAGATATGGCAGCCAAGAGCAAAAGGACTATCGTATAAGGATGTGGTCGACAAGTTGACAAGAGGGGGGACTGAAGAGGGAGTCGGGATCCTAGGACCCCCCCCTCCGATCAAGTTCAGGACAAGACGGAAGGCCAGAAAACACTGCAACCACCCATTCTATTTTGGACGTATCCTGAATGCACCAATAATCAATAAATACACTGAGAGGTACCCTCTCAGTCAGCCATACAGACAAGGTGCGGTACAAATGTATCCATGCAGGAATGAAAAGCCACAGGCCATGGTCAGGGACACCTATATGGACAGCCTGGACTAAGCACGAAGAAGCCATGTTGCTGACGTCATTAGAGACCCCACGACATAGCAGTGTTGGACATGAAGCACTCGTGCAATTCGCACAGTGTGACAGAAACACACACTTGAATACATGAAGAACACAAGCGTACACATCTACAGTTAGAGAGCAGACACATATACATACTGTCATTGCTTTTATTATTTTTGTCATTAGCCGAATGCAGCAATGCAGAAACCGCAAGGTACAAGAGATACGGAGCAAAGCTTGCAGATGCTTAAATGTGAATAATTATGGAACTGCAGGAGCACCTATAGAACCTGACAGAGGAAAGTGTGACTAACCTATGGAAAATATAGAATAACATGGGCAAAGTAGAAACTGCATTATAAGGTTTAGGAAAATGACAGCAGGCCTCAAATCATTGAGCAGGAGATGAGCTGAGCCGATTCAGGCTACACAGTGAGCAAGACGCGTGAAACGAGGCCCAAAGCCAAGGACAAGAGCTTTGGAGACATTCCAGTCCTCAGACAAGGGGACCAGCTGCAGAGAAAGGGACTACATTCTCATAATTGTCCCAGGAGGATAGTTCAGTGGTAACGTGTGCACCTTGGAAGCAAGCCGGCATGAAGCAACACAGATTTGATCCCCGGGTCCGCACTTACAAACCTCTGGGTATTTAAGTGCATTATAAATACGCAACTAAGATAAAAAAACAATTATGCAACTAAAAAAAATGATTCCTGTAACAGCACCTCGATACCTGCGGGCTGTGTTAAAAATGCAAAAATAAAAAAACAATTTTGAGCTGCAAAGTTCAATTTTACGGCCTCCAAACGCGTGATGCAGGTGAAGCAGACAATGGACAGTGATCGGTGGTGAGAAAGGAGAGCCGATCCCAGGCAGCCAGACATGGACTGCAACAAATGAGCAACAAAGTGTTGTGACAAGCTGGACATGGTCTCATAGGCAAAGGTGGTGCACACAAGTTACAATACAGGCACATAATTGTTCACATCACCTTGAGAAGGTGCACACTGAACTGAGAACCACTACGGATCCCAGGGCTGGGGACGTCAGCTCTAGACAATCACAGTTTAGTACCTAAGTGGTGGTTAGCAACAGGAGAGAGCCAATGGTAAGCCATTATTCTGCAACAATGTAGTAAGTTGGATTTTTCGGGAAGGGACAGGCCAGCCACCTGACATGGAAATGCCAGTAGAATAACATGTATATGTACCCATATAGGTTATTATGCTCCTGATGGCCAATTCCACGCCGCGGTAGGTTTCTGGAGAGAGGCCCAAGTAATGACAGAGGAGTGATGTGTTTTCAAGACAAAACTGGCCTGCACAGCATTTACTATGTGACATGCTGGAATTTTTCTGAGTTCTTGTATCGATCCCTGTTGGTTTTGTCTGTAATAAACCGCAATTTGAACTTGCCGTTGACTGAGTCCTCTGTGTATACTGGGGAGGGAGTTGGGCCCTCCAAGTCCGCGTACTTCCAGCATCGTTCTGGCATACCTAGGAGTTCTCCCTAACAAGTCTCATTCCAAGCTGTTAGGATATCAGCTTGTTCACCTCCTTGAAATGACAGAACAATACATATTCTCAAACAGTGTGGGACATTGCCCACATCCTCCTATTTTTTTTAAAGATGACATTTCCCATGATTTGGAAATTTGATTTTTACCCCGTCTCTTGAGTCTCACACATTTTCTTTCAAAGTATTTCATAAATCGGTTTGATGGGCCCAGTACAATAACATTTGAAGTACTTTGAAAAGGTCAACTTCTTGTTGTCTTTGTTTCATTCTGGATGGCATTTTTTATTAAGTTTAGTTTTCACCTGTTCCATTATGAGGTTGTGATTTGCATATATAATTGAGTGGAAAAAGTTATTTCTGCTTGCGATGCAAGTTTCAACGTATCCTACCCTCTGTGTGCTATCCTCTAAACAAAAACCATGAATCTCCCGTTGTTCATAAAATTTACAAGGACATGCCCTCCAATCTTTGCAAATGGCAAAAGAATTGATGGCCAGAACTTCCCAGTGTATACAATATTTACTGCATCCTTACCTCCGCTGTTGTCCTTATTCCAAACATCTCTTTTCATACACTTGCCTGCCAGATCCCCAGAATCTGAAATACATCATAATCCCACAGGTGATTCCCACCAGGGATCCTCTCACTACAAAATGTCTTTTCTACCTTATTCCCAATTAAGCAAATCCAGGAAATTGTACACCTCCTTTCCTTCCTGAGACTGCCCACTACCCTCATTCACCACACTAATTTCCACTCCTCTTGACTTTACACCCCAAATCTTCATCCAACTTCACTCTCATCCAAGAGGCCACACTAGAAGGTGTCCTTTAAAACATGTAGGATTCAGACTCTCCCATTTATATGAGCTGTTAAACAAAACTATACCCTTAGCTCTGTGGCTAAATGGACAATTGAAAGCGCCTTTTCACTCCTTTTCCAACCCCCCTTCGAAAAAATGTTATGTAACCATCACAGATGCACCTCCATTGATCATGTTCGTTTAACTGCAATTCCCTATTACCTTATTTAGTAGACCTATATATACCTCCTATGGCTGCTGGTTGGGATCACAAATCCAACATGGCCCATCAACCTTACACACATTTGTGACTCAAAGTTTGTGGGCTAACTGTGCACTGACAACCCCCCACAGAACATCATCCCCGTCTACTTAGGAGCTACCATTGAACTGAGCACCCCCAGAATAGCTGTGAAACACCCCCTCCTTGAACTTTAAGAGTTCCTTAGCTGCACAACGCCCCCACCCCTATAGGCTGACTTTGAAATGGAGAAGTTGGCAAAAAAGGATATGGCCTTGTGCCGAGACATCCTACTGGTCCCTTAGTGACAACTCTCAACTCTTACTCAGGCCGCATGGCATGAAAAACGAATGTGTGAAGCTGCAAGCACGGGTTAAACTATGTGAAACAATCAACAGTGACTGGCCCAGGTGGACTTAACAGTTGTTCAGCATGCAAAAAGATGGGTCTCACCTTTTTTTATTTTAGCAATCGTTTGCCCATTTGATTTGTATAAATAGGTCTATATGGATGCTCGTCACCTCAAAGGATTATTCTGGGTGTACTATTGGAGAACACTAATTGCAACAGCTTAATCCTTTCTTTGCATTTGATAATGGCCTAACTCTCTAGGCTGCTCCCAGTGCCCTTAGTATTGAAACAGCCAAAGCCCTACATCATGTGAAGAACCTGTCTTGTTATATGTCTTGCAATTTCCAGACACATTTTTGTTAGGGTGAGTATTGTGACCGATGAAAAACACAGAGCCCAACTTCTATTACTCAGTCAAAGGGGTTCTTGCTGAATCCCTAACACAGACCTGTTTCAAATACATTATGTGCCTTCTTTTGTACCCAAAATGCACTTTGCCTTTATGCAAATCGCCAGTCTTCGGTTCAATGAAGAAAAACTGTGTTTCAGGACATGGCCTGTGTCACACCCCATTGACCCCGCCTACCCTCAAAACGAGGAAGGTGTTCCCAGAGTGCATTTTTTTCCATTTCCTGCACCGGTCATAACGTTTGTTCAAAGTGTTTGTTTCCGATGCTCAGCGGATAAACAATTACCCCAAAATATATGCTATCTGGTTCCTTACAGTCCTAATATACATGCAGATGGAGTGACAGAGAAAAACGGCTGCAAGCAGAGGAGTGAGATCAAGCAATGCTAGTGTTGTGGGTTCTGGCACACTTGGGATAAAGCGAAAGCTCAGCCCCACTTAACTTAGTACCCATCAGAGAATAACAGATTACCTCAAGGGGCAGAAAACAGGACGACAAAACCAAGCCAGACATTGTAATGGCAGCAATGCTATAGCAACGTGGGCTGTCCAAAAGCAACACAGGGACTGTGTAATTCGTTTTCCTTACACAAGGCTTACTAGAGGGTGGTGAGAGTAAACGATAACCATACTGCAAAAAAGTCAAATCAAAACTAGTAATAATTAGTAGCAGACTGACTTTTTGTATATTAACCAAAAAGTCAAAGGGCCTCATTACAAATATGGCACAGTGGGAAAAGATTGGCGGTAAAGAAATTATCGCCAATGTTACCACTCTGCCATACTACGAGTATGGCCCTGGAGTGGAGGATTTACCTCTAGCATCGGGCTGGAGGTGAATCCCCCAACTCTCTGCTGAAAAATCAGCAAAATCGGTGGAATTAATGCAGCGGAATTACTGCAGCAGTAATTCCGCCAATAAAGCCCCATGGAGTCCTATGGGGATTTACACCGCCACCGCCACTTGTGATCTGTCAGTAATTCCGCCCTACCAAGTGGCGGTAACGGTAATTAAGTTGGGTGGTATTCTGGCCCAACTCGTAATGTGGCCCAAACTGAGACGCAGAATCTGGGACTGTGTAGTACAGAAGCAGAAGCATTATTAGGAAACCATTTAAGAGCCGCATTACGAGTTGGGTGGTATTCCAGTGCCAACAGACGACAAGTGGTGCTGGCTGTGTGAGCCCCCATTGGGGATTTCGGCAGAATTACTGCCGGCGGATCTAGCCCACTGCTGTAATTCTGATGATTTTGCAGCATGATGATGGAGGTCAATCCCCCACTCCAGGGCCACCTTGCAGTACGGCAGAGTGGGGAAATTGGCAGTAATTCCGTGACCGTCACTTTTTTCCCGCACCACCATATTCGCAATGAGGCCCTCATCCTGGTTATCGCAATCACGAGTTACTGAAATACACGGTTTCAGGAAAATTATCACATTTTGATTCGGAAGTTACAGAAAGTGAATCTAAAGAGGGTGTTAAAGGGTCCCAACCCAGACACAAGGCAGAAAGAATACACGAACAAACGCTCCACATTGACAAGGCTACCAAGGGCCGCGCTGATGCGAACTGAGCTAAGCTGTTGCGTGTGAAAGCAGAGCGGCAAATCGCGACGCACTGTTCCGATTTCGCACTAAATGCCTTCACAAATATGCAGGCTGCATGCCAGCCGAGTACAGGTGCAAAGCTTTCAACAATAACAAGCAGCTGGTGTAATGTTAAAGGTCAGCTCGCAGAGTGAGTGACAAACACAAGGAGGACTGTGAAATAAGGGCGGGCTTTTCATAGTCTTGGCCCACTGGCATTTCTCGTTCCCCAGCAGCAGCTGTGTTCAGTCAGGCTGCTCCCAAGACGCTAGCGTGAAGCTGACAGGGCTTCAGTAAATACAGTTTTCCTACACCAAAAATGGAGGTAGCCCAGAGAAATATGCCTGCCTGTAATTATGCTTCCCCTTATATCAGATACGCATAGTGCATCTACTTATTCGAACGCACTGTTCTCGAATAGCAGTGTCCCGCATGCCCTTTGTTGTTTATGTTTAAGCCTCTTTAAATTGCAGCCACACTGTGCCGTCTCACTAGGACATCACGCCAGTCGAAAATGGAAGTCATATTTCACTGGCAGGACCTTGAAGCAGGGACGTATTGCTTGTTCGCTGTTCCCTGGGTGTCTGGTGGTGTGGTTGAGGGAAGGAAGGTGGCACTAGAGCAGGGGCCGTCAACCTGCGGCTCTCCAGATATTTTGGACTCTGACTCCCATGATCTCTCACCATTCACTATGCTGGCTACGGTTGATGGTATTGGTAGTCCAAAACATCTGGAGAGCCATAAGTGGCAGACCCCTGCACTAGAGGAAGGTGGGGAGAGTGGCAGGACCCCAGGTATTTGTTTGACACTTTTTTAATTCATCTCTCATGCCTCACCGCTTTCCCCCTGTACTGCGTCTCATGCTCCCCGAGTCCTTTTCATTTATTTGTGGTTGAAAACATTCTAGGAGAAGAAGGCACTTACAATCATAGACAAGAAGTGCCTCGTCTGTGAAATATGTTCAGGTACCCAGACCCCGACAGCACCGGCTCAAACTAAGCAATGATTCACACTACAATGCCTTGCTCTATCAAGTCCTTTATAATGTACCCAATAAAAAAAAAGTGATACTAGACATTTCCAAATCTTCCTAAAACACGGACCTAAACAGGAACTTTAACGATAGTGACCACTACAGACTTGAGGACAAAAGGATACAGCTGACACGTGACCCCTACGTCACGCACAACACCCTCAGCAACTTCATGCCCCAGAACGCAAAGTGTTGTATTGCAGAAAAGCCAGAACTGCCTGCCATTGTTTCATAAGATGTAAGGGCATTTGACAGTTATTGAAGGATGGTCCGGAGTTGGTTGGAACCCCAGACACCCCTTTGATACAAACAACTAAAATAAGGGGTTAGGCAGGTTAGCTGTGCTAAAGGTCTACAATGCAGCTTGTTCAATTAACTTAACTCTCACAATTGCTCTTATGTTAGTACTAGTGGCCCAGAGTGTGGCGAGAAGACCAAGGTGAAGCTCTTCAAAGCATCACAACGTGCACAAGGCTGGCAGCAGAGGTCGCATATGTTGAAGAAAGTTCTTGTTTTGGCAGCTCTGTACTACTCCCAAGGATTTATTTTGCACTTGCAAAAAAACATTCTGCGTGCAATCAAAGGTCTTGTTCTCATCTCTCGGGTGATCTGCGCGCAGTCACACAGGTGAAAATTGTCCCTCCATGGCAAAACCAGGGACCCTTTTAGTTCCCCTAACTTCATTAGTTTGCTCTTGTTAACAGTATGAACTCGTGAAATTCGATTCGCTGGCTGTGTAAAAGATACGCTGCTTTTTTCCAAATGTGTGTTGCATTTTCTCTTGCCCGTGATGCTGTGCTGGACTTGCCTGAACACATCTGCAGTTGCATTTCTTCAAATAGTGCACCTCTTTCTGGGACTTTCTCTTATGCTTTTCCCAGGAAGAAGTGTGTGTGTGTGTGTGTGTCTGTCAGGTCCCAGCCAACGTGGCACGTCTGACTTCTGGAATTTTCTAATCAATTTATCACAGTCACGTAGCACGCAATGGTACACGCTGTGGGTCCTGGGCCACTTAATATAGGACAGGGGTAAAGCTCCCAAATGCAACGTAATCTCAGGCCCAGCTATAGATCAGACTGGGGACAATATGACCAGTTGACATCAATGATGACACTGGGATGTTCCAAATATCTATCATTTCAAGGTAGGTGATTCCTATAGCTGATGTACCAACCTGATTTGGTTCCACTATGAGGACAGGGTTGGGTACATCTTTGAACTTTGACAGATCCACCAAAGGCCACACTGGCCGAGTATGGGCCAGGGAGATCAAGCCAGTTTGATTCATACAATCACCAAATGTAAGTCACCCCAATACCAGGCTGTCCTCTACTTGCAGGGTGCAGGTAGCAAAGGAAGGACGTTGTTCTCACATCACCATCAACATCCTCCCACACTCAAGGGACAGGCGATCCTCTGAAGTGTCCAATCCATTGCTGTTCTGATAGTCTTTGAGATGGTGACTTACCAGATCCAATGATCTCACTAGGAAATATCCCTTGGAACCTGCTTCTCAAAATGACACCCGCATAGCTAAAGCCAGCCTCACACCAGTGTCCTGTCCTGTAGAGGGCATTTGAGGTCAGCAGGCATAATGAAGGGGTGGAGTTAGACTAGCCATTGAGTGAAAAGTGGATGTGACAAGTGGTTCCACCCTCTTGCTTTTCTGTTGGGGATACCTCACTTCCTTTTGCCTCCACTTCCTGCAGGATAAGAAATCTGGCTATGATGTAATAAGGCAAGGGTTGTTTGTTACAGCAACAGGGATTGGAGCCCTTACAGCAGGCTTGGTTTTGTCCAATCCCCAGAGACAATTTGTTTTTATAAGGAAGCAGTCTCCCAATCGTTGCTTAATTCATTCGTGGACTTTCTAGAATACAAGATTATATCACTGGATGTCTTTCAAGAGTGTAGCCCATTCCAAAGTCCTATAAAGGGCTGGTGAAGAGAGAAGACATGCACGATAAAGGAGAGCTTTGTTCAGTAACCATCCCCAGGGAAAAGTAGGGATGACAGCTGTTTGGACCAAGGTCTTCTTCACTGCCAGCTGCACTGGAACTAGATTAAGGATCCCATGTATGTTCCAGCCAAGTTCACTGGAGTGGAAGTGCAAAAGAAAAGGACGTTCCTTGTCCTGGAGGTCCTATATAGCAACCACAAAACCCAAGAGCAACTGGAATCTTGTTTGCACAGCTTTGAACTGCATTCAAACAATGCTGGACACCCTTTTAGTTGACAAAGGACCTGTGGTGCGGCTTTTGGTTCTCCACGACTTCAAAGTGCTCACTTGCATCTTCGAACTGGCTTGACACGCTTTGCACCAGCAGCACTCTTCGCCGCCTTGATTTTAACACCAGCTCACCACTGCGGAAGCTTTCAACGTATCACTTTTTCGAGCACTGCATGGAACCAACAAGATCTCAACTTGACCAGACCCGGAAACAGATTTGAACTGCTGGAAGCCATTGCGCCATGCACTGACTCGACCCAGAGGTAACACCATCTCGAATAGACTCTACCAATGATCCAAACCTGTTGGACCCTTCGAACCTCACCACATCAAATGCCGACATAAACCAAACAGAGCCAAGACTCCACACCAACTCTATGCTTGCATCATCATGCTATGCTGCATCTCAAACAGGGTTCAGCCACAAGGAAAGCATTCAAAAGTCTAGTTCAACACTGTCCAACCACCAAGATCAGGGACAAGGTAGTGTTAAGAGGCCCTATATCCTGGTCCACCTTTTGGGACCATAGTGATCGATAAGCACCTGTTTCAATCCTTTTCCTGAAAGGCATATCTTTTTTGAAAATGGACAGTGCTACACTTACTTACCGGAACACCGCTCCTTAATTACACAGAGTTCCATGCATTACTATCTGCAACTTCTGTGCTCTTTTGTAAAGGAGTGGGATTTCTGCTTGCATTTTAGATACTTATTTGCATTTTCTATTGTGACTCCACAATTGTATAGAACCTTGAGTGGACATTATTTTACTTTGGACTGTTATACTATTGATGCTTTGGTCGTTACTGTTATCACCTCACACCCCTGCTGACAGTGTAGGCTGTCCTCTGCCCACTTTACCACAGAAGGCGGTGTACACATCAGGATGTGTTTGTGTTATCTTTATAAAAGTAGTAGTGTGGATTTGTGTGTGTGATTTAGCCACTATTGATCCCTGTATTCCTGCAGAGAAGTGGTAATTTGCTCGCACTTGGCTGATCAATTTATTGAAGAAATGTGATGGCTGCAGCCTCTAAAATTGGCAGTTCTACTTAGTGACTCATCCTCTTGTGGTCGAAACATTGTAAAAAATTAAGATTAGAAATAATTCCTGTTTACAAAATCTTAGTATGCAGTGGGCATTGTGTACATCACCTTGATATGGTCAATGTAAAAATCTCAGAGGAGACAATTCTTGATATTGCACGATTTATTGGATCGAGGAAGTAAGTGGGCTTAATGAATTCACGTAAAGTGATATCTTCAGGTTAGAAAGTACTGGGGAAATGCCAAAGCACACACATTGCACTGCATAATTTCTCGCAATGTGTTCACCATCATGGTATAGCGCAGCCTGGATGGTTTGACACTAATTGCACAGCTCATCTTTCACACAACAATCCTGCCCCAAGCAGAAACAATAAAAAATATATAATCAATATTATTGCTCTTCATGCACGGTCAGTATACTTCTCACACTGCACCCAGTCAATGCTTTTGGATAATTCAAATGAGCGGAAGATAATGAAAGAAAGGTCTTTGCAACAAAGCAACACATTAAAAATATTCATGCCAGTACAGACACTTAAAATTAAACACAGCAAGGACAAAATGTGTAAAGGTAGTGCAACAAAGCAGCAACCTCAAATATAAAAAAGTGTGTCAAGGAAAATATCATAAATCAGTCAAGGACAAAAGTCAACATTCTCCAGTCGCCTTGGCGACATGCCGGCAGTCACACAAGCATGGCACATTCAATAAACATAACCAGACAACCCCAGATGTCGAGCCCACTGACTTTTACTGATATTCACCCTGTCTCTGGAACCAGTTACAAATGCAGTGAAGACTCTCCCCTCCATCCTACACTTCAGGAAGGACCCGAAGACTCTACCCTTCAAAGGACATCTCCAATCAGTGTTTGTTCCACTCAACCCTACTTCTGCACCTCGGGGGAGTGGGAGGTGTCCCAGTGAGCCTCACTACCAATGCCAGCCAACTCTGCTACACTTTCACCCTACCTATAACCCCGGGGGGGCATCCTACTTTGCTTCCCCGCTAGTTTTTCCCTTTTAAAATGCCATACATGTATATGGTTAGAGGTGCAAAATGGATTATAGTGAGTAACACTCTTTTACTGTATTGGGTTGCGAGCAGGTCCACGATTAACAGAATTAAAATGAAGAATACCAACACCATATGAATAACATTGTACCACTTCATGTCAAAGTTTGAGTGAAACAATATATCACATAAATGTTATGACCGTACCGACACAGCATAACAAAACTAGTATTGTATATAAAATAAAAACACTTTAAGGATTCTCCTAATGAACTCCAACTACCTGGACCAAATATTCTAATACTTTCCATGGACATAAAGACTCGCGGTTATTTAGAAAAACACTCAATACTCATCCATGCTATTATCTGTCAATTTTATGACTCATTATTAAGAAAGTGATCGCATGAATTTGGGGGCTAGAGATACACTTTAGAACAATCATCTAATAAACATGTTCAAGAAATGTAGCCTCAACTTCTTTTTAACACCATGTATATATTATGACAAGGAATAAGCACTTAACAAGTTACAACATGGAATACAATGGTTGTTCAGATGGTAATATAAAGAATTGGAAGAAAATAGCTGTCCATTTTGCTCTTGCGACAATCGAGACAATAAAACACTTGATATGTACTTGCCCAGCTGTGAGAAAGCAGAGACTACTACATCTAAAGAAATACTTCACAGACACGAGTACACTAACTGCATAGGAATGGTGGTCCCCGCTTATATACAGAGAGAAAAAAACTCCTTATATGTGCCGGGGTAAACTTCCTGGATGAGATACTAGGAAACAAGATAATGTTTGACGAATAGACATTCAGACACGTCAAGATGATCATGATAAGAAACGGACCACTATCCGGTAGTAAGATGGACAAGGAGACAAAAAAACTTTTGTTTCAATGTATGGACTGTAAGACAAAGAAGGTGGAGGGAAATAATAATGTTTATGTGTATAAACAGTTTGGCCCAAACTAGAACACAATAAACAAAACAAAAAAACGAAAAAAAATACAAATATACAAATGAAAAAAGAAAGGAAGTGATAAAAATAGCATAAGTGGAAACCCGGAACGAATATTCTACTTCTATCCCTAACAACAGTTGAAGAGGTTTCCATTGATCTTTCAGTGTAAACATACAGTTTACACTGGAAAGTTCCCCTCTTTTATTTACGCGTGAATAAAAAGTTATTGATACCACATCACATACATTAGAAAAAGGAGTTCTCTTCATGCCCAATCTATAAATAATTTGTTACCAATAAGTAAACATTTCCAATCTCAACCAAGCAATATGGTCACATTATAAAATGCCTTTGCCAAATGCTATGTTACAAACATTGGCCTCATTACAAGTTTGGTGGTATTGAATCCAAGCAGAATTAATGGTGTTTGCATTTATTACAGCGGATTTACCACTGGATTACAAGTGGTGGAAGTCCACATTTTGTGGAGTCCATAGGACTCCATTGAGATTTTGGCAGAATTACACTGGCGGTAATTCCGTCCATTTTAGGCATTAAGGCAGTGGACTCTCTGGGCTTTTGATGGAGAAAAATCCTCTACCTCACCGCTAAACCTGTGATATGGCAGTACAGTAAAATGGCAGAAATGGAACTACTGCCATGTTACTGCTGTTTTTTTACCATACTGCAATACTTGTAATGAGGCTATGTTAGGGCGTCATAAAGTGAGACACAGGAAACAGATTCACTTTTCTAAAATAAAATGGTTTATTTCTTTTTGTCAGGATGGAGTAAGGCCTAACTTGCCCTATGCTAAGGTGGGTTGTCGCTACCTAAAGAAACTAAGGATATTTTATGTCATTAAGTTAAACTCAAGTCTGTCTGTGTCCAAAACCTATACTTGCCCTCACAACTAAAGATGTACAATGACCCTCATTACGAGTCCAGCGGTAGCCGTGCCGGTAAAACCGGCAGGCTGCTGCCGGACCCGTAGGGATTTACCGGCTCTGGACTTGCTGGAATTACCCAGGCATTACAGCCCCGGTGATCTGGTAATTCCGGAGCCGGCATTCTGTAAATCCCCATTCCTGTGGACTGGCACCATACGGTAATAGTACCAGTGTTTCCGAGTTAGTCTCCGGCCGGTGGCGTTACACCCGCCAGGGCAGACCTGGCACGTGTAATACCACACGGCCAAAGGACTCGTAGTTAGCTGGTCTGGAAAAATGGTGCCGGTACAGTTTTACCGGCACCGTTAAATCCGGACTGGCTAACTTGTAATGAGGCCCAATGTGTAGGGATGTCAGCAACAAAAAGAAATCATGTTCTAAAATAAAAAGCAGTGAGCTTCTTCCAGCTCCGGACTTGCTTTTCAGCTTCCCCTTCCTCAAGTTCAAAATTGTTCCTCAAAAAGGCCTTGGGATTCCCTTCCCCAAGTTCGGCACAGTTCCAAAAGGTTTTGGGGGTTTCCCTTCCCAGAGTTCAACACAGTTCAAAAAAGATCTCTGGGTTCCCTTCACCAAGTAGGCAGCTCTTCCAGCCTCAAAACAGTCCGTTCAAATCTCCCGGCTTTCAATAATGTTCCTAATGAACTTTATAACCTTTTAGGCTTTTCAACACTTTTCAAGTAGGGGTTACTCAGTCTAGGTGCAGTTGTCAGAACACACGGTCCAACCATTAATGGTCACGCAACTGATAACCCTTGGCAGTTTTCTATATTAACATATACTCATTGAACTTCCTTGCCAACACAAGCTTTCTCTCTGAACCTGTGTCATTAGTCCACTTTCAATTCTGTTTCTATCTGGCAGTCTCTTAACTCTGCCACAAAATTAAATGTCACACAACTTGCTTTGTGGTTTTCATTCCTTTTCACCACCTTGTCCATAAGTGCTCATCACTTTCTTTTCACTTATTCCATAAGTGTTCATTACTGACTTTCACTTTATTCATACTTTCACATTGTCCATCAATGTATCTCTTGCTTTCACTTACTCCATAAAAGCTCATCACTGGTTTTCACTTTGTTCATAATTTCACATTACTTTCTTTTCACTCGTGTGGTGTTTTCATATACTTTGCATATCTTTCCTCTAGTTCGGTATTCAATAATACTCTTTGTTTCTCAAAAAGTTCTTTGCAGCTAGCTCTGTATTCAAAATTCTTCCATTTGTTCTCGAGACCCATTCATTATAAGTTTTAATTCAATCAGCATTTTCCTCTGCCCAAATCCAATCCCTTGAGCGCCCCGGCATGAGTGTCCCTTCTCTGAAAATCATCAGTGGACGGCCGCTCCTCAGGGTGCCTTTGGTTTCTTCTCCGGCTTTCTCTCGCTCCCCTTTCACTTGTCGGGAGCTCCGGCAAGCAGCATTCGCCTCTTCTGAACCTTGCTGCTGCGGTCGGAATCACACTGGAGTCTTCTGTGTCCCATAGCTCTGGCTGTGGACACATAGCACAGGTGACTGCAGGGCTCTCGATCCCTTTTGGCCTACTCAGGCCTCGGCATCTTCCTCACTCCTCTGCAGCGTTCTGCGTCCTTTTTACCGGCCCCTCTCCAGCCTGCGCTAGGTTGCCGCCTCCTTCTCCCCAGGCGGGTTGCTCCTCTCTCTTGCCGGTCCCTCATTTTATGCACTTGCAGCCTCTCAATTGGTTGCAATTACAAGTCCATTGCCTGACCATAGTTAACTTTATTAATGGGACATGCCTGACCTTTGTATTGGTGCTCCATAGTCCTCTTCCTCGTCTCAGTACCAAAGTGGTGTGCATGAATGGAAGTGTGCATAACTCCCAGTTGCCTCCTCCTCGTCCCAGTCTTCATTTTTCTGTATTAACAAAAGGAGGTTGATGTGGTTGTAACGTGCCCATATAAGAAGGTGTCCTCCTAGTTGACCTCTTCCTTGTCCCTCTATAATGATGGTATTTCCGAGGGTCATTTTGAAAGGAAGAAAAGGAGGGGTTTTGACAATACGCTATAAAGGTTGCAGGGACTGAAGGTTCATTGTGAAATGGGAAGGGGAAATACCGTGCCTCACCCAAGGACATCCTCCCTCCATTCCCCAAATCTCCTCCACCCTCATGATCCTCCCTCACATATCCACCTTGAGGGTCAGGATCTAGTAGCAATGGCCTTTCTCTGGGCACCCGAGAACAGGCCATCAAGGGTAAAGAAGTGAGGATGTCCTCAGATTCCTCACAGCTCCTAATCATTTGTGCTCATGACATG
The DNA here is from genome assembly GCF_040938575.1 of Ambystoma mexicanum. Lineage (NCBI taxonomy): Eukaryota > Metazoa > Chordata > Amphibia > Caudata > Ambystomatidae > Ambystoma > Ambystoma mexicanum. The sequence goes on along the minus strand of NC_090932.1, from coordinate 761,373,207 downwards.
CACGCTGATGGGCACTTGTTTTTAGTAACACTTTACCCTACATTTAATCAACGCCACTGAAAAAACAGAGTAGCACACTGCAGCAGCAGAACGGGTATTACTACTTAAACACATTCCACTGGAAAGGAGGTGGCTCAGCAACAAGGTTTAAGCATTATCTGTTCCAGAATGATTTTAGATTTAAAACAAAGCACAAAGGGCTTCCCTCAAAGGTTCATTAAATGTACAGCAATGGATTAATTTATAGTTATCATTCTGCCCAACTGAAATGTTCAAGGTAAACTAGCAAAAACGATGCCTTTTAAATTAAAACGAATTTGTTCCAAAGTGTGCTTAATACGCTGAATAATCATTGCCACCCACGTGCAAATGCATTGCTAACACTTGCTGTCGAGAAACAGGCCGAGAACTGCATTCCAGAGGTACAAAGCCAAGGGTCACCTAACAAGTCAGTTCGAAAATGGCTAGCACGAGGCTTCAACATGTACTATTAAATACTGCACTTTCAAGGCACTGCATTACCTTCTAAACGTTTACTCCAAAGTGCTGAGGTTCATTTTACTAGAGAGTCCATTTAAAAAAAAAAGAAAAAGGTTTTGAACATTAAAAAGAATAGCACAATTTACCATTATCATTGATGAAAAAGTATTTATTTTATTTTGATTTGCAACGCACCATAAGCAAAAGGTCACTTTAATGTACCAGGAAAGAAAGGGAAGTGAATAAGAGGTAAGGATAGCACAGGGGCAACGCGGTGGTCTTGGAAGAGCAACGGAGGTTCGAATACTGGATACGCACTTAGAAACCGAAATTAGGATTGGTATTATGCACGTTATAAAAAAATACAATTAAATACATTAAATAAGTAAACAATTGACCATTGGCAGTGACAAAACAACGTTTCGGCTGCTATAAACAAACTTTATGCAAAAAATGAACCAAGAGTCAATTGGTGGACCATGGAGAACAGTGCCACAAGAAGTAGAGCGATCATCAAGCAATTTAGCTAGTAGCCCGTTTTCTGAGGTATATTTCAGGACAGGGGGTGGGGTGGGGTGTACAAACCGCAGTGCTATACATTTTTTTGGGACTGTGACTCCCAGGATCCCTCACCATTCAATATGCAGTCTAGAGCTGATGGCAGCTGTGGTCAAAAACAACTGCAGAGACAGAGACTGCAGACTTCGGCTTAGTATTATCAATGGTATTTGGTGAAAATATCCCTGTTGATTAATCGAAATAAAAAAAAATCAATTTAGAAAGACAGCTCGAACACCACTCTGAGCAGTTTTTCTGAATCGAATTGGGTGTGCCAGGCTGGACAGGCGTGCTGGGCCGGAAAAGGGAGGTCACAGGTGTCCCAGGCAACAGGTAAGAGTGTGCGGGGGGAATGTCTGTGATGGGAAAGGAGGGGGGAGGGGACGGGTGAGCGGGTAAATGTAGAAATGTAGAGAGCACGGAGAGGGTGAGGGTGGGATGGCATTCGCAGAGGGTCGGGGGCTGAACACACTCTCTCAGGATGTGATAATTCAGCATTTTGAAAGTCACTCAAAATAAATCGGTCATTTTGTGTCCGCCCTTCAAAATGCAGAAAAACCACATATAACTTAATCAACAGATGCTACATTTAGGGTTCTCTGATCCCTTTGACAGGCCTCACAAGGTCAAATGATCTCCTCAAGGGACCCAGCACTAGAATATTTTCATCAACGTTTATTTGTGATATGCACTATGCTGGCGCCAAATAAACCCAGAGCCAGAATGAAAAATACTTTTTCTGGCAAAATGTCTATCAAAAGTAATGCTCGTAGGATTCCCAGGGGTAAGAAGCAGGGGCTCTGTGGAGACCAAAAGACCGACATCCCTATATGTGTCAAGAGGGCTTATTTCATGGCTCTGCAGAGATAACAGAATCTGCCAATGACCCTTAGATTGGTCAAGGGTACAGATCCTATCTTCTATTGTAGGGATTGGTTTTGTATCAGATCTTGAAATCTCGTTAACCTTTCTAAAACTGATGTGAAACCTCCAGAAACTATACAATGGGGGTGGGAGGGAAGGGACCTGTAGTCCGTGGATGGTTCAATGACACCCCATGTTAACATCTTCTGGATCTCATCTTGCAATGCCTCTCACCTCGTTCATGCAGTTGGTAGGGTAGAATGCAAACAACATTTCTAGGCCAGGTCTCTATTGAAAGAAAAAATCCCAGTTGCTCTTCCAGGCTTTGCCCTAAAAACATCTTAGAACAGGTTTGTCCAACTCCAGGTCTCGAGGGCCAGAACCCTGACAGGCTTTCAGGATAGCCCCATTAATATTCATGAGAACAAATGTGCATACTTTTCGAATCATGATGTGCAAGTGTATCTCATGAATACTAAAGAGCGATATGTGGAAAAGCCAACATGGTTCCAGCCCTCAATGCCTGGAGCTGGACAACCCTGCTTTGGAATTAACTTGAATCTGGTCCTTTGGTATCATTTTCAGTTAACTAGCAGAGTTATCTGTTGACGGGTGGACCTATGTCCTTGCTGTCAATTCAGGGAAACCAGGATCCTTCCAAGCATTTTACCACTGGTCACCAATGGATACTTTCTCAGGAGAGCCAGAAGAATATATAGGTGTTTCTGAGTCTCCTGACTATCAATTTCTCTCACCAAGCAGATCTGTTCCTTGGTGGTCTGGATGTACTGACTGACGTCTTGCCTCCTGTCTGCCCAACCTTCCTTGAGTAAGTCCAGGACATTTGACATTTCGGGGCTCCCTTCTGTAGATCACCTCAAAGGCTGATAATCCTCTGGAAGCTTGAGGGAGGTCTTCCTTTCTGCGAATAGGGGCCGGGGTACAGTTCATCCCTGTTCCTGATGACTTCTATGACCAATTTCCACAAGAGGAATTTCTGGATCTAGTTGCATTAAGTCAGAGCTGGATTTAACTGAATGTGGGATCAATATGTGGGGGTTTATAGGTTTTCTATATGGAGGAAGTTTTTAAGTTTCAACATAAAGGTTTAACCCGGGCCAGTAAGAATTTCCTCAAGTACCCTGATCCAAGCGAAATAAGGCACTAAATATCTCAGAATATATTTTTGGGTGTTATTCCTTCAGGCAAATGCCTTAGCGTACTCGGCAGCATAATCCACAATCACTACATTATAATTGTCCTTGGATTTCAAGGGGCTTAGGTTGCCCCAAAATGTTCATCTCTAATCTCAAGAAATACACAAGTAGCAATAATTCTCTAGTCATACCACACTACAAGTGGGATTTTGCCACAAGATTGTCTTTATGTTGGAAGATGCCTGGCCAAAAAACCTATGGCAGATGTGGTCTTGCTTCTTTGCAATGTCTTTGTGGCCTGCTGACAAATGGAAACTTGCTAAGTCTAGAACTGACTTTCTGAATGGTAGAGATAGTAACAATTGATATTGGGTTGCCTATTGCCCACTGGAATATTTTTAACTTGGTACAATAGTCCATGTTTCTTTAAAAAATACAGAAATGTTTTAATTTGTCCTTATTTCAAGGATATCACTAGCTTAAAAGGTCCAGTTTATAACCTGGTTTTGATGGTGAACTATTGACTAGGAACTGAGAAAGGGAGGACCCAGAATCAGTCTTGCCCCTCCCAAAGGAGGTCAAGTCAGTAACCTCGAATGGTTGGTTCGGTGGGTAGGTGCATTTATAATTTAGATTATGGGAGCTCCCTTCTAAGACAACACAGGTTTACACCCATGATTGAACAACAAGGCATTAACCACCCCCTTAAGTCCTGCTCTATTACTCCAGCTTCCACATCAATCCCAAATCCCACTGCCAGGCCCGAATTTGCAATTACTCTGCAGTGGTTACTTTCAGGACTCTGAGGCCAGTGGAAATCTGAGAGACGCGTCCTGGAGGAATATCCTTCTCTTCATCACTACACAAGTCAAATATAGTGGATTCTGGGTTAACTTTAGAAGGAGGTATGGCTGCCCTCATAACTCTCACTACCCGTAAATCAATTATTGGAGGTCTTGGGTGGGCTTCCAGACTAGCCTTTGTGGATTCCACTTCTAGAACCATCTGTCATGTAGTTGAGCGATCTTCACAAAGGACCCAACACCACAAAGGTTAATTCAGGATATGTACATGGTTGGGGTCAAGGAAACAAAAATGCAAACATAAGTCAAAATGGCAAAGACTTCTTCAGTAAGAAAACATGTTTCTCAAAAGTACTTAGGATTGCCCGAGCCTCTCCTAGGTGTCAATCAGTTTCCAATAGAAAATGTTCCTACTTTACTGTATGTGGTTTTCTAGCTTTTGGCGTCTTGTCCTTGGTTGGAAGATCGGTTTACTTGGCTTTGGTAGAGCGATAGCTGGTCTGGTCTGATTTCCCAAAAACACAAAGCTTTTGCCAGCTAGGAGACTACATCCTGGGCTTTATAGGGTGACTTAGAGGACCATTAAAGGAGAACACTTAAATATCTATGTTACAGCGCTTAGAAATTGTGGAAATACCACATGAAGCTGTACATGATATTTTATTTGATTGTTACTATACCAATGGCTGCCAATATATTTACACCCCATTACGAATTCAGCCATCAAAAATGTAGTGTTGGACAATTTTTTGAAAAGGACTTAGAATAGTTCGAATAGCCAAACTCACTAGTAAAAATATATACTTTACCTAGACAAAGAATTCCACTAAAGCCTGAGCAGAGCTTCTGTAGAGAACACACACAACAACAACCTGATATAACGCGTTACTGGTATGACTGATGCGTCTAACACATCATTGGTGTTGACCAGTGCTAATCCGATTGTGTAAAGCAGCCAAGTCACACCATTCAAATTCACAAAAGCCAATTTAAACCTCACTACCTGTAAAAAAGAACCACTAGCCATTAAGGACTGTAATCATCATCTTGAATTATCAGATCAAGTGCATATCATAACCGACCATTGCTAGTTGAATATTTCAAAACAGCACCATCCACACTAGAACTGGAAGTGAACTTCCTGTGATGGCCACTAGGGGTGCTGTGGAGTGTGCGACTTGACAAATGGATTTTCCTAATTCACATTTCAGGTGAAAGATTTTTTCCAAAACTTTTTAAACCCACCATAACTTTCTTGGTGTTGTGAATATATATATATATATATATATATATATATATATATATATATATATATATATATATATATATATATATATATAGCCACCAAAGAATGGCATTTGACATTTTTTACATTGTGGTTAAACAAACTGCATTTAGTCAATGTTGTCAGGGCAAGGGTCGTGCAAACGTCTTTAGTAACTAAGAGTAACAAAAAATAATAAACATGTTCTTATATAAACCAGTAGCAGTAATACGGCAACACAAAAATTGGATTCTTCTTCCTTGGGGAATATTTAAAAAACCAGCATTGATCTAGTTGTACAGGTCCTTGTCCCTAAAGGGGTACCCTAAGCTACAAAATAGTGTTCAAGGTAGTGGCCAACAGAAACAATCTAAAATCCGATTCTTAACCAGTGCTTGGGTTTGTGGCTACCCTGAGCCATAACAGAAATGTCAACATTCTTGGCCAACGAAAGTGTTCACAAAAGCTAGTCTCAAATGTCCAACCCTAAGCTTACATAGCAAAACAGAAAAGGTACTGCTGAGAAGATTCTTCCAAGAGTTGCTAATAGTGTGGACCCTCCATCAGGGCTCTCTACTGTGACGTGTTTTTTGAATCCACTCACATATTTCAGACTGCACAGCTTCTCCTCTCTCCTGGGCTTCACAACTTTCACTTGTTGGCTTTTCCCATCCTTTCCAGCTTCTTAGCATTCACATCAGGTATCTCCTAGACCTTGAGTTTCTCAACCTTTCCCAGGGTTTAAGCTTCATAATGTCTTCGGAGGCTTTTCTTCAGTATCATGCCATTATATCGCCATCTATTACAACAAATTCAATTTCATCACATTTTTTAGAGGGATGTTTGCCGATTTGTAGAGGGGGGTTGGTTTGAGGTATTATTTAAGGTGGGGGATGACAGTAGGGCCCTTCCCCCGCATTAATTTGAAGCAAAAAATCCCCCCAAAAATGTGATGAAAACGAATTAGTTGTAATGGAATCGATGTAATCACATAGATCCCTTCTCTTCATCCTGGCAACATTAACTTGCAGACTTCTCCTTGCCCTGTTGGGAAAAAGCGACGATCGTCCCAGGCCCCCCAAGAGGTTTTGAATGCGGCAGAGGCCTAAGAGTGTGTTGTAGATACCTGGGAAGGATATAGGGGGGGAGGGAGCATTGATAGAAGCTGCATTATGGGTATGTTAGAATTTAGGTAGATGTAGATTGCACTTGGCCAATGCCATTTTAGCAAACAGCAGCCATCTTGAAATTGTGGCCTGTTGCAGCGCTGCAGCCCGGTCCTTAGGCCCGTGGACAGAACATAGAGATGCGTGTGTAAACTCAGGGTAGGGTTGCAGCCTGGGCAGCAGTGAGAAAGACCAAATCTGTGGAGACTCAAACCTTTTATTGTCTTATACGGTTAGCATTTGTATCTCAGAAGGAATGGACCCTGCCAGGACATGAGGTGGCCGAGAGCTCCCTGTAAAACGTTATCCCACGAGAAGGCGGGCACGAGCCTCTGACCTTCACCAGTCCAAACCCTAATTTTTAGTGCCCAGATGCCCATGTCTCAAGACACCAGCATTCCAGTGTACCTGTCAATCCCAGACCACTGACCATAAAACGGTTAGTGTGCTACTCCATCAGAAAGATCATAGAAGAAAGAGTGCCTGTGATTGTGCTGCGAGGTGCCAGGGAGGGAAACTAACACAGTTAAGTATGGGGTGTAAAGAACTGGAACAGCACTGATGCGTCTATGATCAAGCAGGGGCTTAGAGTTAGTGCGACCTCGAAAGCAGCCTCTGCGCCCATGTCTGCAGTACCAGGTGCACATTAGGCCGGAGAAAGGAGATGTGCTGAATGCTTTTTATTATTGCCAATTAGGAGCCCTGCACTACATGATATACGAAGAAGGATCCCACGTGGAAGGAGGACAGGCGAAGCTGGGACCAATGGCCTGCCATCCCCTATGCAGCAGGCCGCCTATGTATTGGGTCGCACCAACCAGCTATGTTGATTTGTAACCTATGTGATGTATACCAGCTGTGATGCTTTTCACCTTTAAAACATCCTGCTAGTGCGGATTTCACTAGAGCGCTCCATGGCAGCAGAGTTCTTTGCTATCGTGTACTTGTTTCTATGAGAATATAGCTTGTTCTACTTGCAAGAGGTGTGCTGGGCTTTTTTCACTAGTGGGTTGTATTTTCTCTGGTGTGAGCATAGGCAGGCTTTTGTACAGCCCTTATGTTTTCTCAGCATTTACCCCAGACCTGGTGAAGTCTTAGCATCTACAGCTGGTATCTCCTGGACCCTGGGTTGTTTCAGAATTCACAGCACAACACTGGTGCGACACATCCCTTCTTCCATTTCAGTTTCCTGGGGTGGAATACCATCGGGACCCAGTGACTTCTGGTTGTGTCAATCCTGAGAATACTCTACACAATGGACTGTCCCTGAAGTTGTAGATCCACGCTGTCGCTATGATTTCTGCTCAGAGAATGAAGCCCATGCTGCTGGTGTTATTTGTGAATATACCTGAGACAGTTTGCTGTCAGCTCTATGTACTCCTAAATCCGCTCCACAGAGGGAAGTCCTCCGAATCCATAAAATTACATTTTTTCATGCACCACTATTTTCACCCTGACCTAGTGGACTTCGGGACTAAATGTCCTGAAGAGTTACTGACTTTACCTGCATTGATGTTGAAAATAATATCATATACAATTGGGATGCAGATATAAAGGATGCCACAGAACAACATCCTACATTCATAAACTATCTAGTTTGGTTTGCAGTTCATGTAGTCTCTTAGCACTCTGTTCCAGTACCGATATTGTTGAGGACCATGTTGCTCAGTATTTTGCTCATGGATATTCTGATCTCCTGTTTTACCAGTTTTCTTCATTTTCCTTTTTAAGGATTGTGGAGCAGCGTGAGTTTGTCTCTCGGTTCACTTAATCTATATAAGGTTTCATTTTCTAGATGGACCTATGTACAGAGCTTGTAGTGAACACAGTCACAGTTTTATTACCTGTGAGTGCTGTCAGACTAGAACTAGACCTTCATTTGATCTTGAATCTTTGTGTCCTGAGGTCACTCAACATCCATAAGAAGTAATTGCAACAACTTCTAAACTACAAAAATTGACAATGAGAGCCCTTAAATGGGAGAAAATAGAACATAATATGCAGACACTGAGCTAATACAAGGTCTTGAAGTAGCACAAGTTGTGTACATTTAAGTTCCACCAAGTATGAAATACGGGTTGGCCTAGGAACTGGCTAGTGTGATGAAACCTGCATAATCATCACTTAACCCCAGCCTAAAAGTCTCCTCCCATGTGGCATGGGGAAGGCAGCTGTTACCTGATTCTGACCCTGGTGGTGGTAGCATGAGGGAGGATCACACGGGAGGCGACAGCTGTCCGAGGAAGTGGTGACTCCGTTAGGAGGGACGCAGTATTCATCCTCTTCTGAGGATGAGATTCCCTGAATGCCTAAATATTTAATGGCCTGCTGTCAGTGTGCGGTTCCCTCTCCCAAAACTACCCAAAGTTCAGAACATGAAGACCCTTATTACAAACATGGAAATAGTACAATGAGGAATCAGAAAGCTAATATTACTCTCTGCAGGGAGACAATGCTGTGTTTACTAAAGACTGGGAAGTGGTTCTGAATTTTCTACACAAAGAATTTAATGTTGTATATTGTCTGCAAAACCCTGCGTATATTGGGTATAACATGAAACATCTTGACTTGATAATCGATGGTTTTTGGTACACAACACTCAAATGGAACGTCCAACGGCTAGGCAGATGGGAGAGGGTGGGGCCAGGTATTTGGAGGAATATTGGGGAACTGTTTGTTATAATATCCTTGAAACGCCAATACATTTTTTTTTTTTAAAAAGAAAGCTAGTATTACAGCATTTATGAATCCACCTTATATCAAGGTCCTAAACCCAAGGGTAAAATGCTAACTCTTTCAACAATCTTGCCCAAACCTGAACACTCTCAGTTACCCAATTGGATTGGGCTAACTAATAATAAAACAAACAAGAACATTATGGACTTCAAGTCCCACAATTCCCATAGTACTGAGATGAGGAAGAGGGGCTCAGAGTTAGGGAAGTGTTATTAGCAGTCTAGCTGTTTGAATAGGAATCACCTGAATGGGACCTTTAAAAATGTATAGGACTTTCAGATGCGAAAACAGCAGCAGCAGGAGGAAGCAGGTGCTGAGGGTGCCATTGTGGTAGCAGCAGAACTCTCTGTAGGAGCTGCAGTACATGTCGGGGAGACATGGCCATGCAGAGAGCATGTAGCCCGAATCGGTGCTGAAGAAAGCCATGCCATGTAGGAGAGGAGTTCCCAAAACACTTAACTGCCCCCGTATTTAATTTACACCGGAGAGTGAACAGAGCTGAGAAAGCTTCACTGAAGGTCAGTGCACACGGCGGCAGACCAAACAGAGCAGGCAGAAGAAGCCCGGAAGAGACCTGCATCAACACCAGCGAACCAGAAGGAGACGCCAAGGCTCACCAAGGAGTTGGCTCGAACTAGATGACCTTGGGGCGCCCGAAGGAGATCGCTAGGTGAAAATGGTTATTTTGAATACCGAACAATTGAATTGACGTAAACTGGCCGCAACTCTCCTAATGAGGGATTCCAAATAGGGGACCATTGCAACCTGTATTGCCAAAGCCAGACAAAAGTGATAATAAGTCAAACTGGGCACAACTCTCCTAATGAGGGAACTCAAATAGGAGACCAATGTAACCCGCATTGCCAGAGAAGATTAAAATAAAGGCAAACTGGGCGCAACTCTCCTAATGAGCAATGCCAATAAGGAGACTATTGTAACCTGCATTGTCAAGTCAGTCGAAGAGAGATACAAAGACAACCTGCGTACAACTCTCCCAGGAGATGTCAATTGGGAGATAATTATAACCTGCATTACCAGCAGCCAAACGGGTGCAGAACCAGAACACAAAGGCTGCAGGAGCAAATCCTTCTTTGTATGAGAAACCAAGGTGGAGAGAACGGTCACCTGCATTGCCTGAAGCCAAAAGACCGACAAAAGAACAATTATCCTTTTGTGGAATATCAATTTTGAAAGAAATGTAATACGTTTTGTTGAGCCAAAAGACTATCAAGAGAAGCAGTTGTTGGTTCAGATATCCTCATTTATGATTCTAATGTGGAGAGTAGGCCTTACCACGGAGTACAAATTGTAGTTGTAGGAGTTTTATCCTGGCTGGCGAGTAAACTAGGAAAGGGACCCATTATAGTTAGTCCTGGCAGGCGAGTATACCAGGAAGAAGATGATTTAAAGTGCTGTGGTAGTGGTAAAAGGTTGTGGTGGAAAAGAAGTGTTAACTCCATCACCTTGTGCGGTTGAACTTGGTCAGTGGCATTTCAAAAAGGAACTGTTGAACCATCCTGACTAAAGTGTTTCTTTCGAAGAAGTATGATGTGCTAACAAGTGCTAGTCCTTTTGATAAAGGAACACTATTTATGAATTTGTTTGGAGGAAAATACTTTTGTTTTATTAAACAGGAGGATGTGGAAAAATTACCAATTGCTTTGATTTGTAAACAAGCCTTTGAAAGAGAGATATTCACTTTGCCAAGTGAAAAGATATACTGAATGGAAAAGACTGTGTATGCTATGTTGCACAGATCTTGCTATTACCCAGTAGTGTCTTGAAACTGAACTTGTTTCCAGATATTCCTGAAGTGATCCAGGGGACGAGTATCCAACCCCGGTCACAAGGATTACGGGTTATGACTTGAGTTTGACTTGATATGCTGTTTTGTGAAATTTAAGATAGCCAAACAGACCTTGTGTAATTTTGTTGTGTATATTAATGTGAGGGTAAGATACTTTTGGACACTAGGCCATTTTTATTTAGCCCTTTTTATTTAATAAAATTGCAACTTGTGGGAAAGCTATACCTTTGTGTATGTTTCGCATTTTTGACCACTCACAACAGTCATAACTATTTTATTGAGTCTAATTGTACCACCCAAAATTCAAGATTCTTTTTCACAATTCCATGAGTTGCGTGCATTCAGAATTAATTGAGCACCCAAGTATGTTTTGACATTTTGAATGAAAATACAAGTTTATAAAGTATTTAAAGATAATAACCCAGGGATCATCACCGATCCATCGGAATCAATGATTATGAAATGGTTGTTATCTGGCATGTGTACAACATTTTTGTGTCGGATTTCAAATATACAGATGCAAGAAAAATACTCAAAGTAGTGAACTATTGTTTAATAACATTTCATGTGGAAACTGAATCAATACATCTAAGCCTAAGTGACCACTTTTACAATTAGACATCAGCACACTGAAGTCTTTATCTTTCTTTTTATTTCAATTGAAGCATCTTAACAGCTGACATGTACATTGCACTGCAATAGCAACGTTGATTAAATAATACATCAGGCTATATTAATAGCAAAAGGTTTTTCTAGTACACCCGTGATATACCAAAACTTCTCCTGAAACATCTGTTTATGACAACACTTCCTTCAGGAAGGAGATTGTGAATGACTATCCCCTTTGCAACCCACCTCCATTTATCAACTAAACACATTGTTATGAAGGATGACTTCAATGTCGGGACCAACGGCGACACCATTCAACACGAAGATATTCCAGATTGATGGAAACCTTAGGAATTCTCATCTGTGAATATTGCTTGCAAGTAAAAATACCTTCTGCTATGCAGTTTCATTTCTTTCTTGGTGTTGTAGATAGGTCAACTATTCCCCAATTATAGGTGCACACTCTTTTCCTATATTCATTTGAGACACTGGTTCCCAGACACAGTATGTTGGCAAGTCTCTGTTTTTGCAGATATTCATTTGCAAAACAGCCTTCTTCAGTGTGGAGAATATTGTTTCATTCACAAAACCTTTGCACTCATTATTGTGAAAACATTAGCATGGTCACTTCAAATCCATCGACAGAAAAAAACTTAACACCATAATGTACATCTTGCAGAATCCCATCAGAAAAGAAAGAACAAACACTCTGTACAGGTCATATTATTGATCTAGATTTTACTAATTAACATTTTGCAAAAGTGTATTTTACCCTCAGTTCTGGATGGACCACCTCAACCATTTTAAACACCTCAAACATAACATGCACGCTCAATGTCAATCTTCACCAGATGTAAAAACTATTAATGCATAGTTTGCACACCTGCATAATGCAATCCTTTTTACCTTTTCACAAAACCTTCAAACATCTTCAGAACTAGATTCCACTGACTCAAATTATGATGCTAGATTATTATCAAAATATAGCCCACATTCTACACAAAATATCTCCAATCAAGCAAGGAGCAGTTACATCTCTCAAAGTGAAATGCAATGAAATATTAAGGAAGGGATTTACAATTCTGAAACCAAAAGGATGGGATCTTGGAGGTGATTGAACGTTCGGGATCAAGAAAGGAATATCTGGCTTAAAAATTACACACTGAAATTCATCAGAAACAGTGGTCACAAACCTACTGCAACAAAATAATGCTGCCTGGAACGGCCTTATTAACTTTAGACATACTTTAGATCTACTTTTCTTTATGAAATGTTTGGAAAAGGTTAAATGATTCGAAAATATGCAACATGTTTTGAAATCAGGAAATTGGAATCACACCAAGTAACAGAACCAAGAGTACGCTGATAAGGTTTGGAGAATAATTTCTCAATGTATAAGACAGAGGTCATCATTCAGGCTTAACTAGCTGTACTGGACCTGTTGGCAGCTTTCAAAAGCAACGCATATATTTATCACTGAATTCTAGCCATGAGATGCAAAAGGCCAACTGGCATTGCTGGCACTCCCTTAGACCAGGCCCTCTCAACCCTTTGCACTCAGCAGATCCAAAAAAGTCACTTCCGAGCAGTCAGTCTGGAATGTTTCACAAATCACCACGACAGTTCACACTATTCAGTGTGTGCATTTATACACAAACATACAACTAGCATGCATCCCCTTAGCATAACACATAATCAGATTCTGTACCAAGTGTGGACTGATAACACACAAATAATCCTGAAGCTAGAAAATATCCTACAGGAGAACTCATTGTATACCTAATGAATACTGAAGCCTAAATGAGATTAAAAAAAACTTTAACTCAATGCAATCTATTCGTAAATCACTAGACACAGTCATTTATTTTGGCCGCTGTTCTGCAGCCCAGACCTCAATATGTGGAAATACAATACATGGCCACCAACCACGCCAACCCACGAATCCGATCTTCTCACCCCCCCCATCTCCCATACTGATGGGATTTCTTGTAAATCGTGGTGTTTCGCCCCGAGATGCCCTTCTCCATCCCAATACCCCTTTTCCCAACCCAAAGCTTTTCTCCCATAAACACCCCCACCACAGACACACTAGCAGTCACACAAACATGCATACACTCATATTTACACGCTCCACACCCCCAAACAATTCTAAAACACTCTCCACACCCCCACACAATTCTCAAACACACATACACACACGTACACACACACAGACACACATACAAATACTCACCTACTTGGGCCACCCGCATCTTCCCTCTTCCGGCCTGCCATGCCTTTTAGGCCCTGCGCGCACTCGTGTGCGTCACAGGGGCTGACATTTGGATTTAGAAAGACGGCTTAGTGCAGACTGAAAGCAGTCTTTCTAAATCAATGTTTTCTAAAATAGATTTTGAAGTATCGATTTCTTCGCTTAGTACCATGAAATTCTCTCAAAATGTCTGCAAGGAAAAATCCCCAGATGAAGTTACAAAAGTACATCAAATCTTTTCTATTCAATAGGTCTATGGGCTCCATCTGTAAGTGTTTATGTCTGTTAAGGAACCGTGATGCAGTTTTATTAGTTTCTGCTGCTATAACATAGTGAGCCACACTAATTCACAATCATTAGGATACATTAACATTTATTGTGGCACAAATTTGAAATGATTTAAATGCACAAGTGCATTCAAACTTAAAATTCATCATGTCACATTCTAATGACGGATGACAATTACGGTTATGCTAATGATCATTTTAATAATATAATACTAGTAACAATCATATATAGTGCTGAATGCCAACATACTCCCACATTCAGAAGGTGGCTGTAAGGTACTTTGGGCCTCTTAATGCAAATTACACCCAGGTTTTTGATTCTGATGTTTAACTCGCTGATTAATCTTGCTGGTTATTTATTATCTGTAGGATCAGGTTTCCCTTCATGCTAACATCACTGGGGTGCTTTAACAAAGTTACCCAATATATGTATTGACTATACTGTATGTTCCATGGGAATTTGGAATAGAAGATTTAGGCAGGAATTCATCAAGGAATGGAGTGGTGGCGAGGAAGAAAGCGGGGAAGAACAGTTCAGAAGAGAGTTAGTGGAATTATTCAACACTTGAAAAGCCTTTGTTCTGAGCAGCTAGTTGAACTGGAGTAGGATGCGATCTTGACTAATGGGTTTCAAGATTGTCTGGATTCTAGGTGCTGCACTAGATCTTAGTTCTTTATAGTTTACATCATGGAGGGGTTGTAAGGTTTATAATCTGGGTGTGTGCAGTTTCTTGGGAGTGTAGAGTAATTATTTCATAAGTGCAGATTGGTTTGTGGTAGGAAGTGGGTTGCCTGATGTATTCCCATTTAAACTTGCCTTTGTCCTCCACTAAGACTGGTGGATAGAGCGTGGAATGCAGGCAGAATTATCAAAGCAATTACTCCATTATAATGGCACTGATTATTTGAGCTGAGAACATATACTTTTAACTTATTGTCTAGTCCGAACCAAATCAAGAAAAACTGAATTATTGTAAAATCATTTTAAAGTCTGTTAGGGGTATCAATTGAGTTGGTTGATTTTGAGAATCGGAGTAAAGACTGTCTGGAATCCTTTGTGTCATATTTCAGAGGGATGCAGCTGCCTGTAGAGAACCATAGATATTTAGCTTTAGAGTTTGTTTTATTTTCCTCTTTGTGATCATGTTGTTGAATAGTCGGAAGGAGATGGCAAGGGGTCAGGCTTCCAAAGCCTGACCCCTTGATTTTCATGGTAATTTTCATGGAATATGTGCCCACCTGCTATACACGTGGTTGGGAACTCACCTAGGGGACTGCTATGGTTCATGAAAGATACACCGAATTACAGGTGTGCCACTGATGTACTTGTTTAGGGTGAATGCTGGTTTGGCTAAATAAAATGCTTAGGGACCCAAAACACAAGGTAAATGTTATGGTATAATGGAGGTCCTGTGAAAACCAAATTTCTACTTATGGTAAGTGGACAATGTATATAGAATATCTTTATCAAAACCACAGAGACTGTCCCTGTCTCTAGCCTCACACTCACAGGATTCCTCTTGGCGTCACTTCTTCACCAAACAAACCATGGTTGGTACATCGATTCTTTTGTTGGGCTTTCATTGTAATTTCATGATGACAGATATGCTGGTGTACAAAAAACAAATGAAAAACACAACTAGCACCTTTCGTCAAACAGCTTTGTCAGAGTTATATGGGTTACCGTGACTGTTTTTTTTTTTATATAGGACAGATTATATCTGAGGGGTCAGTCTTCCTACCATTGCCATCATTCTGACATTCAATACAGTGGCGTGTGCTAGTGTTGCTCATGTGAGCGACATCTTGGAATGGTATCATTTTCTTAGGCACCTAGCTGCTAGTATGGTTGATGTTTCACCTAAAATCTGCAGGGTGATCTACTACAGTACATATATATTCTGCAGGAATTACTTTTGCCAGTCCGGATCTGAGAGCGGTACGTCTATGTTGTTCTATGTATATAAGATATCACAGTGAATGGTGCCACAAGCTACACAAAATGACAAAGGAATGTTAGATGTTCAGTGTAATGAACATTTATAGACGTTTCTGCCCAAAAATGTTTTTATGTTAATAAATAGTTGTTTGTTGTCTAGTGACAGACATGGGGCCTGAACATGTATTTTTACTAAGCCTGGTAATGTTTCGTTGTGTGTCTAATGACCTTCCTACACTAGGACTGTGCACCACCAAAGCTTGTAAGTAACATCATAAAAATAAGCGTGCATCAACCAAGACAATAACCCCTCCACAAAACCAACAAAAGGAGTATCTGTAACCAACCAGTTTGCTAAAACCTTGACATAGATCTTGCACTCTCAGTGTTTGACGGACATTGTCACAGACTGGCTGTGCTGTTGTCAATCAATATGGGGTTTGGAGAGGAGAAATGCAATTGCCTCAATCCTAAATGATTGTCAGTTCCTTGCTGAATTGCTTTGAGCCAATAAACAAGACATTGACGGTAGCAATCTGTGGTTCAAAGCGGGTGACTCAACTGCGAGAGAGATATCCTACCCTCGAAAATTACCTTTTGAAATTTAACAGATGGTCTTGGACATCTCATCATAGCTGATCAGTGCTTTTTGTAATTACAAGTAGTATCAATAGGATACAAGAAAGATCTTCAAGAAATGAATCAATCTATTTTTCCGGGTCTGAAATTTCAAAAGCATTTAGCTCCCCATAAAGATATTATTTTTGTATGTTAGCATATAAACAATGGATGATCGTACACGTGTACGAGGTAGGGGTCTTACCCCTAGCAATAATGATAATCCATTAAATAATGTTGACAAAAGTATTTGTTAGAAAACAAACACAAAAGTCAGAAATCACATATGGGAAATTGAGAAGCTGTTTTCCCCTTGGTAGGGCTCAGTTACTTGAAGTAACTGATCATTTACCAGCAAATATTTAAAGATTCTGCCTATTCACCCTCCCCTCTCCCCTTGCCCATCTATTATAGCTGAAACTCATCTGGCCCTGTGTTCATCACATGCTTTGTTGTATTGGGTACTGCAATTCCCATTTTGTCGATGCAATATATATCCAAATAGAGCACTGATCAACCATCTCCCAGCGTATTTGTAACATGCTACTTTGATCACACTTTAATGTTCATTACTGTGTTTTTTAATGTTTCAAATTTTATTTCCTGATTATTTAAAACATTTGATTATTACTCTCCTGCTTAACAAATCATCACCTGTCCCTTCTATATGCCAAAGTGTTTGGTGTTCTATTTTCACTTCCCTTTCTCTTTAAACAGGCCTGGGCCGGCAAATGCACCACACTGGGACTAATCATAGATGCACCTGAAAAATAGAACCAGCAAGGGAACATCGAATCCCATACGACACATGTGAAAGTCTCAGAGATACCAGTCAAAAGGGAGGAAGGGAATAGGGTCAAATGAGAGAGCCTGAAAAGTGCTTGAGCGTGGTATTACAAGAAGGAGTTAATGCAAATTTGGAGGTGGTTGGATGAAGTAAGGGCTGAAGGCAGAGAGGAGGTTGGAGCTGACAGGAGGAGCAAAGAAGATGCTGGTGAAGGTATAAGCTAAGGAGAAGGAGGTGAGAAGAAGAGCATAGGAGAAACTGAGGAGGAAGTGGTGGAAGGAAATACAGAGGAGGATAAGGGGAAGAGAAGAGCAGTGGTGTTAACTAGTGAAAATAAGAGCAGGAGGAGGAAATGCTTACATCAGCGGAGGAGATGATGAAAAAATGGCTGTGGAGTAAAAAAGGTCTAGAAAAGACCATAGGATACGACAGGCGAATGGGCAGGGTAACATTCTTCATGCCTACAGTTGTGGGAGTGAGGCTGGAACAGGAAATAGTAGGTGGCAAACATTGAGGAGGCATGCCAGAGATCAGGACAGAGCAAGAACGTAGGACACATGCTAGAAAGAGGTCCCTAGGGACAAACTCCTTTGGGGTGCAATAGTTGGTTGGTGGGTTGTGACACTAGCACCACTAAAAAGGGAAGTGGTCTTGAGACTAGTAACTGCCTGAAAAATCTTCAATCTGGCATCACCTTTGGCGGCGAATGTGGGTGCTGTGAAATTCCCTGTGCACTACAGGGAGACATGGAAGCCATGCAGGTAAGAAGTAGATATAGCAAATGGAAAGGAAAAAGCTGGACAATATCTGCCCACTTGCAGAGAACCTTTTTGGGGCTAAGAGAAGGAGTGACATTGTGGAGAGACCCAGATGTACTGTTTGGAAGACATTCAACCTTTGTCTAAAGGTCTTGGAGCAACTAAAAAGATTGCACTTTTGACTTATTTCTTGGGTTATCTCTTAGGCTCATTATTTGTGAAACACCAGATAATAATAATAATTTGTTTTTTTATATAGCGCTTTAATCTAAAGCACTTTACATAGGACATATTTACACGTTTGATTTTGAATTACATACTGTCTCCATGTCCTTTCTTGAGATTCCGTGTGACATGACACTACGCTTACCTTACGGTGGATTATTTTCCATCTTCACTTGCAATACATTTTATTTTTAGGTTTAGGGCATTAATGATCTTGATCCGACGTTCGTGCCCTTTCTGGTGTCATTATGTCTTCTCTTGTACTATAGTTTGATTCTCCACTTTTCCCATTTTTCCACCCTGTAATCAGTGTGCTGCTTTGTGATTCTGTTCTTTCCCTCTATATGCTTCAACAATTCTCTGACAGTCCCATTTGTCGGAATTTCATCCCAACCACCTTTCGAACTTCAGTATGAGAATCTCTGAAAATCTAATTTCTTTCTGTTTGATTTAACGGGCTTTCCTTTTTAGGATTATCTATGGAACCGTTTAGCTCCCTGCCAGAAATCTTTAAGATATAAATTGGAGAGTAGCCCTGGTGCCAATCTGCTGTTCCATGATGCACAATAAGTTTATCCTGATGAAAGCTGTAAGACCGATATCCTCCTCATTGGGACACCCACTCCCTCCTTTCCTCTCCCTCCTTTCCCGTCTCTCTCTGGCTGCCCACTCTGGGCCCTCTTCCTACTCCTGCCAGTAAGGCTAGGAACCTTGGAGTCATCTTCGACTCCACTCTCTCCTTCTCCCCTCACATCTCTGATGTCTCTAACAAGTCAAACTATCAGCTGCACCTCCTCAGAGGCATTCTTCCATTTCTCAATTCCCCCCAGAAGCTCACTGTCTCCATAGTTCTGGTCCTATCTAGGCTGGACTATTGCAACAGCCTCTTTCTAAATCTTCCTGCCTCTATTCATTCGACCTTTACAACTTATCTAGAACAGGACCGAGAGACTTGTCCTTGGCCTCAAGCCCAGGGATCGTATCTATCCAGCTCTGAAATCTCTCCACTGGCTCCCCGTGGCTGCAAAGATCAAGTTCAAGACCCTCTGAATCGTCCACAAGGCTTTCAGGGGCCTGGGACCGCTCTACCTCCAACTTTCTCTTCCAAAACATCTTCCTTCTCAAGCTCTCTGTTCATCCACCTCCAACTCTCTGATGCTCAGATGCTTCTCAAAGCAGAGAATTGGGGGCAGATCTATCTCCTCGGCTGGGGCCTCCCTCTGGAACAGCCTCCCTGCCTCTCTCAAACTTGAGCAGAACCATCTCTGGTTCCGGAAGCAACACAAGACCTTCCTTTTCCCTTCCGCGTTCCCTCTTCCTCTCCCCTGCTGATGCACCCGACTGCTCCGCGCACTGGTCACCTGGTCTCCCTTTGAACTGGGGCCCAGGCTCCTGCATGTCCAGTTGCCCTTGCACTGCCTCCGGGCTCCCCAGCACTTTAGGGTCTGTATCTGCAACCCTAGAGTCCCTTCTCTCTGCATTTATGAGCCACCCGCTGGCTGCACTTGTGATTTAACTGCACCCCCCCTATCCCTCCCCCTGGCACTTCTCCCCTTCCCTCTTCCCTGTATCTCCATGATCTGAATGACACAAGGCTTAGTAAGATCGTTTTTTGTCTTCCCTTTGTTTCCCCCTCCTTGTCTTGTCGTGCCTAGAAACACTTGTGTACAGGCACGTTATAAATGCCACATCACATATCATTGTCGCAACCCTTTTGGCTTTAGCAATGCCTTTTCTGTTTGTCTGCCACATATTTACAACCTTGACCCAAAAACGAACTCTTGGTTCTTCTCTTGAAAAGTGACCAAAACCACAAAGGATGGAGATTTTCATTTTGGAAATATTCTATCATCACATTATTTATTTTATACAGAATTAGGTTAAGGACAAGTGAAATTAAATATTACAGGGGAGGCCCATGAGAGAATAAGATTCAGCTTGTGTGCAAGTTATGCGTGTTTCTATCCTCAGTGATACATTTGCCAAGTAACAGCATTTATCTATGTGCAAAACTCGCTGACACACTGTCCACAGTTCACAACCAGACAGCCTTCTCATTTAAAGCACATTCATTGGAAAGCTAGATTCGAAGGTCGACGAATGGACCTTAACTTTTTGCATTTCATAACATTTATACATTAACCTTAACCCGCCTACTATGCAAAAAGGACGAACTCCTCCTTAATTTAAAGTGGCCACTGGCTTTGCATACTATGCAGTTTTTCATCATAACAGTCTCCAAACGGATTACATTAGACTGAAACACATTCCCGGTACGGAGCAAAGTTCAGTTCTAATTAAAGTCTGGAACCTAAACATGGCAAGAACTATATACAGTCTGCTCTCCTTATGCCCCAAATTTCAGATGTAGAGTGGAGGGATTTCACTACAAAGATTCTGAAAAGGTTTCGTTTTTAAGTAGAAAATGCAAACGGCCAAATGTCCTTTTCACAAGAACGTAATTAGGTTTCCTAGCGTTTTTGGCGCACCGCAAAAGCAAGCGCAATTTCCGCACAACTCTATTGTTTATATTTTCTGGGCCATGGGGGTGATACAAATATAGGTTGTACGAGAACCGCTGTAATTGGCACATTACCCAACGCCCCCCACTAGTTAGAAGATGAACTCCAAAAGTTAGAAGGATACATATAAAATAATATACCCCAAAAAAAGTAGTCAATATTATTTGTGAGATTCTTTGGCAACATGTATAACTTTACACAACAGATGCAGTGTGCTCACATAGGTTTTCCTTTACTAATGCATACGTGTAGATATAAATAGAATGCATACTTGCAAGGTGTGCGGTTGGGTTGTGATACACGGTACTTAACACCGTGTAAACGATCACTCTGATTTTACAGGTAATGGGGATAAGAGGAAGGACAGGAAATCGAATTACTAAACACCAATGAGCTGAATGATAATCGACGACAGCACCTAGGCCAACACTAGGGTAAATATGGATCCCACCTTAAAAAAACATGTGAGTTAGGTTGCCTCTTGGTGATTGGCTGCAAACACCAAAGGCTGGACTTTGCACTGCACGTAGCCAGAGTGGTGGAATAAACGTGAGTCATTCTTAAGGACAGACCATGGAAACTTAAAGATACGACACAGAGACCTTTGCGATAAAGTCTAGTGCTCTGAAGTGTCAATTGACTAAAAGTTAATAGGCCACTGTACATATGGAAGTTGGCTAATGCTGGACAGCTGATGCAACTTCAAATGTTATAATGTGCAGAATAATGTACACCTAACTGTATATTATAAGAATAGTACATGCCACAGGGAGTGCTGTGCCATGTAGTGCACAATAATGCACACAGAGTGCCTTATTTAAGAACAGAACTCTTTTTGACACCATTTTAATGTACGTTTGGGGGTATGCTGTTCTTTATAATACCAACACAAAGAAAACAGGACTCGTTTACTATTCTGACTAACTAGAATAGTAATGTTGTGAGAATACAGTTTGATGGAAAGTTTAAAATTTACCAGCAGTTTTCATAGTTCTCTCGTTATTCAACTAATGAGGTGCAGGTTTGGGAGGGGGTGATGACGGGCCGAAGAGTGGGTATGCACGTTATAATGAGGTTTCCCCGGCATAGAAAGGATGGGCCTCTGAGTGTGGACGGGCCTCGGACCTTTCAGCAGGGACAGTGTGTGGAACAAGGATGGGCCTCAGTTCTGGCATGAGTCGAATGGCCAAGGATGGGCCTCATAGTGGGTATCAGACACAGCCGGAGTATAGGCCTTTGGAAAGGTTTGAACATCATAGAAGGTGTGGACATTATGATAAGAATTGGACTCGTAGGTTATGCAAGTGGAGAAGCGATGGCCTTTACGACAGGAAAGGGTCTTGGGAGATCTTGGGCTTCAGGGGGGAGCTTGAGTGGCCCTTGCTAGAGGTGTGGAGACAGGCCTAAGAAAAGTGTGCATGTAATGATTTAGTTGTAATTAATTTAATTATGTAACTATCTAATTGTGGGGTCATAACCAACCGATTGTGAATTCATGACGAACAGTACATGATATATATCTGTTACGTTACACTTCAGATTATAATGTTTCAGAAAAGTACATAAAACCTTCACGTTTCATGCCCCATTTAAATGCATTTGTCACCTTCAAGAACATATACGTCCTTCACCTTGCACAATGTCCTCTGTATTCCCAAACCAGACATTTGGAAGACACACAGGAAGTGTTCCTGGCGCCACTGGGTTTGCAGTGGGTAGGAGAGCAATGTCAGTTTGAGAGATCAGATTCATTACCTTGAGTTAGATAATGGCCAGTTCTTGAATACAACAGAAGGACTCTCCCTTAAACAGATAAGCGGTAAGGCAGGGGGGCCAGAGAATTCATGGGTACAGCCAAGTAAGAGCCAAGACAAGTCGGTCTGGCTAGTCTCAGAGGCAAACATGAGCCAAGCAGGCACAAGACCCATAGCTTGCCCCCTGCCTTTCCAGCCCAAAACACAAAACCATACATGGCATGCTGCCCTGTGCCCCTACAACACTAAGCCTATATCTGTTGCCCTATCTCCCGAATACAATACATCAAAGAAAATCCTTGTGTCCTGCTTCGCAATCCCTGGGGTCTCACCTCTGGAAGATAGAGATCACAGTGAGCTACTGTCACGGCTCGCTCCCGTTCCCGTCACTTGGGGGCATGTTTTGGGTTTTTTTCCTTACTGGACATTTCCTCCGAACCTTATGCTACAGTGCTGTGACGAATTGGGAGCACTAAAACCTTATTTTCCAAGTTACTTCCCTTCCGGATCCATTCCAGGTTTTTGGCAGCCAGCATGCTACGTTAATCTAATGACTATACGTCCCAGAATGCCTGGCTCACTGCCTCACCTCCTCCCTTGCAGGACAAGGTTGGGTGGAGGATAGGCAACACCTGTGGCTGCAGGTGCAGCAGGCGGCACACCTGAGGGGTGTGCTCGTTAAGGAGCTTTAAAAGCCTCAGTTTACTTCAGTCCAGCGCTGGTCATTGTTGCAGTGTTCCTGTTGTGACTGGTCCCTTGTTCCTAGCTTTTGTGCCTAGTTCCTGTTTCTTGTTCCTCTGCACTGGATTTCGGATTTATGTGCTTAATTGATTTCTGCTTTCTGGATTTCCCTTTCTGTCTTCCTCTGTCTGCAGGCAGCCTTTCTCTGTGCTTTACCCTTTGATGCTGCCCAATTTGCCTGTGTTCTCTGTTTCTTTGATACTGTCCTTTGCTACTGAAAAACTTGATGCATTAGTCTTTCCCTTTATAGATTTAGCTTCCTGCCTTTTCTCCTTGGATGGGTTTTTTCCTTTTGTGATATAATTTTCCCTGCTCCTGATCCTTACTTTCTATTGGGATCCATTCCATGTTTTCCATTGCACTTCTACATTTATTTCCCATTGATTATTAGGTGTGGGGTGCTGTTGTAACTAGTCCCTGTGTGAATGCCTTTTGTTTTCCTCTCTATTCTAAAATCACCTTTCCTACTTGCCCCTTAAATAGGGTCTTATGTATTTAGTTTCCTCCACCCATTGCTGTTATAGCCTTCAGGGTCCCTGTTTCATCAACTGGGTTTTGTGGGTTTACTGACATTCAAGTGGTCTTTCCGGTCCTCGTGAGTACTGTTTCTAAGTTCCTTATTCAGTATCATCCAGAGTGTCAGCTCATAGATCCTGTCCTTGCTTGCCCTCTACGTGGGATTAACGCTGTCAGTATCTGTAATAGCATAGTGGGTAAGGAGTTTTCCGACTTTCCTTTCAGTCATAAGGAGGTTCTAAGTGCTTACCCCACATCCCTTTTCATATATTGGTATTATTGTTTCACTCTATTTGCACTCCTGGGTTTTAGTATACACGAGTCTTGGGTATTGTATGCACGTTGTTAGATTCAAAGTTGTTCACTGTGCCATTCCGTGCACATTTCCCTTGCCAAATTCATTGCCTTCTTCCTTTCTTAACAGATACACTCTTATGCACAGGAGAATGCTGGGATTTGATTCCAGTCTGTACTTTAGACACTATCACAGCTTAACTTGGATGAAACAAATAGATCATATGTACGGCTTTAAAAAGCAAAACTAATACCCGTTTTACAAAGAGATGCCTTGAAAAGTACATAGAAATCACACTGTAACACACGAGAAGCCAACATAACATCTACAAATCCATAAGATAATCAAATTATTTTCCACATATGGAACAATACAAGCCCCAGAATGCAAAGAAATGTCAGACTTAAAAATCTAATATCAGCTTAAAAATATCTTTGGTGCTTTTTCAACTGTGCCCTCAGGACAAAAACACACAACACAAAGAAAAACTGTGTGCCAGAGTAACCTTCTTGTGGCCATGCTTTGACGCAATCCTGGAACTAAGCTATGCAACTAAATTCAAAGGAAACTCAAAGAAGAGGAAGAACACCTAACCTTCAGGAAATCCCCCAAAACCGACTGTTCACATTACTTCAAAAGGCAAACGAGCATTCCACCCTCAAATATTTACATTACTTCAAAGGGCAAATGAGCATTCCACCCTCAAATATTTACATTACTTCAAAGGGCAAACGAGCATTCCACTCTCAAATATTGGAGCAATGAGATCTCGTCAACTGAATAGCCACCCTAGACTGGGACACGAAAACCTGCCAGAACCACTGAAACGAACCAGTTATGCATGCAAGATTGCAAGGTTGTCCCACGCAGATGTTAACATCATAATAGCCATCAGGATCCTGGGCCCACAACACCAACCTCCCCTTCCGGGATGAACTAGAGTTGGGGCCATTTTAAGTGAGCCTCATCACACATGTAAAACACCCGCACACAATTCTTCATCAAAGGACTCTCGGAGTTCAGAGTCCGTTGAGTCGGTCTCTCCAGCTTTCTCCTGGCCCCATTGAACTTATAAACACCCGACTACCATCATAACATGGAACTCTACTGGTTCGCCTCACCTTGGATTAAGGCAACAGGACTTGTCAGAAGCCCTCAGCTACTCTACCATCCCAAAATAATTGTGTCACCCTTCCAACTACCGGGGCCCTTACAGCGCACAGACAGGGCTGGACAAACAGGGCAGCTTCATGCCGACTAGCACCCCCCACCACTTCAACTATGGCAAAGTCACCCAGATCCCACTGCAGGGTCCACCACATCACACCTCCGTCCAACCACCACACCAGTGGCATGGTGTGTGTCTCAGCACTGTCGTCTAATATAATCAGGAGTCTGCAACCTGTGGCTTTCCGGGTTTACCACTCTGCATAAAGAAGATACCCAAGAGCCACTATTACATAGCATCCATCATACTTGAAGCCAGGACTCCTATATGCCCAGCATGCAGTACCAGACATCAAAGGATTTAAATTGGTTTCCAGCTCTACCCCGTTTACCATGTCTCTCAACATTTTGTGGTGAACCACGTGCCACAAGCCCACCAAAATGACAGAGTGTACTATACAAGATCACTTTACATTACAGTCATGCAACCTTTTTTATTATGCATGATGTGAAAGAAAGTTCAATGAAAATAAAATCCAAATTAATTTTGTGCATGTGTCCAGATAATCATATAAATAAACTAGACCGTTTAAAGTTTAAAAAGCGAGGTTTATGTTGTGGCTCTGGTCATTCCCCTGTAAGAAGACTTTGTATGGCTGTGGGGGGCTGGAGGAGACCTTTGGGTACAAATGCATCAATCACGTTCTTCTCAGCCAACTACTACACTTGGTCAATGGCAGACAATAATCCATTACTACTGTGCATCTAAAAAGATTCCCATTGAAATGTTATGCTGTAAGGAAGTCATGGTGGCAACAGTAAAGACAGACACAAGTGATCACAGTTGAAGGGTGTTTATTAAACTGTATAGGTAGGTTGGAAAAACACCTGATCTAAGAATAAATCTAAGGAGGGAGCAAGCTTCGATCATCAAACAATAATAAAGCAGTCGATTGCCATTCCTTACGCTAAACACAAAAATAAGTGTGGGATAATGTTCATGAGAAAGAAGTGTTCACAAAAAATAAGTCATGATGCGGTAGTTGGGGTCTCCATTCCCCATGTTTTCAGCTTCGGACAAGGTAGGATTCTGGAGCACAGCACATGCTCAAGCTTTCCCAGCACGAGCCAACAGTTCTGCTCTCAGCAAGCAGGGCCTTCAGTAGTTAAATCTCCTTTCTACAAAAGGTCTCTTGCCTCCGAGGACCTGACGTGTTTCAAAATAATAAACAAAAGTTCCCTTCTGCTTGTTCGATGATGCTTTTTTCCTCCTGGGTCCCCCTCTTCCGGGCTCAGACCCCCTTCGAAAATCAGCCTCCCTCTGTCGGGTTCCCCATGACTTATCTTCAAAAGATTTCTCTGTGGTTTACTTGTTGGTAGAGTGATGGCTTCTCACCCCTGGATTCCTCTCTTCCAGGCTCAGTCCCTTCACAAATGCTTGCCTTCCCTTTCGTCGGATTCACTACAGCCCTTTTCGATGGGTGATGGCTTTTCACCTCTGGATCCCCTTCTTCCATGTTCAGACCCCTCTCGATTGTTGACCTTCCTTCTGAACACTACAGCTTTCAATGCAATTTTCTCTGTGATATTCGCCAATTTTAATGTCTTTTCACTGTGGACATCCCTCTGCCGGGTTCACTCTTGTCAACACACTGTGTATCGGGACTTTAAACTTTGCCCCCTGTTTATCGGCATCCCTCCTTTGGGTTCACTCTTGCCAACTTTGTCAATCGCACATTTTCTCAATCAGTTCTTATGATGCGTGATCCACTTCCCTTAGCTACACAATCGTCTGTCAGTCAAAGACTTTCGACTGTACAGAGGATTTTACTGGACCCCCGTATGACCACTTTGAAACCCCTTCTCTCCTTTCCCAAGGCCTTCTGGTTACAGTAGTTTTAACAATCGGGTAATCGCCCAGATATTCCTGAGTGAGGACCCACGTTATGCCCGACTCCTTTGTTGCTGGTTTTCCCCCTTTTGGTAGAAATAGTTCTTTGTATTCTTTCACAGTTCAATTAGCAGTTTGCTACTTTCGTTCAACACAGTTCAGTTTCTTACTGGCTCTCCCCTCGACTCACCGGCTGTGATGAACCACTTGGCTTTTCTTTGCTCTGGAGTCAAGGGTTGGTACTACGGAGACAAGCGTCTCTCCCCGGTTTAGTTATCAGCAGAGGGCCCTGTGTTCCGTTGACATCTGCTGCAACACATGCTGGCTATTGTTTGCGGTCTTACAATTCCTTCTGCAGAGGTTTCACACGCCTTGGTCGGAAAGGGTGGGGTCGCCTCTCTCCTTGTCACCCTCTTGGTTCGTGCCATCTTTCTCCTCCTCTTGAACTGCCGTGCTGAGTTAGCTCTCTCATTGTGCAGTCTGCATTGTTCATATTGTGCTCTCGTGCGCCACCTTTTATCCCTGTGGGGAAGGGAAAGTGCCGTCAGGTGTGTGCGGTTCTGGACAATTGCCTGACTTTGCCTGATCCTTGTGTTGGGACATGTCAGGTAAATGGCATTGGGTTAGTCCATCCTTCATGATATTGGAAAGTGTTTGCGTCACAAAAAAGGGGGTTGTCATGGAAAATTATACACTTCGTCCTAGGCGTGTTGGTAAAGTGAGAAGGGTGAGATTGGTGGGGTTTGCTAAACAAATGGAAATGACCAGGATTATACGAGTTGTCAACATAAAAAAGAGGATTCTTGGAGTTGGGGCAGAGAAATTCACTATGAGCGGGAAATAAATAAAATATAATTTCATTTAATTTCATATCGTATAGCCTAAAAAGGCCTCAGGGTTTTTGTCCTCCACTCCCTTTTCCTCTGCATAATACTGCACCTCAGCTGGGGCCTTTCCCCCGAGCACAACTCAGGGTTACCCCATCCATGTGATCCTTTCTCTTCCGTGCACCCCTGGGGTTGGGGACTAAGAGCATTGGCCCTTCCCAGGCCACCTGAATAATACATTCTCGAGGCTGGCTTGGGAGAATTTCCTCAGGTTTCTCACACTGCTGAGAGTTGGATTTTCAACCTCCACTTTGCATGGCGACTCACCAGGATAACGACCTTGGAGGCAGTAAAGGAAGAATGCAGGCTTCAAGATGGAGGCTCTGCATGCGGGGTGGACAGGACATCTGGCTAACATCAACTGCTCCGGCCAGTTAAAAATAAGTTTCTTTTTTTTGTTTTGTTCTGGAGTGAGCATGTGATAACCAACTAATGGTTTCTGGCTAAAGGCTTGAAACTAGAGCATAGCCTGTATCAGCCCTTTGGACCCAACCAGCCAAGTCCCATCTGGTTCACCCACTTTAAACACAGGCCAAACCAGCATCTAAATTTGCCTCTCAGATAAAGGAACCACATAATTGTTAATTAAAAGCAGAACCATTTTGTAACTTTGGATTTCTACTAGCCCCGTCAGTGGTCCCATTTAATAATTGCACAAAGTGGCCAGTTACTCTGCCATCACAGAACCAGTTGAAAGCATCAAAGAGAACATTTGCTTTTACAATTCGTCTATTGCCAGATCTGCCCTTATGCAATTAAGTTTAGATTTCCATTCTTTTCACAAAAAGTGTTTGAAATAATCCATTGTTATACATGCAGTGGGTTAATATTGCTAACAATTTTAAAAGCACTGGATGCATTTTAAGTTGTTGGTAATTCAAAATGAATGATTACATATTAATTTAAACAAATATTTACAAAGTGATAAGACTTCTAAATGGATAAGCATAAAATTACGAGAACTGAAAAGTAGCATTAGAAATGTATTATTAACATAATTAAAATATAAACCTTTGAAAACAATAGTGCAGGATTCAAAAGTACAATGATTATTTTACAATCTAATAATTATGACACAAGAAAAATTAATATTTGAAATGAAATGCTATTGAGGAAATGCAAAAAACTGATGGTTGCAGGGCATTTTTGCCCTAAATTAGGGAAGCCACAAAAATGACAATTACAATTTCATTTCTTTTAAAAGATGAAGTGTAGCAACACAAAAAAACACGAACATGAACACAGAACGATAGCATTACAGAAAGTGATACCATTTTCAGCAGTGTCATTCTTTGTGGAATGATCTTCATGAGAAGATAATCAGTGCTGAAAGTGGATTCATCATAAACAACCTATAGTTTGGGATATCATTAAACCAGCAAATATCACATACATCTCCCAGATCTTGCTGTCTTCAGATCTTAATTAGGGAAGTCTAGTTTCAGGTGGTTAACTACGTGGCTAACCCCACTATGACGTGAAATGGGCCTGCGTCTGAGAACAGAAGGAATAGTTTGCTTGTGGAAGGAGGGCAGCCTATCAAAAGGATGATTACAAAGGTTTCTTTTCTGAATGGAGAGTGGGTCCTCCAGTAACAGAGGGATATTTTGGTCAGAAGGAGCTGAGAGCAATAGATCAATGCCCGACTAAAGCACAAGTCTCATAAGTAAGTCTGCTAGTTTCGCATTCTTTTGTGGATGCACAACTCTCTAAAACTAAAATGTCCTTATGACCAGTGTCGATCCCTTACGCCTCTGCTGTTAGATTTTAGCAGAATCAAGTGTGGCGCATCTTAAAGATTTCTTTCGGAGAGACTGAGGTCAGAAGTTGTAACATGCAGATAGATGCTTTCCATAAACAGTACTGGAAATGCAATCATTAAGCACTCTTGTGTTATTCCGTTTTGATTCAGAAAAGAAAATAGTGGCAAATAGGGCAAGGACAGTGAAGACATTAAATAGAAAGCTGCAGAAATATGAGTGGTAGCCGCAAACATCATAAGCTAAGATTCCACTCTGAAAGGATTGTCAGCACAGGAATAATGCTATGGCGATCTCAGACTACAATACGAAGTTTGGATACTCCGAAGATGAATGTACCTACAATTGATACCACTGACCACACCACACATTTCTTCTATTCACCATTTTGCACCTGGGCATCATGCATGTGCTGCTCTTCTCCTACCTCTATGACCAATCCTACTCAGGACTACCGAGCTAAGTCTTTGGCCCCCAACCGTTCTAACTATACGCTAGCGAGCTAGAAGGGATTAAAGTTTTGTTAAGTTAGCTTTGCCTCTCTCTTTGACATCCGACACTGGGTATCTCTGCACTGTGTAAGTGTCATCCTGTCACATCTAAGCTTTCCATTTATTCTACTCGAGTGTCCAAACTACATCTCATTCCTCCCTGAAAACCACAATGGTGCCTGTTCTGCTGGCAGAATAGGAGTCCACTTTCACAGGAACATACCCTTTTCCCTATTGTTCACCAAACACTGATCAATGCAATAATGATTAGTTAGTTAACTACTAGATTAGGTTAGATAATATGAGGGGCAGAGATATGCTTAATTATTAGTCGTGTTCTCTTGCAAACTGGTCTAATGTATGAGAGAGGAGAGGTGAAAGGTGCTAGGTCATGCAGAGAATGCAGAGTGCAGTCCACACCCAAAAGGTTCTGATTGTATGTTATAGGCTACAATGTTAGATGTTGAAGCACAGAGATTGTCAGCAACTCATCACTGTTTCGTGTGGTCAGGGGAGGGCTCGGGTCAATAGGAATGAAGCAGGAAGATCAAGAGTTTAGAAAATGTCATATTTCCCCTGTCAGTACCACCTAGATGGAGAACTGCATAGAGAGCGAGAATCATTCTCTCCGACTCATGTAAGGTTCCACCCAGTAGAGTGTGGTTTAGAGGTATGTCTAGGCCCAGAAGGTATTAGTTTCCCATTATCGACGTGATAAGCAGCTTTCCTGGTGATGATTTTTTTTTCAATGTGCTAGCATCCTAGTCTGGCCTGAATGGGCACTACCTATGCCTCTTTGCATACTTAGTCGTAGGCCTCTCAGGAGAGATGGAGACTCAACGGAAATATTTTTACAGTGGAAACAGTACACAAAACCAAAGAAGAGCATTTTAAACCCCGCTTGGTTATCTGACCTGTAGCCTTCCACTGTTATCCAATAGCGCCTGGTAAACGGCCAAAATAAAATACAATTATTTTATCCCTTAAATTAAATCGAATTGCGGATAAAAACCGACCATAGGATACAAACTACCACCACAAGGGGAAAAACCTTGGAACCAGAGCACTACTTACAAAGAGTTTTAAAGCCTTTCACTGGTGGTCATCTAGTCTTTTGGGACAGACACGCAATCCTCTCTGGAAGTTATATGGCATCCAAATGTAATAAATAATCAATAACCTTGCAGAAACAAGAAGAATCCTAGGATGCTCTTCACAAGAAATTTTAGCCAAATCCCAGTTCTTATGGGAAGCAAAATTTCCTGTTAGAAAAAAAATGGAACTATTATCTCACAAGAGAGATGTAATCTGACAGCAAGAATTAAAACAACAGATATGTAGAAGACATCACTGTAAGGGTACAAGTGAGAAAGAGGCACATTTAGCCAAAGGCAATTCCTTATAGAGTTTAATTGTTGTTGGCATGTTTGACGTCAAAAGAGAAGGCCTATAGGTATCGGCCACAGAATTTGGACTGGCTACAGGAATGAAACGATCAGCAGGCATAGCGTGTGAGCATAGAGTACTGGAGGAGAGCTGGATGAGAGCCCCATCTCTGCTTTTGTGTGCCTGTAATTCCAGTTGGGCTTCCTAGTACTAAAATGTATCTATTCAGGATCATGTAACTAGTCCCGGATGAAGGAGGGACTAACATTCGTAATTAGGGTGACATCCCCAGGACATCGGAATACAAATCTATATCACTTTCAAACATGTTTTAAAATTAAAAAAAATGTGCAAAGGATGAGCCATGTTATGTCGTCACATTTTAAACTGCACAAGTTAACATGACTTTTCTTAAGCATCGTTGCACTGTTTGTTCCGTTATACTGTTGGAAAATGCAATAGATAAAGAATGTTACTCTGTATATTTGTATTATTGTTTATGTAAGTGCTCAATGAATAAATACAATTTCGAAGATAATATTTTTAAGCAAGATGCTCTGAAAAGGTCATTTTGAGAAGAGCAGTTACAACTGTTTCAAACTCTTCCTTTATTTATGGGGGGAATAGGACATCTTACACAAAGCTCTTCTAGCTCCCCAGACTTATTTTACTTCTGCTTTTGTTAGCAGCATGGTATCCCAAGCACGCACTTAAGAAAGCGGCAATGTAAGCACTTAACACAAACTAACAAATATTGACAGAGTCGAAACATGCATGACTTATTTATAACAGGGAATCTCACACAATGGCTATTTTTAAATAGGCTGAGGTTGGCTGGTGGTTTGTTTCACAGGAAGGGAACTTCTTGGGGGAATCTGTGACCCTTTTGGAGGGAAAATCAACTTACAGGAGAGGGCCTGTGTAGAGGACTAGTGCAGTTCTCAGATAGTGGTTCACGGCTAGGATTTCTTTGTCCGGTATTTTGGCTTTGATCGGGTAGGCTTTTAAGCATGATTCTTGCGTTTTTGTTATTATTTTGTATTGACTATTTAAACGCTAAAGAAATGAAAACACAATCCATAAGTCCCTCTGCACAGCACAGGCATCATATTTTCTAAAAAATGAAAAATGTAAGAAGCCAATAATACCAGATCGTCATCTATGATCATAAAAAAATATGAAACCACATGAAACCTTAAAATCCTCACAATAAAAAATAGGGGAGACCAAGCAAATGCAAAAGGAAGACAAACATCCCAGCGCCCACAACACCAATGCCACGATTACAGATACAGTCAGTGTTCCAAAGAACTCTGACTTGATATCAGATTTGCTGAATTGGACACTGCATGATCCTAGTTTAAAAGAAATGCTGTTCAAATCTAGCCAGTGTTGATAATGTCGCTTGATGGCCTCAATCATATTTTTGTTGCCAGAATTTTAGTTTCTAAAACATTTATTTTTTACGTGCATGCATTGCGTCTTTGAAAACAAACACCTGTGTACAGTCCAAAAGCATGAAACCATAGGAACCCTTAACAATTGTTAAATCCAACATTCAACTAACTGCAACAAACACAATCTGTTCATTCCTATAGGTAACCAGTTTTTATATAAAATACCTTCAAGGCAAATCAATAAATGCTTATTCACCACAGGGCTTTTCTTCCAGTCACAAGTGAGCATCAGATGACTTTAGATATTAGAAAGACACCTTGTGCACATGATCTTAGCTAAGGTTGATTACCAGAGAAGATCAGCTTATGCAGACTAGATCCAATCACTTTACCATGCTCTGGGAGTCACTAAGAAGTTCTAATAAGACATTTGGGCACAAATATTTGCCAAATCTCGGATACCAGGAGACTATACAGTAACCAGACTCAGTAAATGACAGCAGTATACCAAATCTTTTGGGTATACTGTGACTTTTAAAAATGACTTTTGCATACCCAATCTGAATGCAGCATAAGATTGACAAAAGCAAATTCTAAAGATTACATGATTTGTTCATGTCTTAACTGTGTCAGCCTGAGCTAGAAGTGTCGCAAAGATATGCTGAAAATATGATGAGGCAAGTAAGGTAAGGGTTTCACAACAGAAATATCTTAATACGATATATGTTTCTTCTAAGGGCTACAAACAAGCTCACCCTACCCAATTTCCACTACAGGGTTCAGTCAAGACTCTTTTTAGATGGTAATTTAACCAAATGGAATTGTCTCTAACAGGCTTCCTATCCAAAGTCCTTAAAATAGTCTCTCTTTTAGGGTCTTTCCCTGGCGTCACTCAGTCTATTGGGCAAAATGTGACTTTATTGGACAATGTCCTGGTTTCCCAATGGGTCTAACCTCTGCAGCCACAGGTTGGGCAGCATTTTTCTAGTAAAGAAATACACACTCCTGCTGAAGTTCAAAGCTTTGCCGTAGTAAGGTCTACAGCAACTGCAAACAACGAGATGGACTCTAGGTTCTTGTCGGGTGCTATGGTGCTTTCCTGTTCTGGGGGCCTAATAGTACTACACAAGCCCATCACCCTTTACACCTTGCCGAGCAGAAGGTCACTCCTGCCTGGGGGGATGTTTTTAAATCTCAGGTTCTTTGTTAACCCCATCACCATTCCAGCACAAGCTGCGTCCTACTCCCACTTTCCCCAGGCAATGAATAATGGATGTTGTCTCACTGGATGCCTGTTACTAGCAATGTACCTCCAAAGAAGCTTCCCCCACCCTTCACCCTGGTTCTGTCCTTCTCTACCTTTCATTGACGAATCCCTTCTCTAACCGTTCTTTTACTTTCTTGTCATTATCCTCAACACCTTCTGATCCCCGTACAGTGTCTTTTTCTTCATATTATCTTACTTAAACCTCTGTACTTTCTCCTTCTCCAACCTATGCACTTTCCACTCTTCCTGGAAGTTCTCCTCTTTCAACCCCTTATTCAGCCTCAACTCACTCTGTATTTCCACATTCCCCTGCTTCCTCAGCTCTCTTCACAGCACCCCAACCTTCTTGTTCAGCTTTCTCCACAGCCCCACATTCTCCTGCTGTATCAGCCCTTTCCAGGCCTCCTCATCCTCCTGCTTTGTCAGTTGTTCTCCAGACCTCTACTTCCGCCTGCAGATTCATCTCTCTTTGCATATTCTTCATGTCCTGCACTCTCAGATCTCTCTGCATGGCCACATCAGCATGCCTTGTCACTCTACTACTCCCGACACCCACACTCACTATTGATTTCCCAACAATTTCATGGTGTGCACGTGATCAGTAGTTGTTCTTCACTTGGTAATTGTTGCATGGTAAAGACGTAGGTTTATTCAATGATTTCCATGCTGCGTGTTCCATACCATGAACCAAGTCATTAATAGGCCCACCTGCCATACTGGAAGTCTGAATCACATGTTTCCACACTGAAACACAAATGAAAAGTCTGTGCCAGGCAGCCAATGCGGCCTGTGACTGCTCTAGATTTATGCCCACGGGCTGAGGTGCCGGTGGGATCGAAATCAAATTGAGAATTCAAGTTGGTATTCTTTACTCTCTCATTATCAATACCTAAATCCTGTAGATCTGTGTGGATGCTGGACTCGTTGTATTTTCCTCAAAGATAACATTATTAATGAGCCTTTAGCTGCAGTACAACGAATGTGGTAGTCACTGACTGCAGGCCCCTTATGTTGTGGGGGAGACGAGTGGATCCTCCCCATCCGGTCTACAAGTCTGGCATGATGTGGTGGGCTTGGCCCATTGAGTTGCCCCCACACATTCAAAGAGCCAAACAGAAGATTTCATACCAGAAACCAATTGTCAAGGTCAGTCAGTGGAAGTGCACAACTGGTAGGCAACTAGAGTTTGGGCCCAGGAGAGTTCATAGTAGTCATGGTGTAGTGGGCTTCTTTGATTGAGAATTTTTGTTGACTACTTTTCATTGTCCTGGGTTTGTGACTATGTAAGGAGGACATAAGGTTTTTTTATTTGTTCAGACATTTCCTCTAAAACGGGCACAGGAGAAACCATTGATCAATTCCCCCACAGCCCTCATCTTTCCTTTTTTAATGGTCCCTCAATCTTTCCCAGTTTTTCAACCACACCCTCACCTGCTGTGACATGAGCCTGCACCACTTCCATGGCCTAGCATTGTTACCTGCTGAGTTCCCCCTAGCATAATGTTTTAGAAGTGAGAGATCCAAAATGGCCCAAGGGAAGACTAATTAACATTTAATTTCTGAGGTTGGACATGTCAGGGGCCGCACAGGGATCCCTTGTGATTTCAGGGCTGCTTACTGGCTCTAATGGACTTGGCTCCCTGGCAACGGGACAAGACCAGACCAGCTGCACCTGCGGCCTCACATCGGAGTCTCACCAAAAGTTCTTGAGAGAGCGAGACACTGCCCTCACTTGCGGGGCTGGAGAGCATTGAGATCTAGGTTCCAGTATTTGAGGGTGGGTGTGCAGCATAACAGTCAAGTGTGTAGGAAAGGCAACAATCACCTGTAGTCAGAGTTTTTACATTTTTGACAACGCCCCGATCCAAAGATATCACAGTGTTAGCACAGCATAAAGGTGCAAAAAAACGAATACAGGATGGTCAATACAGGAGAAATACGTGACATAGGTCCAGTTGTTACTCATATTTATCAAACAACCAGGTTTTGTTAAGTTTTTTAAAGGCAGGGAAAGATTGTTCATTATGGATGTGCGCAGGTAGCGTCTTCCAGAGAGTGAGTGGGGGCTGTTACACTAAAGCAGACTCCACTAGCCCATTTTCTCTTGAGGCGTGGGGTAAAGAGAGAAATGCTTGAGTTAGATATGAGTGTGCGTGCAGGTGAGGTTTGTGTGATGCAGTTTTGGAGGTATTGGGGGGACACCTTATGGACACAGTGTTGCGTTATGGATAGAGTTTTAAATTCTACACAGCTTTTAATGGGGAGCCAATGGAATTTGCAGCTGGCAACTGAAATGTGGGCAGACCGTTTGAGGCCGAGGGCAGAGCGAAGTGCTTTGTTTGGAAGTAATTGTAGTTTGGACAGGTTGGCGTTGGAAGTGACCATCAGAAAGACGTTGCAGTAATCGAGTTTAGAGAGGATTAGGGATTAGGGCTCAAGCAAGTGTGATACAGTTGCTCAGAAAAAGGAACTGTCTGCTCAGGGAGATAAGTCTGCCTGTGTAGGCGGTGGAGGATGCAAGAGCGTTGGTTTGTCTGGTCTTAGTTACATCCACTTTGAGGTAGACCCCTAAGGTTTCTATTTGCTTTGAGACCGGGATGGAAGTGCCGTTAATGCATAAAGATGAAAAGGTCGGGAGCTGATAACGAGGAGCTCCATTTTCTCATCGTTCAGACAGAGGTGGGGAGTGTACATCCAATTTTGGATAGTGCTGTAAGCAGCATTCAATTTGATGTTGGCAGTGTTGTGATCACCACAGAGCAGAATATGAATCTGAGTGTCGTCTGCGAAAATAGTCTAGATGATTCCTCTGGAGTCAAGGAGGTCAAAAAGGGGTTAAATGTAGGTGTTCTAAAGAGTGGGCGAGAGAGAAAATCCGTGTGGAACACTAAGTGGTGCTGGGATGGAATCTGCAGCTGATTCCCCTATGAAGACCCACGTGGTCCAACCACTGAGGAAGGATTTGATCCACAAAGTAGCTTCCGGCGAGAAATGGAAGAGCTGGATGAGGTGTTGGTAAAGAATATTTTGGTCAACCAAATCGTTTGCGTCAGGCAGCCTAGGCGGCTGCCTGACATCAGTCAGCCTCTAGGGGCACTGCACCAGCATTCCACAGTGCCAGTGCTAGAATACACATGTAACATGTTATTTTCCTAACATTATAAAAATGAATGTGCCTGTTCATTTTTATAATGTTAGGAAACTAATGTATTACACGTGTATTCTACCGCTGCAGGCTGTGGCCTCGGCTAGGGCAGTTTCTAGTCCATTTGGTGCCCAGGGCGAAACTCAAGGAATGCGCCCCCCCTGCACCCCATCCCATGCACCACTCCCACCGCACCCGCGCTCCACTCCCCCGCACCCCGTGCACCACTCCCACCGCACCCCGCGCACCACTCCCACTGCACCCTGCGCGCCATTCCCAAACTACACCATTAAGGAACTCCTACTAAAAGTCAAACAGTCCGTCACACAAGGAATGAATTGCCATTTGCAACGGTGGGACACTTTTTCACTGGTGCCGAAGACAATTTTATGCCCCAATCCCACTTAGGCTGCAGATGATGAGGACTGGGCACACCAAGAGACCATGAATATGGCACAGGATGCAGTATATACAACCAACAAAGAACACAAGATGCTGAAGAGGGTTTGGAGGCAACCTAAGCCAAAAGGGCAATGACCAGGAGACACCAGAAACCAATAAACAATCACTTTAACATTCTTTGAATGGGAATCAAGTGTATGCTTTGATACAGTAAAGTCTTGACTGTTGTAAGGATCCATGGACCAGGATTATTTATTTATTCATGCAATGTTTGTCGGGTACCTGCATATTTATTTATTCATGCAATGTGTGTCGGATACAGGTCTCCGACAAACTTTGTATAAATAAATAAATTATCCGTCTCCATGTACCTGTCAAACATTGCCTAAATAAATAAATAAACCGGTTTGTGGCTTAAAGAATATTTACTCAGCAACACTGGTCAAAACTATTACCCGCATAGTGAAGTAACTCATCACCAGTGCCACGGAAGTGGTTTAAAGTGTAATTGATATATAGTTTGGAAAAGAAGCGGCATGAAAGAAATAGCGCTGCATCAAACTATTATTTTGGCCATTTCCTGGGCTTGCAGGGACGCACCATGGGCCCAAACGGGTCTCCGTTTGTACCCTATCGGGGCGCACGGTGTGTCCCTGCAAGGCACGCCCACTTCCCACAGCCCACTGCACCTCTCCTCCCATCTCAATGCCAGCACAAAACCATTTAGTGACTAATGGGCCACCATTAACAGTTTCCTGCCGGCATTGTGATGGAAGGGGCTGGTCTTAGCTGCAAGGGGAACTAAAGTGTTTGTATTGGTGTGCTTATGCCCCCCACCCCAAGTGGCACGAAAGTGGTCAGAGGGAGCCTCTGACTTCTGTAATGTCACGTAGTACCTTTGTACTACGTGACATTATATTCAGAAGGGGCAGTGCCAGCACCTGACCTGCAGAACTTTCCCCACGTCAATGCACCGCCCCACAAACTGGGGAATTACATCCCCTCCAGAGGCTCCAGGGACTGGGGCAATTGCGCCCCCGGGGCTATTACACCCCGGGCAGTTGCCCGCCTTGCCCGGGCCAAGAAACAGACCTGGCCTCGGCCCTCAGGCAGGGCAGGGCAATTGGCAAATAAATTAGCAACATTTGTTGCTTTATTACCTTCCCCCGGCCCCAGGTGGCGCCAGCACCGCTGGTGCCAGCCAGGCCCATGGGCACATGTGCGGTGTGCCCTCCTCCAGGCTATGGGCGTGCACTGACACTGAAGTGTGGATCGATTGGGGCTGGCTGGTGTTGTTGGCCCCGGCCATTACAAAAAAGAGGAGCGATTGGGTCACTAAATCCTGAAGTTGTTCCCATCACAAGCCCACACTGCCAAGCAGCAGCAGAATCAGCAAATACAAACAGTTGCTGCATCCTGCCCTCACTGATTGGGCCTTGTTTCAGGAAATCTGGCAGTAACTACAGCCTGCCGAGGCAAGCACACTTATTTCCTCCTGCTCTGGTCCTCGCAGTTGAGGCCTATTGCTGCATAGGCGTTTTATTTATTTTAACATGGTATTGCAGAGATGACTGGGCCGTCCAAGAACAGCCTCTGGAGGCCACAAAACTAGACACTTTTGTCAAGGCTCAAGTAGTCATGAAAAAGGAAGCGAGCACTGGTGGTGGACTCTTCTCAGGAGATCAAAAGGCAGGTTCTCGGAAGACCTGGGCAGAGTGTCACCGTCAGCAGATCTTAGACAGTTGCACATTCCAGCAGGGTTGGATTGGTCCGTCAGTTGGCCACATCGGCCCTTGGCTGGGCCAAAATCACTTCGAGGGCGAGGCCCTGGGGGCCAGTACCACGCTTTGGCTGGTTTGGGGGTGACTACGCCCCCTTAGTTCCCGCTCCCGAGCATATTGTTCGTCGTTCCCTCTTTCCTGGGCATGCACTGCTGACTTTATTTTAGTGCAAGAGTTTTATACATTTCACTGTTCGCTCAGACTTGTGTTATACGCTTCTTTTGTCATTGTGCTTCTTTTGTTTGGAATAGCAATCACGCTAGTCTAACGAGATAAACAAATACCTACACGAACGTGCCTTGTGAATGATGGTGTGAAGGATGGATGCAGGCGCTGGACCAAAAGCTGAGCGAAGTCTGCACACCAGCTGGCTTGGGAAAGCGACTCAGCAACTACAGCAGAAATCGTCTCCGTGGACGGTTGGCCCGTCTTCCTTATAATGCAAATACCCGGACTTGCAGGATGCATGCTTCACTTTCTTTGTTCCATTGGGGGCGACATGCTGTAGCATCAATTCATGGCCTTTAAAATACCCCGCACGGTGCAGCTTCCGATCTCCTTTAACACAAACGCTGGGAAATGGCCATGACTAGCTAACGCCACATTAATCAAAGCCAGGTCTCTAAAGAATGGTTCA
This sequence comes from Ambystoma mexicanum, assembly GCF_040938575.1. Classification (NCBI taxonomy): domain Eukaryota; kingdom Metazoa; phylum Chordata; class Amphibia; order Caudata; family Ambystomatidae; genus Ambystoma; species Ambystoma mexicanum. Next base: position 761,332,859 of record NC_090932.1, on the reverse strand, counting down.
CGTGTTGGGGAATCATCTGCTCACACTTTTCTGTCGTGTGACCAACTAGTGCACAAAAGATGTATCAGAGCGTGGGGCTCTTGATGCCACCCATTTCTGCATTTGATACACCAGCAGTTAAACACACCCTGGGGAGGCAGCTCCTTCTGCATAGTCCATTTCTCTCCTAAGCTTGGTACAATGTTCTTTACCATAATGGAGAATGTCAAAAAGCGTAGGGCTGCAAGGCGGGGGGGTGAGGGTGGAGGGCAAAGTGCACTACGCTTGGGGTACACTGGAGATGCTTCCCCTGATACCCACAGTACCCCAAGTCCCTTGAAATGAAATTCGTCTATACACTGCACAATGTGCAGGGGCCGCTGTTATTCAAGCAGCACGCGACTAGTAATTTGCAAAAAGTAAACTTAACAAGTCCCAAGAAAAGGTTGCCTTCCACCCTTTAAGAATTGGATTGTTTTCGTTTTTATGTTGGGATGGTAGACATCGTTTTTCTTTGCGATCTTACAGTTTCATGGTGCTGTCGGGAGCTAAAATGAGTGATCACAAAGGAAACATTTAAGAATTTTGAGAGTTCACGAGCATGAGCGAAACAAACCCCAATACTCGAACTGCCATTTCTCTGCCGCGGTAAAGCACTGCAGTGTGTTTCAATGTAAAGTCTGCATTGTAATGTCATAATTTTCGAACGCCACCTCTCCAACATTAACATTGGGAGCTATGTTGAATTGTACATGCATGTCAACTCTCTGCATATGTTTAAAGTAGACTTTACCACTTACATGGAGTAGTGATATTGTTTACGTGTGTCCCTCCTAAATATAATTAACTTCCCGTGAAATATTTGATGCAATTCATATTGTATAAATGCATGTATTTTAATGCTGAGATAGACGGGCTTGTACAGCTATCATTGGGTATGTTGCAGGTGCTTGTTCTTGGAGGTTTGAGTAACACTGTTCAAGACCAGTTCATCACCTTTTAAGAGTGGCTAAATGTTTGAGGTCATACGAATGACATTAGTGTAGATCTGAAATTGTCGATTCTCTGACCTGAGTCACAGCAGCAAACTGGTCATTGTTACTAAAAATTAAGAGAAAAAGCAGACTAACATAACCAGGCCTGTTCGGGTTTGACCCTCTTCTTGCTGTTTTCTGAGGTTCATGAAATTCAGCAGATGCCAGTATTGACAATTATGTTAACTCATAGTCCCCACTCCCGCTGCTCAGCCCATGACGCATGCATGAAATCACAGGTCGGGGTATAGGGGGCGCCAATGATGCTTCCCTCCTGGGGTGCAATCTGTTGTAAAACCGGCCCTGTCAAAAGCCGCAGAGAAATCAAGTAAGAGAAGGATCGCTAGGTTCCTTCAACTCTCTCTTCCTAAATATCTTCCTTCTCGAGCTCTTCGCTCATCCGCCTCCAACTCCCTCAGGGTCAGCCGCTTCTCCAAACAACGAGTTGGGGGCAGATCTCTCTCCGCTGCAGGGGCCTCCCTCTGGAACAGCCTTTCTGCCTCCCTGAAACTTGAGGAGAACCATCTCCGGTTCCGAAAGCACCTCAAAACCTTCCTCTTTGCCTCCGCTTTCTCTCCCCCTCTCCCCTGCTAATACTACTGAAACTGCACTGAATCTGCAACTGGGCCACTCACCGTTCTCGGTCCTTGGCCCAGCCACTCTCCCCTGCACTGCCTCCATGGCAACACCTGCACTATGGGACTGTGTCTGTATCCCTACAGCCCCCCTTCCCTGCACTTGTCTGCACTTACTTCGCACTTGCCACCAGCTGGCCCTTGTTATTTATCCTGTTTGCTGTATGCTATTAACCCTGTACTGCACTTTCCCCTCTCCCTTTCCCCCTTGCACTTTTCCCTTTCCCTCTACCCTTTGCACGCGCGATCTGAATGACACCTGGCCTAGTAGGATCGCTGTCTGTCTCCTCTTGTCCCCCCCCCTGCCTCGTCGCGCCTTGAAACACTTGAGTATAGGCGCGTTACAAATGCCATATCATATCATATCATATATCAGGTTGCCAGAGTTGCGAATGGAATCCATTTGAATTGTTAAGTCCAGTAAGGCGGTGTCTTTTGCGAGGCAAATGGTTGATTTCAAGGAATTGCTGGACTTGTGCATAAGCTAGACAGTCCAGGATTTGTAGTAAGAAGGGGACAGTAGTAATGAGATGGAGTTGGTTGGAATAGAGGAGTCTAGCAAAGTTTATTTTAATAGAGGGGTGACCCAAGCAGATTTGGTTGTGGAGGGCACCGTGCTCATTGCAATGGAAGTGTTGCCAATGTCAGTGAGGATAGGTGTAAGCATGGGAGTACAGAGCTTCACTATATGGGCAGGATAAGTGTGGCCTTTACAATTGGAAGGTTTGAGTGTTCTATTGGTGGTTACTACTTGCTCGAGTGTAGCGTGGCTAAATGCAAAAGGGATGAAGTTCAAGGTGTGAGCCCCACTGGGGGGTAGCTGGGTCGAGAACCTGTGGCTTGCTGGCAAGCAGAGCCTTTTTGGCATTGATATTATAGAGAAGGGACTCAATTTTGTGGGAAGGGGCATCTTGAATTGTGGTACACCACTCCTTGTCCACATGTGTTGCTAGCAACAGGAGGAATGGGCCTTTCAAGCTCTCAGAGGATTGTGAAAAGTTTCTTACTATTGGAGCTGGCTTTGGCAATTCGGTCGTTACAGTTTTTAGATTTGCAATTGAAGACTGCTTTCTTATAGTTGAGGGCCAAAGTGGCAAGGGGCTGACACTTCTTGGGAGAGTTGTTTTTTTTTTTTGCAAAGGTGTTCAAGGGATCTTTTTTCCCTGCCTAGATGTACCAGATCCTCAGAGAACCAGGAGTTATAGGTTTTATGAGGTTTTGGAATTTTTGATTTGAGAGGAGTGTTTATGTCCAGTGCCTGGAGCAAGCAGTCGCAGTATTGGATAGCCAAGCCAAGAGCTGAATGACTTGGAGTTAGTGCTTAGGAGTTGAAGGCTGTGAAGAGGGATGGTTTTAGGTCATCATGCTTGAGGTTTCGAGTGTTGGGGACTAGAAAGACGCTCAGGAAAGATTTTGTGGAGCTTCGTAAAGGGAAATAGTAAAGTGTCTCGGGAGAATAGCTCAGGGGCAACATGCTCGCCTTGGAAGCAAGACGACACAGAGCACCACAGGTTCGATCCCCGGGCCCACGCTTAGAAACCTCTAGGTATTAAGTGCATTATAAATAACCTATCATATCATCATAAAGTGGTCGGACCAGGGTACCGGATTAATGACATTGATGTTAATGTGGACATTGGCCTTGAGAATCCAGTCCAGGATGTGCCTTTTGGAGTGGGTTGGGGAAGAAATAAGTTGGGTGAAACACATGTCACTGAGAGCAGCTGACAATGTGTGGCTTTAGGGTCCGAGGTTTCATTGAAGCCAAGATTGATGTCGCCAAGTATGATACATTTAGTAGCAGGTTTCATGAATGGCGTGCTCAAGAGCGGGATGTCGAGATCAGGGAAGCTAGGATCATTGTGCTGTCTATATATGAAGAGAACGTTAATCGTAGTTTGGGGGTCTGTGGCCAACTTCAGGAGTAGCATTTCGTACACCAGAGTGGGGGGTAGAGGCACAAACCCTGATTTGTAGCAAGGACTTAGAGATGAGGACAACTCCCCCTCTTGGTGCATTAGTGCGGTCAGCTCTATGGATGGTATAGTTAGGCGGAATGGCCATGGAAAGGAGTGGTCCAGAAGCATTGTGAAGCCAGGACTCTGTAGTGGCTAAAATGTCTAACTGTGCATGATGAGGTATTGGATGTCCACTGCATGGGCGCCTAGAAACCTCACATTGCTAAGCGCACATTTGAGGGAATCTGTTTTTTACAAGGTGGACGGGGGACTCATGGGTGTATTGTTTAGCAACTGCTGTGTGGTGGAGGTGGGTGTTATAGGGTTTGTGGAGGATCTCTGTCTAGGTCTGGATCTCTTGGTGAGGGGCAGCGTATATCCTCGTAATTGGTACAGGTTCTAGAGCAAAGTGAGTTGGCTGAGATTGTCCAAGTAGGGAGCTGAGTGGACCAAGATCTGAGTGCTGATGGAAGGCAGCAGGTGCTGTGTACCACATGCGCTATTAGGGGCTAGAGTGTGGGAGTGCAAGTTAGCCGACCAGGTGGGGTCACACTTGTGTTGGGATTTGGAGGTTGTAACTGGGCTGGTGACCAGGCATGGAGTGTTAGGTGGTGTTCTCTAGAGAGGGACTGATAAGATCTGGGTGACCAGGGATCTTCTGTCTGGGTCACGTGGGACTGGGTGGAATGGACCCACACCAATCCATTCTAGGGTAGGCAGGAATGGAGACGGAGGTGGAGGAGGTTGGTTTTGAGGGCAGCGGTGCAGTGGTTGGTATGAGCCCTGGCATGTTGTGCATCACTGCTGATGTAGCAGGTTTTGCCAATAGCAGGTCAGGGACATAAAATCTCAAGGGGTGGAAGAGGCAGGTTACCAGTTGTGACCTTACTGAGGGCTATACGATTGTGCACAGGACTACAATTGTGAGCAAGAGCTGGAGGCAGGCCGTGTGCAGGGTAGAAAGTGGCAGGGGCAGCCAGACTTGACATAGGAACAAGATGTGGCACAGTGCCAAGGCGATCACCTGGGTAGGTAGTGGTGCAATGGATAGTGTCTCTCATGGATCATTTTTTTCAGAGGTCAGGTGGCAAAGGGGAGCCATGGCAGTTAACAGCATTACAGGCAAGGTCCTGACAGGTTTTCCCGTGGCAGGAGGCCACCACCACTGGCGGTGAAGCAAGTGGACAGGTGGTAGGTCTGGCATGAATGTGGTGGTTATTTGGCACACTATTAGTAGCAGCAGCAGCGGAATAGTGGCAGGATGTTGCATCATGCAAAATAGTACATTCTGGCAGTGCACAAGGTCTAAAAGACATGCAGGAACCGTTTGCATAGTTGGGAGTAAATCAGATTGGGAAACAGCTAGATCAATGACATTACAAGATAACGCATCATAGACATCATTAGATTTGGTCGATAATGTGGCATATGTGGGCTTGCGGGAGGCAAAAGGCGTAGGGGGTGAAATGGCTGGTAGGGGTGGGGGGTGACAAAAAGGAGTCCACAACCGTCAAGTGGTCTTCGCAAGGGAGTCGGCAGGAAGCCTGGTCTATAATCTATAGTCATTGAAGGCGTGGGCCCTGCAGTCCGAGACCTTGCATTACTGGGAGAACGCCTCGGAACGCGGGTGATGCGGGCTGTCGGATGCTCATTGCAATGATGCAAATAAGGTGGGTGAAGCAGGACACGTTTCGGGGCAGCGGCCCATAGCAAGGCAGTTTGAAACCTGGAACGAGGAGGGAGCGATGACGTGGATGGGACATGCTTTTGCCAGTTAAATGGAAACAGATTTGTGGCAGCAGAGATACTGCTTAATTGAAGGCCTTGCCATGAGAACTGGTCCGGACAGTCAACGGGAGCAAGGAGTTTGCAAAGAGAGGCATCAGTGGATGCAAAAGAGGGGTTGAGGCACCTCTTACCTGAAGATATTCCAAGGATGCATGGATGGCTGTTACTCTGCAAATATGGATCGGAAGCGGTACATGAAGTCGGCGGGGTTGGATGTGGAGCAGCAATTCCTGCGGCCAGGCCATCACGCCTGGCAACACAGGCAAATACAGGCTCCATGTCTAATCAGGCTCCCTGATGTCCTTGTCACCAAGGATGAATTGTCAAGGGTAAGGGTTGGATGAGAAATTGACTGTGATGCTAGACTGTGGTCACATGTAATTTTTGTGATTGGGGATTTTCCCATGGTTTGAGAAAATCTGTTAGGAGGGATCACGAAGAACAGTTGTGTGCTATAAGTGGGACAAAATTAACCTCCAGTCCTCTTTTGCATTGGATAGTGGAACTGGTAATGGAGTGCGGCATGGGTCATTGGGAGGTAATTAGTTTTGATATTATTGAAGATACACACCTCCAAATAATGTGAGGGATGCCATGGCTGATTTTCCATAAGACCAAGATGCACTGGGGTGGAAGGGAAGTGGAGTTCACTTTTGAGAGCTTTTGTTAACTTGATGGGAAGCATGTGAATAATTGTGTGCTTCTGGACAGTTGCATTCTAGAAATGTATAGGGACAGTGGTTAGGCAGCTGCCGAGCTGTTACAAAGAGTTTGAGGATGTGCGAAGGGATGCCGAGGCAAGTGAGTTTCATTTCTTATATATTATCCACGCTGTTTTGCGTTTGGTGATAAGTGCAAGATTTTATTCATCAGATTGTTTGTGGTTTGGGCTCATGGTCCCAGTTAAGGTCAGCCGACACGTGTTTCGACCCGTGGGTCTTCATCAAGGCTAGTGGTGGTGGCTTCTTGCCCCATATAGGGTCCTTTGTTGTAATTTCCGGTCTGTCCTGTGTGTGACAGCTCGGCTCCTCATAGGCTCTTGAATACAGTGTCTTGTGGTGTCAATACGTCCTCAGTCCAATTGGTCACACACAGGACAGACCGAAAATCACAACGCAGGACCCCATATCGGGCAAGAAACTACCACCACTAGCCTTGATAAAGACCCACGGGTCGAAACACGTGTCGGCTGACCTTAACTGGGACCATGAGCCCAAACCACAAAAATCTGATGAATAAAATCTTGCACTTCTCACCAAATGCAAAACAGCGTGGAAAATCTATTCTCTGTAAAAACACTCAACTGCGAGGTATCCAGGAAAACCCCTGTTTTATACAACAAAAGAGGTGTGGGCTTCACCTCAAAATGTATCCTGTGACCTTGCATCAACAATAAGGGCATCACAACAAAGAACAGAGCTTAGCAAGGTCGGTTCCAACCCTAGGGCCCCAGTACAGTTTATATATATAGTATGATTGCAAGATTAAATTGAAGGCTGGGGCCTGTGACGATCCTTCAGATAGCGTCACTTCTCCCCAGAGGGGAGCCCATTTCTATGAGGCTAGTGAGGTGAGGCAGTTAACCAATAGTCCTCCTAGAGGTGGTAACATGCAGCAGGATCTCATGGAGAGGGACTCCTCTCCTGGGGATAAGAACACGATTGGCAGACACAACCCCTTTAAACCCTAACCCTGCAGGCTGATGACAATGCCTGTACATTCTACACATAAGCTCACATCCAACACTGTGTGTTATTGTTTAATATCAAACCATCCTGATGTCATAGTTACAGGGAAGAAGAAGAGCTTGAGAAAACTACAATCAAGAGGGAGGAAGGCTCGATCAGCTGCTGTCAATTGGACTGATGTTATGCTGGAGGAGTCCCCACTATTTAAACTGAACAGCAAAGAAGGACTGGGTTGTTATCAGTATTTCTAAAGCACACGGTCACCCAAGGGCATCATGGCGCAAGGATAGCACAGGGAGGGACTAATGAGTAGCAGCATTCTAAAACAGACTAGTTTTGAGAAGATGACAAAATTGAAGTTGATTCTCAATGTGTCTCAGGGTGACAGGCAGTGCATTTCATATCATTTACCACTGCAAGAGGTAAAGCCCAGGCATCTATCCTAGAGAAAGGGATCTTCGGAACCATCACCAGAAGAGCATTACTGGAGAGAAGACTGTGGCCCGGGACATAGGGTAAGAATTTTTCACGGACATAGTCAGCTCCCTGCACATAGACTGCTCTGTGTACCAGACAGAGGGCTTTAAAATCAATCCTCTCGATCGCAGGGAGCCAATGAAGAGCACGGAGTACTGGAGTAATACGGACACGATAGGGGGTAGATGTAGCCACCCCAGCCGCAAGATTTTGAAGGAGCTGCAGCCTATGAACCAGCCCCATATGTTGAGCCAGAAACAAGGCATTACATTGTCAATACGACTAAGTACAGCAGAGGCTACTACCGGCGGACGCAGGTGGACAGGGAGAATAGTTAAGATCCCACGAAGTACCTATAGAAGAAAATGGGTTCTTCGTCATCTCTGACTGTCCGACAATGGTTGTGCGGTTCTGGTATGCTGAGAGCTGTTGTACATACAGAAGGGGAACCTGGCAAACCAGGAGGCCGCCTTGAAGCCGTAAGGTCCAGCGTGGGCTTTGGGAGACTGCAGCGAGGCACGTCTCCAAAGCTAAAGAGATGAATAGCGGGATGACTGAGAAACATCTTGCGAGTCGGTTGGGAACCAGCGCAGTAAACCTGGAGAGACAGAAAGTTGGTGGCACTACCTGCAGTAGGTGGAACATCCAGCCCAACAACAATGCTGAGACCGCCTACCGTAGCCTACAGCAGATCCACGTAGGCGAATGTGCAGAGAGTACAAGAGACTATAGTGGTGTCGTGACCTGTCGTGGGTGGACCATGCAGTCTGACATCTCTGCCGAGACCGCAAGCATCAATTGGCTGCAGAGAGAAGCAGGCCACAGAAGTAACATGAAAGAAGAAGCAGAAGTTGAAGCAGAGGGAGAGGACCTGCGATGCCTGGTGAAACCGGAGAAGAGTTTCCCAGGAGAAGGAAACGGGAACAAGTACAAGTCCAGGAGGGGGCCGGGAAAATTCGAGACTCTAAATTATGAAGAAGCAGAGAAAGTAGCAAATCACTTTGTATCACAATTCTCTGGGCAGTTTCACAAAAGTGTGGTGCTGGAGAGTCAAGAGGAACTCAGGCAGTATCTTCATTGTCCCAGTGGGGGCAAGCTAAAGGGTACAAAGAAAGCAAAGTGTGCTTGAAAGAACTACACGTTTCGTCGAAAACTATAAGGAACATTGGGGAGCCAGCTAGGAGAAGGGAGCCATTATCCTAGCCCCACGAGGATCCTGTAGAACTGTTTGTTATGAAAAGCTTGGAACTTTTACTTTGCAAAGACTTGGTGCCTTTCAGACACTTTGCACCGAGGAGAAGGGAGTAATTCTCCTGAGCCATGATCAGAACCAGAACTTTATTACTGTGTATTTTAGTGACAGGGATAGCGTAGGAGCTTTTTGACTCATGCAGGTGCCTTTTGATTTGGACTTTCACAGACTTCCCGACGAGCACCCAAGTTTCTTTAGTTTGGGTAGGGAAACCCATTCAGAGTTAAGGACAGATCAGTTTAATTTTTCTTTGAATAAAGGTTCATAGCAACCACTATAGAAACACTTGGTTAGTCTTGTTATTCCTTGCATCACAGGCCTGGATAAGCTACAATTATAATCATGTGCCGACAGAAAAGCTACATTGGTATTTACATGTATCTGGAGAAGGATATTGCTACTATTCATCAGTCTCAATCTCCAGCTATGCCTCTATGTTTTGTTCCAAAGAAGAATAGTGAACTTTAAACTTGCATAACTTTTGGGACCATAAAAATAGATTACCATTAGAAATAGTAAGAATACAGAAGTTTAGCGAGAAGTAGGGTTTGAGATTTATTGACCTGGTTGTTGTTTTATTTGTTCTTTATGCTAACGTTGCTGAAAAATAAGAAGACATTGGCATTCCCTGAAAGTTTGTTGTTTTATAAAAAAACTGCTTTCAGCCGAGGTAGTGTACATAGTATATACCCTGCAGTGGGAATAGGTTTTGGATGGATTTGTGAACTAGAGCAGCTCTCACATACACTTGGAATTGTTAGCCATGCACCAGTGGCAGGCTTCGTTATGAATTTCAGAAGAGTACCAACTACAAATATTCTACCCTTCTTCTGGATTAAAAGTGTTATGTTAGGAGTCACATGGTGGGTAGAGACTGGCCGGGAAGCATGGATTAGAACTCCCTCTCGTCCAAGCCAAAAATAAGTGAATTCTACACTCCATTTTCTCCTGCCTTCTTGATATACACCTGTGGTGATGTGCTGTTGCACAGTTTACACATCCTCATCATGGGCCCTGTGACACAATGTTTTTAGAAGTCGATATCAAAGCAGCCTTCCCCAGAAAGCTTTGCCAAGACAGAACCCCACTCCTGAGGTATAAATTAACATTCTGGGTGCCGAGAACTAATGTTGAACTGACAGATGACCAGCATTGCAGGATGCACCACAGAGGCCCGCTTACACATGTGAGGAGTTGATGAATGTTTTACAGAGCAGAGAGGAAGGAAAGGAAACAGCTGCACATTAAAAATAACTGGTACATACAGCATGGCGCCCCAGTGGGAGGTGGGTGAGTGTGCAGCATGTTTTCCAAAATGCAGATCTTGATATACATTCAAAACGTTATTTTGTGCTGCTTCACTTCACTGACCGGAGCTCCCCCTGACGTAACTGGATTAAAGGTGTCGATTCACCCACTGACTTTGGTGATCCTTACACTTTTCTACAGACCTTGTAAGGATACTTTAAAAAGTGCTGCCTATTCCCGGGTCTGCATTCTCATCTGGCTATTTGACCTAGGCATATGCTGAGGATGGCAAGCCAGAGCGCTGTGGCATGTTAAAGCCTCTCCTGACCTTACTTATTGCAAAAAGTACATTTTAGAGATAAACCTCTTAGGAGGGAGCACCCTATGGGAAGATATTAGTGCATAATAGATGCTTTTGGGAGATTCTTATGGTTTTGTACACAAGTAAAGCTGGGAATCCACCTGCAATTATCTGTGTACCGTAGACAGGGGTGAAAACCCCAGGTCATCAACTCACAAAAATGCCAGCGTTGCAGATGCAACATCACACATCTGATATCACAGGAAGTGGTGCCAGATCTTTGACATCACAGTAAGTGCCCTCATAGAACCTTTGAATTGATATCCTCACAGTACGTGATCTTAACGATGCAAAAATGTAAAATAATGAGTAGTTAAAAAGGGCATCTAAAAGACTTTTATGGGTTCATGATGGTGAATGGGGAAGACATATACCAAGAAGCAGAGGCCAGGTCTGGTCTATCGCATATGCAGCTTCCATTTCTTAAGAAAGGCTGTTGAATGCCAGTTGTCATATACAAGACGCAGCCTCATATGTGCAGGTGCTGCCATCATATGCCGAAAGGAGCATTAAATACCCTAATAATGTTTCCTGTTGCCAGTCATTGCATCATATGTTTGGTATAATCACTGCATACAAGTGACAGCCTCACATATTCAGTTACTAGCATCATATTCACAGGACAGCCCAAGATGCTGCAGGATTGCCATTCATTGGAAGTAAATACAGCATGTTGAAGGTAAAGCCACCACTTCTAAAGTACAGGCTCACATGTACAGTATCTGCTATTGTAGGAATGCAACTTCAAGTAACACATCCCTGACTCGCCCGTCTGGCTGCATGGTCACCTCACTCACGGTCCGGCTTGACATCTGCTATCCCAAACCCTCTACTGTGGAAACAGAATGTCATATGAACTGTCGTTTTTAATATGTTATGAGGGCAGCTATGTTCATTGTCAATGAGACGTAGCAAGGCTCACAAGTCATAGTGAGTAGAAGAGGCAGGTGCACAAGGAATTGTGAGAAGATGGAATAGAGCATGCGACCAAATGGAACAAAGATGTGCAAGTGGAAGATGTTTCTCTTATCTAGGGAGGGAAGCATGTGTAAGGTCGTGAGAACAAGAACAGCCCTGTTGTAATAAACTGTTCCCAGTTTGTTAGTTTCCTTTATAGGAAATTAAACATATAAATGTGGACTACTTTACTTGCTCCAGGGTTCATTTGGATAGATGGGGATGCTCTGCCAGATTGTTTCCTTGCATTGCAATGCAAATAAACCGAGACTGCTCCTGCGTGAGGACCTAGATTACAGAGTGGAGTCTGTTTGCTTTGACACCGCCTACCCACAGCCCACGGTTACAAGGAGAGAGAGAGCTGGTAAGGGCGTTTCTGTATATGGATCCCGGCTTTGATGGCATGATGTGCTTTTCCCTCACTTCTGCTCCTTCTTTCAGGCTTTTCCTTTGACTATTGACTCTGCGTGCCCAATGGTCTGCTGGCGGAAGAGGGGTGGAAATGAGTAGTTCCCACAGTTTATCCCTTTCCTAGCTCCTCAACAGACATTGCTGTGGTGGCTAGGGGGAAGGATGAGGCCTAGGATTTGGTGAAAGTAAACAGGGCTCCTATCAGAGCCCTCTTTACATCGCATTTAGCACTGCAATATGATGTTTGAACAAGGAGTTGCAAGGGCAATGCCAGGGGTGTTAGGGGAACAGCCAGGGGTAGCTCTTGGTATCCCTGGTGACCCCCAAATTAGGGCCCAGCTAAAATGCTCACAATGCCCTGTAGCACTGCAAATTGAAATGCCCTAGATCAAAGGGGCAGCTGCAAAGGATAAGGCAGAATTGCAACAAAAGGCCTATACAAAGAATAGTAAAAGCATGACACACATGACATCTTCAAATACAGCTTCCCCTGAGGCAGCCTCTGAAATTACTCTAAGAAAATAAGGAAGAAATAAACTCAAATCACTCCAAACTTAAAAGGATTTGTCTCTAGGGTGGACAACATCCAATCTCAGCTTGTGGAGCTCATCGGCCGCATCCAAAGAATTGAACAATATATTGGCTAAAGATGACCTAACCAAAGTAACTAAAACTATGAAGCAAGAATAGCAAGACATTACAATACTCCGGCTACTTTTTAGTGGAGCAGGCACACCAGCCACTGCATCCTAGGTATAATGCCTTGGCACTCTAGCCCAACCTATAATAATCAACTTGCTAAAGTATCAGAATCATGGTGCCATAATTTACATTTTTAGGGAAGCTGAAGAGATTAGATTTTAGAACACTGACTTGACATTTATTTTCAGACTTCAGCCAGGAGTCCAGAAGGCATGGAAGGAGTTTAAGACGAACAGTAAATTGCTTTGCAGTAAGAGGATGACCTATGCTCGGATTTAACCTGCAAAACTCGGGCTTGTTGCAAAGGGTCGTTTTTTTGTCTCTTCACAAACCCGGTGTGAGTAGTCAACTTGATGCCTACACAATTGCCTTCACAAGCATCTGCAAACACAGAGCAGAATACATGATCAATACCTAGAATAACCACATGCATTAATTTTTCACAGAAGGTTATCATTTCAAGAGTAACAGTCTGGTACACTCCTATTCTACTCTTTAAAAATACCACAATGAGAAAAGGAAAGGGCACAGATACCACCAGTAAGTGTCTGCCATGCTTTGCATAAAATTAAAAAGCATTTTGTGAACATAAGAATGATCACATACCTTCATCTTTGCCAAACATGTAAAGGATAAAAGCGATCGAAGCATGAAACGCCAAGCACTGCAACAAAGCCAGTACTCCAGCTATGTCAAGAGGGAACAGGAACCCCCTCTCAGCCGGTGGTGGGGGGGGGTCTACAAGGAGAAATCAGGAGCCAGTCCTTGCCCTGAGGAGGAGGGTGACAGTTGATAGGGCCCCAATTTCTACAACCCTCCCACCACAAGTGACGGCCTGTTTTTGCGCAGTAGGAAATTGCATCACCCAAGGCATGTGAACTAAAATGCTGGTAAAATTGTTCTCTTCTAATTTAGGAAATATGATGAAGGAAGAATATGAAGAACCACACAGAAGGAAAGCCACAGCACCCCATGCACAGACCTGTGAACATCCCGGCAAGAAATAACTCCAGGGGAGAGGGACGCGTGATCGCTGAAGTTACAAGTATATGCACACGCCCCTCTGTCATAATCCAGTCTCCGTCAAGTGCTGGAGGAACTGAGACCAGAGCAGGAGATCCTACGTGGCAGAGCTATCAGCCACGCATCGCTTGCGGCCCGGTATGCCTGAAGTAGAGTCCCCAGTGAGGCCCCTAAACTATAAGAGATGTAATCAAAAGGCAAAAAACCCCAAGAGGGACTACAATTACAATGGAAGTAACCAGCTGTGGCCCCCCAACACAAAATTGGACAATATAAAATTCGGGCTACCATAGCTGCCTCACGGCGGTCAGGCACAGAGAAAAGTAGCAAGGCTTAACCCGCAGTTTAAAACCTTCTTTGTTTGTAACAGCTCCTGGGTGGGGGAAATTGGGCTAAATTGGATAAGAACATACTGCAAATGAAAGGACAGGAAAGGGGAAAAGAAAATCCCCAAGAAACAGAAAAATTGTGGGATTTTCGGAGGAGGTCAGAGGAATTGGAGGTGGCAGATTAAAAGACCAGCAGGAGGAAGGACCGTGGAGGTGATTTTTAGAAAAGGCAAGACATTGGTTAGTGAGTGCAAGTGGTACTGCATCGTGAGTGTGCATGACAGAGTAATGAGTATGATTAAGTCAGACATTGTGAAGTGTTTGTGTGTGAGTGAAAGGAGGGTGTCCAGTAGAAAGTGGGTGGAGGTGTTATAGTTTGTAGGAAGGCATAGTAGTGTTTAGGAGGCAGTAATAGTGCGCAGGAGTCAGTAGGAGTGTGGAGGGGAATAGGAGTATAGAGGGGGAATAGGAGCAGGAGTGTGTAGGGAGGAGTAATAGTGTTTAGGGGTAGCAGTAGTGTGGAGGAGAAAGTAGCAATGTGGAGGAAGGAGCACTAGTGTGGAAGAGGCAGTAGTAGTGTGGAAGGGGGAGTAGTAGTGTGGAAAAGGGAGTAGTACTGTGGAAGAGGAAGCAGTAGTGTGGAAGAGGGAGTGGTAGCACTGAAGCGTGGAGGCAGGAATAAGAATAAGTGAGAGACATTAAAGAGACAGAGAAGATATACACCGGGAGTAGAGTGGGAAGCGGGAGGAGTTAGAAGGAAGATAGTCGTGAGAGAAGAATATCATAGTGAGAGGAAGAGTAAGATGTGGGCGTGGCAGAAAAGAGACTTGAGTCTGGCAGAGTTTCTGAAAGGTACATTCCAATAGCCCTATGTAATTACTGACCACTGCATAGAGTATACAGATTCAAGTCCCTGAGGGAGTATAGCTAGAAACGGCACACAGTGTGTAGGTCTTCATCTCCAGCAGAAGTCTGACCTTAGATATTAGGGGTCAATAATCAGTATTCCTTTTACCTGGGGTTGAAGGACACCTGGGCTATGGAGGAGAGACTTTACTAGATGGGAGAGAAAGAGGGACGTCCATAGTACAAATCTGAATAAAAACCCTTGAACCATCTCAAAGACTTGGAGTGTTTCTTGGGCCATCTGTGGCAGTGCATAATGCACACTGTGCTTGGTGCTCATTTAATTATTCACAACGCTCAAACTAACAATAAAATGCTTCTAACATTGAACCATATGTATGCATTCGAACAGCTTAGGACGCAGGATAGAACGGCTGTGACATCAGCTACTCCACTGGACTATAAGGGCTGTCTAGAAACAATATTTCCTTATTCTGGGGAGAATTTTTGCTTCGAACAGCTGTGCACATGCGCAGTTACTAAATACACAGATTCTAAGATCATTATATGCAGAAGCCTTATAACAATCCAAAAGCCCATATACACATTAATACGTTTGCTTTGCCAAATTTCGGCCAAAACTAAAAACTGAAAACCATGGGCCTCTTTACAAATGGGTAGGGTATGAATACACTGTTTGTAGCTGGCTTTTACTGCTGACAATAATTGCATAAATAACACCGTAGATCCCTTACTGCTATGTATCAAAATCAACATGATTAAATTGTTCAAAAAAGTACCAAACTCTGGTATCATGCATTTTTATGAAATTCTCTGAAAACAAAAAGGGCAAATTTCTAGAAAGTTATTTGAAAAGTTTATTATTTAGACAAAGAAAATCCTGATGAGCATAAAGGTTGTAATAACAAAGAAGTATAACAGAAATTGTTAAAACACTCACAGTTGTAATTCACAATTTTGTTTAAAGAACAGAAAACAATCAATTATTCTTTTTTTGAGAAGCAGAAAAAAATATTTTTTAAAATAGGTTCTTCTTTGTTGTAAAGTCACAAAGAAGAAGTAAAAAAGGAATGGAGTACTAGTGGAGAGAAGATATATGGACGGTTCTTAAGGTAAACAGTTCTTCCTTCTCTACACAGAACAACCGTATCCTCTCAAACTCTAACTCCAATATTCCTAATGACAGGTCTGCCTACGTGTAGGTGTCAAAAAAATATTTCAAGAAAAATCAAGGTTGACATCATCACAACAACGTTTCGGCTTAAATGCCGCCTGTCTGGCCATAGTTTCTTTACATAGTTGAAAGTTGCCTTCCTCAGGGCGAAAGAACCTCACAACAGTTTAACCCTCAATTTTGTAGGCTGTGGATAAGTTAGAAAAACAGGCGTGAAAACGGGCTCAGGGGCCCACAACAGTAATGCCTGAAGAGTGGAACCAACAGGGCCCTTGGTGTAACTGCATCGAGTTAGGACTCACATTGGAAAAAAACAACAAATGTAAAACCTCTTCCCTTCTCCCCCCTAACATATAACTTCCATTTTAAAGTTATTGCCAGTGTAGCGACCAGGAAGGCCTGGTTCGCAAAATTGAGGAACAGCTCAGCACTGCTGTTGCATCAGTTAGTGTGTGAAGTTGAATGAAAAGTCCTGCAGTTCCATTGTCCCAAATCCACAGTGAAGTTGCTCATGCCGTTCCCCGCACACCGAGGCTGCCCTGGGAATGATCTCGTGGGGTTTGCCACCCAAGACTCCAGGAAATGTTCTCAGAGTTGATGGCCCACTGGTCCAAGAGGGAATGTCGTGGCGGGGCACAGAATCCTCAGCAAATATGAATTTTTCTTGTTCCAAGTGGTGGAACTCCAATGATGATCTTTCTGTCCATGCCCACTCCGGAATGCTATGGGGAAGGCGAGAGCAGGAAAAAGAGGAAGACTGGCTTGTGATCTCCCATGCAGACACTGGCTCCAAAATTGTCATACACAATCTGACCACCATTCCGGTCTTCCTGCTGAATGAGACTCCGGGCACAAGGAGACATCAGGACTCGGTCGCACCAGGACGGGCACCGCGTGTTCCCGTACAGCGTTGGCTTAGTGTCATCTTCACTGTATGGATAACTTGGAGGAAAAAGAACAGGCTCCTCGCACAGAATGTTCTGGAATGGCAGCAGCTCCTTATCAAATGCCTGCAAAGCTCTGCCGTTATCCTCTCTAAACACCGCTTGGTTCAGATACGCAAACAGCTTGGTCTTGATGTGAAGCAGCACCTTCTGATCTTGGCCAGTTTCTTCACAAATGATCTTCTCTAGCACGCTGCCACTGTCACTCGTAACCATCTGTAACTTTCCACAGCAGCAGAGCGTCTGGATGAGGCTCTGAGTGTCCAGCCTGAAGTTGAAATCTCCAAAGAGGAAGAAAGGAACCAGAGGAAAGCGCTGATCGGTGACTCATTTTCCAACACATCCTTCTGCCAAATGCCTTTCGCGAGGATCAATTGAGAAGTATAATGAGTCCAGCGCGAAGACCCAATAAAGTAATCAATTCTTTACAGCCCCCGCCGTCTCAGGGTGTGTGGTATTCTCGGCAGCCCTGACGCGGACTAATCTGTCTATCACAATGCCACAGCGCGGCCCTGGAGACAGCCGGCCTCCTAGCGCGCTGCTCTGCCGGAAGTGTGCTGTTTTTTTCCAATGTGAGTCCTAACTCGATGCAGTTACACCAAGGGCCCTGTTGGTTCCACTCTTCAGGCATTACTGTTGTGGGCCCCTGAGCCCGTTTTCACGCCTGTTTTTCTAACTTATCCACAGCCTACAAAATTGAGGGTTAAACTGTTGTGAGGTTCTTTCGCCCTGAGGAAGGCAACTTTCAACTATGTAAAGAAACTATGGCCAGACAGGCGGCATTTCAGCCGAAACGTTGTTGTGATGATGTCAACCTTGATTTTTCTTGAAATATTTTTTTGACACCTACACGTAGGCAGACCTGTCATTAGGAATATTGGAGTTAGAGTTTGAGAGGATACGGTTGTTCTGTGTAGAGAAGGAAGAACTGTTTACCTTAAGAACCGTCCATATATCTTCTCTCCACTAGTACTCCATTCCTTTTTTACTTCTTCTTTGTGACTTTACAACAAAGAAGAACCTATTTTAAAAAATATTTTTTTCTGCTTCTCAAAAAAAGAATAATTGATTGTTTTCTGTTCTTTAAACAAAATTGTGAATTACAACTGTGAGTGTTTTAACAATTTCTGTTATACTTCTTTGTTATTACAACCTTTATGCTCATCAGGATTTTCTTTGTCTAAATAATAAACTTTTCAAATAACTTTCTAGAAATTTGCCCTTTTTGTTTTCAGAGAATTTCATAAAAATGCATGATACCAGAGTTTGGTACTTTTTTGAACAATTTAATCATGTTGATTTTGATACATAGCAGTAAGGGATCTACGGTGTTATTTTGGTCTTTTGTCCCCTCCTTTTCTGCTCATGGGGCAAATCCCCCCCCTCTTTCTTTGTTTGACAATAATTGCATATCACTATTAGGTTTGAGAGTGGATGAGTCGTCTACACTGAATCTTTTTTTTTGCATAACGAAGCATTAAAAATAATTCCATGACTATGTGGTCATCTGTATTTATTTTATCTGTATTTTATTTTTTCAGCATTGTAACGTGGTTCCGGAGTCTACACAGGTTTCATGCCAAAACGACCTTTTTCAAGACTCCAATGTACATTTGAGAATTGGATTCCCATGTGGGTTGGCTTTTATCAGCCGAGTTTCTCAATGTACCTCAATGTTTCTCATGGCAAAATTCCATATGTTTACCTTTGCAGAGTAAAGTCAAATTGCACCTGTATCGACAACCAAACAAGGAGCGAGTGGATCCCATTTCACTGTGGGCTCTCCAATTAATGCATACTGGCAGATTTACCTGCTGTTGCCCTGGCTACAAAGTAACAGAACATTTTATATGCTGCCGTGGCTGCCTCTTTAGGCCGAGCATCAGCCGATTGCAACTTGTTTGGCTTGTCTTTATTCCTCTGTGTCTTACTGTCTCAGTGCTGTCGGTCTCCTTGCTTGTGCTTGATGTCTTTGAAGGTGTAGTACAACAGTCCGGCTGCCTCTTTGCACCGAGCATCAGACAACTTTCCAAAAGTGGATCGTCTCCTGGGTGGCATGATGATCGTTTTACAGGTTTTTGGTCATTGGGGGCGTTCACTTCTTGAGTGTCGATAAGACGAATTTCTGGAAACGTCTTGTATTAATATTAATTTTCCTGGATACTTGTGCTGTTTGGCATGTTTGTAGCTTTTATTTTAGTAATTTGTTAAGCATATTCTTAGCTTTTGTTATGATTGTTTGTCAAGCAAAATAGCTATGGTCATTTGTTAAACAAAAAGAGCATCAGTTCTAATTTCATTCACCAGAGGCGCCACTTAAGCAACTTTAAAGTCAGCAAAATAAGCATTTATTTGTATTTTTTCCACTTCGGGCACCACATCAGTAACATTTAACCACACCATTAGGGTTCCATGTCATTCCATCGCCCGTTTTTATTTTGCAGCATTATTTGCCGTGAAAACACATCGATTTTTTTTTTTTTTAATGGGGGGTTAACCCCACAAACCCCCTTCCCACCTATTTGGAATCTAGCACCCTAAACCCCCAGAAACATATCCCTCTACCCACACCCCATATTTTTCGATGTTTTTTTTGCAGCAAAAAATCAGCGGCAAAAAATGCAACGAAAAAAAACAGCGATGAAAGGACGTCGTACCACCATTAGATTCCTTTTGAATAGTTACCGCTGTTAGACCCTTTTGGAGCCCTCTAGATAGTTCCCTCTCCATTTCTATAGCGGACAAACAGACACTCAAACTTTCAAAAATATATTTTACGAAGATGATTAATAAAAAGTGATCATCTCAGCTGAGATGTAATCGATCATTGGTGCTATTTCTTATGTATTAGAGGCCAGAAGCCTTTGCAAAAGGTAAAACCTTAGAAATGTGGCATTGGGTCATATGAATTAAAACAAAATAGATTAAATAGTTAGGAAAAAACATGTCTAATACTGGCACCAACATATTTCTCAACAGCAAACTTTGCATATACATTAACAATGCATAGCAGGAAATCCTGACCATTTGATCCTAAATTATAACAATACATCCATAATGTTAGAAAAACAAAACTTTTGAAAACGTTTTGCTTTTATCCTGTGTACTGAAACTGCCAGATTGATCTAGTGATCAGACATCCGCTTGGTATCAGAGAAGCAGGGTGCAAAGTAAAATGCCTTCAACAGCTCTTCCTGGGAGGATGCCCAAAGATGTATGGCACTACCCATCAGGATCAAACAAGTGCCAGTAAGTGAAAAGCAGAAAGGCCTGGTAATCAGATTTAGTACTGAAGATACAGATACATCAGGAAAGGACAAGAAACTCGCCCATATATAGAAGAGACATGAAAAGTTGTAATGAAAACTTTGATATGTTCTTGCTCAATCATGACTGAGTTTTTTTCTTTTCTCTTTTGTAGTAGCTAGATGCCTAAATTATCATTTTAACGTGTTATAAATTAAACAGGGACACGTGGATCACAACTGCACTTACAATACTGTAGCTCTGTAACAAATCCCTTTTCTCATTTTTAAATGTTCTAATGTTTTTGGAATGAATTCCTGCAGAGATCAGCACCTAGCAAAGTGTTGGAAATACTGCAGGGTCTAAATGGCAGTGTTCTTGAAAAGTGCAACCTACCCCACACTGCCACCGTGTTTTTACAGTCTGCATGCCTCTTTCTCGTCACCTTCCTGCATCTTTGGCACCTCCTTTAGGCCAGGGAAGGGTGCACCCTGCTTTGTGGGGGATTTGAGGAACCCTCACTCCACATTTAATCTGCCCTGATCCTCATCTCATTGACTTCCCATGAAGAGTCTATTGCAGGGGTTCAGTAATTGTCTGAATGCTAGTTGTGGAACATGGGTGAGTGGAGTTAGATGGCCTGGGAATCCTTTTAAGCCTGTGGCTAAGGGTTCGTTGTGAGAGGGGGTTGAATCCTGTACAGGTAGACATCTGGTGGGAAACAACCAGTGAATTTAGGACCTGATCTGATCTTTTTATGAACTGATCTTTTTAGTTTTCGCTATTAGGTGGCGCTAAAAAAGCGCTACCAATCAAGCCAAAACTATTGTTGTTAAAATAAGAGCTTTAACATGAGAGCTTGAAATAGGGGCTTTGAATGTAGGTTTGTAATGCTTTTCAATGCAGGTTGGCATATGAGAATGGATTTATGTTTGGCTATGTGTCAAAGCATTGCCATGCACTGACCGAACCTAAATGTACCGCAGATCATATGAAATGATTGTCATGTGTATGATACACTGGCGTCGGCAAGTATAATTCGGACAAATGCATTGTCATATCAATGTTAAACCAACATAAAGGCATTCATACACCAAAATGAAATGGTCGCAGGCAAAGACCAAACAAAACCATCCGAAAGCATTGATGAAGCTAAACTAATGGAATGCAAAGTACAAATGAAAGCATAGGAATGAAAAAGACAAAACCAGCACACCGGAATGTATGGACCAAGCCAATGCCCTGGAAAGCAAAGGCCAGACCGGCATATTAAAATGCACCGACTACAACCAAAGCAAGCTAAGGACAAAATCAAAAAGCTGACATTCAATGTCTACCAGGCTGTCTTTTTGCTAACCGGATAAACAGCAGCTTATTGGCTTTTTTATTTTCTCCATCTAAGTAGATAATCAAAGCTTAAAAAAGTTATTTTAGACAAGACGATTTTTTAGGCATGTATGATGCTTGAGAAACCAGACATTTCGACGTGCATATACACCGCACCACTCTCAAGAGTGTCGGCTCACACATTTGTTTGTTCTAAGATGGCGGCAGCTTCCGGATGAACGGGAGAAACGGTGGAGAGAATTGTGTCTGAATTTAGAAACTGATATCAACAATGAGCAACTAGAGACAGCAAGCCATAATAGCAAAAGCACAAAAAAAGATCTTAATTCAAGGTACAGACCGATGTGAACATAATTTAGCCTCTATCCGTCATCACTAACAAGATTGTTTAAAAGGGGTGTTTTGGAGTCGTGTTTTCATTGGGGTTGATGAAAGAGTAGAGGGGAATCAAGTCTCATCTTCGGGAAATAAAAAAATGGTGCTAAAATTTGGAAGCAAATTCTGAAACGATTGTCCTCGATTTTAAGCTTTGCATTTAAGAGTTTGCTAATGTTTATTGATATATGATATAAGTCATTTATGATGTGCCTGTACACAAGTGTTTCTAGGTGCCACAAGACAAGGAAGGGGAGACAAAGGGAGGATAAAACAAACAATCTTACTAGGCCTTGCGTCATTCAGATCATGCAAGTGCACTGGGAAGGGAGAGGAGAAGTGCCAGGGGGAGGGAAATGGAGAGTGCAATAGGCAAAGCTCAGGCATGTGCTGCTGGGATGTCTGGTTCTAAGTAAGTGCAAGGGGGCAGAGGCCTGTATGGTTGCAGATACAGTCCATATTGCACGGGGCTACTGGAAAGAGCGAGAGAGAGAGAGAGAGAGAGAGAGAGAGAGAGAGAGAGAGAAAGAGAGAGAGAGAAAGAGAAAGAGAGTGAAAGAGGGAGAGAAAGAGAGAGAGAAAGAGAGAGAGAAAGAGCCAGAGAAAGAGAAAGAGAGAGAAGAAGCGAAAAGGAAGGTCTTGAGTTGCTTCTGGAACCTTAGGTGGTCCTGCACAACTTTGAGAGAGGCAGGGAGGCTGTTCAGAGGGAAGAACAAGCCGAGGAGAGAGATCTATCCCCTCACCTCCACTCTCAGCCTTGAGAAGCGTTTGACCCTCAGAGAGTTGTAGGTGGATCAGTGGAGGGCTCGAGAAAGAAAGTGTTTAGGAATAGATAGTTGGATGTAGTGGGGTCCATGGCCCAAGAAAGCCTTGTGGACAATGCAGAGGGTCTTGACTGAGCCATGCAGCCACCGGGGGCCAGTGGAGAGATTTCAGGGCTGGAGAGATACGATACCTGGGCTTGAGGCCAAGGACAAGTCTTGCAGTCCTGTTCTGGATTAGTCACAGAGGGCAAAGTGTAGAGGCAGGCAGATTTATAAAGAGGCTGTTGCAATAGTCCATCCTAGAGACAACCAGGGATCTGGAGCCAGTGAACATCTGGGGAGAGTGAGAAAGGGAAGAATACCTCCGAGGAGGTGCAGCTGGTAGTGGGACGTCTTAGAAACATCCGTGATGTGAGAAGAGAAGGAGAGAGTGGAGTCGAAGAGGACACCAAGGTTTTTTGCCTGGCAGGAAGGAGCATGTAGAGGGAACAAGGAGGGCGGCCGGAGTGAAAGAGGGAAAGCGGGAGCAGGGTTCCCAATGGGAAGGATCTCATTCTTACTGGTGTTCAGGCAAAGATCGTTAGAGGCACACCATTCCTGAATCGCGGATAGACAATCAGGAATGAGCAAGAGAGGAGAGGAGGCTAAGGGGAGCCTGAAGGAGTGCTGTCTGCATAACACTGAAAGTTAGGAGACAAGGTAGAGATGAGGTGGGCCAGAGGTGCCAAGTAAAGGTTGAAGATCCAGGGGAGAGGTTAGAGCCCTGGGGAACACCACATGTGGAGAGAGAGGTGGTGGAGAGAAAGGAGCCCAGTTGGACCTGAGAGGGTCGATGGGAAAGGCAGGACGTCACAGAGACTATTGATAGGGATTGCGTCTTTGACTGTGTCAAAAGCATCAAGTAGGATGAGAACAGAGGAAGGCTAGAGTCGACATTTGAGAGCAGGTCCTGTTAAGTGACTTCAATTCAGCACTCCAACTAAGTCAATGCCTAGTCTGGGATGCCCAAGGGAAGCCCTTATTTATATATTTTTATGACAAGTTCATAGATCTGGATGATAAACCATTGTATAACGCCCCTCTCTTTGAATCCCCCTGACCTCACTGAGCCAAGAAGTAGGTTTGTTTTGCAAATGAACAGATTTATTGGAAAATTGAACAATATATATCACACTTTTATGAATAAATTAATATTTGATAGCCCTCTTATGAATATGACAGTGATCAACAATGAATAATCTCACAGTAGCACAGTTCTTAATTACTTAGGAGTTGGGATAGAAAGAATAAGGTGGCAAAGAATACTTTTATGGTTTCAAGGAAATGCAATGATGGAAAGAATGCAGCACAGAAATAACAGATGGTTTCCACAAGAGATAATATGATCACTTTTTCTTTTGACAATTCACTCCCCCCCCTATGCAATATAAGGAGATGGAAGGAGAGCACACAATTTTCAGGAATACAATCGAATGCAATACCAATTCAGTTCCCCCCCTAGCAAGCTTAGAGCAACCGGTATGCTTTTAAAACATGCAGAAATACTTTTAATGTGATTTACAATGAAGTGAAAATATGCTAAAAATGATATTAATTCCCTATAGGAGATTCAGGGTAGGTGATAGCTACTTAAGATTGGTTCAGGTCAACACTATCAGTGATTCATGAGGGATTATCAGGTTGAAAACGGATTTCAGCAGTTGCCAGCAAAAGACAGCGATTTGGACAGGTGGAGAAATTTGATTCAAATTGCAATTCGCGGCACTTTTTCTGAGTGCGTCGAGCGCCATTATGGAAAAACTATAAGGAGTAGAAAGTCTTGTTGGACAGCTGAGGATCTTAGCTTTAAAATGAAAGTTAAATCTCGTTCCTAGCACACGCGGTTCAAAAGATACGGACGATTTTGTGGAGGTAGATTCTCAAAATGAAAGTAAAGCTCAGAATGACAAATGACACTTTCCCAGCTTTGAAATCACAGAATGAACACAGGATTTCTATGATGCAGTTCTAAATAGGTGGAAATGGTTTGAATTAGATTATTTTAAACTAAGAGATTGGTTTTGCACAGTTCTGGCTGAGTACTCGCACTATAAATTTGAAATAGGCCGTCAAGGTCTGGTCAGGTTCGGACTGGACTCCTGGCAGGTGGTTCTGAAGTCACAGCTATCTGGTCTGGGTCTGGCACTCGGCACTGTACGGTGGTCTGTTCTGGGTCTTCTGGAACTGCGGTTCTGGATACAGCTCTGCTTTCTGGGTCCGGAGATGGTTCTGGCACAGGGTTCTAGCCAGAATCAAACAGCTCGCCCGGCTGTTGAATAGTTTGCAAATGATTTTGAGGCCTGATGAAAAGGATTCAGCTTGTGGATTGGCCCCTCTGCTTCAAGTTCTGGAGTCTGAATTCTAAGTTCTGGTCTCTGGATCTGTCTGGATTTGAAGTCTGGAGTCTCCCGGCAAAGCGCTTTGCAAGAAATCAGTTTGAAGTGAGAAGTGAATGTCCCTACCTGGGTTTCAGTGGTCCTTTTTATGTCTTTTGGAAGTGGGTGGGAAGGCTGACTTTCTATGCCCAACCCTCTGAAGATCCTGATAGGTTAGCAGATTTGCTGTGCTCTCACTGGAGAACAGAGTTGTGAGTCATCCGGTGTCATTTTTATGGCATACAGAAAGAACACTCCATTTTTGATCCAAATGCATATTTATCTATGTACAATTTTTCTAATATTATATGTCCAGTTAATATATTTTCTGTAGCACCAAACCATCCGATCCCTGTCTTTGTAAGATGTTGTGTCCACTTCTGACAGGATTCTGCCCTTTAAATCCAGAACACAACCTCTAAACCTTTCCAGAATTTACACAAATGTGCGCAAGGAATATGGGCATCAGATGATGAAGTGTCAGATTTTTAACATACAGAAACTTGGAGTAACACCCCATTTTCCGCTACTAATCCCCAGAACATACCACAGAGTCCTAACACCTCTTAAAATGTGCACAGAAAAATCACAGGAATAATGATATTCTTTACATAATTTTGACACTTCTGTACTATGAATTATCCATCTTTTTAAAATTATGCTCTGGCCCAGATGGGTGTGGTTTAGGTTCCAAAGCACATGGGAGAATTTCTGTCTGTCCCCGCCTCCAGCTCAGGTGGCTCCCAGAGGCATTGCCCCTCCCATTTCCTTCCAAGAGGAAGGCATTTACGACCCCTGATTTAGCATTTGCCTGAGCCAAGGAAAGTTCATTGTTCTGTTTTCCTGCAGCCCCAGGTACCCCTCCCCTAATTCAATCAGAGAGGTGTAATCTCCTTTTGGTGGGGGCAGGAGAAAACAGGCCAAGTTTCAACTCCTGTCGGGGGGTAGTTTCCGGGCAGAATTCAATCTCTTCAAGCCAGGCTTCAGCTAAATGTCACTTTTGTTCCAGCTTTCTTCATTCAAATCAAACTTACAATTTTTACACATGCAGCTAGAACGCTGATTCTAAGTTCAAACCTATGACATTTAAACAGCTGCAACCTATGTGACACTCAAAAGTAGGTCACTCATTTATTTTAAACATTTTCGATTTTAGTGGCTTTAAGTCCAATTTCACTTAAGCTGCTGACATCCACAGCTCAGCCAGTTTTGTTATAAACATTGTTTTAGGCTCTTCATCTTTCCAGATTTGGTATGCACACAAGACTTTATTCTGCCAAATGTCTGCTGGTGTTCAGTGAGATTTTTGAATATCTTGCAATGTTTGAAATAGGCATTTTGAGCTTGCATTCAGAGAAACAAAGGTGATTTCAAAGCGCTTTTTTTAGCCAACAGGCACTGCTGTTTTTCCTTTGGCACCACGTTTCACTTATGGCGTTTCTGGCCCATCACGCTCGCACCAGTGGGTGGCAGGTCAGACGACCATTTTGGTGTGCGCAAAACTGCACGGTTTTCCTGGATTCTGGCGCAAATGTGGGCTTTGCGGCCATCTTGGATTTTCTAAGCCCACAGCACCAAATGTTGTAGCATAATAATTCAAACATGGGTCAAGACACCTGACAGTCCTCATGGGTGTTCAGGAAAGCAGTTTCCATGCTTCTGGCTGCTCGAAAGCCAGACTTATGGTCATGGAGACAACCAACAGATTTGGTATGGAGAGCAAACTGGGAGATGGACAGCTTTTTCAGGAGTTTGCCCAGGAAAGGATTGATAGAGATTGGGCATTAGTTTGCCTAAGAGGAAGGATCGGCAGAAGGCTTCTTCAGTAGGGGGAGCACAAGGGAGTGCTTTAGGGGGAAGGGGAAAGTTCCCATGGCAAAAGAGTGATTTGCAGAAATCAGCCAATGGTTCTGGAGGAGCAGGGGAGCAGCTGCTTTGACAATAGTTTCATAGATCGGACTTGTCTAGAAACATTGTCAGGAGTGAACACTGGGAAAGAGCAGAACGGAGTAGGAGAGGGAGAGGTGGCCGAGAGAGCTAGAGGGAGAGGAAGAGAGGACAGATGTCCTGGGTTTTAGTGGTGAAGTGAGAAGCCAGTGCTGTGCAGAGAGCATGGGAGGGAACAGGAGAGGTGGAGACTGCTGCAGGTTTGGCCCACTCCTTGCAGATTACGGCCATGTTGTTAGAGGCCGCAGAGATGCAGGCTTGGATGTAGGCTCTCTTCTTAGACAGGACAGAGAGTCTGTATTGCATTTGGAGCAGGCAACAGGATAGTTTGTCAGAGGATGTGCCTGATGCCCTCCACTTCCTCTCAGTTACCCTGCACTTGGGTTTAAGGGTGGCAAGGTTGTAGTCATACCAAGAGTTGCACTTGGAGGTGGGCTTCAATCGGATCCTCATGACAGGGGCAAGGACACCAAGAGTGTTAGTGATAGAGAGATGCAGGTTAGAGAGGGCTGTGTCAGAGTGTAAGTCATGCACAGGTGTAGGAGGTTAGAAAGTAGTGGCAAAAGCCTCCACTGACACATGTTTCATGGACCGGATGGCGGAGAAGGTGGGTGGTAGTGCTGGGGTCTGTTTCACCTTGGGGACAGAGTGTCATATGGGAAGAAAGTGGTCGGTAAAAGAGAGGAGTGGTGAAGGGATTGGAGAGGGAGATGAGAACATCCAAGATGTGTCCAGCGGAGTGTTTCGGGCCCGAGGGTAGAATAGAAAGTGAGAGAGAGATTGTGAAAGAGCACCGAGGAGGGGTTAGAAGCATCCATATGGATATTGAGGTCTCCAAGGAGCAGAAGTTAAGCGGTAGAGGTAAGGAGAGAGGAGGAGAGGCCAGCCCACTCAAAGAGGAAGAGGCCAACCTGACCAGGTGGCTTGTAAATGGTGGCACATTAAGAGAGAGGCCAGGAGAGATAGAGAGCCTGCAGACCAGGCATTTAAAGGAGGAATACTAGACAGTTGGTTCTGGATTTGGAGAGGATCTTGTAACCATCAGGGAGGAGACTGTCAAATCTCGTGACAGAGCTGGTTGTGAACCATGTCTCATGAGACCGAGGATATCCAGATCAAGTTCTTCGAGGAGTCAGAAGATGTCGGAGGAGTGTTTGACAGCAGAGTGAGAGTAGTGACATGGAGCAGATTGCCACAGTTGAAAGACTTCTGTGGAGGAGTACAGGCAAGAGGTACACCCTGCGGAGGTGGTAGAGGTGCCTAAGAGTGGGAAGAAGAGGAAGAAGATGACAGAGTAGATAGAGAAGATGAATATGGTGCCAGGGAGGTGGCAGAAGAGGGAGGTAGTGGAGGAGTCAGAGGGGTGTAGCTAGGAGAAGCAGGAGAAAGAAGGATGTTAAGACGTGGGAAACGCCTATCGAAAAGGAGGAGATTGGGCTGAGGGCCCTGGAGCAAGCCAGTGCCATTTAGATACACATTGATGATGGTCTTGGAGGAATGGAAGGGGGCCAGGAGAACCTCCCAGCAAGTGCCACCATAAATGGGAGAGGAGGAAAAAAGGGGGACAGAACAGTGACCATATGGGGGGTCCACAGGCCTGGAGAGGGAACAACAAAGAGGATGTCAGGAAGGGTCTGTCTGAAGGAAGCGCTGATGTAGGTATCAGCAATAGGGAGTCCTGGGCTGGAGAAAAGGATATCCCTTTTGAACTTCTTCCTACCAGACTTAGTGAGAGGGATAGGACAGTAGATAGAGTAGCAGTCCGAGAAGATGGGAGAAACAGCGAGCAGCAAAGAGGGTGTGAAGGAGGTAGGAGGGAGGAGACGGGCCTGACGGAAGGGAGACAGACACAACCCTGTGGCACACAACTTGCGATGTGCATTGGGGGGGCGGAGTCACAACAAAGGAGGACACAGGGGGAAAATAAGTAACACACAACAGTGAACGGCACGCCTTGCAGGTGGGTTCTAGGGTGAGAAGAAACCTAAAGAGATTTGGTAACAGTGTCACAGTTGCCAAAATGCAAAACACCAGATTCAACTTTCCTAGAGGGGGGTGCTGTTTTATTAAACACAGCACAATGAAAAACACCCAGATTCAACTTTCGTAGGGGTTCTATGGGGCATCGCCCTTCAGAGCTCATGAAAAGCATGTCTCAATACCCTGCCACCTAGCCACGCCCTGCCAATGCTCGTTTTTAACAGAACTTCATTGAAGGAAATGTATAGTGCTTTTAAATCGAGTGGGTGAAGGCAGATCTGGTTAAGACATTTTTATTACACCAGCAGCACATTTACAACTCCAATTATGTCATTAACTCTCAGAAGACTGCTTTGAAAAAAACACTGGTAGGCACTTCAAGGGAAATGTTTGGTGGTAAGGCTTAATTAAAGCAAGCACAAAGTATCTCATGAGGAGGGGTTTGGGGCGGGGAGGGGTAGGAATCGGGTGGGAATGGCCATAGGGATTAGAATGGCTATGGGCAGTCAATGGGTGGGCAAATAACCAAACAACATCTACAAGATGTGTGTCCCTCCTCATATGCCATTTCATCCTATCTGTACTCAATAGTTTTGTCTTATAGTTGGCACTAAAGCACCGCCTAATAGCCCAAACTAAAAGGGCTCATTCCTGTCTTTGGGAAGTCTATTTTCACTACCATGTGCAAGTTGTCTAACTGATGGAGGAACCAAGATGGCAGTATGCTTGTCCTTTTTGCATAGACTTGCATAATAGCCTTGAACTTAAGGGGTTAAATCTGCAGCAGCATCCACAGCACCAACAAATGGAATAAGAAAAGTTTGGCAGTCGAAAAGGCATCTTTGATGTGAAATGTGTGTGTGCGTCCTTCACAACCCAAAACAGTTTCAGGGCGATTTATTTTACCAGCTCATAACATCCACCAAGCCGATAGATCAATTTTTCAATAAATGTTTCAGTCTGAGGGTCCATAAAATACATCCTCCAATAGTAAACTTCACTCTTACAACCCGATATTGGCAATATTTGTTTTTGCAGGCTCATTTTAGGGGAAATGGTAAAGTAGTGAGTACAGTGGTCAGCAGTGTTGGTTTTTTGATTATTGTCAAGCAAGGGAGTTAAATGACACTAGAATCTAGGCAGTTCCCATGCTATTTCCCATTCCGATCAGAAATTACACCTCGATCACTGAGCAAATGCAGTTGATCAGCAGCCACCAATAGCAATGCAGGAATCGGTACTTGGAATCCCTAAGGAATCAGTTATAAAAACATGAGTTTATCCGTAGCAATTCAAGCCCATTCGCCAGCATTAAAAATCAGATGTGAGTGGAGACTTGCTCTGTTTGTCGGTTTACTTGCTGTGGGGTGCATTTAAAGGCTGCAAACAGAAGTGCCTTTCACCTGAATAGCAGCATTTAAACACTGCAACCAAAAACGGCCTGGCTTTTGCTTTCCCTGTCAAATGAATGGCAGGAATATAAACTGCAAAAATACAGCTTGGTTTTGCTTTTATTTTCACATGAGTGGCAAGAATTTCAACACTGCTAGAAAAAAAGGCCTGGCTTCTGCTTTTATTTCACATGAGTTTCAAGAATGTAAACACTGCAACAAAAATGGCCTGGCTTTTTCTTTTTGTTCATGTAAAATTAAAAAAACATGGGGTAGAGGGCTTACCGGTCATTATCAATGGACCAGCGTCAATGTAATTCACCCAAGAAAGAGGAATCAAGGAATCCTGTGACATAGAAAACAGGATTTTTAAACATTAAAAACAAAAAACGTCTGCACAGGTGTTTGCAAATAAAAAGGCCTGGGTTCTGCTTTTATTTCACATGAGTCTCAAGAATGTAAACACTGCAACAAAAATGGCCTGGCTTTTTCTTTTTGTTCATGTAAAATTAAAAAAACATGGGGTATAGGGCTTACCAGTCATTATCAATGGACCAGCGTCAATGTAATTCACCCAAGAAAGAGGAATCAAGGAATCCTGTGACATGGAAAACAGGATTTTTAAACATTAAAAACAAAAAACGCCTGCACAGGTGTTTGCAAATAAAAACGGCTTTAAGAAGCCACAATGGAAAAAAGATATCATTGCTCACAGGAAAATGTCAGGAAAGCAAAACCTGATGTGGGGATGGGGGTGTGACCAAAGCCAATGCATAGCATGTTTCACCCACAAAACTTCTGTAAACATGTGAACAGAAACTTACTTCAGGAAAAACCTGTTTTGGCTGAGTTCTAAACTTCACAATTAAATGCCTCACTTCCAGCTGGATGTTACACCTCCCATCCAATGATGCCCTGCAATAGAATCTGCTGCTGCAGGTGCTGAAAGCCCACTGTTAGCCAGACTGGCTGGCACGGAAGGTAGTTAAAGCAAGGGACTGCAAGGAAAAATCATCCCTAGCAGGAGCATGAGTTAAAAGTGAGAGCCCTTGTTGCACCACCTTCAAAAGAGCTCACACCACAACTCTGGTCACAGGCTGAGCACAGGGAGACAGATGGTTGTGGGGGGATGAAGCAGCCTCCCATGTGCTGACAGAAACACTCAATTATAAGACTGTTTTCGTTTTAGGCATTTTGCGCAGCCATCAGACTGAGGATTGATCTAAATTTTATGCCATTGTTCATGTAATTTCCAAGCGACTTTGGGGATATAATTTGTATTTACCTGGGACTCTGGGAACTGTAATGGCCAGTTAGTTAGGTTTCTGGCTGATCTGGACATGTGACAAATGTGAAAAAGTGGGTGAAAAGATGGAAAATGAAATTGGGAATATGCTTAATGAGTTACATATTCATAACTGTTGTACATTTTATGAAAACGACAAAAATGTGACACATGGCCATACTACATCGTACAGATTTGGCAGATGGCTTATCTAATTCCCCATGGTCAGCTCAAACAGAATATATGTTTTATATGGCAATGGCTAGTAGAATTCTGAAGTTACGATACATAACTAGTTTTTGCAAAAAAGTTGAAATGAGAACAAAGGATGGTAAACAAGGGGTAATCCTGACAGGGGCAGAGAGAAACTGTCAAATCCTGGTGGTAGGGATTATTGAAGGGGACTTCCCCTAGATTTTAGTGATGTCATTTTTGCTATATAAGGGTGACTGTACTAGGACTCAACACATTAAAAAAAACAGGGAAGACAGAAAAACGAGGATGGAGAGAAGTCTGCCAGAATTTACCATCTTTGACAGTGCAGTGACTAGACCCTTGCCCTTTCTTTCCCGAGTGTCCTGAGATCCAGCTGTGTTCACATCAAATTTCCTAATTTTGCTAGCTGGTCTGTTTTGAATCCCAATTTGTCCTTTAGAGAACCAGTCCGAAGTACCCTTGTGTGCTGTCCCATAGCAGTAATATTAAATCATTGAAAACCCATTTTCCATTGTTTCAGGGGGGAGTGCTTAACTGTTGGTATTATCACTTGGTAAACGTGGTAAATTGTTCTTTTTCTGTTCTGCCATTAAAAAGAAAATGGAATTAACTGTAATAGTATATCTTAACATGGTTGTTTTGTAGAGATTATTGCATTTTGTGTTGCCACAACATTAGTGGCTGTGCAATTGGTTGATTTCCCTTTTCATTACATAATAAATTAAAAAATATCATATTAATACACACCGGCCTGGTTCCTAGTCCATTGCCTAATGGGGTGTTTCTGGAGGTTGGGTGCGAGACGGGTTGGAGGCCTACTCAAAAAGAATCCCTAGTATATTAAAAATAAAAAGCTTTAAATTGTGCGCCATAACCACTGTAGGGGAAGGAGTTCCATGGCTGGTGTGTGACATGTAATAAACCGTGACAATGCAGGGAAGATTCCCATCTCCATTTAGGAAACCTAACCAAAGTGCCAATTTTGCTGCAACCAAATCGGGCAAGATTTAACCCCCCCCCAGCCACCCCATATTTACCTTTTTGGTGTCCGCATTGTTTCTGACCCCGCAGCGTCGGATCCGTCCCTCCTACATGGGTAGGATCTGACGCCGCAGGGTCTGCTTTTTTTTTCTTTTTCCCGGGCACCCACCTCCAAATCTCTGGAAGCGGGGGACAGCCCTGCTACCCCCAAAGACCATCACTACCAAACCTGGGGAGCGGGGACACCCCTGCAACCCCCACTCCCCATGTTTGGTAGTGATTGCCCAAACTGTTTACAAACGATCGAACGGTACTGGCCGAATTCGGCCAGAGTTACCATATGATCGTTAGTAAACTATCAATTTGGGTAATACCTTATCGATAGGTCTTGAAATCTTAAAAATAATCCCTACCATGCAAATTTTAGATAACTCACACGCCTTCGGTCACTCAGATAAGTTCACTCAAGCACAGTGCCAGACAGTGTGCCAGTGTCCAACACTGCCTATCAAGACAACAAATAACCTGCTCATGATTCATACAGTGAATCGTTAGGTGTTCATGGGTGTGCGGGAGACATCTCTAGTCACTCTCATTCCTAGGTCTATTGCAGTAGAAGTGTTGTCTTTTTGGATATTATGGTGTATCGACTTTTTAATATATAATTGGAAATACTCAAATGCCACCTTCGGGGAGTGAGGGGCGGGGGGGAAGAGTACATTAGAATAGCGCATATCAGTGCCATTTTCTAGACACTACAGACATAATCATCAAAGGAACAGCAACACTTGAATCTATACAGAATAAATGGACCACGAAATTTGAACAGCACGTTAAGAGGGACACATTGGGGCACATTACGACCCGGGCGGTAAGGGATTACTGGTACCGGTAAGGGCACCAGTACCGGTAATCCCTTACCGCCCTATTACGAGTACTGGTTTTACCAGCCGTTAAGGGAGGACCCGCAAAGGGACTTTAGAGGTAATAACGGTACCACAATTTGTGGTACCATTATTACCGCCTTCCCCCATTCCCATTGAGCCCTATGGGGGCTAAAATGGGAATGTGGAAGGGCCATGGTGAATGGGGAATTACCGCCCCTGCCAACCTTTGAATGAGGAAGTAATTGCTCCATTCACCATGGCGGAATCAGTAAGGTTTTGGAGACAACCATGGCGCTAATAGCGCCATGGTTACCTCCAGGGTCGTAATGAGGCCCATTGACTAAAACAACTCGATGTTGCCTCTCTAATGCCTAAAGCAAGATGTTACCTCAACCTAGTTTGAAATTTTCTAATTATTCTATCCAAAAAAAACATTACACTGAATCCCAAACAAACTGACAAGCTTATATAGACTTTCAGGAGATTAAAAGACACAACTAAGTCGAATGCCTTGGAAACCACATGGGAAAGGAATTGGAGGTGGTGCAGAGGATGGTGTAATGTTTCTCGCGAAGGTCAACCTTCCAGTTTGGGAAAGGAGGAAGGTGATTGTGCAACAGCTAAACATCTGGAGTTTGTGAAAAGTGCCAAGACAATACAGGAGGAAATGACCTCACCCTTCTTCAGGAAGCAGGCAGCCTAAGAAGGCACGTGCTGTGCAGACGACGCCAAGCTTCATTGACAACACGCAACCTAGCAATGTTGTTCACTCCATTAGGCGTTTCTGTTCTGAAACTATTTCATCTCTATTTACACCTAGCTGGTAACGAGAACACACAGAAAGCAAGAACACTTCCCTGGCTTCCATGAACAATGCGGTTATTTTTCATCACATAAGCACCCCTTCTCTGCTTTCTCGGCCACATAGCCGTCAAAGATCATATGAATTGTGTTATGCCCCTCGTATAGTTTATTACAGTAGGTCTGAGTTATTGTACACCAACACTTGCAATGAAGGCATTGTCCCTAGGTTTCGCGAGTGCACACAGCAGCATCCATGGCCGCTGCACAGCAACATCCGGCCACCATTTCAGAAATGACTTGCCATGGACAGAGTAATGCACGCTCCTCCAGCCCATATTTATTTAGCATGTCCGCATCTGCTGAGTTTGCCAAGACCTGGGGTGGGAATCCCAGAGGAGAGGCTGCAGTGGGAGCGCGTGTTGCATGAATCATTATTGGGACACCATCTCATCTATCCCATTAGTATATTGGATGGCCCTTCACAATCTCCTTCCTATTAACAAAGATATCCAATTGCTTTGGTATTTATACCACTTGGTTAATATTCCCAAAGTGTTTCAATGACGTCACACTACTGACTTCCAATCATGTTGAAAAAAATATCTGGCAGCAGAACACCTTTTAACCGCTCCCTTCTTTGGCTTAAAAGAAGCCCTATTCTGCAAGGATTTGTATTACAAGCCTCCAAAAGGCCGCCAAAATGGCAGAAGTTGTGCTTTGCACTATACATGTAGTATATTGCATTACAAGCCATTTTGGAGGGCGGGCCCTGGCCCTCCCTTCTATGAATTTGAACTGTCAGATTTTCTATAGGATGTATTTATATGCTAAAACAGCTGTAGCATCTGCCTGGATACTGGGGGGAAATCTCTCTCTATGTTGTGCAGCCGAAACATACTGGGAATAGCCTCAAAATGGTTTATCCACTTGCACATAAAACATTTGTATTCTGTCGATAGGCCAAGGGCCGGTGCGACAAAAGACAGTTCCAACAAGCAATTGAAATCTGAGGGTTGGATGCAAGGCACATGCTGATATTCACACACTGGCACTGCACAGGATTCACTAATTGGCTCATAATATGTAAATACCTGTGTGGAATACTTATGCTTCATTATGAACCATGGTGCATGTTATTTCCTGCTGTTGTTAGTTCATGCTTTTCCAGAAATGGGCTTTGCACATATTGCACAAGCCCCCCCTCTGGGGAAAAAAAAGAAAACCAGATGGCCACCATAGAAATAGAAAAGGGACGTTCCAGGGTGGTCGAGACAGAAAGGAGGATAGGGGGATCGGGAAGGGATGGGCTATGGAGAGCAGGTGGGGACACCCAAGAACAAATGGTGGTACTCAGCAAAGGGCCTTCTTGGATGGAAAAATGCAAGCAGTACCCTATCAGTTCTATCCCCCCCCTCCCCGTTTCCAGCCATCTGGCTGAGAGCCCTTCCCTGGATACGAACAATATGAAATAATTACAACAGCACTGGCTGATTGTAGTATATCTGTCTACTTCTGACATCACATTTAGATGCACGAAACTGCAACCACACTTGAGTATACCAAACATTCTTCATAGGCTTGTTTATGCACCTCACCCAAGAGCCATCTATACTCCTTGCTGGACACCCACACAAATCCAAGGCCCATCACTGCTCAAGACCCATCTTTGCATGATGCACATTAATACACAAGACCCATCCATCTGAAGGCCCAATGACCTGCACAAGGCACATCCATGGCCTTGTTCATCTCCGCCCAAAGGTTAGAAGTTCTACTAGGCCTACTATAACTGCCCCAACCAAGGACAAAGCCTGCTTGAAGGTCAACTCTAGCTCCATGGCCAATTCTTAATACATTGCTATTTTGGATAATCAGAACTGACATCATTGTTAAAATGGAAGAATATACCTTAGGCTTGTATAGAAAAGGACATCTCAGATGAGGATAAAAGATATTTCACCATCAAGGAACCGACCATACCTACGATGTATTTTTTCCCCAAAATTCTCAAGAAATTTGACAGAATCCCGGAAGGTCATCCCATCCTGAGTGGAATTGGGTGGGCCACAGAAAATTTCTCTGAATATTTAGACAACATCCTAAAACCAAGAGCCAGTAAATTACAATCTTATCTGAAAGACATCACTAGTGTGATTAAAAAATTTAAGATGGTGAAGTGGCAAAAAAGAGTACATCCTGGCCACTTTCGATGTCAAGGCCCTTTGTACATCCAATACCAATGGGCAATAGCCACCATATGTTACTCCTTCAGAGAAGATTGGATCATCCTATCAACAAATCCAAATGCTAAAAGAGATGTTACAAACAATACTTGGCTTCAGCATATTTATCTTCAATTATACCAGCAGACAAAAGGTGCGGCCATGTGCACCAAATATTCCCCGGCCCTAGCCAATCTATTTATGGGCCTCTTTGAAGATAAAGTTGTATACAAAGAGGAAGAATTCAGAAGTAGGATGGACACGATATATGGACAATGTTTTCTTAATTTGGAAAGGAACAGCAGAACAATTTCAAGAATTCACAAACAGGATCAACCTCAATAAGTATGGAATGCAATTCACAGGAGTATGTGATAACAGCACAGTCAACTTCTTGGACTTAACAATTCATGTGGACGGGTATAAACTTGAGATGTGGACTTTCAGAAAAGAAACTGAGGCCAATTCAACGCAAGCAGCTGTCACCACAGACCAACAATATATAACATTCCCATGGGCGAATATATATCAGAGTGAGATGTAATTGTCAGATACAAGACAAATTTGAAAAGGAATGCACACTGTTGCAAACCAGATTTCACCAAAGAGGACACACAAACGGATGCCTGAAAGAAGCATATAAAAGAAGTAGTAAATTCACACAATACCAGACACTAGAAACAAGCAAAAAGCAGCCCTCCCAGGAACAACAGAAGGTCGGTTTTATAACCAAATATATCAGTAACCACCACGTCATCGCCAAGATCCTAAAAAAAACCA
This sequence comes from Ambystoma mexicanum, assembly GCF_040938575.1. NCBI lineage: Eukaryota > Metazoa > Chordata > Amphibia > Caudata > Ambystomatidae > Ambystoma > Ambystoma mexicanum. The sequence continues at coordinate 761,295,393 of NC_090932.1, read as the reverse complement.
CTGGCATCTACTGAAACTAGACGAGAACATTAGAGAATATGTGGATGAAAAGCCAAACATCATATACAGAAGAGCAAATACTCTTAAAATCAAACTAAGCCATTCACTGCTACCCAATACACATAATACAATGGATAGCACGTGGTTACAATCGGAGTACATTGGATTTAGAAAATGTGGTACATGTATCATGTGCCGTTTTGCACACGAGAAGACTAACACATTTTGTGACATCAATGGAAAAATAATTGAAATCAAAGAAGGAATAAACTGCAGGACAAAATATGTAGTTAATGGCATTATATGCAAATGTCAAAGACTATATATTGGAAGCACAAAGAGAGCTCAGAACACAAATAAGAGCATTTGGGCAAAATTGGAAGTCAAGAACCGAGGTTTCCCATTACCCACCATTGGCAAACAGCGCATCAAATGGATAATAAGTCAGAAATAAGATGTATTGGACTTCAAAGAATTGTTCTCGGTAGAAAAGGTGGTGACAAAGCACTTAGGCAAGCCGAAGCAAGGCTTATTTGTAAATTGAATACAACTGTCACAGGTCTCAATTCAGATAATGAGATTATATCTTTTCTCTAAATATGATACCAGAACAGATGCTAAGTAAGATGAAATAGGCCCACAGTGTTAGATTGTATAAATATGGTCTGTTCTATTCACACAATAATATAAATATAATAAAAATATAAATGTCATAGCCATAGTTTATCCAAAATACACCTTATTGCCACCATGTCTTGTACCTTTATAATAGGCAGGTATGAATTTGGCTATTTGTGTTTTGCTTCCTGTTCTCTGTATAATGGACTAATTTTGGGACCATGGAGTTCGCATCTGACTCAACGAACTAACAATACGATTTTATACTGAAAATTGATTTACTCTTGAGAACCAGAACTCCACAGGTAATGTAATTTTTTAAAATAACCCAGAGAGTATGTTTATTCGATATAAGGAACTGACAAGTTTGTAATCAACTGTGTAACCATTGCATATCATGCTTACTAGAACAAAGTGTGTATATATCAAACAAACAGCAATTGAACGCTGAATTCTCCTATAGTGTAGTCCGGGAATTTACATAGCCACCATACACTATTGACATCAAAGGCATTAAATTGCACAAATAGCGTGGATTTCAGTTATTGGGCTGTATTACATTTAGCCTTTAGCTACGCATGCAACACATGCCCTAAAGATGGTGCCATCATTTCCAAAACGGATTACCAGGTTCCCAAAAGATGGCAGCTCTTTCACAGTAATGAAACAGAAAAGGGACACATGCCCTAGTGTTACCATGGTTTCCAAAAAACAACATTAACGCGATGGCAAGGTTCTCTCGCGTCCTAATGAAAAGCCAATGTGAGTAAAAGAACGCCGATCAACGGTAAAATACTGATACTAACAACAAGATCTGTAATCCAGCATTGCTATAATCATCACTATGACACCCACTTGTCCAGCGAATAAGATTCTAAATGCCCATAATCAAGTACGATTGTGCAGTGAAGCGCACACTGTTTAGGGTGAGCGCACTGACCCTTGAAAAGCACGCATTCCCTAATACGCGCTGCAGCTAAAGCATTTGGAACAGTGAAATTGTTCACTTTGATTGTAGTAAATCGGCGGCATACAAGCAGACAAACTACTAGTATGGATAAATATATGCTTTACACTTACAAGTGGACAAGCATACTTTAAATGATCTGTAATGGATATTAAGGCAAAAATAGGCTATTATGCACCTGACAATGCACGTATATATTATTTCTGGACAGGGATCTAACCCATGAAATTGACACTTTCGAATATCAGAAGAAGACAAATGGCAAGATTGGCTTGTTTCTTGCACACAGCAAAGGACAAGAATAATTGCATTAAATATACCACGAAGAGCACTTATTGTGTATAGTATACCTGCACTCCGAATCACGAGAGACTTGAAATTGGGGTCAGCTTGTCAGCAGCACATTGACCTAAATTATTCCAATAAGAGTTTTACTACTCATGTGACCCAATACCTATCATGAGCCTGGTAGTCTACTAGATTTAAGCACTTTTAAAACGGAGAGGGTGTTCATCAGAATATTGTCTTTACAAGCTTTGTATAATAATTGCAACGTACATCTATTTTACTTCTTATCTTCTCCTTTTCCAACCTCCCGCTAATCCTCCCCCACACCAACCCCTAACTTTGTCACAAATTGTATTTGCATTATGTTCTAATGAACACTGTTGAATGTGTTTATGGCTCGACACACTGTACCTACACAGAGTTTTCTTTTCAGAACGTATATAATGTTACATGCCCCGATTTGAAAAAGGCGAATGCCGAAACACGTGTCATCATTAAGGGCACACTGTGATGAATTTTTCAATAAATATTGGTGATTTAAATCTACCTGGCGCAGGTCTCTACGAGTATATGTGCTTTTCCAATCGATTTATTAAAGCACAGCACATTTCTCTTAACTTCAAAGCACCCAGTGACTGATTCGGAAGACAATACTTATAGGAACTCTAATATTCTGCAAGCTAATGCAACCCCACCACCCTCCAAGCAATCAAGGATCATATATGGGCCCTCTTGGTCACATACGTGTATTTAAAAAAAGGGAACGCAGATGTACAGTAAAACACTCAGATGGCTTACAATGGTTACATGTGATTTTAACTAATTCAATTACAGAAAATGCTGTAATAACGAAAATGCTATAATGAAAAATATTAATTTTTTCATTTTTATTTTTTGGGGTGGGGGCTCTCAAACCCCTCCCCCGGTTTCCCTATGCTTTTAAACCCAATGTACACACTTATACAGGTTTAAAGCAATACCACTTTTGGGGATCACATTTTGCTCTTTCAAGAACAGTGCCCCAGCCATATATTCTAGCACAGCATTTGTCTGGTGTTCACTTTCGGACCACAGAAACTGACAATTCCAAGTACTGCAGTTATCAGCTGCAGTCACAATTTCCACCACCAAAAATAAAAGTTCAGTCGCGATGACACTTGCGCGTTGGCATTTCCTGCCCTGTGGCAGTTATGCAGGCATAGTAAAAAATGCAGGAAGCAAAACATATTCTCCTTTATATAGATCTACTTTCATTGTAATAATTGCTGGCCCGTTGTTCTCTTGGCTTCCAAGTATAGCAAGGTCCATCAGGTTGGCCTGATACTGTCGCAGGATGCGGCTGAAAGCGATATGCCTTTTGGCTTCTTCCCAAGCCGCAGCCAACATTCTATGCGGAATTGAGGAAGCTGTATCTTCCCCACTTATTCCACTATGTTTGATAGGCTTTCATAGACTGATGTCATGCAATATACGAGTAAAAACAGAACAAAACGTTCTCAAGAACCAAAACAAAATCTGAAAACATGTTTGCGCAAAGCATTCACCGACAGCTCTGATCACTGGGATGGGACTTGACCGGGTATGAACAGAAACTAGTCTGCCCCTTCTTTACTGGTACATGATTAAATATTCAAAAACATATTCAAATTGTAAAAGACTGAAATAGCAAAGTTATCTTCACTGGCAGAACAACGATCTATTAAAAGAACTTCATGTGTTGGCATACTGGCTGGGGCGACGCTCCGGCTCATTACTTGGGAATTATGTTCCCCAAACAGCAAGTCTGGCAAGCATCAATGGGAAGGACACGATCAATAAAGATATTGTGTGGCCCAAATCAGTCAGCTCAGTATCACCACCTGTGTAGCGGCCTGCCGGTAACAACTTTCATAAGGATATGGTTTTGGCTTGGGGAGGGGGGTAGAGCGCCCTCTGTACAGTCTGCCAACTTTCCAAACTGTCCTCATACACATTGCTCCGCTGAAGTGCATCTCCTCCCGGAAAGCAGAAAACATATCTACTTAACTGCCCCCCACTCCAGCCCAGGCACTTATCAGTCACACCCCCAGATCTGCTCTTCTGGTCACAGACTACAATCGGGAGAAGAAGTCTAGCTAAACATCTGGCACATGCTAGAGTTTTTGCTATGTATGCATGCATTATCATAGAAGCAGTTTCCCAAAGCAGAATCCATGGAACACTGCAACATCAGCCACAACACAGTTGCAGTCTACATAGACCACCTGTCTCCTGGTACCATTTCATCCAAGGCTATGACCATGAGCTTGACTCCACAATTAATATCAATCCAGCAGCGCGTATGCCCACCGCAGCTCTATCACATACCCAGCAACAGTCCATGACACTTCAGAACGTGACACGACACCGGCATTCACCAATATAGGACACACTCCATTACAGCGTCCTGGCAGCAAGGTGTTTCTCCAAGGTGGCATATGTGTGCCCCATATACCTTACCATGTCTAAAATAGCGCAAGCTCAGCATCAACCAGGCATTTAGACGCTGGGCAACCGAAGTCTGTGATAGACTACTGCGCAGTGTGTCAGTACGTAACTGACAAAGTACTACAAGATCATACCATACCAAATGGCAGTTGAGCACATATGCATATGGCAGGGACATTATGTAGTAGTAAATAGGTTCTCTTGGCTAAATTTACTTGAGGAAAAATAAAATGCTAGCCATCAAACAATGTGTACTTTTACACAATTTTGAATACATTTACAACACATTCCATTTAAAAAAGGAAACTAGGACTGAAACCAATTTCAATTTTATTTGTGAAGTTTTATAAAGTGCCAAACTGCATTACAGCTGCTTCAGAGGGCGTATGAATGGGGAGGCGGCAGAAGATTAGAGGAAGAGCATTGTATCCCTTAATCAATCACAGTGCCAGATTCCATATTCCTATTTAACAAACACATCACACGCCACATAGCTACAAATCACTAGCATCATATGATTGAATACCTAGCTTCTTAGCCCCACATCAAAATGGGTGCGGCCAGGCAAGGATACTTGAAGAGCCAGGGTAAGTGCAACAGTACGTTAACAGGGGTCAATCACCCAGGCAGTCGTCAGCATCAGATCCACAATTAATTCATAATTAGCTAAATTGTGAAGCAAGAGGCCCTGCAGACCAAGATCGAATAGTGGGCAATGGTGGAAGAGACCCAATCACTGGCTACTGACAAGGAAGGTGACCCCACCACTTCCTGTGAGGGATCAGTGTTAAATGCCTGACTTAACAGCCACGTTTAGAATTTTGTTTTTTAATCTCTTGTGCTTTTGTTCGGAAATACTCTCCAATGGCATTTTGTTCCATCTTCCTGAACCCACAACAGCCAAGGTGACTCCATGCGGATTCCTTTTAAAAGAAGGGGTGGACAGTAAGTTGGGAATGGAAGATCTAAAGTTTCTTCTAGGCACCTGCTTGAACATGCTCAAATTCATGTATCTGCGTCATGTTCATTAGGCCTTCATGAGTGATGCAGGATGTCTTTCATGCAACCCTTTGTTCAATGTAGAGGCCAGTGAGCAGGCATTCCAGGGTCCCAAGGCAAAGATCATCAGCGTTACTTTATTTATAAGTAGATTAATTAATCCTACATGGGCAATAACAAGTAGCTGTTGAAGCCTGTGCAGGGTGAAATGCAATAGCCATTAGTCTCGACAATACCATGGCTTGTTTGACCTTAATCTTCTGGGGAATTCTAGCATAGGAGATGATTTTCTTGATAGGTGAAGTTGATAATGAGATGCTTGCGAGAACAGGTTTACGTCATGCAAGGTAGGAGATTTTTTAACATAACTCTCACATGTTCTGGTTTCAGGACTGGGTTGGATGGTGCTCTGAAGTGAGTAGGTGAAGACCATCTGAATGTAAGGGACCTTGTGTCCAAAATGGATCTGAGTTTTCTCAGCTTTCAGATAGCGGTTATGTCTACTCTCCAGTCTCATGTTCCGATGGGCATGGTCCCCACATTGCTGAGATAGATCAGCAATATATGGGAGTCGACAGCTTACATTCGGAAGGTGGCCATTAACGATTCAATGTGGTCAGCCAATGATCTTGCATAGGCATTAAGAAGACACAGGGAAATGACTCCACAATACAGATAACTCGGTGGGGTTGGGACACCCCTAATCTTGACCCAGGCAGGCCATTTTTAGAGTTAATTAGTGATACATCTAAACGCATTACCCTACCACGCCACGGGATGGTTTACTATGTCAAACACTGTACCGAAATCCAAAACGATTACAACAATTTGGCTGTTCTGCTCTAAAACTGTAAGGATTATCTCTCTCATGAATTGGAGGCAGGTTTCGCAACTCCGTTGTGGTCACAATCCATATTGATTCCCAAACTGAGCCTGTCATTTTCCACTGTTACGCATGAGTTGAGTCATTATGAAGTTTTCAATTAGTTTGCCCAAAAGGGGAATGCCTAATATAGAGTGATAAGTATCAGCAATTGTGGAGTTGCTATTAGGGTTTTTGATTAATGGAGTATCCACAACTGTTTTAAGGGTGGTGAGTAATTTACCACTTAACAGGGAAGCATTGCAGTTGTCCAAGGTGGGGGAATAGAGTAAGAATGAACTCCTGCAAAACAGAAGCAGATCACGGGTTACATTGTGCTGATGATGCCTTTAGGTTTTTAGTCGGTATGATCATCCCTTCAGGTGAGAGAGGGGTAAAGATATTGAACTGCACAATGTCTGGGTTGGACATGATACTAGATCTAGGTTTAAGTTTGAGGGTTTTCTTCACTTCTACAAATGTTGTCCTGAAATGCTGAAGGCATGTCAAATGCCAGTTGGGTGATGGTGTTGAGTTGGCATTAGTCTGCCAATAGTTACTTAGTTCTGCATAGATTCTGAAGACTTCCGAAAATGTATCAACCATCTTGATATGGGTTCGGTATAATTATTTAAATTGTCTTCAACTGTGAGGTGGTAGGCCTTATCGTAATGTTACAGCAGAGTTTGTCTGAAGGCCAAAGAATCATTTTTCTAACTTCTCTTTTTGTGATGGGCACCTCCCGGTCAAACCACTTGGTCACCTTTTTCAATTAGAGTTTTAAGTGTTTTCGGGGTAGCTGGTGGACATGCAATTCCTTCTTCAGATTGTTTAGAAACGGCTATGGCCAACCCAGTAGGGTATTTTGTCCTGCATGGGGTTGGACGTAATTTTTTAAGTATTGGCTTGTCACTGTTTTCTTAGGTCTGATCAACACCTTCATTCTGTTCTCTCAGCATTTGGATGCTCTGCATGGACCCAGGCATCCCTATAATTGGTGAGGGATGGGAGGTCAGTCCATGGGAGAGAAATGTGGCTGGATATACTAAGGGGGAATTCAAATATATACATAATGATCAGGGTGTGTTCACCATTATTCGCTGGATTAGATGGAGACTACGCATGGGTACAAAGTTATTTGTTGTCTGGGTTAAGAACTTAGTCGAATTCTGGTCATGATCATCTATCCAAAGGTTAATATCTCCCCATAATAAGGATTCCATTGGCTGGAGATTATCAATTCACCCCATTTCAAAAGAAGGGTACTTTTTTACTGCTGAGTGGTACAATGGGTTTGGGGAAAACAATGTCTTAAGTGCCGTAAGATCATTTCTGACATTGGCATGAAAATGTGTGTGAGAAAAAGCACAGTATGGTCCACAACATCCAATACAGAGATGAAGTGCCAAAATTCAGGTTGACTGCTGAAAAAGTAAAAGAAGCATTATGACCACAGCTCCTCCTGCTATTCCAGCAAAGGGGCCAATGCACCCCAATCGTAACCCGGACCACTTACCTATTCCACCGAAATGCCAGATTACCAGCCCATGACATGCACCACCCCTAGATACAGCTTTAAAAATTACATAAATATTGCCCTGCAAATAGATCATGTACAGAACTCAGTTATTCCAATAACTGAATAAATATGCATCTGTCATGGTGAACTGCAATCACAACAAGCACCATCCACTGTTATAGATCTGCAACACACATGAAGCTCAATGGGAGTACCACACTCCTGACCAGCAGTAATTCCTGATACTTCAGCCTTGAAATCATCCAAAAGCTGGCAATCCGCCTCAATTCTGCCCTTTTGACCCCGCCCATGAGATGCTTTTCCAGTACTGGTAACCTGACATGTTTGCAAGTGCTGCAACTGTCATCTTTGCAGTAGTGCAGGTGCGGCCAATTCAAAAGCTTCTTCAACCCCGTTTAGAAATGTGATCACTGCCTCTATTTAAGCCCCACTGCACCAAAGGCATGCTGGCACTGCCTCTTTAAACAAGGCGTATGGAAAAGCTACTTCTGCTCCTTTAAACTCTCTTTCTGCCCCATACAGAAATGATGAGGACAGGTCATGTTATAAGCTTCTGCAGCTAGTTTTAGAGTACTGCCAGAAAACCCAGGTCCTAGACCACCAAGATAGACCGGACATCATTAGTTCCTCGAGTTCCACAAGACCAGTCTCAAGCAGCTAGAAGATCTCACGAGATATATCTGTATTAAGATTCTTTCATTCAGAAGACAAGTCTGACAAACCTAAACGAGGTGGTGATAAACCTATACAAAACAGACAGCTTCCTGCTGAGAAATACCCAGGACTCTGCTTAATTTGGCCAACCCAAACCGCATGTATGCACCCATGCCACGCGCACATGTGTGTGTGTTGCAAAGTGAGGTTAGGTTGTGATGCTCTTCCCTATATGTGGCTCAGAGAGAACTTAGTACAGTTTTTCTTTCACAATCAGAGGTTTCTGGGCAGGTTCTCTATGAATCGGGTTTGGACAGAGGTCTCACCATGTATAAAACATCTCTAGAATACTCCCTTCCTTGCTCTCCACTCACTACTATCAGCCGCTCTACTGCATTCAATATTCAAGGTGCTGTCCCTTCTGTTATGTGCGCCAAGGGGCCTCACCCATACATGCATTCACACACATACATGGATGACACGGGACGCGATGTTGCCTGGTCCGCTTCCCGGCGGGAACTGCCGCACGGGCGCACTTTATTGCAACCGCGCATGCGCGGGCCACAACGAGGCTCGCGCATGCGCGCTATCCTTGACTCGGGACGTCACATCCCTTTTCAACTTTAACAAAAATGGAACACAAACTTCCGGGGTGCGTGAACCCCAATACAATTGGTGGCCTTGAACACGGCCCTTGGCAGTTACACTTACGTCCCACCAGGTCTTATCGGCTCAGTCCCCCGAGTCCAATACATAGTCCTTGAGATAGCCTGGCAACCTCCGCTCTCGGCGGACTGGATATCTTGGCAGGGTCCTGGACCGCGGGGAACAGCCGGGTTCGGCTCCGGCAGGGGCTTGGTGCCCGTTCTCCCCTTGATCCGCGGTTGGTTCCTCCGCTCTTGTGGCTTCCTCCGGAGCTTCGTTCTCGACTGGTGTTTCAATTCTCTTGAAGAACGACCGGTTGCGTGCGACAGTCCCTCGATCGCAGGCCGCCGTTACCATCGTGCCCTTCACGTGTGTTACCTTCCACGGGCGTGGCTCAAATGGGAGGGACAGTTTTCCTTCAGGGTGTCGATTCCTGACCAGCACCGTGTCCCCTACTCGCATTTCTTTTTCCTGCAACCCTCGCCGTTCACTTTCCTTTTCGTTGCGCCTGACTCGCTCCTCCCGAATCATCTCATTGTCAATAATTCCGGGTGGTCGGCCTTCTTCCTCCGGTAGCAGTCCTCTTGGGCACCGTCCGAACAGGGCTTCCGCGGGAGCCACTCCTGTGGACTGGTGAGGCGTCGTGCGGTATTCCCTTAGAAATTCCACGAGTTTTCTCTCCAAGTCTGCCCCGCTGCTGGCTGATATTCTCAGGACCTTGTTCAGGGTCCTCATCATCCTTTCAGCTTCCCCATTGGCCCGTGGCCAGAGTGGGGACACCATGCGATGCTGAATTCCTCTTTCCCTGAGGTAGGTAGCGAATTGGTTGCCAGTGAACGGCGGCCCGTTGTCCGAGCATAGAAGGTCTGGGAATCCGTGTGTGGCAAACATCTTGTCTAGTGCTTTCGTCGAGAATTCTGTCGCTGTTGATTCAACCACCTCTACCTCGGGGTATCGTGACCATTGGTCTACTGCTACCAGAAAGTACATTCCCCGTCCTGTTGATCCGAAATCTACGTGTATTGTCCCCCACGGTTTCTGGCTGCGCTCCATGGATCGGATCGGCGGAGCTCTGTCACCTGGGGTCGCTGCCTGACACTCTATACATCGTTTTACAAAGTTCTATACCCTTTTCTCCAAGTCCGGGAACCATACTTTGGCCCTTAACCGTGCCTTTGTTTTGACCACTCCCTGGTGACCAACGTGCGCTAGTTCTAGCATCCGGGACCTCAGCGTCCGTGGCACGACAATTTGGCGTCCTCTCAGTATCAACCCGTCGTCCGAGATGGAAAGCTCCTCTCTCACCTTCCAGAGCGCTTGGAGGTCTCTCTGGGCCTCCTCTTGTCGTCGCGAGTTGTCACGCAGCACCTCTCTCCAGTCGCCGCTTCTGATTGCGGTTCGGACAATGCCGAAGACCTCGTCGTTGGAAGATTCCGTCGATATGACTGCTCTTGATATCGCCGTCGGAAGAGACCCTTCCACCACTTGACACAGTAGTCCGTGACAGTCACTCGCGCCAATGTCTGTATCCGGATCCTCTTTGTTGGGATGGCGTGACAAATAGTCTGCCGGATTGTTGGTGCCTGGCCTGTATATCAGTCGTACCCCATACTCCATCAGAGCTAACATCCACCTTTCGATCCTGGGTGGTGGTTTCGATGACACACCTGCTAGTATTGGTAACAGAGGCTTGTGGTCTGTCACCACCACCACAGGTTTGCCTAGGATGTATAGCCGGAAGTGACGGCAGCCCCACAGGATGGCCAGTGCTTCCCTTTCAATCTGTGAGTATTTCATTTCTGTGGTGGAGAGGGCTTTGCTTGCGTATGCGATAGGACGCATGTCCCCGCGTTCGTCAGGTTGCAGTAATACAGCCCCAACCCCTACCGGGCTTGCATCTACCACCACTTCGGACTCCACTCCAGGGTTGAAATATGCCATGGTGTCACCATCAGACAGGGCGTTCTTCAGGGTCTGGAATGCCTCTTGCTCCTCGGCACCCCATTTCCATGCTGTGTCGTTCCTCGTCAGCGCCCTGAGTGGCTCCGCTGTCGACGCTAGCCCTTTGATGAACCGCCCACAGTATGTTACCATCCCCAGGAAGCTTCTCACCTCGGTGGGGGACTGTGGGGCGGTAGCATTCTTGATGTCCTTGATTTTGGCCGGGTCAGGTGACACGCCGGCTGCGTGAAAAATGAAACCGAAAAACCCTATGCGGTCTTTGAAGAACTCACATTTTTGTCGATGTAGCCTGAGGCCTAGATTTTTCAGCCTTTGGAGGGTGCTTTCCAGCCTCTTCAAGTGCTCCGTTTCCGAAGCTGCGAATACCAGTATGTCGTCACTCATGTTCAATACGCCTTTGAGGCCTGCTAGGGCTCCTCGGATGGTGTTTTGAAACACTTCGGCGGCTGACGAGACCCCGAAGCTTAGGCGTTTGAATTGGTAGAGGCCGTCGTGCGTTGTGAATGTTGTTATATATCTCGAGTCAGGGTGGAGCTCAAGCTGATGGTACCCTGCTCTTAGGTCTAGTTTAGAAAAGACCTTGGCCCCTTGCAGTTCTCCAATGATGTCGTCGAGGGTCGGTGTTATGTGTCTTTCTCTCTTAATCGCCGCATTGGGCAGTCGCATATCGACACAAATTCTAACCGCACCGGGTTGTTTTGGTTTGGGCGTCACCACGATCGGAGAGACCCATGGCGTCGGCCCCTCTACTCTCTCGATGATGTCCATGCTGACAAGGGATCGGAGTTCTTCTTCTACCTTTTCCCTGAGGTGGAAAGGTATCCGCCTGTGTTTGAGGGCCGTGGGCCTGATTGAATCATCGATGTGGAGGCGCACCGGGGGCGCTTTCAATTTCCCAATCCCCTCGAAGATACCCGAGAATTTGCTTAGCAGTGTCTCAATATCTATCTGATATACTTCGTATGCGAAATGGATGAGGTTTAGGGCCTCGGATGCGGCACAACTGAGTAGGGAGTGGGGGCTAACGTCTGTGACGAAGAATCTGGCCTTGATTGTGACTTTCCCCCTTGACACGGGTGCTACAAATACTCCCTTGAGGGGCAACGGAGTGTCTCCCCCAAAAGTGAAGATTTTTGCCATGTATTCGTCTAGTTTTGGGGGGCCTGGGAGTCTTTGGTAGTGCTCCTCTGCGAGAACACACACCGATGCACCTGTGTCAATGAGGATTTGTGTAGGCACCCCCAGTACACTCACTTCGCACTTGGGTTGTCTTTTCCGTTTGCTTTCCGATGCAATGTTAGAGATGAAGATTTCGTCTTCCTCTTCCTCGTCTTCTTCTTCTACCTCTGCGAGCTGCAGCTTTTGAATTTCTAGTTCGAGCGCCGCGATTCTCCGCTGTCTTCTGAAGCCGCTGCCCCGTGCCCTCGCGGGTTCTCTCTGCACAGGCACCGGAGCAGGGGCGCGGCACATACGGGTATAGTGTCCTGGTTCCTTGCACCGTCCGCAGGACCTACCCTTGGCTGGGCACTCCTCCGTGTGTGGCAGGTCATATCCACAGTAGTTGCAGGATGGTCCAGAGGTGGCAGGGGAGTTGTTCTCAGATGACTTTGGGGTCCATTTATCTCTCGGTTTGGACCGTCTGTTTATGGCATACGCTACCTCCCGTGTGCCAGGGTGGACCGCTGCATCCATGTTTGCCCCTCTGGATTCGGCTAGCTCATATGTCCGGCCACTGTCTTGTATTTGTTGTAGTGACCATCCTGGCTCCCTCAGTATTTGACGTCTCAGTTTACCTGAGCTGCACCCCTGGATGACCTGGTGCCGTATCATCGACTCCTCGTTGTCCCAGCGACACGTGCTGGCCATTAGTGTCAGCCTAGCACAGAACTGATCAAGAGATTCCTCCTCCCGCTGTTTCTCCTTGGAAAAGAGGAATCTTTCATAGTCTACATTTGACTGGGGTATGAAGTGGTTTTCCAATGCAGTCTTTACCGTGGCATACGTGACTACCCGCAGATTGAGTGATTCGTATATGCGCATCACGTCTAGCCCAGCCGAATACAGGAGCGTCGCTCTTTTTGCGTCGTCATCGGTGGTTCCTGTGGCTGTGAAGTACATTTCTAGTTTTTTCACCCATAGTAGCCACCTGGGGCCTAGCTTGGACGGGGGGCCAGATGCATCAAATTCTTGCATGGGCAGTAGCGACCCCTGTTGAGTCCTTACCACCCTTGTCGCAGCTTCTGTTTCACCATCACTTTCAGCCATCTTCACAGGTCGCACAGGCACCTCTCGGTGATTTGGAGGCCGCAAACCTGACTGGGGTGGGGTTCCACGTACCTCCGACTGCAGTTTAGCAGGTCGTCTTCACTTCGTGGTTTCAGTCCAACCACCTTGCGCTGTCTGCGTTGTTGTGATCATCCCCAGGTTGTTGGGGACAGTCAGGGTTCCAAAAATTAATCTTATCCTCTTGACGTGGCAGCGCACGAGCACCTTCTCAGGCCGCTACTGCTACGACGCGTGGAGTGTTTCCGCTGGGTCCGCTCCGTGTCACCGCGTAACAACGCAGAATTTTTTTTTTTTTTTTTTTTTCCTGCACCCACGTGTTGGGCACACGTTGCGGCGGTGGTCCCGCCTCGTCGCCAGTTGTTATGTGCGCCAAGGGGCCTCACCCATACATGCATTCACACACATACATGGATGACACGGGACGCGATGTTGCCTGGTCCGCGTCCCGGCGGGAACTGCCGCACGGGCGCACTTTATTGCAACCGCGCATGCGCGGGTCACAACGAGGCTCGCGCATGCGTGCTATCCTTGACTCGGGACGTCACACCTTCCACCCATGTTGTGTATCTGTCCTTTAGGTGGACCCCCTCTGTTCTCTCAGTGCCTGCTCCCCGTCCTAGGCACTGGAATGTTATCTTGTTCCCCGGGCACTCCTCAACATTGCTGAGCCTCATTCCCCACCATCCCCATCTCCAGACTGCCCTCATGCTGTCGCCACTGCCAGCCTTCCCACTCACTTCTACAATCCAGACGTAAACCTTCACTGATCAAGCATCAGATGGGCCGCAACATCTCGTCAAAGCGGAGGTGGTCGCTGCAGCTGAACCATGGTGCCACAGCGAGCAAGAAGGCATCCAGGGCAGCCTAGGGGGCCTGAAATACATCATGTGCTGCTGAGCGGTTCCTGCGTATTGCCCTCTGAGCTCTGACCCCTTACTTGGCGCTTCTTCTGGTCACCTGATAATGCTGCTGTGAAGCGAAAGTCTTGTGTATCCCATTCACACTTTTGGAAACATCTTACCTACTAACAGTACAGCAAAGACAATTCCATTGCTCTCGTTTTTCGGTGAACGCTTTGAAAACTTTGAAAATGCTTTGATGAAAACGTGTTACACTCCAAACATTGACAGGAGTCATAAAGACACAGTGACTGGGGGAGCAAACTGGGCAGATGGAGACTACCGGTCAAAGGTGGTGGGGCAATCCGCCCGCCCCCTGCTTGCTAGCCTGCATGAACATAAAGCATGATAGCAATCAGCATTAGCATGGGCGCACCCTGCACGCATGCATGTAGAAAAGGTTAGGAACCCAGTGGCTTTGTATGCAATGCCTGCTCAAAGGCACGTTGCGATATCAGGACCGGTACAAGAATGGGCAGTTGAGGTGTTGGTGCCATAGAAAACCAACCAACAGCATGCGAATGTCACAGACCGGTTCTAGAGTTTGTGTAACATAGAAAGTAAGACAAGCATACCATATATTTGGAGGTCAGTGAAGGTTTGCTTGGAGGGTGAGTTGACTAAAAGTACGTGGGGAATGTTAGTGGAGTGGAAATAAGACCAAATGAGAGGACACCTTTGCGAGTGACTGAGAGGCCAATTGTTGTTTTTGCAAAACAGGGCTTCATAGAAATCTTGTACACATTTTTTAAACACATTCATGTGGAACTCCTTCAAGGCCCATAGAAAGTGCACTGGTCTTTAGTAAGGGAAGCTACAGGGCACAGATAGGCTTTACAGCCATCAACATATACCTACAATTTCTTTCCCTTTGCGTGGTGATCATCTTTCTCCTTCTTAGTTTTTTTCCTTGTTGGCGCCATACATGCAAAAACCTGTCTGCCAATGAGCTTTGGAAGCTTATCTGGCATGATCTGCCAGTTTTGCCCTCTATTGACAACTTTTTAACATCAACATATTAGGTCTTGCCAAATACGGTGCTTAGACTCGAACCTGCAGTAATGGTGGAATCCTTCTCTTGGTTAGAAATGCTACAAGGACCAATGCCACATAAGCAGGCATACTTTCATTCAAATGACCTCATTTAACGAGCATCATGCTATTGGATTTCTATTTAAATGTGTGGCTTACCCTGCAGCAATGTCTTCCCTGTATACTTTCCACTGGTCAAAATCATAAGGTTCGACCGCCTCCCTGCCCCCGCATACAAGCTCTTTTAATGTCCTTCTACAGCTGTACTGACTTAAAAAAAAAAATTATTAAAAAAAAGTAATTTCGTTAACACATATATACAGTAAGTCTACATGTTGTTAAGGAATCACCTATTAGATCATTTTAATTGTTTTGTTACTTTTGTTTGTGAAAGTCAGTCAAGGTGTTGCCTCAAAGGTAATCAGATCTTCAGAAAAATGAGACACTCGCAATCAAACAAGGAACATATTGGAAATCTATCTTCGGTACTTGTATCTCCGCCCCGTTTGCATCAATCAAGGAAATAGTGCCGCACCCATTAATGGTAAACATATTGCATCCTTCCATCCAAATCAATGTGGTATTCCAGGTGGCATATCCTCAGAGGAGTAGAACAAAGATTGTATTAGTGAAGTCCAGGCTAATATTGTCATTAACAGCTTGGGGGACCCCCCCCCCCGTATGCATTTCTGTACCAAACCTTAGTCTCAGCCATAGCTCATCTTTTCATATCATCCCACCACATACCAAACTGCGGGCCAGAGGCCTTCTTCCATGTCACTGCAATCCTACGTTTTGCTAGTATACAGGCTAAATCAAGCAGTTTAGTCACATGTCTTGTCTTTGGGCGAGGGTATAGACCCAATACGCACATTTCAGGTATCCATTTAAAACTAGTAATTCCTGTAGCCTCAATTTTCTGGCGGATAGCCCCCCAAAACTGCTGTATCAATGGACAAGCCAAGACGTATGCATTAGATGAGCCATGCTATTACCACATCTGGGGCAATTGGAAGATGCAGATAAATACATTTGCGGTATCTTACATGCAGTCATGTAAATCCTACAAATAACATATAGTTGAATAGGTTTATGTGAGCGTTTCTGGACACTGTATGTACATATAGAAATGCATTATCCCAATCCCTAACTTCTATTTTTGTGTCAAGATCATTTTCCCACAAAGCATTAATCCGGAGAGCCCCTTTATGAAAAACCTCATAAGTCTCCCAAACAGTCTAGACACACGTTTCCCACCGTCTGCTAGCTCAAATAACAACCTAAGAGTCTCCGTTAGTTCTGGATCCTCAGGTAATACCAGCCATAGGGTCTCAACAGTCCGTACTAATCTTATAAACACCAGTAATTGTCCTATGTGTAGTCCATATTCTGATATCACTTCTGTAATTTGCAATAATACCCCATTCCTGAACACTCCGCCCCGGTGGCCACTCCTGTAGTTTCCCCAACAGCTGAAAGTCTCCTGTGTCACAACAGAAGGAGGCCGCCAGTGGGAAATTTGGGGAGTATGGATCCCATATTCCTAATCACTTTGAAGTCCTTCACCAGAGTTTTTCTTACCTATTTGGAAAAGATTGGGGTGGCACGGGAAACAAATATCTGTCTGCAGAATCTCCTACAGCATAATCTTATTTATGGCCGATTGCATCAGTTCTGTGTCCAAGGCAGCTTCATCCGTTAGCCACAATGAAATCAACCGAACCTGTCCCGCCAGGTAGTATAATGAAAAATGTGGTAGTTGTATACCACCGTCCTCCTATCGACAACAGACTGATCCATTCATTGTGATCTTTAAAAACCTGAGGTGCATATTACCCACAGCCACCCCCTGTATTGGAGTCCTCCCGAGTACTTCGCACCTGTGTTGCATGCCATTTCTTACTGTGCTTTTTTGGACCAAACATGGAAATAAAGTGAGGACGCAGAGTTTTAATCCATGGTGTTGGTAGGCAATATATGGTGTTGCACAAGCAAAGCAAGCAACTTTCCGGACCTTCATGCCCAGTCTAACATTGCCAACATCCCTCCATAGCAATGCAATCCTTCCAAGGCTAGATACAACTGGAACCAAAACTAAAAGCCCTACTCTGGGAAGACAGCCTAAGCAGATATTCGGACTAGGGTCAGGCTGATGGCGGATTCTCTGGTGCAATTCTTGGCCTGGCATGCTAATTTAAGTAACCATAACCGCCTCACTTTATTTCAGACCTGCCAGATTGCCTCAGGGCCATGCAAATGGCCGCGGTGTGTGTGGCCTGAACCCCAATGACATAATGTAACCTACAGAATGTTGGTAATAATGCTGACGTTTTGATGCAAAAATCTTTCGTCAAGTTAGTTGCAAGAAAGAAAGCACTTTGGTAAAATCATGAGCCCGTTGGAGAAAAATACAGGAACGGAGTCACTCTACAATCAACATTCAGTAATACAATCTGATTTCATCACTGAACGAAAAACCTGCATATGTACATTGAAAGAGGGTTCGAACCGTGGTTTAAGGGCATCTGAACGTGCATCTATTTTGACAGGATCTCATCTTTCTCCTTGGTGGTAACATGCTCTAGTGAAGGTCTCCATCACAGCTATGGGCATCACCAGCTAATTGTCCCTCTGTTTACTCACATGCCTGCCGGACAGCACGTGGGTAGGTAAGAGTTATGGGGGACCTGACCGTGCAGCTGTCGGGTTCAGCGGCCCAGTCACTCTGGGGCAGATGACCGTTCCAACAGCTGCATATACAATAAAACATATTGATTCCTAGAATAATAACTAGAACACTCCTATAACACAAGTCTATGGTGGAGGAACCTCTCAGTAACCCAAGCGAGGAAAAGATAGCGTATGCAACGCATCACCAGATGACCTTCAAAGAAATACCAGGTACATTTTGAGGCCATGAATTCTGTAATTTGGTACACGAATACATATCATGAGCGGCCTTAATTTTCAGGCCATTTCTTGAAGACATGCGTTTCTTTATAAGGCAGTGCACACATTGTACCAGAGCAGGCGTTGCAACATATCAATGCTTGGCAGTATTGAAACTTCTCAACTAAAGGCCATACAGAAACCAGTTTTTTGTTTTTAACTTTTCGATGTTAAACAAATGTTTTTTTTAGATTTAGCATTATGGATCCGGATCTATTGTTGATGAATAGACAACATTGGGCCTCATTACAACCCTGGCGGTAGGTCTGACCTGGTGGGCGGGGCGACAGCCGCCCACAGAACTCGGTATGTGCCGGTCCAGTAACAACAGTGCCGGTATGCTTACCGGCACCGTTGTTAGTGGACCGGAACACTCGTAATGAGGCCCATTGTCTCTTTCCAGACCACAATCTGCTGTACGTGAACATGACACCCACTCGGTCTACATTGGCTGGCACAACTTGGACACACAAGGGCATCCTAGATACCCGCTTTGGCTCCCCCCCCCCAAATCAGTCTTTAAATACCTTCACATTGTAGTATCAACTAACCTCTCATTCAGGGATAGTTGATATAAGACGGGTATGGTAGAATGAGAGCACATTTTAAAAAAAATATGTTACAAAAAGGTACCAAATACGAACCACTAAAATGAAGAAAGGCCAACAAATTCTGTTTATTACAGGGCAGTCTGCAGGGTATCAGCCGTTTACTGCGCAGCCGGAAATAGTGCATTGTTTACTAGGAATCGCTGTGAAATTATAGAGGGGCAGCGAGTTGTGGTAATCATTCAAGTGGGCGGTTGTGGGACAGGGGCGGGGGTCTTCCTCGTATTCATTTTCGCATTGATTCATTGTAAACGATTGGAGATTTCTGGCAACGCAGTAATGGATGCGCAGTCATCACATAGATCCGTCTGCAGGCATTCCAAATAGCAACATACAGCGCGAAGTGGATAACACCGGATTATCGGTGGATACGTAGCAATGGCACAGCTGGCATTGATAGGAATGCTATCAGAAGTGGGGTCTCCCGAGTCAATTATTTCTAATTTTTTAGTTTTGGAGGGCTTTAACAGAGGTTGCAGAACAGTTCAGGCCATTTTGTGAACATAATATATTTTTTAATTCATAATCACTGGACAATATGACAACATATATACATTAAACAAAAACAATATAAAATGTGCAATGATGCACTTCATCGAGGACTGCAATAGTACCCATTAGCTACTCCTCAATCACCCAATGGGAAACAACCTCCATCCTCAATTGTAAACGACGCAGGTAATTAAATCCTCTGCTGCCTGTCCCATTCAGGTACAGAAGGGTAACATTAAGGGGAGCAGCTATGCCACGACAAACGGATTAAACCCCACAAGAAAGTGGAGATGGATGAGGAAGTGGCTTCATCTATTAACATTATATGAAGGCGTTTATCACCCTACTGTACCTAGATGTTAACCTGTTGAAACTAGAATAAGGGAAGTTCCATGTAAAAATATTGAGGAGCTGCATGCACCTCGTAACTACCTTTTGTTGATGACGACTGTAATGACTGGGTTATATAAAAACATTGGCTTTTAGAGTGGGATATGTGCAATAAAAAGAAAAACACTGCATTATTCAATATTTCATAGTAGAAAATACAGAATGTTTTACAACATTAACTGATTTGCACTTTATGTATAATTGCACTTTCCATGCACTATTTTGCACAAGAAAAACATTCTTAGATGATGTGCATTATTGCACATTTTACATAGTTTTTATTTCATGTATATATGTTGTCATATTGTCTATTGATTATGAATAAAATAAATATATTATATACACAAAATTGCCTGAACTGTTTCACGACCTTTATTAAAGCCCTCAAAATATATGAATTTGAAATAATTGACTTGTGAGACACAACTTCTAATATAATGAACCCTTGTTGCTCCACAGGTGTCTACGAAGAAAGGGGATCCCCATACATAGTTCAGAATTAACACCATGTCTTATTGACAGCCAGGCTGTGCATGAGGGGCACTAAGAGGGGGTGTGATGGGGCCCAGTGTCAGAGTAGGGTGACGTGTAAGGAGAGACCTTGCACAAGTATCTAGTGCATCAGGCCCAGGCACGGGCGGTGGAGGGGTACAAGTGTGGTGGAGTGAAATGGGAATTGGGATTAACGGGGGAAACTGTGTGGAAGTTAAATGGTTTACCATTTCTAATCAAGATTTCTGGATAGTTTTATTACCAAGTGGGTTATCTATGGGATGAAACTGCAAGCAAGACCAGTAGGGGAACTATGAGCGGGAGAGGAACATTTGAGGAAGACCCTGGAAAAAGAGAGAAGGCTTTGGGCTTTGGAGCGCTGAAGGGAATCCAAGGGACCTGGAAGTAGTTATGGATTGTTAGAATTCCCTAAACCTAAGGGGTATAGAAGACTCAGAAAAGATGGGCCAAAGAGGATAATGAGGCAAGGGGTTCTGTGAATGGCTGTGGTGATGGGCCAGGGTGATCCCATAGGGAGCCCATGAGGAGCTTTATGTCAAGGCACAGACCTATGTTTAATTGCAATTTGTTTGAGTAAGAATCTCTGCCAATGATGGTGATGGTTGCATATAATAATTATGTTTTGGAAGCAAGTTTTAATCCTGAAGGAGGTCTTTAGTTTTTGTTGTCCAATAGGACTTTAAATTTAGGTCCATATTCTAGTGCTGCGCTCCCGCCAAAGTCTACCGTAGGGGTCTGCACTCACAGCTCTATAGAAATTTGGGACTATAGCTCTCATGATCCATCGCTATTGGATAGGCTGGCTAGGGCTCATGGTCATTGCAGTCCAAAACATCTGGTTAACTGGAGAGCAACACCTTGTAGTCCCCTACTCTACAGCCGTCTAATCTGATCAAATAATTGTAATTATGGGCCCATAACAAAATGACTGATCAGACATGTATGTATGGAATGTTAACACATGAGATTATTTTGCCAAAGACACCTAATAAAACCAAAAGGAAATATGAAGACCTTTGATGGTAACCATGAGAGATCAACCAGAAAGCGATAGCATATGGATGGAGATACAAAAATAGTTTGAACACATTTTTTAAAGGAACATTTAACAAATATGCTAGGTCATAAAGGTAGATTAAGATTCAATATTCACAGAACATTCAAAAAACAATTTTGAAAAGGAATTGGAACGTTACAATGAAGGCTATAGAAGAATCCTTGGGTACACATTCACTGGCCTGGAAAATTGAAAGACTGTAAAAGAGACTATAGCAATAGAAATATCAAAAATATATTTCTGACAGGCTTTTCTATCACTCCCCCTCAGAGAGGTGTGTATTTCTGTCGTCGTAATAAAACCCAGTTTGGTGTTGCATTATACTAGCTTTTTATTGGTGTGTGTGACTTTATGGATTGTGTTATTGCCATACGGGCAGCATCAATATGTTGTTTTACAAATCCCACACGGATATTAAATCAAACTTCTCCGAGTAGAATACGACAGCCAATAGTAGAGTGTAAACATTACATTGTTGCTACTCCCCTTTTATTAAGCAGGGATCCAACCAGCATGATGTCTCAGCAATAAATATTCACTAAGTGAAATTTACAAAAATAGAAAGTATGAATCATTTATTCTTACTAACTCGCACTGGGCACTTACTTTTTGCTTGCTTCAGAGACATCAGCGATGTTTGAGAAAAGATGATGGCTTTCGGTTTTGGTCATTGTGGTACTCAGTGCTTTTGAGTTTTTAAACATCTTGATCAGAATGTCCAGACTAAGCAAATAAGAATGTTCTGAAGAAATAACTTCAAATATAGCCTGTAAAAAAGAAAGGAAAAAAGAACAAATGGGCATAAGTGTAACATCAAAATAAATATTGTTAGGAAAGATTCCTCTTTACTGCACTTCTCCTCCCATTTCTATGGACCACCAAACGTTTTGCTTTAATTTGTGTATCTGGCCAGGTCATCTTTTTACAGTGTAGTGAAGCCTTGGGCTTCACTACACTGGCTTTTGCTCAGCTGTTATGGGGAAACTGACATGTCCTTCAGGCTGTCAGTACTGTGAAACATTGTTTGCCTTAGTCTAGTTACTTTGTTACTACTTTTAGTACCTTTTTACCACTTGTGGCAGTTTTTATCATTGTGCAATGTATTTTACAATGCAGTACAATGGGGTACAATTTTTTATTTTGTCCTAGACTAACACTCAGAGGATTTTTGGTTACTCTTGGTGTGCTAAATGGACAAGCTGGTGGGAGCAGTGACTTTTTACAAATGTTTGTTGCATTTCATTTTAGCCTTATCACGTTTACCAGGTTTGGCTACTAACTGTGACTATTGGTCAAACATGGCCATGCCACAAGTTTTTCTGCTTGTCCTTTGGCCATCTTGTCTTTTAGCCCCCTCCTGGCCTGTGAGTAATCCTTATATGGACTTTGAGTGCCTGGAAAAGCAAAGGCTTTTGGCGGGCTACTGTTTTCTGTCAGGACGTGTGCTGCGACTGTCTGGTCCCAATCCACAAACTAGTGCCAGTGTGTCTGAGTGGTATGCATGAGTTCTGCCACCAGTGGTCCTGATTGGACCACTGCTGGGGTGTGTGTGTGTGGGGCATGTCTGTCATTGGCTAGTGGGAGCTGCTGCTCCTACCTGGCTATTAGGATAACAAGAGGACCCCTGCGCCCACTCTAAAGAGATCCTAGAAGAAACTGACGGAGCCAAGACTCCTGTCCAGCTACAAGACTTGCAAGGAGATCACGGACCCATGGGAAGAAAGTTTGGCAACCAACTTCTGCTGCTGCCCTAGTAGAGCCCTGTCCTGTGAAGAAGCTGCGACACTTTGAGTGGAGGGAACATCCCTTCTCAATGTCAGCTCAGAGTACTACGAAGAAGAGCCTTCAGAAGTGCCCCAGGACTGCCCTGTTGCTGGCCAGCTCTGAGTTTGGGCTCCCATACTGCTGACGTCGTCATTCTGAGTGGAGGCCTGGAACTTGGGAACTGTTCACTGGACTCCAGAGAGACTACCTTCATTTTTTCCAGCTTCACAAAACTGTATCAAACTTTGCTAAACTTTTGGGCAGAAGGCCCCATACATTTTAGGGATGGACTTCTGAAGTTAGGATTGAATCTCTGTGGACTAGTAGTGCTAATACTAGTCTATACCTTCCTTTTCAGGGGTTTCATATGTATTTTGCCCTACTCCAGCGATTGTATATATGTTTCTAATTTTTAGTACTGAGTGATAATATTACCTGTTAGAAGTCATTTTTCACTGTGATATTTGGCCATAAGTAAGGAAGTATTTCTATACCTGTCTGGCTAAGGGTGTTCCTTCACCATTTCAAAGTGTGTGCTCGTTGTGGAACCCTTGCAAGCTCGCCACCTCTTGAGACTTAGCATAGACCCCTCACCTTGCTACCTTGAACTGGTTTGGCTTCAGCTCCCAGAGTCGTCCCTGTCACACCAGGCCAGAGTATAGAAAATAATTCCTAACACATATCTCAACTGTCAGACTATGCCATGGGTGTCACCTTTTTACAGACCTGACATTTTTTTAGGCAACAGCACTCTGCAGGGTTTTCTAAGCCTCTGCTCACAATGGGAATAACATGTCACTCCAAGTCCCATCAAGCAAAGTGCGGATGGCTACGAACCCCTACCTGGAAGAAGATTAATTTGAGTCCACCATACCAGGTAGTATCACTGGGGCTCATTTTGCAAGAAGTGGTATTGCATAGAGAGCACCGACATCATTAGTACTTATGCACTGTTCGGTGCACTGCATGCAATTTCCTTGTCACAAAAGAAAGTGCAAAATGAAAGAGAAAAAACGGGCAAAATTGCCTTAATCTTTCATGTTCCCTCCGTTTTGTGTAAACTGTTAATCCTGCCAGCAAATTGTGCTTTGCACATGACATTTATAATAGATTTCTATGGAATTATACAGGCAGATTCCATTTTGTTATGCTTGCATGAAAATGCCATGCAACCTTAAAATAAGGTTCTTTAGCAGGAGGAGTGTCAATGAGCAATAGGAAACGTATTTCACCTCCAATCTCCCAATCCGATTGTGAACGTTTTTAAAATGCTACCGAGCGGTAAAACAACGGTAAAGACCTTTTAAGCCCCATTTATACACTTATTTATCCACAAAGCGGTTTTTAAAATGAGCCCCACTATGTCTCATGTACTTTCTAATGGTTACTAAGGCAACAGATGTTGAGTGAGAGAAATACAGAACTACATTGGTGCACAGGCATGCAGCGAGTGCCATTCACATGTGGATTAAGACAGTAGAACGAGCCACAAAATGAAAAAGTGGTCATACAAATGCCTAATGTGAAATTTGATACAAAAACAAATTGAGAAATAGCACTTGCATAAAGAGACAAGAGAATCACACAAACACACAGAAACCACACATGGCACAGACTACTTTTCCATAAATGTATTTGTATGTCTCGGGAGGATAGCTGAGGGGCAACTGTGCTGGCCTTGGAAGCAAGACGACACGGAGCAACACAGGTTCGATCCCGGGTCCGCGCTTAGAAACCTCTGGGTATTAAGCGCGTTATAAATAACCAATCCCATCATAAGTGATGAAAAGATCAGGGTCACGTCTACAGTGCAATACTCCGGGAAGGAGTCGATTTGGTGGTGCACTCCACGGTTCCTTGCACCACTAACAAGAGTAATGCTGTGAAATAGGTAATAGTTTGGCATTTTGAGGAATCCAAATCAAAAGAGCTTTGTTATAAAAAGAACAATACATGGTTCTTCTTCCCAGCCACATTCGCACATGTATCTGCGAGAGCCTGGCACTGGCCGCGACAAACACAGCTGGGTAGAAACAGATTATGAAGATCCGTAACAGTCTATTGTGGATATAATGGGCCAATTCAGAGCTGGGCGAGGACGTTTATAAATGGCATGTCTTCGAGCAGTGAGTCAGCAAGATGGCGGATAGCAATAAAGATCTTGAGGACATGGAGACAAACGTACCACAACCTGTAAGAAAGATGAACGATGTGATATAGAAATGAGAGGATGTTAGAAGGACATCCATTTTTAAGAAAAAAAGGTAAATTAAGTTATTTCAAAATACTTATCAAAAGTGTAGTTTGAAGGAATATGGATTGCATTGGCCATCATAATTTGTTAAAAGGATTAACTGTGGGAGTAGTATTTTGAAGCTATTACAGGATGGATAGCTAGGATTCTGGAGTCCCACTTTCTCTGCTTGATATCAACCGGGGTCGTGCTAAACTCTCACTCGGTGAGATACTCCTGTTAGTCAGGCCGTCATTGCAGGGAAATGTGGAAAGTGTGGGAATAAAACAATAAGGGCCTCATTGTGAGTTTGGTGGTAAACAGGCTAAAATACCAAACTGTATTACTGTTACCGCCACTTGGCCTGGAGGTATTACCACTGGATTACAAGTGGCGGTGGGGGTGGTGTAAGACCCCATTTTTTTAATGCAACAGTATACAGTAATACCACCGCATTGAGGCACTGCCAAACTCGTAATGAGGTCCTAAGTGCCCAGTTTTCCTGCACTCCTGCCATTTCCACTCTGCAGTCTATAGGTTAGAAATGCCTTTGCCTGGCAGGGGGGTTTTCAGAGAGTTGGTCTACGTGTCGCTCCCCTTGATGTTGGGGAGTCACCGGGTATCAGCCACATGATACAGGCCTCATGAGGGGCACTTGACAAAAAATACACATTTCTGTTCAGCTAGGTGTTTCTCTAAAAGTGGGCAGTTTGTTGCCTCTGATCCACTCACTCCATCAAAGCATGAGTCGAGAGAACCCACTATTTGGTTGTTTTTAATGGTGGATTAAAAAGAAAGTAAAGCAGAAACAAAATGGAGTGACAATACAAGGGACAGAAGAACAGTCAGTCCAGATCAGGCAATATGGTTCCAGGTGAAAGGGCAAACTGCAAGTAACAGGAAAGCTATAAGGGGAGAACTGGGTGATGAGAGAGGGCATTCGTGGGAAAAGAATGTGGTGAGAAACGAAAGTTTGGAGGGAATAAAACTAACAGGAAATGTGAGTAGAAAGAAGGGCAAATACAATTGAAAAGAACTCCAGGATTGAGAAAGAATGACTGTGGGCACTGGGAGAGGATGTGCGGGGCAGAGCCTAAAATTCCACAATCGGTACAGAAAAGAGTCTACATGTGTCTGATCTTTTCAAAGAAAACAATAAACCAAAGGCATTGGGAGAGTATTTTTGCTGCTGGCATTTTAAGTTTTGACTCCACAATGGGAGAGTATTTTTGCTGCTGGCATTTTAAGTTTTGACTCCACAATGGGAGAGTATTTTTGCTGCTGACATTTTCTTTGACTCCACAATGGGAGAGTATTTTTGCTGCTGGCATTTTAAGTTTCAACTCCGCTATGGGAGAGTATTTTTGCTGCTGGCATTTTAAGTTTCGACTCCGCTATGGGAGAGTATTTTTGCTGCTGGCATTTTAAGTTTCGACTCCGCTATGGGAGAGTATTTTTGCTACTGGCATTTTAAGTTTCGACTCCGCTATGGGAGAGTATTTTTGCTGCTGGCATTTTAAGTTTCGACTCCGCTATGGGAGAGTATTTTTGCTGCTGGCATTTTAAGTTTCGACTCCACAATGGGAGAGTATTTTTGCTGCTGACATTTTCTTTGACTCCACAATGGGAGAGTATTTTTGCTGCTGGCATTTTAAGTTTCGACTCCGCTATGGGAGAGTATTTTTGCTACTGGAGTATTTTTGCTGCTGGCATTTTAAGTTTCGACTCCGCTATGGGAGAGTATTTTTGCTACTGGAGTATTTTTGCTACTGGCATTTTAAGTTTCGACTCCGCTATGGGAGAGTATTTTTGCTACTGGCATTTTAGGTTTTGACACCGCCATGGGAGAGTCATTTTGCTGCTGACAGTTTTGACACCTTGCATTATGTCTGAAACTTTTACATGGCCAGGGCTCTAAGGCCATTTCTTTTCTCTAAGCAGCAATAGTATTCCTGTTCTGCGAGGATAAGAGGCATCAGAATTTTTTATAGAAAATTGTCAATTCATCGGCACCCCCTCTGCTCCTTTCCCTGCCTTAGTGCCCCTCAATGTATTTCACCCTCTCTGCTCCTTTCCATGCCTTAGTGCCCCTTAATGTATTTCACCCTCTCTGCTCCTTTCCCTGCCTTAGTGCCCCTCAATGTATTTCACCCTCTCTGCTCCTTTCCCTGCCTTAGTGCCCCTCAATGTATTTCATCCCTACATGTCCATTTCTTCACCACAACAGTGACGTTTTCAACCCAAACACACGCAAAGATGTTCCCACCCTCATGCTTGTGCTCATTGTGATTACTCGTTCCAGTAGTACGACCCTTCCCTCATTCCCTCCACCAGCTGCTCCGGCTTTGTGGTCTCTTGCAGTCACTTTAACTTTTGTCATTGCCTTCCTTCATGTATGCATGCCTGCATGTTAACCAAGCAGGCCACATTATATTCCCCTCCTTTTTATATACTGTGCAATGCCAACCACGCCTCTTTTTCCATAAATCTATACACTACCTATAGTTGCCAAGTTTCCCTGCGTCATGCGTGATATCTTGAGACAGCCCTAGTTTCCCCATTGCATTCTGGGACTTTTAGTTTCGTGTTTCCGTTGCCAGTACGGGCCTACAAGCCCCAGCATGCAACAGAGAAGCCCAGGCCGGGATTGAGGCGTCACTATGGCACAAGGCAACTTTACAGCTGTCAATACCTATAGCCTAACTCCAAGTGTCTGACCAAAACCCTCGTGTGCGTTTTTTCCGCTGTTTTATATTCCACGAATAGAATGACTTATTCGTTCATTTCCAGGCACCCACGCAGTCCGCTGAGAAAACTTTTTTGCAACTAATGCCCATTCTGCCTAGAGCGAGCCCGTCCCTTTTGACGTCTCTCCATTGTAGTTTCAGCTGTTGCGAACAACACAGGGCAATGAAGAGTGTTGTTGGGTAACGCCTCTGCGCACACGTTAACAGTTTACCATAGGCATCCCATGCTGACCTGCTGAGGGAGGAGTGTAAACACAAATGAGGTGCCAACGAGCAGTCACCAAAGTAGCTATACGCGTGCATTTGGATTTCTGAAGTCACCCTTTGCAATGAGACTGGTGTACAAGGGAATGTGTGCGTGGCTGGCTTTCCGACCTGCAAAACGTGCGGCTTCTTTTAGCTTTGAGCTCCGAGTGGCCTCGCCCGCGTTATCGCCGCACGCTACCCCTTGAGATTAGAGCCCTTCACAGGCCTTGAACGTAATATGGAATGCCAGTGCGGAAATTCCCATGTACAGTACGATCCCACGTGTGTGTGTCTCCAACAAGCACTTCAGTGAGCAATACCATTCTACCACACCCGAGCCCCCAAACTGTAAACAATAAAAACAAGTAGGGTGGATAACATACCTCTTGCCTCTTTTTTTCTTCCTGGCTCACTGCCTGTGACAAGCCTTTTCTTTTCACCTAAAAGCATGGGAAAAAAATAATATGTAATGAATTTGTAATCTCCGAGTACACACATGTATTTGCCCGATTCAAGCGTATTTCAAATGCTTAACAAAAAACAATCGGAATCTTTATCTCAGTAAATAATAGAACACAATAGGCAAAGTAACAGGGGCGGAATGTGTTTGCAGTACACTCCGAGTAAGGAGCGCGCGCATTCATGACGTCTCGCACCCAGCCACACTTTGCCTTTACAACAGAATTACACTACCTTTTTGCCGGCGGGAGGGAGCGCGTGGGCGTGGATATTGCTAGCCAGGTTGCTGGAACCCCCCTGCACAATTCTTTAGCTTGCTTTAAGAACTCAGTGGGCCTCATTACGACCCAGGTGGTAGGGGGTTAACGGCGCCGGTAGAGCGGCCGGCGCCGTTAACCCCCTACCGCCTCATTACGAGGTCTACTCGCGGACCCCGCTAAGGACGCCTGGTAAAACCAGCCGTCCTTAGCGGGTCCCGCGAGCAGACCAGGATGCAAACAACGGGCCCATTATTAACGGGTCCGTTGTTAGCATCCTCCCCATTCCCATTGAGCCCTATGGGTGCTCGAATGGGGATGGGGATGTACCGGGTCCGGGTTCCTTGAATGGGGAAATACCGAGCCCTCCAAGGTTGGAATGGCCTGGTATTTCCCCATTCCAGGAACCCGGACCCGGTACCCGGTATGGGTGGTAAGGCTCCCTCCATACATGTAATGAGGCCCAGTCACAATTAGAGTCACAGATAATGATCAATTACTCACTCTTGTTTTCACTCACACTTCCCCTCGCCCCGGGTGCCGTCCCTGCTACCTCCTTCCCTCATTATTCACCCCTTGGCACTTTGCAATCTGCTTGTGCTACCCTTTTAATGTTTCCCCAACTTATACCACAGCACTGGTACGGCGTACCATGGGGCACCAAGGGTCTGATTCACAAAGCATTTTCCAATTGGATTTCGCCATCATTGAACGTGCTTATGAATCAGGCCCTAAATCTTTCCCCACTCTATTACTTTGAAACTGCCCGTAAAGGAATCCTGTCACTTGAGGAAGCAGCCACGCTTCCGGCTGGCACCCCCCTAATCCTTAGCCCCGTCTTCTACCTTTCACCAATGTACATTCTGCATATCCCGATGTGGGCACAACTGCTCATGCTCCAGTCAAGTATTGGAGCCGTGGGCTAATATGACCATCAGAGTGCAGAAAGCAGTGTTTACGACCCCAGCAAACCTCCCAAATCTCCTGTGTTATGTGACTATGCTGTAGATTGCCACTTGGTTCACATAAGAGAGTCCTGTACCATGTGCAAATAATACTGTTGCCTATACAGTTTGTGTCCTGCCTGTGCAGTCCCTTTTCTCTGTCCCTTTGCCTCCCCCACCTCCTGTTTATGTTTATGTCACTGCTTCCTAATGTATGACACCCTGCATTGGCACTGCCCTGCCAAGTGCATTTACTTATGCACACAGCTGCTTCTCAAAGCTCTTTTTGTTTTTCAAATGAATACAACAAATGCTTAATTGTAATGCTTTCATAAAAAACCAAAAAGGGGGTTCAATTTGTAATTGAAGAAGTACTGCAGACTTAAAGGAGGGCCTGCCCCCACAGGGGGCTCTAGAGGAACAGCCTCTGTAGTGGGGCTCCCACCTTTGCTCCACCTGGAGGAAGGGGCATCCCCGGGGCCCAGCCACATCCAGTTAGGTGCCGGGGGATGGGATATAAGGCGGGGGGACTGGTAGCCCAGTCTCTTTCCACAGCCCCCCACCTGAAGTCCCACCCACCCTCACCTTCTAGGTTTAGAGTTAAACGTGTAGGGATTTCTTAGTGTAAAAAGAATTGTGTAGGGTTCTTTGGACCTTAATCTAATCAATCTGCCTCATTATGTACAGGTATGTAACGTTACTTTTCAGTGGATTTCGAGGTTGTAAGCCACTATGCGTTTGTTCATATTTTGTATCAGCTATACATTTTTCCTTTTTCTGTACAGGCAGAGTTTCGGGGCAGTCCTAGCCGGGGAGGAGTTTGACACTGCGGTTTCGACCGTGGGCGGTTTCCCGATGGCCGCACTTGAGCCAAATTTGGACGATGGGCACGAAGTCCTTTAGGGACAGTTGAGACTCCTCGTTAACGAGATTGTGGTCCCGAGGAAATAGTACTGCTCGACAGTTATACAGTTATGTGTAGAAGCATATGTTCGCTACCCTGCTAAAACCGGAAGTGACAAGCATCCCCTGGAACATTAAGACTATGACATTGCATTGCTTATGGGTCCCTTAGAAGACTAAGAGTTTGAACTATGAAGTTGCTTAGGGCTGGGACAGCCCCTGTATTGTTGTGTGCTCCAATAAATGTGATCTTTTGTTTCCAAATATAAACAGTTGTCTGTATTTTATTAGTAGGGTAACAACTGCTATGGTTTTTCTGTCTTGCCCCCTGCCCCCAGAAAAGGGCGTGGCCAATGGAGGATGGCACCGTAAGTATATTTGGCATGTATTAAGGACATAACCATTTGTATTCAATCATTTACATTAAGTTCTACACTTGCAATGTTACAGAGTGGACTGATATGTATCTGCTTCACCAACCAGATTATTAAAAAAAAAAATAATTTAAAAAAAGGAGTAAAAACCATGGTAGGTACCATGGGGAAAAAACAGCCATTCATGGATGCCATAGAGAAATCAGATAACGATAGTCTACCACTGGCCTGACCAACTCCTTCACAATATTTGGTCAACGTGGTAACTGTCTTTACAGGTAAGAGAAGCATGCATTAAAGAAACACAGTTAGTATAGAGAACAATCTAGTGCCATTCTTGTCCGAACAGGAGGGATCCCAGGTGAATGTCACAGTGTGGATCCCATTAGAGAGAGAGAGAGGGATGATGCCCAGGCTATTGGGCTGAGACGAACATCAGCTCAAGGAAAACTGCCTTCAAGAATCAAGTCTACCTCCCAAATCCCAAGCGCAAGTAATGATGATCTTGTGTTTTTGCAAAAAGAATTCATTTCATAACTTTTTCCATCGATGTCATCGACTGCGTATGACCTTAGTTATTAACAAGAAAAAGTTAGAACATGCAGTGCAGTTTAAGCGACTGTTGAAGACACACATATTCTGGTGGGGCAAACAAAGGGCCTCACTATGCGCGTGAAGGAAAGTGGAAAAGAAATAGGAGAAAACAGAATCTCCCCCCGTTTTCTCATTCCTGCTAACTATGAGATGCAAACCCACAAGGAGCCAACAGCTCCAGCATATGCATGGACATGTTACCTCAGGAACAAAAATGAGAAAAGACCTCTGGTGGAATTGCGTATAGAAGCAATTCCTCTATAACCCAGCGATGCCCCACTGGACATTGGGATGGGGGACTAACCTCAACTCATAATGTGACAGATGCAACAGTGCTAAATGTAATTTAATTTAAAAGGAATTCGCACACATACTATCTCATCAACTTTATTTTGGTAACATGCCCCCCAAAAGTATACAGTAAAAGATATATATGATATTTTATCACATTAATCATAAAAATCCTTTGTTTAAAATGGATAAAATAAAATGGATAAGACGCATAAAATTGAGATATTAAAACATGCTAAAACTTCAAACCTAAAAAAGAGTTGCTACACAAACAAAGCTCGATCTTATCTGCCAAACTTTGGCAAAAAAAGTCAATACTGTGAACACGACATCCTCATAGGGGTCAGGTCACCTATAGTATAAGGGCATTGTGAATCGGGGCATCCACACATTTGCGTATAATAGGAAAGAGGGACCTACAATTTCATGGTGGACTATGTTGGGCATTCGAGTAAGAAATGAAAAGTTGTTGCTTCAATTCTATGGCAAAAGAGGACATGCCTGTTGTGCAAACACATTCAATCTGAATTTGGGATATAACATTCTATTGTGCACTAGATGGATTTCCTTAAAATATCGTTCTGCAGTGAGGTCAGTTTTTTTTTTTAAAAACTTTATCATTGCACACAGGTAATGCACATACATACATATAATCCACATTACATCATCACAGTATACACAATTACTTTCCTTCTGAGTCTGAGTTTTCGAGTTCGGCCTTGTCCGCCAAGTATTGTTTGTACCTGGCCCATATATTTCTAGGCTTGGAGGAGGGTAGCACCAGGTCTATATATAGTTCTTCTGTGTCATTTGTCCATACCATATCTCTGTCCCAGTCCGCCTTCGCTGGCGGATTTGCATTTTTCCACTTCCTTAATATTGCTCTTTTGGCTATTAATAGGCTCAAGTTTAAACGTTTTTGCCATGTCGGGTTCATTTACCCCACTGCACCCAGCAAGCATATCCACGGTGACCATTCCATCAGCTGATCTAGGTCATTTTTTAATGCAATGTAGCCTGGAATACAAGATTGGTGTATGGTTCTCAACAGCTAGTTTTGCTAATACAGCTCATTAAGTTTACTTTTGAACTTTTGACTTCAGAAACAAGTCCTTTAGTAATTTTAGTGTCACAATTTAGAAAACAATGGGTTAATTCTACGTTATCCAACAGAGTTTCGATGTGGTTAAAACGTTTCCAAGATGTGTCCCCCGAAAGTTAATCACATTCCAAGCCATGTTTTTATACCAGGACAGAGGATCAGATTCATGTATGCGGAGCCAGTAAAGAAGGGGTTTAGAATGAGCTTCGAAGACAATTGACTTACCACCCACTTCATCAATGGAGATTTTGAGAGTGCTGGTTGCCAGTCCCAAGGACTATTTAACAAATGTATGTTCGGTTATACTTAAGTACTGCACATTTTCCATTCCCCTCAGTTTACCTCCGTATAGAGCAGCTCGTAGGCCATACAAACTCGTAAAGAAGCCCAAGTTCTCGGCAGATTTTTGAAAACAGAAAAGAGAGGAAGTACACTTCATCCCATTAGCAGTAAAAGATCTTTCAGATCAAAACAAAGCAAGTGTCTTGAGGAAAATCGTGTCACCCATGCTTAAAATGGCCAGGTTGCAGTTTCTAGGGTCAAAAATGGGCACTATCATAGACATCAAAAACATTCTTCAAAAGCTGAATTGGTGACATGAATTTATCAAGTGTTAGGGACTTCGATATCCACCACTGGTTCCAAACCAACAATTCCTATTATTTTCTGTTAAAGGCAGTTTGGCGCCTGCACCTATGACCTTCTCCTCGCTTTGAGGGCAACAACAGCCGGTATGTCCTGTTTTAGTCTTTGCATATTTATTCCCTGGAAGCCGTTACTAGAGAGCAGAGGGTTACATTTCTCTTTGGTTTAAGCAGTAACCTGATTCAATCCCATTAATTAGCTACTGTGTCACATTCTTCCCTTCAGCTGCCTGTGCAGGTCTGGGGAATTGTGTAACTTGGGAGGGCTCTCGGTGGCAGAAGAGACCAATTTCAGGTGCGAGAGTGACAGGGTGTTCACATTTGTGGCTGCTAGAGAGCCCCTGGTGTATTTGGGGACTGCAGCCTGTGATATCGGTTGGTTCTGGAAAGGGAAGCAAAATAGGACTAGAGGTTTTTCTTTGTAAAACCTCTGGGGCGTCCTTTCCTTAAGCGGGGAGGGAGGCCATTGTGCTCTCCCCTTACAGAACAGATAATTTCCATCTTTAATTATACGGATCAATATTAGCAGAAGTGCCTAATACAAAGATGAGAATACTTTGGGGTTAGCCCAGGTACATATATGCTGGCAAGCTTGTGCATCTGGAAGTAGAGAGTGACACTGATCGACTGACTGGTAGACAACTGTCAAGGTAAATATCACTGAAGGAAAAGGGTAACTGGATTAGGACTCTCATGCTGTCTAGTTAAGGTGGAATTCAAAGAGTGTTCTCCGAGTGTGTGAGATTAAGCAAATCTAAGCATGCCCTCATGTTTGATATTCTTATCTTCTAATAGTTTCAGTGGACCTTAAAGTATTCCTTTGGTGTCTATTCTTTAGTTTATTCAGAGTGCGAGTCCAGTAGCTACACCAAACTCGCGGATATCTAGTAAATCATGAATACTACTGCTAATAAAACGAGCATGCCACAGGTACTTCTGGGTGTTTTCTGAGAGGCAATGAGGCACAATATCAATGCCATTCATCTGCGTGCCCTTCCAGGCCCATAAGGTGTCTCAGCAATTCTGGCAGCCAACGTTTTGGGAAGCAATGAAGGGCTTTTAGGAGAAGTGCATTGAGAGAGCAGGATCCACTATATGGTTCCCGGGAGGCATTTGGTGTGCTGCACCTTACTATAAAATTAAGGAAATTAGCAAATATTATGGAATAGACTATGGTAGAGTGACCCCTAACTATGTGTGTCAGAAAACAAATAGGGTGGGCTCGTCCCATAGCCCATATCTTCTAATGAATTTAGGGTGCTTGCTGCAAAGGGGACAAGCCAGATGTGTGTGTATAGGTCTATGTAAAGTGCCTATATGTTTAGTTATGCATCCTATGTCAATTCAGTGATCAATAAAAAACAAAATCAAATTCTACACACGGATTTGGATTCAGTGTTATATTGCTGTGCTTGCTTCATAGTTGTACAATAAGTAATTTCTCATGTGTTGATAAATTTACGGGGAACCTATTAGACCCTTCATTTTAAAATAATGGTAGGTGGAGGTACGGTACAATACCTTTTTTTTAATTATATGTATCAACACCCGAGTGCATACCCTTAACTAGGATTTTCTGTTAAAGGCTTATATCTCAGGCCTTGTATGCGCCCCATCTTCTGTGGCAAAAAGTTAGTACCTAGCAGAAAGGTCAGATAACGAGGGAGCATTAACAAAATGGCCATATCTACACATGTAGAATGAAAATCAGATACCACAGGCCATTAACTGAAACAAGCCTTAAAGTTAAATAGAAACTGAATTCCAGCTCAAGAGTGACATTTGTACATAGCGCTCTTTGTCTGAACCTGCCATCTTGCCTGCATCGCTATTTTGGCCACAATGTATGTTTAATACACACCCAATACAGCCTTTTTGAGACATTGTTCAACATTTTGCAAATAGGTGTCATTCAACAATATCAAAATATCTGCACACTCGATCAGTCCAGAAAGCACACAAAAGTACTAAAATTTGTA
This sequence comes from Ambystoma mexicanum, assembly GCF_040938575.1. Lineage (NCBI taxonomy): Eukaryota > Metazoa > Chordata > Amphibia > Caudata > Ambystomatidae > Ambystoma > Ambystoma mexicanum. Next base: position 761,259,629 of record NC_090932.1, on the reverse strand, counting down.
ATTTAAATACTCAGCAATACCTGTCCCTGTGATAATCCATATAGGTATTGCACTTTATGCAGTGCTTCATACATGGTTCATCCAACATCTAGGCACAGTGATTATTTTACCTGAGTCAATACTCAGTTTACCGGCCTCTAAAGGTTGTTAGCCAATTAGATAGCTCATCTGGTTGAGTGCTTGTTGCTGCAATCTGTGCATGATCTGTCGGTTGCAGGTTCGATTCCCAGCAAGGCCAACTCAGCCTTTCATCCTTTCGAGGTCGATAAAGGGGTACTAACATCGGTTTGGTGATAATTGTGATAAATATGTTCTATGTACAGCGCTTTGCCAAAAGCGCTATTTTAATAATCATTTGACCAAGAGATTAGGTTGGGAATTTAGCATGGAGTACTTGCCTCTCTGCACTGTTGTATCATAACATTGGCAAAATGTTAGCATGGTAAAGGTCAGGTAACCCACTAACCAATATAAGCTCAAACTCTGCATACTTATCTGACTCAAAAAACTCGCACAACAAGCCGCGCGCACTTCACAACACTGCAACAACACATAAGCCGGAACAACAGCACACGCGGACTGACTCCGATCTGATACCCGCACCAAAGCTCAGCACCCGGTGTATACTGAGTTGAAGCTGCCAACAGAACACCACTCCTCTCACTATCCTACTCCCTTCTTCACCTTACTAACCCATCCCACCTTTATCGTTTACAGATCCGCCTGAGCGCCTGGGGACCAATTCAGTTGGTGATGGTGCGCGGTACAAATACATTTAACATTTAACATATCATTACGTAGTAATCTCTCCAGGAAATGAGGATTTTCATTAAACATCAAAAGACAATACTGCTATCGAACCTCAAAACACACAATACAATTCATGTTTGCTTTACTATGTAATTGGCTAGGTTTTCGTGTTTTCAACATTTAAATATATACAGGGGAGATCAAATGGCCAGACCCTAGAGAAATAATGAAAGGTGTATTGTGTCACAATGCAGAAATCTGCCGCCTGGTAATGATTTCCATAAGGTTTTTGCACACGTCGGCATGATGTCACATACATTTCACCCTCTTGCAAAAGAGAAACGTCATTTTTACTCTCCTGAAATCACATTTACTCTCAAAGTTTAAAAATAAGAAGTAAAATACTTCCACCTCAAAATCTTATAAGGAGCATTGCTTAGAACCATAGTTTGATCCTGGTGTACCCCTCGGTCAAATGAGGGAATCCTCAATCAAGTAGGAACCATGATTTGATCTCCTCCAATAACATTGTTTTTCCTGGTATGCAATAGAATCTATTAAGTACACTTTTTTTCCTATTTATACCCCTTTTCGTCTGGTTAACATATCGGTCCTGCTCACATAAAGTCATCAAAAGGTATTTCGCTGTGTTGTTTATTTTATCCAAATGTTTCTTCACAGGTAGTAACTAAAAATAATCGTAAAGAGAAGCCGTGTGGAGAATTCTGCTTAGGGTTCAATCATACTAGTGACCATTCTTTAGTGTACAGGGCCTTCAATATATAATGGACATTGCTGGTCGTATATTCCAGGCGCCACCCTCAAGAGTTGGGAAAAAACAGGCTGGTTCTCTAGTAGTTGTAAGAGGGTGAAATCTGACCCCGTAACAGCACTTAAAACGTTCATTGTAAATAAGGTGAACATTTAATAAAAGAGGTTGATTTTAAGAAGAACTTGTGAAGATGCTAAAAGAGAATGGGCTTTAGACACATGGGCACAGCTAGAAGAGGTAGTCTGGGTAAAGGAAAACTGGGGATTTTGAAAGCGGTTAGCTAGAGGCCATAACAGGAGTATTCATTCATGCCAGGTAATAAGGGTTGCCCCATCAACTTGGGTCGATCATTTATTAGGACTATATGATTGCATAAGGTGTTCAGTGCCCTGCTTTGTCAAGAACTGGAATATGTGAAGATGCTTCCACAGAATTAAGTACAGGAATTAATTAAGGTGCAGTATCAATTAAAAGTGTTGCTCCTGATGCAATTACATCAATATTGGTTGTAAAGCCAATATTGATCTGTAGACCTCACTAGAGTTCTAAATATTATTTTAGATTTCAGGACAAATACCATTAAGATGGAGAAAGGTGGTTATCATTCAAATATTTTAGAAAGTTGACCATTTTGACTCAAAATCCAATCAACCAATATTGCTTCTAGTTGTGTCCAGCAACATATTTGGATGACAGGTCCTAGATTAATGTATTGGACTGACAGTGTATACATTTTGGTCAAGTTGCAGCGTAGCTTCAGGGCAGGGATTGCACAAAGGAGCAAGCTCTCGGTATTTACTTACAGCCAAATATTGTTTCTTATATAATTCAGCATTTGCTTAGCATTCATGGAACTCTCCAAATGCTTTTGGCCTGGTGAATAGGTGAAAGCTATATGAGATGTTAATGTTAAAGGATTTAATATTGCGCACAGGGGCCACTTGCGTGGCCGCTCGGCGCTCTGGCAGTTCTGCAAAAATAAGAAGGGGGGAGGGTAACGTTAGTGGAGGGGAGTGGGAGAAAGACCAAGGGTGCTTTGATGTGCTGTTGGCAGTTTCAGTTCAGATGTACTGTTCACCGAGTTTGGGTGCGAGATTCAGGAGGCGGACGTCATGTTGTGTTTTGCAAGGTTGTGTGTGCTAGGTCTTGTTGTAGCAGTGTTGTGAAGTGTGTGCAGTTTGCTGCGCTGAGGAGTTCTGGTTGTTTTAGTGCAGTATGTGAGAGGTGTATGCAAAGGCTTGATTGTTAGTAACAGTTTAGGCTGTAAGTGGCTGTGGCTGATGATCTTCCACTTTTCTGGTTTATAAGTTGTATCTTCCCCTCTTCCACATGTCCTATCTAGTTGTATTAGGAGAGTTGCCTCTGGGTGAGGGTGTTTGCGCTACATTGCTACTCCGCTGGTTGCCTGAATTCTGAGTGCAGGCCCCATTCTGACTAGATACCCGTTCCTAGCCCAGAGGGTAATTAGTGGGCAGGAGTTCTTTGACTGGATTCCCTTGGGGGTTAAGTTCTAGTAGGGGCATATTTAGTGCTTAGACCAGTTCCTTCTAATTGTCCTTACTCATGGCCTGCTTTGGTGGGAACCTTCCTTTCCCCATATACATCCCTGGGGATTCCTTGGCCAACTTCTCTGTCCCTAGCATTTCTGGTTCATCACCTTCTGTTTCCCAGAGCTCTATATTGGCCGGGGAGGTGGGTGGTGGGGTGCTTCCCTTTCTGATCCTATCCCCCATTCTTGTTTTTCCCGGTTATCTCTCCTTTTTTCCGTGTTCGTTTGATCATGGAGGTGTGCAGACATCTTTGTCAGCTTCGCTGTGTTGGGAGTAGAAGAGCCAGGTTTTCAGCAGTTTCCTGAATTTTGTGTTGTCTTCCACAGTTCGAATTTCCCTCGTAATGCAGTTGCATAGATTTGTGGTTTAGCAGTAGAATGCTGAGCTACCCAGTTTTTTCTTCTAGTACTGTTTGGGTTCAAGATGGATGTGGCAGGATCTCAGGATTCCTGCTGGTTTGTAGATGGAGAATTACTTTTGGATAAAGTTGGCTCCCTGGCCATGTGTTGCTCTGTGCGTTATGCACAGGGCTTTGAAAGGGATTCTCTTTTTGACCGGTAGCTGATGTAGCATCCTCAGCGCTGGTCTGATATGATCTCTTCTGCTGAGTTTGAAGAGGAGCCGGGCTGCCGCGTTTAGTATTTGTTGTAGTTCTCTCATTAGGTATTCTGGCTTTATATTTTTTTGCTTATTTTAACCAAATGCACAATAAAGTAAAAGAAAAAATAATAATGCTGTGTTTATTGCACAAACACCTGGAGCTCTCCAAACACGATTATAAGTATGTAAATGTTATGCCCTTGAGGCATAATTGTTCAATCAAACTCTGACTTCACTTCTAATAAGTCTACTACACGTAGGAGCTAAATCCTTAGGTGCGTATTCGTCCTTGATAAATGGGTCAACACTTGAATGTCGAAGTTATTTATTTAGGAGTTATGTTTTCAGAAAATTGGGGGGGCATGCCCACTTGTAAACAATGACAATTAATGGTGCAATCTCATTATGCAATTTCCAGTGTGAGCAGTTTCATGGGACATCAACCTTTTAACATAGTAAAACACTTTTATGGAGCAAAACCGAAAACATGGTGCTGAAATCTGAGGATTTTAAGTCATGTCAAGTATTCAGAAAAAGGAAGATGCCTTTCAAGTACACAGGCATTCAGGCTCCTGTCAATGCTGTCACACGGGTAGGCCGATAAACTGGCAGCATGCCTGGGAACCCCCCAATTAATCGGGCCAGGAAATCACGGTTTGATTCCCCCTGGTGGCATTGACAATGTTTTCATTTAGAAAAAAAACGACACAATCATGGTGAGTTTATAAAGGCTTCAAAACGCCCTGCCAACTCAAATTTGAAAATAGAATATGCCATTTCATCTACTTCAGACATGCCATAGTGCCACCCAGTAGCCATCATTAGAAGTTTACCTCCATTTCAGAAACACATTAGCAATGCATAATGGGTATGACAATTAGCTCAAAAGCAAGGTCTTTTGTTCTTGACAATGACATTTGTCTTATATGGCACTGCTATTTTATACATAGTTTTTCCCACCCAAGAGTGTCAGCCCTTAAAGAAGCAGACAATTGCATACAGTTTTCACCATCATCAGGGATCCGCGGCGGAGCATAATCTGACTGACAGAATGGCATATTTAGAGGGTGTGAAAGCCCTGGCTTTTATTTTGTATTAATACAGTGATTTGGGTGATTTAGTTTCTGAAAGGAGAGTCTGCTAGTCATACCCTCCTTTCATAAAGCTCCATAACAAAAGCACAGCGCCTACATTTGCTTTGCTGCAAAAATCTCCTGCCAACTGCAGCACCAGCTCTTCTGTGGCACAGGGCAGGTTCACATGTACATTCCTGACAACTGATGTGACCAAACGTGACTGCAGACTGAGGTTGCAATTTATACTCATGCACATCTGATCCAAAACATAATAATTGTTGCCTTATTCATCTGGTGGCATAGTGAACTTTAAGAATAAGCTATACATGGTTATGGTATGGTGACTGATAAGAGCAAAGCATTATTAAAACCACACCAATTTGATATCATAAAAGTGTCAATCCTGTGAGCCCAGAGCAGCTATGTGGGATAACTTTTATTGTTATTATGGTATTTACTGAGTGTAGACCTAGCTTTGGGAAGCAATAGAGCACTTCACAATCCTAGGGAGAAGAACATGGGGAGGGAAGAATGGAAACAATGGAGTGGGGAGATAACAGGGACGTGGGAGGAGGGCAATTCAGCAGCAGTGGATCTACAAGCAACCAGGGGAGGAAACACTGAAGATCAGATCACCCAGTCTCAGGCAGGGAAGGGAGTGGTGGGTGTGTGGGACTAGGTGTTAGGGAGAAGCCATTCCTTGAAGAGGAGGGTTCTGAGAATTCTGAACTGTAGAGGGGCCAGTCTGATGCTGATGGGCAGAGGTTACAGGGTATTGGGGTCTAGACAGTGAGGGCCTGTCTTCTGTTTTTTTCTCTAGCATGAATTCAGCATGAATACATCACAAAGTGAGTTGAAAAGAACACAATCACAATTCTTCACTTTCTGCACATTTCACTTCAAGAAATTATTACACTGATCAATAGTGAAATCAATTATATATTGTGGTGCGATTTTGGTTTTCCTGCAGACTTAAAAGGCTAGCACTAGGATTTCAAGATTGGTAAAAATACCTATGGCAATTATGATTTCGCCCACATTCAAGACAAGGATTCAAGACAAGCAGCCTCCCCCAGACTCCCCCACCGTTTGGTTTCCCAGGTATCAGTTCTATTTACATAGAAAGCCTCGGTTTTAAGTTCAGGAAAGCCAACTGAATCTCGGGCCAGCCTGGAACGATAGGGCTGGGGTCTGGCCACTCCACTCTCAAAGATGGCCTCACGCTCTCCACCATAGAACCTGGTCAGCTTTGAGGCCTTCCTAGAAATAAATAGCCCAACTAGATGCACTCTCAGCAATCTCCTCTGGTGTTTCATTCCCGCTGTCAGATGGTAAGTTTCAGCAGGCCCACCATCAATTTTACAATATTGGGGAAGTACCCTCCAATAATTCCCGCAAATAGAATTGGACAGTTACCCTCCTCTCTCCTCCCAAACCCAGCCTCCAAGTCAGGATTGGTTTTAGGGAGATTGAGCAGCATATGGCAATTACCATTTGTTCTCCTTTCAAATTTATGGCAAAAACTAGTAATGTATCACTATTTCATAATTTTACTAGCAACTGCCATAGTATATATATTTTCTGATTGAGCTAATCATGGGGAATTAGATAAGCCAACCACCAGGTCTGTACCATATAGCATGGCCATGTGGCACTTTTCTGCCATTTCCATAAAAAGCTTAACAGTTATGAATATGTAAGTTATTACCCATATCCCTAATTTTATCCTCCACCCGTTCACCCACTCTCACATTTGGGACATGTTCATATCATCCCGAAACACATCTTAGATAGCAATTATATCCCCAAAAATAGCCTGGAAATTACCTAAAAAAATGGTACATAGATGAAATCAATCTGCCTTATGGTTGCTGAGAAAAAGGCCTACATGATAATAATCCTTTTAAAATAATTGTGAATCTTTATGTGGGAGAAATTGCCCTTTCCCTGCCTTCTAGCCATTTGTTTTCACTGGGTCAGCCTGCACCCATAGGTTTTTTTGATCAGTCTGTTTGTGTTGGAAGCTTGCTCTTTGAAGTGGTTGCCCCCATTTTCACACATATTGGTCATGCTGCAGCCTAGAGAAACTTCTCCTGCAGTCAATGACTTCAGAGCCAGCGGGTCTGGAGAACACTTAATTTCGACACCTTTAGCAGGACACTTTATTGCAGTTGGTAATTAGATCTTAACATCCATCTTGACTCTCTGGAATCCTCAGGACCTTTCTGCAACCTGTGCGACTCCCTTTCTCTTTCCATTCTACTCTCTGGTCTAACGCACACTGCCAGCCACACCTTGGATGCTCTCATCGCCACAGACATCCTACTTTCTAATCCTTTAACTACCCCACTCTCATGGACTGTTCATTCTCTTCTTTATTCTCACTTGAAGTTCTTTTCTCCTTTTGCAATGGCACACCCTACACCACCTCCTGACTTCAAGTTCATCCGACCCATGAAAAGAGTGTCAGTGGCTGCCTTTGCCTCCACCTAATCTCCTCCGTCTACTCCGGTGGCTAACTCCCACCCTGATACAACCCTCTCTAATTTTCACTGTTCCATCTCCAACACTCTTTACATTCTTGCCCCATGTCATGCCTGGTTCACCTCCACAGCCTAACAGGTCCCAGGCTCCCCCCGCCAGCCTTTTGCACTTGACTCCGGGGCGCTGCACTTTTTTCAGCATTACTGCACTTTCAGCTTATGCACCATGAGTGGGGTAACCTCGCTGGACATAACCCAGGGCCTCCCCTCCCTGTCCCGTCCCCTCACCCCAGATGTACGTATACATTACCTAAATGTTCTAGGATCAGTTAATTGTGCTGTCCTCTCCCCCCACCATTTCTCATCTCCCCCTCACGAGCTTGGTGCAACTATAACACTTCACTTAATGCACTTACTCTAGGAGAAATGTCGTCAGGCCTATTATTCTAGTTTTCTTTCTCAGTTTTGATCATTTGGAATCCTTAAGGCCTAAGAATGATCATGGTTATTCCCTTGTTCCCTTCCTGCTTTGAAGTACTTCACTTGTGTATAAGCGCTGTATAAATAAACTATAAATAAATAGATGGGAGATGTGACATCCAGACTGGCAGTGGGAGATTTCCTTTTGAAGTTTGCCCACAGCCAGCTAAAGGATTTGTCTTGGGCTGGCATTTTTCCATGAAAACAAAGTGGCTTTTCAAATGCCACTGGTGTTGGAGGTGAAACATAATATACATTGCTTTTTGTCAACCCGTACATCATGTCTTTTCCATGACATTTTTCTGTGAGCAGTGATACATTTTTACATTAAACTGCTTTTACGTGTAGACCTGTGCAAACCATTTTGGTGTCACCATTTAAAAATCCTGTTTTCCATGTGAAATGGATCTTCGATTCCTCCTTCTTATGTAAATTAAAATGCTGCTTTTCCTTTGGTAATGACAGGTAGGCCCCTTTTCCACATGGCCCTTCAATATTGCTTGAAGAAAACAAAGGCCAAGCCATTTTTGTTTCAGTGTTTAAAATCCTGCTGTTCATGTAAAAGGGATTTCTGCTTGGGGCCTTTGAATGCACCCCACAATTGTAGGCATCCAGAGATGCTGAGTTTCTCAGTGAGGAAGCTTGGGACTTCAGGTAGTAGTGTTCATTGTAGCTGTTTAGTCTCTATTTTGGCAAGTGAGACAAAAGGCAGGATGCAGTCTTCCTTTGATTCCCCAGGTGCAAGGGTAACACCCCCTTCAGCCCACAGTAGCTCTCACAAGAGCATCTCTGGGAAACATGCGTCATATGGCCACTCACACAACAAAGGCGAGCCACACACCACAATGTTGCACACCAAAGGGCCTATGAAGTCTGCAGGCTTAGGAAGGGGCAGAGTTAACATAGCCAGAAAAGGGCTACATCATCCTGCTTTTCTATGGAGCTCTCTTTCCTTCCTGTCATCTCAATTTCCTGACAAAGAAGACAATGGTCTATTGTTAAAGCAACAGGGATCAACCCTTTACAGCAGGCTTGCATTTGACTAATCGCCAGTGACAATTTGCTGTTATTAGGAAGTGACCTCTAACTTTTTACTGTATTCATTTTGGACTCTCAAGAAGACAAGAATAATTCATTGGATCTCTATTAGGAGTGCAGTCCATTCCAAAGTCCTCCAACAGTCAGGTGAAAATAGAAGGCATCAAATGCAGAGGATAGCTCTTTCCCCTAAATGTCCTCAAGGAACAGTGGCATAGCTGTCATTTGGCCCCATGCCTGTCCCTTTTGTCAGCTGCACTGGAACCAATCTCCTCAATGGAGATGAAGGACCCCCTGTAGGTGCCAGTCAAGCTCCATGATGTAGGAGTGCAGAACCAAACCAGTTACCTTGTCCTCGAGCCCCTGGATTGGGACTCTCAGCAACCAGAAGCCTCACAGCAACTTGTACCCTATTCACACAGCTTCAAACTGCATTTAACCCCCTTCGAGCGGACAGGACCTGCAGTGCTGCTTTTGGCACTCATGCCTCTTCCAACTGTACCTATGAACTACCATAGTTCACAACACAGATGCAAACTCGTAGGCCTGATGCACTTTTAACAGAGTCGAGTCATTCTCAATCTTCATTATTTACACAAAATATATTTTACTGTTTTTTCTTTTTCTCTACAAAAATATTTTTTAAACACAAAAAATGTAAAACGCCCACAAATCGGCTGGTCTACAACTTTTGTTTAGAAAGTTAAAAGGTGTAAACAACCCCCCCCACATATATCACAGTAGAAAAGGGAAGAAGGAAAGGGAAAAAGAGCAAAGACATATAAATCATGAACATTAATGCCCAAATCCAAATAAATAACTACATTTATATGTTGCAAAAAAACAGCTTCTCCTCGCTGGATAAGCTTCAGGCAAAACAATCAATATGTTGCCGATTACATACTTAACAGGTTTCAGTTTTCAATCATTGTCAATACTGAACCTTCCTTGGAAGAAACAACTAAACCAATTTGAAACACTACGTGTGAAAACTAATGAAATAAAAAATAAAGAAAGAAATATTATGTGACTTGCACTCCTTCACCCTATTACACTACAATACATGTTAAAAGCAAACACTTGCTTTTGCTTTTCCGTTAACAATTTCTTCAACTCGATCTATTCTTCGAATCAGAGGTTTTTCTTGTCTAAATACAAGGCTTGTACTTGATAGAAGCAAATTTGAGTGGGCACCACAGGGGTATCGAGTCTAGCTGGCGTTATCAGAAGTCTCTAGTATGAGGAGTCTTCGTTAGTTAAATCCTCTGTGTAGGAGCTGGCTGAAAAAGGCCTGGAGACACCCAAACCCAAAATTACAGCAAAAAACAAAGATTAGGTAACAACCTAATCATACAGCCGCTCTCTGGAATCCCATGTTGGGTTCTGTATTAGTTGTAATTTCGCTATGTATAGTTCCTTTGATCCAATTTTTGGAAAAAATACAAAAGTCAAATATATAGTGATTTTTCAATGTTGGTTTATCTATCAAGTAGAAGATTATTATATAGAAAAAAGTGACAAGTAGCCACCAATAATGTTCTTCGTGAGGAAGAGATTGCCATAAATCACTCTATCCGTAGACTTATATAGTGCCAATGCATTTCGGAATACAACAAATTCCTTCATCAGGGCAAGTCTAAAACAATAAACACATAACATTCAAATATAATTGTTCCATCCATCCCAAGGTAAATATCCATATAGAATAATTCCCATATTTAGAACAACGTAAGTATACAAATATCAATATGAACAGTCATCATCCAAATAGTTGAAAAAATATGAAGGTAACCACATACCCGACAATGTAATGAGCCGGATCAGAAGGCAGGTCAAAAAGATATAAAACAAGAAACAAATCAGTACAAAGGTAAGTAAAGATCTCCTATAACAAAATGGAGGGAATTGGGTCCATTACCTGATGTAGGTGAGTAATGGCGAAATCTATGTTTCAGAAACCAGGCTGCTCCACCGTGTACGGCGAGCAGGTGCTGTGAATGGTAAAGCAAATATATATGAAGGACCTATCCAAAGTGTAGCTAATCACTAATAGAAATAAATAAGCGTGGATTGTAACTCACCGTATGTAGAGAACGAAGCGGAGAAGTTCTCTCTACGTCTGCTCAAAGCAGACTGTCTTCGTTGCATCGGCGCGTTGCCGAGCAACCTAGTTTTATAAGACACGTGATTGAAAGCAGAATGTCTTCTTTGCATCGGTGCGTAGCCGAGCAACTCAGTTGTGTAAGACACGTGATCACGGCTCCATGAACACGAGCCGCAACCCGTGTCCAAGAACTGGTCAATAAACTTAAATACGACCAAAATACCTAATTTGTGGACCTCCTGGGGCAGTAATAATAAAAGTTATCGCCTAAGAATCAAAAAAAGGAAATAAGTAGTCTGTCATCCTTAGACATAGAAAAAATACTAGGATTGACTGAACCCATTTGGATAAAAGTAATGGCTGTTATATGAACACCTCAAATGAGGCTATACTATTCTGAACGTACCTAAGTAGTTTGAAAGAAGCCTAGGGAGCAACCCTAGCAATGTACCTTATGTTAATAGTATGTGCCTAAATGCCGCTAGTGGTGTCGTCCAGAGAGATGGCACCTCGGGTCCTGGGAGAACCCCAGGATGCGCAGCATGCAGGACATTTTTCTAAAAAACATAGGAAACATCTCTTGTTCATATACATTCGAGTGACCCTCAACATTCAGGTCATATGTGTACTGGTGTCAATCTAAACCAAACGATGATAAATACAATATAAGAAAAACAAATAGAGAAAACAATTAAAGAAAACAGTGAAAGTTAATCTCCTCATTTAACCCATTGGGTGCCAGACTGCCAAGTTTGTCAATCCAATATGTCTCTCTGCGACTCAAACGTTGGCATAAATCTTCATGAGGGCTATTTTTGGTTAAAGCTTCCAAAATCACAAATTTTATTTGTGACACGTTATGTCCATGAACTCGATCTGGCATCTGACAGAGTTGATGCCATATCACGAGAGACTCTATTATTAGAACAGAATCCCAAAAGTAAGAGAGAATTGAAGTCACCAGTATTTGTATCCAAGTTCTCTACGCAAAGCAACAAAATCAAGAAAACTTATGAAACATTGGGAGATTTTCAAGAATGACATTCGAGTTCAAGATATTTTTAGTGAAAAACCAATTTTTGCATACCAACGCAGTAGGAACCTAAGGGATGAACTGGTGCAGACGAAACCTACAGCCAGGGAACCTATGACACAGCGAACTGGGACATTTCCTTGTTTACAGTGTGTCAACTGTAATTTTGTTATGAAAGGAAACTCCATTAACCATCCAAGGACGGGACAGAAGATTATGCTTAAGACTTTTGCCACATGTGACAGCAGTAATATCATCGACGGCATTAAATGCCCATGTGGGAAATTTTATGTGGGACAGTCAACCCGAACAGCCAAGCTGAGGTGGGGTGAACATCGATCTTGTATTCGTAATGCAAACATGAATTCAGCCGTGGCACGACATTGGATGGCCAATGGACATAACGTGTCACAAATAAAATTTGTGATTTTGGAAGGTTTAACCAAAAATAGCCCTCATGAAGATTTATGCCAACGTTTGAGTCGCAGAGAGACATATTGGATTGACAAACTTGGCAGTCTGGCACCCAATGGGTTAAATGAGGAGATTAACTTTCACTGTTTTCTTTAATTGTTTTCTCTATTTGTTTTTCTTATATTGTATTTATCATCGTTTGGTTTAGATTGACACCAGTACACATATGACCTGAATGTTGAGGGTCACTCGAATGTATATGAACAAGAGATGTTTCCTATGTTTTTTAGAAAAATGTCCTGCATGCTGCGCATCCTGGGGTTTTCCCAGGACCCGAGGTGCCGTCTCTCTGGACGACACCACTAGCGGCATTTAGGCACATACTATTAACATAAGGTACATTGCTAGGGTTGCTCCCTAGGCTTCTTTCATCCTACTTAGGTACGTTCAGAATAGTATAGCCTCATTTGAGGTGTTCATATAACAGCCATTACTTTTATCCAAATGGGTTCAGTCAATCCTAGTATTTTTTCTATGTCTATGGATGACAGACTACCCATTTCCTTTTTTTGATTCTTAGGCGATAACTTTAATTATTACTGCCCCAGGAGGTCCACAAATTAGGTATTTTGGTCATATTTAAGTTTATTGACCAGTTCTTGGACACGGGTCGCGGCTCGTGTTCATGGAGCCGTGATCACGTGTCTTACACAACTGAGTTGCTCGGCTACGCACCGATGCAAAGAAGACATTCTTCTTTCAATCACGTGTCTTATAAAACTAGGTTGCTCGGCAAAGCGCCGATGCAACGAAGACAGTCTGCTTTGAGCAGACGTAGAGAGAACTTCTCCGCTTCGTTCTCTACATACGGTGAGTTACAATCCACGCTTATTTATTTCTATTAGTGATTAGCTACACTTTGGATAGGTCCTTCATATATATTTGCTTTACCATTCACAGCACCTGCTCGCCGTACACGGTGGAGCAGCCTGGTTTCTGAAACATAGATTTCGCCATTACTCGCCTACATCAGGTAATGGACCCAATTCCCTCCATTTTGTTATAGGAGATCTTTACCTACCTTTGTACTGATTTGTTTCTTGTTTTATATCTTTTTGACCTGCCTTCTGATCCGGCTCATTACATTGTCGGGTATGTGTTTACCTTCATATTTTGTCAACTATTTGGATGATGACTGTTCATATTGATATTTGTATACTTACGTTGTTCTAAATATGGGAATTATTCTATATGGATATTTACCTTGGGATGGTTGGAACAATTATATTTGAATGTTATGTGTTTATTGTTTTAGACTTGCCCTGATGAAGGAATTTGTTGTATTCCGAAATACATTGGCACTATATAAGTCTACGGATAGAGTGATTTATGGCAATCTCTTCCTCACGAAGAACATTATTGGTGGCTACTTGTCACTTTTTTCTATATAATAATCTTCTACTTGATAGATAAACCAACATTGAAAAATCACTATATATTTGACTTTTGTATTTTTTCCAAAAATTGGATCAAAGGAACTATACATAGCGAAATTACAACTAATACAGAACCCAACATGGGATTCCAGAGAGCGGCTGTATGATTAGGTTGTTACCTAATCTTTGTTTTTTGCTGTAATTTTGGGTTTGGGTGTCTCCAGGCCTTTTTCAGCCAGCTCCTACACAGAGGATTTAACTAACGAAGACTCATCATACTAGAGACTTCTGATAACGCCAGCTAGACTCGATACCCCTGTGGTGCCCACTCAAATTTGCTTCCTGCTTCTTTTCTTCCCTTCATTGGTGAGACACACAGCAGTGGTGGCACACAATTTCAAGAAAGATTACCCAACACACTGAACATGTCATTTGAGGATATTGAAGGTTTATCCAACATATGTGCAGAAACTTTAGGTTTCTCAACTGAGGAAGCATCTGCCATTCTTGAACTCATTAGCGAAACGTCTATTGGTGCTCATGGTACTACACCAAAGGATCTGGCCAAACGAATTAAACAATTAGAGTATCTTATACGAAAGGAAATAAATAGGAAATTACACGCAATTACCCTTGGGCGATACTTCAAAAACCAACGCATCCCAAGGGGGCTTCGTATACAGCTCCGACCGACCTTGTGCAAAGAGAGCAGAGAGTTTGTTCGAAGGTGGGAATCTATACTGAATAAATGTTCACTGGACCTCATCTTGCTAACTATCCAAGAGTTATCAAAGAATATAACAACCCTTAGTACAGAAATTCATGAGATAGAGAAAGAACTAGTTGATACACTTGGAAGAGAAGAATATGACACCATACTACTAGAGATTAACACTAAACTTGAGAACTACAAGTCTGAATTGGAGCAAAAGAAGATCAAAAAATTCAAGAGGGATACCTATGATTATATCAATGACGAGGTGTACACTTGGATGGACAAATATGGCCAAGTAGCACCAAGGAAACCTTTCGAATACACATGCGACAATACCTCCAGTTCCGACTCTGAAGCTCGGAGAGAGTCTGATATTCCAGCAGAACAAACCACAGAGAACCTTGCACAGACAACAAACCCTTTGGCATGAGCTCCGTCTGCTGTATCTTTTTTAGGCGCCCGCCGAAAAGAACCCGCAGGGGGAGGAGGCAACACAAGAAACAAACCCCTAACGAGATTACAGCAGAAGAAAAGTTAGTCGTTAATATTTCGGGGAGGCGACTCAACAAGGCAGAGGAAGAGACTCTACAGAAAGGTCTCAGTTTCGTACCGACTTACGGTACCACCTTGTTTGATACGAAGATAGAACTATACAAGTTTGTTCGTAAACTTAAACTTAAAGTTTTCTTTAACGAATTGGAGAAGCAAGAGAGTCCGACCGAGATTCCAGACTTTCAAGAATTTAGAGTCAAAAGTGGGTTTGTTCCACCGATTACAGTACCATCCATAGAAATATTCCAGAGATTAGTCACTCGGGACCTTGAACGAATCAGCTATAGGAATCCTCCATACAGGAACTTAAAACCACACGAGATGAGATTGATTAGAGACCTGTTTAGTGATGAGTATCACCATTTGTCCTGCAGATAAGGGAGGAGCCTTGGTTATTCAGAATACATGTGACTATGATGCTGAATGTAGAAGACAGCTCCAAGACCAGACTACATATGCCAGTTTGGACCATGATCCCACCCTTTCAATCCAACAGAATTTGAAGAGTCTTCTAGAAAAAGCATTTGAATTGGATTGGATTAACGAGCATACACAAAAATTTCTCTTGAAAGAACATCCTAGAATTCCTAATTTCTATACGCTACCAAAGATCCATAAAGATGCCATCAAACCACCAGGTAGACCAATTGTTGCAGGGATAGATAGTATCAACCAACCTCTAGGGATCTACATAGATTTCTTCCTACAGCCATTAATACAAGGGACCAACACCTACACAAGGGATACCACCCACTTCCTACAAAAGCTTAGCTCATTGACACCTTTGCCTGAAGATCTGATGTTTACTATAGACGTGAAAAGTTTATACACCTCTATACCCCATTCTCTGGGGATAGAGGCTGTAGAATGGCTGTTGCTGAAAGCACCTGAGATACGTGCTCAGAAGGAATTCATACTGCGTTGTTACAATTCATTGCTGAGAACTCCTATTTTCAATATGGCAACCAATTCTTTCTACAAACTGCAGGGACTTCAATGGGAGCCACCATGGCACCCTCATACGCCAACAGTTTCATGCATAAATTTGAAACAGACCATGTATTGAATAAACAGGAATGGAACAAGGACATCCGAATCTGGACGAGATACATAGACGATATCTTTGGAATTTGGAAAGGAACTAGAGAGTCTTTTGAAACATTTTTTGTGTATCTTAACAGCATCGACCAGAGGGTACAGTTTACTAGAGAGATCTCGTATGAAATCATAACATTCCTTGACGTACAGGTCAGAAAGCAACTCACTAGCTACAGCACTTCATTGTTTCGGAAAGTGACTGATCGGAATAATCTCCTGCACCGACTCAGCTTCCATCAGCCAAGCCTACTGAGGAATCTACCATACAGTCAGTTACTTAGGGTCAAGAATATAGTGAGTGATCCTGAAGACTACAAAATGCAACAGATGGAAATGAAAGAAAAATTTCTGGCTCGGGGATATAAAAAGGGTGAACTCGATCTGGCATCTGACAGAGTTGATGCCATATCACGAGAGACTCTATTATTAGAACAGAATCCCAAAAGTAAGAGAGAATGGAAGTCACCAGTATTTGTATCCAAGTTCTCTACGCAAAGCAACAAAATCAAGAAAACTATTATGAAACATTGGGAGATTTTCAAGAATGACATTCGAGTTCAAGATATTTTTAGTGAAAAACCAATTTTTGCATACCAACGCAGTAGGAACCTAAGGGATGAACTGGTGCAGACGAAACCTACAGCCAGGGAACCTATGACACAGCGAACTGGGACATTTCCTTGTTTACAGTGTGTCAACTGTAATTTTGTTATGAAAGGAAACTCCATTAACCATCCAAGGACGGGACAGAAGATTATGCTTAAGACTTTTGCCACATGTGACAGCAGTAATATCATCTACGGCATTAAATGCCCATGTGGGAAATTTTATGTGGGACAGTCAACCCGAACAGCCAAGTTGAGGTGGGGTGAACATCGATCTTGTATTCGTAATGCAAACATGAATTCAGCCGTGGCACGACATTGGATGGCCAATGGACATAACGTGTCACAAATAAAATTTGTGAAGATTTATGCCAACGTTTGAGTCGCAGAGAGACATATTGGATTGACAAAGTTGGCAGTCTGGCACCCAATGGGTTAAATGAGGAGATTAACTTTCACTGTTTTCTTTAATTGTTTTCTCTATTTGTTTTTCTTATATTGTATTTATCATCGTTTGGTTTAGATTGACACCAGTACACATATGACCTGAATGTTGAGGGTCACTCGAATCTATATGAACAAGAGATGTTTCCTATGTTTTTTAGAAAAATGTCCTGCATGCTGCGCATCCTGGGGTTCTCCCAGGACCCGAGGTGCCGTCTCTCTGGACGACACCACTAGCGGCATTTAGGCACATACTATTAACATAAGGTACATTGCTAGGGTTGCTCCCTAGGCTTCTTTCATCCTACTTAGGTACGTTCAGAATAGTATAGCCTCATTTGAGGTGTTCATATAACAGCCATTAGTTTTATCCAAATGGGTTCAGTCAATCCTAGTATTTTTTCTATGTCTATGGATGACAGACTACTTATTTCCTTTTTTTGATTCTTAGGCGATAACTTTTATTATTACTGCCCCAGGAGGTCCACAAATTAGGTATTTTGGTCGTATTTAAGTTTATTGACCAGTTCTTGGACACGGGTCGCGGCTCGTGTTCATGGAGCCGTGATCACGTGTCTTACACAACTGAGTTGCTCGGCTACGCACCGATGCAAAGAAGACATTCTGCTTTCAATCACGTGTCTTATAAAACTAGGTTGCTCGGCAACGCGCCGATGCAACGAAGACAGTCTGCTTTGAGCAGACGTAGAGAGAACTTCTCCGCTTCGTTCTCTACATACGGTGAGTTACAATCCACGCTTATTTATTTCTATTAGTGATTAGCTACACTTTGGATAGGTCCTTCATATATATTTGCTTTACCATTCACAGCACCTGCTCGCCGTACACGGTGGAGCAGCCTGGTTTCTGAAATATAGATTTCGCCATTACTCACCTACATCAGGTAATGGACCCAATTCCCTCCATTTTGTTATAGGAGATCTTTACTTACCTTTGTACTGATTTGTTTCTTGTTTTATATCTTTTTGACCTGCCTTCTGATACGGCTCATTACATTGTCGGGTATGTGTTTACCTTCATATTTTTTCAACTATTTGGATGATGACTGTTCATATTGATATTTGTATACTTACGTTGTTCTAAATATGGGAATTATTCTATATGGATATTTACCTTGGGATGGTTGGAACAATTATATTTGAATGTTATGTGTTTATTGTTTTAGACTTGCCCTGATGAAGGAATTTGTTGTATTCCGAAATGCATTGGCACTATATAAGTCTACGGATAGAGTGATTTATGGCAATCTCTTCCTCACGAAGAACATTAATGGTGGCTACTTGTCACTTTTTTCTATATAATAATCTTCTACTTGATAGATAAACCAACATTGAAAAATCACTATATATTTGACTTTTGTATTTTTTCCAAAAATTGGATCAAAGGAACTATACATAGCAAAATTACAACTAATACAGAACCCAACATGGGATTCCAGAGAGCGGCTGTATGATTAGGTTGTTACCTAATCTTTGTTTTTTGTTGTACTTGATAGAAGTCACTTAGTGCACCCAATGAAAAGACCAGAGATCTTTTCTCAATTCTGTTAGTTATTAACTTTATTGCAAGTAATTTGTGATTGTAGTTAACGCAGTCCGGGACAGTGCACCTCTAACCACATGGATCATACATTTAGTCTGTTTTATCTATTCCTTTTACTAGGGTCTTGCATGCCGTTTGCCCGCTTTTCACCAGGAGACTGCTCCGCTTCAGTCCTGGGGGACACGCCCCATCCGCAGGGTTCCCCAAGTCCACCGTCCTCGGGTGCAGCAGCTCCTCTCTTAATCGTGCCCCTCGGGCTCCTGCCTTCTGGCTCAGATTGTACGCCTGCATCTTTGGACCGTCTTGATGCCACTTCACTGCCTCTCCCCAAACACTGGCTCGCCTATGCAGAAGCCTTTGACTTGATGCATCTTCAAGCACTGTATCGAGCCAACAGGACCTTGACTTGGCCCAACTTGAACCTGATCTCGAACCACTGGAAGACAGCATGTCACATATTGACTTGACCCATGATTTAACACAGACTTGTACCACACAGGACCACATCATACTGTCCCAACGCTGACTCGCTATCTGGATCAATGCAGCGCCATGCCACCAAACCACCCAAGACCAAGAATAAGGTACTCTCGAGAGGCCAATGGCTCACATTTGGGATCATAGTGATTTAGAAGGACTCTTTTTTTGCAACTTTTCTTCCAAAGTCATATCCTTTAAAGTGAAACTGCTGCAAGTGCTTGCTTGATTACCCCAGCTCAAGTATCTACGGTGCTAGTCTCTAAATGCATTGTATTTTATGTGCTATTTCCACAGGGGTGCGTCTTTTCTTGATAGTTTTCTAGTCAACATTGTTTGCATTCTAGATTGTCTGATTAAAGGTTTTTATATTACTAAGCCTGATTGGACATTCTTTTATTTTGAAATCTTTGCACTATGGCTGTTTGGGTTGCTACTGTTATCACTTTGCTCCCCTCCTGAGCATACAGTGCCCTCGGCCCCGGTTATCACGTAAGGCGAAGGAGGTATACTCGTTGGGCTGTGTCTGTTTTACCTTTATGATTGGGATCACTGCTGGTTTGGTAGGAGAGTGGAGCCGAGTAGGCTGTTTAGCCACTACTCATGCCTGTACTCCTGCAGAGCAGTAGTCATTTCATCCCGCTGGCATCCTTCTTCTTGGGATGGCTCCTCAAGGGCCGGAGTCAGCGATTTCCATCTGGAGAGACGATGTTCACCGTTAGTCACCCTTGTCAGCCGCGCACCTCTACTAAATCTCCCCCCACTTCCCAATCTCCCTAACATACTGACGGAGGAACCTGCCCTGCTTAACCTCTGACCCAGTTTTGAGGTGAAGCTCAGATATACTCTTCACCGACATCCTGATGCTACTCATCCTGGCTATCAGCAATTCCCTCTGCAGTCTGAACTTTTTGCATCCCATCATATAGTGAACCACCATTTCCGGGCTTCCACATACCTCACAATTTGCATCGCTGGCATCCTTATGGATGTAGCACTGGGAATGTTTAGCAAATGCCAGCAACTTTATAGTGGGCTTGTAAAGGCTTGGATAAAAAAACAATTCCACCTGAAAGGTGACAGTAGAGAGTAAGTAATTTCAGCTTAGTCACACATACCACAATGCCACACAGTAGCCATCCCGGGAGACTCGCCTACAGCTCAGAGCCACATACGGAATACATTGTGGGTATGCAAATTAGCTCAAATGCAAGACTTGTGCTCCAAACAAAACATGTCCTAGAGGGCAGTGCTATTCTATACATCCCTTATTCAACCCAAGACGGTATCACCCCCACCAATAATATTGCCATATATATGGCCGTGGGGTAAGGCCATAGGTGATATTATTAGTGGGGATAATTTCTGGAGTTAATGGGACCAGGGTTGTCGCCCGCTCCCTTTTAAAAAATATGGGGGTTTGCGGGGGTGTCCCCCACAGGTTCCATGGCTTAATATCACCGCAAAAATATGGCAATATTTTTGTATGGCGATATTTATGCTGGGATATTAACACATGGAACCCCCAAGGCAGCTAGCAATGATGCTGACAAATTCATACATGTGTTACCCTTATTTGGGATTATCAGTACATTGTAGTCTGACATCTTTGAGGGCTCCCTTTCTCATCATGTGTAGCATGCGTTTACCTTGTGTCATTGTCTCTTTTTTCATATGCTGCCCTATGTTTAACCTGGTTAGCGTCCTCCCCTATCTCTCCATTCAGGTGTTCCTCTCTGCACCCCTTAGAAATCGAGATAACTGCTCCAGGAAACAGGGTTCATTAAACGCTTTCAAGTCCTGGATATCAACACTTCCCGCCTTCTTGGCCCGGATCATAATCGGACATGTGAATTTGAGTCTTTTCCCTGGACCTCAGAGGCTTTTACCCCATTACTTCATACAGCCTCTACCATGTTCTCACTCAAGCTGCACGGGACACAACACAGCACATGCAGAATTCTCGACAGGACGTTCATTTTCACAGTATGAACCCTCAGCCGTAGACTCAGGTTTAGCGCCGCCCACCATGAGAAATTAGACTCAATTTTGCCTGGGACTTTTTTTGTTGAGATTATGATTCATAAACCCTTTCACGTCTGTGTTAATTACTTATTGCCAGCGGTAGAGCCATAAACCTGCCACAGATGCGTGGCTCCAGCACTGCCAGTGAGCAACGCTGCACTTGGCAGGAGGCCTCTGGCTATGAGAGGCCAACTGCCGAGCATGGCACTGCTCTCCAAGAGTGCAGGAGAGCGGCTGTTTATGTCAAAGCTGCTGTTCCGGGAAGTACTGTGCTCAACACTCGCCCTGCCGGCTGCAGAGGCCTTTTCACATCCAAGGACAACGGGTGGGAGCAAATACATGCCATATTGATACACTTTTGTTTTATTTTGTGCTTTTTTGCAAAACAATTGTTGATCAAATTTAATGCAATGAATAAATAAATTGCCATACTGTGGCATCCTTGCAGTGGAAAGCTATGTAACAATCACTATTCTGGTGGAGATGCAGCACGGTAAAAGTGGACTGTCACACCAAGAATAAGGGCTTAGGGCTCAGGAGGCTGGGCCATGGAAACCAACGTTTTTTGAGAAGCAGTCAGTTCATTTTGTAGATTGCAGCAAGTTCTTGATCCGCTTTTAGTGTCTCATTATAAGTCACTTCTCTAGAGCCCTTTCTAATGATGCAGGTTGTTTGCTCTACGTTTCTTTTGTGTGTTAGGAATGATTTGTCCGTTTTACTCGATACTTAGGATTGGCTGCCTATCTATGGCCGTTACTAGAAACATTCCTTCCCATCTCCGTGTATTCATCCTCTTCAGTTATGCCTCTGGTTCCTTTAATGCGTGCTGTTGTTCTACGAGGCATCAGATTTCGGACTCACATGTATTGCTTTCCCCTTTCCCGCATGTTTCTGTCTGCTCTGTATTGGTTCCTCCCTCTCACGTCCTTTCTTTGCTTGCTACTGGATATGATATAATCGAGTGCAGAACCATCATCCGAGTTCTGTGTTAACCTAAACTTCCATACATCCTAGGTCTGTTCATTTTCACTTTGGCGCCTGCCTCATCTTTTAGTGTTACTGGTACTGTTCCTATGCAACCAGAACAATAATGGATTTCAAGGCGGGTGGACCTGTAGCTTAGTGCATATTTATTGTGGTGAGATTTACAGTTCCTACATTATGCAGTTTACATTTGAAAACTCATATCAAAGTAAGGGCTGAGTTTACCAAGGTGCCTACTACACATAGCATATGGACATACTACAGTGCTTAATTTGTGCCGGTGGCCAACACCGGCACACTTTTTTCAGCACCAGCACCTTTTTTTGGGGAGATCCGACTGCTCCCAGCAGTGTTGTGATGCAGAACAGATAGATCTTCCCAAAAAAAAATGCCGGCAACAACAACGAGGCCCGCAGCCTCACAGTGAAGGCATGGCTCTGCAGTAGCTCAGCTGGCCTGCAACAGCACTCCACAGTGTTTATAGCAGATCGGCAGCAGGTCTTGCCTTGGTGCGAACACCTGCGCGGCCGCACGGCCCCTGCAGCCATCCATGAACCCACGGAAGGTGGTTCTCAACTGCAACTCCTCTTAAAGCCAGTGTTGGGCACAGTTTCTCTAGAAAGTGGTGGCCTGACCCAGCCGCCTATTGCGCTTGTGTTTTGAGACTGCACAGACAGGAACATAGAACAGCTTTCGGTCACCGCTGCTTCTTCACTGCCCTTGCCATTATGCCACGACCAGAGTCCGGAGCAGAGAAGCAAATGGAAATAAACACGTGTTCGCCATGTGACATATATAAAGTGCCTTAAAGCCTCCAAGCACAGTGGACCGTCTGGAAATTCGGTAGACTTTAGTGTGAATAGCACACGATAAGTCCACATTACATTGCAGGAAAATATAAATTGCTTTACCTG
This sequence comes from Ambystoma mexicanum, assembly GCF_040938575.1. Lineage (NCBI taxonomy): Eukaryota > Metazoa > Chordata > Amphibia > Caudata > Ambystomatidae > Ambystoma > Ambystoma mexicanum. The sequence goes on along the minus strand of NC_090932.1, from coordinate 761,236,516 downwards.
TCAAAAAGAATGCAGGGCATTATAGGCAACCAAAATGCAACGCAAAGCAATGAATACAGGGCTTAGGCGCCCTAAGGAAATGTGAACACCTTACATTTGCGAGAAGTGTGCACTTATGCACAACAAAGCAAGCATTGGCAAAGCCCGTAGGCTGACTTCAAGCATAGCTTTTCTTTGTCGTGCTGTGTGGGGCAGGCTTTAGAAAAGAAAAACAAATGACGCTTTTTATTAAAAAAAGACAGGCCTATTGGTTGTGCCCGTGCTCGTTGCTTTCCCCGAAATACTCTTAGTGAGCGCCTCCATCTCCAGCTCTGCCAGAAACTATTCTAATAGCATTGCCCACGGTGCGCATGCATAAGACGTTCTGCACTCGGATTGGTTGAGCTGGATGTTAGCGTGGGTTGCATCTGAACCTTTTTACTTGAAACATATTTGTTGGCCTTTAAACATCTATTATATCTACTGATTTTGCAGTTATCTTTGTATTTTTCTGATTATTGTAATATCATTTTGTGGATAAAAGGTTAACTTACTATCAACCTACCTACGTGTATATTTATTGCTGCACATCTTTGCCCTGTGCTGTAATCTGAGCCTGTTTTCTACAGAGTGCAACATCCTCACCACCCACTTCAGTCATAAATGCCTGTGGGCTCCGGTGATAAATAAATAAAAAGCCGAGTTCACTGAAGGGAGATCTCCAGCAGCCTCACCCCACTGCATACGTCAGACTAGGCTTTCATCCTCTCCGTGCACACATTCCTTCACTATTGTGCACTTGACAGGGGAGCCTTGCTCCGTTGTCTTCCGTTCACAAAGTGCCCTTGGTAGCCAAGTTCTCAGAAGCGCATAAAGCTGGAGATGTTTCCTTGTTTTACAGCGATGGCAAGGCCTCATTCCTCTACTCAGGCATTTTGTCATGTCCCCTGGGCTGTGGCAAACCAGGCTAATGCACATACTGCAGTCAGCTGTGTGAAACCCACCGAACACAGATGTTACATTGTAGGATGATATATGAAGAAATGCTCTGATTACTTACCGGTAATCTTCATCACTCCTAGTCCAACTCTTCCTAGTCCTTGTACTCTCCGGCTAACATGTTTCACACCTTCTGGCCGATCTCAGTGTATGAATGTGCCTATTTTACCGGTCTGTGTTTAAGGCTCTCATCCCGGTGTCTAATGCTATTAGGATAGCTTAATGGGTTAATGCACCTTTGGCCTGCGCTCCCCCACTCCTCCCTGCCTACAGGTATTTTGCAACCTCTGTCTGTAATTTGTCCCCAGCCACACCCATTCTACAGCCTGAACTGCCCAAATCTTTTCTCCCTGACTGTGTTACCCCATCATTTCTTACAACCTTCTTGAATGCTGCGGTCTCTCATGGGAACACTATTCTGACTTCACATTGTTATTACAGACTCAGGCACGTCGATACCGGAGGCAGTAGATGTGACATCATACACTCAATGACATCATCTAAAGAGTAATGACACTACATTACGTTTAACCAGTGTTTAATTTGTGGGGGAGGAGGGCTTGCCAGTGCTCAGCTCTGACACTTACTTCTGAGCCCTGGCACCTATTCTGAAGCCCAGCTTGATTATGTTCTGGTGTTTTGGCAACTTTATTATTTTAACTGTCAGTCATAGTGCCATAATCACCAACAGTGTGTACTGGTCAGGGACTATGTATCCTGGGCTGGCTCATTGTTACTCAAAGGGCAGGACTATTTATCAATGTTCATGAAAAACAATGAGATGCAAGGTGACAATCCTGGGCACTGATGCTGACCATGTCCAAACACTGCTCCACTCAGCCTGCATGGCATTGCTGCACATTCTCTAGTGTAATAACCACCAGGGTGGGTTGACAACAACAGGACAGTCACCAGCCAGCAGCCCCAGCACAGGAGCAAAGTCAGTGAAGCGACCCATATTGAACAGGAGAGCTGGTCGTGAGTGCCGACCTATGCAAGAGGATCTTGCGTCAGTGTTTGACAGGCAACTCATCAGTTCAGTGATGATTTTGCCTTCATTCAGCCATCAATTTACCAGAGCAGGGAGGCATTTGTGTTTAGACCGTTAACATGCTCCACTTGACCAAGATATGATTGGAGTAAAATGTAAATGATGATGTGTTTTAAAGAAACACTTAATCCTCTATTTTATGTCAAGGCACAACTAATATGTTATGTTGATTTCACGCTCTACGAACCAGTGGGAGTTGGAGTTTTAACGCCAAATATGCAGACACTGTATAGAGCAGCCGTGTGACACTGCATGGAGCAACAGTAGGCGGGCAGCTGCACCTCCCCCATGCAGGAAAATATTAGGGCCCTGGCACTAATTTCATCACAAATGAAGCACTGGATTGTAGCACGTAATTATGTGGTATTTTAAAGATAGGAGATATTTTAAATGATTGTTCTCCAGTTCTAGGATAGATACACAATATTGCCTTCGACCACATTATTGCAATTTGTACAATGTAAACAAGGATAGGTGCCACAACTGGATGTTGGATTGCAGTTGTCAGTTTTGTCTCTATGTTACATATTTTATTTGTATTTACGTTACAGATTTTGACAGCGAGACTGACTTCTTTAGATGAAGTGCTAAGAATAATACGGCGGCTTCATCAAGCAAAGCAACGTAGAAAGGCTTTTGGAGTGAGGCGCTTAAATGCCCGTATAGTTCAAGGTGACCGGTTTCGCATCTAGCCGTGTCTGGTTCACACAGTAATTCTTTTCTTTCCTCTTCATTTCATCACGCAACGTGAGAAGGGTGCGTCTAAAACTGCGCACTTGCTTAGCTGGCGGGCATAACGAGACACATGTCTATAAATCAGCATCAGTACCTTTAGCTTTGTTTTTTTAAAATCACACATTTCCAGGAATGTGGCATCTCCCATAACCGAGTGAATTCATTTGATCTCCATGAATTGACAATCTAAACAGATTGCCTGTAAGAGGCAGCCCGCTCCCGCCAGCTTAACTTTTATATGACAATATCGCTGGCTAACTGTTTTTCTTTCTTGAAGTGTATAGTTATTTCCCCCTGATCGGATGTATAGGCTGTACTGCACAGTAGGGTAATTGCCACCAGTACATGGCGTGATTGTATCCTATAGCAATCAAACGCATCTAGCTGTATAGACACGCATCCAGGAAACATGGCAGCTCCTACCAATAGAAAGGGAGAACTGTGACCTGCAGTGTTACAGTTCCTGAAAGGTCAATCTCCCCTGATTTCATATGAAAGCAGATGAGTGGAAAATTGCTATAACTGCAATTGATATGATATTATATTTTATTTATAGCACACCTATACACAAGTGTTTCAGAGCGCGACGAGGCAAGGGAGGGGAACAAGGGAAGACAAGACAATGATTTTAATAGGCCCAGTGACATTGAGATCGTGCAAGTGCAGGGGAGAGGGAAGGGGAAAAGTGCCAGGGGAAGGAGCAGGAGAAGTGCGAGACATAGTATCAAGCCATAGGAAAAAAGAGTGCATCCAACAGGTGGCATTGCAGGGATTAAGTGCAGACAAGTGTAAGATAAGTGCAAGTAGGGGGGCTGCAGGGTTGCAGTTACAGCCCCAAGTGCAGGGTTGCCAGGAGGCAGTGCAGGTGTGCAACTGGGAGGGCAGGGACCTGGGTCCGTGGTTCAGAGGGTAGCCAGGTAACCAGTGTGGTATCAGAGAGGAGATCAGCAGGGAAGTGGAAGAAAGAAGGCAGAAGCAAAGAGGAAAGTCTTAAGCTGCTTCCGGACCGGAGATGGTTCTGCTCAAGTTTCAGAGAGGCAGGGAGGCTGTTCCAGAAGGAGGCCCTGGCCGAAGAGAGAGATCTGTGCCCAATGTGTTCCTTCGAAAAGCAACTGACCCGCAGGGAGTTGGAGGGAATTATGTTATCAAGAATACTTGAACTCTTCAATATACCAGCAGAAAAACCTTACCATCACAAGACATAACCTATGACGTAGCAACCCATGTCTACTCATAAATCACCCCATAATCTATGCTATTATAGCACAATTATCAGGTAAAGCAAACAGTGGTTGAATGAACAAATAAAGATACAAATTATACATTGCAAGTGTGATAACAGACTAAGGAAGTTGAAGTCTAAGGTCTAATGTTGTGGATGCACAGAGAAAAAACAATTCTCTAACATGAAACCTTTTGGGCGATTTGTTTCATCACACTTATTCCAATGATCCATTGGAGTTGAATGAATGAATTGACGAGCAAGGCTTCATTTAAACACCATCATTTATGAACTGCGCATGTGGCCGGCAGGTGTGAACTACATTGAGAGAATACCGATTGGCAATGTGTCCATTGTCGATGGCATAGCATTAGAGATCACTGCAGATATTTCAATTGTATACCACCTTGTGATGAATGCGTATTTTACATCTACTAAGCAATGTTGAAAGTAGGTCTTTAAGGTTCAAATAAACGTACAACTGGAACACCAATGACCATTCTTCCAATATAACACAGTTTATTTTGTGAGCCGTTTTTGGAAACACGTATTTCTTCATTACTTTGGATATCCAACTAAAGAGGTTACATTACAGATTATAGTTGCTTCTCAGCGCTATTTACATGTAAATGGTATCTGAGACACATTTGGAACACTTTAGTTATCAAACCTAAATCCTTCATCAGCTACACTGTTCCCTGCTCTTCATCCGAGAAAGCCCTCGGATATCATCTACACAGCAGGTTAAGGAGCTGAATGTGAGTGTAGTGCTGGATTCTAATGCAAAGAAGGAGAGTTTCTCATTGTAATGCCAGATTATACTGTATTGAAATGTGCAGATGTACCTCTGATGTAGAGTGAAATTTCACTTGAAATGAGTACAGTGTTAGAGCAATCCTCTATTGAGTTATTGTACTACAGTTAAAACATTACAATTGCTATATGTATGGGATATGCATGCAATTGCACAGATTTTAACAGCGGATTTCATGTATGATGAGGACATTATGTGGATGACTGCACACTCATGGAAACTATAAAATACTGTAAGTGCTTAAATAACGAAATATATTTAAACATCTGGACTTTGTGGTACTTAATACGCTATGCTACTTAAAGGTTGCAAAAAGGTTAAAGAGCAGTCTTTTTGCCCAATGTTGCATACATTATTAAGGACAAAGGCATAAGGCAAGACCTTGATTGACATACAGAAGTTGACGTGAAGTGATCAAATCAAAGCAAGAAGCCAATAATTGACAGTTTCACTCAGCCCTGATTATTTGCCTGCAATAGTCAGTGCATTGCTGACACCCGGCACTAGGGCAGAAGGGTCAACCGTAAGCGAGTTCTGGAGTTCTAGCCAGCGTCATTGTTTGACTGGACCAGGTCGTTGAAATCTATTCATTATGACTAGGGCCTTATAATGCATCAGCATGCAAACTAATGTTCCCATGAAAAGCGGGACTAGTTGAAGCTGATAGACAGGTGTCAGCTAAGTCTGATTTTACTAATGTAATTTTTTGATTCATATTCATGGGAAATATATAATGCCACACTATGCCCGTCATAGGAGCACCTCTAAATAACACAGCAAGAGGGCCATTATGAGTTGGGCAGTAATGTTGAAAACAGGGGGTATTTGAAATATTAACCGTTTTTATTGTCCACCTAATTCTGGCTCATGTGGTATTTATCGACATGGTTAAGAGTCAGAATTCTGCATTGCATTTCTTCACATTCTTAGCACCACCCAAAATAAAGAGATACAAGTTTTCACCCACCCAGCCAGGTATAAACAGTAAAGGGACGGGTAAGCTCCGCCATTCAAGTTGAGTGACAAAAATCATGTCAGATGCCCACGTTCTCACGCCCTATACCACATAATGCAGGATATTACTGGCCCATGCAGGCAGTTTCCCACATTTAACAGGGTATTACCCAAATTGTTTGTTTACAATTGTTCGAATGAACAATTGACCGAATGTAAAGGGTCACAATTGACCATATATATATATATATATATATATATATACATATATATATATATATATATATACATACACACACACACACACACACACACACACATACATATATATAGGGGTTTTGGGGGGTTTGGCGTTGGGTGGGGGTTTGTGGGGGTAATTCGAACAGTTGTAAAACGAACAATTCGTATACAACCTTTAAGAGGGGTGGAGCTACTCTTTTATAATGTTTAGAAACAGAAAATGCAGCGGCATGTCGATTTTCTGAAATTCTGCATGTTTGCTACCAATTTACAGATGTAACAGCAGTAAACTCCATTATGTCAAAGAAACGACCTGGGGGTAGATCTCTGTCTTTGGCTGGGTCCTCCCTCTGGAACAGCCTCCCTGCCACTTTAAAACTTGAGGAGAACCTTCTCGGTTCCAGAAGCACCCCAAGACCTTCCTCTTTGCCTCTGCTTTTGCCCCCCCCCCCCTCTCTCCTTCTGATCTTCTCTTTCTTGGCACTGTGCACCTGGCCACCCTCTGCTCATCCTGCCACCCACCTGCACTGGGCACTGTATCTGTACCCATACAGCCCCCCCCCCCCATTTTCTTCTTTTTCTGCACTTATCAGACTTACCCAGTCTGCTGCTCTAAACCTGGCACTTGCCACTTGCTGGCTGCACTACCACCGTTAGTTGCCTCCATTATCTATTTATTTTATTTATTATTATTATTTATCTGTTTCTCCTGCCTGCTCCACACTTTACACTCTCCCCCTTCCATGCACTTTTCCCCTTCCCCTTTCCCTTTCCCATACACTTGCACATTCTTAATGTCACTGGGCCTAGTAAGATCGCTGCTGTGTTCTCCCCTGTTCCACTCCCTTGCCTTGTCACGTTCTGAAACACTTCTGATCCAAATAAAATATCATATCATATGTAGAGAACCTCCCATGGAAGCATGTGGTGACAGTAAATGCATGCAGAAATCTGATGTGGTTCAAGAACCCCAACACAGTGATTACCCCATCATTGCTGAACACTGTCCAGTACAAAGCCACTGTAGATCCTTTGTGTGCTCTGCCCCAGATCCACTCACGTAGCATAGATATGCTAAACTCAGGTTACGCTATTGAACATGCCAGATACACAACTAGGCCCAAACAACCAAACCCCCACCTTTGACCCACATGTTCTCCCTCCGACACCTTCAAAGTGAGTTGTGTTCGCTTACAACCTGGAACTGCTAATTACCTATGGGAGGGGAATAAGGGAGGGGAACAACCTATGTTGCAGGAGAATAGCTTAGGGGCAACGTGCTCGTCTTGGAAGCAAGACGGCACAGAGAAAAACAGGTTTGATCCCCGGGTCCACGCTTGGAAACCTCTGGGTATTAAGCGCGTTATAAATAACATGTCATAACATACATGCAGTGCATTGATCATCCTATCCATGCTGCAAAGCTCACTACATGTGGGTGATGTAAGGTGACAATCTATACCAGAAACAATGATAAATGGTCTCGACCAAATGATACTTAGACATTTTAGAACAACATATTGTTTGGTAATCTGTGAACACATAAATGGATATTTATTTATTTAACTATGCCATTAGTGAATAATAAGGGCATTCTACCCTGCACTTGGGTGTTCTCAATGTCACTGGGCCTAGTAAGATCGTTGGTTTTGTTCTAGCTTGTTCCCCTCCCTTGCCTCGATCTGAAACATGTATGAGCGCGATAACAAAATATCAATATCAATACCTAAATTGTGTGTTCTGGGCACCACTTTATAAATGTTCCTGACTGTTGGTATGGCAGGGTCCCATTGGCTAGTGCTATTCGACTGTTGGGGAGCAAGAAATGGTGTGTATGTATTGAATTGTGGTGGCAAATGACTTTATGGATGGTTATTAGCTTCTAACTTACATTTTTTTCACCCCGAGTTGGCCTCGAGGTCTGGGTAAGAGATCACATACTAATTCAGGCAAATCAGGTCTCCTACGTGGTTTCCGCTGCTCATTTAGTATAAACTGTGGTTGAGAAGTCAAGGTCAACTCAGAAAGAGAACAGCGCTGACACAGCCAGGACAACACAATGTAACACAATATGTCTTACAAAAATGAAACTTCCACACAGAGATATTCCAATAATCGGTGCTCTTTACCTACTTGTTTCATGTAAAGTGTGGGGTGGAAACAGACGCTACAATACTAATACTGTGGCGTGTCTTTTGTACGGTAACCAACTGATTACAGTTGTTTGCTGGGGTAGCATGGGCAACAAACTATGACCAAAACATTTCCTCACACGAGCGGCTGTATAGCATAGCAGAGTCCACTGCACTCCACGGTTTTACCAGGGATGTGTACAGAACTGTAGCTCGCAGACTCAGCCAGTTATGAGATGTCTCTCGTTCGGTGTGCTCGCCTTTCCATCACCAGGGCTGACGCACTGGATAATGAAAGCGAGTCTACTGGTTGGAACCAGGTCCTAGATCACACGTTATTGGTGCTGGTCCATGGGTATACAAGGACACAGAGCTAGAGGAGTCTCTTGCATTAATTGAAATATTTGGCAGGCAACACAATCATTGTGAATCCTAACATGTAACCTTCCGTGGCAACCTTTTTGGTCTTTCATTCAGGTGTGGACTTGAAGTGGAATCTAGACACAAATGCACCATTGAAGCAGCCAGTCCTATACGGCTCTGGCAGCTGCAGCCACTGCTTTCTAGGGCAGGCAGAGGCCATTGCCATATGTATTGCCTCTAGGGAGGATAGCTCAGGGCAACGTGCTCGCCTTGGAAACAAGACGACACAGAGCAACTCGGGTTCGATCCCCAGGCCCGCGCTTAGAAACCTGGGTGTTAAGAGCATTATAAATAACCTATCATATATCACAATCTGTGTCCCACTCAATTTTCCGAGGACACAATGTTAAACTATTGGAAAAAACACTAGACTTACACAGAGGTTCCCCGAAGTAACATTCCTTTGTACTGCAGGCTTTTCCCTTCTAAAATTATACACAGACGCTGCCAAAAACCAGTAAAGCCTAAACAGCCTTCTGTGTAAAGAGTCCAACACGGGAAACTGGATGCCGTCTGGGCACCCCAAAGTTTTGTCAAGTGTAATTAGCAAGTCTTTTTTTTTATAAGCTGTCCATAACTAAATTACTTTCATCAAACATGTTCAGAACTCAAACGCCTTCTGGGGCAATGCCCACACTCAAGAAAACTGTGTACATAAAGTGGCCCACTAGTCTCAATACAATGGAGAACCAGAACATTGACCAGGCTCTGGTTTTCTCTTCAGTTATTACAAATATCCAGGTGACCAGGACATGTGTCACTGAAAAAGGATGTTCACACCGAAGCAGGGTACATTTGGATTCAATGAGCAGGTGCTAAAACCAGCTCCTTGCTGTCAGGTATCGCCCAGTAGGCAGGAGCTAGCATTGGTGAACCAGGCGCGAGTACACAGTGCACTGCAAATTGAACTTCCACATGAGATGCAAGCTTTAACATGTTGCCCATTATGTATGATCATTATGCCTATGTGTATTAGATGTGTCCTAATTCCTCTTTAATAACATTCTCAAAAAGTCAAAAGGTAATGTCACACATGTATGCTTGTAAGGCATCAGTTGGCCTGGGGAGCCAAAGGTTGCTCAGATAGCTGTTGGTTTCAATCTAACAGGGTTCTCCAAGGCTACATCCAGGCACTGAATAGCTCCCAGCAATTTGGAGCACTACCTTAAGATATTTGAACTTACCCTGCAAGGTCTCCTACATGGAATAGCACGGACATCAACCACACGTAAATGCTCTAGTGAAATCTGCAAATGTTCACTTATTTCTTTAAGAGCAGTGAAACCGTATATCCCGGAGCCCCATTTTGCTCTTTAATTCAATCTTTAGTTCTTTCATGGATTGACACTGGAATCTCCATGTTAATAGGTATCACCCAAAATATGCATCTACCTTTCAAGTCAGTTTTTAATGTGGCAGCCCGCATAGTGTGTGGGGCAAGAACATGTCATCATATTTCCCTCTTTTAAAGAAATGACACTGGCTACCCCTTTGATTTTGGGATCAAATTTAAACTGATATGCATTGCCTATGAATCACTCCATTTCCAATCTCTTGAGTATCGTAAATTGAAAATCTTAAGGGGAGTAACGGTGGGGTATGAGAGGGTTACAGAGCCAAGAGTGTTTAGAGTCCGAGGTTCCAAGTTTTAAGCGTTCTTTCACACCGAGTAGGTCATTTCCAGCGATGACTGCCAAACTCTGGAATACCCGCCTAAAAGATCAGCGAGTGACTAAAAACTAACTCAAGTTTAGAAAGAAAGGGAAAGCCTGGTGTTGTGCTCAGGAATTGTAGTTGGTTAAGAGTGGTTTAACAAACTTGAATTTGATGTTTTTTATGGTTTTATTGACTGCCTTGTTTCAAATTATAACTAGAGTTTTAGTGAGAGAGCATCAAGTGTAATGAATTTTCGGATAGGCTAAATATTTTATGTATTGCTGTTCTCCGTTTTTATTGCTTGCGACTTTTATGTGTAAAATCTATGTGTATTGTGAAGCGATCTGATGCTCTTGTTAGCAATGTTCACGCTATATACATCTTTTTAAAAACATCTTGGTTTCCAGGTTGCTTACAGTGGAGGACTAGAGGATCTGGCTACAGCTTCAAGCCAGAGACAGATGTTGAAGCATACCTAAACCCCTATTCATGAACATGTATACAATATACATCCTTTCCTTACCTTAGAACTGCACATGATACAATGGTTAATTACCTACACAATTACTCAGTAGCAAAGGGTGAGCTGCAGTGATGCATTATTAAAAAATGTATACAGAGTCACTGGTACCTTCGAAAAATCCCAAACCAACTGGTAAATTTGAGGACCCCAAGGGGAACCATGGACAAGGTGTACTGTCCAGGTAAGTGCCTATTAAGCATCATTTTAAGGTGAGTTTCCAGAGTTCCCAAATGTTTTCCCATGGAGAACAGGGCAAACCCAAAAGGGTTACTGTGTACATTGGGAAAGGTAAGGTAAGTTTACCTTGTACTCCACTGGTGTATCAGAAGCGCTAACCATCCTGAGAGGACACCAAGAGGAAGCACTAAAGAGCACTCTCCCACCCTCCCCATCCTCCCTGCTTAAGCCTCTCCCTCCTATTCCCCCCACCCCTTCCTCACCCTCACCCCCTTCCTTTCCCTCCTCCTTGCTTTCCTCCCTCTTGCTCCCAGCTCTACTCTACTTCTCTCCCATTCCCTCTGTCTAATTGCTCTAGATACTGTTTTGTTGGCTGATTCAAAATTGTAATTTATGCTTCTTTAGTTACTGTTATTTGTTATGTTAATGTATCATGTTGTTGTTAATGTGCAGCGCGTTGGTGTAAAGTGCTATATAAACCAAATAAATACAAATGCAAACACAAACAGTCCTGGCCAAGGGTTTGAGAACCAACAGGCCAGGAAGAGCTATTTGTGGAGAGAACAGAAAGCCTTCTCCAGTCAATGGAAATCACAACACCGCTGCTTCCAGGCCCACGGGACACAAGATGAACATTTGCGGAATATACCAGGATTCCATGACCCCAGGAAAAATACTCATGGCACTGGATGGGACAGATTTGGCCAGGAACAGCAGGATAATGGTGATTTTGGGTGCCAAATTTAGGTCAGGCTAGTCATGGTTGCAACCTTCAAAATGAAGGAACTTAGACCCACGACCCATAACCCATCGAGGATGTCGAAGACCAAAAGGAACAACAAACAGGGCACCTGAGAGGAAGAGCTGGATTTTAGAACTAGGAGCATCCACGAAGAGGGCAAAATGGGCATGAAAGTACCCTGACAAACATCCCAAGACAGCTCAGGGGAGCCAGAAGGGGCAGCCTTGCCTCAAAAAATGGGCCCACAACAGTGGCTATGGCAGGAAGCAACACAAACTTGAGCTGTGGTGGGGCAGAAGCAAGACACCCGAGTTCCAATGTAGGACTCCCCTCCGCCTTATGGCACTTGGGCCAGAAGAAGTTGAAAGGGAGGAAGCACTGCAAAGGCCAGGAAAGATGTCCAATGAACGAACAGCCATTCCAAGCAGTCAGGGGGGCAGTAGGAAGCTAAGAGAGATCTGGGGATAGGATTTCACCAGCAGATAATTAGCAAGGGACCAGGGATAAGGACCTAAGGTCCAGCCAATGAGGCCACACCCCGGCCTAAAGCAGTAACCCATCATCAGCATCAGACTTCCAGAAGTTCAGGTACAGCATCTTGAAACTGCACAGGGCAGCCCAGTAATATGTTTGCTTATGGGCTGGCCTAAGCCAGCTGTCACGTCCGCTCCCTCCGCTCCCTCTAGGGGGCGGCTCACGTGGTCTTTCTGGCACAGGTGGAGACTAGTTCCATGCATCGCCTCTACTTCCTCCAACATGGCGGTAGCAAGGAAAAGCAGCGTACCAGCCTTCCGACTCCGGGAGTGTCGGATGACTCCGCCCCCAACCTCGCAGAATGGATTTCCTTCGGCGGCGACTTCGGTCCAGCGCGTTGCTACTGTTTTCAGAGGCCACGCACCGTAAGTTCGTTATTCTAGGCTAGCTCTCTTTACTATCCGAAGACTACGCTTGTCTGTAATCTTTCTACCGTCTCTCCTTTTCTCAGTGTCAGACTCCTCTGTCCTTGGTCCTCCGCCCTACCCGCTCTCCACACGCATACACCGGAGGCAGTTGTTCTACACTCTTCAGTACGTATAGTTCCGTACCCCCCCTAGCATACATATCCTTTCATTCGTTCCCTCACTAACCTTTTTCCATCCTTCAGTCTCTTCAGAATGGACAGGGAGTTACTTTTTCCTACGCGCGGAACAGGTTACAACCTCCGTTCAAGCCGTCCTACATCTCCTCAACAGACATTCAGAATTAAAGGTATATCGCTCACTAGAGTCTACTTCCGCAATCTCTCCCTTCTCTAATCACCACCTGGTTTCTCTCATCAGGATAATTCGCGATAGCAAGTCCAACTCCCGAAGTCACTCCTGGGGAATCAAGACTCGCCCATCGCTTCTTCCGAGTTCCTGGCACGGCAGGGTTTTCTCCCCCACGAGGGTTTCCCTGACTTCCCCTCCTCGACCTGGGTTACTCCGGCGCGGGAAGAGGGGGTTAGGTGAGCTTTCCATTCAGCTCTACGAATTCCTACTGGACCAGGTTAGTGTTGTCTTGTTGTTTATCTGATATCTGCAGTAAGGACTGTGATCACCGTGCCTTTGGAATTGAAAAGAACATAGATTGTTACAGTTAGCAACGCCTAATAATTTCAAGGCTATATCGGCCTCACATTCTTTATTGGTAGAGTCAGAGGATCCATTATGGACCAACAAATAAAACAAATAATGGCAGTGGTTCAGTCCTTGTCAACCGAGGTCCAGCAATTGAAGCTAGAGAATACCGGCTTAAGGCAACAGGTGGGTCGAGCAGCCCATAGCTCTGAAGTACCCCCTGGCCCATTACCCACAGGACGTTTTGATGGTAATCCCCATGCAGTCAAGGAGTTTCTTGAGTCCTGTTCTGTACAGTTCGCCTTTAAGGCAGCCTTTTTCCCGACAGACAGAGACAAGGTGGGCCATATGATTGCCCAAATGTCAGGGGCTGAGTTAGCTTGGGCCACTCCTTTAGTTACCAGCAACAATCCCATACTCGATTCCTACCTTGCCTTTTGCAACAGCGTAAAGAGTATGTTCGGGAGACAGGAGATAACCATTGCCTCACAGGAAAGGTTATTGGATTTTAAACAGGGTAGTCAGGATCTCCTTACCTATATCACACGCTTTAAGCAACTAGCTTCTGACACGGCTTGGGCCGATGAAGCTTTGATGACCATCTTCCGAAGAGGACTTTCAGAGGATTTAAAGGACGAAGTGTCCCGAGTCCCACGTCCACATAATATGGCAGAATACATCTCACTGGTTATGCAGTTAGACTATAGACTGCAAGAAAGACAGAAAGAAAGAAAGAAAGGAAAGAGCAGACAAACCACCGAAGGGACCCTGTCTCCTATTAGACCAGTTCCTTCCGAGGAGCCGATGCAAATTGGGAATACGAGAGGCCCTTTATCCGTGGAAGAACGTACCAGAAGGCGTACGCAGGGACTTTGTATGTATTGTGGAGATAGCTCTCATTCGGTCAAGGAATGTCCCCATGCACCCCCTAGGAAGGCGGGAAACGCCAGCACCCGGCCGTAAGGGGAACAACGGTACAGGGTTCCAGAGTTACTAGTTCCCTTCAAAGCATTCCCAGGGTTCAACAGGATCTATCCACGGAAAACCACATGATAGTACTTGGAGTTACGCTAGCTTGGGGTAGCACAAGATTGGAAAACGTGCCCGCACTTATCGATGGCGGAGCCGCAGGAAATTTCGTAGATGACACATTTGCTACTAGACAGGGGATTACAAAAGTACCCAAGGCGTTAATGATCCCAGTTGAGAGTGTGGACGGTAGCCCTCTTACTTCCGGTCCCATAAAAGACCACACTTCTCCTCTCACGATGACAATAGCGGCACATCAAGAGATCCTGAAATTAGATTTAATCAAGACTGCGCATTATCCTGTAATCTTAGGATTGCCATGGCTGAGATTACACAACCCCTTTATTAACTGGACAGCTGGTACTCTTTTTTTGGGGTCAGAACATTGTGTTCACAACTGCCATAACTTAATCGCCTCCACATCCAAGAACAAGCCCTCTCAAGAGTCTTTTTGTGTCACAAATAAGATTCTTAACGAAGTAAACACTCTTCCCCAGAAATATCAGGAATTCCACCAGGTCTTTGCAAAGACAGAATTCACCGAATTACCACCTCATCGCAGAGATGACTGTTGTATAGATCTGGTTCCAAATAGTCCTCTCCCTTTTGGTCGCATGTACATATTGTCCGCCAAGGAAAAAGAGGCACTGAAAGAATATCTGAAGACAAATCTAGAAAATGGCTTAATCACGGAATCCACCTCTCCTGCAGCGGCTTCACTCTTCTTTATTCCAAAGAAAAACACGTCCGAGTTACGTCCCTGCATTGACTTCAGAGGATTAAATAAAATCACAGTGCCGGACAAGTATCCCATGCCGCTTATTCCAGATATCTTGGAAACGCTTAGAGGAGCTAAACTCTACACTAAACTGGATCTACGCTGTGCTTATCACCTCATCCGCATAAGAAAAGGGGACGAATGGAAGACCGCCTTTCGGACACCATTCGGTCACTTCCAATATACTGTAATGCCATTTGGATTAGCCAATGCCCCAGCAACATTCCAAAGGTTTATGGACCACATTTCTGCAGATATATCCCTACATTTTGTCATGGTCTATTTAGATGACATTTTGGTATTTTCATCCACCCTTTCAGACCATGTCATTCATGTTAAAGAAGTCTTACACAGATTACAGAAGAACCATCTCTTTTGTAAATTAGAGAAATGCGAATTCCATAAAGACAAAGTGGCATATCTAGGGTATATCCTGTCCGATCAAGGAGTCTCCATGGACCCCTCAAAGGTGTCAGCTATACTTGATTGGCCAGCCCCCAAGTCAGTTAAAGAAATACAGCGGTTTCTTGGCTTCGCGAATTTCTACAGGCGCTTCATTCCACATTTCTCTTCCCTCAAACATCCCATCACTCACCTGCTAAAGAAAGGGGTTGTGTTTCGATGGACAAATGAAACTCAGGAATCCTTTCAGGAGCTAAAAGCCCTATTCACTAGAGCTCCTATCTTGGCAAAGCCGGATCAGCTTCACAGATTCATAGTGGAATCAGATGCCTCAGACCAATGTATTGGAGCTGTTCTGTTACAACCGGACGACAGGGAGTTCGAAAGACCCATTGCTTACCTATCGAAGACTCTGTCCCCGGCGGAAGTACATTACACGGTTCTCGAGAAAGAATTGCTCGCGATCAAGAGGGCCTTTGAAGAATGGCGTCATTTACTTTTGGGAGCATTATTTCCCATTGAAGTAAGAACCGACCATCACAACCTCCGAGCACTGCAATATGCCCAAACCAACAATAGTAGACAGGCTAGATGGGCGCATTTTTTTTTCACCCTTCCGGGTTACCTTCACTTTCATACCGGGCAAGACTAATCTCAAAGCGGATGCTTTATCCCGCAGTAATCCACGAAAAGGAGCTCCCTTTCAGCCAGAACCTATGTTTCCCAACCTGGTCACAGTGCCTGTTGTCCATTCTTTTCTTCAAAAGATAGCACTAAGGACAAGAAATCTGGACTTGGATCGGGACGATACCCTTCGAGAACTAGGACTTACTGCTGATCAGGGTCTTCTTTTCAAGGAAGACAAGATGTACCTTCCCGACCAAGAACTACAATTAGAAGTACTTCAAATGTGTCATGACTCCAAGGCAACCGGGCATAGAGGAACCCTCAATACTACAGAACAGATTCAACGGCACTTCTGGTGGCCGACGCTTCGCAAGGATGTACAGGACTATGTTGCGTCTTGTCCGGTGTGTCTACAAACCTAGACCCCAAGGATTCCTCCTATTGGCAAACTAATTCTTACCCAAATTCCTACGAAACCTTGGCAAATAATATCAACGGACTTTATCGTGGATCTACCAAGGTCAGAGGGTTGTAATACCATCCTGGTGACAATAGACTCTTTAACCAAATTGGCGCATTTCGTCCCTCTCCCATCTGTTCCATCTGCACCTGTTATGGCCAGGGTATTCGTGGAACGCATTTTTTCACTCCACAGACTACCGGAGGTCATTATCTCGGATAGAGGACCACAATACACGTCACAGTACTGGAAACATATATGTCGCTTACTAGGGATCTCAAGAGTGCTCAGTTCCGGATACCATCCTCAGACCAACGGCCAGACGGAACGTTTAAATCAAACCCTGGAAGCATATCTAAGATGTTACATATCAGCTCTACAAGATAATTGGAAGGCTTTACTGCCTATAGCAGAATTTGCTTATAATAATGTGGTACATTCCACCATACGCGTTAGTCCTTTCTTTAGTACATTTGGATTTCATCCAGAGGTGTACCCATCAACTGTTCCCACGGCTACTCAGTATCCGGATTTAGAAGGGTTAATAGCCTCCATTCAACAAGGACATCAAAATGCACAGGAAGCTCTGAAGGATGCTCATGAACGCTATAAGATACAAGCCGACAAGCATCGGAGTCCAACACCTTCCATTCAAGTTGGTGACAAGGTATGGTTGTCAGGTAAATATCTCCCCAAGAGTTTGAAACCTTCAAAGTTGTCGCCGAGATACTTTGGACCCTTTTTGGTTCTTGAAAATAAGGGTCTGGCTGCTTTCAAGTTACGTCTCCCTTTTTCTTGGAAGCGCATACACCCTACATTCCATATTTCTCAGCTGAAGCCTGACGTACAATCCCGATTCCATGTGTCTAAGAAGGGAACTCCCCCTCCAGTCCTGACAAGTGAAGGTCCGGAATACGAAGTCTCCTCGATCTGTGATTCACGCTATAGAAGAGGGGTACTACAGTTCCTTATAGACTGGAAGGGATATTCTCAGGCGGAACGTTCTTGGGAACCCGCCTCAGCGGTTCATGCTCCCCGTTTGGTTCGCAGGTTCTACCGCCTGCACCCTGGCAAGCCGGGTTTCGTCGCCCTTCGGAGGGGGCATACTGTCACGTCCGCTCCCTCCGCTCCCTCTAGGGGGCGGCTCACGTGGTCTTTCTGGCACAGGTGGAGACGAGTTCCATGCATCGCCTCTACTTCCTCCAACATGGCGGTAGCAAGGAAAAGCAGCGTACCAGCCTTCCGACTCCGGGAGTGTCGGATGACTCCGCCCCCAACCTCGCAGAATGGATTTCCTTCGGCGGCGTCTTCGGTCGAGCGCGTTGCTACTGTTTTCAGAGGCCACGCACCGTAAGTTCGTTATTCTAGGCTAGCTCTCTTTACTATCCGAAGACTACGCTTGTCTGTAATCTTTCTACCGTCTCTCCTTTTCTCAGTGTCAGACTCCTCTGTCCTTGGTCCTCCGCCCTACCCGCTCTCCACTCGCATACACCGGAGGCAGTTGTTCTACACTCTTCAGTACGTATAGTTCCGTACCCCCCCCTAGTATACATATCCTTTCATTCGTTCCCTCACTAACCTTTTTCCATCCTTCAGTCTCTTCAGCATGGACAGGGAGTTACTTTTTCCTACGCGCTGAACAGGTTACAACCTCCGTTCAAGCCGTCCTACATCTCCTCAACAGACATTCAGAATTAAAGGTATATCGCTCACTAGAGTCTACTTCCGCAATCTCTCCCTTCTCTAATCACCACCTGGTTTCTCTCATCAGGATAATTCGCGATAGCAAGTCCAACTCCCGAAGTCACTCCTGGGGAATCAAGACTCGCCCATCGCTTCTTCCGAGTTCCTGGCACGGCAGGGTTTTCTCCCCCACGAGGGTTTCCCTGACTTCCCCTCCTCGACCTGGGTTTCTCCAGCGCGGGAAGAGGGGGTTAGGTGAGCTTTCCATTCAGCTCTACGAATTCCTACTGGACCAGGTTAGTGTTGTCCTGTTGTTTATCTGATATCTGCAGTAAGGACTGTGATCACCGTTCCTTTGGAATTGAAAAGAACATAGATTGTTACACCAGCTTTCAAAACATCACCAGCAGGCACACAAAGGTTTTGACAGTCAATCAGGCTGACTCTAAAAACAGACAAACACATTGGTCAATCCACACTGCCGTGGGAAGTCTAGAGGACTTTAAACCAATTTACAAGCATTGTGGTCCAAATAGACAATGGGATTGTCCAATATCAAATCTCTGGGAGCCAGGCTTACAATATGGGCTCCCAGACAGGTGCAATTTGCTACTAACATGTTACAAGTTGCTAGAACCCTAGTGATGTACAGTAGATAATTTTGTGTCAAGGGAGACTCACGCAAAGCCACTAGAGCAAGGGCGATTTAAAATGACAACTCACTGCCTGCAAGCGCTCTATCAACAATGAAGCCCAATGCCCAGTTTACCAAATACTTTGATGATGACCAGAGTCCATGCTAGAGAAATTGGAGGGCTCTTCGAAACTCTAGCTTTGCAAGAAGGGTTCCCAGGAGAAGGGAAATTATACTGTCACCAGTACCAATAGCATATAAAAAAACAAAATGGCAGCTGGCCTTTAAATATACCTCGGGTAGGCTTGTGCCTAATCACAGGACACTGACCACATAGACCAATCATTAAAACTGTCTGCTCAGAATACAGAGGGGTAGAACATGCCTTAAGCCACAACCACATGGAGGAAAGACAAACATGTAAAAGGCCATCAGTTCAGTCGGAAGATGTTGGTGGTTTTGGCAGAAGCTGGAAGAAGATGTGTGGGAAGGAATGGCATGCCAGAAGTTGACTGGGGAGAGTGGAGACTGCAAAGGAGAATTGGAATTGTTGCGAAGAAGGAGCTATTGTAGTGAAGTGGAGGTGTCATCTACAGAAGAGGTTGGAGAGGAGAATTGGAGGTTGGGAGGAGGGAGACCTATCAGAGGAGTCATCTGGAAAGTAGGTTGGGGAGGACAATTAGAGGTTGCGATGAGTGCGAGAGCTGTTGGAGGATTAGAGCTGTCATCTAGAGGCGGTCTGGGAGAGAAATTAGAGGTTGGGACAAGTAGGAGCTGTTGGATGATGGGAGATATGACTGGGAGAAGGGAGGAGGGGGCTGGGAAGAGAAGGAAGTTTACAGCTGCAGAGAGCTACTGAAGAAGGAAAGTCATCAACTAGAGGGGGATGTAGCCTTATGCCAATCAAGAAGGAGGTGGGTCTGTGTTTGACTATAATGAATGGCCAGGCTAGGGAGGTTCCAGCAGGTCAAATTGGTCCAGAGCAGACATCAGAGACCAGTGTAGATACTAGATGGTGCTGCCACACTAAGGGTCAAAGATCATGCTGCAGATACAAAAAGGAGGGGATAAGACATTGGTGGACAATCCTATCTCAGCAGAGATGTCCGAGAGACAAAGCCTGATTAAGAGGACTAAGGAACTCTGGGGAGACATCTCGACCCTGCCTGAGATTCTCCTTTAGCAAGAGACCCTGGAAGGAACCCTCTGACTGTGGCAGAGATGGAGAGAACCCAATCAGTCTATGTGTGCCCGGACAGAACACAGACTGAAATGGATTTGGGAACTCCAAAACTTGAAGGCTAAAAACAAAGACCATGGTGCTCTGCCAACCTGAATTAGGGACAGAGAGAGCCCAACCTTCTCATTTGGGGAACAATCGTTTTACTTTTGTTGTATAAATAAATGAACAGTAGTAAGAACTCTATTCCTACATCCACCTCTTTGTGCCTCCTATGCCCTGGTGATACTGTTTCATGAATCTCGTTTATTGAGTGGCAGCCAGTGCAGAACAACACTTGGAGCACAACCCCTTCCATTATGCACATGCTGACTCAAACAGGGTAGTCAATTCATCAAAACGCTAGTAGTGGCACAAGTGACCTCTCACACCTAATGCGATTTCCGAAATTGACATCTGTGACTTGTGGCCTGTTGCCTACACAAGCTGTATGTATGATCTTTGATCTTGATAAAAACAGGAAGTGAGATCACTTATGTAAACAAAAGCAACAATGGATTAATAACATAAAAATGTATTAAAGCAAACAAATGTTACTTCAGTTACAAACCATATATTATTAGGGTGCTGCCTTTATAAGAGCAAGGATGTCATTTAGGAGTTCCCAGGGGTCGCACTTGTTACCGCCGAGGTCTCCCTTGCTACATCTAAAACCTAAAAAAGATCCTCAGCTGTGGCCAATGCCATGTGGCTCTTTGTTTCTAGAGCGGCTGGCTTTCTTGTTCAGGCTTCTTAAAAAAAACAGGGGGTTCCACAAGTGTGACACTTTGATCAGTGACCATAAATAATAAAGAATAGGAATAACAAATAATTTGTCTTTCAGGAATTCTATCCAATAATTGCTAGACTCGTTAAAGGTTTATTTCAGGCACACTTCAGGGGGCGAGAGTCACTGATTTCGTCTGTTCTTAAACACTGGTGAACAGTATGGTTGAGTTATGCCAGTGAGTGGAAGCGCTAGACCGTGTTATTACAGTAAAGCACCTCTAGAATCTATTGGTACTAGCTGCTGCACACTAGTGGAACAAGTAGGCTCCTCCAACCTACTCCAAAACTGAACCAGGAATGGTAATTGTTACACCAATTTGATGCGCTGCTAGTTCACAAGAGTAAGAACAGGCTTATTAAATGAGCAATTCTTGATGCCGCAAAATGCCAATGTCCATATAAAAGAGTGCTTCTCAAGCAAAACTTGTAGAAATATTTTATTTGCGTTCCGTTGCCAAAATAATTTGCCAACACGTGTTTCGACCTCCAGAGCATCAATTCACGTGGCATTTGTTAAGAAACTCCTCGTATAAATTGACCGGCTTTACACAGTTATTGCGTTACTGCAAACATGCAACAATGTACGCACAGTACATATGATATCAGAATTTTGACTCTGGCTCGCTTGCAACACTGATTCTGTGCAGGGAATCAGTGGATGGAATTTTCAACAGAGCTTTGCCTTGAAAAAGACCTTTTGGAGGTCAAAACACGTGTTGGCAAATTTCTTTGGCAACGGAACGCAGGTAGGAGCTAAATAGTCCCCCAGCTCCCCTCAATTTCGAGTCTAGCAATTATTTTATAGAATTCCCGAAAGACAAATTGTTATTCCTATTCCTTCTTATTTAGGGTCACTCATGAAAGATGGATTGAATTGTGTACTTTTCAAGCCAATTTTTATAAACACAGAAATATTTAAAAAAGATGGCTTGAAAAGTATGCAAACCATAAGGTACCCACACACACATATAAAAATGCTAAATATTTGTGTGCGTACCTTACTATGGTTTGTGTACTTTTCAAGCCATCTTTTATAAACAGAGAAACACTTTTATAAAAGATGGCTTGCATAGTACACAACCCATAGCAAGGTACGCATACAAATATGTAAATGCTTACATATATTTATATATTTTTTTGCGTACATGGTTTGCGTACTTATCAGCCAAAATGAAGGCCCCTCTCGATTTCTTCCCCCACTTAAAGCCCTGGGGAAGTGTGTTATAGAAGTGCTGCATGCAGAGACTCGGTTTGTGGTGCAGGAATTCAACTACAAAGGGGCTGAATGTTACTGAGCAGGTGTGTTTGTACACTACAGAGGTATACGTGCACACAGCTTTGCATGTGTTTTGGAATCAATTACCTGCACGGCGGCCCTTTGGCCAACTCAAAGCGCTTTTACTTGGAGTTTATTAAAAAGCTACCAGAGAAGTGTTCTACCTCGTTCAACGTGATCCTGGACCCATCTACTATGAGGTTAGCTCTATTATACAACAGCCTTGCATCCAAACCTAGGAACACTTAAGCTGCTGCATGGCTAACAGTACAAGCATACAATGCTGGAGCACGCAGGAAAGTTGGGTGGCAGTATGGGAATTCTCAAAGTAGGATGTGATTTGACCTGGTGCTCCTTTTCTACCAGTCCCCTAGACTGAAATCTATGGCAGTTTTTACGTCCTGCTACGAGCATTCTGGGGATGGCAAAAGTGGGGTTCGATGCTGCATCTCTCTTTTTGTGAAGCAGGTTCTACAAAGCATGACTTGCAAGGGTAGCCATTTTCACATTTCTCTAGTGATTTTGGGTCACACAGAGATTCAGAGTCAGTTTACTAGATGAAACAAGATGGTCGCGTGGGCGGAGTTCTATATTCTGTTGAACGGCTGGAAATCAAAGGAATGGCACTTACAAAGATTCTGATGTTTTTGTTGTCATGAGCTGGGCATATTGTTGGGAGTAGTAGTAAATATAACTGTGTGTGGGGGCAATACCTAAGACATTTCAGGCGACATGGGGTAGTTAAAGCCCCTCTCAACCTCCTCCCTCAACACCCAACATACACAGACACAGAGTACATCCGTCACTTTGACACCTTCGCCTTCTGCTATATATCAGCAGACACTGTCAGATTTGTGTGGATTAAAGCATAATTGTGGGCGGAGCAGGCGATTACACGCGCCAACCCATTTCTGGTTACAGACTGTGTCAGGGTACAACTGTGTGTGGTTGAAATTTGACTGATGTGACCAGAGATGTGCCACAACTAATGTGCTCCATTCTTCTCCAAACATCAAGTTCCAGTGTAGCCACAAAAGAGATAAATAGTCTGACAAGGTGAAGCAGACTGTTGTGCTACAGGTATTGGGCATGAACGATGCTCCCGTGAAGTTGCAATACGTTGAGAGAGGTTTTACAGGACCCTTGAGCACCAATCACGAGCATAATAAACAGAGAAAGAAGGCTCACTGAGCAGGTACAGTTAGTCATAATGGAGGCCCAGGCAAAGGTGAAAAAAATAAATATTGCAGGCCTAATTACACAATCTGATTCCAACCCCAGAAAACACTGAAAGAAATCTGCTCGAAAAGGGAAAGCGAGACACCGCCAGCAGGTCTCGTACAACAATAAATAAGTAAATAAACAAATGTAACCTTGATGAAGGTGCAACAAAAGAAATTGGAAATGGGTTGCGCGCCCTTGGAACACCAACATCACAAATGGTAGCTGAAGACGCTCAAAGCAAGTGCTGTGGACACCAATAAAAAGCCAGGGGGTGGTGCATCTAAAAGCATCTCCAAATATACAATCATGGACAAGCCACATAAAAGAGGTGCATACAAACAATCAATATCGCATAACGGGCAACAGTAAACATTGAAGAGAGCCAGTGAGAGGCAAGTGCCTTGTGGCACTCCATAGCGCAGTCTCTCTGTTTTAGAGCGTGCTTTGCCCCATAAAACTTTAGACATTCTATTGTGGAGAAAGGATTTGATCCAGGAGGTTGCTTTGCTAGGACAGCCACCTATATTCTTAAGGCGATCAATATGTTTTTCATGATCAACAAGATCAAAGGCTGCTGAAAGATCGAATAACAGCAGCCCAGCTTGACTGTTGTCCATGATTTTAAGCATCTCTATCTGCAGGTCCAGCAGGGCACATTCTGTGCCATGATGAGATCTGAAACCAGACTGTCTGGGATGGTAAACTTCAGATTTCTCCAGGTGTTCCTGTAGCTGAAGTGTAGTCACTTTGTCTGCCACTTTCACCAATAAAGGCATGTTTGTGATAGGCCTGTAATTAGTGTAGACTTTCGGATACAGTCCTAACTTTTTCAATAGCAGGGTCACTGCTATATTTTTCAGTGAATCCAGAATTATATTTTCCCTCAAGGTGGCACGGTTGAAATGAGCCAAAAAGGGGATGAATACCTTGAGGTTTTTCAAAATTACTTTGGATGGCAGGCTTCACCTTCGCACATGGTAGGTTTCATTTTATTAAGAGTTTTAAGCAATGTTTCTTCGGAGATAGCTTGGAACATGAAAGTTTGATTATGCTCATGTTTTACCTCCTCCCTAGTCTGTACAGAAGATTCATGCTCTAGATTGGCCAGAATTTCCTTCATTTGGGCATGGGCGGCCATGGTTTTGTAAGCAAACGCCTTGTGCGCCGCCTCAAAATACTCCGCTGTTGGCATGAATTGAAAGGAGCATTGCTTTTGGTTTTTCCAAATCTCAAAATATTTCAAATGGCTTTCTAGAATCGTTTTTTGAGTTCACTATTTGGGAGCCAAAATAGGATTGCTAAGCTGACAAACTTCGCTGCGATATAATTTTTCCAGTGTCTTCAAAACATCTCTATTTACCTGTGTCTGGTCCCTTTGCCAAATTCTTTCTGCTTTCCTTTTTTCCGAGCAGTTAGGGCTGGAGAGAACCATTTTTGATTACTAGACTTCCCTCTTATAAATTTAGTTTTGAGCAGCGCCCCCCTCTCAAGGCAACTAGTTATTGCCTTCTCATATTCAGCTACCAGGCAGAACGGTGAGTCAGCATCTATAGTATAATTCATTAATCCATCAGTACATTGTTCCAAGTCGGCATGATACACCTTATTAAAATTCCTACTAGTAACATTATTTAACATGTTACCCCTCTGAATTACCGGAAAAGGAAAGGTCAAATTGAAAGGAACCAAAAAATGGTCTGACCAGACAGATGGTTTTACACATATTGGGCTAATCATCAAGTTCTTTGTAGCGACCCAATCTAACACATTGCCCAGTTTATGGGTTGGCTCCTTACTATGGACCATAAAGTCATTTGTTCCAAAAAGCTGTTCAAGTTGAAGTGCTTCAGGGTCCAGAGAGTTACCAAGACTTATATTAAAATCCCCCATAGTGGAGCGGTTGGGTTTATCGAGAGGCTAAAATACCTGCAATTTCTTCAAAGAAGACAGGCATGTCAATGGGTGGGCGGTATATGAGCACTATATTAAACATAATTATTTGGGGTAGATGTGGTTTTAAGTAGGATGATTTCACACCCTGTACATGCTATAGGAACTTACAAAAGGTTAAAAAAAATTGTGCTAAACATGACACTCCTCCCCCCCCCACCATCTCAATTTTTTGCCATAAAACTCATAGTCCGTAGGTGTTGCCAAATGAATGCTAGAGCCAGTGGAGTCTCGTAACCACGTTTCAGTAAGACACGTGATGTCTATTTCTTGTTCCAGTTTGTAATCCCGGACATACATGGGATGTCTATAAGGGGCCAAAAGGAACTATAACTGATGAATAACTAATGGGGAAGCTATACAATATAGGAGACAAGAACGTCTAAACCGTTTTAATAGGGGAGTACCACTGGGTATTCAATACTTAATAAATACACTTAGCATTAGCAAATAATAGCATCATTCAATAATGACAATACGAGGGAGTATTCATTGTTTGCAGGAAACGGAGCAGGCAACAAATGTAATAAATTAGAATCAATTGGACAAAGCCTAAGAAATTGAACACTATTTGTATCATAGGTAAGATAGTCAAGTAGCTCAACGTACTCGTATCAGCGCATGATGCAATGGAAGTGAACTAGCAACTTCCCTTTTTTTTTTTTAATCTCTCCTTAATATTTTCCTTATTTTTATCTCTTGTCTGGTCATCGTCCTCCTACATTCCTCTCACATGACATTCTATTTTTTCCATTAAATTATTTGATGATGCCGTTACATGCATTCATTTTTGTTTTCGGTATTTCACGTCACTAATCCATACTTCTCTTAAACCAATGCTACCTATGAAGCCTTGAGAAAGACCACAGAGGTCGAAACATGTGTGGCTTTTGAGGTTTTGATAAACACTGGAACAAACTATTTGTAAAACAAACCCCAAATTGACAAAAGGATGAGATTGTCATATTGTGAATTCTAATGAAGAACCATCCAAACTGATATGAAGTTGGGCATGCACATATATGCACTATGTTACTTTTATGGGTTCTGATGCTGCACAACATTTCATGTAGCCCTATTAATTTAAGATATAAATTGATTAAACATCAGTCTCTAGATGGGCATTAATAAGTCGTGAAGCCTCCATTAGCCACGGATTCTTCAATTAATGCTCATCATGCACAAAGGCAGTTGGGAGCATAGTGCGCACAGTGTCAGGGCAATGAAGTCTGCCATTGCCACAACAAAGTAGAAAATCAATGCACTTATAATGCTTAAGTTGCAAAGGCCGTGTGGAATAAATATTAGCACATTCTGTAAAAATATAACAAATGCATGGAAAATGTAACCTAAGAGCTAAACTGCATTTGTAGGGGGCCTGTAATTGCCAATGATTCTGTAAAGTACAGCCTATAGTTTGGTATGTACTTTTAGGGGAAATAACTTTAGGGAAGTGTTTTATTTTTGGCCCAAAAACAACCTACTAATATTTCAAGCAAATAGGACAATTGGACTTCACAACATATTTCCAAGATGCCTAATTGGGGAAGGCAAAATCCCAATGTTTGAATTTAGGATTAAATATGTTGCTTTCTTCTTTGATGTTAGAAAGTATTGTTCTGTCCAGTGAAGTTCAATGAGAAGTTGGAGTAGTCCTTTTCACATGAGAAACTGCTGTTTCTTAAGTACTCTGGTGTAAAACGGATCAGAAATTACCTGGATGAGATATTTAATGGAGATAGAGTGCACATCAGGTAAACCGATTTAACTGAATTTTAGATGTATACAGAATACTTCACAAGTTGAGCTTACTGGCGGAAATAGATTCTCCTATACAGCTTCCATATTATTAAATCAAATGTAATCGCCACTTGCCACTCAAGTTAATGTGCCAAAAGATTCTCAATGTAAAAACGTCCAAAGAAAAGCAATTGTTATTAAATATATATTTTTAAGTACGTTATTTATTTTTAACATCTATTTTTTCGTACTTCAATTGTATCCTTGATAATATGTAGAGAACAATTGAAAAGTATCCCTCTCATGCTATTGTGAGAAAGCATTAAAATGGTAATGCTAAAAGCCATCAAATATCTAACATTTAAAATCAATGTTTCATCAACAGCATATTTGCAAAAATAAATCAATTACCACTGCATTTTAATTATTAAAATAGACTCTTCCAAAGTGATCCAGAAATCCTGTTTTTCCATTCTATAATGTAAACCTAGAACACAGAGTATAAAACTAATTTTATCTTCTCTGTGTTTCGATTATAATGATTATAAGAGTGTCTTACTAACCTCACACCTCTGATTTACTGAGAAATATTTAGATCAACATTTATTTTCAAATAAAGGTCATCTGGATTAGTAGTAGTAAATATTAAAAAATAGAGAGAAGAAAATAATATTCGGACTAAATAAATAACATTTGGCCTTTGTAAATGTCAACTGCAATTATAAAATGTGTCGACTTCAAAAATCTTCTCATACATTTCCTAACTTGTGATGTTCACAACGCTACCCCAGAGAACATGGGAAGGGAAAATGCCAAAATAAAAATAACTAATGATCGTCTAAATGTATCTTCATCTATTAATCAATATTAGAATTTGAATGTACGTTAATGTGGATCCAGTACATACCCTCTGCTAAGTATTTTCATCCCTCTCAAACATCTTAAACGTGCTGTTACAAAGCTAAGAGCCTTGTGTGCATTTGGGTACAGAATACAGAGTTATTGGTTTATCTAAAATTACAAATGTCATATGCGTTTCCAGTATAGTTACTATGTTAAGCTGGTAACATGTGACCAAATGTACAGAAGTGTCTCTGTTGGTAGAATAGTCCAGAATTGGTCATACGGGTTGCCATATAGTTACCACGTTTAGAAAGGTGACATGTAAGTACGTAAGTGACTATTGATGATTGTGCAGAATTGACCAGTCGGCAGTCACTTGCGTACTGCTATGAAGATCAAATTTACTGAGAATATCCTTGCATTAGCGACTCTTCTGTCCCTGCCTAAATCTAAAATCTAATTAAGTCTCAATTGATGACATCAGTTGATGTGAAACACTACTTAATTATCTCACAGTTAATGGCCTTACAACAAACCAAATGCTTACAAAACAGATATATTGTGCCATAAAAAGGGACTACTCCACTATAGAACACACCTACATTGGCCACAATAAAATGTTCAATCTCCAAGAGAAAAGATAAATAAATAGGTTCGCCTAATACTCAATGAAGATAGCCGCAGTTGGTTTTAATGTTTTTATTCTAGTAGCAGCTCCAACCTGACCTTTTCATGTTGTGTGTCTGTTAACACCATTAATATGAAGCTTGTCAAATAATCAAAGGGAAGACCAGTCACTCTAAAGTCCTCTGTGTATTTTCAAACAATATATATATATATATATATATATATATATATATATATATATATATATATATACAAAGGTTTTAATTATTTCAAACATATAGAATAAAACAATCATATCTGTGCATATTGCATTGTTATATAAACAAGAATGCCCTATTGTTTCAACGAACATATACATTTGAAAAAACTATATTCAAATTAATAGCATTTCCTATAAATGTTGATTCTATCAAAACAAATACATTTAAAGTCTAATCCTCCACATATCAACAGTAAATTAAGTAACTAAGGTTAGCAGATGGACATCTTGCAAGATGGGTCTTCTACTACTTCTCTCTTAGATATACTCACTATGCATTTCGGAATCAACTTATTCCTTCATCAGGTGAACATGTACTATCTTCCTAAAATAAGCAAATGTTAGAAAATCAGTTGAAATCTACTATATGTGGTTAAATAATTATTCATGTTCAAACAAAGTCATCACTAGCCTGGCTAATTGGGCAATTTGATCTGCAAATTAGAAAACTACTGACGGAAAGCAAAATAAACCATTATGCCATCTATACTGCACAAATACTAATCCAAATATAGTAGCAAGTAAAAAATAAAAGGCACTGACCTATGAATTAAGGTAGTCAAACTGGAACTGATGTAATGCTGAAAACCAAATCCACAAAATACTCCATAAAAATCCTCAACTGTCCGGAGCGACTTACAAACTCACCAACTGTCTGGAGTATCTATATACACTTATTAGAACAATGTCCTAGTACCTCACAATGTTCCTTCTGGGATTCAACATGTGAGGAAAAGAGGCTGTTTGCAGGCCAAGATGGACCGAGGACTACATTTCCCATGAGGACATGGGTTTCTGGGTACAGCGCAGGTGCACGCGCACATTTGCGCATGCTATTTAAAACCCTCCCCGGCCCGTGCTGCTTGTTGGTGATTGTTGGCATTGCAGGCATGGGCCGGAGGAGAGCAGGTTGCAGAGTTCATGGACACTGGCCCCCGGTGGTGATAAAGTGGCAGGAAACTGTTGGTGTGCATTCCAGGAAGCCTCTGTCCCTCACAGAGGAACGAGGCAAACTGATAGCAGCATGACTGCTCAACGCTGGTGTGGCATTTCCTGGCAAGTGCCGCCCGGCTCCCCCAGGTGTCAGTTAGGGCGTCAGTTAAGTGAACAAGGGGAACCAGGGAGGGTGTGAAAGGCTTGGGAATGGCCGTCATTAAGTGTGGGTGCTGTTACTAAATGCCAATTGTATAAGTGTCTTGCTGCTTTATATCCCTTTTCACATTGTATGCTATAGATGTTATCAGGAGGTTATTCCGATAACACATCATATGCTTATGTTAGTTGCTAGATTAGGAATGAAAGGTGTGTGATACAGGTTCTAGGGGCAATATCCTACTTAAGAAGGGTGTTGAACTGATGTCAGGAGTAGCTGTAGGAGGTCTTTTCATGGTACATGATTGTGTGTTATGCTAGGTATGATTTTTCCCTTTATTCCCCATACCTATCCAATTCAAGAACCCTAAACCTCTTCCCGGTTCCCCTAAACACTCCCTACCTATCCACAGCTTCTCTCTAACCATCTTCCACCTATTGACTGCCTCACGGTTACCTGTGGATACTGAAATCAGGAGCCTATGCCATCCAAGGTGGGAGCGGTCAACTGCACTTGGCTTCCGTGGCTAGGAAGGAGTTGTGAGATACTCCATGGGTGTGACACAACATGAGTATTCCAAAGTGTCCAGTCCTGAAAACAAAGCACCAAAACAAGCTTCTCTCCATCCATCCATTCTGTGAGGAATAAACATCCGGATCACTCACTGATCTGTAACATGTGAAACGCTGGACAGATAAGGCTGAAAATACAGCCTCCCGCCCCGTGCTAACATTGGTACTACCTTTCAAGATCACATGATGTGAAGCAGTTGCATCAAACGTGATGGCATCAATATTTGTGTTTTTACCTGTAGTCAATGCACCCGGTGTATCCATAGAAATCTTCCCACTCACCAATAAATAAGGCGTGGGATGCTGAAGGCTGGAAAAACAAGCCTCTCGTCTCCCGTTTGCACTTCCAATATCACGCAGTATGACGCCATAGTGTCAAAACGTGATGACTGGATTGTTTATAATTGTAATTTTCAGTATTGTAAGTGCAAGAATCGTGTGTACAATTAAAATTCTATCATGGAACATAGCATTGTTAAAGCGAGTCTCAAAGGACCCTGTCTGGTGTGATTTCATTAGAGACCACCAAGCCATCCTCTTGCAAGAAAAATAAGTGATGGAACCAGTACACCTACACGGATCTGCATCCTTCTCGATCCCTACCACCAAAGGACCCAGAGGCAGACCGTGGCAGGGCCTACAGATTTGGGTCAATATAAATCTGGGATGGGAGGTGGAACCCATAGATACAGGCTCCCCTGATCTACAATTGGTGGTGGTGTCTACTGAATTAGGCACATATTTTTTGTTGTTTAATGTCTATAATAGACCAAGTGGGCGTTCAGGCCTAGAGACCTTAGTGAAGCTCCAGGAATTCTAATTTGCCCCAAATATTGCGAAGCCAGTATGCCCTGGTTGTGGGAGATATGAACTTGCAGTTAGAACCACTGCCATTCATTGAGGACCTCTGGGAGGACCAGGATTCTGCCTGGTCGATCCCACCCTTTTTGTCTGTCCTTATTAAGAGAGTTCACAAAGCGGCATTGTAGTCTGCCTGTATCATTGCCAATGTGAATCTTAGAGCTTGTAATGGCAGATTGGTAAGTCACCAGCCTGCTCAAACAACCTTTAGGGGGCCCCAGGGTAATTCCCATATTGACTATTTCTTTATTATGGCCAACAATTGTTATAGAGCCAAAGACCTGGTAGTAATTGATAGGAGTGAAAGTGACTATAAGCCCCTATCCCTCAGTTGTGTTATGGACAGTTGTGGTCCCTGGGGAGGGATAGCAGGGAAGGGATAGCAGGGAGGGCGGGCCAAAACTTTACTGTGGAGGGGCATGCTAGAAAATCTCTAAAATGGGCGGATTGGATCATGAAGGATGTAAAAGATGAGGCCTATGCAGCCATTGTGGGCAACCTGAGCACCATTTGTGCATGCAACCAACTTGATGGGGTTATTTTTGTGTAATTTGAGACCCTGGGTGGTTCCCTAATGCGATTGACTGTTCCCCAGGGAAAAGTTAAATCGAGGCTGGTGAAAAACAACCCCTGGTATGATGAAGATTGAAGGGAGATTGTTTCTCACCTCAGGTCTGTTAGCGCGATAGACAAGGGCGTGTTGCAAGCACAAAGATTATAGTATAAATAACTCCTATCTGCAACAAACAAAAAAAAGAGTGTATGCAAAAATGTCCTGGTAAGATCTGTCCGAGGCTATGGAACAGAAGAATATGCTTAGATTGTGGAAATTGGTCACCCCCTGTGCGGAGAGGTGAGCGGCTCTTACAATGTTACATACCGGGTGTTGCCTGGTGGAGCCTTTTCCATTTTATATTCAGTTGGGGGTCGGGAAGTGGAGTTGGTAGGAAGCAAAGACCCCCCGGCCATTCCCACAGAAGGGGTATTATTAATTTCCAATGAGGAGGTGGGGGAGGCCTGCGCCCCCAGAAATTAGGTAAAGCCACAGGACCTGACTTCAAACAGTTGAATTTTTATCGAGACAAACCCTTAATTTGGATCCCAGATTTGTCCAGAGTTTTTAACGCGAACATTCGAGCAAAAAGAGTCCCTGGCACTTGGAGAGAGGCCACAATTGTCTCAGTGTACAAAAAAGGAGGCAAGGAGTGGCTCGAGAACTACCATCCTATATTCCTACTGGATTGGATTGGGAAAACATTTGCCAAAGTTTTGCAAACTAAACTGCAGGGGTGGGTAGACGTCTCTGACATTATTAATAATGTGCATGCATGGGTTAGGGTGGGCAGGGGAACCATTGAGCACTGTTTTGTATTGTTTCTACTCATCCAAAGATATACAAATTTACTTAAAATTAAGCTATATGTTATTTTTCTCGACCTCAAAACAGCATTCAACTCTGTGTCTAGAAAAATGTTGTGGCAGGTCTTAGAGAAGAGAAACATTCCACAACCTTTACTGGAAGCAATTCAATGACTTCATGACACAACCTCAGTGTTAGTTCACTTTGGGACAGGAGGGGAACAAACCAAACCCTTTGAGGTAAATAAGCGAGTCCCCAAGGATGCTTCCTGGCTCCGCTCCTTTTTTGACGATACTTCCAGGAAAGAGTGCAAGCTTTGGAGCGGGGTGGCCTGGATGCACCTAAAATTGCATCTACTAGGTGGGCCACCTTATTTTTTGCTGACGATGCAGCAATACTTGCAACTTCTCCAAAAGGTCTCAAATTAGTGCTCGATATTTTTGTGGGGAAATGCAAGGATCTTGGATTGGATGTAAACGTAACCAAAACAAAGGTAATGGTTTTTAAGCCTCCATTTACTAAGGCCTGCAAGCTGAGAGTTGAGATAAAAGGTCGAGAATTGGAGCAAGTTAGGCACTCTGATTATTTGGGGATTAGATTTAGTGAAGCTGGTTGATGGGCTGACCATTTGTTGAAACCTAAGGCTAATCTATCCAAATACAGTGGGGGTATTTCTTTTTTTCCAGAGCCATGGAAGTGGGGCAATCTCACTGGCTATGGAGCTGTTTGATAAGCAAGCCCTACAAGCTTTATCGTATGGCGCATAGATATGGGGTTATACTACCACAAAAGGTTTATCCCCAATTGAGAATATTTTCCTAAAGAAGTTGTGGCTACTACCAGAAAATGCCCAGACCTCATTGACTCATTTGGACCTTCAAACATGGCCTGTAGCCACACAGATTGCCCTAAAGCCAGTATTGTATTGGGTGAGACTCTGGTCCTCCCTGATTTGATCCCCCATAGAGATGCACTTGGGACTTTTTGAAGAAGGATGGTGCCATCAACTGTGGGTGGGTGTGGCACGTGAAAAACATGCTAACTGAATTAGATGCAGGATCGCTCTGGACTAACCCCACAGAATGTCGAAAAGTTTCTAAAATCAACCTGAGAGCAAAGGCCAGGGCCATTGCCAGGGTGAACATTGAGATTTCAGGCCCTGCCCTCAAGGGAGGTCCAGAAGCTTTACCCATTAGTATGATGGGGAATTGCAAGCATATTTTGGATGAGATCCATCCACCTAATGAGCGTTTACTTTATGTACGTTTCAGACAAGGGTTCTTACATACTGCACATTACACTTGTTTATGGTCTGTTTATAATACTGGGGTGTGCCCCCTTTTGTAAAGCATCTAATGAAACTCTACTACACTTTATGCTAATTTGTCTAGTCTCACTCGATATGAGACAGAGGTTTTTGAGACCCGTTTTGTTGGAGTTGCGCATAAGAAACACAAGAGATGCTATGGTGTTTTAAACTTGTTCGCAGGACTGGAAAGTGATTTTCTCCACAGCCAGATATGTGCATCATGCTTGGCTATTAAGACGCAGATTGCTGGGCACCGTGTGATCATTGTTTGGTATCCTCTTGAGGCTGCAAGCTGGCTCTCCTCACAGATGATCCCTTGGGAGGAGGTATATGTCCAGGAGGTTATTACAAAAATACATATCAATTTGTCTTGTTTTTTAAATTGTTTTAATATGTGAGTGTTTTAAAAATTCTATTGATCAACTTCACTTGCATAATTGCTGATGTTGTTGCTTTTTGCTAATGGTCAATACGAATAAAGCTTTTTAAATGAAATTACACCTTCTCATGATTTCTAGGGAAAGGATTAATTGCTCCATTAGTCAAGAAATGTTAAGAAAACCACCTGTAGCATTCTAAACTAAAGCTAGGTAATGATGCTCCAAAATAATAAAAATGTAACTAAAGTATCAACCTGCATCATGTAGCATGGTATTTCTTCTTGTAAGGAGATACATATGAAGTGTACAATGTGAAAAGTTATGGGACTCAACTCTACAGGGAGGGGAAGAGTTACCCTCATAAGTGTGTAACATACTCCATCTTCAGATATCCAACACAGAACATATAATCATATTTGGAACCAAGACAGGATAAAGGTATGACAGTAAACATCGTAGATACTGACCGCTCAAATAGATAACAGTGCCAAATACATCTGGAGTCAGTTGAATATGTACACGCCATTTCTTAAAGTGAATATTTGCACTCAAGACATTAAATGATAGCTACTACATAGACCTTCCCTATTGGCATAGGCTGAAATAAAACAGTGTGCATTTTACAAATCGTTAAAGAGGTAGTTTATCAGGTATAGCAATGGAAGATGTAGAGATTAGAGATGTTACCTTACATTGCCAATTCTTACAAGAAACATGAGAGGTCTAATTCTGTAGTCATCCCACGAGGTGTAAGGGCTCCCGAACCATCTATCCAATGAGCTTCTCTTTGTAACAAGATGGCGTTCAAAACACTGCCTCACCTTGGGAGAGCCAAATGTTACTATATTATAAACTGCATCTGTGCTACAGAATGTTGTGCTTGCATAAAATGCTGTGCTACAAGCGACCTTTCTGATCTCGTTCTCACATTGGATTTGAGTTTCGTCCACCTTGTCTTAGTTTTTCTGGCAATCATTCCTACGTAAAAGATGCCATATGGGCATCTAATACCGTAGCGTATGTGCGTGGAATCACATCTGGTTGAATGTTTCAATGGGAACTTCTTTCCACTGTACGGTTGATTGACAAAGCTACCTTTAATCACACTACGGCAGTGTTGGTAGTTGTCACAATGAAGTGAGCCACTATAATTTGTTCACTTTTTTTTTTAAAGCGTCCTTATCTGCCCGTATCATGGATTCTTCTGCTCTTGTGATAAGCAATTATGAATGGGTCTTGAAATAGCTGAGAGTGGGATCTAACTTCCACATATTCCAATATCGTTTCAGGATGTTCTTAATTGTGTAACTCTGCTGAGAATATGTGGTCACAAAAGCTAAATCAGTCTTTTGATGACTCTTGACAGAATTAACTGCCATTTCTCGATTAACACCCTTGCCAGGAAGTATGATTTTCGAGAGATTTCCGAAGCACTGTAATGCATTCTAGAGCCGGGTCGACATTTGACACCAGCAAAGTGGATTTCACTAATGGGTGGGCATTTGCTGCTGCTGGTAAAATTATGTTATTGGTGAAAAACAGGCCTTGGACTTTCTAGATGTGGTTACTTCGCAGACAGAAAATCAAAGTATGAGGACTGCATGACTGGACTCCCTGCCTGGCTCTCAGCCAACTTTGGAACAACACATTAAACCATATTTTTTAAATGGGACCAACATCATTTCGGTAAAGCAGAATCAAGAAGGGTTTGATAAAAATAGCTCCTTTACACCTCTTTCTTTCCAGCTCAGGCCTAGCAAATCCTCTTTAGAAATGGCTCTGGCTACCACTGACAGTCACTGTGCAGAGTCAGGGTAGCATGAACAGTTTTATGCATTGCTGCCTACTTCCGGCCATGGAAGAGACCGGGATTATCCATACAGAGAAAAATAACTGATGAGGGCTAACCAGAAGCAATCTTTTTATATTCATCCTCCAGTGCATTCAAAACAATTTAGTTTTGACTTTCAAATCATTGATCGTGATTCACAAAACTTTTTTCAATTGGATTTTCTCTTGGTATGGTAATGTTTATTTGTAAAGCGCCCATACACAAAGCAAATATTTCAAAGCGTGCAAGGAGGGAGAGAACTAAGGGAAAAAACTACAGTCATTCAGAGCCCTTGAATTTCTGAATGATATAAACACGGACAGGCAGAGTAACTGCATATAATACAATTAACAGTGTAGATAACAGCAAATAGGTCTGACGACGATTCTGCAGTTTTCCCAAGTTCGTTGAGGCGCCACCATGCAAGCAAGGGAGAAGGGAAGACAGATAGACAAATCTTCAAGGCATGGTAACGTTCAGATCGTGCAAGTGCACAGACATTACAGGAGAGGGGGAGTGGAGGACAGGGCAGGGTTGTTGTGGGGTGGGGGTCCAGGTTCGCCCAGTCAGCAAGAAGCTGGGGTAAGTTCTGGGAGATGCTACTTTCATGGGACCTTTACCAAGTGCAGTAACGATGAGGCAAGTGCAAGGCCCGGAGGCAAGTGCGAGAGGCCTGGCGAGGGTGCCAAGGACCTGTGAGACTCTGAGGTACACCTGGCGGCCAGTCAGCAGGCTGTGCGGAAAAGGAGAGAGAGGTTAGCAGGCTAGAGGGAGAGAGAAGGAAGAGGCGAAGAGGAATGCCTTAAGGAGTTTCTGGAACTTAAGGAGATCAGGCTCAGGATGGAGGGCAGCAGGGAGGCTATTCCATAGGGAGGCATCTGCTGAGGATAAAGACCTCCCTCCAAATCTCTGCTTGGAGAACTGGCTGATTCGCAGAAGGTTGGAGGTAGATGAGCGGAGGGCTTAGGAAGGACAGTGTTTAGATAGGCATCATTGCAGATGGGTAGGTCCCAGGCCCCAGAACGCCTTGTGGACAATGCAGACGGTCTTGAACTTTATCCTTGCAGCCACGGGGAGCCAGTGGAGGTATTTCAGCACCAGAGAGATGCGGTCCCTGGGCTTGAGGCCAAGGTTAAGCCTCGTGGTTCTGCTCTGGATGAGTTGCAGAGGGTGCAAAGCAGAGGGAGGGAGGTTGAGAAAGAGGCTGTTGCATTAGTCCAGCCTTGACAGAACCAGTGCTCTGGAGACAGTAAGCTGGTGGGGGCAGGTGAGAAAAGGAAGAGTACCTCTGAGGAGGTGCAGCTTGTAGTTGGACTTTTTAGAAATTTCCGAAATGTGAGTGGAGAAGGAGAGAGTGGAGTCAAAGATGACCCCAAAGTTTTTTGCCTTGTAGGTGGGGGGGGGGGGAGGGGTGCAGGGCCAAGGGAGGCCAGCCAGAGAGCGAGTGGGAAAGAGGGTGCAGAAGTTTCGGACGATCTCAATCTTACTGGCGTTGAGGCAGAGGTTGCTTGCAGCACAGCATGACTGAATTTCAGACAGTCAGATATGTGTGAGGTAGAGGAGGTGGCTGAGGGTAGCCTGCAGGAGAGTTGCATGTCATCCGGATAATACTGGAAGTTAGAGATGAAAGTGACAATCACGCATGCCAGTGCAGCCATGTAGACATTGAAAATCCAGGGGGGATAGGTTAGAACCCTGGGGAACACCACAGGTTGAAAGATTGGTAGCAGGGAGAAAGAACCCAAGTTCCACCTGGGATGGGCAGTCAGAAAGGAAGGAGGTTAACCACGCCAGAACCTGACCTGTGAGTCCCAGGGTGTCACGGAGAAGTGCGATCAGGATGTTGTGGTTTACCGTGTCAAAGGCAGAGGAGAGGTCAAGAAGAATGAAGACAGAGGGGGTGTTAGTGTCTTAAGAGCAGGTCTTCATGGGTGTTCAGAAGAGCAGTTTCCGTGCCTCTGTATGCTCTAAAGCCAGACTGATGGTCGTGGAGGCAACCAGCAGATTCAGTATGATCTGAGAGATAGCCAGCTTCTCCAGGAGTTTGAAAAACACTTTGTGAATTAAGCCCTTTGACTATGCCCATTGGAAGATTTTGATAGGCTACATCCCCCCAAACATGTGTGTCAACGGTCTTGAGCACACCTTTTTAACCATGTCCAAGATTCAGAAACTGAAGAAAAGCATCTTGTTTCAGTCTATGCTTAAGTGGAAATGTACAGATTAATTTGTTTCATAAGTGAATGGAATTATTTAGAGCGGAGTGCATTCATCTCATGCAATGTAATTGCAATGCAATTAGACGTGGAGCTTTTTGGACAATGGTAGAGACCATGGAATGCAATTGAGTCCATTGTGAAGAGCTTGAAGCAGGAAAGTGTGGGTAGTTCAGTTACAGGGATCTTGCATGGGGATGCACAAGGTTCCCTTTCAGTCATTATGGGTCCTTGTAAATACGGCTGCTGTACTCAATGGGTCCAAAACTATTAGGTTGGCAGACGCCACCTTCTTTGTATTGTGGCACCTATAAAAACTGTGGCAGGTTCCTTCTTCCACAGCCTATAATTGAGCCACAAACTTTTCACTTGCCACTAGCCACAGGAGAGTGAAAATGCACTCTAGGCCTGCCGGTAGGGTGCAATACGAGATTTATAGGATAAAGTAATATTTTCGAACCCTGTCTGAAAAGGGTACCTACCACCTTTGCTACTCCCATATCTTCACTGCATAATACCCCTGCACACTCTGTTACCCTCAAACAGGAGCAAACTCTGATGCATAGAGCTACACAAGGATGGGGGGGTGTCACCAGTTCTATGGCCCTCTTTCTGCTCCCGATACCCCCCTCCCCATTTACTGTTTGGGGTGAGTCACTTATCACCGCAGCCTCGCATTGCATGGCCGACTACCACATGACCCTGGTTTATTCATTTTTTAAACGGGGTGCTCAATCCTTAACCGCAGATAAAGGTCTGTGGGAAGGCGACCCAGTAGCATTTCCACATCTTGATCTTCTGAGCATTTACAATTATGATATAGCTTTAGTCATGGACCCCGTCCTGAAATTCTTGGTGTTTGATCAATTGCATCCAAAAGGTAACTCTCAAGAGCGTTTTCATGGTTCAAACTGACTGCTGTGTTTCACACACGCCGTGCACCTTTTTAACGTAGGCTTGAATAAGGCATGGCGTCTTGGAAAAAAATATATTCATGGATATGAGTGGGGGGTATCTTATTAAATGAGCAGTTTATGGAATTAGGGCAGGATGGCAAAGATGTCCATGCACACGCAGATTGTACATATTTATGAAATTATCTGAACTGAGCATTATATTAATTCAATAGTTTGAAAACATGTAGAGGCTGAGTCATAAAAGCAAAGCAGCTGCCTACACCCACATTAGATGTATAACTTAAGCATGAACAAAATGGCCTCAAATTACCCCCAAATGGAAGATTCATAAAAGGTTGAGGAATTGAGAATCTATTACCTTATGAGCATGAGGTGATTTATCTGTAAATTGAACCTCTAACGTGGGAGTGCACGCTCGTTTCCTCTTGTGACATCACCTCCTTAGAGTGCCAAATTTACAGTCTACTGACCCCCTGCTGTTTGCACCCTGGGCAGCTCCTCGCCTTTCCTGGACCTGGAACTGGTCCTGCGCCAATGTGCTGTCTGCTGTTCAAATCCATACATTGGAATCCACTTCAGAAAAGTGTGTTAATTTGGAGGGATTCATAGTAAAACTTAATCAGACATGAAAGCACGTGGTCCAACAACAGCAGTATTCCAAGCTAACATATCATCTGCCAAAAATAATGCCAGGTGAATTTCATGAAATACTGGCACCGACTCAACTCAAACACAAATACAACCTTATTGAAAGCACTCACCATGTTGATTATATTTGAACAAAAACATCAAATGCATAAAATAACACTAACAGAACCCTTCTTCCCATCCAGTAATCCTAGTAAATTGTGTTAACTATCTAAAGAGCAGAAAACCACTAAACAGTGCGCTGCATCTTCCCATGAACAGTAATTATTTTACGGTTAGTGTTTGTGGACCTATTCCACTGACATTTGAAGGCGCAAGTTTCCAGAACCCTTGAGTCTTGTCGATCACCCTTCACAGGTCCTGCTTCAGACTTGTATTTGTTGAACTCTCATTTCATGCTTCATACCTTGCTGTATATCCTCTTTCTCACTTTGTTGTTTGCCGTCTTGCCTTTGTGCCTGCTTTTGAAATGGCAATGCTACTCTGATTGCCTGCCACACTACCTCCAGTCAATGGGCAGCTATCAAGTACCACCTGCTATGGAGCAGAAGCGTAGACAAGGTAGGGCCTGAGCGGGCAAGGGCCACCCAAAGCCTATACATGCCCGCTCAGCCTCTCTGTGGGGGCATTTACAGATATTAATCTCACCGCAATGGGCCCAACAACATTAGCTTCAGGCCCCACTTATTAGACAATCCTGGCTACGCCTCTGCCATGGCGACATTGCCATTTAGTTTATCTGAGTTTCAAAATCATGGTTTATTTCTTATGGTTTCTTTTAATGAAAGTCTCTGGCTTTTATCTGGGGTCATCCACCAACATCCAGCCACTACCAAGCAATCTGCATGCCGACCTCATGGATTTTCTTTTCCCTGTCTTGAGAGGTAGATTCTTGGTAATTTACATAATCGGACTACTACATAGAGATTTCCAGGTGTGGCAAATCTGCCTGAACCCACAAACCTGGTCTGCGGGATATGTACACGGGGATTGGCATGCCATTCTTCCTGCAAATCTCCATTCCTCAAACAGGGATTTGCAGGCAGAATGA
The DNA here is from genome assembly GCF_040938575.1 of Ambystoma mexicanum. Taxonomy (NCBI): domain Eukaryota; kingdom Metazoa; phylum Chordata; class Amphibia; order Caudata; family Ambystomatidae; genus Ambystoma; species Ambystoma mexicanum. Next base: position 761,195,493 of record NC_090932.1, on the reverse strand, counting down.
CACGCAAATCCCCACTTTACACGCAATTAATTTCATGAATCAAGGCCTCAATGGGAAACATTTCAGATTGCCCTGGCATAAGGAGTGACACATTGCATACCTATATCAAATAAACATGCAACCTAGCCAGTTTCAATGTCAAAGACTCTGCATGAGTGTGTAACTCAACCTCCAAAATGACATACGAAACAGACAGACGATCCATCTTACCAGCTCAACACTATACATGCCCTGAGGAATTATTTGTAAGATGAGAGGCCACCGGGTAAAGGACAAACCTGAATACAAATAGTTCTATGCATCAAAGTGTGATATGTCCCTAAGAAAGAGCAACTTCCATGTATTCTCATCTCCCTTTCCTTCCTTCCTCTCCAATGTTTTCTTATCTCTTGCTACTCCTTTTCAAGTTGTCTTTTTTCATATAGTACTTAATGCAGGTTCTCAGTTACTTTTTAAACATCCCCAAATTTGCCAGTTAAAGAAACTAAAAGAGAGGGAAAGTAAGTAACTTCCTCAAGATCATACAATTCTGTTCAGGTGGAAGAAATCTGGTTTAGAGCGCAGATCTATCTTCCATTTTGAAAGCTCGCAATCTAGCAAAGAAAACACAGGTCCGCTAAATCTACTTACCCACTATAAATAGTTTAATTTACATCTAAACTCACCCACATTCTACAGACAAGGGAACTGAAGCACAAAGAGATCAAATGACTTGACCTAAACCACATGATTTTGGTCACGTGGCAAATCCAGGATTAGAACCAAGATCTTCTGGCAATTTAGCAGGCACACAATATTTTTCCTGAGCTGTTTTATTTCCTAACGCTTGGTCAGTAAGTTTGGCTTTATTTTGATGCACACAGAGCATAAAAGCAGCACAAAACAAAATTTGAATCAAAACTGCTAGCAGACATGTCCTTAGTGCTTCATCAGAGCAAATTTGCATGGTATATGTCACTTAAATACAATCGAAAAAATGGCAACATAAATCACATAATTACTTATAAAAGCCCCATTTAGGTTTTTGGGTCTCATAGCTACAAGCTAAAATCACCAAATACGGGGGTATCGATATTAGGCACAGGAATTGATGATAAACTTCCTCATATCTCCTTCATATATATACTTGGGTCTAAATTAAACAATGCATCAATCATTAAAAAAACCAAAGATAAAACATCACCCTTAAAAAATGTGTCTTCAAATTGTGAACAGTTTTTGAGAGTCTCTTAACTACAGAATCGGGAATATACATACAAATGCAGGGATCAATAGTAATAACAATGAATAAAATCAGACATTCTCAATTGCACTGAGAACTAATGTACAGATAAGGCACTTTGTTTACACCCCTAATAGTTTTAAACAATGCAACGGGATTTAGCCCTCCATGCACTTGTAAGATAGTTCACAACCGAGTGCACTGGCAGTTCATCCCTTGAATTGACGTGCCTCTTTTACAGTGGTTATTAATCTATAGTTAAATATTGGTGTAAGGCATCTCTTCCTGATGTTAAAATATAGTGGACAAAATAACAGAAAATGCATTACATTTTCAGTCTCATTTTTTGCAAGAAGGGCATTTTTGGGAAGATCACAATTCCATTTATTCAGTAATTCTGCCCGGGGTAGTGTCCAAAAACGAAGCTTGAGATACAAGGCCCTGGAGAATTGTGGGGAGACGGTATCCAGATAACTTTCATAGCCAAAGGTCTGCTTATGCTCCCAGTACTTCCTTCCCCTCTCGTTGCTAGCAATATCAGAGAGGAGCCCACTCGCATCGTTATACATTAGGGCCTCCTTAATCTTTGATTTTGTGCCACAGTCAATAAGCTGGGGTTGTAACCAGTAGTCGCAAAAACCAAGTGAATACAAAACCTCCTTTAGGTATTTCATCGAGGGGAGCGATCGCCCACCCTCTTGTAATAGAATATCTCCAATTGCAGATCTGTACACACCAAGTCCCGGGGAGGACCATACCCTAGCCTAATAAAAAAGAGGTTTTGACCTACAGAGGAATCCACTTTCTGTGTGTCAACCTCTACAAAGATGAGGGTATTTGGGGTGCTATGGGGGAGGCCCAAGAGATTTTTAATGATTTTCTTTTAACTTGTAGATAATCTACCACAGTTCCTACCTCCCCAGAGTTCCACCGCAAAAAAGAGCCACTTTTCTAGCCTGCACTATCCTATCCAACTTAGACTCTGTTGTTGCCCTCTCTTACCCTATCCACCACTGTTATCCCATTTTCCCCTCGTGCTCTATTCATGTGCACAGTAGGGTGTGTGGATCAGGTATGGTTATGGATGTACAATAGACATGCCTTTGGAGTCTGGTTGAATGGCAGTGTTTTCACTGTATGTGAATTGGGGGGGATGAATGGAGAATGGAGGTGCACCAGTAGGGGCCGGAGAGATGCAAATGAAGTATTTGGATATTCCTGTGGGAGTGTTAAGATGGATTTCTGAACTCTGACCTGGTGGGCAGAGGTTCAGAAGGCCAGCCTGGTTTCTTGGAACACGGTAACCTTCTGGACAAGCCAGACCAATCAAGGCAGCATTGGCGGCGGTCAAAACTAGGTCTCAGGAGGGGTGAGGGGGACTGAAAGACCTCAATGAGCACACAGACTAAAGGACACTTACCAGTCAGGTGTAGATATATTAAAATTACAAATACATTTATTTCAAGGCCTTTGAGTTTCAACACACAAATAAAATCACAGTAATACTTCTAGGCCAACACAATCCTATCAATATACATATATACAAGGCCAATGGGGTCCAAAGGGTTAATGCACAAAATACGTCCACAACCTAAAAAGGGAAGGAAGCAGGTAGTGCAAATAGTCTTTAGGCCCTTCTGCATCAAACACAATCCTAACTGAAAGGCAGTCCAATCCCTAAGAAGAGTGGAGCCTATTGCTCAAATGTACTTGCAATGCTGGCGCATGCGGTAATGCAGATGGGAAAAACAGGGTCTCTTCATCGGTCTGTAGCAGCTCAGGAAGGTGGGTGAGGTGATGCAGAATAAGTTCCCACTATTCGTGGAGGGTCTCCCCAACAGGGCAGAGCAGGTTCAGGCGTTCGGGAATAGTTCTCTAGTTCGCACTAGCAGTGTAAAGGAGAGGGGCCCTCAAGGGCCACTCATGCATAACAATGGATGGATGCACTAGGGAGCACCGGTAAGAGTTGTAATTACTCACAGACCCCCGGCACACTCCGGACCAAACTTCGGCAGTCGAGTACACTTTGGTTGCAAGTTCAAATGAGGCAATCTCACGGCTCTGCGGCTTTCAGAGACAAAGATACATCATTGATTCCCAAACGGGACAGTAGCGATTTCTCCACTCCTGGTGGATGGATCAGGCCAGTTCTACTCTCGCAGGCTTCAGGGCACAGAGGACCACAGCTGCAATGAACTTGCAAAGTTTGTCACCACGGCTTGGCAACATGGAAACCGCGTATACTCCGTTTCAGGTGCTCTCACTTTACTCCAGACCTGGGAATGCCAAGTGTACGAAATTCGGTGTGAGAGTGCCGTGAACACAGAGCTTGTGATGTACTAAGTTTCAAGGGCCTCAATACGGCGGCAGTATCAGGGCAAAGGTCCAGCGCAAGCTGGTCAGCCCACTGGTTGGCCCAGGGACACTTCCGAAAAGGATTACTTTCAGGTTTTGATGAAGGTGCTGAGAATAGTTGGTCCCACTATTCTAATGGGTCGAAGCGTCTTCGCAAACCTTCTAGGATGACCAGATGCAGAGGGGTCCCACGGGGGTCATTCACAGCACACCAGACTCTCTGGCACCCAGGATGTGTATTGGAACTAGACAGTCCAGCCCACATCCTGGGGGTGCACACTCAAAGCATGCAGAAGCCCGCAAAAGCTTGGGGCTTTGCGGTAAAATGCATGCCCAAGTAAGGACTGACCCAGGTCGGCTCGACCTGCGGAAGGTGAAGGGGCAAGATGGTCAAAGGACAGGGCAAAGAACCTCGTGGCATGGCCATTTTGGAGACAGGCCACCTAGCCGTGCCAAATGCTGTAACCGCGGTTTACCTGGTAGGAAAGGGTAAAAATACACAAAAAGATAAGCTGCCACCAGCCCTGTCCAAGGCACATCTGCACTTCTCCTAAAAAATCCTTCAAGTGCAACAAGGGCTTTTAGAAATGACAGGAAGACCCAAATGCACTGTACTGTTAGGTACTTTGTGCACTTGAAACATGTTGCAGAAAAGTTGCAATATAGAGAAGGACTAAGGGAAACAAAGTCTCCCAGTACTGACTGTCTTTAAGGGCATGTCAGTTTCCCATAACAAAGTGAGCGAAAAGCTCAGAGGAGTGCAGCAGAAGGTTTTGCTCCTCTGGTAAAGTCAGACTATAGTTTTAAACAAAGCAAAATGTTGAGGGTTGCACAACTGGAGGGAAAATTACACATGGAATGTAAATCTTTCCTAACAGGGAGTTATCAGTAGTGGATGGTTTACACTTGTGTGAAGGTTTGGAGTTAGATTAAAAGTAGGGAAATGTCTGAGGTTGAAGAAGCGTGGAAGGGGCAAGAATGTGTCTGTGTGAATGTGTGTCTGGATGGAGTTGATGGATGTATGAGTGGAGGGTGGGGATGTGCCTCTGACGGGACACAACCAGATGGAAAGTAACCAAGTTCTGAAGGGTGGAGGGAGTGGAAAGCGATAGTATACCTCAGCAATTCTGGAATCCGTTTGAACATTCATTATTTCTAATCCTGGGGAACATTTTACTAACCATGCAGAGTTCATTATGGAAAATCCTGTCCAATGGTCATTGCTGCTAATAATTCCTGGGGTTAGGTTAACATTGCTTTTCTCCTTCCTGCATTTGTTTGTAGTCCCTCGTTTACTTGACATTACTGCAAATCCTTTACCTTCTTGTCATTCTCGCTAATCCTGCTTGATGGCCATTATGCCTCATCGTGTTTTGTTAGGTGACGCAATGTCATGGCCATTGTGGTTAGTACCCTTTTTTACCTTCTTTGCATATTAGGCAATAGTGGTGCAGGTTCATGGAGTGCTTTTGCGGCCGGAGGGATATCCACCCCACATTGGTGCATGATTTGGAGTGAAATGGCCGCCCTAACATTTGAAAGGACTCACCGAGCACTGGATGCTGTGCCCAAAGTAAATTCCACACCAGCTTCTGTTTAAAAAAATGGAAACGCAGTGCACGCAAAACGCAACGCTATATCTAGGAATGCAGTGATCTTCAATAATGCCTACTTTTAATTTAAAAAAAATGCTTTTAAAAGATATCCAAGTACTTTAAAAATGCAGCATTTCTGTCCATAGTCACCAGTCGAAATTAACAAGCGGCAAATCTATGCTGTGCGATTAAAATATCAACACATTCGCATAGATGACATCACTGAACTATGCCATTTCACTACTGGATTTAGTTGTTGAATGTTGAGGATTTTTGAAACAGAATTAGTTTTTTGCTTTAAAAAGTCAAGAACATTTAAATTTCAGATTTCACAAAAATAATCATTAGCAAATAGTCGATTATTGGAATACATGTGCACTCAAGCTCCTCTTTCCATTCAAAAAGAGTCCCACCTATGCCTTAAAAACAATTGCCACGCGTCACAAATATTTTTGAGGGCAGAATATGAGGGCACTTTCCTACCGGCAAATCTGCCTTCGCAATGCTGTCCTTTAACGTCTGACTCACAACGAGGACTATCGAGGAGGGTCTGTCTGATGGAGCATGGGACCCCCAGCAAGCAGGTCCATGCAGATCAAGTCTCAGACGTGCTCCCAGGATCCTAACAAGCACTGGGAACGGAGTGCTGACGATAACCCTTCACGTGCGAGTGTTCGGGGGTGGGGCGAAGGGCGGGGTCCACAGTGTGCATTTTTTGCAGTGGCCACCTTAAAGGACTTGGCCTTGCAGGTGAAGCTTCTACATCCAGGCAAGGATCTGCGCAGACGCGTTGCAACAGTGCACGATAACCGACAGTAAACTAAGCACAGGGGGAGAGCTGCAGATCTGGCTGTGCTTTTATCTGACTTCGCCCCCCTCCCCCATTTGCCCCCCAGGTGGGCTGCTTTCACAGTGGGGATTACACATGAGTAGAGAGTACTTCGCTGGGGTAAATCTGCCCCCTCGCAGAATGCAGGTTTTTTTGTTGTTTTTGCACATTGCCAGGTCATGTCGCAGTTCGTGAGAGTCTACAAGGTAATTGCTGCCAATGTTTTCCAAAGTTAATTCCATCTAAATGGAACACCCAGTGCTCGGAACTCCTTGAAAGTTAGTTTGTTGCCTCCAGTGATGTTCTTTGTTCCGACATCTTCATTTACTTCGTCACTTTTCTTAATGACTTAAGCCGGGCACATTTTTGACGTTTTCCCAGATTATATAACATCACAGAAAGGTTCCTCTTCCAGTAAAACTTTGAATCAACATGTAACATTTCTCATGCAAAGAATTTCCCACTTTTGGAAGTGATGGTGTTTTCATCAAGTTCTGATAGCTTTCACATGGCCGCTCCTAGTTGAAAAAAATACTTCAAACTGGAAAGCTAAACATGTGTAAACACGATAGGTAAATATTAATTCTCTAATGGGCCACACTTGCCCCCTTTTCTGCTATTTTCTTGCACATATGGTACTTCACATAGAATTAAGTGACAATGTCAATACGAGTATCCTCTGTCTGTTTTATATAGATGTATATTTGAACATAGTTACATCATAACATGGTTTCCAGCAAACCCACTTAACATATAATTGCCAGTTTCCATTCTGTCCTGTTCCCAAATTACATTATGCCCACTAAGCAATCCATTGCCAGTTTCAATTATGTCCACATGACACAACGTGGACGACTTCCAGTATATCCATCCGGCACACCATTCCTATTCTCTACATTATGCACATCATTTCCAGTTTCCATTAGATCCCACAGCATGGGCACTTTGCATTATATTCCTTTTTTAACCCATCATTGCCAAGCCTCAACTGACTTCTCCATGCAGGTTTTACTTTCTGTTGCTGGTAACAAAAAGAGGGGAAGACAGTGGTCTAGTTTGACGGTAACAAGAATGCAACGTGTAGTGAGAGAGCACTGAAGACTCTCTGCCCCACAGTGGATGCTCCTGGCTTATTTGATGAGTGGGGCGAGTGCAAGGTCAGGCACAGCCTGCAAGAAGACTGGTGTGGGCGGGTTCTCCGACAGCACTTCTACAACGGAACCTCATTTTGGCACATACACTTGATGTGACATATCATTGGCGTAATGACACATTTTGTGCTGGTCTGATAGCTGAAGGATTGGCTGGATTTGAGCAGACTGATGGTCAGGGAGGGGACTCAAAAAGAGTAGGTTCCACACTGGCGCATATGAGAATTTGCCCACATGGGAAGCACTAGCACCATAACCATCATCACGCCGGTGAAAAGACGGCAGGCGCGGGTCCTCTGCATCTGCACAGATAATTATATCCTCAACACAATGACCAAGTATGGTTGATTTTAGCCCTGGTGCAACAACAATATTCACACCGCTGTTAGCTCTAGGACCAACACCAGCACAAACCTGGTTATTCCGCCAGCGGTAGCACTCATGCAACCGATTCCATTGTGCTAGTGCTGAAACTAAGGTAAATCCGGGGAATCAGCAATTTAGGCCGCCCATAAATAGTAGTCCCACATGCAGACTTCCGACAACCATGGAAAACCTCCGATTTCCACATAACGCATCATGACAAACCATCTCACAACATGAGAGATCATGACGCATCAACATGATATTTCAGATCTCCGTAATGTTCTATCATGACATACTGCTAAGATGTGGAAGCCCGATGTTCCCAGTGAGCTTGACACCCTCAGATTGGCGTGCCCCTTAAACTTGACATTTCATGTAAGCAAGCACAGCATTCCCAGTAAACTCCCAATAAGTAATTTGCCAGGAATAAGTCAGCCTTTTATCCTTCTTTGCTTGACCAAATAGGTATTGATCCTTTGGAAATCACACTTATATGATCAACTATACTCAATCCAGTATGCAGTGCATGGTAAATGTAATTTCATTATTAATAATCATCCAGAAGACGCAAACTGAGGAGAGGGTCGCTCTGCTGCTACCCTAGCCCAGAAGGTTTATGTGGGACGAACTGGTATAGCTTTAACACGCTGCATTTAGATCTGCATTAGCATTGAAAATTATTATTCATTCTTTATCTTCTCATCTTATAGTTTTAGCTAGGATTAATTACTGGCTCGAATAAAGTGACAATTCAGTCAAATGTGCTTGATACCTTAGGAGTCTATGGCCTTGAACAAAAAGTGCGCAACCAAATTCACAGCTTTAGTCGTGCTCTGAACTGTGCAGCAGACCTCTGATTAGCGGTCGCTGCATCTTGTCTTTTCACTTGAAAGGATCATGAAGTGACTCCCTTTTCTTTAAACGTGAAGCCTGAGCATTTGATTCCTTGACAACTAGTAAAAATCACTATGATGCGCAAATGGCCTCTTGTCACTCTGGACACCATAATCGAAACAATCTTTAGATCCTGGGACTTCACAGGCAGCGGAGGATCCCCCTTCAGCTCTGCAAGAATATCACTGTGTCGCACTTTGGCCTAAGATTGTATTTTGCCTTTAAAGTTCTTTAGGAAATGTTGACTTAATGTGCAACTTCAATAACCTAGGAGAGAAGCACAGTGACTAGAGAGACATTTTAGGTTACATTACTGCCTCAGAGGCAAGTACTGGTTAAAACAACCCCTTACATTATAAATACTGAATAGTATTAAGAGATTTTGTTTTACCAGAAAAGCACTATCTTCCTGATCTCTAACAAAAGAATTAGTCCTGGTTTTTCATAACCTTCTGAACGTGAGGGCCATCGCAAATCACAGACTATTTCAGGCTATACGGGACAATCTAGTCCAGATTGTTAAGTCTATGATGGACAGTATTAGGAAAACCTTAATGGAAATCTTGACACTTCTGGACCCTGATCATCTCTAGCTTCGGGAAAAATGGATCAAACCTCTGTACCTTTATTGTCTGAATTCCAGCGGTTCCTCTCACACGACATTGAACATCTGTTTGAAAGGTCTCGGATCATAGGCTCCCCTGGAGACTGCTGCCACCCAAAACCGCTAAAAGCAGTAGGTTGTATTTCGCACAGGATTTAAGAGCTATTGTAAACCCTTCTTTGACCCCAAGTTTAATACTGGATCAGTTCAAACTGCTATAGTGACATAACTCATACAAAAACACTGCAGATCCTTCTGGCCCAGCTAATTATTTAATTATACCTCTGAATCCTTATTAGAGCCCACAATAATTGCCCAGCTATAACCTTTGATGAAAAGCAAGGTTTGCTAGCTTTCAATGGTTTTTGCTCCAAAAGGGGCACAAAACCATGGTAGGTTCAGTACTAGTGATATCAGTTGAATGGTGGATGCCAGCTGCGCTGCTGTTATTAAATCTATTGGCCACCTTCTATAAAGTGGATCATGCAAACTTCCTGGGACACTTGGCAAGCCAGAACCCAAAGCATGGTGTGCAAATGGTCTGATAAGGTAAGCACACACTGTTTCAGCCCCTACAACATTCAGTTCCGGAGTGCAGCAGAGCTCAGATTTATCTCCTCTAGGCTTTAAGCAATACCTCCATGCCCTAACCTACCTCTTACATGAATATGACATACATGAAATATGCCAACTACTTTGGGAAAACAAGAATGGCATGGTTTGTTAATCTGGCTTTAGCATGTAGGTAGGATGGGGTTGGTAGATGGCGAGAAAAAGGCTGAAGTTCAATCAATGAAAAAAGGAGACAACGCCCTATGGTCACAGTATTACTATTCAGCTAGATGGCATCTGGCCCGCAAGCCTAAGATCAGTGACCAGTCCCAGTGAACAAGGTCTGAAATCTCGAGGTGAATATGGTTTCCAATCTCACATTTCTGCTCCAAATTCAAAATGTTGCAGCCAATAACAGCAGTCTAAGCCATATTACGCCATAATGACTAGTTTGGCTGCCGTAATGAGTGGTAGCCCTATCACCCAAGCTATTACCAGTCCCTACGATATTGCTCACCAAACTTTACATTCATGGCTATTATCACCACGCGCAACATCTGGAGTCATAGGGGCTTTTTTTTTTGTTTCGAAAGACATGCTCTGGGTTGTAGGCAACCCATATCTTTTCACACAAGAAATAACATCAGAGGTTTCCACCATGGAAATAGCAGACCGGTGCTCGACGTAGAGGCCATCTTCCATTGGCATGTCAGCAGAGGAGTAAGCAGGAGAGGGGGTCGTAGCTCTGGGGTGGCAATGGATGCAGGTAGGTGGAGAATTTCATATGTTAGAGGGCCTTCTCCATTCGTGGTCATTAGGGGACAAGGACTCCCTTTCCCCTCCTCTCTACATAGATTCGGGAACATATTCTGTTTTTTTTCGGCATTCTGCAAAATCCAGATAGGGATGGAACAATAATCATGTATTAGTTGGTTGCACTTACATTTCACAAGCCTTTGATCCATCTGAAAAAACAGATTGAAGGGAAGGAAGGTATTTTCGGAAAAGGAGTACATCAATTATTCTCAGAGCCCATGATAAAACAGTGGCTTTCTGCCAGGCCGTGATGGACTCTAGACAGATATTGTAGCAGGGCTACGTTGGTCCATTTAAGATCCTGGAGTTGGAGGAGTAATGTAAAGTGCCTTCTGCCAATAATGTTGGCCTTGCAGCGCATCAGTCGGTAAGAAAGGAGAGCAGGGTGTGTTAGTCGGATAGCAGCAAGGCAGATGACAAAACCTTTGGTTTGATGGATGGAGGTTGGAAGTACCCATTACCTGTGTGTCGATATCGAAATCTCATGTTTGTGATTCGAACTGACAGGGCAGGTTAACCATACAGACAGCCCCTATGTTGAGGAATGTAAAAATTAACATTATGGTTGATTATAAAAGATGGATAGGGTTTGAATCTGTTACGTACTCTAGACCTAGGAGGCAGTCTGTAGGAGTGTGGGAGGTTTAAGGATGCAGACTAGTGCCACGAAAGAGAGGTTTCATGGGTCAGCTTGGTTTCCTGCAGATGGTAGTGCCAATAATTTCCCAAAATCCTTGTAAATTTGCCCAGGTTTCTGGTGTACAGTTTTTACTCAGTGGCTATTATTGTTCTTTTCAGAGGTCTGTGGCGTGCGTTATAAACGCAGTATCCCCAGCCAAGGCAGTAGAAAAGGCACATAGATTATACATTATGGGGCATTTTCATTCTAACATCAGAATTGCCCAGCTGGCTGCAACCCCGCATGAAAAAGACAGAAGGTGCCTTCAAAAAGGAGGATATGGGAAGGCAGAGGGATGACACAAGAAGTGTAACTTATACTGGCTGAGCAAAGTTATGAAGTTTGTTTTAATCACAATTGAATCATTCAGGGGCTGCCTGTGAGAAAGGGGCACATAGGACAGTGCTTATGGGGTCTGCTGTGGGAATTGAGGGGGTAGGCTGGGCTACTGATGGCAGAGCTGGCAGATTCGCTGGTGCTGTGGCCCACAACCTGTTGGCACTATCCAACAAAGAATGAGCACTGGCCTTTATTTGGTCCAGGCGATTATTGCTGTATGGGCAGTAGTAATTTCTGTCCACAGGACAGCAAGGAGGCAGAGTTAAAGCAGTTACTGGGCCAGCAACCACATCCATGGGGACGGGTTCACAGTGGCAACTCCTCAACATGCCGCAGGTTGCTTGGACGCTATGAAACTGGCCATCATACACCTCCAGTCTTAAAAGTATAGTTGAGAATTGATCAGTCGAGGATTGCGCAGAGGTGTAGGGAGAACATGACTGGTTTTCTGAACAACAGCTACAATAGAATAATAGAACCCCAAAACAACACCCATAAGTAGGAATGAAGCCAGAAGAAATGTACATGCATCTGGGTAGACTTACAGTTGAATACTAAACTATTGATCATACCACACTTTTGACTGAACTGCAGGAGGTAGGTATCTTGGGTTCGGGTTTAGAATGGTTCCAGGCTTTTCTGGCACTGTGCTCCCAATCGGTCTCTAGAGTGCCTTTCAAATCCCCTCCGGTTGTGGCTTCATGTGGTCCCCACACCAGGGCTCTGCACCTTCTCCACTACTTTTTTAACATCTACAATCAGCCTTTGGCGTGTCTCATCCATTCCCACAGTTTCCGATTTGATTCCCACAAAAATGATATTCAGTTGGTTTTCCTTCTTGACCTTGAACGTGAAGGGACAGCTAGACGTTTGAGATTTTGTCTCAAAGCCATGGGTGACTGGATGACCCAAAACTGGCTGCAACTTAACTGAGATAAAACTGAAGTCCTGGTGGTGGGCGCACTAGATTCCTCATCTCTTTGGACTGCTGACTTTTGGCCACCAACCTTATGTTCTCTACTGACCCCGGTTCTAAGAGTAAAGAATCTTGGCATCAAAATGTCAGCCTCCTTATCTATGGCGGCCAAGGTCAGCTCTACTTGTAGTGCTGGCTTATACAAACTGAAATTGCTGAAGAAAATAATGGCATACATATAAACTAGCTTTCATGCTCCTTCCACAGCTGCTTCTATCAACTACTGTAATGCAGTGCTGCTTATACAACCCATTTACCTACTCAATCGCCTGTAGGTGCCACAGAACTCTGCTGATCGCATGGCCATGGGTATCCCATAGGGCCAGTCGACCACAGCAGCTCGACGGAACCTCCATTGGCTTACCATCATAGCTCGCATCCAGTTCAAATATTTGTGTATTATCCATCGTGCCTGCTCCATGAATGTGCCCACTTGATTGATTTTTGCATCTCTGTGTCGCAGCCGCCCTGCAACATGGGGTTAGGCTCCATGAATGTGCCCACTGGATTGACTTGTCCCCGCACCTGGGGACTGTTATTCTGTATCCCTACAGTCTCCCTACCAACACTTGTCTGCTCTTACCTTGCACTTGCCACCATCTGGCTGTTTTATTTATCTTATTTATTCTACTATCCCATGTACTGCACTTTCCCCTCTCCCTTCCCCCTCCACTTTTCTCTTTCCCCCTACCCATGCACTTGCGCGATCTGAATGACACCTGGCCTAGTAGAATCGTTGTCAGTCTTCCCTCTGTTCCCCCTCCCTTGCCTTGTCGCGCCTCGAAACACATGAGTATAGGCGCATTATAAATGCCATATCATATCTCTGTGTCGCAGCCGACCTGTAACATGGGTTTAGGCTCCATGAATATGCCCACTGGATTGACTTTTGCATCTCTGCGTCGCAGCCACCCTGCAACATGGTGTTATGTTAGGCTCCATGAATGTGCCCACTTTGAACTCTTTCTGCACTTTGCTTGTGATGTAATTACCTCTGTATGCTTTGCTATGATGTAATCACTTCTTGCACTCCCTTTCTTTAACCAGAAGCACTGTAACTAATCTCTTAAGCATAAGCGCCTAGATACCTCTGGGCTTTGTGCGCTATATAAATAAATAAATGGTAAAGGCTGGCTATCTTTAGAGAAGCAAATCCAGCCTTATGGCCCAGGGGATTGTGACATTCTACTTCACGATTTCTTCTTGCTGTTCTGTCATATTATAGGGAACTATATGGAGGTCGTGCCTTATCGGTTCCCGTGGCTCTTTGAAGTATCTCTGACATTGACCATTTCAAAGCACGGCTTAAACTCACATGTTTATGCAATGGCGTTGTAGAGAAGGAGCCAAGTACCCCCACCTCAATTGACCCGCCCCTTTTACCTGTATGCTGGAAACCAGAGTATGTGACATATACAGAACAGCTGAATCGACAAAGAGCAGAATATGGACTCAGTCCAGTGCCAGTGAAAGGGCCAGTACCTAAGAGAATCTGGGAGCCAAGGTACCCATTGAGAAAACCTTATCTGCATACAAAGAAATATGATGGTCATCTGAATGAGATCCCTGAAGAAGCAGAACCAATAAACGGCAAGGATAAATGGTAATATTACTAGCCATTGCCAAGTATATGTTATATGAAGCTGAAGATGAAGTACATAAAAAGATGCAGTGATCAGAGAATGCAGACATTCTATAAGGCATCAATAAAGCAATAAGGATAAGTGACATCTTGGGCTCAAGGTGAAGAAACTTATGCCACAGAAACAGATGACTATATTAAATAATTTTACAAGTGTACAGATGCAGAAGAAACGCAAGCAGCAAAGTAATCGTGACACTAGCGCTAAGCTTACAGTAAAATAGATTGCGGCAAGCGGCCACCTATACATACATAGGAATAAGAAAATTCTGGATGTTTCCAGTAAACGTATTAAAGCATGTTGTACATTAGCAAAAAGGGCCTCAGTTCAGTATGTCGCAATTAAATTAAAGCAGATATTGAATTACAGAAGCGGATCTCAGAAAGGCGAGGTTGGATGAGCCCCAAGAAGCCAAGGACTCATCAAACTGGAGTAAACTGACTTTGAATACAAAATCGTGTGAAAGAACAAACCTCCTGTCCAGAAGGAATGAACATAACAAGGAAAACGTTAGAGGTCTATTGGAATAAAATATTAAATACACGAAAAGGCTTGATTTTATGGTCTCTAGTCACATGGAAGCATGAAGATGGACGAACAAGATGATCACACGTATGCATGAAGGCAGACTGTGCTTCTCACTCCCTAATTTTCTCAGAGTTAAGAACACTCTCAAGGACAAAGTTCAAGGGCTTAATTGACAGTAGACCACTGAGGTGATGATGGATTGATATGGTAATTGATGGGAAGCTAAAGTTAAGGCAACCTCACCAGCATCTGGACAGCCAGTCTGCAGGCTGCTAATGTAGGTGGAAAAGTACTGAAGATGGATAGAGTGCCAACCAATTGAAGAGGACCTACGTATTCAGGGGTCCTATAGTGTGTAAACCATTGGGACATTGTGTATTTCACGTGGCCACTTTTAGAGGAGGGCTTAGATGCCCACTTGATATTAAGTAACCAATCACTTAGTTACACTTTTTTTGACTAGTATGGATCATATATTCACTTAGAGCCAATCCCCCCCTCCGATAGGTTGTGTAGTTTGCCACGTAGAATGATGCTGGTAATAATGTAGGTTTATGTCATCGATGACACATTTTGCTTATAGAAATACTGTTTTTTCATAAATGCTTTGAGTTTGGAGAAATCGAGCATTTGCGTTGATGTTCGTTATGCTCCCAGTTTTAGAAAATTTATATTAAAAACAGTCTTCCTTTTGTCAACTTCCTGAGTCGGCTCTATTATTTGATGTATGAGTAAGATCTGCATCCCCATCTATCTCGACGGTAATTGCTGCTCATCAAAGGGGCTGGTCTATCCAGTTCAGCGTAGTCTATCTGTCAGAATTTTTAAATGTGCCATGATGCCCGTGGTGAAGGTTTGCGCTATATAAATATGAGACAGACAAGACAGACAGATAGTTAGAAATGGTGGCAGGGTGAACACGGTCCAGTGATGCATTGCATAACAATCAGGAAGTAGCAGGCATGGTGGTCCAAACCACATGGTATGAGGACACATGAGCCACAGTTAAGAAGATTCTGCCACAACAGCATGTGGGTGCCAAATTCTGTAGCACAGGTTAGAGTCCAGGTCTTCAATGGGAGTCAAGGTCTGGGCAAGAGGGAACACACAACAAGTTTGAGGAAGAGCCAGGAGGCACAGGACCCCCACCACTGCTGGAGCAGTGCTGCGCTGAGCCCAGGTGAGGCTAGGGTTGAAATCCTAGCTGCACTGAGCCCTGCTCCCCACTTTTCGCATTCATCAGCGCGAGCAGATTCGAAATCTGCCACACATCCCATATTGAGTGGGATGCTGCTTTGTGCTCTGTGACAGTAAAAACCTGCATATTTGGCGTAAAGGAGCTGGATTCTCGCCGCCGACGCCATTAGCCTCGAGGAGCCCTTTCCATTTCCAAGATGGCCGATCGCCATCACTCTCTGAGCCACACCAGCCTGCTGTTGGTCTAGGGCTGCTCCGATTGGCCCACCGACCCTTAATCAGCCAATCCTATTCGCCGGCAGGCGAACGCCGGCCCACTTCCTAAGGCCACACACCAAGGCTTCCTGTCTGGAGCCTGTCTGAGCCAAAGGAGCCAGGGGCCAGGAACGCTGTTCGTATGGAACCCTGGTACCTGCCCGGTGCCTTCAGACTTGTCAGGGTAAGTGCCCTTAACTTATGCAACTGACCCTGCATTCCACTCGTAGCTTGCCTACAACTTCATCGAACTTGTGTGCGCATTCTACAGGCGACTTGCCACGCTGTGTCCCCCGCACCTAATGCAACCATTGCACATTAATCCCCTCTCATTACCTTGTACATTTTACATCCTATATTACCGTGGGCACCTCCGCATGATTCCTGCAACATGTATATGGCTTCCCTTAGCCACTTTGTTTGAGTGCCATCACCGACTCCCAGCCAGCTTTATCGTGGCACAGACACTATCTTATTGGGGGACCTATACTGTATTGTATTTCCGAAGTTCTTGTCCCTGGTTTTATTTCACTTAACTCCGCACTTGTAAGCACTGCTTAACATTCATAGTTACCCTGCAAAGTTTGATCACTCCTCATTGGTCATCTCAGTTGTTTTATGTATTATGTACAATGCTCCTCACCTCTAGTCACTATGCCAAGCCTGAATATCCCTTGCTGGTCAACTCAGCGCTAGTATGTATTGCTAGAAATTCGTTGTTTATTCTGCCATGCTTGATTAGTCCTCGTTGTCATTTTAGCATCTGTATGCACTTGCTAGGCAAGCTCTAATATTCGCATTGGTCATCCTAGCTGTACTATGCACTGCTCTACACCTTTAGGCACTATGCCAAGTCTGAATACTCCATGCTAGTTAACTCAGCACTAGTATGTATTGCTAGAAATTCGTTGTATACTCTGCATTGCTCGATTAGTCCTCGTTGTCATTTTAGCATCTGTATGTACTTGCCAGGCACTGCTAGTCTCTGTGTCACGCGTGTCGCTGGACTTTAACCGTCACTACTAATCAGCAGTATCTGCATCTACTTTGCACCTCTGTTACCGCTTTTAGTAACCACCAGACACTAGTTGCCCCATATCATTATATGCCCAATACAGACCCCCATCCTGGATAGACTATCTTACCTTGCCACGCTAAGCTGCCAGACATTGACTGTGGCACCCTACATCCTCCAGGTCTCCGCAGCACACTGTACTACTCTATTATCAACTATGCATTGTACCGTGACTACTTACCTACAATGCCCATTACCAGACCTCATCACACTTAAGCCTGTCCACCTGCCTTCGCCACATCTTGCCCTATATTTACTGTACATCTTTTTGGCTTCAACCATACCGCAACTCAATCTCAATATGGCCACTCACCTTAAACTGGCCACCACAACTTATACTAGTCTACTGTGCTCACCACCTTCTTGCAACACGATAGTGCCTAACCCATATCTAAACGAGCCAGCCCTTTGGCTACAACACTTCACTACCAAACCTATCCCTAACCAACCAGGCCACATGCGTTTCAGGAATGCTAGGCTCGGCTCTCGCCTCCATTATCCCTTAAGCACATACACCACACCACGGATCTGCATCACCTCTTAGGGCTACCCTGCATTCCAGCCAGACACTGGTAGGCCCAAACCCACCGCAGATAAAACATCATCGCCATGCCCACCTAGTTGTTTACCCCCCCCCCCCCAAGTCTACAGAGCAAACCCTGTGTCACCTCAGCCCGTAACCAAAGATTAGCAACCAGATGTCACTATTGGTCCTTCCACCTGAACACAGACAGCAGGGATAATTCGGCCAACGGTATTAAGAACAATACCTGTACCCCAGCTGCCTCTCCAACGATTGAGGCCCCACCAGCCAACATCCCCAACTACCAAGCTAAACTCAAAGGTGCGCTCATTAACGCCCGCTCTGTCCCTGCTCACGCGCTAGACATCGCAGACTTCATTGTGACCGAAAACCATGACTTTCTGGCAATCACAGAAACCTGGTTACATGCGGCGTCAGGTCCTGCCTTGACCCTCGCCATCCCCAACAGCTACTCCATTAGGTGTGACAGGGACACCCACCAAACGAAGGGGGGTGGATTAGCATTCATATACAAGAGTTCTCTTAATCTGAGAGCTGTCAACACCCAACAGTTGCCCACCGCTGAACGACTCAATTAAAATCCCAACCTCACCTAATCATACCGCTTCAGTGCACCTCATCTACAGGCCACCTGGCCCCACATCTACATTCATAGAGGATATCTCATCCATCCTAGCATCCAGCACTAAGCCCAAATCCCAAATCATTACACTTGGAGACCTTAACTTAGGTTACCTGGACACCAACGATACCAAAGCCTGTGATTTAGCTAGTGTTCTATCTGACTTTGGTCTCACCCAACACGTCAATGAACCTACCCACATCAAGGGACGCACATTGGACTGGGTTTCTGAAATGAACTGTGCATTAAACATAATCTCAGTGTCACCATGCGTATGGTCCGACCATCATAAAAAACATTAACCCACTCATAGACAAACCTTGTACCGCGCCACCTACCTTTACTCGCAACAAGAAGGATATTACCACTGAGAAACTACTCCCACTCATCCTCCCGTTACTAAATTCGGTTTCCGCCATCTGTGATGACCCTACTGTCCTTGTGGACCCCTACAACCGAGCTATGCTAAAAGCCCTTGACTCCATAGCCCCTATCAAACAGCACAAAGAAAAACAGCGCAACCACCTTAACTCCTGGTTTACCCCACACCCACATGAACTCCGCAAAGATAAACGAAAAACGGAGTCACTCTGGAGAAGCTCACCCACGCCTGTATCATACAAGCACAATCCAACACTAAGGAACTCTTTAAAATCCTCAAGGAATTAGAGTCCCCAGTCGCCCCCCTTGACACATGTACCCCTGACTCTGATTGATGTGCCAACATACAAAAAGCATTACTAAACAAAATCACCACACTACAAGCTAAAATCAACAAACAAAAAAAACATCTCCTGGACTCAGCAGGTAATACCCAATCCTACAACATACCATCCCCTAAACATTCCTTCAAACCCTTCAGCTTCTCACTACTCACCATTAAGGAAGTGGAAAATATCATCATGAAGTTAAAACTATCCAAGTGTCAAGGTGACGCCTGCCCAGCAACAGTTGTAAAGGAAGCAGCGCCTGACCTCGCTCCTTTCATCACCTCCTTTATCAATTCCTCCTTTAAATCGGGCATAGTACCAAACAACCTCAAGGATGCTTGGGTAATCCCCTTAATCAAAAAACCTAACTTAGACCCTAGCAACCCCACCAACTACAGGCCTATCACCACGGTGCCTTACCTCCTTAAAATCCTGGACCGTGCTGCATATCTCCAAATTCAAGATTATCTCGACACCAACAACTTATTAGGACTCCGACAATCTGGCTTCCATCCGAGACACGGCACAGAGACAGCCCTGATAGATCTAAAAATGCAAATTGAGGATCTGAAAGACAAGGGCAAACAAGCGCTCCTACTTTTACTAGATCTTTCCGTAGCTTTCGATTTGGTTGACCACCGAATCCTTTGCCAGCACCTCAAAATTGCTGCCCACTTTTCTGACGCAGCTACCTCCTGGATCAGCTCATTCCTTGCAAACAGATCCATGAGGGTCTTTTCACTGCTGGCCACCGCTGACCCAGCTCATGTCCCCTGCGGAGTCCCACAAGGCTTGTGCGTATCACCAACGCTATATAACGTGTTTACTAAACCACTCTTTGATATTCTTGACCATCTGGGTGTCATCTACACAAATTATGCGGATGACACCCAGATACTCAACCCTATCACAGGTGATTATGTAACTGATGTCAAAGCACTCAATGCAGTCTACTCCGTCATCCAAGCGTGGATGGCCCACCACGGGCTCTGCCTAAACGATGAGAAAACTGAGCTACTCATCCTAGGCTCTCAGTCCAAACTTTCAAAACTCGACAAAAAATATGAGGCCTTCAACATTGATGGCAACATCACCAAGGTCACCAATGCCACTAAAACCCTCGGAATCTACCTAGACTCCACCCTCTCTCTCAACAGACAAACCAATTCAGTAGTCTCAGCTTCCGCGTATACATGCAAACTAATCACAGCTTGCCGTCCCTTCCTAACAACGGACAACTGCCTGATCCTCGCCAGAACCCTCATCTTATCAAAAATTGACTATTGCAACGCCCTTTACCTCGGAACGAGCCAAAGAAACATTGACAAACCTCAGGTAACACAGAATAACGCCATCAGGGCCGCTCTTAACATACCCAGGCGCGCCCACATCTCATCCGCCAGACGCAACATACACTGGCTTCCCATCTCACGGCGTATCGCCCTTAAAACACTTGTTCTAAGCCACAAAGCACAGAACAACGCGGCACCGGCCTACCTGTCAGCGCGCTTCACTCAACACACAGCATCCAGACCTATAAGATCTGCACAAGCGCACAGGCTCATCATTGCCAGCTTCAAGCTTCAAACTGCTAGAGGTTCGAGCTTCCCGGTCCTGGTGGCAAAGCTTTGGAACTCCCTACCTAATGATCTTAGGAATGCCCAATCCCTTCAATCCTTCAAATACAGAACTAAACATTGGCTCTATGAGCAAGATGATGTCCCGGACACCCCTCTGGAACTCTTGCTGCTTGCTGCGCCTTCGATTACCTTGTATATACTGTATCTGACCGACACCCCCTGTAAATTGTATGTATATATTTGATGTACTTTGTATATATAATCTGCAATCTGTAACTGCCTTCTGTAACACTTTCCTGTAACTACCTTTCCAAACATGCACCTTGATGCCCTTGGGCAGGCTGCGCAATATAAATAAACACAATACAAAATACAAATACAAATCCTTAAACCAGTTGGAATCATTGGGGTCAGCAATGGTGGACGGTATTTATGACAGAGGGCAAAAGACAAACCTTCCTTTTGTCAGTCTGAGCCAAACCCAGAAGCAGCACCAAAATAAGTGATAAGCAAAGCAGGCACCCCAAGATGCAGTCCAGGTAACAATGGGATAGCAGAAGAAATCATCAGGAGATTTTTGGAGATGATCCTGAACCATAATCTACTGAATTCATTGAGGTTTTATGGCTAAACATTCTTGTACATGAGAAAAATTGGAAGACAACATGAGTTGGAGTTCTGGCAGAAGAGGTGAGCATCAGTCCCACGGTTTAGCATTGACCTGTCAATTACGAACAAGCCAACAAGCGGTTGGGGGATCAGGGTTTATGCCAAACAAAAGGATTTAAGGAGTTACATTTTGCATCATTTATTGCTAATACTTAAATGATCGAAGTATGTAGACTTCACATGTTTGGCATGCTATTGTACCCCTTCGTCTTCCAAAACATTAGCTCCAACACTGGATTGAACTGTAATTAGCAGACAGGTCATAGGTTCTCCTTTTCAAATCCATATCAGACTACGTCAATTTACATACCAAGGAATACAGGTTTGCTCCAAACTGAGGACACAACACCATTTCATACATGAAATAAAGAATATATAACCATGCACATATTCATGAGTTCAGTCAACTTAGATTTTTCCAAACAGAGACAAAATTTACAGTAAGGGTAGTAAACATATGCAGTACAATAACAAAAGGTAAAAGAGGGCTGAAGAGATTGATAGGACTATGGAAACAATAAAAGCGAGACTGAAAGCTTTTCTTGATTTGACTTTCTTTTCTGCGGGAGTGAATGGAAATGACAGTAAACTGAACACCAGGCTGAGAAGATGTGTCCTCAGTGCCGGAAAACGAATAAAAACAAAATGATCAATCAATCATAATTTTTCTTTTAGAAAGTGCAATTCTTAAAACAGCTCTACTCAGAAAAAAACTTTGATAAGAATATTAGAATTGTTCTTTATCACACTAAATTGCTTTGGCAAGTTCTTTTAAAACTCTTGTTCTCCTGAACCACATTCTGAATCACAAGTGGGTTGTTCGTTGTTGTGCAAAAATAAAAAGCATCGACCACGCTACAGATGTTATTCAATCTAAATATGGGTAGCAAGTACTGTGATCTTAGTACAGCATACTCGGGCATAACAACAAGAAATGACAATTCGTCTCCTCAAAATCTCTGCACATCAAACTAGCAGAAGAATTATGCAGAGACCAATTCACTGTATATGCAGCAGTTTTCAAAATACCAGCTCTTAAAAAAAAAAAAAAATAGTGAGCGAGCATACAGGGGTTGGACCATAGCATGACAAAAAGCCTCTTTACATTCAAGATATTTCTGGCCACACGAAGGTTTGAGACAAGATGTTACCATAGACGTCCTACATTCCTTTAGATTTGCCTCTTTAATGGAGTCCGAGCTTCCCTTAGTCATTGCAAATGGCCAGTCCCACAAGTCAGATCGATGTAGCCAAAACTTTACATGTCTAAGACACAGAGTTGAGACTGTCATGGGTTATTAGGCGATCACTCTCAACTGAGGGAGTTCCTTTCCAACCTAAGCAAGGTGGCGCACACCCAAAATGCTTATACAGATTCAACTATAGTGAGGCCTCCAATCTATTTCGCATCACCCCAGCAAATACCCTCTGTACCACCAATGAGCTAGGAACCAGGCCGGCGTATAATAGAAATATATATTTAAGGTTTTGCAAAGAATAATAGGCAATCACCAAAACATCAACTACCAACGCTTTGTCACTACACAAAATCACAAACTCAAATTTCTTGCACCAATTGACTAACATAGATTTAAAGGACTTTCATTTGCTATAAGATACAGGTAAAATGTTGAAGTTTGCAGTCACAATTTATATCAGATTTCTTGCAAATTAACGAATAGGAAAAATACAAAACACACAGTGATTGCTTAGTTTGGCACAATGTCCTTTCTCCCAGTAGCCCCCTCCCTTTGAAGCATCAATTAGGTATGACTCCTCTGATTTGCAGATAAGGCACAGGGATTGGAAACACAGTGGAAACATGGTTTTGACTTTTTATTTAGGTAAAATGCAATGTTTTGGGATTCTGATTTGGGATACAAAGGAATACATGGGGAATTTTGTTTTTGTTTTGCACCACTCCTACAATGAAAATTCAAGGGTTTGGGGTTCTGGTTTGGACTTAAATGGAAAATTTGTTTTGCATAATTTGTTTTCAAAGGGAATGCAAGGTTTTGGGATTTTCGTTTTGGGGACTATAGCATATTCAATTGAACAGCAGGGTTACCCAATTACATTACGGACTAGAGTAATTTATAGTGCACTGGGATAATCCATTCACTGAACTTTTTAGTTCAATATGGACAGGCTCTACCCAGTTTTGCCTCCCCCTTCACCCATTAAGGGAAGGGTATTAAGACAGGAGGTTCCCCACACAATTAATAGCTTTGGGATATATCTACTTACATGGGAGATCTCTGTTCTTAGCTGAGGAGGCCTGCCGGATCCTAAGACCCTCTTTCAGGCAGGCAGCTCACACCTCAAGCCTCTATCCACCAGCCAGGTCTCTCCAGCCACAGGCCTCTCTCAGCTAGGGCTCACAGGTTTCCAATCAAATTCCCTGCATCTCCTCTTCTCCCCCCTTTTAGGTAGGCCTTGGTTTAGCTTGGTGCCCCTGGTAAGGTGGTGCCCCATTGGATTAGGCAGCTCTCCTGGTCTCGCTCCCTAGTTGTTTTCTTGCAAGCCCCTTCTTAGATTGGAAATTGACAATATATAGTGCTGATGACAACTACATATTATCATAATTCCCACAATATGGATTGGCTAGCTCTCTCCCGTCACCTCCCAACAAGACGCCCACTGGCTGCTGATAGGACCAGAAGTTGGAAAGTATGGATTATGGAAGCTGAGGGAGGAGGGAAAATACATAATTTCAAAATGTCAGGTAGTTTTACACTTTTGGGCTCTACAAATCTGCTTACTTAATTTTTCGGATAAATACATGAACCTATGTATTTTTTAATTCTACATTTTATGGCGAGTCGGAAAATACTAATTTTATTTCAGCACACTCTTCCTGGGTGGAGCCACGGTTTTTCACAATTTGCTGCTTCACCAAATTAGTCACAAATCTGACCCTTCCTGATTAAAACCTTACTTCCATAACCTATAATCACACCAACTTTCGATTCCCTCTGACTTATGAAAATGCCAGAATCATAATTTTTTTCATAACATGTATCCATCACCCAAATGTTGTTTTTACATGGTCCTGAAAGGTTTCTGATCCCCTTTAATATGAATCCGGGATGTGCTCAATGGAACACATGATGCGCTTTTTATTCAAGAACATGCATTCAATGTTAGTCAATGGCAAGGGGCTACAAGTGTCCCTGAGATTCACACTAGCCCCCACTATTTCTTAGGTTTCATTTCTCTTCTGTGACCCAATTAAGACATATGGCTGGCCCATGTGATCATGCCCTTCCTTCCTGGGCTTCAAAGGTTTTTTGTTCGAAGCTAATGCACATTTAATGGGGAGACCTGACCTTAAGGTCACTTCTGCATTTAAACCTTCTCCTAGAGCTCCTCAACCAAAGGTCTTGAGGTCAAAGTTTCAGAGTCCCAGACCGTCTAGTTCAATGGGGAAAAACAAGCTACATACATAATTCTAGAAGAATAGCATTTTACATTGACACAATGGCCCTCATTACGACCCTGGCGGAGGACCATGGTGCAATTTGCACCATGGTCCATGGCGCTAGGCTGCCAACTCCGCCATGGGGGTTGGCGGACTTACCGCCCCATTCCGACCTTGGCGGGGCGGTAAGTCCCCAATCCCCATTTACCCTTCCCCATTCCCATTTTTGCCCCATAGGGTATAATGGGAGTGGGGAAGGCGTTAATTACGCCACCGTAAATTACGGTGGCGTAATTAACAACGAGTCCCGTAGCGCCATGGATTTTTCCGCCTGCAAAAAGCAGGCGTAAAAATCACCATGGCGCTAAGGGAACTCGTAGTCAGGCGGAAAGGTGCGCCATGGTTTACGCTGGCGTAAACACCTTTCCGCCAGGGTCGTAATGAGGCCCAATGTGTTTAACATGTACCATTTTGTAGAACACCTACACCTAGGCCTGGTGTTCATTAATACAATCTTTCTTTTCTACTATATTAGAGGTAGATTAATTATACATCCTATGCCCACAGATAGGCCACAGTTAACATAAGTTAACATAGGAAATCATTGTGTTCACTTTTACAAAAACAAAATAGGCCTTTCTCTTTACATGCCGTGATTTCATATGATGAAAATTAAGTCTCTTTATTCTGGATAACGCAATCTGTCACTTGACTTTATTTCTTAAATGTCAGGCATCATTCCTCCTTTTTATCTTCCAGATGTGCCATATTTCAAACATATCTTTTCTTTCCACATGCACTGCTGCAGTTTTAAATCTGTCAAATGTACCTTTTCCCAATTTACACAAAGTCAACATCTGTAGCAACACCTGTTTCTTTTTGTTTGACTCCATTGGACACAGTTGGCAATATTACAGTTCTAAGGCACACTCTCCTTCAACTCAGTGTCATTGTAGTTTACTAAAGTTGAAATAGGCCTATGTTTGTTCATTCACTAGGCCTTGTATGGGAAAACAATGTTTTGAACTAGGCTGCATTTTCCAATGGGTCTCGACATTAGCCAGCTTCACTCTCACAATAGGGGCCTAGCATGGTCTCTCCATCTCTGTCACTATGCGGCTGTCTTTTCACCCCACACGCCACTACATTCCAGTGCGATGAACTCAGTTAACATTATTTTGTAATCTATTAGAGCAGAAGAGGTCCAAACACAGACCCAAAAGAGCAAGTGCTTTAAAAATATAATTTCTTCAATGGGGAAAATGTTGCATTCCAGATGCAACATTGCATTGGGAGCTCCTTTGGGCTGTCTAAGCATGGATTTTAGAAAGTTATTTCCAGATACACCCAAAGCGGCTGAGTTGGTATACCCTCAGATTTCGGCCCCACACAAAGATGCTTGCACGGCTTGCAGCAAGGCTGAGGACAGTGCACCACCACTATGCGATGAATAGAACTTCCTCCTCCATATTTTTCCAGCTTCAGATTTGCTTTCACCACATGCTCTGTCCAGAGGCCATTCTCATCAAATCGAAGCCCAAGTAGTCGTAGGCCGCCACTTGCTTAACTTTGTTCCATTCACCTCAATGCAGACGTTAGTTTTCCAAGCGGATCTGTGCCTGAGGATCAAGGTCTTCGTTTTAGCTGTATTTATTTCCAAGTTTAATTTCTCGCACATCTCTACGAAAGTTCTCATTGCATGCTTAGTTCCCATAGGACTTGTTGCAAGCAGCACAGCATCATCCGCAAAGAATAACACCAGGTAACTAAAAGTTTATTCTCCAACTTTTCTATTAAACCATTGATTTAGAGACAGAAGAGTAGCAGGGCCAGAACGCAACCCTGTCTCACTCCGCACTTTACCGCAAATGACTCAGCACGCTCACCTTTCACACACCAGCAAACTACCGCCTTACTGGCCTTATATAAGACTTGGATTAAACCAAGTAACACTAGAGGTATTTTATATGCTGCTAAAAACGGACCATCGTTTATTCCATATGACAGAATCAAAAGCAGCGTGGATATCTAAATAAATAGTGTACAGCTTGGTATTACAAAGGGTTATACATTTTTTGATCAGGAGGTCCAACCAGAAACATTGCTCCATTGTTCCCATGCCCTCCTGAAAGCCGGCTTACAACCGGCTCCAAAAGCCTTCTGAGATTGACCAGTTTTGCAGATATTCAAGGATTACTTTTGCACGCATAGATGTTCCCCACCCCATCAAAGAGGGATATTGGTCGATATTTTTTGAGGCACCTTACTCCCACCGTTTCTGTAGCTGGGTACTATCATGGCCAGCTGCCATGAAGCTGGTACTGTACCTAGTTCAATAGCAGCATTAAACACTCTGGTTAGCACAGGACACCCCCCCCCCCCCACACACTGTTGCCTCATTCGTGTACATGTTGATACTTATGCAGTCAGGGGCGGGGGCTTTCCAACCTTTCATAGCTTTAATAGCCTTGTTCACTTCCTCAGGTTGGACTCAAACTTCCTGTCCAGTGAATCTGCACTCGCAACCTGAGGCACAAGAGCAATGTCACACTCTTCTGCCCAGTATAAGGTCGAGAAGTGGCATCTCAAGGTGTCTGCTGCAATGTTGCACTGTAGTTCTCCTACGCAGCTGGAGGTTGCCTTTGCCACGAGTTTCCAAAAGGTATTGGAATCCTTTTTCTTACATGCTTCGGTTAGACTTTTTTCAGCGCGCTTCTTTTTCTTGTCCCTTGTAATTGATTTATATGTCGCTCTCCATTTTTTTTAAGCAGACTTTGTCTACAAGAGGCTTTTCTCTAAAACAGGAAATTAAGCCTGCTTTGCATGGTCTGCACTCATCAAACCATGACTGCCTTGGCTTAAATTTCTGTAAATAGTTTTTCTTGGTTTTTGTTAGCAAAGGTGCCGGAAAAGAGGAAGCACACAGATTCAGAAAGAGGTAGTGCACAAAATCAGGAGAGAGCAGGAAAAAGGGTACACATGCCGAGAAGTGAGAACAATGCAGGCTCAGAGATGGGTGGGACGCAGGTGCAGAAGAGGGCAAGGAAACATGTTCTGAAAGGAGCAGGGCACAGGTACAGAGAGGGAGGGACACAAATACAGAAAAAGGGGAGACAAACACAGGTATAGAAAGTGGTGGTACACAAGTTAAAAGTGCTTAGAAGGCAACCACATTTTTTAGATGGGTGGCTCTGGTTAGGCAGCAGTCTGAAAGAACCAGTCACTTCAAGTTGGGTGCTAATTTTACAGATAGCAAAAGCCTTCATCTGTGTTAGTCTAAAGTGTGTGAAAGATCCGGGACAAATAATAATTTAGAAAAAGCAACCTTGTCCAGTTGAGAATAACTAGATATTTCAAGGTGGGCAACAATTTCAAGGTAGGAAATAGTGTTAGGGTGAACAACATTCAGAGTGGATGGTGGTTTCAGGATAAAAAGCTATTTCAGATCGGTGGCATTTCCAGAATGGATAACACCAGGTAGTAACTCAGTCAAATGGGTAGAATCAAGGTTCAGTGGCGGATCCACAGAGATTACTGTTACCAGAAGGCACAAGATCCAAGTGGGGCAACCAGAACAAATACACTTGCTGAGAAATGCTGTAAATATTTCGATATACGGGTTTTTAGCTGGGCAGATGGAAGATATGCCTTAAACCCTTGTGGTGTCTGGGTTTACAGCTATTGTGGGCATAGTGTGGAAGAAGAAATGTAGCTGTGTCTAGTTCCCGAGAACTTGAGGCAAAATAGGAACAGAATTCATCCAAGTTCATATTTCCTGCAGTGCATCAGATGCTGTATCGCAAGCAATCTCCGGGAAATGTAGATTGCAACTTGATCCATGATATGATATGGCATTTGATTCGATATGGCATTTATAAAAAGCCTATACACAAGTGTTTCAAGGCGCGACCAAGAACTTCTGCCTCCAACATTATTTTCAGACTCTCAAACATTGGTTGCAAATCAAGAGCCTTCTAGTCAGGATCAACGCCATCTCCTCGGGTGTAAGATGTCTGCATTAGGGTGCAGGATTGCAGGTTGTGGACAGCATTTCATGTTACTGCATTTCTCTTGAGCGTGGTTTTAGCATAGCCTTACATAGCATAGTCTTTTGCACGGGTCTTGAGGTGACTGAAGAACAGCATGAGATGCCGAAGATGTCTGCTTTGCCCGCCCAAGGGCAACTAGGGCTTGAGCCACACTGGACATGTTGCAGGCATAGGATGGGGATTAGCGCCCAATGAAGGGCAGGTGCAGCTCCCTATTGTAGTTATTGACTGAGAAGTAACACCTCTTCTCAGCTGCACAAGGAACGGTGTGGACACAACTCTATGCACTCCTCTTACCGCCTGCTGTAGGCACTTGGTTGTTTCTACACCCTTTGTGTGGGTCTCCATGCCTCCATATACCATAGCAGTGTTGCTGGTTGATAACCACCTTTTAACTGGCATAGCTACTTCTGCTGGAATGTCTTACTTTGGCCCTCTGCACTCTCGCACCGACTTTTAAGAGTGGTGATGTACCGCAAACACTGTGGCCTAAATCAAATGATTTTGTTCGTTTAGATCAGAGGTGTCCAACTGAGGCCTTGAGGAACGGAATTCTAGTGGGTTTTGAGGATATCCCTCATGAATCACTATAAGCAAATTTATCTCATGAATATTAATGAGGGTCATCCTGAATATTCGACATGCTTCCAGCCCTCAAGGCCTGGAGGTGGGCCAACCTGGTTTAGATAAAAGCAAACTCAATCATTACAGGCAAGGGATCAACAACAATATCCTTGAACACTAGCACCTTTTGATGAGCGACAATATTTGCAATACGGCTCCTGCGTATGTGCTTCAATCTTTGTCAGTAGGTAATAGTGTATCTTTGACTAAAACTTTTTACTTTTACTTCCCTTTCATGGGCTTCCAAATATTTGACTAGTCTTCCTTACACTTAAAAATTAGACTCCTATTCCCTACAGTTAATCATTGAAATTACTTGTTTAAGAAGATAAATAGGTCGCAAGGTAACAAGTCAACCCGGAATACGTACCGACTGCAAACATAATTACAATAGACTTGGGACGTGCAGACTTTTTGCTGCAAGCTTTGCAAAATGTAAACCATTATTGGGCAATAAAACAGATGAGCCTGTCAAAAGAACTGATGCATTCGCACTTCTCCACGATTACTATGTATAAGGAAATGTACATTTCTCTTGTATCTACGGAAATATTCCATACAAACTGTACCTGGCATATCATACTGCGATGTGGCTCTCTGTCTCACAATCCCTCCATCGCACTGCCTTTCTCACACTTTCTCCCTCTTTTTAGGTGCACATTTTCTAATGCTGTCGCAGTCGTTAATGACAGCTGAGTGTGCAAAGGGGAACAGACAAGCTATGTTGTGGGTGCGTCGTTTTCATTTTTTTGCAAAATAATCTATCACAGACAGAAGAAGAATATGCTTTTTCCAATTTTACAATGTTTATTTTCCAATAAATACCTTAGTCATAATATTAATGTTCGACTTGTCTTACTGAGCAAAGCAGATTATGAAAAACTAGAATAACCATGGTAATGACTTTCTAAGTTCCAGAATCATCAGGTCTGCTTTGCACAGAATCAAAGAGCATGTGGGAACATAAGAAACCTCGGATCTTTATGAGGTGACCGATTAAAGGATGTTATGCTTGGGTCACTAAGTAGAATATGCACACTGGGCTTATTGCCCATTTCTTTTTTCACAAAACTCATCCAAACATTAAAACGTTTGTAACATTGCACCATACCGTAGATATACAATTCCCTTACATGTCGAAAAAATTCTGTGCATGAAAAGGAAACATGATCTCTGCCCGTCCTTTGTACCCCAACCGAGGGACTTCTGTGGCAGCCCCTCTATCATCACATGAAAATCCTAAGGTTGTCTGTGTCAGTAGATACGGTTCAAAGTTACAAACCTTTTAATGTCAAGGTGAGTGTGTGAAAAATCAAATGAGTAGCAAGCCCAGTATGCAAACAGAATACACTGGCATGGCTAACAACTCTAGATACTAGAGATTGTTTTAAACATGACAAATCCAATCACAACACCCTTACACCCCAGCACCACTACTACACTAGAATGGCATCACATCTCCACTACAAGCAAACTCCTCCGACTTTTTTGAGCGCCATCGTCACCATTTTACAGTGACAAACTCAAGCACTTTATGGTTTTTTATAGCGTGCACCCACACCATATCCCAATGCCAGCCAATATCGTTTTCTCGGCCACCAACAACGTAACATGCAAAATATTGAACCAAGACAATTCCAATTACCTCTTGGAACATAACTATGAATCACCAGTGTTTTCTCAAAACATCACTTAAAATATTCTATGAAAAAATGTATGCAACATACAGAAAGTTTGCATGTTTGACACAAATACATGTATAGTAATTATTTTTGGTGTGATATGCTCCGATTTTGCATTCAATACTTGCACGTGCAAGACTATAAATAACAGCAACACATGTCAATGTAGCAGAACACATTTAGCAGAATAAAAGCTCGAGAGCTAAACATGGGGACTCCCTAACCTTGAACGTTTGGTAAAAATCTGAAGATGGCTGCCAGGGTAGGGGCTTAGGTAGAGGGCAGTCATTGGTTGGGGGCAGTATGACCCAGAGCTCAGTGATTGGTTGTTAGGAGAAAGACAGTTCAGAAATGAAACTGAAACTGATTTTTTCTTTACCGAGGACTCCCAGCCTGACAACAGGGAATATTCATGAGCATGTGACTCCATAACAGACCCCCTGCTGGAGAATTCCCGGTACCACCATCAAATACACTTCATCACGTACCCTAACTATTAAATACATTGAATGCTGTAATAAGCCAAACATATGTGCAATGCAGGAGTGTTTTTATCAGCGAAATCGGTGAATCTGAGAAAAATAAACAATAATGCATTGTAAAAACTGTGCGCTAAATATAGGATGACCAAGAAACACTATGAAGATAAACAGATGAACAAGCCCAAACTTCACTTCGGCCCGTCTGCATTCTGTATACCTTTTTTACATGAGGTCACGTTTTCAACTACAATTTTAGTGAATTTCATTGCACTGTTACTCAGAGATCCAGTTGGTGTCCTGTTCACAAAGAGGTTACAAGGAGTAACTTCTTAACTTTAGAGTTACTCCTGGAGACAGACTTCCTGATTCATAAAGAATGGACTATGCCGATTTACTCTTCTGTTTCCAGGAGTAAGTCAAAATGACTACCAGGAACGAGCTGTGAATCGGCTACAGGGCCTCATCACGATAGCCCTTAAATGCAGCAGTAACGGTATTACCGCCACATGTAAAGGCTGGCACCATCACGAGTGGGGCGCTAAATGGGCTGTTTTACCTCCAGCCTTTTTTCTGCAGTTGAAAATCCCATTTAGCGTCCTGTATTACCGCCGGCTGTATTAGCGTGCGGTATTAGCACCAAAAATTCCCCATTGGCAATGGACCCAATGGGGAATGGGGATTTACTGATAACACCCAAACCATGATCTGGCAGTAATACCGCCGGACCGGTGGGCACCAACGCTATTACAGTTGGGCGGTATTACAGCCGGGATACCGCCCAACTCGTGATGAGGCCCACAGCATCTTTTCTCGTGGATGTGGGCATCAGCAAGTCATTAATATCCACAGCACAGTTATATGAGACACACCCTGATCAGCAGAATGACATCAGCAGCCTGAATTAACAATCATATTGCCGTAAAGGATGAAATAAAAAATACAAAGTGGGTTTGCTCTGACAAAGTAATTTAAAAAACGTTATTCGTTCAGTGATGCATTGCATGTGGTAAGCTTGCAAGGTATCTCAGTGGGTTAAGCGTCTGCTGCAGAGGTCTGTGTGTGATCTACAGAACGCAGGTTCACATCCCCACCAGTCCACCTCAGGCGTGCATCCTTCCAAGGTCACTACATGAATACTAACTTGGTTGCCAACAATAAGTGTGTATAAACACTTTCCATGCAAAGGGTTTCGGGGGAAGGAGGAATACAATGACTTTAAAATGATGCATATGCACATGGTTTGTAAAACACGTGCAACGTTTTCTTTAACACATTCATAAAATCTCCGTTTCAAAATGAAGCACAATATTGATGTACCATCAAAGTTTATGGTAAAGGGGTCTGTGCACCAAAAAGAAAACCGCTGAACAAACCCTCTGCAACGATATGGCATAAAAGGGAAGGGCTAGAGTCCTGCTTTAAGGGTAGTGCCTCGGAAGTCACTTACCGCAGACAGCTGACTCCAGGACGCGCGCAGAGGCCTGTATTGAATCACAATGCGCTCGTCCGATTTGCCTTCTCTGCAGTCCGCCTCCTCGTCGGAATCAATATCCAGCGCCTTCTCCTTGTAGTTCTGATAGAGCACCGCCGTTTCTGAAACATCAAGACACAGAAGACGCTCAATCGACACCCCATTTCTCATATACAGAAAGACAAAGAACGGTGCAGGATACCAAATCATTCCATACACAACGTCCAAGGTCGCTGCACGCAGCCTTTAAGAGCTTTATCATAGGAACGTTTGCACATGCACGATATTGGTCTTGCACTAGTACAAACATCGCATCCTTCAAATGCGTTTTTGCACCAGGGCTATGTCCGCCGTAGTGCACTAGCGCAAACATTGCTGTGGATCAAAACTGCAGTGTTTGCAGTGGTAGGAGTGTGCCAACAATAGTAGTGGAACTGTGTGGCTCAAGCGGGGAGCAACGCGCCAGACATTTTTCAAGGGTTGTAGCCATGTGTGAGTGGAAACAGAGTTCAGTTTAGCTGTAACTGCTACTGGGTGGTAAAGTGGAGAAATGTGCTTAAACTTCACAAAAGGCCAGTTCTCGAATAAGCAAAATGGTTGCAAAAAGTAGTTTAACAGTAAACAAAAGTAGTGGAACTCCGCTTCTGACCGTTCCCACTCACTTCGACCGCTGGTTGTTTGCCATAGGATGCTTTTTGCCTTGCCGCGAATATTGTGCAAAATTGTGCCTTCACCAATACAAGGTTTTAGCAATACGGGCCCAAAAATCCACAGCAAACTTAATTAATAGATCAGCCAATTGCACGAAGCGTTTCCAAGCTTAGTGCTATCGCAGAATGTATTGACGCAAGGATGTTGGATTGTTTCTGAAGGCTCCGAAGATACGCACAACCTCTCCATCATTGCACATGTGAGGGGCTTCAGATAGGCACTTATCTAGGGTTAAGGCCAGAGTCCGCAGCCATTGGCTAATCACAAGGCACAAGAGGGTGGATAAAGCGAGCCCACAATGCTGTGCGACACCCATGAGTGCAGGGACATGCGAGTGCGTCACAGACGAGCAATGAAACCATGCCGGGCGATGGGACCGTTAATCGCACAGAAACAAAAAGGTTACATCAAGGTGCGACATTTCTCATTGAGATAGCAAACGTGCGTCACCTCGAGCTGGCAATTTATGGAATTCATCCCTCCGGAAAAATTAAAACTAAATTGACAACTATTTCAATGAATGCAGTGAAGAGAACACCATTAGCAGTGCGCAAGAAAGAAAGGTAGGACTCTGTAAACAGCCTCGCCAGAGCGATGTTGCCCCGTACACACGACACTCTAGTTCTTATGGAGTACAACATTTGTCGAGAATACAGGGCAAACGAACAGTAGTTGGTGAATTTAAGTGAAGACTCAGAAAAACTGAAAATAACCTGTTCCTACACTTCTAGTGCAGCACACGAAGGCAGAGTGGAATGCTGCTCCCTTCTCTTGTAAACATAGAGGGTTTGCAAGGAATGCTCATTGGGTATCAGTGGCCCAACCATGGATCTAAAGGCCTAAGATGCTTCTTTGAAGCTCAGGCATCTGCTTGCTTTGTTGTTGAAGAAAGAAGTGGGCTGATGTTACGGAAAGTGAGATTATTCATTCTGAATGAACACTACCTCGTTCAGTCTAGACGTGTTGACGGTTGCCGGTGTGCCCATCTGGCCACGTAAGCCCCCCCCCCAGCATATAGAGCACACGAGACACAATGCTCTCTGTCCGGGCTCCACGGTCGCACTAGTGATCTGTGGCATGCAACGTTTATTACATGCACACGCGGCGGAGTTGCGTCACTCTGCCGCGTGTGTTGCCTTAAAGGGGCAGGCACCACAGACTGTAGATAGTCTAACCAGATGAACTAAGAGGGTGCTGGAGCGCCAGTGTGGTCAATGACCTCAGTTACCTCAGGTGATGATCGTTTATAGGGCAGGATTTCTAATTGGGGGATGGTGGCTAAGGAGGTGCTGAGCCAGTGGTGGTGGCAGAAGGTCTAATTCAAATGTCTGTCGCTTCGGGCGACGTCAATAGTGAGAGAACATCAAGGGCCCAATGCAGAACGAAAAGCATTTGCAGATGCAACTTGCAGCACACACAAGTGAGGGCTGCAATCCCACGCATTTTAGAAGCACATAGTGCTTTGCAAAGATTCACATGTGTAGCTCTTTGCAAATTGCACGCGCTACAAGTTGTGTCTGCAAATTGCGCGGAGTGACTGAAAAGAACTACTTTTCACAAGCAAGTTCACTGAAAGCCAACAAATTCACGAACAAGCAAAAAGGGACAAGAATCAAAGGGAACATTTTTCATAGATAGTGGAGAAACTTTGCAGAATTATTTTTAAAGCAAACTTTGTTTCTGCATATTTGCTCCTGTTGTTGACTGACGAGCGGGAGGAACTTGCTCGAGAAGTTTCATTTTTGTGTGAATCAGGTTGCACCAGTTCTGTGGGTAGATGCAAACCTGCATCCCCATGCCCGGAATTTTGCCACGCCTCCAGACACACACATTTTCCATAAGTAAAGTGGGTACATCCACCTCCTGCCAATTTAGCTACAGTGCAAGCACTTCTATTCTACGTCTTACCACAAATGGCAATGTTCAAGGTTCCACGAATCAGGCACAAATAACCCCGGTGCATATTTTGCTTCTTTTTGCAGCTGCAAATGCTTTTGATGCAACATCAGGGCCTCAGGAATTAGCCCATGTATGTATAGGATGGATACCTCGACCTGGTCCTAGCTTTAACCTCCACTTCACTACAATTCTTCCCTGATCCCACTTCCCATACCAGCTCTTCTGCTACCCCTTTACCCTAGTTGTAACCCCTGAGGTGCGCCCCCTTTCTGCAGCGCTCCGTTGCTTCCCATCTAGGTTTGCCCTTTATAAATTCCAGACATACTTAAATATGTCATCAGATTCCACAACAAAATGAACATGCACAGTTTATTAGGCGCCTTTAATAAATACAAAATGCC
The DNA here is from genome assembly GCF_040938575.1 of Ambystoma mexicanum. Lineage (NCBI taxonomy): Eukaryota > Metazoa > Chordata > Amphibia > Caudata > Ambystomatidae > Ambystoma > Ambystoma mexicanum. The sequence continues at coordinate 761,159,552 of NC_090932.1, read as the reverse complement.
AGCAATAACTTATTTTATTTCTTCCAACTTCTTTTCAGGCAATTTAGCACATATAGCCCCATTTATAAGAACTCAATAACCATGACAAAGCACACCCACCCATCTTAGTCCATTAATGTCCACCCCCTCAACCCTCAGAGGACCCACTAGAAAGGTACTAGCAAAGTACTGACGGTCCACCTTTCTGCGGTCACACCACCACCAAGTGAGTCGGTTCCCTGTCAACTCCTAGGACGCTCCAGCAATGTCCTGTTCTTCATGTCCCTCTACTGGAGAGACGCGCCTGCTTCAGCTGCAGCGTTCCAAGTTCGAACTTCCAGGGTCTTGTTCGCATACTCCTGGCTTCTGCTGGGAGATCTCTTTAGTTTGTTCTTGCTTTCTACTGACTCTGCCCTGGCGTAACGTTAATATCATCTTGGCAATCTACATGCCTCCAGTGAGCCACCTCGTTACAGTACTTGGCTGACTTTGCACATGGTTACTCCATATGCTTCTCATGTTCTCCTTTGTCCTGGTATGCTTTACATGCGTCACAATTACACATGGTTCCACTATCAATGGTGGGAGGAAAGGTTGACCATGAGGGTAGGTGGTTATGCAACAGAGTTCTAGGGAGGCTTTTCCCTAGGTGGATGTCCTTATCTGAAGAGTGAACTCCCTTCCTATGAGTTCCTCCTACATATAACCGCCCCTTGGGAGGACTATTAGGTAGCAGCCTCACCTCACCAGCCTCATAGGAAAGGGTGAATCGTTACAATACGTCAACCCTTTTAGTCAACTCAACATTTGCTCTATAAGGAATAATATATATATTTCAGCTTTATAAAATCATTGTAGTTTGACACATTCTGTATATTAATATCACTGCTTTATGTTGAATTATATATGTAATATTTTCAAGCATTTAGTATAAAAATGTTTCTGTATGTGTACTTGTACATCGTAACCATTACATGTGGTTGTCATAGATCATATTGAATATTGATTTGACTTGTTTCGATTTTTGATAATACACACTTTGTTTATTAAATGGTATCATGGCACCTCTTTTTACTCATGTTATGTTATTGGGACTTGTAACGTGCACCACTGTCAATGTCATGGTCTCCAGGCACCCAAGCGGATCTGAAAAGAAAGGGGGTCTGGGATGGCTGATTTACTGGGATGGGGAGGGAAAGGAGAAAGAGAGCTTTGACGTGCTGTTGGCAGCTTCAGATCTGAAACAAACGGTCACTGTGTGCTGGTTTGTTTGCTGGTGGGCGGAGTTTGGCATATGTGCGTTTACGTGGGGAATTAGGAATGGTTGGTTTAGTTAATTGTTGGGAGTTGCGTAGTGTATGTGGTTTGTGGGGGTTTTAGGTTTTTTTGCGGAAGAGGTATGGGTGTTTTTGTTATGTGTTTGAGGGCAAGTGAGCAGGATATTGGAGAATTATTAGTAGGGTTAGAGGTAGAGGACGGTTGCATCACAATTCAGCTAAATGTAATGCATTGGCTACCCTCAAGAATTCAACTAATTGCAATACATTGGCTACCCTCAAATATTCTAGTGCCACACATTGGCTACCATTATACAATCTTCTAAGCGCATAGATTGGCTACCTTCACACTTGATCAAACTGAAATACATTGGCTATCTTTGGAGAGCAACTAGCATAGTGGCTGTGCTCTAAATATGCACTGATTGCAAACAGTGGCTATGGACCTGGTGTGTGCGTAAGTTCAGATCAGTGGCTATCCTCTGGACCTGTACCGAACTTCAGTACAGTGGGTATACATTAAACACGCACTGAGCCCCAAACACCCAGCTTCAACTATCTATTAAACGTTGCATAACAGTAACACATGTCATCATCTCTTACCTTAAGGTTGCTGCAAACAGTTTTAGGGCCTAGCTGGGGTACACTGGGTGAACAAGGAAAACAGGGGATGGGTGCTGCCTTTTGTCTCAGGCCCTTGGCAGACCTGTCAATGGAATACAGGAAACAGAGCAAATTTGGACTTGACTGCATTCAGAAAAAAAGGAAATTTCTAAAAACTTAATTGGTTGGCTTACAACAAGGCCATTTTTTTCAATTGTTTTCATTTCCTTCACTATTTGCAGTCTATGTATCTAGTTTCCACGAGTTTTCCCCTTTTCTTTTGCAATTAAAACTGAAAATTTTCTGTTTGTTCTATCTTTATAATCAAGATGAATCAATAATTGCACTTTTATGTCCTTTTTCTAAAAACGTTCAAACCACTCATGTTTGCAGCTATTTGTTTGTTGCTTTTTGTACCATGCTTTTTATGTTATTGTTGATAAAACATTGACTTACAGTCTATTCGAATTTCTTTCTGCAAAATAAACATCATAAATTTCTTTTACAAACTTGTCCTCCTTGTTTCCAGAGAAACTCTCAAAAATTGTGCGATACCAGTTTCGGTACACTCTTGAAAACATAACTACTTATAAGCAACTTGGGTTTACAGCAGTAGGGACTTTCTTGTTATAATCAGGCCCTTGGCCGGCTGCCCTGTGAGGGCCCAAGAAGTAGGGAACTTCTGGTCACATGCCCACACGAAGACAACATTCACCCAGCTATGGGGGGCTGGCTGGGCAGCATCTGAATAGGTCTCCCGGTGGAAAGGGAGAGGGATTCCTTGCCACTTTCGTTCTACGCTGTGCTTCCTGGAGCAACAGCCTATTGGGGAGCGGGGGAGGAGTGGAAGAGGGAGAAACAGGGGGGAGAGACCCCACCCAGGGACGGATGCCTGTTTGGAGCACGGGCAGCGCAGTGATATTGCAAAATGGAGTCTGTGTGTAATGCACGGCTCCCAAGCCTTGCTGCAGCAGAAATGGTGGGTTATCTTATGTTTGAAATTATGAAATCACTTTGTTTTGACAACGTTTTTCCAATAGAAATGTATATCTGTTGTGTGTATGTCACTACCAATATGCAGCAACTTATACAGGAAACACTAACCATACCTTAACCCGTGTAACCGTGACTCACAAGCCACCTGCTTAATTTTTCTGTTTCTATTTGTTCTGTTAAGAGCTTCCAAGTGCCCTCAAAGCTATTTGGGACCATTAATGTAGCTCAGTTGTTAAGGCTTATATATGCTGGTTCGAGAGACGACTCTGCTGACTTTGGTACAAGTACATCAGTCATGCTTGACCTTTGGTGCATAAACACTATTGGCAAACTAGTGGTGAGTTTCTTTGAACAGTGCCTTATGAGTGTTGTTGACATGTGCCCGTTTCGAGGGCGGAGCCAGTCAGCTGATGTCATAAGTGCAAGGCATACGCCAACACGGTTGTCTTCAAGCTCTTCCAGAAGCCAAGGCAGCTCTAATGAGCTTGTCACATTGCTTTGAGAGTGTTTCCATGTTGGATCCTCTCTCGTTTGAGGCAACACACATCCAGTTCCAACATGCACATGAAGTTGGTAATCTTGTGCATTCAGAGAGTGTCTTGGACAAAACGCTCACTCCATTTATTAAAAAAGGGATCGAGGGCTCAGCGTCCCTAGCTAATTATTGATGTAAAAATACGCAGACGAAGCTACCGCGCAACTTGATGCCCATCCATGGGCACCACATCAGGAGAGGTCTATGCAGTATGCACCTCTCCTGAACTTTGGACAACGAATCCCATGATTTCTCAACATTGTACATATTGGCCAGGGCTGATGGGAGATGTAGGTCACAAACTCTGGAGAGCAGGAGGTTGCCTGCTCATGATCTAGACGAATAGGACCATGCAACGGTTTCATTGTCCATTATTGGTTTCATTGTCCATTATTCACTGCAACACATTACTTCCCTAGGCTGAGTAGCGCAACTGTGTGTAGGTTATTGCACCTTAACATGGCTACCGCCAGCTGGCTTTTACAAACCTGCAAACATAGTACTGCCCTGACACAATCAATTGACAGTTTAGGGAGCTAAAAAGTAAGGAACAACGATTGTGTAGGATTTGTTTGTCACTTGATGAGTCACTGACGAACATTAATGCTTTTGTAAAGCATATTTAAAAATGGTACATACTCCTCGGAGAATCACACCTGACGACGTGTATGTACCTTTCTGCACTGAAATAACCCAAGCAGGATTGAATGACTCACCATCACGTAGCTGCCTTCGGCAGACAGAGAGAGTGTGGACTATGCACCGTGCAGAGCAGCTGTGCATGAGCCGGGCGACTTGTCAAAGTACAGTGCGTTGACCTGCTCTGCACAGTCACTCTTCCACACCCATCTGCAGGTGCTGGGGCTCCAACGCTGAATGCAAACGTGAACTGATACACGCCGCTGCCCTGTTCTCGTCTGCACGAAGCCTCGGTGTAAGATAGCTTAGTGACGTAAGTGCCTGTTGCGGGATTAGGCACTTAACCTGGAGATCGCAGAGTGGGATTCCACCTGCAGCCTTCCATTCATTTGAAAGAGAAATATTTAGTACTTCTAGGTTGGACAACAATAACACCTCCTATTCACAGTCCTATGAAATGACTAATATTGTGACTATTATCTCTGGTGCGTCCTTCCTATTTTCCTTCTCAGTGGTTTCTGACCCTTGGTTCTGTCACTCTTGCTTTTTCTTTAATAGATCATCTTCTCTTTTTCCACTTACTTTCGATGCACTTTCTACGCTATAGTCCCATTGCGGCGCCACCATGCACATGCTCTTACGTGCAGGTTTTCCTACTCCTCTTCGCCCTATTCTTCTCCGTTGGTATTCATTGAATTCTTTCAGAATCATTTAAGGAGCTTTGTTCGTTCTACCGCTCTTCCCTACGCTCCTTTCCTCAAACTCTTCTTCTCGAGCCACCGCCCTGCCATACCCAATTTTGTCTGTATTCCTTTATTATCAATATCCTTAAACAAATGAAACATACTCTCCCCCCCCCACACCCACCAAAGAGTTCAGTCAGCACTAACCCCCACCATCATTCGATCTTATCGGTAAAAAAATTCAAATGTCTCTTCTGCTTCCCCCGGTCTCTTTTCTTCACCATAGCTCTGGCCTTTGGTGGCGTTATTGGAGAAATGGTACCACAAGAGATGCCCCGTATTTATATTGCATCTTCAGCACTTTGTCGAAGCCGCTGCACAAATCTCTTGCATAAGTGATGGAAGTGATTTGCCATCTGAATGCATGTCATATCATATCTGTCTTCTATTGTACGGAGTGTGCTTCACGTCAAAGGGCAGTACATACTTACTGAAGTGGTACAGTAAGTGATATGAACATTCCAACCAAACAGAAGACAAAAGAAAGAAGACAAAAGAAAAGCAGAAGAACCATTAAAACTTAAAGGTAGTAAAATAATTCAGTTCAAGAAGAGAAGGACAAACGAAATCTGGGAGGGTGGTGGAAGAGGCTGACACTGCGCAGAGTTCAAGGTTATGTATGGTTGTTTTAATGCAAATAACAATGTCCGACAATCTGGGAGATTTACAAGACGAATAAACAATTACAGTCAACAATAGACTAAAAAGAAGTTCAGGTGGGAAGCCTGAAAAAACAAGGAGGAGCCGTAGAAGCGCATGGCCCGGAGTTGGCAACAACATTCACACCCACCGCAGCACAGAGTGAAGCTGCAGAAAGTGTCCCATAGTCCCAACCTGACCACTTGCTGGCAAATCTACCCTGCCAGAAGGAGGACAGATTCCAGTCCCTACACCGGGGGTCAGAAATGTGTGTCTTATTTCTTTGAGAAGGCCTCACCTAAGCCTTTGCAGATCCATCCTATGCGGGGCAGGCTATCAAAGCAGAAAACAGGTGTGCCACCAGGAGCAGCCATTCATTCATCTGCGAAGTTACATTAACAAATAAACTGGCCTGTGCTTTCTATAAAGAATCCATCAAGTTTCTCGTAAAAAAAAGGGATCCCGAGATTCGCCATCTTACTCCAACTATGGGAACAATACACCCCGCAACTGGCCCATCCGGTGATACGCGTCAGACGGAACTCTTGTGTACGATGAAGTTTACTACCTTTTAAGGACGAACACATGACTGACTCCTTGCAAGAGGAAGCTCGCCAGAGAGCATGGACTATTTTCTGCGACTTGGTACTGGGATCGGACTGGGCCATAAAATTGGCTCGGGCACCAATGAAAAAGTGGCCCACAGATGCAAATGGCTATTCATTTCTTTTGTGACACTCTTTGAATAGTACCCAAGGGGGAGTTTTTTTGATAAAATGTGATGAAAATTGTGTATTTTAAAGAATATGTATTCAGCAACACTGGTCAAAACTGCTAGCCCCATAGTGAAGTAACTCAAACTGGCCCACATTGGGCAAGAAAGTGGCCCACTTTAGGCAAAAAAACGGGTCCACATCAGCATTTTGTGCTTTTGTTTCGGCCTATTGACCTATAGGCCAGTCTGAGCCTGCCGTAGCACAACAGCTATGCATTCCAGCTGTTAATGTGCCCTCATAACCGTATTTATCTGTAAACGCTTTCATGAAGCGAGCTAGTCACCCTTTACAAACATGTTTTAATAACGGTGACTCGAGCTCCAGGCCTGGCGTCGTTTTAAAACAAAAACCTGGAGACCGATGCCCCTCCCGTATCCACTCAAGACTCTGTAGAGTTGTGCTTGGGGGGAAGAGGGTTTGGGGGAGGGGGGGTGCGACATGACCCTGCCGAGCGTGCCCGCAAATCAAACACATGCACCGTTCACATTCATGAAATGTAGGCACGAAATGTGACCATGTTTGAATTATGTGATCCATGTGCAAAACAGCGTCCAGCGCTTCATTTAGAAACAAGGCACACAGCTCAAGCATCGAACAACCCCGAACCCAGCATTTCTGCTCAATGACGGACTGTATTCATGGCGCGGTATTGTGTGCTTTGTTATCAAGTCATTGCACTGTGCTCTTCGGCCCAGTAGAGGTGGTACGACCCCAATCGTGTCTGATTTTTAGCATATTGTGAGCCTACAGACCTTGGTCTGTGAATAAGGAAGGTGGGTTGGGAGCGTTTGTGAGGGGAGAAGAGGAGGATGGCGTGGGAGTTGAAGGTGGCCAGGGAGACTACAATAAAGCCAAACACATTCGGAGCTGAGAGAGACAACAGAGATGGGGAGGATGGACTATGTTTGTGGCTGTATGGCTGCGTCAGCAATAACCCAATGATAGCTACTGGTATTAGTGAGAAGAGTCGTCATCCACGGGCAGCACCGCTTTATTGTGATGGCGGAACATACACCGGCCAAAGCAAGGGGCTAGATGATGTTGGTGATTGGTTGCGTGATGAACCCGAGATATGCCTAAGCGAACCTTAGTACTGTGGAGGCTTCCTCCAGGTTGGTTTATCAGGCTAGGGAACTGGGTTTGGCAAGCCAGCCAACAGTAGCATTGTCGCCAAGTTTTGGCGGAAACATGATGCGGGTGGGAGATGGGGAGAGAGCGACATAGTAGTTTTATTTGGTTCTCTAGGCTGTGCTTTCAGCAGAAAATACTACACAGTACGGATTTATAGCGCTCACATTCACCTTGAAAAGGCATCCTGGTGCTAAACCATAAACCGGAGAAGCTGCCTGGACCCATACTGTGCCACGTTACTTGTGGGGCAAAAAAGAAGTCTTCAGTCAGAAGCCAAGATGGCCGACTATTAAGCTGATTATTGGATGTCAGTGATTTCCATAGCACGACTGCCCAGATGGAAAAAGAAGGCGTGGCCCAGTCAGTGTAACTCAATGTAGGAATGGGCAGCAAACCCAAAGTTGCTGGCCTCACATCTGTGGGGATTGAACAGGATGCATCGTTACTTTAGAGAAACAATGGAGCTAGAGTTAGATGGGACTTCTGCACCAAACAGAGAGCCTTATATTGAAGCGGTTTCTACTAGCAATCAATGCAGCATATTGAGGAGCAGGAGACATAGGATTTCCCCATCCGAGTAGTGTTTTGCGGTGGCGTTTTGCACTATTTTCAGCTTGTTTAATGCAGCTTTGGCAAGACCAATGCAAAGGGATTCCTACAGATGCCAGCAACTCAAGGCAAAAGCATTAACGAGCAGAACTTTGTGAGATGATGGATATCTAGACATCTTCCAAGAGTTCGCAGCTGACGTAAGCATAACAAGAAACCCAATTGTCCCTTACTTTTGAGGACAGAGAGGAATTGCACAACAGACAGAGGTTACAATCTTGGCAACTGAGGATAAACGAGGACCAAGGGAAGCAAGCCAGTGATTGGCTGGCCGGGTCTGAGAGATTGTTGCAAACGTAGCAACTGGATGTAAAAATTGATTTGCGACCTCTTTAATGAGCTGATGAAGAGAAAGATTAAATTAGAGCCTATTCATATTCATCTACTCCCTTACCCCCTACATCCACTGTTTAAAGTGGTGCTCGGTGCCACCTAGGGCTTCACTCCAGTTGGAGGACTACCTTTCTGCCATTGGCACGGGTATAAAAACCAATCCAAATGACAGAAGATCTGCCACTGTCTTCATATAGGCCTTAAAAAGCAGATGGCTTAATGGAGAGTAGCAGGGCTCTACAGGTAGTTGTGTTCTGAGCAGAGACAAAATGGTGGCGGTGACTGAACTTGCACACCGAGAAATGAACTTAATCAGGCTAACGCGCGGTCATGAACAGGTTTGCAGAGGACTCCATGTTATCCAGGATATCCAACACCAGTCTTGGACTTTGTTTTTAATTTAGTTTTATTGTAGACTATTTTATCCAATTGAAGTAACCCACGAATATAGTCCCTAGAATAAATCTGATGGAGAAATGCAAGCCCCCGACTGGGACATGCTGTCCGTCAGTGACATGGAGTCATTTGGTAACCTTATTTGTGAGCGAGTCTTGCAAGACATTGCTTGCAGTTTGCATGCATGATGCACAAGGCATCACTTGCCGGTTTCCGCCCTTGAGAATGGTCAATAGGTTGAGTGGGAGCAGCTCGGATCCGATGGTAGTAATGTAAACCTGTATTGCTTGCTCTAATGTTTTTAACACCACCAAGACTGTATTTGCTTCTGTCTGTAACTACGCCGTGATACCTCAGGGTCTGGGCGTACAACACATGTAATAAACAAATAAATAGATGGCGACAGGTTTGAATCATAAGAGGCCAGCACAACCTTTTACAGTTCTGAGATTGTTAAAAGGAGTTTTATTGGTTTTGCTAACACGAACAACTGTTATGCTATGAACGGGGGAAACTGCGAGAAAACTCTACAGTCCATTTAAAAAAAGGTCCACCATATCGAGCATATTATTTCATGTGCGGATGGATCCCAGTGGATAGCTCAGTAATAAAGTGCTTGCAGGACAGTTTGCAAGTTCGAATCCCAGCACAGCTGCCTTAGCACTTTATCCTTCAGAGGTTCATACATTGAGGACCATTACATTGAACAATAACAACACCTATCATTACAGTGCTTAGAAGTGGGAGAATAATATATTGAAGCTCTCCATAAAAGCATGATATTATCCAGCACTGCACAGGGCACCTCAATGTAGCCTATACTGGCTTACTAAAACTGTGCAGCTTGGTTCCTTATGGAGACGCAAGCAAGGGACCCACGTTAATTCAAACCTTTCCACCCATCACTTTTTGGGTTATAGTTTGTCTCCCTGTGTGGGAGGGGGTATGCCCAGACATGGGTCCCTTGCTCGCTGTACCATAGGGAACCAAGCTGCACCTCACTCATGAAGCCCAACAAGGCTGAAACACGTCTGGGGGTTGTTCGCGTTCCAGTGCAGAGGGAACCTGGCCTAGCAGTTCAGGCAGGGCTGCTCCCATTGGTGGCAATATCTGACTGATTTGCATATGGCTGGACCCCTTTTGCAATGGTGCAGATGGGCTATAAAAAAAACAGTGGTGTGAAAGGTTGCCCAGAGCAGTTCCAGTGGTTCAGGTGAATTCAAACCTTTACACCCATCACTTTTTTGGTTATACATGAACATCTTTTGTGGACGTTTCTATAGAAGCATAATTTAGTCACGAATAACATACGATTTAAAAACCTTACGAGCTAATGGATGGTTAAAAACCTTACGAGCTAATGGATGGCATTTACTTTACATAAAAACTTGGCAAACGAAAAACTTCAGTTTTGAACTCTAGTACTTGAACAGGGGATATAGGTGAAAATACCGAATGTTTTACCCCATGCCAAAAACCTTGAATTTAAAACAACAGATTTTAACTATTTTAAATGTTGGGGAGATCCCCCCTCCCTACCATCGCCACATCAAAAAAATATCACAACCCAAGGTTTCTACCTCGCATTAATGGACTGCGATATTGTGTAGTGGTGCCTTGAACAGGCTCCCTAAAGGCAATGGTGTTATGTCAATGTGGCTTTGTGTCCCTTCACTACTCACTGGGATGACCAAATAATTCCATGTCAACAGGAGTCCAGTTCTGGCATTTCATGTAAAAAAAAGTAATGCTTTCTGGGAGTGGTAGTCCTGGACAATTTGAATGTACCTTATTTGGACCCAAGCACCTGATAAGAAAGCCCTGCATTGGGAAAAGTTTGTCCTGGTGACCGGGGGTTATGGCCACACTCTAGGTTTTCACCAGAGGCGTTGCTAGGGAGTGGGGGGCGGGTTAAAGGGGCTATGGCCTGTGGTCTTTTGGTTGTATCCTCGGATAGAACCTGAGGAGCTACAACCAAACGGCTAGCTAGCCCCCAGTCCTGACAGTTCCGACATTAGCATAGCCCCAGGTCTTTTCCAGACCTAGCAACACCCCTGGTTTCACAGTGTTGCCTGCAGAAATAGAACAATTTTGTGCAAACCCTCATATTCGGGAAGTACACGTTTACTTTGCGTCATGTAGCTTTCGTTCTCCTGGTGCTCAATGCTAAATGCTTGTGGTTGGGCCCCTTCGAGATGTCCATTGTTGGAAGTAGGAGCACATTGTGTTTCAGATCACCGTTTCCATGGTTACAATGTTTGATGCTTACATCCACATAGGCTTTGGAGCGAAACACAAACATCACTGCTGTTATTAAAACTTCACCCAATGAAACCAAAAAACAACATTACGACACACGTGTTTTCGCCGGCCAAATTAAGATAACCTTCGCTTCAAATCCCCAAAAGGGAAGTTTCGTGACAGTCATAAATCTCAACTTGCTGAAAGCACAGCTTTGCCAAAACTTCTCAAAATAAAAAAAAAACAAGAAGAAAACACACACTCATAAGTGAGCAGCCATAGAACAGTTTTACACAATTAATGTACAATATGACACAATCAAGATGTCAATGCTTACCTTCCCGGCCAAACGTCCCCTTCCCCTTCAGCGTTCTCTTCTGTTTGGCCCATTCGCAATGCAGAGAAGAAAAAAAAAAAACAAATAACAATTAGAAACAAAATCAGTCTGCGAGTACGAAGCGGATGGACATTGGCAGGCAAATATACTGTACTGGCCGTTCCAGCTCTTGCAGGCCGTGTTGCTATTATTCTGCAGTAAACAGAGATTGGCAAGGGGTTTTCAGCAGGCGGCAGCCCCTCCTAGCAGGCCCCAACGGACTGGGGCAATGGACCACACATTAGCGCGGGCCTGGAGGTACCCTCTTTCTCCTCAAGCCAAACTATTCCCCCACGTTATTGCGAAAAACATGTTTTTGGCACCGGAACAGACTTTCTTTTTTTGTACTTTGGACATCAAATTCGAGAACACATTTATGAGGTTAGGAAACCAAGTAGCAGATTAATCTAAAAAGGGAATTTCAGTGCCAGGAACTTCAGCTGCAGTGAAACTGGATTGGAATATCCGCCCTGTTGCGCAGTTCTTTTGTTGATGTATTTGCCGGGAAGCCTCGATCTTTCCATGCTTCGGTGCTACTTTGAATTCTTGCGGGTGGTAACATGATACCTCATTATACTAGCCACAGCTGCTATGCCCGCAGTGCTATACTGCAACCTTTCCACTGCAGACCTGCACGGATCGCAGGATGCGATCTGATGAAAAGCATTCGAACGTGCACACCCACGCCAAGAGAAGAGCAAGTGCTTCTGGCAACAGGTACAGCCATAGCTGCCCACGTGCGACATATCCCTCTTATTCGACCATTTTAGCCAACCATGCGCTCTGAATGCTATACACTGTAGGCAGAGATTTATAATTTGGAGAAACACAATTTATAATTCCCAGAATCCATTTGGCTTGAAAGTCAAGGCAGGCTTAAGCCACTGATCAGCAAATAGATATTTCCCATCTGTGAAAGGAACAGTGAGCTAAGGTGTGGCTGCGGACTCTCGCGTGGGTACCTTTCCAAAGAACAGGTCAATGGGCCGTGTTCGTTCGCAGAGGGGCGCCTATGGACTAGATTATGATTGTTAAAGGGACTTAGGTTTAGTCACCCTAAGTTTCCTAGGGTCATCTAGATGTGAACCCCTTGCTCACTTTGCTCAGAGAGAGACACAGTTCCACCTCACTGATGAGGCCCAACAAGGCTGAAACACAAGTATGGGGTTGCTGTTGGTACTCTTGTTCAGAAGGGAATTGCCATAGCATTTCGGTGCTGGACTGCCCATATGGGCAGGACAAAGACTGATATGCAAATGGATTTTTCCCCATCTGTGAAAGGTACAGTGAGCTAAAGTGTGGCTGCGGAGTCTCGAGTGGGTACCTTCCCAAAGAACAGGTCAATGGGCCGTTTTTGTTCTCTCAGAGGGGCGCCTATGGACTATGTTTTGTTTGGCCACTTATCAACTGTGTATGATTAGGGAACGCTATTTTGCCTAAAGTTGGACAATATTTTTAAGTTAACATGGGCAACCAAACATAGGACAAAATACATAGGTCAACTGACAAAAAAACCCCAAAAAAACAAAGATACAGGAACAGACTATACTGTATACTACCGCAGAAAAAAGATGCAGTCCTCATTTCTTTAGTGCCACCTTAATGTGTAAAATACTATTAGTCCCAAAATCTTAAGAAAAGTACACATCACAAATAAAACATTGAATCAGAAGGCGTTTGCCTAAAATCACCAACCAATTGCCATACAAAAAGTCGCCAATCCACAAGGCAGCACCCAGTGTTGGCATTCATGATGGAAAAGAGGGATCCCTTACATCTGGGGAGGATTAGAGCCTAGAGGAAATACACAAAGCATCACAAGGTGCCCTCTATATCAGCTTAACGCCCGATATGGATGCCATTGGTTTGACTGATGCTTCCTAGTTCGGATTCTCTCCACTTAAAATGGGAATTTACCCAGAGTCCCATTCATGTTTTTCCATATTTTATCAGTCACCCTATGCTTTTGAGCATTTTGTTTTCATGCGTACTGGGTTTTCAACATCTGTTTGGGCAAGCTATAGACAGCTCATCAAAACACGTTTCAGGAGTTGCTTTTCCTTATTCCAAGCGTGCTAAAATGGTATTTTACCAATTCAATAGCTGTAATATGGTTACTAACCCAAGGATTACAATTTTTGCCAGAATACAGGCACGTGAGTTAGAAAAATAGGGGGAGGGGGCTGTTGGTGTGACCAAAGTGTTCCACTTGGGATGCTGTCAACCTAAAATCGGAACGTACTTAGAGTTCCTTTCCCATTTCACACTTTTGCAGAGATATGAGCTGTGCCCGGCATATTCTATGCAGATCCAGAATGCTCTCTTTCTTTCTCCCTCACTGCCAAGTGTTCATTCGCTAGAACCACCCCACCCGTTGACAGCGGTGCAATCCCGGAAAACACATATCCTGAGGGTGGAGTGTGTGCATGTTTGACAAAAGCAGCTATGGAGGGAAAATAAATTATATTAACAATGTAAATTGGCTCTTTTTAAAATATGACAATGTTAATTTCTAATGATCACTTCTTATTATACCCAAAATATATATTAGAACATCATGCCTCTCTTACAGGGCAAAGCACGTGATCAGAACCTAGATTGACTGCATCAATTGTTTCTGGTAGAGGTTTATCATTCTAAGATAAACAACCCCATACAGTCCTGTTGTAGTCTTTCAAACTGTCCTCATGACAAAGGTGTAAAACAGAAGCGGAACAGTGTCCGGTCAAAGGTTCGAATCCAAAAGGATCGAATGCCATAGGGTTGAATCAATAGGACCTAAAACAAAGGGGTCGATTTTTAAAAAAAAAAATATATATATATATATTTTGGTTTCCGTATAGGATAAAAAAGTGGTTTTTACCACAAAATAGGGGTTTGGGGGACCCCCCCCCAAAAAAAATAAATAAAAAACACCCTTTTGTTTTCGGTCCTTTTGATTCGACCCCAGAGACGTGTTTATGGGAGGGCAAAAGGGGCACTTGCTCTGGGCCCCCACCCTGGAAGGGGCCGTAAGAAGGAGCATTATTAAAAAAAAAGTCAGTTTCCCATAGTCAACAAAATCAGGTATCACACATCAGGATTTTCTATGGTGTGCTGCTCAGGCTAAACCTATTTTCTGTCTGTTGTTTACAAGTACATTTTGTTCTGATCTTTCATCCTGTAATGTTATGTTCAATGTGATATACATAGTTTGTGTGGCACAACACCTGCAGCATGCACACCTTTCTGTGGGGATTATAGTGATCAGGTGCAATAGCCAAAGTTGAAATACATATCGATACATTCGAGTGCCCCGATGGTTCAGAGGATAGCTCAGTGTGTTAAGCACTCATTGCAGAGATATGCGTTCATATACAAGATTACAATACCAAATTCCAGCAATCCCGACGCAGCGTTTCGAATGTATGAAGTGGTTAAGCATGCATGTATATGTACTTTGTTATATAGCACTCGAGGTGTGATCATCACCAGTGTACCTGCACCAGATAGCTGTTGCTATAGAAACTAACATAGCGTCAGTATGGTCAAGGTCTAGAAATTGGTTTGTTTAGATGGGGAGTTGTAAAACCTAGGCAGGCACCTCCAATGATGACAAACTGTTAGAAGTGTTTATGTATCCAAATTCCGGACTGTGGAACCAGAGCGTTCATGATCACATCCTGGCTTTGCCAATAGATGATACAGTGATCTTGGACAAATCTTATATCACTGACAGTACTGCACTGCCTTCTATGAAAAGATTTGCTTCTCACATACTGGTGGCATTGTTTGGCCAATTACCTGATCTTTCCTATCATGTAGGCCATTTGAGTGGAAGGAGTTCTAGACAGAAGAGAGCAGACCAGCCATTGCAGGCTTCTTACAGGCATATTTTAAGGTCTGCTTATGTGACAACAAAACAGTTTACTTTTTTGTACAATTCAAAGGTTTTTCTGCACGTTTTTAATACCATTGCTCAAGCCTGTATTTGGGGTGTATTTAAAGCTTTAAAATACAAAAGAGAAACCTATCTGAAATCTTTTAAGATCACAACCATTAGTATGCTGGTATTTACATACTTTCCTTGATGATGGAGACAAAGCTAGAATCATTCCCATGTTGCATAATATGTTTCTATAACGTTTTGTTGTTTAAAATGTTTCTGTTGGGTTATGTGATTTTCATATTTTCCAAGTCAGTTCTGTAAAATGGGATTATTTTAATTCAGGGTAAAAACTAGAAAAGAAATTGGTAAAGAGCAGAAATTGCAGAGTCGGTACGAATTCCAGCTTCACCTCTTAATCAATGTGTGATCCTGGGTATCTTGTATTTCCTGACCTGTCAAAATTGCAAGTCTCTAAACCTTTCAAAATTGTCAGCCCTTTCATTCTCAGGGTATGATCTTTAAAAAAGACTCATTCATGGTTTCACTGGCTACGTATAGTGCTGTTTCCCCTATAATAATAGTGAGCATTGATATATTACACACCACAGCCACCTGTTTCTTTGCTTTCGCATGGCAACACTGCTTGAAAACCATGTCCCACTTCTAGTCTCAGTCCGTCTGGATAGGGACACGTTCCTGGTATCTTCAAATCATCATCCACTCTCTATGCTATGGTACGTGTAGTTTTATCCTTGCTTCCCATTGGTCACCTGTATCCATGCTTGAGCACTTTTGCTGTCTCCGAGGCAGCTCCTCTGAGTTGCTTGACTATTGTGGATTGTGTGTACCTTTGTCCTAAAATCTGTTTCCTGCAGTTATAGTATGTCTAGTATACCTTCCACGTGGCTGCTATTGATGAAATGTTTGCTGTACCTATCCTAGGAAACAAGTTCCCTCATCGTGGACTGCTAATGTGCCCTTGAAATGCTACTTGTTTATTATCACTCTGATTACAACATGAATGAAGAGGGTAATGTATCTGAAAGGGAGTTTACCATGCTTATTTTGATCTCTGCGAGGCAGCATATCAAGCTATAGGTTGTTATTGTGACATGGGGTGCGGCACACTAGATATTCTATATCCCTTAATTCCTTTGGTCTGTTGCATGGGGGCCCCAGAGGTGTCCGTGCCTCAGGCCCCCAAAGTGCTTAAAATGGCCCTGTTCGACCCTATTGTATTTCGATCCTTTTGATTCGATCCTTTGACCTATAACCAAGCGGAACCAGTGAGGTTTACCAGTGTGCTTTGCAGAACATCAATGAGCGTTTTAGGAACACAAGAATGCACACAGATATTATATTTCCGACGGATAGGTCTGTGATAAAAGGTTTGTATGCTTATATGACTAAGTGCATGATGCACACTGGCCCAAGTGCTCCTTTCATTGTTCACAACGCTCATCCTAACAATAGGTTTGGAACATTGAACTCTATATTAATTCGGACAGCCTTCGGGGATAAGCAGATTCAATGGCTGCAGCACTGGGGTCGAAGTGCTGTCCAGAAATAAGGTTTCCTTTACCGCAGCAGAATTTTAGCCGGGTCACAGGGGAAGGATGAATGTGCGCATGTTCAGTCAGCACATGCGCAGACAGAATTGCATATAGGATGAACATATGGAATTTATAGAACGCAAACCTATCTAGATAAGACCTCTTAAAGCTAACCAAACCCAGTGTATCCCGCCCCACCCTATAGCCCACTACGGCACAGTTCTGATCTGCACTCGTCAACACCACGGTTCCGCATCTGTCTTTCCCTCAATATCACCAAGAACCCCAAACCGCATTTTCTTACAGAACCACGCACAGCAAGGCCAACCTTACTTGTGGAATATGACCACTTACTTCTAGTAAGTTGGCGGCCTCTAGACAAGAGGAGAATCTGCAATATTTTGACCCGTAGGAAGGAATTTTGTATATATATGTGATGCAGCATAGGTTTGAGGGACTGTAGGCTAGGAGGGGTATATCATGTAATTTTATGAGGATCGGGGTAGCATAATAATCTTCAATCCTATGATGAGACAGGCTGCTGCCGGCTGAATATATTTTAAGCGTGGCTACGGTGGAAGTCGAAACAATGGCAAGTAGAGGTTTGCTCACATCCAAGGGGAAAAGGACCAGGGCTTAATGAATGTTCCAAGGCCTCTGGCAGACATTTCTTGATAGGTTCATTTTTGTAAAATGTATCTGCTGAGAGTTAATCCATGTTTTGAAGTTTGTGGATTATAGATATGCTGCTTTAAGCAATTACATTTTTTAAGAAATCAACCATTTCATAGCCTTCTTGATCCTACATGTTTTGCAACAGCAAGCACATCTGACATATGATACTACAGTACTTTGTGTGTAAGAACAAGATCCTTGCTCTTAAACCATGTGTGGTAAGAGGACCTAAACATTTTTGGCTCAAAAATCTGCTTAAGCATTCTATGCAAGATGTGGCTATAATAGGATTCATCCAAAGCTTTTAAAGAGCCCACCCATAAGGATCAACACATAGTGTTCCAGTTTTACACACATCACTCCAACAGTTACCAATATTCAACACCAACCATAAATTGATTACATTTGTTTACAGTTGGTTTCTGCCAGCCTATTGCAACCGAATGTGTAAGAATTGGTTACAACTGGCCTATTGATTGCTGTAAGGAATTGGCATCTGGCTAGGGTGTAGAAGCCGTGTTTTTTTAATCTGTATTAATTCAGAGAATATTGTGGGCAATTCCATTTAAGGAAGGAAAATCTGCTGCTCACATTTCCCTTTCATAAGGCCCATGCCAAAAGCATGGGGTACACTTGTGCCGTTCTGAATCAGTACCCTGCTGTCCAGTGGCCTGGAAGAGGTTCAGGAGTCACAGGTACCATCTTCACATCTGCAGTGACAACCAAGTCCCTGCAGTGCCTGGGCTACATTTAAGATATGAACCACTTTTCCACAAAAATTACTTAACTATTAGATTGCTATCCTGGAGGTACGTTAAACTGTAAACATAAGCCATACCCTAGTTTGAGGTATGGTGCATAGCATCTTTCCTAACTATACAAGCCACATCAATTTCATGTCACACGTCTCAGCCCTACGATCCTAGTTCAGCTGTGGAAGAGTTATGTATATTCCCCCCAGCCATGCGGCCTCTGCTGCTTCCAGCAGGACTGTTGCTGTGGGTGTTGCCAATCTTTGATCATTTATGAGAACAGGTTACACCTTCTACAGGAAGCCAACCACTCTACAAAAGGATTTCCAGGGAACAGAAATCCAAGGGAACACCATTCACAAAAGTACTACCCACCCTCCCCAAGGGTGCTGCATACCAAAAGGGCCTTTGATGCTATTGCCAATGGTAGTCGGCAGGGTTAGTGTGGAAGGACGGAGCTAAGTCCAGCTGAAGGAAAGTTCCACCATCTTGATTTCAACCTTTCTCTCTCTTACCTCCTGTCCCCGCCACTTCCAAAAAACATTTAAAGCTGTGGGTGTGATATCAGAAGGCAAAGTCTAAATTATTCCAAGAACAGGTATTTAACCTTTAAAGCAGGCTTGGTGTTGTCCAATCACCTGTAGACTTTTGTCTTTAAAAGAAGGCGGTCTTACACTCATTTTCTGAATGATCTCTGGACTTAAGCCATAAAGAAGATTTCGTTATGGACCCTGTTGGAAGACCAGTCCTTTCCAAAGTGATCCAGTTGTGCAGTGAAGATAGTTAATCCAAGGCAGAGACAAGCTGCGTCCCGCAACCATCCAAATGGCACATTTGCGGTCAACCGCTGCTGGAGCAAGACTCCCTCTCTTCCAGCCACACTGGTACCCAGGACCTCACTGTGCTGAAGGACTCCTGCAGATGTGTGCCAACCTCCTCATGTTTGGGAGCCCGGGAAAAGGAATAACCCTGCCCCAGAGACCCTGGAGTGGGACTCACAGCTCCCAAGAGCCAAAGCAGCCAGGATTCCTACCATTTCACTGTGGAACTGCTACAAATCATGATTTGAGCCCATTTGACCCCGTTTTAACCAACAAGACCCCCCCCAGAGATTCCTTGGGCAATCAGTGATCCAAGCCTGCTGTTCCGTACGTTCAAACCCGTTCACCGCCATTTTGCGTCGTATGAAAGCACATTGCTGCCTTGGCTTGAATAAAGAATCATTGCTGCATCTGCACACCTCAAAACGGCAGTTCGAGTTTCAGCTGCTTCATCGCCAATCAATTGCACAAATATAGGAGTCCTAACCAACAAAATTCATATCCTAAACAACATTTACAATTTCAACATAGAACAAAACTATAATGGGCCAAAGACAACGCAATATTTGTTTTTGTAATATTCTTTTTGAAAATAACACATACATTCAACCAACAACAACAATTAATTCGGCACACCACACATACCTAACCCACCACACAACCAAATCTCTAGGCATACATCCGCAATCAAACCCCAAGCGTCAAACACAAAGCACTCTCTCCTCGCATACACGGATAATAAACATTACAACAAGCCATATATTAGGGCGGGTGGCACAACCAGTTCCCACCGAGCACTGATTTGACTAATACTGTGTGCCACTACTCTGTACTACATGGAAACAATATTTTAACAGCTACATAAACTGAATTACAAAAACACAAAACCTTTTTCAAAAACTTCTCTTTTTATATAGCATGTGCTGCAATCAACAACTGCCAACTATAGTTTCGGCTCTATGGGTTAACTAATTATTTGCAATAACCCAGCCTTCTTCAGGGCACATAACCATCCGGTGGATTAGATGTTATGTATTCCTCTGACCCCCAATATTACGCAAGAAAATGGTGGGGGCTCAACTGCTGCTTGTCGAAGTCAGACTGCCCAATCAGTCAGATACCTGCCAGCTTTGGGATCGGATCAAATTACTCATGGGCTATATATCCTATCTCATGCAGCCAGGGGCTATGAGGAGACAGGAGTGTCTGAATTTCTCCTCATCTAGAGATCATATATGCACACAGCAAAAAAACATTGCAATTCCGTCAGGTTGTCAGTCAGTTTCCAGGGCAACCAATAACTTTGCCACGCCACCTTCCATTTACTAAAATATCAAGGCACGGACACACACACCCAGCTGCCTCTTCATCGCCAATCAACTCGACGATCGAGCCAACCCTGTTGTTCTTCCCGAACTGAGCCCTTCAAGCACTGCATCAAGTCGGCTCTTCCCGCATATCCCGATCTCAGCCCTTCTGCCACTCTTAACCATTAAACCAAACCTGATGCGGTCCATGAACTGCATCGCTCGAGTAACGCTTTGAATTGCAGCATCCTTTAGTTCAACAACTGCTTGCAGCTGGAATACCACCACTGCTCCACTTCGAACCGAATCAAACCACCCCAAAAATCCTAGTTTGCCATTATCAAACCGGCAAGACACTGCAAAGGTATTATTGCCAGATAACTGCTACTTCTCTCCCCTCCCCCAGTCCGCATTGGACCCTAGAGACTGGCTAGGTCACTTTAATCCCTTTTTGCAATTCAAGAACGTATAGTTTTGAAAATGGTGGGTTTTGTTGCCTTTTCTCCCGTCTCAATAACCAGAGTGCCACATCTGGCTATCTTGCATATTCTGTGTTCTTTCTACATGGTGGGTTTTTGTAGCTTTTTTCATTTAGTTATTAATGCATATAGCGTGTTTAATTAAAGTATATTTGTATAGAACCTTGGACATTCTTTTATTTTCAACTGTTGTACTTCACTCTTAATTTGTCATATTCACACAATTCTGGAGAGTATAGACTTCTCTCGGCCCATGTTACCACAAAAGTTGAAGGAGGTATACTCTTAACTGTGCTTGTTTTAATGTTATAAATGGGCTCACTCTGGCTTTGTAGAAGCGTGAGGGCTCAGTACTCCTAGAGTACAGAAGTACATTTTTCACAATTGCACAGGAAGGTAAACATTGCCTGCCTGTGGTTTCTCTGGCCTATCCAACCATCATCTCTCCTGTTTAGTATACTGCGATGCCTGCAACCTAAGTTTAAGAAATTAGTAAATGTGGCTTATGGCGTTGGAGGGAACGTGACAATTAACAAAACCCAAAGGGTGGGAATCTCAATTATTACTGGCACCTTGAGGTAGAACAGTGGTGGTTCCAGGAAGAATACCAAGAAAAACTGGTGAGGGCGAGACTTGAGCTATAAGTATTAAATTATTATTTTATTTCATTCTGATTTCGATATAAAAAATAGTGGTAGATAAACATTTTTTTAATTATTAGTTCATTAAAAAACATCATAAAGTCATACATTCATTTGTACCATTCAATCCTAAAACAATCCATAATTTTAAGAACTTGGACATTTTCCAATTATCTTAGACTGTATCTCTAACAGTTGTTCACTCAAAAAACATTATCGACTATAGGTACCCCAACTCATAGATATTTTGTTAATAAAGGGCTTCCAGGTTAACAATAGTTTTGACACGACAATGTCTGGTAAAGATCTTCCGGACAGAGTGTGTGTGTCTTCTTCAGGATAGGTGACCATTTATGAATTCTAAAAACAAACAAATAACATACTATTAAAATATAGGCTCATGTCTCTTCTCACCATGTTTTTCAAGCAATTGAACAGTTTTAATCAAATAAGGTGAGCGACCTGCATTTTCTGACTCTTACCCTTATGTTCAAAAAAATGTAAAAAATGTGTAAGGACCACCGTTGCATTCGGTCCATGTACCTACAATGTACATATGTCTGACAATGGTGTATAAATCCCTGTCTAGCTCTAGTTTGCAAAACAATGTATGATACCCAGACCACACAACCTAACCGCTTAATAACTTTAGTGGATTGGTGGGCAAATAAAAAACACAGGTCTTCAAAAGAAATTTCTAGAAAAAACCTTTTATTATTAAAAGGTTTTTCAAAGGTTTTCGGTGCCGCCCCTTCTGTCACCCACTCTCACAATAGCGTGATTCAGTCATTCCTTTTAGAAAAATATCAAACAGTATCAAGTGCATAGCATCATACCTGTAGCAACAGATATTCAAAGAATTCAATTCCGAAATGGATCTTATTGTCAATTGACTTCGGAAATTCATTTGTCGTTGTCTTCAACAGAGCGGAAGGAAGCTATTATAGAACAAACAACGAACCTAATTTAAATAAAAAATGGTGTATAGCCATTGAGCATAAGTGATTTTATCCAAATGTGATGAAATTAGAAGGCCCTAAGTTCCATTCGCAATATCAGACACCACGATTACAAATATAAAAGAGAAATTGGAAATTATTGAAAATCAAGTGGTTGAGTTTATCAAAAATACGACTGCCAAAAAAATGGAAAAACTCATTAAAGATGTTAAAAAATGTTCCAAAGAAATGGCATATCCCTATCTAAATGCAGATTACCAGGGCCCTACGTACTGGAGAGACCCGGATAACAATACACCAGGGACTCCCAATCGTAAAAAGGTTACTTTTTCAGACACATCGTCTGATGACAGCGATGGCAATCAAAGAGGCAGAAGAGGTAATCAATGAAATTACAGACAAAGGAACAGAGGTTGCCAAAGTGGAGGCAGGGGAGGATGACAGAACACCTTTTTCCAATATCCACCTTAATTTTACCAACAGGTTTTGTTCCGCCGGGACAGATACAGCCTTATCCCCCTCAGGAACTCCCTTTTCCTTCACAACAAATAGGGCCCCCACCATTAGGAAATCTGTTTGAGACAAGAAGGAGGGTGTACAGAAAATAAATGTTCCCTCTGCTGTCTATAATTTATTGGACAAGACATTGACATCTAAAGAGATCTCCATCCTATAAAAGTGATTCTCGTTCATCCCCCTGAATAATCCCAGCAAAATGGATGTGGAAACTGAACTACCTTCTTTCGCAAAATTAGGTTAAACAATTATTTTGGCATTGAACAGAAGGGACCTTCTGGAGCTATACCCAACGCACCTTTTAAACCGCCATCCAAATTCACCCCCACTTCTAATATGATTTCGAAGGAGACAGTCATATTTGAAAAAGCAGTCTTAGGGGATCTCAACTCGAACTGTGAAGGGAAAGATAGAGCTAAACCTTCCAAACAATGTTTTAACTTCTGAAAAGAAGATTGGGCAAGTTAAAAAAATGTAAAAACGGATAGATCGGTTGTGATAAAAAAGGCAGACAAGGGTAGTGGAGTAGTTGTTTGGGATGCGGTTTGGTATGATCATGAAGTCATGAAACAACTCAATAACAAGGAAGTTTATGTCCAACTACAAGGGAATCCCATGCACACAATTTTGAAAGAAATACAAAGGTTGGGTAAACATGCTTTAGAGAGGGAAATTATTACTCAAAAGGAATTTAATTTCATTACTCCTAGTAACACCAGGACCCCCTTGATCTACATGTTACCTAAAATAAATAAAAACTTGAGTGAACCTCCGGGCCGATCCATTGTGTCCCTTAGTGGATCAATCCTAGAACCTGTTGGACAACATTTGGATTTATTTTCTAAAACCTCTGGCAAAAAAACACTCCTAAATATCTGTCTGATACCACTGACGTCATCCGAATGGTAGAATTATTTCCTTTTGATATAGATAACGATATCCTAATAACTTTAGATGTAGAGTCGTTATCTTCGAATAACCCACAGGCAGACACATTAGGGATTATGAAAAGATTCTTTCAAACAAGAATTGACACTAGTTCGGTCCCAAGTGAATTTTTGGTAGAACCCTTGGAAATTGCGCTGACCAAAAATGTCTTTAGATTTAAGAACATGTACTTTATGCAAACAAAAGGAACGGCCACGGGGGCAGCTTTTGCCCCAGTTATGCCACATTGTACATGGGGGATTTCAAAGAATGCAATATATTGGCTGAAACCAATCCCTTCAAACCTGCCGTTAAACTATACAAAAGGTATATTGATTGTATACTAATTATTTGGGACAGCTCAAAAGGAGACCACAATGCATTCTTCCAATAGATTAATAATTTTAACCCTAACCTCAAATTCACTTTACAAACAAGTAATAATGAGATTCCCTTTCTAGATCTTCTGATCAAAGTGGTGGAAAAAGATGTGCTTGTGGTGGACCTTTTCAGAAAGGAATCTGATAGAAATACCATATTGCATCGCCAAAGTTTTCATGCACAGTCTATGAAGTCTAACCTCCCTTATGGGCAGTTTGTAAGGGCACGGAGAAACTGCTCAAGGGTGGAAGATTTCACTAAGCAAGCGGCTATTATTGAAGAAAGACTGAAAGACAAAGGTTACCCTAACAAACTATTAAAACATCAAAAAAACTAGCAAGAGATCGGCATAGAGAGGTTCTTTTGAAAAAAGAAGAAAATTGGGTGAAGACCAATTGGTTTGTGCCCTCACATATAACACACAGTACAATAGAATCAGGAAAATTATCTCTAATCATTGGCATCTACTCAGGCTGAAAATTCCGGCCTTACCCAAACCGATCTATGCCTTTAAAAAGGGCAGGAACATTAAAGATTGGGTTTCAAGAGCTGACAGAAATCAGGCACAAGAAAAACAAACAACGATCACATCCACCTGGGGAATGCCACCAGTGGTAGAACATTACCCTTGTGGTAACTTTTGCTGTTGCGATTTTGCATGCACTTCACCCATTTCCAATATTAACATTCATGAAAGAAATTGGATAATAAGGCATCATACCACCTGCCTTAGTGCAAACGCAATATATGTGATAATATGCCAGTGTAAAAAAGCATATATAGGTAAGACCTCGCAGGTGGTTAAATTACGAATAGGTGAGCACAAATCTAAAATCAGAACTAGACAATTGAAAGCTCCTTTGGTCACTCATTTTTTGGAATCCAATCACAGCCAAGACGATTTCAAATGGTGGGCTTTGGAAAAGGTCTATGGCACAGATGCTGCTAACACAGCGATCTGTCTGTCACAAAGAGAACAGTGGTGGCTGTACCACACACAGAGTTTTGTCAAAGGCCTTAATGAGCAAGAGGAATGGAATCAATATTCCAAATGATCTTCTCTTTGTGTTCATTTTCTAGTAGGAACACTGGGGTGGTATCACATGGCTGCTTAATGGTCCTTGTTTCCCTGCCGGTGGGGGCCATTAGCACTGGTCATATAACAGTAAATTTAGTTTGTCTTATTTATCCTTTGAATAACATGTGAACATTTGAGTTACAGTAAATAATACTTTTTAAGAAGGAAGACAGGTTCCTTTGCTGTTGCCCATATACAGCTTTGGGCTTAGACGTAGGCAACATTTAAATGACAGGTATCTCAAGTGAAAAAGTTTTGCAGTGTTTTCCCTCTGAGGGTGGCTCCCTAAAAGCATGTTATTTCAGGTAGAGTCTTGCCTTTTTGAATTTTATTTTACGACGCCTCATTCGAAGCACTGTTATAATAGACCTAATCCGATGCGGTTTAGATGGGCTACCGATCAGGTTTCATTGTCCTTTTTCAGTGCTCATTACCTTTGAAGCTCTGAAATAAAAGGCCGACTTCGAGCTTTCTTTTCTTCGTTCTTCCGGATTACATGTACTTCCGGTTTTCGTCTTTCAACCACACGCACACACGGCGAAAATGGAGCAGGACCTAAATTGAAGGTAAGCGCACATTAGATCAAACAGCGCTCTGACAAATTTGTTCACCTGAAAGATTTTATTTCGCGGCTTCACGCTAATTTCAACACTATTGTCCTCCATGTATTTCTGTAGGACAAAAAAAGGGGGGGGGGGAAACAGCGCCTTGCAGGAATATATCTACCGCTCTGGTCAACTGCTGTGGACACAGAGGCGGCCATTATACCCGCAACGAGAACTCTATAGGTGAGAGAATCATCTTCTTTATATACAAACATAAGGCTCTAAGGCAATAGGCAGTAGATACTTTAGTCTGAGGTTGTCGTGTTTGTTTATTACAGAGTGTTTCAGTCAAGGCTAATTCGAACACAGTCTCTTTGATATTGCGAATGGAACTTGCAGCCTTCTAATTTCATCACATTTGGATAATATCACTTATGCTCAACGGCTATACACAATTTTTTATTTAAATTAGGTTCATTGTTTTTTCTATAATAGCTTCCTTCAGCTCTGTTGAAGACAATGACAAATTAATTTCCGAAGTCAATTATTAATAAGATCCATTTCGGAATTTAATTCATTGAATATCTGTTGCTACAGGTATGATGCTATGCACTTGATACCGTTTGATATTTTTCTAAAAAGGAATGACTGAATCACGCTATGGTGAGAGTGGGTGACAGAAGGGGCGGCACTGAAAAACTCTGAAAAACCTTTTAATGATAACGGTTTTTTTCTAGAAATTTCTTTTGAAGACCTGTGTTTTTTTATTTGCCCACTAATCCGCTAAAGTTATTAAGGGGTTTGGTTGGGTGGTCTGGGTATCATACATTGTTTTGCAAAACTAGAGCAAGACAGGGATTTATACACCATTGTCAGACATATGTACTTTGTAGGTACATGGACCGAATGCAAAGGTGGTCCTTACAAATTTTCTAAAAGTTTTGAACATTAGGGTAAGAGTCAGACAATGCAGGTCGCTCACCTTATTTGATTAAAACTGTTCAATTGCTTGATAAACTTGGTGAGAAGAGACATGAGCCTGTATTTTAATAGTATATTATTTGTTTGTTTTTAGAATTCATAAATGTTCACCTATCCTGAAGAAGACACACACACACTCTGTCCAGAAGATCTTTACCAGACATTGTCGTGTCAAAACTATTGTTAACCTGGAAGCCCTTTATTAACAGAAGATCTATGAGTTGGGGCACCTATAGTCGATAATGTTTTTTGAGTGAACAACTGTTAGAGATACAGTCTAAGATAATTGGAAAATGTCTAAGTTCTTAAAATTTTGGATTGTTTTAGGATTGAATGGTACAAATTAATGTATGACTTTATGATGTTTTATATTGAACTAATAATTAAAAAATGCTTATCTACCACTATGTTTATATCTAAATCAGAATGAAATAAAAATAATGATTTAATACTTGTAGCTCACGTCTCGCCCTCACCAGTTTTTCTTGGTATCCTTCCTGGCACCACCACTGTTCTATGGGGACGTGACAATTTGTAACGCTCACCTGATTCCCGCAGAGGCGCCGGTCTTGACTGGGTGAATGCCGTATCTTCAAAGGTGATGTGTAACACACGGTTGGTTCTTTGGGCTGGACCTCTGTGCACTGTATGTCTGACTCGAAGAGTAAGATGTCTGCAGATAGAAAATATGGGATTAATGAACTGGGGTTATTGGGTGCCTCTCTCCTCTTCCCTTTCTCTTTTCCTGTAGAACCCCAAAGGTTAACACCCTCACCTTAGGTAAGTGAACGCTGAGCTCTCCATCTGCCTCGGGGCAGGGTGCCGTAACCAGTTTCTTCACTGGATAAGGGTGCAGGCCTCTTGACCTCAGAGGACTGCTGTCCGTCGTTAACTGCACGAACGGTAAGTTCTGGGCACTTCAAATGTCTTAAAAGTCTTTTGTAATGATATCTCTTGTTTTGCAGGGTTCCGGCGATGGCGGATGGCGGGCTGATGAGAGTTGAGGATCGAACCCGCGTGAGGAATAGAAGCGCCTGGAAGCACGTAAGTAAGCGCTTGTAGCCTGCTTCACGATGCGCAGTAACTGTCCCTTTTATCTTGCAGGTACAAGTTCGGAGCTTTAGAGAAGCTGAAGGGTGCTGGAATACCCACTGGATTCGGGGTGGAAGGAGTAATGGCACGTGAGTAATAAAGTTGCCCAATGTCTTTAAACGCACATTCTTTTGTCTTTCAGATGCGGGATGCAGTGCGAAGACCTCCGGAGCATGCGAAGAGTAGGTAAGCCTTTGTCTTTCAGATGCCGGAATGCAGCGCGAGGCATTGGTGACAGCCGATGGACCAGGTAAGAGATGCGCTGCCACTGAAGACCGTAGTGCTAACCTGTTCTTTCTTTGTCTTTACAGGTGCTGCTGAAGACTTGATTCCAGGATGGTAAGCCTTTGTTCCCTTAGGCCCAGGATCAGAAGCAGAAGACACAATGAGCGTTCTGCTGCAGAGAATGCAGAATAACGCAAAGCAAGATTCATCCATCGGGTGTGGTTTAAATAGCCTCCTGTAGTGCTTAGGTGTCTCCTTCCACAGCCACGCCTAGGTAAGAAAAGAGTTCCTGCTTTCCAGAAGAGTGCCAGTGTTCTGAACCTAGGGAGTGGCTCCTGCCCCACCCAACAGGAAAAGTAGTCCCAAACAGAAGAGGATCAGGGGTTCAACTGGCAGGTAAGTAAGCAGCATGGTCTGCTGCAGGTAAGTCCACCCAAGCATTATGAGCCCGGCGCTTCCAGCGCTGGGACTGGGCATCTTTATGAGCCTGGTGCCACTGGCGCCAGGACAGGGTCCAAAAGGTCCCAATTGGGACTGGCTGGCACTCGGAACCGGGGTTATGGGTCTGCTTCCAAGGGAGTCGGGCAAGTCCTGATCTTTTGGAAGCAGAGATCATGACAGCACCCCTCCCTCAAGGCCCCTCCCAAACCGGGCTTCTCCGGGGGTTTGGGCTTGTTAGGAAATGTTCGATGAAATCTTTTGATTAGACGAGGCGCGTGGACATATTCTGCAGGTTCCCAGGATCTTTCTTGGGGACCGTAGCCTTTCCAGTCAATCAGGTAAAATATTTAGATTTGGAGATCTTGGAATCCAGGATGCTTTTGACTTCAAACTCGAGTTCTCCATCAACTAGAATAGGTTTTGGAGATGTAGTTGGTCGGGTTTGAGGTTGCACGGGTTTTAATAGAGAGACGTGGAAGACCGGATGTATCTTCATGTGAGGGGGCAAGTCCAACTTGACCGCTACTGGATTTACTATGGTAGTGATGGAATAGGGACCAAGGTATCTTGGGTTGAATGTGCGTGGTCCTTTTAGAGGTAGATATTTGGTGGATAACCAGACTTGATCTCCTACTTGATATTGGGGGGCTTCCTTCCGATGTTGGTCTGCTCCTTTCTTGTATTGTTCTTTAGCCCTTTGAAGGTGAGAAACGGCTTCCTTAAAGGCTTGGGTGATTGTAGAATGCAGGTGGTCTACTGCTGGTGTTCCAAGATCTTGGAGTGGATCCAACTCCGAGGTTCGAGGGTGACTACCGTATAAAAGAAAAAACGGGGTCTTCCCAGTTCCCGAGTGGACAGAGTTATTGTAGGCATATTCGGCTATCCAAAGGATATTTTTCCAAGTTTTTTCAGTTTGTTGTAGCATGCAGCGCAAATACTGTTCCAGAGTTTGATTGGTCCTCTCGGTTTGTCCGTCGGTTTGAGGGTGGTGGCTGGTCGAAAGTCTCACATCAATTTGAGCCGACCGACAGCAACTTCGCCAAAAATGAGAAATAAATTGACTACCTCGATCCGAAATTAGAACTGAAGGAAAACCGTGCAGTCAGACGATGTTTTCGAGAAATTCTTAGGCCAGAGTTGCTGCTGTTGGTAAGCCTTTGAGTGGAATGAAATGCGCCATCTTGGAGAATAGGTCCACGATTACTAGGATCGTATTGTATCCGGAGCATGGAGGTAGATCCGTGATGAAGTCCATAGAAAGCGTATGCCAAGGGCGAGGCGGGATGTCAATAGGGCGTAAGAGGCCGGCTGGTTTTTCCTTTTGACTCTTGTTTTGAGCGCATACTCCACAGGACATTATAAAGTCTCTGATATCTTTTTTCCAAGACGGCCACCAGAAGTAGCGCTTGATCTTTTCCGAGGTCTTGGTCATACCGGGATGTCCTTCCATTAAAGAATCGTGATAACAAGAGATTACCTTTTTCTGTAAATCTGTGCTGGGCAGGTATAACCATTCTTGGAAATATAATAGGTTGTCCTTCACCGTAACGTCCTTTCCCTGCAGATGCCAATTCTGTATGTCTGCTGGAGTTACCAGTAGCCTGGCTTTATCCTTAACTTCCTCTATGGATTGTGTGGCGATTACACCTAGAATTCTTTGTTCGGGAATGATAGGTACAGGTTTAGGATTGATCAAATGTTCTTCCACTCCCATCTGAGAAAGGGCATCAGCTTTACCGTTTTTTGTACCAGGTCGATAGGTAATTATGAAGTCAAACTCGGCAAAGAATAGTGCCCAACGGAGTTGCCTAGAGGATTGAGCTTTTGCGGTTTTCAAATATTGCAGGTTTCGGTGATCTGTAATCACAGTAACGGTGTGTCGGGCCCCCAGAAGATAATGCCGCCAAGCCTTAAAGGCAGACTTGATAGCTAGAAGTTCCTTATCAGTAATAGTGTAATTGATTTCAGGAGGTGAGAATTTGCGGGACCAAAATGCCACGGGATGCAACTGATTGGTTACTGGGTCCTTTTGTGATAGAACTGCCCCCATGGCAAAGGCTCAAAGCATCAGTTTCAACGATGTAGGGGAGTTCTGGGCGAGGATGTTTTAAGATCGGTGCAGAGATAAATCTAGTCTTCAAATTCTGGAAAGCTTGTTCCGCCTCGGTAGACCATTCAAAACGTTTGTTTTTCTTTAACAAGGCGGGGATGGACTATTCGAGAGAATTTGGGGATAAACCTGCGGTAAAAGTTAGCGAAGCCTAACATGCTTTGAACACCTTTTACGGAGGATGGCGATGGCCATTTGAGAATTGCATCGACCTTCTTTGAATCCATACGCACTCCGCTAGGTGATAATATGAATCCCAAGAATTCAACTTCAGTCACGTTGAAAACACATTTTTCCAACTTAGCGAAAAGTTTGTGTTGACGCAATCTCTCGAGGACCATTTTCACGTGTTTCCGATGTTCAGTTTCCGATGAAGAATAAACGAGGATGTCGTCAATGTAAACAACAACACACACATCTATGAGCTCTCTGAGGACATCGTTCATAAAATATTGAAAGGCGGCCGGGGCATTGCAAAGTCCGAAGGGCATGACCTGATATTCAAATAGCCCATACTTGGTGCGGAAGGCCGTCTTCCATTCATCACCGTCTTTTACTCGTACCAAGTGGTAGGCTCCTCTAAGATCCAGCTTTGTATATATGCATGCTTTTCTGACTTGGTCCAGGAGTTCAGGGATCAAAGGTAACGGATATCTATTCTTAACGGTGATCTGGTTCAGGGCGCGATAATCTATACAAGTTCTAAGGTCCCCTTCTTTTTTTTGGAACGAAGAACAAAGCTGAGGAAGCAGGGGACTTGGAAGGACGAATAAACCCATTCGCTAGGTATTGATCCAGGTATTGTCGGAGGTGAAGATTCTCAGGCTCGGTGAGGGCATAAATTCTACTACAAGGAGGAGTAGATCCAGGTATCAGGTCTATCTGGCAGTCATAAGACCTATGAGGAGGTAGAGAGTTAGCCTGATCCTTCCGGAAAACATCTTGGAATTCTAGGTATTCAGGAGGTAACTGAGGAGCCTCCGAGGAAATTTCTGCCAGTGCAACACCAGGTCGAGGGTGACAAGTAGAGACACATTCTGGAAACTGAACCGTTCTTGCTCGCCAATCGATCTGAGGATTGTGCTTCTCTAACCAAGGAATTCCTTGAATAATCTGGAACTGAGGGGCCTTGATCACATCGAACACGATCTTCTCATGGTGTCCATCTTGACTTACTAGCGTCACTTCTTGGGTGGTATGCGTTACTGGTCCGGAGGCTATCTCCGTACCATCCACCGTAGTAATGACGTCCTTTACAGCCTTTGGACAAAGAGTCAGATTCATCCTCAAAACCATTTGATGATCCACATAATTGCCGATGGCACCGCTTCAATCGCATGTAATCGATCCGGATGTTCAGGGCTAATGAGGACCATAGGTATCACGAAATGCGAGGTCACGGAACTGGTTTTAACGCTCGGCAAGAGGACCTCTATTATTGTCGGGCGAGGTTGTTTCCCTGCTCAGAGTTTGTGACCCTGGTAACTGCAGCTCCTACTGCCTTCTTGGCTGGTTTCACCGGACAGTCTCGAAGAAAGTGCCCCGAGTTTCCGCAATAGAGGCATAATTGCAGCCTTTTTCTCCTTTCCCGCTCCTTTTGTGTTAGTGGTCCTTTCAGGCCCCCTATTTGCATGGGTTCCCCGGAGTCTACTCCTTTGGTAGGAGTTGGTGGTTTGGAAAATACTCGAGCATCAAACTTGGAACGATCGGCCTTCCTGTTCTGCAGTCTGTGGTCAATTTGAACGACTAAGTCAATACAGTCCGAACAGTCTTGCGGGGGATTCACTACTTGGGCTAACACATCTTTGAGCTCTCCACGTAGACCTCTATAAAACAGCGTAATCCTTTTGTCCTCAGGCCATCGAGTTTCCACTATCAGTCTGTTGAAAGACGCAATATAAGCCAAAAGGTCTTGATTACCCTGTCGCAATGAAAGGAGCTCATTGTCCAAGGCCTGCCCCTGTGAATGTCTTGCAAACAGTTTTTCCATACTGAGCTGAAAAGCTTGAAAATCATGGAGAACCGGATCATCTTGATTAACTAGAGGGATTGACCAGTCTGCCGCATTGCCACTAAGGTACGAAAGCACGAAAGCTACCCTGGCTTGATCAGTTGGAAAGGCTGCTGGCCGGCATAAGAAGTGCAACCGGCACTGATTAATAAATACTGCAAACCTCTTTGGGTCACCAGAAAATCGTTCGGGCGGAGCCAGAGGTACATTCCCAGGTAGGTTGATCTGCACTGGGTTCGTAGAGGATGTTGAAGGAAGATTTGCCCCTGATGCGGGTAACGGAGTTTGTCCGGCTTGTGACTGTAGCAATTGTCTAGCGAGATCGTCTGTTCGCTCCTTGGAAATAATCAGTTCCCTTCTTAGAGCATTCGTTTCCTGACGGGCTGCATGCACTTCTGCTCTTAGTTCCCCAAGTAACTGGGCTAGCTGGTCGGTATCCGAGGTTTCCATAGCGCCTGGGTGGGAGTTTTGCGATAGGCTTTGCGTTCTGTAACGCTCACCCGATTCCCGCAGAGGCGCCGGTCTTGACTGGGTGAATGCCGTATCTTCAAAGGTGATGTGTAACACACGGTTGGTTCTTTGGGCTGGACCTCTGTGCACTGTATGTCTGACTCGAAGAGTAAGATGTCTGCAGATAGAAAATATGGGATTAATGAACTGGGGTTATTGGGTGCCTCTCTCCTCTTCCCTTTCTCTTCTCCTGTAGAACCCCAAAGGTTAACACCCTCACCTTAGGTAAGTGAACGCCGAGCTCTCCATCTGCCTCGGGGCAGGGTGCCGTAACCAGTTTCTTCACTGGATAAGGGTGCAGGCCTCTTGACCTCAGAGGACTGCTGTCCGTCGTTAACTGCACGAACGGTAAGTTCTGGGCACTACAAATGTCTTAAAGTCTTTTGTAATGATATCACTTGTTTTGCAGGGTTCCGGCGATGGCGGATGGCGGGCTGATGAGAGTTGAGGATCGAACCCGCGTGAGGAATAGAAGCGCCTGGAAGCACGTAAGTAAGCGCTTGTAGCCTGCTTCACGATGCGCACTAACTGTCCCTTTTATCTTGCAGGTACAAGTTCGGAGCTTTAGAGAAGCTGAAGGGTGCTGGAATACCCACTGGATTCGGCGTGGGAAGGAGTAATGGCACGTGGGTAATAAAGTTGCCCAATGTCTTTAAACGCACCTTCTTTTGTCTTTCAGATGCGGGATGCAGCGCCGAAGGCCTCCGGAGCGTGCGAAGAGCTGGTAAGCTTTTGTCTTTCAGATGCCGGAATGCAGTGCGAAGACCTTCGGAGCATGCAAAGAGTAGGTAAGCCTTTGTCTTTCAGATGCCGGAATGCAGCGCGAGGCGTTGGTGACAGCCGATGGACCAGGTAAGAGATGCGCTGCCACTGAAGACCGTAGTGCTAACCTGTTCTTTCTTTGTCTTTACAGGTGCTGCTGAAGACTGGATTCCAGGATGGGAAGCCTTTGTTCCCTTAGGCCCAGGATCAGAAGCAGAAGACACAATGAGCGTTCTGCTGCAGAGAATGCAGAATAACGCAAAGCAAGATTCATCCATCGGGTGTGGTTTAAATAGCCTCCTGTAGTGCTTAGGTGTCTCCTTCCACAGCCACGCCTAGGTAAGAAAAGAGTTCCTGCTTTCCAGAAGAGTTCCAGTGTTCTGAACCTAGGGAGTGGCTCCTGCCCCACCCAACAGGAAAAGTAGTCCCAAACAGAAGAGGATCAGGGGTTCAACTGGCAGGTAAGTAAGCAGCATGGTCTGCTGCAGGTAAGTCCACCCAAGCATTATGAGCCCGGCGCTTCCAGCGCTGGGACTGGGCATCTTTATGAGCCTGGTGCCACTGGCGCCAGGACAGGGTCCAAAAGGTCCCAATTGGGACTGGCTGGCACTCGGAACCGGGGTTATGGGTCTGCTTCCAAGGGAGTCGGGCAAGTCCTGATCTTTTGGAAGCAGAGATCATGACACAATTACTACCCTGGCACTGAGTCAAGTACAACTAGGACAGACAGGAAGTGACCACAATCTGTGGGGCACCTGCATCTCTGGCACACCTATTGCTACTGAATACGAGTCAATTCTTGAAATATAATAGACATTTTACAGGAATGGTCCTCGTAAGGAACAACAGTTTGGTTTTAAACACATTTTTCAACATTTCAAAGAAAATACTTTCACACCACTTTCAAGCAGAACAATACACATTTTTTTTTTTAGGGTGTCCAATGTGGACAAAGTGCAGAAGAACAATCGATTAGCATATATACAGTAACAACAAGATAGTTTGTGGCTGCCAAAGAAAGCAAAAAGCATACAAAGCAAGCTTGCAACCGCTTCACTGCAACTAACCATACAGTGCTAGAGGGACGCAACAGGAATTTGGAAGAGCCGAATGCTACTAACCTCTGAGGAGAATAATACAATATGATATATAGGGAAACCATAGAATGACTAGTGAATCCACATGAAACCATAGGACCCAGAATAAGGGACGAAGCGATGCACACTCTACAGCACAAAGCACAGGGCCAGTGCTCCCAGCCAAGGACAAGTGCGGGTGGAACATTCCTGACTCCCAGGGCAGAGAGCCACCTGCAAAATAACAGAATAAATGTGCACTAATTGCAGACCGAAAAGCTCAGTTTTGCGGTCCTCACCCACGTGACTCAGCCAAGCCGAACAATGGCCATTGACTCGCAGTGGAAAGAAGCGGTTCCCAGGGAAGACCGACAGAATTGTTACATGTGTTGTCTAACAAACATTGCAACCTGCAGGCACTCTCCCAGGCTAGGTGGCTATACCAGTGGCAACAATGAGGACACACTGACTTTCACATTACCTTGAAAAGGTACACCAAGCACTGTGAACAGAACAGGGCCCCGGCCTGGGGAGACCCGCTCCAGCCAATCAGGGAGCACAAATACTGTGGTGGTGTGTAATTGGGCAATGTTGGTCCTGCAACAATGTAACAGATCATTTTGGGAAAGTCTCAGACGAACCCACCTGACATGGAAGGGCCAGTTAGACAGCTCATATAGGGGACACCTATAGGTGCTACTACCCAATTTGAGAAACCCGAATGTGTCTCCCTGTCTAGTCCCAGGGGATCTGTCATCCATGTGGCCAGAACACAGCTGGGGAGTTACTGGGGGGGTGGGAGACCGACAGGTGAGATGCGGTATCCCCCTTCTTTAAAACACCTTTTCCCCATCCTACCATGCAGGATATGCCAAAACACTGCCCCCCCCTTTTCTGACACAAACACTTTCGCACAACACAATAGAAAACAGACTAACACCAGAACGGTTTAGCTGACATGTCCCAATACAAGGGTCGAGCAAAGACAGGCAATTGACCAGAATCACACACACCTGATGGCCCTTTCCCTTCCACACAGGAATAAAAGGCAGAGCACGGGAGCACATGAAGAGCAAGGCAGGCTGCACGAAGGGAGAACGTACTCAGCACGGCAGCTGAAGAGGAGGAGAAAGATGGTGCAAGTTGAGAGGATACCAAGGGAAGATGTGACCTTGCCCTTATCGGCAGAGACCCGTCAATCCTCAAGAGAAGGAATCGGAACACTGCAAACAATATCCAGCATGTGTTGCAGCAGATGTCAACGGTACCCTGGCACCTCCTCCGCTGACGGCCAAGCTGGGGAGAGACGCATGGTCCAATGGTACCGCCTTGACTGTACAGACAAGAAAGAAAAGCAGTTCATCACAGCCGGTGAGTCAAGGGGAGAGCCGATAAAGAAACCAAACTGTGTTGAACGAAAGTAGCAAGCGGCTAATTGAACTTTGAATAAACAAAAGAACTGTTGGTAAAAGAAAAGGGGAAAGCCAGCATAGCAGACTTAAACACGTGGGTGTTCACTCGAGAAACGCTAAGCGATTATCCTGCTATTTAACTACAGTTCCCAGATGGCCTTGGGAGAAAGGCGAGAAGAGGGGTCAAAGTGGTCATACGGGGGTCTTGTAAAATCCTCCGTACAGTTGGAAGTCTTTGACTGATGGACGATTGTGAAGCGAAGGGAAATGAATCCTGCATGGTGAAAAGACATTAAGACTTGTGGGTGTCAGAGTCTAAAGTTCCATGAACAGTGTGTTGACAGAAGTGAACCCGGTGGAGGGAGGCTGGCGATTGAAAAAAAAAGGGGTCCAAACTCAAAAGAGGGAGATCCAGGGGTAGAAAGTCACCACCCAAAGTTTGTTGAGAAAGGAACGGTTTAATTGAGTTGTCGAATAAGACGGTGAGGGGTCTGCACCCGGAAGAGGGGGACCGAGGGGTGAAGCCATCACCCCAAAGGCATACGTGTAACAGAACTTTGTGTTTGTTTGTTGAAAATAAAGACTTAATCAAAGAACCTGATAGCTGGAACAGAACTGCCAGCCATCCTGGGAAAGCTCGAGTGTGTGCTGCGCTCAGGAGATCCACCTTGTCCCGTGCTCAAAACGTGGGGAAGGGAGACCCCTGGCAATCACATCCCGATTTATTTATGAACACTCCTTTCTTTATTGAAACCCCTATACCACACTCTTTCTAGTTGTAAGGATTTGGCAATGGCCTTTTACTTTGACAAGACGCCACAAGCACTACCTTATTTTTTCATTTAATGGTCAAAAGCTTGCTCTTATCTTAGATTTAGGTTAAGTGTTTTTCTAACCTGCATAAATAAAGAACCTTGAATCGTGATCACTTGTGTCTGTCTTTACTGTTGCCACCATGAGTTCCTTACACCGAGCTACCCAATAGAGCTGACTCTTAGGTATTTGGGGAAGGGTTAGAGATTGTGACATCATTACTGGATAAAAGCTTGTGACACAGGCTCATGAGCTGTGATTGCAGGAGATTTTTGTAGTTCCTGTAGGATCCCCGTCTGGTTGGAAAATAAAAGACATTTCTAACTTGCCCTATGGCTGAGTTCTCCGTCATTGCCAGGGGGGGGGGGTTGGATGGGCCCTGGGTACTCTGCTAAGCTGTGATATGTGATGCAAACCCCTCGTCCTCTGGAATGCCTTTCAAATTGGTAGCAGAGGATGGTTGCTGCGTTTGATTGCCGGCACAGAGCAGTTTCTTCCATCACCTCGCCTGGAGTGCTGTGACATGACCCACGGATAATGAGGACCACATGGAAGGTGCACCGCCTTAAGAGGCCGTCAGAAGCCGCCTTGGAAAAAGTTCGGCCTGCGGTCGCCCAGCAAATCAGAAGGGCAGTGTGTCAGATTAGCGGAGAGCCGTTGGCCGAGCGGCGCTAGCGGATCACAGAGTGTAAGTATTGACAAAGCCATATGGCAAATAAGGGAAGTGGTGGACAGATGTTAGGTGTGGGGTGGTGTTGAGTATTATTGAGTACTGTTGGGTATTGTTGGATATTGGGTGGTAAGAAGCAGAGGTGGATGTTAATTGTTTGTAGTTAGGGAACATTTAATCTTTAGGAGATTAGTTGCAGCAGTTGGCCTAGACAATTGACTAAAGGGTACGGATGACAGATGTTATGTAAATATTGGATTTCCTGTGGGTTTACGTCCCTAAACCCGAGATCTCGTGCCAGCGTACATGTTACGAGAATAGATTTTTCTAGATACCTGCAGGATTGGCGTATCCCGCTGCAATTACGAACATCAATTAGTGGCCATATTAACTCACAACGGCAATACTTCATTTATATCCTTATATCCCTTTAATAAAAACAGTATCTACTGCCAATAAATATCATGGCATTAACGGCACACATCTGTTTTGGTTTTGCCTTCAGCCATTGCGCACTGGAAGTCACAGCCTATCACCATTCTTTCACCCGGGGAGAGATGGTCATCTTCCGTCCGGGTGAGTATGCCAAGAACGTATTTACATCATGTTATAAGTTCACTCATGCTACAGAACAAATTCTGATTTTGCACGTTTGCACATTTATTACATAGGTTGACACCGGTTTTTGACCATACACACAGGAATTACGGTCAGTACTGCACCTTCTATTAAGAGTTACTGGTGAAATCCCTTTATTTTCCCATAAGACTAACTAGCATATCCCTCCTTGTTGTAGGAGTTTATGGACACTCATGAAACTGTAACATACCCCGCCCTGAAGAAGGATTGTTTAATCTGAAACGCGTCGGCACACATGATTGACAGGAGTGTGTTTATAAAACTCTGAGCGGAAAGAAGTGTACTGCTCAGAAGGACAATCATACCAATGTTACTCAGCAACATATGAATTCCTTATTTAATTGAAGATGTTATAATGTGTATATTTATCTGAGTACACCTCTGTACCTGTGGGGACGGTTTTTTAGCCCCATCTACTGTTAAAATTTCTATATGCTATACGCTTTTGTTGTTGACAATGTTTTCCCACACTATTAGGAAATAGTGTGTTGTTAATTTAATTTAAATGGTTCTTAGTGAAACTGATATAAACAAGACTTTTTCTGTTTAAATTCTGTCTCGTCTCAGAGTGGTGGTGCCTTGCTGGAGATGAGCTAATAGACAGAGATTCAAACACCTTGACTTATAAATATATGATGTATTGAGTAAACCCTGGTTGCATCGTAAGAATACTTACATTTCTGACTCTCGTGACCTAAAACCTCTCCGATAGGGAGTGGGATGAGACTCACGAGACTCTACAAAATAACATTGGGGACTCTGTCCCATCAAGAGGGCAGCATAGGACTACCAGCTGGCAACGGCTGGTGTGTGTCTAGTGCTTCTTTTTTCTGAATCCCGAGTGGCCTCGAGATGGGGCATGCTCTATGTGTCAAGAAATGGGAGTGCAGCACTAGAATAGAGTAAGCATTTATGTTTTGATGAATTAATTGTGTGTTGTCAGTGCTGGAAATGGATAACATGTATTGGAGGAACCGTCACTTCTTGCAGGGGTGGGGTGTGGCTCCCGGCCAGGTTGCAAGACAGTAGCTCTATATAGAACCCAATCCTGGTGATTTGCATACAAGCAAAGTGCAATATAGGAACAACATAATGTCCACAATTTTAAATGTTAAACATGTCTAATAGTGATTCATTAAGAAAACCCTTTAATCAAATAATGGACTCTTCTGTTTTGATTGGTCACAATAGTCACCCCAATAAAGAGATGTCTGTAAAATGCAAGACATATATAAAGCTAATCCTGGACTTGTGCTATTCTGTCCGGGAGAGTCTGTTGGGTACTGTGAAGCAGCAATCTCCTGCAATATAAACTGGGAGGCCTCATCAGTGTTATCCAAAGATATCATCCAAATGGAACGAGACTCTAACATCAGGTAAACTCTCCCAGTATGTGCCCTGACCTGGATGCTTCCGTCCCATTCTCTACACACTCGGTTCACATGGACCAGCTGACTGAGATCCAATCTTGGTTGATCTACTCTGCAGTTTGCAATGAAGCTCTTACTCAGGCTCTGTGGTCACATAAATGCCCATCAGATGGGGATGAATGGGGAGCATCCGGCCCCTGCAAGTGTCGGGGCCCCCTGCTTCCCCTCCCCCTCCTCTACCGGAGAGGAATGGCCACATACATGATTGCCAATAGAAACAGGCACAGGGCTTGCAGTGGCTGACAAAGCAGAAACAGGAGAAGAGGTAGTCATCCTTTCGGGGCCTGTTGATTCTGGGGACGGTATTGAGCACTCTCTAACCTACCGAATGCGCCGAGAGAAACGTCAAGCCAGAAAGGCCACTTTAAAACAAATTTCTGTGACAAAAAAGGTTGGCATTGCCTCGCCGGACCTGGTCACTCAGGGGATAAAATCCAAAAAGAGTGCGATAAAAAGTGTGCCCGCCAGAAATAAAGAATGGTCAAAAGAACTGTAACAAGCTGGATTTTGCCCAGCGACAAGTCAATGGATAGCAAAGAATCGGATGATGAATCTGTGGCCGCAGTGGAAACGTCAACCGTCAGCAGGCATGGTGAAAAGAGGCTGAATGTTTGCTCAACCCCTAGGGAATAAAATAGGACGTTGCTCCGCGCCCACCCGCAAAGTTGGCTGTTGATATGGTGCAGTTGGAGGGGGGGGGGGGGGGAATCGATCTGGACACTTCTGTCTTCACTATCAAAAGAATCTGTCAACAGAAGAGAGATAAGTGGGTCAATCGATCAGAGCTGGTCACCTTACTACATCAAATACTTTCCAAGAGGGTATTAGTCTCTGAAGATTTTGCTTTCGTTGAACCCCTCAAAGGCCTGAACGCAAATGTCTCCAGAATTCACTGCAGGGTCTCTGATTCGATCCTGTTGATCCCCAATTACAAAACCAACTGTACAAACTTGGCAATGAACTGGACATTGACCCCGAGACCCCTGACCCTGATCTTCCGATCAGTGGGAGCAAAACCTCTTCCAGTCCCCTAACACTAAAACAGAAGTCGGAAAGTCAGTCGGAGGAAGAGGCGAACATCAACGAAATACAGAGTATTGCGATTTCTAGTGGCGGCCCTCCCAGCAATAACCACTAAGGACCATTGAAGGATTTCTATTGCCTCCTGGAACTCCAGAGAAATGTTTAGCAGACAATCGCATCTTTATGCTGCATGCGAACTGGATGCGGGAGCCCTATTATGTTGATGGCTTTGATATTATGCACGTTTTTGCTAAAAAATAAATAAATAAGATACGTGGGCACCCCTATGGTGGCCTCCTGGTTGGGGACAGACACCCTCTGAAACTGCTCAGAACCGTCCAGACTGATTCTCTGGACTATGTTTTGGTGGTAGAATTAGCAGTTAAAAATGTGGACATTGGGCCTCATTCCGAGTCCGGCGGTAGGCGTGCCGGAAAAACCGGCAGGCTGCCGCCGGACCCGGAATGAATTACCATCTCCAGATTTGCCGGATGTACTGGGGCATTGCAGCCCGGCGGTCCGGTAATTCCAGAGGTGGAATAACATTACTCCCCATAGGACTCCATGGGGATGGGGACCATGGAAACACCGGCACCATAATTAACGGTGCCGGTGTTTCCATTTCCATCTGCAGGCGGGTAGCGTTACTCTCGCCAGGTTAGACCTGGCGGGAGTAAGGCCACCCGCCTGCAGAACTCGTAGTGTGCCGGTCCGGAATCAATGGTGGCGGTGGGTTTACCGGCACCGTTATTTCCGGACCGGCAGGGTCATAATGAGGCCCATTGAGTCCTTATTATTGGTGGTATGCCTATATGACCCCCTCAGAAGGGTACACAGACAGATGGTATTCAGAAGTCATTAGCAAATGTATTTGCCAGATGGTTATGTGGAAATGGAGGTGACTTCATCGTCATTGGGGGTGGAGGGGATTTCAATGCACGATGTACCAGCAGTATTGATCCATGCAACAATGTTGCTCGCACTTCTAGTATGGTCTGTCCTAAGCAAAATGCACAGTGTGACAAATACATGGATTTTCTCACTGATTGGAACCTGTTTATGCTGAATGGTCTCTTGAAGGGTGACGTACCGGGGTTGACTACATGGATGGTGGGCAACAAGCAAGCTACACTTGATTACATTTTTGCCAATCCAGCCCTAATTCAGTGCTCCCTTCCGATGAGTGTACAGCCTAACAAGAGCAGTGACCATGCCATCCTATTTTTAGATGTCAAAATGAACGCATCCATCAACACTCATCTCCCCCCTAGGAATGTATGGGTCAACCATGCTGGTAATAGAGTGAGCTGGTCAGAGAAATATACAGCTTGTAAATATACGTTTTTGTTCAAGCAATCAGATGTCCCCTGCTAATTTAACAAACATAAGGCAGATGAAATCGATGGTTGGTTCTCAACTACCATATGAGCAGTTCTAAAAGAGATATCACCATGCGCAGTACTCCAGTCAGATAAACACCACCATTATGACAAGAGGCTTAGAGATAGAAAAGGGAAATTTGTCAGGCAAAAAGACCTTTGCCCCCAGTCTCCCTGGCCTAATCAAATCGATCAAAAATCGCTACTGGGTTAAATGGTGGCTTTATTCCTTAAAACAAGAAGGCTGGCAAAAGATGGCTGCAGTGCTATCTGGGGACATGAGGAAGAAATGGCAGACACTGGGGGTGGCAAAACGAAGACTGGGCGAAAAAGTTATCAATCCAGTGAGCGAAGCTCAATGGATCGCCCATGTTGAGACGACTATCCCGGTACAGAACCCTTTTGAGACAGGAAATTGGCAAAAGGGTCACTTTAAGATCCCCCGCGAAGTCATCTTGCTCAAGATTTTGAAACTTAAATCATCTAAAACTCCTGGCCCTGATGGGCTGGCTGAAGTGGGGCTAACAAAATGCCCCCAAACACTGGGCGATAATCCTAGAAATACTGTTTGAGAAGGTGATGAAGAAAGGTAGGATCCCGGTCTCATGGCTCTCAGCAATTCTTATCCTGGTGTAGTAAAAAAAGGGAGATTGGATGCTTCCAGGTAACTAATCGCCTAGTGTTAGATGTTCCTGGAAAGTTGTTTACCTCCTTCCTGTCAGAATATTTACAGTCATGGCTGGACTGTAATAAGATCTTGGAAGGTTGGCAGGCGGGTTTCCGGCTGGGTTCCTCCACCACTCACAATCTTAGGGATTTGGACACACTAATTGAGGGCACACGAACTAAGGGCGGACATGGCCTGTATGCATGGTTTGTGAACTTTAGGACCGCTTTCGATTTGGTCCCTATGGCGAGGCTATGGGCAAAAATCGCAGTCAGGGGCTGCCCACCTGTACTACTACATTTCATAAAACTGCTCCATTCCGATAACACGGTGCAGGTTAGGCTGGACAAGGAGGAGGCATTGTCAAGGCCCATGGTTAGCTTTAGAGGGATCAACCAGGAATGTAGGCTGGCCCCATTATTATTTAACATCTACCTAGCAGATCTCCCAGAATATTTAGAGAAGCTGGATACTTTGCCCGCCTAGGATCGGCTCGGTGCATGTTAAATATCTTGCATGTGCCGATGAC
Source organism: Ambystoma mexicanum (assembly GCF_040938575.1). NCBI lineage: Eukaryota > Metazoa > Chordata > Amphibia > Caudata > Ambystomatidae > Ambystoma > Ambystoma mexicanum. The sequence goes on along the minus strand of NC_090932.1, from coordinate 761,116,007 downwards.
TTGGTCCTTATGGGTGTGACTTTTGCGGGTATGAGAAAGCTAGCAGAGGGGTTGTGGAGCTATGCAACAGAGAATATGCTCCTTATCAATAGGCAAAAAACCCAGGTCATGCTTTTTAACCAGAAAATAGTGGCCTGTCCGATTTTGTTGATCGAGGGGACCAGAGTGGAGTACACTGCAAGCTATAGGTACCTGGCGGTGGAGCTGGAGAGCACAAGGAATTACCCCTTATGTCAAGCCGCCAGAGAAAGAAAAGCTATGCAAATAACTGCGCTGATTGCGGCCATCAGCGAGAACTCCACAGGGTTTAGCATTAAAGGCATATTGAAACTGTACAAACAGTGTTTTTGCCTGGACGTCTTGTATGGCCTTGAATCTCTTACCCTGGTGGATCTGTCCTGTGTGGCCAGAGCACAGGCACGTTTCTGGCATCGAATATTGGGACTACCTTCATGCGTCCCGATGGAAATCATCCACCTGGAACTGGCATCTGCTCGATGGCTACAATGCTCCTGCTGAAACCTGGCCTATTATATCTGAAGGCCCTTACCAATGCACAGTGCGACCTATTAAGTCTATTGGGTATTGACATGACCGAGAATTCCAGATTTGTCAAGTCCACCTCAAGTCTTTTCAGTGCTATTGAATGGTCGCTTGATTGGGAACTTGGCTATTGAGAGCTTCAGAGGGAGCTCAAAGAAAAAATGCTGGACTGGGATAGGCTAAAAGATCATTTACATCTGCAGAGGCTGAAGTCATATGAGTTCACATCATATGTGTTGTCTACCCCAGGGAGAGCGCAGCGTTATCTCATGCTATGTCCTTCTAGAAACCTGCGCAGGTTCCTATTGCTTCTCTGAAAAAACAGACTGCCAGTACTGACGAATACAGGGCCCGCTAAGAAACTGAAGTGGACTGAAAGATTCTGCAGGTTATGTAAAAATCAAAGTTGCCCAGAAACTGGAAAGCATATCCTAACAGTGTGCTTCATTACGCTTCCTGCGGTCAAGTTAAATCTGGGCGACTTGGTTCATAACCTGTCCTCGATGGGTAAGAGGGCCTTTTGGCTCCACGGTTTGAACACGGAAAATAAGAGTCTGCAGTTGGCCCTATATCGTGCTTGGCGATCATTTGAACAGTTGTTGGTGCCATGTGTAGAGGCGTTGTCATGTGCAGAGTTCCTGTCCCCGGTAAGGCCTGCCGAGGAAATCTTGTCCGTGTGATTTTCTGTTTTCTTGATACTTCTGGTTGGAAATTCTGTTAGAAACTCTGTATGAATTTTACTTTTTGCATATCATGCATCTCATGAACGAACTACTTCCATGCATGTATGGTATTTTAAATTTAAATTTGTGTATTAGCTTTTTATTTTTTGTAATAGCTTTTTATTTGATCATGATTTTTATTTTCCTTCATGTGTAAAGTCTTTGACTGTAACACGTTAAAGTATAAAATAAAATAAATAACAGTTTGAACAGCAGTAAAACGGTATTTGAGGCTTCAGCAGTTTCTGTATGCAGGCTCCAGGACCGTGCGTTCTGAACGCTTGTTGAAGAATGGGTTGTGCAGCACGAGCAGCCTGCGCTACAACGAGCAGACTGCATTTGGCATTGTGCCGAGTCTTCTGAAAGCGGTCGGCACAGAATATGTAGAGAGTCATGTGTGGGACCCCCCTGGGTGTGGAGGACGGAACGGGGCTCTGGCAGGACATTTCTTGCCAGAGCACCGCTCCGTCTAGTTCTGGAACATTTCCTCCACTGTGTGTTGTGTGAAGTTATATACTGGTGGGGCACAGACATACAATTGCTGTCCTCTGGACACCGGGGCACAGTGGGAAGAGTCAGCAAGGCGGAAACATGGGGTACCTATTCACATTGGTAGAAAAGCCAACTCATTTACCTCTGGAGTCCAGTTACCTCAGGGTTCGGCGCAAGGTATAAATAAAGAAACTAAACTAATCTAGACTGAATTCAAATTGATAGAGAGAGAGGGTCATCAAAGGTGCTAGTGTTAGTGTTTCTGACAAGCAGGCTACATTGAGAGATATGTAGAATTTGAAGAAACTCTGAGATGCCAGAATGTGACGCATTGGAGGTATTTATCAAATATGAATTAAAATCACCTGCAAAAGCTTAGCCTCGCCCTTTAGGGAGCTATACAAGTCTTGTCGTAGAGCAGGATGCAGTGATAAGTGATTCTTGGCGAGTAAGAAACGATGGGCTTTGTGCATGTGGAGAATGTGGGGGTAGAGGGACTTTTTATTCCTGGATAGTAGCTTGCAAATTCAAATGTTTAAAGTCGTTGAATGGTTTGAAGAGATTATAGTAGTGGAAGAATCGGGAGAAAACATGGTTAATTATATCTCCTTGGGCCCTGCTAGAACCTTCTCTGATGACGAAGGTGGGTGGAGTGGCCCCAAACTGTGGTATGATCCTGGTTGTGGTGGGCCCCTTTAAGGGCTAGTGTGACGCGGACGACACATCTGTCTTGGGCTAATAAACGTGGGTCCCTGCTTGGCATGCACCAGTTATAGCACGGGCCCGTCACATGCACTTCGGGTGTCCGTGTCCTTTTTTATGCACTGGGCCTCACCAGGACGAGCCCCACCACATTGGCCCGCACCAGCTGTTCCGGAGCACCCCAATGTGTTCACACTACAGAGGTAATAAGATCAGAGAGCGGGATGGGAGTAGAGAGACTGCGTGAGAGCAGAAGGAGGAGTGTCTGTATATTCCTGAGATAGAAGGTGAGAGCTCGTGAACTGCATGCCACAAAGGACCACCACATTAATTAGGGTTTAGCCCCCCCCCCACCTCTGCTAGAGTGGGTGAGAGACCGGATTCCATGCAACAAGCATATCGTTAGCATGACCTGAACTGCAATGGATGTGGGGGGGGGGGGGCGGCGGAGGGGGAGAGAGAGATAAGTTCCGTCGGAACCTATTAAGGAACTAGTATTGCCAGGGTCTAGAAAGAATGTATTGTATATGCTATAACTGAAGATTTTTTCTGTAAAGATTAAATGCATTGTAATAAAATGTAAGTAAAAGTTTTCAATAAACTGGAAACACAAAAAAAACCATTGGCAAAGCCAACAGTTTTGGCTTGTGTATAGGTATTAGGCATTTGCTAGGCTCTGCTATTAGAAGACCACGTGCTCGCACTATTTTGCACCTGCTACCATCAATGGCCGGTTAATACCACTACGGCTGTGCCCGGCATGTGCCTTTCCCATGCCTACACAAAAGCCCAAACTGTTGGCATTGCCAATGCTTGTATCCTCTGTAAGGGGTCCCGGTCATTCCCCCGGGACAGGTGAAGGCCCAGCACTGAGTGTGTAAGCAGAAGGGTATTGGACATACAACGAGCTTTGGATAGCACACTGGTACCCCATCTCTTCTACCAACACTGGCAGTGCTACATCCTATTGAAACGCAGAGATGCAGCTGACCTCTGATGGCAACACTACATTGGTCCTTTACTCCTAGATGAATGATTTGAACCGTCCAATCACTGAGAAGCGCATACGTGGCGAAATGTATTTGTGAAAGCAACAGCAAAATGCAGAGGTAGGGCAAGTAGCTGAAAAGGAGGAATTGGCCAATTGGAATGAGCAGGCACCTAGCTCAAGTCAGACAGACACCGAATGGCCGCCTCCCTGCTAACTAAAGTTAAGTCTTAGAAATCACGAAAAGGTTGAAATAGTTATTGGCACCAATAGACTCGTTACAGCACAGCTAAGAAAAAGCATGCAGGATGACAGAGTGGTGGCGGGTGCGCGATGGGCACTGGGGTACAGCCCCATCAATTATGCAAATGCTTTCCCTTAGTCTCTCATGCACAGCACTCTGTTTTGGGACAGCACTGTGCACAGCCCTACAGACAACGGGTGTATAGGACACTTTTACTCGCCAAAAATAGGGAGTAAAAATGCTCCTAGCACCAAAGCAACAATGGGAAACAGGCACGTGTCTGTCTTCCTGCTTTCACCCGCACAGCCCCATGGGTACATTTGCATTAGCAATGGGCATAGAGCCACAGGGAGAAAACAAAAACAAACAAAAAACTCTACGATTATTACTGCCTTATCTGAAGAGGTAAACATGTATCTTTTAATGTGTATGAATAACTTGGTACAAATAAATAATTACTGCTCTACAGTTAAAATATATTTTTTACTCACTTTGAAAATGCGACTTCTGTTCTTACTCCCCACTTAAAATACACTCACTTCAAAGTCTTATCTGGAGCACTGGCTGGGCATAATACATTGTTGCCCTACTGCCTGTAGAGTCAGAGTTCACGGAGGCCATAATTTAGTGTGCTGTACAAGGAAGAGGCCTGCAAGGCCTGTGTCCATCCAGTCAGGAGTGGGGCGTGGAATGGGGACACGATCCACAGAGGTCCAGGAGGATATTTAAATCAGCACGCTTTCTCGTGTGATCCCGTGCGCGGTGATGGAGGCAAGACTCAGGGAGAGAAGTGTCAATCAGCGTCTCTCCCTTCCTCATGTTGATGAAATCGGGCTGCAGACAGGGCAGAGAGATGGAACAGGACGCGGTGGAAAACAAAGGTAACTGTAAATAAACACTATTTTTTTCCTCGAGTGTTGCGTGAATGTGTTCATGCATGTGTGGTGTATATGCGTGCCTGGCCAGGACTATGAAAGTGTGTATATGCGAATGCCTCTGAATACCAGATTTGTGTTTATGTGGGTGGGGTCCTGTGTTTGTGGAATGCAGGCGAGGTGGCAAAAATGTACGTTTGTAAGGACATTCCTGACCTATTTTCTTTTGGGTACTGAAAACGGCCATCTAATAGTGACAATATTGCCATTGTTAAGGACTACCAATAGGAGTGTGTTTTACAGTGACATTCTAATGGCATATAATGAAACAAGCATGCAAACACTTTACAGTGGAACTATTGGCATTATTACTCATAGTCAATATTAGTGCGTTCTTACAGTGGCAATACTGACATATTCTGAGCACACGCATCATTAAAACGTGTTTGAAAATGTTCCAGTGTACTGCTTGTAAACTGTAATTTGATGGATTTTTTACACAATCAACTTACTGTGAATTGCATGCCTTTTACCAGATATTTAACAAAAAAATTGTCCTGTAAAATGCAAGATTTAAAACCAATATTATAGAAACATCTGAATAACCCATGCTTTGTTCATGCTCTCTCCCTGTGATTGTTTGCTCATGCTTACTGCTACCTCAACGATTAACATCTAAACATATCACTGCTTTTAAAGGGGCAAGTACTACTACATTAATAGTAATGCACCTGTCTAAATATTTGACAGCAAGAAACACATAGCTGCATCCAGACTGCTCAAGCCCATGCTGCGGGTAATTCCATTACTGCAGAGACAGATCTCATCAATTCCTCTTAGAGATCATTAGGGTCGATGTTGATTCTTTGAGGGGTTTTCACTGTCAAAGTGTCGTCTATTGTGACTTCTGTCTGACCACATTCAATTTGTGAATCTAGTCGCAACTCACAAACAATAGAGTATCAGTGGGTTGTGAGGGTATACAGAATGGCCATGGAAAAAACATGATATGAAGTACACGCCTAGACAATACATAACTTGCTGGGAGGGCTGACATTTCTTTGATAAAACGCAATAAAGAGGCCTGCAGTTTCTGTGTTCACTGGTGTTATGAAAAGACTCCTTACTGAAGTAAGATATTAAGGGATAATATTCAATACCCCTTTCCTTTCCGCCACGTATTATATAGCCTTTGTGAAAAACACTCAATGGCACAAGACAATGATCAAACATGAGCTCACATCACCAAGATGCTGCAAGCTGGTCCAAATGGCATCCTGTGTTTGCCACTGTTACTGGCCAATGGAGAAGGCCATTTGGACAATTCAAAGTCACTGCAGTTGGAAGCCTGCTGCTAAAAGCCTTTTAGAGGCTGTCAAGAAACCAGAACCAAGCAACTCGACTATATCCAAACAAAATACAGGGAATATATAGACAACCCTGCAATGTACCAGCTTAGTGCAGAATTAATCATGTTCACATTGCATCATTCGCCATGCACACTGGGGTTATTATTGCCCTCATTACCTAGGCCTGAGGACCAAGCACTATCTGCACACTCAATTCAAACTTTGTGGCAATACCCTCAGATCACCGTCATAAAGCCACGCTTGCTCGCTTAAGATAACCTTGCCTAGCTCGCTCTCTTATGATAACCTTGCCTAGCTCGACAGGCAACAGAACAACTCATCTCACCACTGGAACTTACACAAGAATACCAATAGCTACTAAAATGGTTACTTTTATCAAAGTTCCTTGATAGTTAACCTCTGGGATTTGAGATTAGACTATTGTTCTTAAATGGTCATGCCTAGTGGCGCACCGATCAAGCTGGAGGTAACTACGCAATCAAAAGATATGCCACCAAAGACCCAAGTGACATTTTTACTAGACAAGATATGCAAGAGTTCAATGCATTTGTGATTCTAAGTTGCAATACTGTCCTTGTAAAAGGTGTGTGATTGAGCGTGACAAATAACATCAAAAAGTTGCAAACTCCCATTTAGCCTCACTGCGGACCTTAAAAGGGGACAGACCGACTGGTGGAACCTTCTCCCAGGGCTTCACGAACCATCGCTCAGCCCCAGGCCTTCAAAAAGCACTGCTACGTCTCATTTTGAGTAGATCGCATGGACTGTGACCGGCTATGATTTTTAAAGGATGCACCCGGATTCGGCAGAGTCCATCTGTCATTCAATACACCCCATTTCACTTTAGATAGTTCACATCGGCCTTTCTGGGATTGTCCACAAGGAACCCGGTACAAATTGGCCAGCAAGCACTGAGCTAACAGGAGTTCTTAGAGGGACTCGCGAGCATTGGAGTGAAGGACCTAATCGCCGGGATTGGGCAAACGGTTAAAAAGAAAAGCTGGTATTTTGGGTTGGTCCAATCTGAAAATAGCACTTAATCATGAGTTTGGATCACAGGGAATGTTTACATAATGGGATCAGAGCGAGCAATGGGGGAATTAACCCAGTTTCACAACAGGCGGCACTTCCTATGCGCATCAAGGCATGAATACACCATGGAGTCCCTACCCACAGGTAGTTGGTATTTTTTTAAAAAAGGAGGCATTTAAAAGGCCATTTTTACTGTCATCAACAAACGTGTAAAAGGGCCCTAAATCCTAGTGTGGGATGCAAGTGCAGCCCAAGACACAGCATGTACCCCTAAATATCAGTCAGGGGCTGCATCTTTTACATATACACCAACAGCTGCCTGCAGGTGACATAATCTGTAAGTCTGCAGCAAAATCATTCACTGACATTCTTTTTACTTCTGACAAACCTTTAAATATGAAAATGGGATTTTTCCAATGAAATGTAAAAACACAAATTCACTTCTGACACATTTACTCCTGGCAAAACTTAATATGAAAATGCTAATTTTTCCATGGAATGCAAACACACACTCTCCCAAAGAGTAGATTGTGATATAAAAAAAAAAGTAACAGTTCATGATAACGTATTTTTACTAAATATTTGGTTAGACTGCAAATGCTTTGTGGCCACACATGTGAGCTCCCCAAAGTGATGGATAGGTTTCAGTGCACACAGTTTTAAGAGCACAGGGCTAGGTAGGGTTACCTTTCTCAGCTTCAGTCTTCCTAGACTCGAGAACTTCTCTTTGTCTTCCACCACTGCTTTCAGGTTTGGCTGGGACATACGACTGTTCTTTTTCACCTCAGAGGAGCCACTGAAGTCAATGCCGCTGACTACCGCTCTGCGGTAGGACGTGGACCTCAGGCCCCGCCGCATCATACACAGGTTGTCAAAATCAGAATCGGGGTCCGTGTCTCTGTCAGGCGATGCAACCAAAGGCAAGGAAGAACTGGTCTCAACCATACTGCGGGCCTTGCAGGTCCTGTGGCCAGCCTCCCCATTTAAATTGTTTTGGCCATTAACTTTATTAGTCACCTTTGTCCCGGAAGCTAACCCCATGGGGATGATCTGGTGCACCCCCACCTTATGAGCTGCTGCACTATTTGTACTTAAACCAAATGACTGTTTTTCCGTCATTGGAATCGGATTAGACTGCGATCGTTGAAGGTCTGTTTTATAATCCGGATAAGTCTTTCGAGAAACAGGTGATAAATGATAAGACGTTTCTTGGTCACTGAAGACATGGATGGAATGTACATCGTTGTGGTTATTGTTTTCAGTGGAGGAAATGGTCCCATTTGGTAAAGGACTTGGACTTGAGCTAAAAACAATTTGCTCCGGCTCCGACGTTAGAGTCGACCGGTTGGAAACCCTCCTAGAGCGAGCCAGTCTGTGGTCTGGAGAACATGAACTCCCATTAGCTGTGAAACTGATGGAATTGTTTGAAACCACTTTCAGACGCTGGAGCGGCGGAGTGAAAACATGCTGGGGGCTGCCAAGAGTGCCTTCTGGGGACGACGGCGGGCTCCTTCCATTTGGCAGGGATCCCAGACTCGAGCTGGAATGGAAGGGTCCTCTTCGATGCCGCCTGTTGTCCGGAGAGGTTAGAACCTTCTCAGCGGGCTGAGTGACTGTGAAGGTGCCCCTGTCTTCCAAGGGGAAGTCTGTCATCAGAACCCCTTCGGGGCTCTGATACGACTGTGGTCTGGGTTTGGAGGTCAGGCTGCGGATGACACCCTCCTCCAGCGGGTTGCGTGCGGTTGATCGCCTCCACATGGGAACCAGTCGCACATTATTGTTTGTAAAATCCACCTCACATCTGCCATCCATGGCGGGGCCTCCAGTCACAGAGAAAAGGAAGAAAAACCGGCCAATCCTCGCATGGTCCACGCATCGGCTTCAGCTCTAACCAAGGAAACAGTACACAATTAAATTATTAATAAGAAGTGAAGAAAAGAGCGGCACAAACAATAGAATATTTGACAATGAATCAGCCGGTATAAATGCCTATGATAAAATGTGGATACATGTGCGTATGTGTTGCATGGCAGCCAAAACAAAGTATTTCCTCAAATATACAAAAGTTTGAATCTAAAACAACAGGGCACAGCACACTATACCGATTTAACAAACACATATCTTCCCATGTAGTTAGAGGATGTTTTATCTCGGACAAATTTTGAGGGTGGTGGGGTAAACAATATTAAGTGGACAGCCACTACGATACAGTCAAAATGTTCAAACAAGGGGAAAATGGTGCTTTTGGAAGGGGAATGGATTTATTTTCGGTCAAAAACATGAGTGTCATTTTGTAGGCTGGGATGGGCATTACGCATGATGTCGGTCATGTATTGCAATTTCCAGCCCAACGAAGGTGCCAAGGTTTTGTAGTCAACTTTGTATGCACGAAGGTCGTAAAACAATCAACAGGCAACCTCATAAAACGGGTTATCTAGCAAATACTCGGCCAGACATGCCACTCAAATGCATTGTTGCACACAGAGAACCACCCTGCCCCATGCCTACCTGCAGTCCAGCATGCCCATTAAACAGATGGCATGCACCCAGTGCCGACTCATACTGGTGCTGGGAAAGGAACGGTGGCCCTCTGTGGCAGACGTATTGATGTCATGCATTGACCAAGAGATGAATTCACTCACAATGCAACCGCAGCTTGAGTTGAAAAGACTTGGGAACTAAAATACAGCCGGCCATACAAACAGCACACCTATATCTGTGACAGTCCCGGTGAACAGGAATTCAAGCAGGCAGCAGCGGCAGAGAACGGCGTCTGGGTTCCGGAGGCGCACACCTGCCGGGAGACGCGGCTTCGGGTTCCCCTTGGGAGGAATTCCATTGCCAGGCACGCCGGGAATGTTTGCTGCTGCTTCTTACCGTGCACTGCAAGCAATTGCACACATCACAAGATGAGATCCGCACCCAAGTTGTATGGTGTTTCCGTGACCCCTACTTTGAACTGGTGCCCGACTCCCCCCGCACTTTAGAAGGTGGGCTAGACCCCCGGCACATCTACTTCCAGGTATCAGTTTGACAGGTGTGGGGGAGGGGCTTGCTGCCATTTCACGAGTACGGGCTGCACACCTACCAAAGTGTTGAGGTTCCAAAGCAGGCGATGGCAGGTGTTAGGGAGGGTGATCCCGGGCTACCCACCCCCTTGAAGTCTATGGAGGTGTTCGATATTTTGGAATGATACCCCCATTGAAGTTTGTGAAGGCAGTTTACTTGTTGCGCCCTAAAGGGTGGAACTTTCCAAATTAGTTTGAGTTGAAAGTTGCTAAGACTTCGCGGGGAGAGTGGCGGTTTCGGGGTGTAGGGGCGGTGCACTGTATGCCTGGAAGGGGATGGTGTGTATGTGGTAAGGTGTCTCCGTGGAAGGGGTTCGGAGTCTGTGTGAGGCGAGGGAATCAGATCCAATGAAGGGGACAGTCTCCGGCGTTGAGGGGTACCACCAGGCTCGCTGACTATCCCACTCCCTCAGAGTTGCTCACATTCCTGGAGTAAAAGGGACACGCTCTGCCGGCACCCCACAAGTGCGAGAGGAGCTGGTTTACATACCTTCCAGGGCAAGTCACGCATGCTGGCTGGCGGGGTGTGTGCTCAGGACAGGAGGCAGGAGGGGACGCTCAGGCTCCCCTTCCTCTGCCCGCGCTCTTCCCCACCTGTTGACCCGCTGCAGGATTTCACGGGCAGCCGCACACGCAGCATAGTTTTCCCGGGGAGGGCGACTCAAAGCTCCGTCAGCCCTGCTTTGAGGGACACTGCGCGGCAGTCGTTCTCCTCCCACGCCTCCTCGGTGAACGATTCGGTTATCGGTGATCTCTGGCCGATGCCTGCACTTATTGCCGTTTCCGCGAGCTCCAGTGTTGTCTGCAGAGTGCCAGCGACTGCCACCAGCTGCACTCTGCTGTGCCGGGAACGGAGCGTCCCCTCGGGGCAGAGGACTCAGCGCCACGCAGCGGCCGAGCGAGGAATTGCACAGGCTCCTGCTTACCTTTCCTGAGGACGGAATGTGCTCCAGACGGATTCTTTTTTTTTCACTTTTCCTTCACGTTACCAACTTTAAAAAAAATCGTTTTTCGCTATCATTCAGTTTTTAGTTTTTGGAACGCAACTTCAGTAAAGTTTTGCAAAAAACACTTCTGCGATGGCGCGCAACGCTGAGATAGTTAAGAAAGCATGTTTTGCTTCTTGGTACATTCTTTTTTCCTAATAGCCTGCAAAAGCGAGTGTACATAAAATGTGACGTCTGATTAAACATGACAAGAGCGCTGTAGGTTGTGACTAAAAAACATCAATAACAAGACAATTATTTTAAATTATGCATGGGTCGAAGTGTACCAAAAAGTAGGGGAACGATGTTCCCCCTTTCCAAGACCCCATAGTCACCACCCACTCCCCAATTCATACACTTTAACTGGGCCCTTCCTATCCTCACCTCCACACGCTATGTTCTACAATTGTACTGTCAAAGATGAAGACAAGAAAATGCTTTTAACTGACTCCCATTACCCACACAGCAAACAGTCCCCCTTTTCCATTCACCCACCTATTCGCTCCTCTTACAGGACTTGCCCATGACTGTGGAGACATCCGCCCCACTCTTACCTGCAAAGACCCCTGCCCAAAAGCAGTTGAAAGACAGATCCTTGCTGAGCTGTGCTTTTTAGCGCCTTGGGAACAAACAGCACGCTATTCGATTCAACATATAACGTAGTGGCATTTGTAACAGTGGATCATTGCTGGCAGGGGCAACGGTTCGATTCCCCACCAGGGGATACGCTAAAAAAAAAAAAAATAATAAACCAAGGAGGCCTCCTCTGCCGTCCTGGAATGGTGCTCCAAATCACAAAGTAAGGGAACAAAGATGGATGTCTAAGAAAAGTAGGCGAATAGCATACCTTTTAGTTCCCGCCCACTTTCATCTCTGAAAGTATGTTTTCTAAATACTTAAAGGGGGCTCAAAAGGGGAAAAAAGATCACGATATAGTACAGCGCAACAAGAACTTTGCATTGCTATTTCGTTGTAGATAGTGCAACTGCTGCCTTTTTACAGTCTCTTGGCGCTTAGACCCTGGTAGAGAATGGGCTGGGTTTGGTTAATAGCAGCAGAATGAGCATTACAAGATTTATTTTGTTTTGTGTTGATAAAGAAACAGGCTTTGGGCATGAGCACGACTCTAGGACTTTTTTTAGTAGCTTAGGCCTTTGGGACGTGTTTATGTTTATGTGTATGTTTAATCATTTGTATAGCCATGGCCTGGTTCTACCCTTAAGTTGCTCACGGATGTTGGGTATCTGGCCAATGTCCGCTCTATGTCGAATTCGGGCATTATGGTTGTCACGGTTTATTAGACGGTCACTCTCAACTCAGGGGTGCCCCCCAAAACAAGGAAGGTGGCGCAATCCAAAACACGTATACATATTCAACTTTAGTGAGGCCTCCAACCTGTCTCGCACCAACCTCAGCAAATACCCTCTGTACGACCAATGAGCTAGGAATCAGGCCAGGGTATAGTAAGGATATATATTTATTTAAGGTTTGACAAAGAATGATAAAAGAACCAATATCAGCCACCGACACCATGGCACTACACAATATCAAAAATAAACATTTCTTGCACCAAATGACTAACATATATTTAAAGGCCTTTCAGTTGCTATAAGACAAAGGTACAATTTTGAAGTTTGCAGTCACAGTTTACATCAGATTTCTTGCAAATTAACCAATAGGAAAAATACAAAACACACTGCGATTGCTTAGTTTGGCACAATACTCCTTTCTCCCAATAACCCCCACACTCCATGCATCAATTAAATATGACCCCTCTGATTTGAAGGCAAGGACAGGGAGTGGGAACACAATGGATAGTTCGTTTTGGCTTTTTATTAGAAAGGCAATGTTTGGAAAAGGCACCCCAATGGGAATATTGTTTTGGGCTTTTTAATTAGGTAAAATGCAAGGTATTGGGATTCTGATTTGGGATGCAAGGGAATAAATGGGGAATTTCGTTTGCCCAATTACCTATGCGAATTGCTTCAGGCACAAGTTTGCAAAAGGAACGCAATCTCGAACATGGAGTATGGCGGAACTATTTAACTTTATGGATATGATATGTTGATGATATTTTTGGAAAATGGAAGGGGACACAAGAGAACTTGGAAGGATTTGTTTGCTTACATAAACACACTTGGGGCCTCATTATAACTTGTGCGGAATGGGTTTAACGGCGCCGGTAATGGTGCCTGCGCCATTAAACCCATTCTGCACAATTACGAGGTCCCCTTGCGGGACCCGCTCTGGACGTCTGATTTTTTCAGACGTCCATAGCGGGTCCTGCGAGGGGACAAGGGAGCTAACTACGGGCCTTTTCGTAATGGGCCCGTTGTTAGCTCCCTCCCCAATGGGGAAGGACCAGGCCCGGGTTCCCTGAAGGAGGAAATACCAGGCCCTCCATACTCGGAATGGCCCGGTATTTCCCCATTCAGGGAACCCAGACCCGGACACGATTTTGGAGGCAGCCATGCCCTTAATAAGAGCATGGCTGCCTCCAAAGTCGTAATGAGGCACTTGATCTTTTATTCAGGGATCTGCAACCTGTGGCTCTCCATATGTTTTGGACTACACTTCCCATGATCCCTTACCATTGGCTATGCTGGCTAGTGCTGATGCAAATTGAAGTCCAAACCATCTAGAGAGCCAGAGATGGCAGATCCCCGTCTAGTGCAATAGAGTAATGGGCTGTGGTAAAGAAGGAAAGGGAGCCATGTGGGGTTTAATCAAAGGCCCAAACAAACATACAGTGGAGTAACTTTGCTGAAAATGTTGGCGGGTCATGACAACTGAAGGGAGGATAGCTCAGGGGCAATGTGCTCACATTGGAAGCCAGGTTCGATCCTCGGGTCTGCGCTTAGAAACCTCTGGTTATTAAGCATGTTATAAATAACCTATCTTATCATATCATGAAGGAAAGGGGTGGGGTGGAGGAAGGGCGGATGGTGGCTCTGAGGGATAACACTAAACTACAACACCACAAGAGTCCATTGGCAACGCTCTGTTATAACTTTCGTAAGACTGGTGGTGTATCTTTAAAATTCTATTGGGCCCCCACACATCTTCAGTCGGGCCTGCCATGCACCCAGTGACACAACATAACATTCACAAACTTCATTCCACCCAGAACATACAAACAATGCATTATTTATCATTCATGTAGACACAAAAGTCAACACACATATGCTTGCACTCACTCACTCACTCACTCACTCACTCACTCACTCACTCACTCACTCACTCACTCACTCACTCACTGACACATAAATGCACCAAGCACCTCCATTGACATACACTGTGTGCACGCAACATTTATATGTACATACAAAATAACACATGGAAACAGTGGCGCAACGCCCATTGAGCAGACTAGGCTTCATCATCTCCTGATCCCCCTGACATTTTGGGCTACGTTGACTTGATCTAGCTGAACTATAAAGCCATGGCAGAAAGGAACAGGTTCACTGGAATGGCAGCAATTCCCTTGATTTTTCCATTCATTCAAAGGCAGAAGCCATCGGTTATTGCAGCGCAGTGGGCGACCAAGTATACTTGGTATAGGTTTTTAAATGCCACTTATCTCCAAATTTGGGTTCTGCACAGCACCTTGTATGTGTACATGCTGATAGACTTTTTCTACAAGGTTCTGACTGATTAAAATGAAGGTGTGTTTTCTTTCGTGTGTTCAAATGACCCCAATCAGTGCAGTACCGAGCGGGAGAGGCAGAGGTGGGGGGGCACGCTGCCCACCGTGACTCTTTTAAGAGCCAGACCGGGACATTTGTCGGTGGGACACCTCAAAGACGATGCCCAATGCAAAAGGTGTCCCACTGGCAGGACAATCCGTGCCAAGCAATTCATGCGCAGCACGCTCATGGTCCTAGCAGCAGGACACCTTACGGTTCCGAATGGTAGAGGTGTCCCGCTGCCAGGACAATGTCCCAAGGAGCTCCGGGCAGCAGAGTGTCCTCATGTTGCTCTGTGTCAATAGAGCATTACAATGTGAGCCATTTGGCAATGATGGGAGGGAGGCGGGTGCGAGTAGCAGAGGTGTGTGTCCCTTTAGAAATGTTAATGGGAGGGAGAGATCAGAAGTGAGAAGGGTGCATAATGTTGCATACTTTATGAAATAACGACTATGGCTTTAAACCCCAAGGGGGATTTGTTAGTCTCACATTAATCTGCATGATGCTGTTGTAACTTTGCATGCAGGATGGGCAGAATAAAACTAAAGCCATACGCTCATTGCTGAACATATTTCTATGACAATGTATGTAGTGTATTGTTAGTTTACTGTGAAAGGCTAGTTTATTATGTAATATGGTTTGCTTCCATGCTATAAATAATTATTTAAGCACATGAAATGTAAAGCAAAACCATAATACATATCTATATCGACTAAACCTGGGAAGATGTGCGAAGATGCTTAAATTGTCCACATCACAGTTTCACCATTTAACCAAAGTGTGTGATTCTCTGCAAATCATTTAATCACATTGTGCCTTATCTGCAGCTCTGTAAGTGATTCTAATTCACTTAATAGCTTATGTTAATATATCATGCTATTATAGTAAAAAAAAGTCTAATGACTATAGAGTTGCTCCATTTGTAACAATAGTGCAATTCATGTATTTTGCACCATAACGTTATTTGCCACTTTGCTTACGTATGGCAACTTATTCTAAAGTCACTTCCATGGTGCCTCCAAGTATCAAAGACTGATGATGCTCCTTGCAATGTTCTTTTCTGTGAGGGCACTTCTGTTGGTGCAATCCATATGCAAATTAGGAGGTTTGCATGTATTGTGCTCGAGAGGGCTTGGACAGAGCACTAATAGATGTGTTTCCTGCATCTGGAATGAACCTGCAGTTTTTTTATTATGTGTTAAAATGCCATCTGCCACTAATGTTACCAAAAAAGTAGATTGGGGCAGGGGTGGATGGTTTGGGGTCGTGAATGAGACCATGTGTAATGGCAACACTGCATTACATCACCTCCTATCCGCCACACTCTTACAATGCTGGATACTCCCCTTCTTAGTTTGGTATGAAGCAGTTTTTGGTGGCCTGTAACCTGAACCGTGACACCCATTGACTAATTTGCACCAAACTGTCCTGAAAAAGTGTCTGCATAACTCGAAATATTTTTTGCCGGTTTGGTGAAGATTATTTTTAGCGGCAGGGGGAAAAGTTATACAGGGTTTCCAAAAATGTGCCTTTAAAACATAATCCCATACGGTTCCTTCTGTGTACCTGGATCAAAAATTGCTTACCAAAAGTTCATCATATTTGGAAGGCTTGTAGCACTCAGCTTCATTTCATGGAATTTGCAGAGTATGACAGTTTTGGGTCACAGGTTTTCTCAGCCTTACTATTTCCACTTTACTTGTGGAGGGCGCACCTTCTGCCAACTTCATTTTGACATTAGGATTGTGGTGATTTAGTAGCACCTGAAAAGTGTCAAGACTAAAGTTAGTGGTGTTGCAGAGCTGTGGCTTGCCACAGAGAATTCACCATTTGTTATTGTCAATTTTTCTTCATACCTTGGCCCTTAGAGCCCGATTCAATGAATACTTTGCACAGTTGAAAGTGACTTTGCACTGCTGAAAAGTGATTTGCACTTCAGACACAAACTCTGATTCATGGAACTGTGCAAAGTGTATTTTTGTAGTGCAAAGTCAGTACAAAGTCACTTTGTACTACAAAAATGACTTTGTACTGACTGCACTGACTAGAAAACAAAATAAAAATGTAATCCAAGTTCATATTGCAACATCACATCACATTATTGCATGAGAAATAAATGCAGCATTTTCACTGAAACTGAAACCCATCAAAAGGTGGTGCACTGTGACGATTCAGACCCATGTTTCGGCAGAAAAATGAACAGCAGACAATTAAACGTGTATTTTATTAATGACTGAAAGAAACAGTCCTGTACTTCAGTGCAAAAGCAAAAAAAGCAAAGTGAACCCTAATCAGTAAAACATATCATATGTCAAAGAATCGAGGCTGATGTTAGAACATGCAATATGTGAGTTCAGCCAAGGACAAATGGTGGGTCTATGGGCAAAATTCACAAAGGACTCACCCAGTGAAAGCCTGACTTGCATCTCAACTGTTTACAACTGCAATAAAATGTGGCCTGCCTAAAGGGTGTTGATAACCAAGGTTTTACCATATAACTTATCTTTGCCAATGGGACATGGGAACAAAAGGGGATTGCAAATGGGAATTGCCATATGTCTGCTCCAGACTCCTAATCCAATCCTTAGAGAGAGACTGGACTTGGGGGTAGAGAGAAGGGTAACTGTCCAATCCTGGTTGCGAGAATTCTTGCATGGCATCGCCAAAATTGAAATCTTCATGGTGTAATCACTGGTATAGAAAGTGGATGTACTATGAGGAAAAGGACAGAGCTGCTGACATTTACCACCTGACAGCCACAAGGAAACACCAATAGGAGATTTAGCTGAAATTCGATCTGGGTGGAGTGGTCTATTGCTGGGAAGGTCTAAAGCTGACTGGGTCCTATGCTGAAGAGCTGGGGGCCATCCTTCAGAGTGGAGGGACCAGACTCCTGCCCTGTCCTCCCAGAGGGTCCTGAAATGCAGCTGGCTTTCCTGAACCCTAAACAGAGGTTTTAAATGTAAGTTAATTTGAACCCTCTGAACCCAAAAGGTGGGGTACATGCTTGCCTTCAATCCTTTCGCTTTATAGTGAGCAGGGGAGTGGGGGGGGGGGCAACTGTATAGCTCCTTAGCCTTTTCTAATTTAATTTAATGAATTCCCCATTTGGCAGAACACCACAGGACGATTTCTGATGGAATTCGAAATTAAAAAAGCCCATTCGAGTTTGCATTGAAAATTATAGTAGGTAAATTAATTTGGCAATCTTTCTGTTCAGCTTCCCCAACACAGAGCTTTAAGTGGAGGAGGAGCTGAAATCCAAAATTTTCAAATCATCCCAATTATTTTGGTCTAGCTTCCGCAACACAGGCCTTTAAATGGAGGGGATGGGGGTCTGAAATCCAAAATTCTTTAATCATCCCAATTATTTCTGTCCCACTTCTCCAACACAGGCCTTTAAGTGGAGGGTGGTCTGAAATCCAAAATTCTCAAATCATCCCAATTTGTTCTGTCCAGCCTCCCCACCACAGGCCTTTAATTGGAGGGGGTCTGAAAACAAACCGCAGAATCACCCATTGTTTATTTTAAAGCAAAAGTGTGGGTGAAATCATAATTGCCATATGCATTTGTGTCAATCTTTAAGTGCGCAGGAACATTGAAATTGCACCACATTACATACGTAAATTGCTTTTCTTCATTGATCAGTTTGATTGTTTCTTTAAGTGAAATCTGTATAAAGTAAAATATTGTGATTTGTGCTTTTCCCAACCAACTTGCATGATTTATTTGTTTAACATTTGTGAGCTACAAAAAAAGGTGATATGTTTCATTTTACTGTGATTTCGATTACCTATCTTCCAAATAAGTACAAATATATTCCCTATACCCCGGCCTTGTTCCTGGCTCACATTGGACACAGGGGGTGGGGGGTAATTTGTGAGTCTTCAGTAAGGCCAGCGCTAAAAGCGTAAGCAAGTTTTGCAGGGCTCCTTGATTGGGGGTTGAATGGAACGCCCCAGGTTAAGGAGGGTCTCAATATAACACAACAAATTGGGGGCCTGAGTTCCAGAGAGGTATATAGGTGTAGAAAAATAAGACTCTGCAGAGTGCTAAGGCAAAAAGGAGATTGACTAAGAATGAATTTTTGATTTGGCATTGTGTGTAGGAAGCAAGAACAGAGTGATTTTTGACCCTGAACAAAGAAAGTTTAACAAAAGTTGCAAAAACACCATTTAAAAATCTTCGACTAGAAGTGTGTGATGCTAGGAATCACCCCCTGTCTAAGCTTTTCATTCAAGGAGAATGGGGTGAGGGCAAGCCTGGAGCTGGCAAAACTAGAATGGTGCAACTGGTCACCTCAGTGAGCACTGACATTTGTTGTGAAGGTGGGATATTGCACAAATGATTAGAGGCATTTTAGATGACCCAAAACACCAGTGAAAAACTGAGTCAAATGGCTCAGCTCACAGCTTATTTCTACTTCCACTTGCAGTTAGTGGAAGAGCAAGTCCAAAAGAGTGAGGCTGATGTAATGAAGCATACCAAGTCCTAGAAACAGGCTCAGAAAGAACTCACACAGCTTGGAGATAAAGTGCAGCAGAGCAAACATTTTCAGTTACAACAAGAAAGGCTCATTGAGCAACTACAGGATGAGCTGAAAACACAACAGCAAGCCAGTTCAGAGAGAGAGAGAGAGTTTGCTGCACTGTATAATACATGCACTGAGGGCGCAGACACTGTAAGTTGCCTGAATTCCCAATTTAATGACCAGACTGTTCGAATTATGGCCCTCAAACAAGACATTAGGGAACTACAAGGGAAAATAGTCAGCTCATCATTAAAGAGATGAACTCACAAAAGAAGTTTGATGAAATGCGACAGAATGTAAATATTCTGAAACAACAGAATTTACAACTGGTCAAAGACTGAGATGCATTCAGGCTGAAGTGAATGCAAAGAAGGAACAATCAGGTCTTCAGGAATTGACCAGAATTAGAGACGAAAGGAATGAGCTAGTAGAGCATGTGAGACAAATAGAAGCCAAACTGTTAGGGGCAGCGAATTGTGGGAATGAGCAAGATAAAGAGATTATTCTCCTGAAGGAAAAATGCCTTGAATATGCCCGCAGCATACATGGCTCACAGAAGGAGAATGAACCATTTCAGCATGAGGTGTAGCAAACAAAAGATCAGTTGGTAGCTCAGAACAGGGTGCTTGACACTAACCAGGCCTTAGTGTCAGAATTAAAAAGCAAGCTCCCGGACTACCAACAGGGAATAAGGAAAGAGAGACGCAGGTGTGAGAGTCTCACCAAGGAAATTAAAATTATAAACAGGCCCTAAGGCACCCTGACTAGTCAGGATATAGGACAAGGGCCACTGATCATGGTGAGGTGCCCTGCGAGCAGGGACCTTGTCAACGGCTTCAATTCAACACTACAGCTAAGTCAATGCCTAGTCTGGGATGCTGATGGAAACCCTTATTTATATAATTTTATGACAAGTTATAATCTGGATGATAACGCCCCTCTCTTAGAATCCCCCTGACCCCACTGAGTCAAGAAGTAGGTTTGTTTTGCAAATTAAAAAGGTTTATTTGAAAAATTAAACAATAGATATATATCACACTTTTATAAATAAATTGATAGTTGATAGCACACTTGTGGATATGAGCAGTAATCAGCAATAGGTAATCCTACAGTAGCACAGTTCTTGGTTACTTATGAATAAGAACAGAGGACTAAGGTAGCAGAGAATGCTTTATATGGTTCAAGGAAATGCAAGGTGGGACAGAATGCAACACAGAAATAATTTGATATCATTTCAACAAGAGATAATGTGATCACTTTTTCTTTTGACAATTCACTCCCCCCCTTTATGCAATATAAGGAAATGAAAGGAGAGCACACAGTCTTCAAGAATACCAACAAAAATGCAATACAAAGTTCCAATTCTCCCCCAGAAAGCTGAGAGCACCAGGGATGATTTTGAAACACAGGCAAAATACTTTAAATGTGGTTTGCAAATAAGGGAAAAATATGCTAAAAATGATTTTTAATTCCCTATAAGAGATTCAGGTGGGTGGTAGCTACTTTAAATTAGTTCAGGATCACTTTAGCAATGCTCTATGAATGATTGTCAGGTTGCAAACGAATTTCAGCAAAGGAAAGCAAGAAGCTGCTATTTTGACAAGTGAAGAAATTTGAGCCAAATCGCAAATCACAGTATTTTTTCTGAGTGCGTCGAGCGCGATTATGGAAAGAGTATAATGGATAGGAAGTCAATTCTGTGTTCATTGGAAAGCTTAGCATCTTAGCCTTAAAATGAAAGTTAAATCTTGCTTCTAGCACACACGGGTCAAGAGATATGGACGATTTTATGAAGGTAGTTTTTCAGAAATGAAATAATGATTCAAATGGCAAATGACACTTTTACAGGTTTAAAATCGGAGAAGGGACACACGATTCTATGATGCAGTTTTGGACAGGTTAAATGTTTTGAATCAGATTATTTTAAGCTAAGAGATGGGTTCTGCACAGTTCTGGCTGGGTACTCACACTATAAATTGGAAAGGAATGGCCTTGTCACGGATCTGGTCAAGAAGTTTAGCTGCGGTTCTCTCTGCTCGGCGGGTCAATTAGGCACCAGTTCTGTTCACAGCGGTCTGGCCTGCGGTTCTGGATACATAGGACTCTTAGCAAGCAGCAAACCGCACAGCCCGGCGGTTGAATAGTGTGCCAAAGATTTTGAGGCCTGCTGAAGAGTTCAGCTCTTTGGAGTTTTTGTTCTGGAGTTAGTCTGGATCTCTAGAGTTCTGGATTCTGGAGTCCTCTGACAGCGTGCTGCGCAGGAATTTAGTTGAAGGTTGGAAAATGAATGTCCTGTCTGGCTTCCAGTGGCTCTTTTTATGTCTTTAGAAAATGGGTGTGTGTTGGCATAGCTAAGCCTTCCCCTCGCAACTTATCATTGGCCAAGTTTTCCTCTCTCCGTTGATTGGGGGAAGGAAATGGAGTGCCATTGTGATGAGGTAGTTTATGGGTCAGAGGATCCACCGCTGGTCAATTTGCACACAAATCTATTCTTCATCCAAATACATATTTATCTAAGTACAATTTTTCTAATATTATATGTCCAGTTAACATATTTTCTGTTGCACCAAACCATCCAATCCCTGTCTTTGTAAGATGTCATGTCCACTTATGACAGAATTCTGCCCTTTTCATCAAGAACACAACCTCTAAACTTTTCCAGAATTTACACAAACATGCACAAGGAATATGGGCATCAGATGATAAAGTGTCAGATTTTTAACATACAGACATTTGGAGTTATACCTTATTTTCCACTACTACCCCCAAGAACATACCACAGATTCCTAACACCTCTTAAAATGTGCACAGAAGAATCACTAGAATAATTATATTAATTACATAATTTTGACAAGTCCGTACTATGAATTATCCATCTTTTCAAAATGATGCTCTGGCCCAGAGGGGTGTGGTTTCCCAAAGCACATGGTGGAATTTCTGGTTTGTCCACTTCCTCCTACTCAAGTTGCTCACAGAGGCACTGCCCCTCCCTGTTTCTCTCAAGAGGAAGCCATTTACGACCCCCCCTAATTTAACATTTGCCTGAGCCAAGGAAGGCTCATTGTTCTGTTTCCCTCCAGTCCTAGGTGCTCCTCCCCTGATTCAATCAGGGAGGTGTCATCTCCTTTTTGTGGGGGCAGCAGAATGCAACCAGGCCTGGGAAGAGTGGCTGAGCAAGTTTCAGCTCCTACCGGGGGTAGTTGCCAGGCAGAATTCAATCTCTTTAAGCCAGGCTTTAGCTAAATGTCACTTTTGTTCCCAGGTTTTCTTCATCCAAATAAACTTACAATTTTTACACATGCAGCTACAATGCTGATTCTAAGTTCAAACTAGGACATTTAACAGTTGCAAACTATGTGACACTCAACAGTAGGTCACTCATTTATTTTAAACATTTAGATTTAAGTGTCTTTCAGTCCAATTTAACTTAGGCTGCTGATATCCACAGCTCAGCCAGTTTCATTATGAACATTATTTTAGGCTCTTTCTTTTCCCATATTTTGTATGCACACAAGACTACATTCTGCCAAATGTCTGCTGGTGTTCAGTGAGATTTTTGAATATCTTGCAATGTTTAAAATAGGCATTTTTAGCTTGCATTTCAGAGAAACAAAGGTGATTTCAAAGCGCTTTTTGAGCTAACAGGCACTGCTGTTTTTCCTTTGGCACGCATTCCACTCATGGCACTCCTGGCCCATCATGCTCGCACTGGTGGGTGGTAGGTCAGGCGACCATGTTGGTGTGCGCAAAAAATGCGCGGTTTTCCTGGATCCTGGCGCAAATGTGGGCTTTTATGCCATCTTAGATTTCCTAAGCCCACAGCACCAAATGTTGCAGCATAATAGTCCAAACGTGGGTCAGGACACCCAGCAAGCCCCCCCGCCCAACTGCGCTTTGATTTCGAGTCGAGGGGGAGTCGGGTGTAAAGGATGTTTTGATCCACGCGTGGGGATGTCCGCATCATCTTCTTTCGATTCCACAGATGACAAAGTTCAGCATCTTTTCCTCCAACAGGATGGATCGATCGGTTCTCCTCACCGGTCCTGATGGGAGTATTGGGCGGTACCCCAGGCCCCTCGGATCTTTGCTCCCGGTCTCCAGGTTGTCTTCCGTGGTCAGTCTCCGGGTTTTCTTTCTCCCAGGATGACAACGCAAAGCGGCAATACATATTCCTAGACATTTTTCCACCACTATTACTGGTGTGGCGAACAGATACATTTTATACATCAGGATACATTTTGCAGTCTTATTTTAAAAACAGGATATAACAGGGAACATTGCATTACGTTACTATCTTTTTGATATGTGGGATATTTTAGAGTTGGAACTGACTTACTCCGGAGCGGCCCCCTCTGGTATTGCATAGGACTCCTCCAGTTGCTGCAGAGTGTGCCTGGGATGGCAACACTTTAACTGATTTATATGGACCCACTTGTCTTCCCCTTCTGCCAAACTACTTTTGGGGATGCGGATCTTGTATGCAACTGGGGAGACCTTGTCTATAATTTCAAAGGGTCCCTTCCATGTAGGCAAACATTTTCGCTGTTTGGCTTGGTTCCTTTGGAAATTTTATAGATAGACCCGGTCCCCCACCTTATATTCCTTCCTGGTGGTTTTCAAATCATAGTGAGTTTTCATGCTATCAGCTTATCTTTCTAGATTCCGCTGAGCGTAGGCAAAAGCATGTTGGAGGTGTTTCCTCAAATTCTCCACATACTCATGAGTTGTGGAGGCATTGATCAACGTCTGCTCTTGGGTCCTGTAGAGCAAATGCTGGGGAAGCACCATCTTGCGTCCAGCCATCAACTCAAATGGTGACATTTTGGTCGCAGATGAAGGGGTAGACCTGATGGCCATTAGGACCAGAGGTAATCGGATATCCCAACTTTGCCCAGAATCTGCCACAACCTTTTTTAATATGCTCACCATGGTTCTGTTGTATCTATCCTCTGCACCAGAAGAGGCTGGCCGGTAAGCCATATGTAGCTTCCTTTTGACCCCCAGTATCTCCCACATCTTTGTCATTACTTCGCTGGTAAAATGGCTACCTCTGTCTGACTCAATCCTTTGAGGTAGACCAAAACGGGAAAAGATGTGGTTAATCATCAGGGCAGCTGCTGTTTCTGCCTTGCAGTTTGGGGCCGGGAGACATTCCACCCACTTGGTAAACAAGCATGTGACCGTCAACATGTAGTTGTTTCCCCTAGACGAGTGAATCACAGGGCCTACGAAGTCAATTTGCAAATCTGACCATGGCAGTGTCATCCCCCCTCTTTTGGAGAGGCGCCCGGTGTGTGAGGGATGTTGGCTGAAATTGTGCACACACAAGACACCCCTATTGGTTGAGGTCCTGCCCCATGTGTGGCCAGTATGCAACCTCTCTTAAGATTTCCAGTGTTGTGTGAAACCCCCTATGACCGGCGGTGGCTGCATCATGGGCGTGACTTAACATCAGGCTTCGGAATGAGGTAGGAACCACCCACTGATCATGGCCAGCTTGGGATTTCCTTTCCAACAAACCATCTTGTATTCGGACCATTTTTTGACATTTCATCAACACTCTTAGGTCCTCTTTCCCAACTTAGTCAGTATCCATCAGGGGAAAGTTCTCAGGGTCCTCAATGTGTTGGGAAAACTTACCAATTATTGGATCCCCCTTCTGAGCCGTAATTAAATCAGCATCAGGGGTCCCCTTACTCCATTGTGCAGTTGAAAGATCGTTGCGAGCAGTTGTCTGGGACCTAGTGATAGCAGTGACCTGGATTTCCCCCAACAGGGACTCTATTTCTATTAGATCCCCTTGGATGGCCCCGGTTTTGGCCAGCTGATCAGCTAAGTCATTCCCAGTTTTGTCTGGTCCCTCTACTTTGGAATGACCCTTGATCGTTTTCCAGTAGATGGTCATCCCATTCGATGTGACCAGATCATCAATATTTTGGATTAACTTCCCATGTTTCAGGGGTTTGTTATTAGCACATAACATGCCTCTGGTTTTCCAATTAACCAGGTGCTCCACGAACCCGTTCCGTACATAATCTGAATCTGTGATTATGACCAGTTCGTGGAGTTGATGTTGGACAGCAGTGAGGATGGCTTGATACACAGCCATCAATTCTGCCACCTGACTACTTCAGGGACCAATTTTGTACCCAGCGGAGGGTTCTGGGGACTCCTTCAACATGCATTCCCTATGCCGGCCACCAGTTCTTTTTCCCCGTTGTTGTCAACATGGTAAGAGCATCCATCCACATAGACAGTGGGCATTCCCACACACTTGTCCTCTTCAAAGACTTTGTGTGGGGAATTAAGGTATGCCTCCATGTTGTCCTTGATTTTCAGACTTTCGTCCTCAAGACAGTTTTCTCTGGCACAATCATGCAAGTCAGCCAGACCTTGCGCGAGGGGACTCTTCTTGTTTTGGCCATATCTGACCTCCACAGGAAGCCTTGCATTGACAGAATCCAGGAATTACTCACATTTCCAGCCCAGATTCTGTCACTTTGGAGATATTGCAGCAGCTGGTATGGAGTCTCCACTATGATGTGTTCCCCCTGGATGAACGGGCGGTAATTCTTTAATGCCCACTCCGTTGCCAGGAGTGCCTTCTCACAATCGTTGAATTTATCTTCCACAGAGGATAAAGTTTTGCTCGCATAGGAGATTACTTTATTGACCTTGTCATGCTTTTGGTATAATACTGCCGTCAAGCATGTATTAGAGAACCCGGTCTCCAGGAAAAACTCCTTGTTTCTGACAGGGTAAGCTAGGCAGGGCGCTTGTGAGAGGCTTCTTTTGAGCTGTCTTAATGCCTCGGATTGTTCTGGACCCCATTCCCACTTGACCCCCCCCTTCAAAAGATGAATCAGGGGTCTAGTGATCTCTGCGTAGCCCTCAATGAACTTTCTGCTGTAATTAGTCAGTCCAAGGAGGCTCCTTAGTTCCCGCAGAGTTGTGGGGTCATTCAGTTTCTGAAGTGCTTCCACTTTCTTTTTCTGGGGACAGAGATCCTGAGGAGTAATCTCATGCCCCAAGAAATTAACACCGGTTCTACACCACTGTGCTTTCTGAAAGGAAAGTTTTGCTCCGGCGGCCCTCAACTGTGTCAGAACATAATGGATCTCCGCTATGTGTTCCTCCACAGATGAAATTTTGATGAGGACATCATCTACATAAGCCAGGTTACCCCTGGTACCCAGGTCGGGCATGGCCTTGTGTAGGAAAATGTTGAATTCATTGCCGGAGTTGAGATATCCGAAGGGAGTCCGGGTCCATGTGTACTGCTGGCCCCCAAAGGTAAAAGGCAGTTTGTATTGGTCCTCCCTACTGACAGGCACGGTCCATTGGTCAGGTCTATTGCAGTGAATACTCGTGAACCCTGGATCTGGGCCAGCCCTTGGTCAATGTAGAGAAGGGGCCATAGGGAAGTATGGACCCGTTTGTTGAGCTCCCTAAGGTCGGCGCAGAGTCTCCACTGGCCGTTTGGCTTCAATATTCCCAGCACCCGATTATTGAAGGTGCTGTGTGCTGGACGGATTATTCGCCGGGACTCACGGTTCTTAATTATTTCAGTAAGGGACTCCATGGATGCGAGAGGCAAGCGATATTGCTTCACAAACACTGGAGTCATGCCAGGGTCCGTGGGAATTGTTGTTGTGTGGATGTCGGTGCGACCAGAGTCATATGAGTCTACTGCAAAAGAGATCTTGGAAATCCAAGAAAACTTGTTTCAACGTTTGCTTCTGTTCCAGAGTCACACAGGCATCACCTAGGTTGACTCTCTCTTCCACCATCTGCCTGAAGCCCGGAAAGACTTCTGGTTTGGCTATCTCAGTGGCCTCCTCTAACTGGGTGGAGAAGTCCCTGGTTAGAGTGCTGATTTGGACTGGAGGCTTCAGGTGGGAAAGGCAGCACTCATGGACCTGGAAAACCACCTCATCCCTTCTGAAGTCACAAGTCACATCTTCCTTGCCATAAGGGCAGGAAGTGTACACCAGGAAGTTCCCCCCATGCCTGTCTGGTGTTGTATTGTCCTCACTGTCAATGTCAAAACAGTCCTTGGGGATCGGTCCTAACAGTTAATTCCCTAAATCAATGGAAAAATGTAGGTCATCAATTGCCATTCCAATAATGGTGCCTGCGGTTAGAGTAATACTCTTTAAGTCACTTTTTATCAACCTCTATTGGAATGGTGTCATGTTCTGTATTGTCTAATGGTGTTGGGTTTACCCCCAACCCTTGCTGTTGGACAGAAGCATTTAGATGAATATAAGAATCAGGGTTTTTCAATGCTTGTCCTCTTTTAACTTTCAATTCCAGGGAGAATTGTCGGGTCCTTTCTGGGATGGTGACTTCCTCTTTAACCTGAATTTCAACTGCATAAGGTAGCAATTGAGCTGACCTAAATGCTTTTTCTGGATCATCAAAGCCCATGGGATTATCCGCTAATCGGGACCAAGCTTTGAAGTTTATTAGGTCCAAACTAATGGCAAAGCGATTGAGAATGTCACTGCCTAAGTAAAAGGCGGCAGTGACGTCTCGCACGACCCAACAATTATGGACTATGCTCTTGTTGCCAATGGAGATTTTGAGCATACTCCTGCTTGGCAGGAGATGTTTGGAATTAGGTGCTTCCAGGTCCATTTCCCATTTGTCTATCAGTGTGAATGCGGGAATGGCTGGATCTTTTGGGAGTTGGCGGAACATGGCTTCGCTGATGAAGCTCTTACCGTTGTTCACACACACTCGGGCGAGAACAGAGTCCTTCCCATCATTTAACTGAACAGAGATGAACAACTGCTCTCCAATTTGCTGAATATCAGCCAGGCTCTGAGCTGATTTCACATCTTTCTGGACTATCGGAGTGGGAATGTCTGATTGTGGATTGGTCAAGTATTTCAGAGTGTTTCCTTCCAGTGTGGAATACCACCTTAAACTGGAAGGAAGGTTGATTTTCAGAAATAGAGAGGACCCCCCATCACCAGTCTGTTGTCCTACTGCTATTACTGTCACGTCTGGAATTTGGTTGTTCTGGAAGTGAAATTCTACTTGGTCAGATTTTTGTTCAACCATGTGGCATGTGCCGTTTAAACTAATATGGTTGACACTCTGTTTTAATTTTATTGGTCGGATAGTCTGGGTCCAGAGGACCCTGTTTACGCAATCTATTAGGGGCGACAACCTTCTCAGGAGGTCATTCCCTAGTAAACAAGGGGTGCCCTCTGGAGTCACTACTATGATCGGGTGCTTCACCTTGTGTCGCCCAATTTTGATGTCCAAATCTGCAGTCCCCTCGACGGGAATTTCCTTCCCGTCAAAGTTCTGGAGTTGTCCAGGAAGAGAGGTGAGAGGAATACAGTAATTCTCCCCCCTTCCTGCATTTAGTTCATCAAAGGCCCTTTTGGACAGAAGGGTAGCTTGGGATCCTGTGTTCACCAGTGCCAAAATTGTACCCTGCCCCTGTACTTGTCCCGGGGCATAGTATCTTCCCTCCTTCTCCTCAAGGGGGTACAGATAATGCACATTTTTGGACAACTGGTGGGCTAATTTTCTGGCTTTTGGACATTGCGAGAGAAGATATTTGGGCAGAATTCTGTGGAGAGTCATGGGAATCTGCAAGAAAAAGTTGGCAACTTGAAAGAGGATATTCGAGTTCCCCTGGTTCCGGTCCTGGCCCCCCCCCCCCTTTTTGGAGGCAGTCATCAGAATGGGTTTGAACCCAGGGATTTTGATGCTATTGGTTCTGGGATAGGATGATGGGCGGTGACAGCTCAATCCCCACATCTACCCAGTCTATTGATGCGGTTTTGGGTTCCCCTGGTTCCGGTTCTGGGCCGCCCCCGCTTTTTGGAGGCAGTCACCAGGATGGGTTTGAACCAGGGGTTTTCGGTATTGTTGGTTCTGGGATAGAATGATGGGCGGCGACAGCTCAATCCCCACATCTACCCAGTATAGGTTGGAATCCCTTGGGACCCATTTTTCCTTGGGAGGAGTTCCCCCATCTCTGAAGGAGAAGATCCTTTCCCCAGGATCCCCTTGGGATCCCTCTCCCTCAAATTGGAAGATCTGTACCTCCTCCTCAAAGTGGGTCTGTTTGGGTCCTTTGTTTCTCCTACCTCCTCTTTGCTCCTTGGGTGACAGACTTTCAGGGGTAGGAGGTTTTGTTTCCGGTTCCTGGTTTTCCAGGGGCTGTTTACAAGTTGGGAAGGAAGCTTCTTCCAAGGCTTTACACCCCCCTTCTCCTTGTGCCTCCTCCCTGGGAACCGGTGGGTAATCGGGGTGCTGCCCCCGTCATTGTTCTGGAGCACCAGGCCCAGAGTTTGGGGCATTCTGCGGTGGCATGCTCATCTGAGGGTTCTGTTGAGCCCTCAGTATGTGACCCAGATACCGGGCCATATTTTGGACCTGGCGCTCAAGTTGGGAAACCCGCTCAGGCTGATACGGGGTTCTGTTTTCTCCCCTGGGCTGATCCCGGGAAGGGTAGCTATCCCTTCTCTGGTAATACACTGGGTTGGGAAGATTTGGGTACCCCTCCACCTTTGGCCTCCCCTCTCCAGGATTAGGTTGTCTTGGCTCAGGGAATTGGGGAAAGGAGGATGGATGGTTTTGGGATTGGAAATTGGGTGGATACCTGGGAAAAAAGTTCTGCCCAGTGTTTGGGGAATTTCTGCTCTCCTGTGGAAAGTTAGGAGGGAAGTTCCCTGGGTCAGGTGCTTGGCTGGATCCCCCCCTTGGGCTGGAGGAGTCCACACATAACCCAGGATTGGTCTGTTTCCCTTGTAGCGGGGACTCACATAGTCAGGGGAGCGAGGGACCCCATTTGTGGGATTACCTCCTTGACTCCCTGTCTGTGACTGGCCCGAAGGCCTTCTGGGCTGTGAATTGTTCAGTGCAGGCAGGTTTTTAGGCACCCCCATCTACAAATCTAAAACAGGGGCAACCTTTACCTCTGCCACCTTGGCAGCAGCAGGGGTGCTGTTGGTTTTGGGGTTTTTGGGCTGATTCTTATTTTCCACCGGTTTCTGCACCTCATAGATGCGGGTGGCTTGCTCAATGACCCAGTCTAAGGATCTTTTCTCGTGAAAATCTCTCACGAGCTGGGTCCTTATGTATTTGGGTAAGGCATGGAAAAACGTATTAACAAATTCCTTACTGTCGGTGCGCACCCTTTTGGTAGTCTGCGCAAAAGCACGCTTTAACTCCTGCACAAATTCTTGTGGGGCCTGATCCTCCCCACATTGCAAATTGTAGGCTGCCTTGCGAGCCTCTTGAGGATTTCTATGAACAGAAAAATGTTTCAAGATGGCCGCCCTATAGGTGGACCATCTTGAATGATTTTGGTCCTCCAGCCCCGTAAAGAAACTGGAGTATTCTGGGGAGAATGTCCATTTGACGTACTGGATGCAGCTACTGCTGTCCTCCAAATGGAAAGTCTCCATCATTTGCTCAAAGAGCTCCAAGTGTTCCCAAACAGAATACTTGGAGTTCTTGTGATAAGGCGTGATGACACTCCTGATTGCCTTAATCTGTTTTAAGGGGTCCTTAAGCAAGGCCCTTTTTGCCTTAATGGCCTTTTTGGTTCGGGTAACCCTGGTCCATTCATCCTCCGACTCAGAAGCACTGCTCCCAGAGGTGCCCGTCTGATCTTCCAGGTTTTCCCGGATTCTGCGAGCCTGGGAATGGCTGGCAGAATGTGGGGACCTGGTTTCCTGTGCCCTGTGACGCTCAGAGGAGTCTTCAGATCCCTCCTTGCTACCAGGATTTGATGGGTACCCCCCCCACTGACCTAACTGGGCAGAGGTTTTCAGGATGCCCTTAGTAGGCCTACTTTCCTGGGGTCCCGACTAAATTGCACTGTGCTTGGGTGCCCATACCCGGATGCCCGCCCATCCATTCCTGGGAGGTACTGGCCTATGAACCCCATACTTTTGGCTGGATAGTAATCTGCCATCCCTGTGGCCCTGTGCTCATGTGCACCAGGGCACATGGGGGTGGCAGAGTCCAAGGACTGGGAGAGATGAAGGCCTCTGGTACTAGGGCTCCAGAGGTTATGCTCAGGTGTTTCCCTTTCCCAGCAAACTTCATCTCTGTCAGCCCCTGCTCCCTGTTGCAATGCAAGAGCCTGTGCTTTCAGTTCCTCAGTTAAGGCATTACTAGACTCTATCAGTCTCTCCTGCATGGCTACCTGTTGCTGGAGCCTATCATTGTGCTGACAGAGAGCCTCATTTTCTCTCTGTGTCTCCTGATTGGTCCTGGAATACTGGGCCAGTCTTTGCTGCAGGGTGGTTACTTCCTGGGTACCATCCTTACTGGCCTGTTCCTTTCTTGCCAGAGCATCTTCCACCGTCCTGGTGTGCTCTAACAAGTCGTGGTGCTCTTTTTGGAGGTCACCCAGTCCCTGGAGGGCCAGGTGATTTTCTTCCATTTTCCTTTTTAAGTGGCATACTTCCTGGCCTAAGGTATCCCTTTCCTGACTAAGAGCCTGCATCTGTGCCGCAAGGTCGTCCCTCTGCCGTTGAAGAGCACCAGCTTTCTGGCGCTCTTCATCAAACTCTGCCTGGGTATCCAGGTCTTTCAAAATCATTTTATTTCTTTCCTCTTTCTCTCTGTCTAGTTGGATTTGCAGGGTGGCTACCTGCTCTGTGCATGCCCTGTTGAAATTGATCTGTTGCTCCAGCTTTTTCTGGCACTGCAGTAAGGAGTCCAAACTGTCTTGGTGCTCCTTCTGCAAAGCCAGAATGCTGGTATCCTGGTCAGCCTTTTCCTATTGCAGGATATCCATATCCTCCTTTATTTTAATGATGTACTGTCTGCTATCATTTCTGACTCCTGGCTCCTGTGCAGCCTCTGCTCAGAAGAGTCCAGATCAGATTGGGCCTTCTCTAATGCCAAGAGTTGTCTATTTGCCAGATCTTGGCCTTCAGCACATTTGTCCTGTATGGCTCCCATATATAGATACAAATATGCCGCTATCCTAATCATCTTGTCGTGTTCATCTTTAGCTTTAGGAGCCATACATAGTTCACTCAGGGCCACATGTAATGGACCCTGATCTCATACGTGTGATCCTGTTTCAGTGATCTGGGGTGCGGTTGTAATGTTTAAAATAGGCATTTTTAGCTTGCATTTCAGAAAAACAAAGGTGATTTCAAAGCACTTTTTGAGCTAACAAGCACTGCTGTTTTTCCATTGGTACGCATTCCACTCATGGCACTCCTGGCCCATCACGCTCGCACTGGTGGGTGGTAGGTCAGGCGACCATTTTGGTGTGCGCAAAAACTGCGCGGTTTTCCTGGATCCTGGCGCAAATGTGGGCTTTTCCGCCATCTTGGATTTCCTAAGCCCACAGCACCAAATGTTATTTTATTTATTTTATTTATTTATTTTATAATGCGCACAAAACCCAGGGGTAACCGGGCGCAGCAGTCATAAGATTGCTTGAGCTTAGGTTACATACATGGAATACATACAGGGAGTGCAGTACATGAAGAAATTACAGAGCAGGTATACAGAGTGCGTTGGTTACAGGATAAGTGAAATACAGGTTCCTAGTATAATGAAGTCTAATGTCAGGTAATAGAGGTAGCAAGGCAGTTGGATATTCTAATCAGTCTTGGCCTAGCGCAGTTGTAGGTCGTCATTGGTCCAGAGCCAACTTTTCACTTTACATCTAAATATGGTGTAGGGTAGGTTGGCTCTCAGTGCGATGGGCAGTGCATTCCAAGCGTGAGCAGCTTTAACAGGGAAGCTTGCCCCACTCGCTTTGGATAGTCTGAATCTGGGTATGTCAAGCAGAAAGTGGTTGGAAGCTCTAGTATGTTGAGTAGAAGATTTTCTTGTCAGTCTGGCCGAGATATATGGGGGCGCAGTGTTATTCAGGCCTTTGTGGGTGAGGGATAGTGTCTTAAGGAGAACTCTATCATTAATTTTTAACCAATGCAGGTCTTTTCTGATGTTAGAGATGTGGGCTCTGCGGGGTATGTCCAGTGCTGCTCTGAGAGCATTGTTCTGCAGTATTTGCATTTTGGTTATGACAGTTTTGCTAGCACCTGCATAGAGGGCGTTATAATAGTCCAGTTTTGACATTACTAAGGCATTGGCTAGGGTGATGCAATTTGATTTGGAGAGGTAAGGTCTACAGGCCCTAATTAATTTGCAGGTGTAGGTTGTGGAGGATGCTAAGGAATTAACTTGTTTTTTAAGAGTTAGCGTGGAGTCGAGGTAGAAACCTAGTGTTTTTACCTCCGTTGCCACTTTGATTATGTTGCCATCAATGTTGAAGGCACGGTAGTTTGGGCTAAGTTTTCTGAGGTTGGAGTCAGAACCCAGGATCAGTATCTCAGTTTTGTCATCATTCAGGCAGAGGACGTGGGAGGCCATCCATGCCTGAATGATGAGGTAGATCTTGTTTACTGAGGCTGTGTCTTCGACAAAGTTGCCAGATAGCGGTATGAGGATCTGCGTATCGTCCGCATACTTGGTATAAGTTACCCCTAGTCTGTCCAGTTTGTCGAAGAGTGGCTTAGTGAAGATATTGTACATGGTGGGTGAGACACATGAGCCTTGTGGGATGCCACAGGTGATATGTATTGGGTCCGCTGAGGCTAAAGGGGAGAACACTCTCATCGTACGGTTGGCTAGGAAGGATTGTACCCAGGCTATAGCTTCACTTGAGAAATAGGCGGCAGACGCTAGGTGGTTGCATAACACTGCATGGTCCACCAGGTAAAAGGCCGCCGATAAATCAAGGAGGAGAAGCATAGCCGTTTTACATTTTATCCTTCAGCTCGACGATTTGTGTTTTGAGATCGATAAGGGCTGTTTCAGTGCCATGTAATGGTCTGAAACCAGATTAGCGAGATCCTAGTAGTTGGTTCGTCTCCAGGTAGTTTTGGATCTGGAGGTAGGCTACTCTATTGATGATTTTGAGGAGGAATGGGACTGTGGTGATTGGCCTATAGTTGGTAGGGATGGCTGGGTCGAGGGTCTGTTTTTTAAGGAGGGGTAGTACCCAGGATTCTTTAAGGTTGGATGGTACAGTGCTAGATTTAAATGAAGCATTAATTAGTTTAGAGATGAAGGGTGCTAAATCCCGTGCTGCGTTCTTAATGACTTGTGCAGGGCAGTTGTCACCTTGGCAGTTAGAAGGCTTCAATGATAGGATCACCTTTTCAGTTTCCAGGATGGATATGTTAGTGAAACTGAAGGGTTGGCAATTGTGTTGGGTGACTGTTCTATATGAATTAGTCAAATGGATGGTGTGGGCTCTACTAGGGCTCAAGGATGCTTTCTTCTTTGCAATTTTAGTTTGCAAGGTTGCAATTTTGTTAGCTAGGGCATTTTGGATGCTGGTGCACCATTGTTTGTCTTTGGGGACGTTGTCTACGGGAGCAATAGGGTTTTCCATTTCCCGAAGGATGGAGAAGAGTTCTTTAGAGTTAGAATTAGCCTTGCTAATTCTCTCATTGAATGTGTCTTCTTTGGTTTGGATTATTTCCTTCTTATATTTATTGGCAAAGTTGTTAAGGATGGTTTTGTTCTCCGATGAGGGTGTATGCCTCCAGATAGCTTGGAGTTTGCGCTTTTGGATTCGTAGTTCTTTGAGGTGAGGGGTAAACCATGAGATGAGATTCTTGTTTGCCTTTGCGAAGTTTGATGTGGGCTATTATGTCCAAGGCATTGGACATGGCGTTGTTGAATGTCTCAACTAGTATGTTCTGGTCCTGGTTGGTATCGCTGACGGCAAGGGCTGGTAGGAGGAGCGGGAGCAGTTTTTCCGAAGTAATGTCTTTTTTACTTCTGGTTGGCATGGATGGTACTATTTCCTGGTTAATTGGTTTAGGCAGTTCTATAATTAATGAGAAACTGATGAGGTGGTGATCCGTCCATGTTTGTGGCAAGATTTTAGAGATAGTGGTGTTACAGTTTCGGTTGGCTATCCAATCTAATGTCCGTCCTTTTATGTGCGTGGGGGCAAGAATGTTCTGAGTCAGGCCATGATCAACTAGATTGGATTGGATGGAGTGGGCTTGTTTGTCCTCATTATCATTAAAACCCAAGTTGAAGTCACCTAATAATAGGAGCTGGGTAGTATCTTTGATATTGTTAGTGAGGAGGCTAGATAAGTCTTCCTCAAAGTTGCCTAGTGGGCCTGGTGGTCTATACACCAGGAGGACAGTTAGTGTGCTGTTGTTAGAGATAGGTATTTTGGCTGAGAGGAGTTTGCATGATGTTATTTCGGGGTGGGGGTAAGTCTTACATCTAGTTTAGTTTTGGCGATGATGGCTAGGCCATCTCCCCGTGAGTTGGGGCGATCGACTCTTAGTATGTTGTAATTATCAGGTACGGCAACCATGAGTGCAGGACCTGCGGCGTCATGGAGCCAGGTCTCAGTGATTGCGAGTAAATCTAAGTTGTCCAGGGCAAGTATGTCCGCAATTTCAGTACTATGTGCTATGAGGGACCTCGCATTGATGAGGGCTC
Source organism: Ambystoma mexicanum (assembly GCF_040938575.1). Lineage (NCBI taxonomy): Eukaryota > Metazoa > Chordata > Amphibia > Caudata > Ambystomatidae > Ambystoma > Ambystoma mexicanum. The sequence continues at coordinate 761,080,289 of NC_090932.1, read as the reverse complement.
CTGACAGGCTGGGAGTTGTGATTTTATTTTGGATCAGTCTGAGCTTGGGAGTGTTAGGCCTCCTCTGACTATAGCAGTCAATTTGAGTTTTATGGCTTCTTTCTACCACTAAGGACGGACAGTTAGGGTCAAGTGTAGTAGGGGTTGAGGTCGAGCCTGGTGGTCTAGTTCTTTTGTTTTTGAGGTCATAGAGGCGAGGCAGCCTCGCTCTAAGTCGCGTGTTTCAAGATTGCAAGATGTGGAATTGGTGTGGTCCATTGTTATGATGATGGTTAGAAGGGTCCAGAGTAGGGTGCAAAGAGTGTGTGTTAGGAGTGATTTGGTGATGTGCATGTTGGGGGGCAGGTAGCCGAGGGGCGTCTAAATTAGACAACTCAATGGTGACTGGACTGCGAGCAACGGGGTAAGTCTAACTTAACAGTCCTAACGGCAACTAAATTGCATATATCAGAGGTATCTAGATTTGACAGTCCTATCAGTGGCTAAATTGCATACAACATGGGGCATCTAGATATGACAGTCCTATCAGTGACTAAATTGCATACATCATAGGGCATCTAGATATGACAGTCCTATCAGTGACTAAATTGTATACATCAGAGGCATCTAGATTTGACAGTCCTATCATTGACAAAATTACATATATCAGAGGCATCTAGATTTGACAGTCCTACCAGTGACTAAATTGCATATATCGGGGGGTATCTTGATTTTCCAAACCCAACAGCAATAGAGCTGCAGGCCGCAGAGTATACCTCGCTAAAATAGACCTAAACGCGACTATAATGCATATGGTTGGTAGCATTGGGGTAAGGACTAGCAGTTAGGCTATAGTTTGCATATAGTATGGTTAGTACTGGCACGAACAGTGGTGTACAAGAGGTAGTAGTACTTAGTAGCAATACAGCTCTATGCTAGGTGGACGCAGGTAGGGATAAGGTAGTTAATGACTTCACCCTGATTGGTTAGTAGTCCCGTAATAACATGTGAAGTAAGGCCCTGTGTAATAGTATTAATGTTAAACAGGTGGTGGAGCAGATATGGCACATGCACAGGAGTATTTTCAGTACAATAACGTAGAAGTGGTCATCTGCATGTTGCCGGTAATGCGTCCTAGTGGGCTGTCTATATAGGCCTCGGGTCATTAGCAATCGCTAGTATGTAGTAAGTATATTTAATGGCGGTTCGCCGTGACTGTACTCGCACGTGCGAGACAGATTAGGCTTTCTCAGCAGTTCTTAGCAGTAAGCTTTGCAGCTTTTCCAGGGACAAGGGGGACGTTATATCACATATTATGTTGCAGCATAATAGTCCAAACGTGGGTCAGGACACCCAACAACCTCATGCCAGTCATTAAAAACAACTGGTGTACAAATGGGAACCAACCTCATGCATGCCACCTATCAAGAACAGGGTGACATGAGGCAGTTAGACTTAGCCAGGCCAAGCCCAACTGATCCAGAACACCAGACCCTGTTTGATATTGATGAACATTCATCTCTACCAGACAGAAGGGAAGGTGGCCGGACCTGTGTGTCCTTGGAGGCCAAAAGGAATCTCGTGAGTAGTTCAGACCTGGAAAACTCTGAAGATCAGGTATTTAGACTTGCAGAAGATGAGGATACAAAGATACCACCTGGGCCGCTTTGCTGGAAGATAAAAGCCAGAGAATCAACTCAGGAAGATCATATTAAAAACTCCATCCATTCAGGGGATTTATGAAACGTATTTCTACGCAAGTGAAGATTAGGAGATGCAATGACCCAATGCTTCAGAGGTTCCAGGGAATCTGTAGAATTGTAAAAACAACAGTTTGTGATGGTATCTAATGCGTTTGTGGAGTTCCAATGTTTCATCTGTTCTCTGGTATGTAGCCGATTTAATCTCAAATGCATGTACAATGCGCATATTTGTTTACACAGAAAACAAATAAAATTCAGAGAAAGTTGATCTCTTTTCTGAGGAAATTTGTCATACTCGGAATACAAGGAATACATTTTCATTAAATCGAGTGCCAATACGCAGTCATACCTAAAAAGTTTAGATTTGAACAACTCCCAGGTGATTTTCTAATTCTTCTTTGAATTAGTCAATACAATGCAATAAATCCTCCATCTTGTGTTTGTATAGATTTATCGAATGAATAGGGGAGTCCTTAATCATTTTAGTTAAATCTCAATAAAGTGAATTTTCTGGCGAACTTGTAGAGGTGTTAGAGCCAGTTCTTGTCGGATAATTGCCTTCGGTACAGTTGAAAGGGGCCCCTAGGGAACACTGATGTCTATGGAAACAAGGCGAGTCACCACACACGATAGATACGCCAGACACGAGGTTGTATTCGCAAAGCTAGGGTTTATTGCAAAGCAAAAGTCTCAGTTGGCCAACTCGGTCTCATGCCCCGCGACGTGTATCTCTAGACCTCGAGGGACGCAAGAGAGCGAATTACGTACATCAGTTACATATATACAAAATGCATATCAAACAATCAGCTATGATATGTTTAACACCCCCCTTTATTGGGTTGCTTTGAACTTGGTGTGATGATGGACATCTCCGATCACTATGACACCTTCAAACATCTATTCTAGTAACAATTTGCAATTTGTGAGTGTGAAGGCATTTTTCAATTGTTGAATAGAGCACAGCGCTTCTGTTCTTGGAAGCGAACTACATACGGGGGGAGTTGCATTCCCGACCTTGCTATTTATCAGGTGCTATTCGCGTCCTGGGAGCCGACATGCTCTAGCAGGCTCAGCAAAGGGGGGCCGTAAGAAAAGCATAATTCAAGCCTTTAGCGGTATTATTCTAACATATTCTACCATATAACGAGACTGGCTGGCAGCTGTGAAATGATTAGATGCCCTGCAGCTCTGCTTCAAGGCTACTTTCTGGAGGGAGCCGGGCATTCTTCCTGGCTCTGCCTACGTTTGTCTTTCAGTGAACTCTTGTTATCCTCACGGACCTGCGGCCTTGTCCTTTTCACATACAGACAACAATGTTTCACAGTCGAGCAGTGTAATCGGAAAATATACTGCGAAGCAAATAGGAACAGAAAGCAATGAGAAATGGTTAGAAAACAAAATGGCGACTCTTGTTACATCAAAATGGCCGTTCATTGGCAAACTCGAAAACCTATATTTTGTCATATCGTGCATGAGACGGTTGGCCCACGGCCACCAAAATGCGTTTGCGGTATCAAAGTAAAGGTATCCGTATTTCTAGACTGACAAACCCTCCTTTGGCCGTATGCCAAACGTCTCATCTATTTATTGAAACCTCCTCTAGTGATGATGAATCTGAAGTACTTGTGTCTGAGTCTTGCATGCTGTCGTGGACATCATTGTCTTCTTCAATATCGATTGCCATCGACTCTTTTACCGCTCTCGTCTCATTTGGGTCTGGGTCAGTTCGATCATGAGGTTGTTTTTTCTTTGTTATCATATGCATGCATCCTTCTGTACATCCCTTAGTTACCTCAGCACAAACTATGGGTAAACAATGTATACAACAACAGCACGTTAGCAATATTCCAAACTCCACTACTAATATTGAGATCAACTTCCATCCCCAAGATCGTAGTATTCCCCAAAACCAAGATCCTATTCCCAAGCTCCCTTCTCCAGTAGGGAGTTCAGAGCTTAGGACGTGCATTTTCTTTATTGCTTCAAAGATCGTGGGGGAATAGTCATCGACATAAACGCAACATGCTGATCCCACTAATTTGCAAATTCCCACACGATCAACCAAGATCACATCGAGAGCCATTCTATTTTGCAGCGTCATTAACCTGATTCCTCTTTCTTCCAACGTCATGTTAAATAATATATCTGTTGTGTTTATTGTATTCTTTAGAATTCTGGACAGTTGCCTTATATTATAGGAGTTCAATATCTGCCCTAAGAATGGAATGAATGATTTTGCTACATCAGTTGCTATTAAAACACCTTTGTCAGCCCTTTTGACTCTAGTTCTAGATAATCTGGCCATGGCTGCTGTTTCTAAGAGGAATACTCCTGGGAACAGAAGCCCTAGGTAACATGTACCTCCCCAGGTTCTGGGCAACCAAGGGTATGCTTTCTCTCCACATATAAAATAAACTGGATCACCTACGTATGCTGGTTCTATTTCCCATTTTAGTACCACTGTATTCATACAACCAGCATATGTTCCGACTGAAAAAGAGCCTTTCTTTTTTAGACAAAAAGGGACAGTTCTTGGGCCATAATTCACAGTGTAAGATGGGGGAATTGCATCTTTGTTCCCTTCTGTTCTTACACGAAATGTCATTACAGATGTTTTTTCTGGTGGGGATAATCTATGTCGTCTATTTTGTCGTGTTATCTTTCGTGTACTTTTCCTCATAGGCTCTGGGGCTATTACTTGTGCTTTATGAAAAATGGAACAACCCACAGGGTTCATTATTATCTCCTCAAACACATTCATGTTGGTTCTGTCTAATTGACCCGTATTACTCTCATTCCATTTCCCATAGAACATTGCACCTAAAAATGCACTACATGCAGAACTTAATGGTAATGGCTGTACATACCACCCTATTCCTTTCCCTGCATGCTGTGGTAAATGGGCACATACCCAGCAGTTTGTTTTCTTCAGGATTGCATGTGTCATGTTCATTATCAGCAATAAGGTGTTATTTCCAAAACCTTCCCTGTGTTTTTCTTCCATTGGGGTAGGGTATAAGTGATCACCTGAACCGGGCTTTCAGTAGTGGATATATTACTTATTGGTAAAAACATTTCTAATGGGTGTATTGTTTCTACCCACCATAATATTAGGGCTGTCGATATTGGTGCTACCACGCTCATAAAGCACATTATTATCGTTAGTACCAGCATACAATTAGTTTTACCATGCGTTTTTCCTAAGCTTATAGTCTTTATAATTGACTCATTCTCAGCGGTGGTGGTGCAGGAGGAGGCTGGAACCGGTCCCGGCATGTTTCTCGTCATCCTTCTTCTTTTTTATCACAGTTCGTTGTGGATATCTCTCTTCGTCACGCTTGCTCTGATGTTAATAAGTTCAATGCAATTGTCACAGTTCAGTTCTGCCTGTCTCTTTTTTTGCCTGGATTCGATTATTCGTTTTTAGGCGAGATCATTTGTCCCCTCTCATACTGCTCAGAGGATCTTCGATCAGTTATCTTATCGCCTTAGAATCATGTGCGCCCAGCTTGTATGTTCTGGTTCAGGACACATGTACTGTTAATCGGTTATCTCACTTGCCATAGTACCATGTGCGCTCAGTTTGTCCGTTCTGGTTCCGGACACATGTACTTTTTATGATCGCACCGAGGAGCCGCGAGTCTTGAATTGTCCGACTTGCACAATTCTCACGCTTCTCTCCTCTAGACCTCCGGTTCCTTCTCCGTCCATGAGCTGAACCAGAGGTTGACATAAACACCAAAAAGAACTGCGGATCACTTTGTCTTCCGAGGCCGCAGGTTGTATCGCCTTGCTCCTGGTATCCTATGATCCGTGAACAGTGCCGGTGCACTTCCAGATTCAGGCTCGAAGTCAGCCTGTGGCGCTACTGTAGGTGCTGGTGTGTGCCGCGCCAATGATGCAGATCCGTTCTTTGTCATGCTGGCAAGTGCTGGTGGGCGCCAAAGGGGTACACGATTTGGTTTTGCTGGTATTTGCAAGGCAGATTTCGCGTTGGTCAGCAGTGATGTCGATTCTGCTGGGCAACGTTGGGGCACTCTTTGCCCTTCCCCCTCTTTGGCAATCGTCTCAGGCTTTGTTTCGAGTTTCACTTCTTGTTTTGGCAGATTAGGTGGCTGCTCACTGGCAACAGTTTCTTTCGTTTCTGGGACCGCTGTCTCTTTCCGGTCATCAGTGTCAGGCAAGTCTTTCAGTGCAGTTGGAATCTTCTTGGCATGGGTGGCATGGATCCACGACTTCCTTCCATCCGCCCGATTGCCGTCTGCATTGTCAAAAGTACTTGATGGGCCGCGCCACCTGGGTGCTAATGAGGACTTCCTTTCAAAGGTCTTTAGCAGCACCCAGTCTCCTGGCTCCAGTGTGTGCCCCGGACCGGTGTATCTCACTGGTAATGCCTCCTGCACCTGCTGATGAATCAAACGCAATTTCTGCATTAAAAGGCCACAATAAGTACTAAGCACAGGATGTTCTATCTCACTTAGTCGCTTTGGCTGAGGTGCGCACCAAACATTTGCCGGCCTCCCCATTACGATCTTGTATGGGGAGAGCCCAGTTTTAGCCTGTACAGACGTACGCATGCATAATAGTGCTATTGGTAATGCATCCACCCAACTCAACTTGCTTCCCGCACAAATCTTGCTAATCTTTGATTTAAGAATCCCGTTGTGCCTCTCCACAAGATCGGCAGAACTCGGATGCCTTGAACTATGGAATCTCTTATCAATCTGGAGACCAGCACATATCTGTAATACCACTGCACCCACAAAATGCGGTCCATTATCAGACCATAGGACTCGGGGCAAGCCAAATCTGGAAAAGTACTTCTTCAACATTACTTTTGCCGTACTCATTGCTGTGCATCAGGGGCGTTGCTAGGGGGGGGCTAAGGGGGCTATAGCCCCTGATCTTTTGGTTGTAGCCCCTGATAGAATCTCAGGAGCTTCAGCCAAAAGACTAGCTAGCCCCCAGTCCCAACAGTTCCAACATCAGCTTAGCCCCGGGTCTTTTCCAGACCTAGCAACTCCCCTGCTGTGCATTCTTTCAAAGGATATGCCTCCACCCACTTACTGAATGCACAAATCACCACCAAGACGTATTTTAAGTTTTGGCACCTCTCCATCTCTATGAAATCAAAATGAATTACCTCAAATGGCATGGAGGGCGGGCCAAAACTTCCTGTTGGAGTCACTCTACCCTTCCCTACATTGTGTTGCAAACACGTGATACAGCTCTGCACCAACCTCTCTGCATTCTTTTTTATGTTTACATTCTACCAAACTGTAGAAAGGTGCTGTATTATTTTCTTCGCACAGATGTGCGTAGGGCTGTGGGCCATTGTGACCATTGCAGTCACATACTAATTTGGCAACATCCAGTTTCTAGTTCCCTTGTCCACCCAACAACCCTCCAGATCCAACTGAGCAGATCCCTCTGCCCACCCCTGTATTCCTTCGGCCATAGCCTCGGCCTGCATTTCTTTGACAGTGGCAATTCCATCTTCTATCATACAGGGTACTTCCTCTGTCTGAACCGTCATCATTCTGGTATTCAAATCAGTGGCAGTTTGTTTTGCAATTCTGTCTGCAAACGCGTTTCCCTCTCCTACTTTGCATGTTACTTTTTTATATGCCTTGCATTTCACTATTGCTAGGCGCTTTGGAAACGTGAGTGCAGACAGCAATCGTACAATCAAAGGGCCATGTTGAATTCTGGCGCCATGTGATGTCAGAAACCCTCTCTCAGCCCAGAGTCGACCAAAGTTATGAACTACTCCAAAAGCATACTGACTATCAGTATATATATTCACATTCAAATTTTCAGAAATCTTGCAGGCTCTGGTCAATGCTATTATTTCCGCGGCTTGTGCTGAATTATAGGGAATTCTTTTACTTTCTACAACACTCTCTAGAGTAGTGATAGCGTATGCGGCAGTTGTCGTGCCATCTGGTAATTTAAAACATGAGCCGTCACAAAATAACTCTCCATCCGGCTCTTTCTGTGGAATATCACTTAAATCAACTCTTCGCTTGGTTTCTTCCTCAGTGACCATTAAGCAGTCGTGGGGGGGTGATTCATTCTCCCCAATTTCTTTTATGGTTAGTGGCATTAATTCTGCAGGATTTAAAGTGCTACACCTCATAATTTGGATATGGGGACAAGATAATCTCATATCTTGTCAATCTAGCAGAGGTGAGGTGTTGCGTCTGTGTCCTATTTAATAGAACGTCTATGGCATGTGGCACCATCAGAATTAAAGTGTGCCCCAATACCATTCCTTCCGTTTGTTTCACTAACGCAGCAGCCGCCGCGACAGATCGCAAACATCGTGGTAGTGCGCGCGCTACAGGGTCCAGCGCAGAAGAAAAATAGCCGCACGGCCTATTTCTTCCACCGTGTTCCTGTGTCAAAACCGCCAATGCACATCCTTCACTTTCACACACAAATAGTCTAAAAAGGTTCTCATAGTTCGGCGTACCCAAAACTGGAGCCGAGCATAATGCAGTTTTCAATCCATCAAATGCTTTCTGACATTCCTCATCCCACTGCAAAGGCATAACTGCATCCTTTCTAGTTAAATTCACTAATGGTTTCACAATTAACGCACAATTACCAATCCATTGTCGGCAATATGAAGCCATGCCTTTTATGGCTATGACTCCTTTTTGTGTCTTTGGAATAGGCATACAAGAAATAATTTCTATGCGTTCTGGCGTTAGTCTTCTCCCTCCTTTCGAAAGTAGGTAGCCCAAATAAGCCACCTCCTTTCGATTATACTGAAATTTCTTCAAACTAGCTTTATGGCCATGTGCAGCTAGGTGTGACAGTAGTAATACAGTGCTTTCTTTACAAATCTCCTCTGTGTCTGCAGCTAGCAATAGATCGTCTATGTATTGCAAAAGTGCACAACCCACGGGTAATTCCAGCATGTAGCTGCTCTTTTAATGCTCTACTGTAAATACTTGGACTTTCCGTGTAACCTTGCGGAATCCGCGTAAATGTAAATGATCGTCCTCCTAGTGTGAACGCAAACAGATATCTACTGTCCTTGTCCACTGGAATACTGAAGAATGCGTTTTTCAAATCTACTACACTAAAATATTCTGCTGAAACAGGTATCATTGTCAATATTGTAGTGACGTCTGGAACTAGAGGAAATTGCGGATCTACTACCTTATTCAATGCGCGTAGATCAATTATGAAACGGTATGGTACCTCATTACCTCCTTTTTTATAAACCGGAAGAATCGGGTTGTTGCATGTACTGCCTGTGATTTCCTCGATTACCCCTAATTTGACCAAATCTGTAACAATACTCTTCAATCCTTTCTCACCTTCAACCAAAATTTTGTATTGGGGTATTCGCGGTAGGGTAACACCTTCTTTCAAAATAATCTTTACTGGCTCTATCTTCAAACATCCTATATCGTTGTCATGCATTGCACATATACAGGTTGGTACTTTACTTAGTTCCCCTGGTAACGCTTCGGACATGAATTCTGACACAGGGGCATCTTGTGGCCATATCGTTAGAAACACTCCGTCTGCCGTGCAATGTATAACAGAACCTAATTTTTTCAAAAAGGTTAATCCCAACAAATGTTCTCCACAATTTTCTGTTAGAAGGAAAGGACAATTTTCAGTAAATGGTCCTATGGTAACTGGGACTGGTTTGGACACTGGGTTTATGACTGGTGTACCTGCGAACCCTACGGAAATATTCTTTCGCCTTGACAGTGGTATATTCGGAACCAAGTGATGGTCTATTGAGCACTTCTGTGCTCCTGTATCTACAAGAAAGCGGTCCTCCTCATTCCCGACTCTCATTTCTACGTAGGGTCCTCTCTGATTCACGGGAATAGACACTGGTTCCGACCCCTGTCCTGGGCTATCCTATTGGGGAAATAACACATCGTCCGATGTGTAATCATTACTATTACTGTAATACGTGTTTGGCTGTGTATTGAAAACATTTCCACTCCTCCCTCTATTTCCCCCACTCTGATTTCCATACTGTTGATTTTGCTGTCCCTGGCTCTGGTTTGGGGCATTTTGGTTTTGGTCTTGGTTTTGATTACCTCCGTTATTATGATGCTGCTGCATACTATTCCTATTTGGTCAATTTGCTCCTGGGTGTCCTCTATGCTGTCTCCTCTGACCAGACCCATTTCTATTCTGCAGATGCGGACATTGCGCTCGCCAATGTCCTTCCTCTTTACAATATGCACACTGATTCGGTCCCACTGTTCCCCCATGCATATTCGAATTACTCCTTCCTTGTGCGTTTTTTCGCCCTATATTATGTCCTGTTACTTGCTGCAATAGTACCTGCGTTCTTATTAGGCATTCTTTCAAGTCTGCCCCCACCTGTTTTAGCAATGATAATTCGTTCACCATCTCCTTCTGCCCCGGTGATGGTAACTGCTGCCGTTCATTATGCGACCCCTTTTCCCCCTTTCCAGGTCTCCCGATATCCCTACTCTGTACGCAGGTGTAGTAAACACTTTGACAGGTGCAGTAAACATTTCGACATAATCATTATCTAATTCATCTCTAAGCTCAAAAAGTCTACATACATGTTCTCTCACTTCTTCATCCCTCTCCCTACAGCGTGCTAATGCATTCAAATCTAACAATCGCTGCGGTGGTAATTTCCCAATTAGCTGTTTCCATTTCTCCTCCAAATATTCACCCATGCATTCCAACACTACCTGTCTTTCGTTGCTTCTACGGAAGTCATATATCGAAGCCAATGTTGTCGTCCCATCATTCCCGTCTATATACATCTCTGCCTGTTGCTGCAATTCCACCTTCCTTTCTTTGCTGATTGCGCTACGGGTTACCCTTGTGCACCCCCGTTGGTCAGTCCCGCCTCTTGCCCCTGCGGTTTCAACTTCAACCCCGGGAGGAACGGACGGTACCGAGTCTGTGTCTGAGGCGGGAGGTGCGGATGGGACAATGGGAACAGGGAGTGTCTGTTGTGGGCCTGATTGGCTAATAGGAAGTGTTACGCGCGTGGTCTGTGGCTGTGGGAGGGCTTGAGCTACCGGAGGGGGAGCTTGAGCTATGGGCGGGGTCTGGGCAATAGCTACAGATGTGTCTGGTCTAACTTCTGATCTTGGGCCTTGTTTTGTATGGGTCAATATATTTTCTATCAATTCAGCTGCTATGTGTAATTCTCGTTGTGGGTATATATTTTCTATATTCAACTGGTCTCGCCTACCTGCCCTTCTTAGACTCTCAGTCCACTCCTCCTCTTCTTTCTCTTCCGCTACTTCGCCTTTCGATTTATGCCTGCACGCATGCTTTGATCTGTTTTTAAATCGGAGCATTGCTTCCTTTCTCCAGTCTTTAATAGTCTCAAATGCTGCAGGATGCGCTTTCTTTCTTATCAACACCCTTTCCAGGTTATCTATCCTCGCTATCTCAAAACTAGCATTAATCGGCCACTGATGGTCTTGTTGCTTTCTGGTTTGCCTATGCCAAGTCTCACAGAATATTATCTCACCCACTCCATACTTCACATACATCTCATATGCCGGCGTTCCCCCCAGGTGGTACAATTTGTCCAAAGATTGTCTACCACAGCGGAAAAACCCCGCTAAGGTGGAAAATACCCCAGGCATGTTTCAACCTTCCCCCTGGTTAATCAACCTTACCTATGGCATTTGATTTTGCAAAGTCAACTCTCAACCAATATCAGGATACTTTGAATCGGGGAATGACTCACCTGATAAATCAAGTTGTTTGTATACTGACGCGCCAAAGGACGTTGTGTCTGCGTTTCTTGGCTTACGCCTCGTTTCGGGACCCTCGCCTCCTTGATCTTTAGCCAGGCACGTCGATCAGGGATCAGATGTGTGCAGATCTGCAAAGGAGTCTCTCATCACTTTTACAGAGCACCCCGAACACCTCTTGATCCCGGCTCGATCGTCCCGTCCTCGCCATTCTCTGCCTTACTCAATTACAACGTTACGCGATGGAACAAGTGGGGGAGGGTCCCTATTCGGGCGCCATCTTGAAAGAGGCCCCTAGGGGACCCTGACGTCTATGGAAACAAGGCGAGTCACCACACACGATAGATACGCCAGACACAAGGTTGTATTCCCAAAGCTAGGGTTTATTGCAAAGCAAAAGTCTCAGTTGGCCAACTCGGTTTCACGCTCCGCGTCGTGTATCTCTAGACCTCGAGGGACGCAAGAGGGTGAATTACGTACATCAGTTACATATATACAAAATGCATATCAAACAATCAGCTATGACATGTTTAACACCCCCTTTATTGGGTTTCTTTGAACTTGGTGTGATGATGGACATCTCCGATCACTATGCCACCTTCAAACATCTATTCTAGTAACAATTTGCAATTTGTGAGTGCAAAGGCATCTTTCAATTGTTGAATAGAACACAGCGCTTCTGTTCTTGGAAGCGAACTACATACCGGGGGAGTTGCATTCCCGACCTTGCTATCTATCAGGTGCTATTCACGTCCTGGGAGCCGACATGCTTTAGCGGGCTCAGCAAAGGGGGGCCGTAAGAAACGCATAATTCAAGCCTTTAGTGGTATTATTCTAACATATTCTACCATATAACGAGACTGGCTGGCAGCTGTGAAATGATTAGATGCCCTGCAGCTCTGCTTCAAGGCTACATTCGGGAGGGAGCCGGGCATTCTTCCTGGCGCTGCCTAAATTTGTGTTTCAGCAAACTCTTGTTATCCTCACGGCCCTGCGGCCTTGTCCGTTTCACATACAGACAACCAAGTTTCACAGTCGAGCATTGTAAGCGGAAAATATACTGCGAAGCAAATAGGAACAGAAAGCAATGAGCAATGGTTAGAAAACAAAATTGGGATTCTTGTTACATCAAAATGGCCGTTCATTTGCAAACTTGAAAACCTATATTTTGTCATATCGTGCATGAGACCGTTGGCCCACAGCCACCAAAATGAGTTTGCGGTCTCAAAGTAAAGGTATCCGTATCTCTAGACTGACACAGTAAGAGCAAGGCCCAGCACCTTTTTCCATAGTTGACCTTGGAGGACATTCAAATAGTTGTCAAGATCAAAAACGGACATGCCAATCCCGTACAACAACACTGGCTCAATCTTCATTTGATAGTATCTCAAAGCAGTAAGAATAGAAAATGTACATAATCTAGAAAGCAAGCATTTCATGAGAAAGATGAGAGGACAACGCTTATCTTTCAAGGTAGACTTCCACATTGCAATAGAACAGGTATTAGAGAGATGTTATCCCAAATATCTTAGAGAAGGTACACGGCGTACTCTCTCACTACCCAGCTTCCACCACATTGTTTTCGGTTTAGCACCGTTAGAGAATATAACAACTTTAGATTTACAGCCATTGGACTGTAGATTGTTCATTGAGGCATATTGAAAAAACTAATTTTACTTGTGATGCAAACCCAAAGCAGTCCGATCAAAGAATATCAAGTCATCTGCGAAGGCTAGCCAATGCAACCTTAAATGGCCTAGCCTCACCGGTGAGATGTTATCAGCCTGCCACAACTTATTAATATCACTAGCATACACATTGAAAAGCGTGGGAGCCAGTATGCAGCCTTGTTTTAGACTAAGTTGAGATGAAATTGGTCTAGACAAGGCACCTTGCTGGGTTAAACAAATCTTAATAGAGGAGTTCTTATGAAGTAGTGTGATAAATTGGACCAAGTTAGGTGGAAAGTTGTAATTCAACAATTTGGTCCAAAGAATAATCTGTATCACCCAATCAAACACAGAGGACATGTCTAAAGACGCAATGCAAATGGGTCCTGTACGATTATGTTTAACATTATATAACAAGTGGGTCAAAATGGTGGCATTGAGGGCTGTCCCCCTGTTTTGTCTAAACCTGACTTAAAATTGTGACAGGGTAGCTGATTGTCGCATCACTAAGTTTAAATCTCCTGCTTATGGCATCAATAAGGGTCTATAGTTTTTTCGGATTGCCAGGATCTTCCTTTTAAAAAATGAAAATAATATTTGATTGAGACCATGAAGATGGAATTATGTGTGTCAAAAAAAATAATCAAAATATGGTTTTAAAAGCCAGGTCCACAGGGCCAGAGCATTCTTCAGAACAAAGGCTGGTGGGCCATTGGGGCCCGGGCCGTGGATAGTTTCAATTCAGTAATGGCCCGTGAAAGATTTTCCACTGTCCATGGACATGAACCAGAAATCACAGGGCCCAAAGTTGGGTCCTGTGTCCCACAAAAAGCATTTGGTAAATTAAACTTGTTCTTAAAGAAATCAACCCAAATGTTTTCAGAAATTGTGCAATCCATAGTGGAACAGGTGGAACCTCTGGTTTTATTGACACAAGCCCAGAAGTGACGGCTATTTGTAGCCAAAACATGCTTCATCATGGTTTGATTGTCGATCATGTATAATTCAAGATATTTTACAAGGTTCTTATACCGTTGACAAATGTTTTTTTTTTGCAATCAAATAATCAGTGGGTTGTAACCTCTTAGCCCTTAGAGGTTTAATGCTGTTGTGTTTGGACCTCTGTGATGCAACAATTCTTGGATCAAACTGATGAGGGAAAATCTTGCTTTTAGAAATATCATATTCCGAAGTGATGTGCTTTAAACGCACACTAATGGTCTCATTTAGTTTCTCAACCATCCCAGATAGAGTCAAGTAGGTATTTTGTAACAAACCCAAATTATCAACCGCATCAATCAAGAAGTTTGTGAACTTTTCATCACATTATGTTGTTCCATTTGAGAGTCAGTCCATCTCTATGAAGAGATAAAAATGACAGGGCTGAATCCAACTCATGTGCAGAATAGGGGCATTGAAATGCAAAGCATATGATAAGATGGTCTCCTAGATGTGGATCGTACAAATTCAAAGGACCACTTTTCAATTTTAAATAGGTAGACACAAAAAAAAGTCAATGCAGGAAGATGCCAGCCCCTTATGCACATAAAACGGGGCCTTCAGTGGACCCTCCCCCCCCCCCGGTTCTAATTGTGATAATTCCTAGTCTGCCAAAAAGAAATCCCTAAAAAACACCACTGGTAAGACTGGTGTAAGAAGAGTGGGGAAAACAGTAGATGCATTCAATTTAGAATCTTCTGCACAGTTAGAGTTTAAGTCATCCCCAACAATTAAAGAATGGTCATGTCCCTCTCGTCCCCAAGCCTCAGAAAGCTCAGACAAAGCTGAATGAACTGATTCCAAGGTTGATCTAGAAGGAATCCAGTACACATTTACTAGTAATACTTCCGAATTCATTGTATTTGCAGTAAGACGGTTGCCCATTACATCTTCTGAAATGGGTATAAGTTCTGATGTTAGATTTAAAGTGATATCTATGGCTATAATCAAACCTCCACTCGGTCGACCCATGCCGGTTCGAGTGGCTGGAGAGGTTAAAGTCAGATATCCTTTCAAGTCAAAGTGAGAGGTCGTCATTGTTTCTTGGAACATAAGAATGTTAAAACTTCTCATAACATCTGAATTACAAAACATTATATTCAAATTTGCAAGCCCACATACATTTCATGATAACACATTGATTGAGTGGAGGTTAGGGTTGAGTCAAACCCTGTTTTAGAACAACAAATGTTTTAAATGCCGACCCAATCCAGGACCAATCTTGTCCCTCTTTAAAGATGTTAGAAAATTGAATTGTAAAGGTAAGTGGGGGGGATGAGCATCAGTGTTGATAGAAATTTTGTCTTCCACCGTCACTATCGCCCCTTGTGGTAGAATGGATATGAAAGACATGGCTCCATCTGGTGATTTAATTTCATGCAAATCAAAGCCTAAAGAATGTAAATTAGAACGCTTATCCTAAACCATATTAGAAACTATCGCAGAATGTAAATAACATACCATACGATTGTTGTTTAGTAGTGGCAAAGATATTAAATCAATATCTTCTGATTGTAGGGATCGCAAAAGAGGAATCTGTTGGAAGGTGCCCAGCAGTTTGCTCCTATTCAAACCTATCAGTCCATTGGTTTGGATATTACTTTCCTAGCCCACTATCTTAGAGACATAGGGCCTCATTACAAGCATGGCGGTCTGGGTACTACGGTACGGGTAAGCATGCCAGTACCGTAGTTCCCGGACTGCCATACTACATGCTCTGCTCGTGGGTGGCATTTCACCTGCCAGGTTTTTCCTGGCGGGTGTAACGGCACCCGCGAGCGGAGCACTTCAGATGCACCGGCACAACTCTCAATGGGCCGGTGCATCCGACGTCCCCATCCCCATTCAGCCCCATGGGGCAGAATGGGGATGGGGAGGCCCTTGATTCCGGCACCCACAAATGGGCAATTACTGGGTCCTCTGAGCTCGGCATGACCTGGTTCTTGCCCATTCGCGGGTGCCGGAAAAAATGCAACAGAGTTGTAATGAGGCTCATAGTGTTTATGTTGTGCATGGGTCTTCCCATTGGAATGAAAATGGCCCGTAACCTTAAAGACCCATTCAGGAGTAGTTATTTTTTCGGGTATCCCGGCTAATCGAACATCAGTAAAACATGCCGGAATTATGTTGATTTCTGAGTGGGCCTCAATAATCCCCTCGTTATTGGAAGCTTGATTAGTTTCAAAAGTGGCAGGTGTAGCCTTTTTGGAGGATTGCAAGTAAGAAGTGATTTTTGTCTGTTGACCCTTCATATGTCTCAATGTGGACATGCAGGTAGATGGCAAAGTATCTAAGGAAGAGAGAGTAGTCACTCAATCCATAGCCCTCACCTTGCTTCTAGTGGTGGAAAAACATGGCTCAGTGTCAGCACCTATAGTTGTAGGAATCAAAGAAACAATGAGTTAATTGTTGATAACCGTGGGATTTGAGGTGGGTAAAACCATTCTGCATACCACTACCATAGTGCACGTCTCCGGCATACACCTATATGGTGGTATCTCAATAGTTAACAGTTTATCTGGTATGTCCTGTGTGTTGAGTGTGTTGAGAGCAATTATCTGCCATTGGGACCTGGCATAAAAAATGTAATGAAGAATTATGGCGGTTTGAGTTTGGGGGCCAGCTAATTATTGGAGTTTTCTTTCCTTGGAGTTTTCTTCTTATCGCAAAGTTGTTTTTTTGATACCAGAGGCAATGTGATCCTCAGTACACTCGTTCCCTATACTTTTGTTTCTAGGAGGTTCGGATGAACCAAAAAGCACTGGTGAAGCACTCAATCTTCTAACACATTCTACCAATGTAGTTGGACTACAGGGGGTTTGACTAATGACTAGCGGAACAGACATTGCTATGTCCCTTCGTCCATCAAGTGATTTATTTGACTCAAAAATTGAATTAACCTTGTTGTCAACAAAGACCGGCTGAATCACATTCCCTGTTTTAAAAGAATCCTCAACCTTTGTATGTTTTCCTCCATCACGGAAAGTTTAGCTGCATTTGCTGTTACTATGTCCTTCATGTTGTCATAGAGTCTCAATAGAGATTCCAGGACCAAATGTAATACAGAGATGGTGGCAGGGCCCAAATAGTCAACCTTTGGTAACATCTCTGATTCTCTTCTTAAATTAATGTTTTTCAGGGTAAAGAAATCAGAGTTTAGATGGTTGTGCAAATTGGATGTGTCGAAACAGCCCCTTCATCACGGGAATAGTCTGTATTTAATACACCCCCAACCGGGACAATGGAAGACGTGGAGCGAGTGTTGATAACTTGTGAAACTTCCATATCCCTACATAGTCTTAAAAAAGTTCATCTAGGATAACTGAATTATCCAAAGTTGGGGAGGGAGGCAGTTGTGGAATAGCTAATTGCCCAGCATGATTACTTGTTGCCTCATCTGTTGCCACACTGGTGGAAAGTTGAGATACTTGTGTCAGAGACTGGAAGCCAATGATAGAATCATCAAAACAGAGGACCTGTGCATACGTGATCCTCAGTGAAATGGATTCTGGTATCTCCCTCGGGGGCACAAACTGCCTCTTATCCAACAATTCAAATGTCGGAGACGGGAGAATACATTTTGGCTCTTTGGTGAAATTTAGATAGCATGAACATTGCATAGTCAATGGCAACTCAGTACCTGAAGGTGTGGGCATAAAATCAGTAGGAGGTACAGTGGAGTCTAGAGAGGGGTCAACTACCCAAGATATACTGTGGAAAGCTGCTGCCATGCTCTTGGTGGGATCCTGGAAGGAGACAGGTTTTATCCACAGTCTTGGGATTCTTGGCAGCCAAGGCCACGAGAATACAGAATACTTTTCACTCTGCTCGCTCCACTTTGTAGGCCGGTATTAGTGTCCAGACTAGGTCCATCCAATAATGGAAACTGTAGACAGACTCAACGCTGCAACAGTATAGCAAAGTGTGTCCACAACACAGAACACTCTGCACTCCGCTCGCTGTGCTTGGAAAGCTGGTATTAGTGTCCAGGCCACCTCTTTCCAATAATGGAAACTGTAGGCAGAATCCATTTGGATCCAACACTGCAACAGTATAGCAAAGTGCATACACAACACAGAACACCCTGCACTCCGGTCGCTCCACTTGGAAAGCAGGTATTAGTGTCCAGGCCACCGCCTTCCAATAATGGAAACTGTAGACAGACTCTGTTTGGATCCAATGCTGCAACAGTATAGCAAAGTGTGTCCAGAACACAGAACACCCTGCACAGAACAAGGGTTTTGTTAAAGACCCTATTTGACAAATCAAGGTCATAAAGAGCTTCCTTACCCCATACCATAAGAGCCAAGTATTAGGTATGGCAGCACTTGGAACTTTATGAGCAGATGATGGCATCATTCCAGATCAGAATGCTAAATGGACTTTCTCACCTGAGTACTCAGTTTCTTTGCAGGACTAGAGGACTAGGATCATTATAAATGGTCCACCTATAAGGTGACCATTTTAAAACATTTCCTCTCACACATAAACCCATAGGTGGCCTGCAAGGCGGCATATAATTTACCATGTGGGGAGGATCAGGCACCTAGGGAGTTTGTGCAGGAGTGATAGCGCTGTAAGGAAGGTATGGTATCAACAGTAGACACAGACAAAAGTGATGCAGGTTTCAAAAACCTTTATTGTGGTATTTTGGTTGGGTTGGTAGAATTGCTAACTGGCCCTAACTCTAGAATGGGAATCGTCTCAACCATTTAAAAAAAAAAAACAAGCCCAAGTCAGTCTAGTCAAAATAAAAAGGCCTACACTAAAAAACCTAAAAGTGCCCTCCTCTAATGACAAATGTGTAAAGGGAAAAATAGTGTCTTAAAGGAAATGTCAGAATGGCTTAGGAAGTGGAGCTGGTTCCCAACTCCCTTTCCCAAGTTTGGATCTTGTTGGGAAGGGGGTGTCATGGTTTATTATGCGGTCACTCTCGACTCAGGGAGTTCCTTTCCCCCAAGCAAGGTGGCGCACAATAAATCTCCCTTCACTGAAGTTAATTTTTATGAGGCCTTCAACCCGTCTCGCACCCAACTCCAACAAATACCCTGTGTCACTAATGGACTATGAAACAGGCCGGTGTATAGCAAGAATATTTATTTATTTATGTATTTATTTATTTATTCATTCATTCAAGATTTTACAAACTAACATCAGCCACCAATGCTGTGGCAACAGCCAATATCACAACAATAACTCCATTATATAAAACAACACAGGTGAAAGTTTGAAACACATAATAACAATTTACAACAGATTGAATTTCAATTTAAACCAATAGACAACATTCACAATACAAGGTCCACAGCAATGGCTTAATTTGGAACAACACTTTTCTCCCGGCAACCCCCACCCTCAAGGCCTCAATTGAATAGGACCCCTTTGATTGAAAAGGAATGTGCAGGCAGTGAGCACAATGTAAAGATCGATTTGGCTACTTATGCAAAAAGGCGCTGTTTGGGAAGGGAATTCAATGGGAAAAAGATCATTTTGTGATTGTTACTAGAAATGCAATATTAGGCAAAGGAATACAATGGGAAACATTGTTTCTCAACTTTGATTTAAAAGGCAAGGTTGGGAAAAAGTTTTTCAACACCTTGAAATAAAAGGCAGGACTTGGTAATTTGGGGTCAGAGAAACATGAAAACAAAAGGGATATTTTGTTTTGTAACACATATACAGATGAGATGCAATACTTTGTAATTCTGGTTTAAAAGGAATGGGGAATTTCATTCGTTTTGCAACACACATACAGTGGATATGCAATGCTTCTTTGTAATTCTGGTTTAAAATGAAAGGGGAATTTCGTTTTGCAACAACCCTTGTCTTGAAAGCTAGCGTTTAGGATTAATTATTTTTGGGATTATGGACCCCCCTTCTAAATAGAAGTGAAGGATTTCAGAAAACAGTCAACCAAGACTTTATCATGGGCAATACCGGCTCCAAGACACTGGGCATGAGCTTTGTTAGTTTCAAATTCTAACAAGACTCCTCCCGTGATTTTCTATATGGGAATTAATTGATTTACTTTAATCAAATGTGCTAAGGGTCTACACAGGGTCTCCCCCTCCCCACAATTTAATGTAAAGGATTAAGGCAGGCAGTCCCCAACACAATGCAATTTCCACAGAGGGGTGGTTTTCTATGGGGAACATAAGTTGAATGAGATTTAATAAATTGAGCAAAGGGCCAATCCAGTTTCACCACTCCCCCCCCCTTGACCTACTAATGGAAAGGGTAAAGGCAGGTGACTCCCCACACAATTGATGTCTTTGGGATATCTACTTACATGGAAGCTCTATGCTCTTTGCTCAGGCAACCCTCCAAATGTTTAGGACCCTGCTCTGGTAGTCAGCTCACACCAAGCTTCACCCACAGCAAGGTCCCTCCAGACAGGCCTCTCTCAGATAGGGCTCCCAGGTTTCCAGAAAAGGTTTCTCTGGTAGCCTTGGTAGCCCTCCTTGCCTTCCTGCTAGTGGTTCCTAGCTATATTCCAGCAGCAGGCTATCTCCAAAAAGCCCTGTTCTGATGCAAACCTGCTCTCTTATAGTGTGGATGACACTGCAACCTGGTTATAATTCCCACGGTCAGGATTGGCTAACTTGCTCCCTTCACCTCCCATCAATATTCTCACTGGCTGCTGATAGGACCAGGCATTGGGAGTTATGTATGATGTGGGCTGAGGGCAGAGAATAGATACATCATTTAAAATGACAGGGAGTTTCAAAATCTTTTGTTCTGAAAAATCTCATAATGAAATAACTCCCTTGGCCGTTCAAATAACTCCATGATGATATATATCTGGGTTGTATATTTTACAGTAAATCAGACCATAGTAATTAATTTCCGCATGCCCTTCTTGAGCAGAGCTATCATTTTTCACGGTTTTCTGTTGTGCCCAAATAGTTAAAATTGGGAAAATTTCCAATTTAAACCTTATTTTCATGATCTACCTGTCGGGAATTGGGGCTGGGGCAGAAAGAGGCGTGCAGTGAATGTTTAGGTCTGGATTGGTGGGAAAACTACAACTCCCAGAAGCCCTGGGATAAGGTTGTAGTCTTTGTGCTTCGTGCGCAGGAGCAGCTGGAGATCATTAGTAACAGACTATTTAACATGTCACAGAGGTTTCTTTGGGGAAATCTGAAGCTTGGAGGGACACCGGAGATATGCTGCCATACTCTGAGCCCAGGCTGCAGTGGTGATCAAGGCACCGGCCTGGTGGGTGCAACGCTATCTAACTTCAGGTCTGGGTCATCCCGCAATAGCCCGTACACTCAGTTAAGTGCTTGAGCTATTGAATAACACTTGTCAGATGCCGTGCATGATTGTGCAATCCTTGCATGTGAGAACTCTTTTGTGGGCAAAGGGCTACGCCCGCACGATCTCCCATTCCACAGTCAAGAGGGGGTTCTTGAACAGATAGGTGGCAAGTTGTGTTATACTTGAAGACATTACTGCACCGCGGGGAGAAACAAGCTGAAAGCACCTTTATGATTTAGATTAGAAGGTGTCAAGTTTAGTTTTACATAATGGCATGAGGAGGAGGGGCAAACCCTTCAATGTTATGTACGATCAAGTTTGCTTTTGCTTGGCCAACGGGCATGTGTTTGTTTATTCATGAAGGGGAAAACCCTTGTGTCTGCTGTTATGCTTGCTCTTGTACCAATTTGTGTTTCACAGGCTACAAACCACTCCATGTTCAATGTTGCAATGCTTTGTTGAGTCAGTTGTTATGTGCTTTCATGGGGAATTGAGTTCTGTGTTATATGCTCCATGTTTCATTATGCTTCATGTGTTGTGGGTCCAGGCTATGTACTCTTATGTCACATTCATGTTACATGGTGGAAACTCCACATTGTAGTAGGAGAGTAGTAGGTTCAGGTACAACATCACTAAGTTAGGGTTTAGGAATTTATGACAAGCAGGGTGCTAGGTAACATTAGGTCAGGAGTGCCTAATAAATGTCTCTGTTTGTTGCTTCTCACTGAATTCCCCAACCATATCCAAATTATGCTCTCTTACCCTCTTTCCAGTGTTCCTCTGTACCCCCTACCTAGCCACAACCTCTCCCCAATCCCTCTTCCCCCAATTGGCTGCCACATGGTTATCTGTTTAACTAATATCCAGGCGCCCGTGCCAACCAGGGTGGGAGGGTTGAACTATTCGGCTTCTGTGGTTCGGGGGAATGTGTTGGTACCCTCTCCCCCCTTGCTTCTTGACACTACCCCTGTGCTGACTTTCTTATTTATCAGGTGGATGAAAATGGCAAATTCATAATTTTCCACATAACTTAAATTATGTACATCACAAACATTTTGTTTTTACAGGGTCAGCATGGGCATTTCATCCCCTTTAATTTGAATCCAGGGTGAGCTTGATAGGACACACAATGCTCCTTTTGTTTAGGAAAAACTGTATTCAATGTTTAATCAATGCCAGGGCACTGCAAAAGGGCATAACATGTGTCAGTAAGTTTAATTTCTCTTAAGACATGTGACCAGCCATCAGGTTTCCCTTAACCTTTTCCCTCCTTTGGCTTCAAAGCCTTGCTCGGTGCTTAATGTACAGTTTATGGGAAGCTTGACCTTAAGGTCATTTCTGCAGGACATGTTATCAGCAACTCCAATAAATCTACTCTATTTTAAATTGACAACCAGGCATTTTTCTCGGTGTGGCCAGCCCCGAAAGGTCTGGAGTTCAGGCTTTCAAAGGGTCTTTGTTCAGAGCTAAATTCACTTTTTATGGGGGACCTGACCTTAAAGGTTGTTTCTGTCATGCCTACTGTGAGGGGGCACAAGTTGTGCCACAAGCAGGCTCCCACCAGAACTCTGAGGGCCTTAAAACCACTGCAAAAGGGCTCCTGGAGCCAGTCCTGGCACATTTGGCACCAGGCTCATATGTAGGAAGGAAGGGCTGTTCAAAATAGGTCATATTTATGTTCGTGTTATTGTGCAACCCATAGCGTGACACTCACCGTGTCGGCACGCCAGCATCAAGACCTTCGCACCTAACAAGAAGTAGATAAAGACATTAACGAATTCCCACCATAAATAGAACACCATAAATAGAACAAAGACTTACAATTAACAAACCTACCTGCTTACCAGCAGTTTCGGGGTCACAGCAGGCCTGGGCCCTAGGAAGGTGTACTGCACCAGTGAAGCAACTCAGGCAGCTCGCCAACAAACGTCAAGCGCCCCTGCACAAGAAACGCAGGATGGATAGCTCACCCTACAAATAACTAAGATTCATTATTCAGCACTGGGCAACTACGCATCCAGCGTTCCAGATCTCATACATTTCCAGACGCCCCCGGGGATATCAGGTGAGCGTAACAGTTTCTGTTAGTTGTGTTAACAACAATTCACCACACATTCAATCTCTTTCTTTGTATATCTAAGTGTGTGGGAGTGTTCCTGGTGTTCGGTACTCTACATTTGCACACCTCGACAAGTGTTTTTTTCATTGTTTTCACCAGGGAGGAGCCTAACATTGAAAAACCCACACCTGGACGTGGAGCATCACAAAGTGTGTGGTAATGTTCCTGGTGTTCGGTACTCTACGTTTGCACACCTCAACAAGTGTTTTTTTCCTTGTTTTCACCAGGGAGGAGCCTAACATTGAAAAACCCACACCCGGACGTGGAGCGTCGCAGGGTTTTTGGGAGGGTTCCTGGTGTTCCGGGTTTACTGTGTGGATGTGGTATTAGTACCGAGAGATCTCTGTCATCTGTACATCAATGGATGTTATGAAGCAATTTGCCCACCAGACCATGATTCCACTGCCGCTGCTGACCCGCTCACAGCTCAGACGCTGCAACTCTGCCCTGTCCCTTCCATTGTGGTGGGAGCGGAAGGACTCACAAAAGTGAACAAGCAAGTGAACAAGTAAGTGGTGCATGTGAGCATGAGTGTGGGTATGAGCAGGTGGATGGTAACAATTCTAGGGACTCAAACTGCTGCATCGAAAGAAGCCACAGACTGAGAGAACAGGCAGGCCTTCATATGAAGCAGCATTCATCCACGGGCAGGGATACTGAAACCGCAATGTTGATTTCACTTACCCCCCAAGGTCGGACAGTCTTAAATGGGGGGGGGAAGTTGTGAACTAAGTATGGCAACCAACAAAAAAAGACTCCCAGAGGCAGAAATGGTGACCCTGCAAATACATGTACAAGATCCCATCTCTAAGGTGCCCGTCACAGTTGGGACAACACAAACCCTCGTGGTGCAAGCTCCAATATCCCAATTAGGCGCCATGAAATACAGTGTACATGAAAGGGAAATTATTGTGCAGCTTAGGGATCTTGCGTGGAGGATTGTCAATCACGGGCCATCCACCTCCACTAGTGGTGACCTAAGCGCAAAGGCCAAATGCCATAATCATGCTTTGTGAGAAAAAGAGGATACAAAAGTGGAAGGGCAAAGTCCTGCGATCTACGCAAACTTGGAAGGAAAGACTGCGGCCCTTTGTCTATCGAGGAGGGAGACATTTCTCCTAGAAAGGAGACAAACTACAGTCGAGCGTTGGAGGATTGATGCGTCACTTTTTGAAAAGTGGCATGCCAATGTCGTCGACCTGGACCACAAAATTGCAAACGTTCAGAAAACCGACATGAAATTTACTGCTGATTCCTGTTGGGAAGAGGACACAACAGGGCGCAGTGAACAGGGAAGCCTCCTGTTTAAACCTCGCCGCAATTCAATTGCGGTCGCTGATCAACTTATCAAAGACTTGACAACCCTGAATGCAAAATTTAATTGTAATCATGCTGGCCAGGAAAACAAAATTGATTCAGAGGGACAGGCCGCTGACACAAAAGATAAAAGGGAAACTAATGATCTGGAGAAAATGTCTGGGGAGGCCCATAGAGAAATGCTGGAAGAACTACAAGAGCCTATGAGAGAAACGCACCCCCAGAATTGGCGACGGGTGGATTCAAGCTCATTGAGTCCAGCAATCTGCTCTCAAAAAAGAAAGCCTCCTACGAAAGAGCCTATGAAAAATAAAAATCCTGTTATGATTAGGAGAGCGAAGTATAGAGGGCAAAACAAATTAAATGAATAAAGTTCAACAACAGAAGACTCATCTTCTGACTCCTCATTTGTGTAAAGGGACTTCCGTAAGGTAAGGAGATCCATATCAGCGAAGAAACTAAACAATCCATCGACTCAGATGAACAGCCCCTTTCTACAGGAAATAGTAGAGAGGGTGGGCAACGAATTAAGGCAGAATCTTATGTCAGCAATGTCCATTGCTATTGCTCCGCTGACAGAAATGTATGAGCAATTTAATGAGAATTACAAGGGTCAAAATACTTAAATTGCTCTAATGAACTAAAAAATTGCCAAGTTGGAAATTGATTTACATGCAATAAAAACCCAAGCCCTTGATGAAAACCAGAAAAATGAAACATCAAACAACCTGTTAAAAGAAATGTTAAAAAATAATGGAGCTGATAAATGGCTGCTCGCTGAGGTGGCCCGGAAAGCCCTACCAATACTAAGAGGTGAACGTGGCTAGGTGATTATAGACAGATATAAAGAAAGGAACTGAAAGGAACAAGCCTAACCCTGTCACCGGAGCACCAAGAGAAATCAGATGACATCTGGAGTCAAGCCTCAGAAGCTAAGGACCACCTAAGCTCAAGAAAAAATAACAATGCTTCCCCTAACCCGGGTAGGGCTGTGGAGGTTCCCATAACCCTACAAACTTATGAACAGGACGTAGAAGAGAATGAACGTGGGATAAGTGAAACAACAGTGCAAAATCTGCCCCACCTTGGCTCTTGAGGCCACTCCATCCACATCGGCAAATGCGGATGGATTAAGTACAAATCCTGCAGCGCTCAATACAATAGTCGAGACCATTTCAAATAAAATATTTGAGAAAACAAAAAAAGGTAGAAGGCTCCCAACCACTTATGTTTAGCTCAAAGTATACTAAATGTAAAAAGAAAATGAAAAACATGCCAAGGGGGAAAAACTTGAATGCAAAAAACTCATGCAAATTCTTAAGGAAGATCAAATCGTTAAATGTGACGATTCAGACTGGAAATTATAAAAAAAATTGTGGCTAAAAGTGGAGAAGAAAAGACACCAGATCAAGTACATGATAAAACAACAAAGAAAGAAAAACAAGCATTAGTCAATCTGAGTATGAGAGAGAAGAAAGAAAAATATCAAATGAGCTGCTAAACCTATTTACTTATGACACGAATGATGAAGACGAAGAAACAGAAGTGGAAAATCAACAGCAAGAATGAATTATCCTATGTTCGGAATCTGAGGCCTATTATCCAACTGTGCCTCAGACAGAACTCTTGGACACTCCTCCCAAACTCACAAAGAGTGTCTGCTTTCTTCCACAATCATCGAAGAAGTATCATATTCATGCAGCAGAGAAGAGCCAGAAAGACAATGAACTAGACGGCTTCTTGACAATTTAAAATCACAGAGACAGGATAACAGCTAGACAAGAACTTACAATGCAACCTCAAACAATAACACAAAAGCCCCTGATATTGGCTCAACGCAAGCATAAAGTAAGGCAAGTGCCGACTCACAATCCTCCTAGCAAAACAATCAAACGAAAAGATGGACAAGGAATTGAGGATGAGTCTGATTGAAAAACGGATAAGCGCTGTGCCGCTCCAACCACTGAAAGGAATCCTGGCAAGACGCAAAAGATGAACTCCTCTCCCTGCCTACTGTTGGAAAGAATTGTACCTTCCAAGGATGGGCTCATCTTAAACAGATATAACGTGCTGCAACTTCTCCACCCTGTTCCATACTTAAAATCGACTTCATTAAGTGACATTAAAACTGTGGAATTTATTGAAGAGCCCATTTATGATCGAGTGCTGCTACACATTTATTTGCAGATAATACGTGACATTCTCTTGGAAGGAGTTTTAGGTCTAAAAAGCCTGGAATTCCATTTGAGAGAAATACGGATCATTGACAACACATTCAATATCGACTTTCATTCTAAGGCCAAGAAAATGAAAAGTCCAGGATATGATAACACACAAGAAAAATGTCAATCAGACTATGAACGATCAATAAAAAATTCTGAGGAGTATATAGAAATGGATGACGAAGAGGAGAAGTATGAAGATAACTCTCTAGAAGAAGAAAACAGTCCAAATTTCTTTTATAAAAATCACAATTCCATGCAATAGCAACAAGATAGAAAAATAAGTAATTGGCCAAGGGGCCATGGGCACAGACAACGATGGTGACAAATGGAGTTGGGTGGCAGGGGCCTTGAATCACAAAAGTGCCAGCTAATGTCCACCTATCAATGATTCAATCACAATACAAACCGGTTCATTGAACACACAAGGATTTGTCCACTTATTTCAAAAGTCCTCTCGAGCTTTGAAATTTTTAAATATAATCTGTTTACAGGAGACGTGGTTAGTAACTTCCCCATATGTTTTAGGGTATGTACTCGCATTTAATCCTGCTATTACAGAGAACAAAGGACGGCCAATGTCAGGTTTAATCACATTGTTCAAGATCGAAAGCAGACTGCGGATAGTGAGCTTGAGTAACTTGTCTCCATACATTCAACTAACCATCATTGAACTTCAGCAAACTATAAACAGGAGCAACATGACAATGTACATCATCAACATATATTGGCAACATCATGCCGCAAGTGAAATGAGCTTCATCGATGAAATATGTGATTTAATGGATAGCATCATGTCCAATGATCCTGATCCTAACATTATCATATGTGGAGATTTAAATATAGAATTCGTCAGATTGGAAAATAATAGCAACAGAGGAATTATGAAAAATAAGCCACAGAATCTCCTCAAATGGTTGGAAGAAATGGGTTTGAGATGTATGGTCCTAATGAATGGAAATACACAGGGTGACATTCCTCTGAATGCACACGGGAAAGGGGAAATCAAAGTTCGATATTAGACTATGGGCCTCATTATGAGGTGGGTGGTAAGGGATTACCGGCACCGGTAAGGGCACCGGTGCCGGTAATCCCTTACCGCCCTACTATGAGTTCCCTTTGCGGGGCCTTCCTTAATGCCTGGTTTTTTCAGGCGTTAAGGCCGGGACCCGCAAAGGGTTTCTAGAGCTAATAACGGTACCGCAATTTGCGGTACCGTTATTAGCGCCTTCCCCATTCCCATTGAGCCCTATGGGGGCTCAAATGGGAATGGGGAATGGCCCTGGTGAATGGGGAATTACCGGTCCCGCCAATCTTGGAATGGACCAGTAATTGCTCCATTCACCAGGGCGGAGTCGGAACGAGTTTGGAGGCAGCCATGGCGCTAATGGCGCTATGGCTACCTCCAACCTCATAATGAGGCCCCATATCTTCATTTCAGAAAACATGGTGAGAAGAATCACTAAGCTTAGGTAGTCAAAACACAACAAAGCAATCACAACTTAGTAAAAATGACACTGATGGGAGGGAAAATAACTGCATCTACTTCATGGAAACATGCCCCAAATGTAGAACCGGACCATAATCGAAAAGGATGGACATTTGAATAATCATGAACATGACAAAGGCCCAAAAAAACAAAGAATTATCGAAAGGAGAGGACCCAATAGAATATGGTGTGTTTCTGCAAAATTACATGGAAAAAAAAATTGGACGCACAAAATCAGGAACTAAAAAGCATGTGTACGATCCAAAAATTGTAGAAAGAAAATGAGAGCTACGAAAGACTATCAGAGCCATCTTGAAAAATAACAACAAAAACTATGCAAAATAGAAAAGAAAAGCAAAAATGCAATACAAAAATTGGCTCTCTGTACACAAATGTATCATGGAACAACGTAATGCTGAAATTCAAGAGATTTTTGGGTCATCATCAATGAGACAGAGGATTCCCAAAGTTCGAGTCTGTGTAATTTGGTAACTGAAAAACAATGTATTATGCATTATACAAGGTTATTCACAAATCAAGGCTCAACTGAGGAACCAGATTTCCAATGCCCAAAACACTGCAACATCACAATCTTTAATAACATCAAACAAATTAGCTCGTCCCAGGCCCCAGGTCCGGATGGCCTTACAAACCAAATATTAAAGAAAGATCCAAATGAGTTGGCAGATTACTGTGATAACCTTTTCAAGATGATAATAAAGAAATAAAGAGTACCTGCAACATGCAAGGTTGCAATAATTTTGCCGATCTTCAAAAGGGCCAAAGAACGGAGCCCATTAATTACCGACCAATAGCACTCCTGGATGTGGTTGGAAAATATTCGCCACTCAACTCCTAACCATTTAACAACTTGGATTTCATCATCTGGAGTGTTTGATCCTCGGCAGAAAGGTTTTGTCAGGGGAGTTGGATGTGGACTAAATTTATTTATTCTCAATATCTTGAAAATTGAGTCAATCAGGAAGAGAAAAACAACATATCTTGCCTTCGTAGATCTGGGCCACACCTTTGATGCAGTAGAAAGAGAGATGCTGTGGACGAAGTTGGCGAAAAGAAATTGCCCCCCGAGTTGATTTTGGCCATCAAGGGACTGTATTCCAACACCAAAATCCAAATTCGGATGGATCAAAATGGTTCCCTATGAGCTCTAATAATTACCTCTCAAGGCGTGAAATAGGGGTGTCCACTGGGCTCAACATTATTCAACTTGTTCACAGCGGATGTGGGAAGCATATTGGAGGAAGTACAATCGTTTCCACCCAAAATCAATGGAAACCATCTCAGCTGGATGATCTATGCAGATGACATTGGGCTTCTGGACGCAACCCCAATTGGTCTACAGTGAAAATTGACAGCGGGACCATGGCTGCGATACGAACTGGGGACCATGTCATTAACTGCTCAATATAACTGGTGTCTTTGTGCTCTTTTTCGCAAATGTCTAGTCTCTATGAAAGATGAAATCATTCTCACAACACTGTCAATGTATATGTTGTTCTCGCAGCACAAATTTGTTCAGGAATGGACTAAATATATCTTTGGCGTCTTGGCTGCAGCTGATGTAACAATTGATGTCCTCATTATGAATTCGGACAGAGCCAAGGCCAATGTTTACATGATGGACTGGATTAAAACAAGAGCATTGTGTCTTACATATAAGAATTTTGACAGTTGCTGGTTTGGTGTTAAAAAGTATAGAGACACAGAAATGTGCTTGTATAAGCCACCCTCACCCGTGGTCAGACGTTCGATATTGTGATTACACATGAATTTGTGGCCCACACGAGATGTGTTAGCAGATTGGAGAATTATCAAACATGAAGATAATTATTGCCGTTAATGCTCTAACTTGTTGGTAAAAGAGACATTAGAACATGTGAGTGTAGAGTGTACAGCTCTGATGGCGCTAAGAAAGAAATACTTTGCTAAACATCTAGAATTAATTGGAAATATGATCCCAGAAAATAGATGGAAGATGATTCTATCAACTCCCGTAATGAGCATTCACATTGCCACATCGAATTCACTTAGTGCATTGAACTTGAAGGAGTAAGAGGAAACAGTTATTGCCTTTGTCTCCCCATTGAATCAGGGAGTCCTATATAGGAAACTTAACTACTTCAAAGAAATTGAGTATGAACTTCCTCATCCATTGTATCCCTTCCCATTATGATATAGGGGCCATCAAGGTGGTATTCTAAGAAGACATGAATTATGCGTAATAGCATTAAAATAGACATGTATATGTTCAAGGGACACCTAACTTGATCTTGACTTGAATTCATCCTTATTGGTTGAGCTGATGGCAGGATACAAGGATACATGGATGACGTTTCTATTTTGATTTGTATAGCTGTGATTTCATAACTTTTGTGTTATGATGTAATTGATGAATTTTAATGTGATTGATTTTAAGTTTTATAATGAATAATTGAAAAGTTGAGTAACATCAGCTAAATCAATAAAAAAAACATTGACAGCCTTAAAAAAATACACTGACTACAATGGTCTGGAGATAAATGCTGCAAAGACAGAGATCTTGCTCCTAAAAAACCTAAAAAGAGGTAAAGGCAAAACCAAGAAAAAGTTTCAATGGAAGCTAGGAAAAGAATCAGTTAATTGTGTAACTCAGACCCAGTATCTGGGAACAACAATCAATGTGAGCATCACAGATGAGCCTATGATTCGGAAAATCAAAATTAAGTGTAAACAACTGACTGCACAAGGAGTAGCGATTCATAACAAATATGCCAAATTCTCACTAAAACCAGTGGCAAGTTTTTACAACATCAAATTTATACCGGTGCTGATCCATTGAGCGGAATCCATGTTGGATGCTCATATATGATCTGGGCGCAATGTGAACGTGTGTTTTGGAGAAGAATTCTTCAATTACCGAAAGGCACTCCAACAGCCTGTTTTCGCTATGAAATCGGTTTTACTTCTATCAATGCCAAAGCCATCTGGAATACACTAACGCTATACAGGAAAGTTTTAGGAGTGGACAGTTTACCGCAATTTAAGATCTTGAATACTCCAGATGTAGACAAAAGTGATACTATACTGAACAAATCAATGCAAAGTTGTGAATTAACTCTGCAGCAATTAAACTAAAACCAAGAGGTCCTGCTACAAAACCCTAATGCTTTTTAAAAAAAAACTATGACAGCAGGACTGGATTGAAACAACTGACCAGAGAGCACAACATAGGTGCATCCAGAACAATGCCCCTGAGTCCAAAGCTTTAAACAAGTTGTCGAAATACATGGAAAAGTTCCCCTCTAAACGCTTAAGAATAATCTTCTTAAAGTTCAAATTGAATTTATTTCAAACTAGAGAAGTGCAAAACATGAGAAAAAAAGAAGTGAGATTGAAGATCTGAAATGCAGATTTTGTAAAAACGCAATGGAGACGCTGAAGAATCTTGTTCTGTTCTGCTCACAACTTAAAACCCTGAGAACTAAACACTGGGGTGTCGAAATCTCAAAAACACTTCCCCTAAGTGCTGATGAGTGGTGGGCTAGAATGTTAAATGGAGAAGATAATAAATTAATCTTTGCACTGACATTTTACCTGGATCAACTCAATAACAACTTAGAACTCCAAGACTAGCTGTAAACTTCGGAACTCGAGGAATAAGTAACTGAGATGTTCCAAAATACACATGACATAAGAAACTATACTCTTTTTGCCTTCTTTCCGCAGCATATTCTGTCCACATCTAGTGTGATTTCTTCACCCTATTCGCTTAAGATAGTGTGGACTGTTTGATTCTTAGCTTATTATGACTGGTACCCCTTGTTTTTTTCTTTCTGCTTTGATTTTTTGTGAGTTTTAGTTTTGTTGTTCCGGGATTCTTTTTTATTGTTTTGCTTTAACAGCATGTGTTTTATGATTTTAAACAGTTCGTAATAAACTGTATTAAAAAATAAAATAATAATAAAAAAATAACTATCTAAACATATCTTTGAAACCAGTCCTTCATCCCTAGTATTCATCGAAACAAAGGACTGCGAATTCAGGATCCAGATACACTATTCAGTTCACAGTTTAATGGGGGGTTTCAGCTCAGAGAGAACAACAAGTTACAGTTTACCATTCTAGAAGGCTAGCATATTACATATAACCACTCTGTATCTGTAATTTTAAATGTTGCACCAGGGCCTGTTGTCTATAAATACAATTGTTATTTACATAATGATAAACAGAAATCGGTTCACTCTATCCACACAGATAGGCCATGGTTACATAAGGAAGTAGTATTCCAATCCACACCAAACAAAATAAGCCCTTCTTTGTCCATGCTGCCATTGTATATGATGAAATTAAGTCTCTTTCCTCCTGATGAATGTAATCTGTCCTTCACTTTATTTCTGACTTTCAAAGGCATTGTTCCTCCGTTTTGGTTCCAAATGCACAACTATTTCTTTTCATCCTATGTGCACTGCAGCAGTTTTTGAATCTGTCCATGTGTAATGTCTTTCTTTAATATAACAGTTGAAATAACATGAGTATCCTTTAGGTATTGTCCATGCATAGGCCATTATTGACCATGGAAACCGATGTCCCCTTTAATGCTCCAAGTAAGCCTATCCAAATTGTCAGTTCATTTGTGAAAAGTTTGTGTTTTTCTCCACTTGCCCACTTGTCCCTTTTTAATAGAGTTTAACAAGGCCCATTTCATTCCATGTCACTAGGCCTTGAGTCGGAAAAAGAAGTGTTTTGGAATGGCCTGCATTTTCCAATGGATAGCATCGGCCAGCTTCACTATTAAATACTGGCCTGGCCTGGCCTCTTTATTTCTTATTCAGGGGCTATATTTTACCCCACAGATGTGACCCTGTCCCACTCCCTAGGCACTTTAGAATGAGGCGAACAGCATTCAAAACACTATGATTGGCCAGGGGGGACGGGGGACAGTGGTAGGACCCTGTTAGGACACCCACCAGGATTGGTCTCGAGCGGCGTTCCCAGGCCTGGCGGCTGTACCCGCGTTTTCGTGTCTGTGGGAGATGCGCGCCCCGATTTGTGAAATTATGTCCCGTTCAAGCACGGGCTTGTGCGCATTTGCTGGCCTCGCGGGTCGCGTAGAGACAGGCTTGCGTTCCAATCCTTGTTCTCGTGTCCGCTCGGCTTACGCGCATGCGCGGATTGCGGGCCAGACCTCGGTTTCATGCCGAGTTACTTAATTAGCGGTCGGGTCCGGAATCAATCGCGTCTCAACGCGGTTGGTTCCTGACCCTCCGCATTGCTCCTGGAATTTTGGCTTGCCCGAAATCTGTGCCTTTACACCTTGCCTTTTGTGTCCTACCGTCCCTGAGTCCTGTTCTCCGGTTCCTGTTCCTTCTTCCTTGCCTCCAACTCCCTGTTCCTGGGTCCACTCCTGCCCTCCTTCCTGGTTCCCGGATCTCCAATCTCCGCCCTTGTGGGGTTTGGGTCCTTCCCTTGCTGGTTCCTTGGTTGGCTGGGTCCTGCTTCCCGTTTGGTCTGTTTCCTGTCCCATTTGTCCACCTGTCTGCCTTACCTTGGAGTTCTCTCCCTCCACCTCGCCTGCCTCCTGTCTTACTGGGGTACCAGCACTTTGTGGACATCCTCACCATTCTACCACACCTGCTTTTTGCCTTGCTTGGACACCAGCGCCTTGTGGACATTTCAGCCTCCTGCACAGCGAACTTGGACTATTCTTCATATCCTGCCTAGTGTACCAACAGCTGCCAACCTTCCCTGTCAGTGCTTGCACTGTTCTGGCATCACGTTTATCCACAGGGAAGAGTCCATCCGTGGCGTCAGGAGCTGGTCCCCTTTCAACCCTGTGTCTTCAGGGTGGAATCGGGGCTGGTTCTTTGCGTTGCTCTTCATCATCCTGCCAACGGATCAAACAGTCTGGCTACTCCAGTGCAAACATCTCCTGGGAGCTCAGGTACGCAGCGTCCACGTGACGTACACTTTAACAGACCCCACCCCAATATAATTAACCCACATAGTATAGCCCAAGGCCCAAGCAAGACTGCTATTTTGTATAGACGTTAGTGCATTTTGTGTAGATGTTAGTAAAGATAGTTTGGAGACAGGGCCTGCGTGGCGAATGCAGCATTTCATGCACTAGACCCTAATTGTGAGGCAATGGAAATCTCCAGCCATGCCCTGGCTCCCGTGAGGACAACCCACACCCCCAACCACCATAAAGTTTATTAATTGTTCTAATAGTGTTGCAAAGATGTTTTTCTATCTGCAAGGAATGTGCCCTACAAGGCCGCAGTCATAGACAGGCACCTGGTGTGCATGTTATCTCACACTGGCCAAAGCATGACCCGGCCCATCCCCAGGCGACCACAAGTTATAGCCCATATAACTGACTAAACCTTAAGATCCCTGAATTCCATGGCACTAGGTGCCCTTTGGCCACCAACTCCAAAGCAACAAGTCCTGAAATGTTCAACGAGGATGGACATTGTGGCCCTCATCCCGAGGTTGGTGCTAGTCAACTAGCACCAATACCGGTACCGCCACCGACTTGGTGGTATGGGGACTTACCGGTCTATCCCGACCTTAGCGGGACTGGTAAGTTCCCATTTGAAAAGCCATTCCCCATTCCCATTTGAGCCCCCATAGGGCTCAATGGGAAGGCGTCAATAATGGTACCGCAAATTGCGGTACCGTTATTGACCCCGGTATCCCTTTGCGGGTCCCGTCCATAATGCCTGGTAAAACCAGGCTTTAAGGGAGGGACCTTCAAAGGGACCTCGGAATAGGGCGCAAACCGGTGCCCAGTATCCCTTTGCGCCCAGTTCGTAATGACCCCCTGTATGTCTTTGAGCTACAATCGTATGATTTGTATTGCGAGGTGCTGGAAGTGATACATTATAGTTCAAAACGAGGGTGGAGACCTTGGAGCCAGATGGCATGGAAGGGAGTGAGTGAAATGTGTGTGTGAAGGTTAGAGTGCCCCAGAACCTCCTTTGTGCCAGTAGTAAGGCCTGCTAGGTGAACAATATAAATGATAAAGTAGCATTGTGTTAGGAGTGTAGTTAATTTGTCTTTGACCTTCGTCAGTGAAGATGGACGGACTGGGCTGGAACCAATGACCTGGCATCCCTTATGGGCCAGGCAGGTCCTGTAGAGGTGCACACCAACCATCCGCATGGGTTTTATACTTTATATATTGCATCACTATGACATTGGGCCTCATTACAAGTCAGGCGGAATGGGTTAACGGGCTCTGCTAATGCTGGTGGGCCCGTTAACACCATTCCGCCTGATTACGAGGTCCCCTCGCGGGACCCGTTAAGGACGCCTGGTAAAACCAGGCTGTGTTACTGGGTCCCGCGAAGGGAAGAGAGAGCTAACAACGGGCCGATCGTAATCGGCCCGTTGTTAGCTCCCTCTCCCATTCCCATTGAGCCCTATGGGGGCTCAAATGGGAATGGGGAAGGCCCGGGTTCCCAGAGGGAGGAATTACCGGGCCCTCCGAACTCGGAATGGCCCGGTTATTCCCCATTTAGGGAACCCGGTAAAGGAGCCCGGTTTGGCGGCAGCCATGGAGCTAATAACTCGTAATGAGGCTGTCTCTTCTTAAGCCTCTGTGTGTATCCTTTTCTGGCAGAACGTTTTCAGCAGCAGAGTTCTTTGCTGTTGCTGTCATCTGTTTATGAGATTAAAATGTGTTATCCTTACATGATCGACTTGGACCTTTCTTCCCTAGCAGGTGGTATTCTCTCTGAGCGTTCAAGGCCTTGCCTTCAATCTCTTGGGATCATCAAAGTTCCATAGATTTACCAAAGCCTTCCAAAGTTCACTTTCATAGACTTCCTCAAAAAGATTATCCTTCTCAGGATTCAAAAAGTTCGGTTCCTAAAAAAGTTTCACAAAGTTCACTTTCACAATGGGTTCATCATCTTTGCTTTCACAATACTTGAGGGGTTCCCTTCCTCAACCTTCTTACTAATCAGCTTCAACAATTAACCTTCTTGTGCTTTAGTTTACGATGCAGTACTTTCAATCAGATTTTCATTACAGGCCTCTTAAGCTTCCCTTGTCAGAATCACTATTTTTTAACATAACACAGTTCTTATTCTTTCAACATAACATAGGTCTGTTTCAATAACGCGATGGAGCAGATCTCTCAGGTTTCCCTCCCCTGAGGTCAGATCCTTTTTTAGCTTGCAGTAATTCTTCTTGTCAGAGACTTTCGCAACCGCATAGTATTCTTTCGCCCCTATGCATGACCCTCCCTCCCAATCTCTGGGGACTCTCTACCCAGGTGATCCTCCCTCGCTTGTCCACCCTCAGGGTCTGGATCCAACAGCAATGGCCATCCCCTGGCCACCTGAACAGAGGATCCCCAGGGAGTATATAGGGAAAAACCTTCAGGTTTTTCACAGCGCAAATTTGCTCAGACTTCCTGGTGAGTGAACACACATAGAAGGGAGTTCATGACCACTTATTTCCAATGTGCTCCTCAAATACATAATTACTCAGCTGGTGTGCCCATTTCATGAGTACAGGACCCTGGATTCGGTAATTGAACAAGCCACCAGGATCTATGAGGCCCAAAATCCCACTGAGAATAACCCTCCCCCCACCAAAAACCCCTAAACTATCTAACATACCTGCTGCTGCAAAGGTGGCAGAAGTGAGAACTACCCCTTCCTTGAACAAGGAGACGGGGGGGCATAAAAGTAACCCTCCTGCCAACAAGCAACATGGAAAGCAGAATGGATCCCACGGCCCAATTGAATGGTAATCAGGTCGTGGCCAGAACAATGATCCCTCAGACCCTGCCACCTATATAAGACCTAAGTACAAGGGTATCAAGCCAACCATGGGATATGTATACAGTACCCTGCCCAGCGGGGGAGGGGAGAACCAATCAGGTAAGTAATGCCCGAGGAACCCCCCCAAACTTCCCTCAGGAGAGAAGTATCACTCCACCTCCCAACCTGAACTTATTCCCCAGATATCGCCCAAACCAGAACTTCCAAAATAATCCTCCTCTCTCTCCCCAATTCCAGGACAATAGATCCTTGAACCTGGGAGAAGGGAGATTCAGGATGGAAAATGGTGGGGGAAGTTTCCAGTACCTGAGCTACTCTGGGAGAAGGGATAGTTACCCTTTTTGGGAGCAGCAGAGGTATGGCTCAAGACCTCCCTACAACCCCGAAAAGGTCTTGCCGCTTGAGCGACAGGTTCAGCAACTGACCGATGACCTGGGGCACATGCTGATGGCTCAGTCCAACCCTCAACCTAACTCTGCTTCCCAGAACACCCCGACACCCAGGGCTGATGCCTGGGGGGTATGATGGTTGAAAACATCTGACAAACCACAGGTTCCTGAGGAGGGGGCCCAGTTGTAGCAGAGATGCCAAGCACTCGAGGAAGCTTCCTTTTTCATCCAGACAGAACTCCTGGAAACCTCTCAGCCTGAAAGTGGCTCTTTTACCACCAAACTGGTAGAACCCAAAGAGCAAAGATAAGTAGGAGAGGTCAAAGAAGAACCCACTATGTGGAAGAGCTTAAGATCATCGCCTTTGA
Organism: Ambystoma mexicanum; assembly: GCF_040938575.1. NCBI lineage: Eukaryota > Metazoa > Chordata > Amphibia > Caudata > Ambystomatidae > Ambystoma > Ambystoma mexicanum. The sequence continues at coordinate 761,042,245 of NC_090932.1, read as the reverse complement.
AAGAGAAGAGTCCCTGGAGGACTCAGGTAAGCATACCTTCTCTTTCAGGAATGGGGTATCCCTCCCAAAGAACAATGGGTCCCAAAAGACTCAGACTTTCTTTGAACCCTGGAGGAGACAGAAGGCAGATTCTATGCACTGGTCAGGGTGCAGGGTAAGTGTACATTATCAGCTCTGGTGGATACAGGATCCCAAGTCACTCTCCTGTTAAAAAAGTCCTTTGACCAACTAAACTTAGGACGGGGGGGGGCACCAAATTCCCCTCACACCACCTCCCGGACAACTCCAAATCTCTGACGGGAATGACATTTCCGTCGAAGGAACTGCAGATCTAGAAATCAGAATTTGGCGTCACTGATTAAAGCATGCGGTGACAGTCGCAACTCCAGACAGCACACCTTGTTTGTGGGGAACGATCCCCAGAGGAGGTTATCACCTCTGATCGACTGTCCAAACAAGGTCTTCTGAACCCAGACAATCCTGCTCATAACATTCAAAATGAGTACCAGTTATAAATGGGGGAGCTGTCATTTAATAGATCGACTTTCTGAGAAAGTAGAATTCCATTTAAAAAATAACCATGTCCCAGTCATCATTGTCATCTCAGTAGGAGAACAAACTGGTGATGGGAACCATTCTCCATTCTTGAAAATTAACCTTCTTCCCTGTTTTAAGTGGCAATCCACATTGGAAGGGCATATCCTCCAAATTTACACCAGTACACAATCAGAAGAAGAAACCTTGAGTTCTGTGTAACGAGAGAAGGAAGAACAGCTCAAAGTCTGACGGACATACAGAAAAAGGGCAAACAGTTGTTCTTCCCCATTCAGTTTAATGAGGGGGAGGAGCCAATGCTTGCCAGAGTATGCTTGAATAATGAAAGAAGCTTCATCAGCAAAGAACTATTCAGGAAACTCTCAAAAGATCAGACCATTCCCACATTTAAATTGATTGACAATTGGGAAGTAGGTCTGGAAACTTCCAACTCCAAACATCTCCTGCCAAGCAGATGTATGCTAAAAATGTCCATTCGTAGCTAAAGCATAGAGCATAATTGTTGGGTCATGTGAGATGCCCCTACTGCCTTTTATTTGGCCAATGACATTCTCAACCAATTCGCAATCAATTTGGACCTAATTAATAAGAAAGCCTGGTCCCGCCTGGGGTGTAACCCCATGGACTTTGATAACACAGAAAAAGCATTCCGGTCAGCTCAATTGTTGCCTTATGTGGTTGAGGTTCAAATACGAGAAGAGGTTACCATCCCAGGACAGGTGCGACAATTCACTATTCCCCTTAAAATCAAGTGAGGACAGACCCTCAAACAGCAAGATGCCTATATACATTTAAATTCCCATCTCCAACAACAAGATTTGTATTTAAATCCGACACCGCTAGTAGACCTAGAACATGGCACCATTCAAATATTGATGGATAACAGCAACCCTCGAAGTATCACTTTGGGGCACAGACACCTTTATTGGAATGGCGGTTGATGCACAACATTATTCAATTGATTTAGGTAATGAAATCATGGGACCAATCGCAAACGACTGTTTCAACATCAACGACAATAATCCTCCAGAAACGATTTTTACTAGGCATGGGGGGAATTTCATGGTATACATTTCCTGCTCCAAAGGGGTGGAGGAAGTGACCTGTGACATCAGGAGGGAGGGGGTACTGTTCAGGGTCAAGGTCCACTACCTCGAATCCCTGGTGCCTACTGGCCAGGTCAATGCCATTAAAAGAGATCTCTCCGCCCAACTGGAGAATACTGCTGAAATTGCAAAGCCCAGGGTCTTTCCAGGTTTCAAGCAGATGGCGGAGGAAAGGATCAATCTTCCTGATGCTTGTGAGACCGAGGAGCAAAGAAAAAAGTTGAAGCAGGTCTTCCTGCAATTCCAAGATATCTTTTCAGTGGACTCATATGACTCTGGTCGCCCATCTATTCATTCAACCATCATTTCCATGGACCCTAAAATGGCTCCAGTATTTGTGAAACAATACTGGTTACCTCTCGCATCCATGAAATCACTCACAGAGATTATTAAGAACTTAGAATCCCATGGGATAATTTGTCCGATCCACCCTACTTCAACAATCTAGTACTGGGGATACTCAAACCAAACGGCCAATGGAGACTATGTGCAGACCTGAGGGAGTTGAACAAACGGGTTCACATGCAAGATGGCCACTATCATACATCGATCAAGGGTAGGCCTAGATCCAAGGGTCAAAGGTGTACACCGCCATTGACCTGACCAACAGCAACTGGTCAGTAATTGTGAATAGGGAAGACCAGTACAAGCTTGCCTTTACCTTTGGGGAGCAGCAGTACACATGTACCAACCCCCCTTTTGATAAATAAACTCTGGCAATGAGTTCAGCATATTTCTACATAAGGCCATGCCCACCTTGAGTGAAAGGGGAAACCTGGCCTTTGTAGATGATGTTCTGATCAAGAGCTCAACTGTGGAGGAACATATAGCAGAAATCTGCTATGTTCTAACACAGTTGCAGAAAGCCAGAGCAAAACTGTCAGTTCAGAAGCCACAGTGGTGTAAGATCTGAGTTATCTTCTTAGGGTACGAGATTACCCCTGAGGGTTTTAATCTCCAGGTGAAGAATTTGGAAGCCTTAATGAAATTAAAGACCCTACTTCTCTATGAGAATTAAGAAGCCGTCTTGGACTGACTAATTATAGTCAGAAGTTCATTGAAGACTATGCATAGGTCATTCGATCCTTGGTCCATTTGTTAAAGGCCAGAGTCAAGTGGGAGTGGGATCTGGAAGAAGCAGAGGAAGTTAAACAACTGAAAATAAGCCTTTCCCAGGCTACTTGTTTGGCTTACCCCATAAAGATCAAGGAGTTGTTCTCGGAGACGGGTTTCTCAGATACTTGCCTAACAGCAGTGTTGTATCAAAAGCATTACAAGGTCAACCAAATCATCTTGTGCGCAAGCAAGACTTTATCCTCTGTGGAGGAAAAAACCAATGGCTATGAGAAGGCACTCCTGGCAACGGTGTGGGCGTTGAAAAACTACCACCCATTCATCCAGATGAAGCGCATCATTGTTGAGACTCCTCACCAACCATTGCATATTTACAAAGTCACAGAAGCCATGATGGGGAATGTTAATAATATGGGAATTACTTCCTGGATTCTGCCCATCCAAGGCTTTCCTGTGGAGGTCAGATATGGCCAAAACTAGAAGAGTCCTCTAGTGCAAGGGTTGGTAGACTTCCATGGTTGTGCTCAAGAAAACTGTCTTGAGGACGAAAGTCTAATGACCAACAACAACATGGTTCCGTACTTAACTTCCCCACACAAGGTCTATGAAGAAGACACATGTTAGGGGATACTCACGGTTTATGTGGATTGGTGTCCCTACAATGTTGATAACAACGTGGAAAAAGAACTAGTGGCTGGCATTCAGAATGCCTGGGTGAATGATCCCCCTGGACCCTCGGCTGATTACAAAATAGAACCCAAAGTAGTCAGGTTGCAGAGTTGATGGCCATTCATCAAGCCATCCTCACTGCAGTGCACCACCAACTCAATGAACTGGTCATAATCACTGACTCTGATTATGTCAGGAATGGATTCGTGGAGCACCTGATTAACTTGAAAAATTGAGGCATGTTTTGTGCCAACAATTAACCCTTAAAGCATGCAAACTGATCCAGTCAATTGATGATCTAGTGAAATTTAATGAGATGATCATCTATTGCAAGAAAATAAGGGGCCATTCCAAAATAGAGGGGCCAGATAAGACTGGTAATGACCTGGCTGACCAATTGGATTAAACTTGAGACCTGCATGGGGATTTCATAGAAACAGAATCCCTGCTGGGGGAAATCAAAGTTGCTGCTGTCACCAGTTCACAAACCTGTGTGAATAGAGAACTCTTGACTGCCCAGTGGAGTAAAGATACCACTTATGCAGATTTGATCACAGCACAGAAAGGGGACCAGATAATTGCACAATTCTATTAACACATTGAAGACCCTGTAAGTATTCCTCTAACAGAGTTGGATTATACCGGTAAAGAGGATCGCCAGGTGTTGATGAGGTTTTCCAAGATGTTCTGGATCCAAGACGGTTTTTTGGTAATGGGAGCCTTATCTGGATGTGACCAGTGGGTGGAACCTACCTTATTCCGAAGCCTGATGTTGAACCATGCCCATGACGGAGCCACTGCGGTCATATGGGGTTTCATACAACATTAGAACTCCTGCAGTAGTTGCCTACTAGCTAAGCATGGGCCAGGACCTCGACATGTATCTAAAGGGGTGTCTTGTGTGTGCTCAGTTTCAACCCAGTTCACTCACAAACAGAGCTCCCATACAGAAAAGGGGAATGTCAATGCCTTGGGCAGATTTGCAAGTCGATATCCTCAGGCCAGTAATTTGCTCTGCTAGGGGAAACAAGTACATGTTGACTGTGACATGCTTGTTTACAAAGTGGGTAGAATGTCTTCCAGCTCTGAATTATAAGGTGGAGACAGCTTCCGCACTAATGATCAACTACATCTTCTCTCGTTTCGGCCTCCCGCAAAGGATTGTGTCGCATAGAGGAAGTAATTTTACCAGTCAGGAGATGGCGAAGATGTGGGAGATTCTAAGGGTAAAAAGAAAACTCTACATAGCCTACCACCCAGCTTCGAGCTGTGGAGGTAGAGAGATACAACAAGACAATTGTGATCATCTTTAAAAAGTTTGTGTCAGACAATTGACCTAGCTTTGACATCTGATTACCACATGTCCTGTGTGTTTCTGCAAGTAACACAAGCAAGAGCTTTTTGAATGGCAAAGCATTGGCGATCAAATCACCTATCTTTCATTAAAAAGGAAAGGTCAAACTGAAAAGCAGCCTTTACTTTGCAGTTGCAGGAGAAAATCAAAGGCTTCTTCTACATGAAAAGGAGGGTTTTCAAACACTGAAACTAAAATGGCCTTGCATGTGCGTTTTGCAATTTTAAATTGAAGACATGAGAAAAATGTTGCTCTGCTAAAATAAAGATATCAGGGAAAAGACCTGGTGTGTGTCGACAAGATGTAATGTATTAAAAGATATATTATGGTTCAGATGCAAAATATCGTTAGCAATTGAAAAGAAAAGGCCACTTTGTTTCCATGGGTCACATATACATTTCATTTAGGCCCGAGGAAACCATTTGCTTGCTGTTGGGCAGAATTCACAAATGCCTTCCCCACTAAAATCCTGTTGGGTTCTTAATCTGGAAAAGGGATCTCTTTGAGGTTCATGCATACCAGTTATTTGCATCTGCAATAAAGTGACTATCAGCCGTGGGTGTGAAATATACCAACAAATAGCAGGAACTCCCCAGGTTAAGGGTGGTCTCTCAATACAATGCTAAAATTGATAAACAGTGACTCTGACAAGAGGGGCATTCAAGAATTCAAAAAGCGAGTACTCCATAAAGCATGTATTGCCTGATAAAATTGTGCTGAAGCAAACAGAGCCACCAAATCTGTCATTTGGAATCGTGGCAATTATCATTTTCCAAGGTTTGTACTGCTACGTTCATAATTTTCTCTTCAAAACGTGACTGATTTCATCATACCCACGAACATCAATTCTGAAAATGTTCCTCCCTGAATTAGTATATTCTCAAACAAAACAAAAAAAACCCCTCATGGTTTACTTCGTAGTCCATGAGGATGCCATCAAACTGTGCCCTGCAAACCTCCTGCCCACCTACACCAATGTTTTTTTTAGTCTCCTGGATATGTCACATCTCTGCTAAAGGGTGCCCAATTTCATAAAAACTATAAGTGACAGAGACCCAAATGTCCATTAGAATCCTGCCACAGCTGTCCTTAAAATAAATCCTCTGCTATAACAAAGTCTCCCACTGTAGATTCAATCACAAACATAGTGCTGTAACAGTGCAGCTCCGGAAAGCATGTTTGGTCCCCCCACCAGGGGTAGCCGACCTTAGGGTGCAAAGCAATGGAATATGGCATCCTGGAGAGGGCCGATGAAGGGAAATCCCTTTAAAGCAAACATGAAAGATGTTTAGGTAAAGGGGGAGGTGGGTGAAAGGTAGGGATGGAGATTGTGATAGTTTTATGCTTGTAGTGCAACTGAAGAGCAATCACAGTATACGGCTGATCGGGAAACGGGATAATGCTAAATGCTCATACTCGGTGTACACACAGGAGGGCAGTTTCCAATACTTTAAAGGAGTATTGAAATTAATAAGTAAGTGGCTGCATGATGGGCTTAAATTGTGCTCCATGATACTCTTGAAGTATGCTTGCTTGTCTTTTAGGTGTTACCGTGAGCTGCCAGAGCCCCGGAAGGAGAAATATGGGATTGGCCAGATAGCTGTCAAAAGTGACAGATTCTAGAGTAGACTTTGTGCAAGGTGAATGATACACCAGTTTATGATTATGCAGAGTGATGTATGTCTAGGGTGCATTCTGTAACAAAGCTACTCTCAACTAGGCATGACCTCTTCCGTCTCCAACCGTTTGCGTAAGCGTAGAGAAAACCTATCATGAACAGTTAGGTTTTGTGGACTATGACTTCTTGAAGCACTCTTACTGTTGCGTGTGAGATGCCAAATGTTATCCACCATGGAAGGGGGATCTGGGAGTGAAAAGTATCAGAATAGAATCAACCTTCGACGACAGGTTACACTGTATCAGGATAGATCCTGTGCTCATGAAAGTAAAATAGTCTATATCGGGACCAAACCTCTTCCTGTAAGAAGGAGACTTTGTATCAGAATAGATCCTGTGCCCATGACAGGAAAAGAGTCTGTATCAGGACAGAATCCCCCTGTTAGAAGGAGACTCTGTATGAGAATAGATGTTGTGCTCATGTCAGGGAAAGCATCTGTATCAGTACAGAACCTACCCTACCCTGTAAGAAGGAGTCTCTGTATCAGAATAGATCCTATGCTCATGCCAGGGAAGGAGTCTGTATCAGGACATAACCCACCCTCCTTCACCCTCTGTAAAACGGAGACCCTGTATCAGAATAGACCCTGTGCTCATGACAGGGAAAGTGTCTGTATCAGGAAAGAACACCCCCTGTAAGAAGGATGTTCTGTATCAGAATAGACCGTGTGCTCATGCCAGGGAAAGAGTCTCCATCAGGACAGAACCCACACCCCCCACAGCACAGTAAGAAGGAGACTCTGCATCAGAGTAGATCCTGTGCTCATGACAGGAAAGAGTCTGTATTGTATCGGGACAGACCCCCGTGTAAGAAGGAGACTCTGTATCAGAATAGATTCTGTGCTCATGCCAGGGAAAGAGTCTGTATCAGGACAGAACTCCCCCCACCCCCTCGCCCCCTGTAAGATAGAGACCTTGTATCAGAATAGACTCTGGGCAGATGACAGGGAAAGCGTCTGTAACAGGACAGAACACTCCCTGTAAGACGGAAGCTAGGTATCAGAATAGATCCTGTGCTCATGCCAGGGAAAGAGTGTCTAGCAGGACAGAACCCTGACCCCTCACAGCACAGTAAGAAGGAGACTCTGTATCAGAGTAGATCCTGTGCTCATGCCAGGGAAAGAGTGTCTAGCAGGACAGAACCCTGACCCCTCACAGCACAGTAAGAAGGAGACTCTGTATCAGAGTAGATCATGTGCTCATGGCAGGTAAAGAGTCTGTATCAGGACAGAGCAGCCCCTATGTATTAGAACAGATTTCCTCCATCTCTGAGGGCATGTCGCTGTATTCAAATAAACGAAAGCGTTCAAAATGCAGACAGCTTATCTCAAAAACAACACTTCTTCTAATGATTGTATTACATCATATAAAACAACAAACAAGAATGTTGGTATCAAAAGCCTGTACGAATGTGCCTCTTGATCATTGTACTAAACCTAGATCATTGATGTTTACAAAAACACTGAAAATCGATTTATTCACCAGCAACCAATTTTGAGAGTAGAGTTTAATGTTTTCTGGTTCAAGCTCTTTGGCTTCAATTACTGTTTTGTACCTTCATTTATAGCGCCAAGAAGAAACCTTTTGGTTTTTGACAGCAATTCGTAACCCACCATAGATACATACATACATAACTATGCACATACTCAAATGGAACTGCAGCACTGATGTCCTAAGGTTCTCCATGGGTGGTGGTAGTGGGCCGTGAAAGACAGGATAAGAGGGTGTGTTGCATGTTCCAAGATGGCTGACAACTTCTGCTCCTGTTCTAGGGTTGTCAGGCTGGTGAGTTACTGACATCTCTTCAAGTTCCAGTGTGTCTGTGATATTGACTATACCCTCCTCCTGTCACTGGTCAGTGCTCACAACACACTGCTTTTTGGTGATGTCCTCTTCATGCTGGTGCACTCCTGATTTCTTTTCCTCAAAGCACTGTTTGACTACATACCCTATTGGAGTGTGGAGGGTGCCCATTTAGAGCTCTACTCCAGAAGCCATGCTGGCTTTTTCTGACTGTCAGCTAGAGCTGGCAGGTTTGCTTTGGAAAAGGCCAATACATTATGCAGGATGGCTGAAAGAAAATCACATGTTGTTAGTATTGGAAGTAATGAGTTGTGTTGCAAATAATGAGTTCTCCCATCTTGAAAGTATTTGATGTCTTTATGTGAATACAAGCAAAAGAGAAATGTGATGACTGGATGGTTTGCAATGGATTATAACCCCAAGCATTGCTCTGAGCAGCTCTGCCGACCATGGGTGGGATGCCTGCCACGCAATTACAGAAGGGGAACGACCATTTGCAAATCAGGTCTGTTCACACTAAAATGGTGCTGTCCAGTCCACACTGGCAGGCCATAGCCCTACAGCTGGGGTCTGCAATCTTTGGCTCTTCAGATGTTTTGGACTGCAACTCCCATCAGCCCTATCCAGCATTGACAATGGTGAGAGGATGTGGGAGTTGTAGTCCACAACATCTGGAGAGTCAATGGGTGCAGACCCCTGCCCTACAGTATGAAACCACAAGGAACTCCAAACCTGTTTCTGCTTGTTGGCGATTATCAGTGAGGAGTAGGTTGGGCCTCTAGGCATGTCAAGATTAGGACCTAAGTTGGGGTATGCTGTACACACTCGGGGTGACTTGAGCAAAATGTGTGGTGCCTTGCAAAAGGGATGTGACCTAGTAGTTTGGATTGGACTGCTCCGTTTTGGGCAAAGCCCAACATTAATGAATACATAGGATAGGAATATATAGGATATGCTTTGCAGTGCTCAGAAAACAAATACATTCCCCTGTTCCTGTTTGCAGGAGGCCTGTGGGAACACACTATGAAGAAGAGGGTTGTTTCCGACCATTTCATGAACATTTATTTATTTTTCTTAAACGGGGTAGTGCTCCTGTCCTGCTTACAATTCTATCCCCAAAACGAGTATAGAAAACTTTTCAAAAACATTTTAAAAAATGTCACATGGTCATGCCCTGTGCTCTCAGTACTCACGTGGGTCCTGGGAGTCTGCCATGCAAGAGGCTTGCCAGTACATCTTCAGGCTGGTGCAGAAGACCCTGGAATGTACAGGTCATATTTGTAAATAAGGTAACCTATGCATTACAAAAATTGGGCATCTAAAAAAGCTCATTCATCTACGCCATTAATATGCACCCCATTTTCTGTGAATGTGACGCAATTATTTTAAAGGAATTCAAAACATGCTGGGACGTGGGAGGCACAACTCTTAAAAATTCTCAGGTGAACCCAGGCCAGTTTGGATGATAAGCGGAGAAAGAACAACCCTGAGAATCCCACCGAAATCCCGTCCATATAAAGTCTGTTGAACTTTTCAAGCTTTTGTGAAGCCTTTCTTTTGTGGGGAGGGCTCTCACACACAGTGTAGTTGAGGCACATAAAAGTGCCTTTCTTTTGTGTCTGTAGAAATGGTTGTCGCGATTTTTCCGGTCTTTCTACTAAAATCAAGAGATCTTATATATTGTGACCACTTTTCTAAGTGTAGATCAGAGGTTTTGGAAAATGTTTATTTAATTGTTTGTCTAATGCAATACAGACACGTTTTTCTTTGTATGTTTTTTTTTTTTAAATGTGTGTGCACTGCCACGTTTAAGCTCTTTTGAATGTAATCTATAGATCCACACAAATTGCATCCCTTCCAGAAATGCCGCAATGTGTTGTTTGCACAGCAGGGTGTTGCATTTTAGTATTATCAATGGGTACGCAAGACCATTAATTGTAAATTGTTCTCATGTTTCTTGTACTTGCCCTTCTTTGTTATGCATATACTATGTTGTAACCTAAGTGAAGCGCCCGGATGCCCTTGGGCCAGGTGCGCTATATAAATAAATAAAATACAAATACAAATACCGTTTCTGCCATTCCAAATGTACCAAAGCTCCACACAGGAGAGGAGATTCTATCTTATTTTTATGGACACATGTTCTAAAGAAATGGCAGAAATCGTATTGCCCATTCACATGCTTTGTATTACCAATCAGGCCATCTGCATGTGTGTCAAGCGGAAGGTGGCGTGCATGGAAATGGCAGTAATATCTCATTTTATATAGCACTACAAGCCCGCAGGTATCTAAGCGGTGTCCAGACATTTGGTCGACTGAAAACCGGTCGAAAGACATTTGGTCGACGCAATTTGGTCGAAAACCAAATCGTCGAATTTTTTTTTTATTTATATATATATTTTTCGGGTTTTCGTTTTAAAAAAAAAGGGGTTTTTAGAAAAAAAGGGGGTTAGGGGGGACCCCCCCCCCAAAAAAAACAAAAAAGGGGTGAAAATAAAAATAAAAAAAAATTCGACCATTTGGTTTTCGACCAAATTGGTTCGACCATTTGTCCGGTCGACCAATTTTTTTCGACCAAATGTCTGGTAACCATCTAAGCGCTGAAATAACAGTTGATATTATTATCCCACCGCGAGGTACTCAATTTACAACCTCGGAAGGGTGAAAGGCTCAGTTGGCCCTGCTGGGATTCCAACTTTCATCAGCCGGCTGTGCACAGATGTCAGAACGAGCGCTCAGCTCACTGTACTATCTGACCGGCAACTAAACCAGCGCTGCAACAAGGGGTTAAGGTGGTTCAGAGGATCCCTGTGGGGAACCCCCCCCCCCATGGGTAGATGAGGCTGATATAGACAGCCCTCTTGGGTTAGTTTCACAACCACTAGTGCAATGAGCGTGAAATGATCCACACTGAGAGCATGAGTTCATTAGTGAACACTGGCTGCACCCTTCTCCACTACTGAACACTTCAGAGGGATGTTTTCTTTCCTAATCAGGAGCAACACCCCAAACTGTGCCAACCAGAGGCTGCTGCTTCATGAGCTGCAGCTCTTGGCATTATTAATCTGGCCTTTTGAGTATTTTTTCTCATCCAAGCCAAGCTTCTGCACAAGCGGCACACTTGGGCCTGATTTACAAAGCCCTTTTCAATGGGAATGCAAACGTTTTTGGAAAGCAGGCCCAATTGTCTTGAGGGTTGGGTTGGAGTTGGCTAGATATCCACCCAGCCCATCGTCTTTTGTGGTAATCTGGTTTGGGGCTTGCCAGGAATGGGATTCATGATATAGATTTATGGGGCGTGGGGGAGTGGGGTTGTTGCGATGGCATGCATATTGAACTCCTCACATTCCCATTTTCTGCCTATCATTGTAAGGCCAACAGGCTACCTTTAAAGCCAAGTGCATCACGGTAATATTGTCCCCATATTTATGGTCACCAGGAAAAGGTTGTGGCGACATTATATATGGTGACCATATATATGGGGTAAAGGGGAGCGGGAGTTGCGGGGGTGTCCCCCAATCCCCTTGAAAAAAAAACGTATGGGGGTTGCAGGGGTGTCCCTCGCAAGTTCCATGTGATAATGTCCCTGCAAAAAAACGGCCAATTTATGGTGATTGTTTTGCCAGGCGACATTTTTGTGGGAACATTATCACAGGGAACCATTGTAAGTTGCTAATGGCAGAGTGGTTGTGAAGTGACGTAGATTTTTGATTCTACCCTTAAACTTAAATGAAAGCATGTTTCTCTTGAAGTGGTACTTATGCAGTGTGCGCTCCCAATACAGAGAAAGTCAGTAACACATTTTTGATTTTTTAGTAATTCAACTCCAATTTGTCGTGTACTGGTATTTTTATTACACGCATTACTTGTCTCTCATTAGTTCCCATGCATTACTTGTCTCCATTCATTACTTGTCTCTCATTAGTTCCCATGCATTACGTGTCTCCATGCATTGCTTGTCTCTCATTATCTCCCAACACGTGTTTCCCCACAGTGTTGTCTGTAGTTCATCACGAGAGATACCTTTATTCCAATACGTCCTGTTAATGGTGCTGGAGGATATTCGTCCTAATATATCTCAGTCTTAGTTTTATGTTGATATAGATGAAGTTTTGCCTCTTGCTGCAAATCTCTTAATTTGTCCTTCTGTTGTCAGGTCCGATTGCCTTGTAACCCACGCCAGGATTATTATCCTTGAATTACTAAAAAAGAAAAAATGTGTTACTAACTTTCTCTATACTGGGAGCACACACTGAATAAGTACCACTTCAAGAAAAACACTGTATCTTAATATTGTTACAGTCACAATATAAGCACTTAGGGTGCAGACCCCCTATAAACCTAAGCACATTGGCACAAAGTAAATCGCCTAAGGTGAGGAGGAACTAAAAGCCGACAAAGACTGGAACTCTGTAAGAAAACTTAAATGAAAGCAATCTATGGCCCAAAAGGAACATAAACAAACACCCCACTGTACGTGTAAGAGAGAAGTACACATTTTCATAGATGCCCCCATTTGGATCTGTGAAGCTCGTGACAGGGTCAGAAGGCACTAGTGACTAACTTTTTCTGTTTCTGTTTGGGAGAATGCTCTATGCATCATTGTTTCTAGCACATATGTGGTATATGCAGCCCCCGCCACCCAGGCATCCTAAATCCGAGCTCAGGTTTGTGAACCAATAAGGGTGCTTACTGAAAATGTTCAGTCAGTGCTCCACCAATCAGACTGCAATGTTTGCATTCACATTTTGGGTCCAGGGGTATTTCACATAACCAATTATTAACATGTGACTTTTCTTCTCTTTTTTCGACAGAACACATTTTGCTGGATGTATTTTTTCACCAAGGCAACACAAAATGTCACTTGAGGATAAATGTGAATCTGTCCAGTTTCTTCTTACAGTAGGAGAGCAGTACTCACTTTGCTCATTTGCATTGGGTTTGCAGCTGTAGGAACCATACATGACCTCAATCTCCCTGTTTGGTTGGCACAAAGTATTCTCCAGGAATTCAGAGGTGTTTTATATTTATGTTGGAAAGTTTCAGCCAAAATTGCTGAGTGGGGCTATTGGTGTTAGCATCTGAATAAGTGTTCTGCATGAAAGCAAACCTAACCACAACTACAGAGGTGCTCACACTGCCTATCTATGTACATTATTGAGCCCGCATGAATGGCTTCATAGTTAAGCTAACACACACAGTTCCAGTGAAAGTGCCAGCATTCTATTTCTTTTCATTTTGACGCCATCTCGGATGCATGCTGGATTCAAATCACTCTCCCACCACATCAACTCTGTGTCCAGAACCTGCCTCTTCCACCTATGTAGTTTCATGCGAATCTCCCCATACCTCTCCTAACCACACTGAGTCTCTGTAGTTCTTGCTATCATCCTCTCCTGCTTAGACTATGCCAACTCCCTCTACTTGGGCAATCCGGCATGCCAGTTCAGGAAACTCTAAAGAATCAAAAATTCTGCCGTCCATCTCCTACTTACCCTCTCAACAAGATATATTATCCCCACATTCAGAGTACTACACTGGCTCCATATCAGCCAACAGGCTACTTTTAAAGCCAAGTGCATCACTCACTGCGCCCTCCATAATACCGGACCAGAATTCCTCCAGGACTAGCTTACATAGTAATAACTGACCAGAAACCTCAGATCTGGTTCTGCTCTTCTCCTTGTTATCCCCCATTACAACTCCACCAGAATGGGAGGAACCACTTTCTCCACCCAAACTTCCTCCATCCGGAACTCCCTTCCACTCCATATCTGCTGCAATGATAAATATCTCTCCTTCAGAAAGGCCCTCAAAACCTGCCAATCCCCCACGGCAACCTGAATCTACTTTCCTACCCTTATTTCTATCATCACTGCATCATTTGCCTCCATCAGCGGTGCTCATATCATAATATTTCACACTGCAAGGTAAAGCAAGACACAGAAAAAGTCGGGTCACCTCTGTCCTCCTTAGCAACACCAAATTTGCAAAAACACCAACAAGTCATGTGGTCATACAACTACATGCGGATGCTGGTTGTTGTCGAGGGGGCCTGCCCCTGCCCTCCCAAACCTCACACTATTCAACGTACACTATAATACATAATACACAACTACCATCAGACGTCGAATATGACCGCTAACTAATTTCAGACCAGCGGAACACACAACAAACCCCTGCCACCTAATACAGCTTGAAACACGCCAGAAGTAAGGCATGGTGGCCAAATGATGAAGCTCGTTCACCTCCTAACTCTGTATACCCGACCATTCAGGAGTGCCTGGTTTGGAGGGCCACCAGCCCATCTTGCTCCCTCTCTCAGCCTTGTACACACCCGCATCTTGTATATAACTCCTATCAGTTTTGAGTACATTACATATGAAATGTATCAGGATGGCACAAAATAAGTCCTGCGGATTCTTATCTATTGAACTCTGCCTTGACTGCACACCTAGAAGATCCATATTGTTAGCCTGTCTGCTGTCAAAGGATTATGGGAGTTTTCAGGATAACTGCCTGTCTATTGCACCTAGAGATAACACCCTTTTTACAGATGACCTTAGCACTCAACTCCTCCACAGATAAGGCACTGTGCAAGCATCAAGGTACATATGCACGCACCTCTCCAGTGAACCTCGGCCACAGGCACAGCTATCCACCTGCATGCGTTAGAATGCAGTAACGACCTACGACACAAATTCATCTCTAGCTGGACACATAATGCTCCTCCAGGCTTAAACACAGCACACAACACCTCTTCCATCAGAATGCAGCGACGACCTACAACAACATTCAGTCTAGCTGGACACTTAACGAATCCTTTCTTGCTATCACACAATTTCCTCTCCACTCAGCACCCATCCATGTGCCTGACTTCATGGGCAGCTTTGCGGAGCCCGGCCAGCCCACCTGACTCCTTATCTTGGCCAAATGCACACACGTATTCTAGCCTTCACACTACTTCCCACGCCTTAGGCTTCGGTCCCCCGAGGGCGTTCCGACCGCAAGCGCGTTGAGGCCATATTAATGGGATAAAGACACTATACAAATGACTAGAACTACTACTGAAAATGAATAAGCACAGGACCTTCCCAAAAAATGTGTTTGCCAAAATTGACTCAACCATGCCAACTTTTATGCAGATTTGCGCAGACTTTCACTTTCACATAGGCATGTTCTTCTGTGGTCTGCCACATGTGTGAAGGAAATGGTGAAAGGATTTACACCAGGCCACTTATATTTGAAAGAGGAAAAGGAGGAAAAAGCCAGGCAGCGCCTTTTGAAAGTTACGTAAGAAAACAATTAGGTGAAAAAAGAGTGTTTAAAAATACCCACTCCCTCCACCCCCACGAGTTAGATTTATGTATTTAGTTATATTCTTCATTCTTATGTAAGCGGTCTGGCAAAAATCCATGCAGCAGTTTCCCCAAACCGTTTAAAACAAGCATATGAGAAAATTAATGGGAAATACATGCTTTTCCCCATCACATTATAGCTTTGGAGCTTATGAACACATCTGCACGAAAAAAAGCGTGATCGAGTGAGGACGGCCATAAACATACTGACAAAAACTTTGCCTAATTCACAGTCCCGGGTAAACACTCGAACAATAGTATTTTTACTGTTTCAATGGGTCTGAAAATGCAACTACAAGTATGGAGTCCCGTGGTCTGATTCATTGATACATACATTTTCATGGAAAATGTTGTTGCAGGGATTATGGGCCTCATTACAATAGTGGCGGACACGGTATGAACTGTGCCGGTAAGGCACTGGCACCGTTCATACCGGGCCGCCACATTACGAGTTCTTCTCGCGGGTCCCTTTGCGGCACCCGCGAGCAGAACTTGTGATTGCACTGGCACCGTTATCAACGGTGCCGGTGCAACCATGCTCGCCACCCCCATTGTGCCCTGAGAGGCAGAATGGGGCTCGGGAGCCCGCTATTACCGCCACCCGCGAATGGGCAATTACCGGGCGATTCATCTTGTAATGGGGCGGTTATTGGCCAATCGTGGGAGGCCATGGCGGCCGCGAGTATGGCTGTAGCAGTGCCTGCAATACAGGCACGGCTTCCGCCACAGTCATAATGAGTCTCAATGTTCTCTAAATGTACATATTAATGAAAAACATCTCCCTTGTCCTTTCTCTCTAACTGTCACATTTTTCACATCTTACCTTTAGCACGTTCAGTGGCTTCTACAATATTTAACCTTAATCTCTCTTTTCTTTAGAATACTGCATCTCCAATACAGTTCTCCCTTTCCAAAAGACTCTTATAGGTCCATCGACACCCATGAAACTTTAGATGGTGCAGAGAGTCAGCCATTAGGATGGCTGTGCTGTAGCGACATCAGCCATATTAAGGCACGGTGGTGCAGACTGGGAGCTGATTGGATGGAAAAGTGCTCATAAGGCTATGCAAGGATGAAGTAAGCCACTGCCCTCTGCCTGGCAAGACTTTCGACATGCCGTGAACTAGATCCTGAAACTGGGATTAGCTGCCTGAGAGCTGGAATAGCGAACATGTGGCTGCCGAGCTTGCAGTTTTGTTACCATTAGCTTCAATGTAAAGCTCCTGGCGAGGAGGTGGTTCATGGGTATCCAGGCATTGTTTCGAATATATAGTTTCGAAAGCCAAAGTTTCGAAAAAAAATGCATCGAAAAAATGCATTTCTTTTTAGGTAAAGTTTTTTTTTACTAGAATGGGTCTTAAGGGGTAACAAAACAGGGGTTGGGAGGGGTGCCCCCCCCATTAAAAAAATGCATTTTTTCAATGCATTTTTTTTTCAAAACATTGCCATTCGAAACTTTGGCTTTCGAAATAATCACTAGGAACCGGTTCATGTCGCATGGGTGGGCTGAGCAATATGACATCGAGCTCGTATGGTCTCTGTAACCCATGACCCAGGATGCACTATTCCATGGCTAATATAACAGACTACATGCATTCTTACTGACTTTTCTGTATTCAGTTCCTTGTGTATAACTGTATACAAACCCAAATGTTTCTGTGCTCAGGAGCCTCCATTTTGGGATGGGGTTACTTTGCCATTTTCCCCACCCATTTCCACACAGTTGTATGAAATGCAAGTTTTTTGCCTTTCCTATTGGTTTCCCAATTGGATTATTATCGATGAGCTGCGAGTTTCTGTAGTTGTTTGCACTCCACCATGAAGGGCAAACTATAGAAACTCGCAGACTCCACCAGAACGTCTTCCTTCCCTCGCTTAGTCATGCTTTTAATTGGGTTGCCCCAGTTAATCAACAGACCATAGAGCCACCTAAATTCACTTAATGGACACATGTCCACTCCCTAAATCGAAAACGATTGTTCGCTGTTGCAGACAAATTGCTTCCAACTTCATCACTGGTCTTTATGAAAGTTAAAACACTGTTCAACTATATCATGACTCACTACTCACAGAACCACAAAGCAATTGCAGCCCGGCTACATGCCTCTTCTCTGTCAAAGTCTGTTAATTGTGTGGTCTCTTTTCTGTCAGAGTAGCTTTATTGTGTGGCCCGCTCCACTCATTGTGCATTGTCTCTCCTGTGTCGTGAAGGGACATCCGTTGAACCTCGCCGCTTACATTTCCTTTCACTTATTTTCCTTCCGCTTTGTTGACATTATCAGTCAATGTGATGCCATTTGACGACGTCCATAAATTGATACTTTTTAATTGCAAGCACGTTGTTATCTATGTACTCACATCTTCTGGGTGGTGAGTACATCCCACACTACAGCTTGCATTTTCCAAAGGCATCAAATTTGTTCAGGTTCTACACTGAGTTGTGATCTATTTTCTGCCCAGCAAATATTTGTCCCACGAGTATTGTGCTGTAGGGGCCGGATTCCCAATGGCTTTCACTGACGCAACTGAGGAGGTGCCCATGAGCATTTCATATTTGCACCTGGTACTGTATAAATGATTGACAAAGCCTAAAATTGGAGCAAATCTGAATATGCGCAGCCCAACCCTGAGATGCTCGAGTGCAAATTGCGATTCCCAAAGATTTGCTTTTGTGCCTCTCAGAGATGATCTCGGTGCCTCCTGTTTTGCTGCAATTTTAGGCTCTGTGAATCAGGTAAAAGGTAGCAAGTCTGAGATGTTATGTTATCTTGCAGTTGTATAGCGCCTCCTGCCATAGTTTATGGCATCGAAGTGCTTTGCCTGCCAGAGAGGCAAAGGAGGAGTATGATAGACATTCAGTACTGGTATGGAGAAGCAAAGTCGGGTAGATCGTTGGGATAGATAAGATGCACCGGAAGGCCTGAGAAGGAAAAGGTGAAGGAGCGATGGAGCAATTGGACCGAATTTATATTGGGACTCAACTTTATTCTATGGGACGCGGCACCAAGAGGTGAGATAGCTGGAAAGGAGGTGTTTGTTGCGGCAGGCGGTATGTCTGGAATGTACTCCCTTCATGGTGATCTGGTGCATGATGAAGCCATGCCCAAGAACACACAGACAGCAAAGCCCTTCCGCTTACTTCCCTAGGGCCCCAACATTTGGGAGGGGTTGTAAGCCAGAAATCCAAATTTGCCAAGCTTGCAAAAGCTCCCTTAGAAGTGAGCAAATAACTTCACCTTTTTCGGCTTCCTCATTTATGTCATGGATACAAAAATCCTACGCCTGTGTGTAAAGTGCTAAAGGACACAACGCCTGTCTAGGGACAGACCGTTGAGCCTTCCACAGTGTCATGGTGAGCTAAGGCATGTAGAAACCATGCCAAAGAAAACACAGTGTGCAAAGTCCCTCTACCTACTCCCCTTAGCCCCAAAGGGCCATGGTCTGTAGATGGGGAAAGCTGGAAGGATAAATGGGCTCATTTAACTAAGGGTGGGATTTCGACCAATGCTTCCTTGGGAGCAGAAGCCCAGTCCGGCCTTCCAGGAGGTTGCTGAGTTCTGCTGGGGCCTTTAAGGTAATGGTTATACTGGCATGTCTGGCAGGAATCCTGTTAGGCTGAGTCTTAGCGCTTATAGGAGTTACTTTACATAATCCAGTCTTTGACTAGTCTTTTCACCGGGGGCTGCAGTTTCTGTGTGCCGTTTCTAGAGGTCATCATGTGAATGTTTGGTTTAAACAGGGGTGTATGGTGTAGTTAAAAGATCAGATTCCCAGTAATACCTTCTGTTCTTGTGGGTGTTTAGGTGGTTGCTACTTTCTGTTTTATGGCTGATTCAGATGTGCTTGAAAATGAGATATTTAAAGCAAAACATTATAACGAAAACTCAGCATCATATAAAATGACCTAACTATCTAGTACAAAAGGACATTGACACCATATTCTCTCTCCTCTCGCCAAAAGGAGTGAATGAGTACATACAGTTGCCCTCAGGTAGATACTAGTTAACGTGCATTTACCTTTGGGAAAAGAACACATTGATCCCAGCAGAGCAAGACATTGCCCACGTTTCTACTGCTTAAAATAGGACATGGCCTTTCATAACATAACGCACAAATTGAATGACTGCTCTTTTGTAGGCCAGGGCCCTGGCTCCCCAAAGGCAACGGACTCCACCCTCACACCATTTCCTTTCAATAAGACGTGCCATTCCTCCTTTGAGTAAGAGGCGTTATGTCGCTTGGCCAGAGGGAGGAACATTTGGGTGCTTTTTGGTGGAAGAGTTATGGCACACCCTTTCAAACAACTGGTGGCTTCCATAAATGGAGTTTAATTTTTTTTTTTTTATTGTCTATTTTACTTGACCAAACCCCAGGCTGTGCTTCTGGGCAGAGTGCTTAAGGACACAAAGCATGTCATTGACTCTGCGTTGGTCAGACTTTTGAGTCTTGCACAGTGTCATGGAGAGTCTGAGCATGTTGAAGACCTACCAAGAAAACACTGCCGGCACATCCATTCTGCTTACTTTCCTTGGCCCCCCACATTGTTTGGGAGGGTTTGTATCTCAGAAATCCGAATGCAGCAATTTTTTGCAATATCTCCCCGAAAGATGAGCAACACAGCTTTGATTTATTTGGGGGGTTTCCTCAGCATTGTCATGGTTACCAAAAGCATTTTATTTTATTTTGACCAGAAACCTATCGCTTGGGCTTCTGTGCAGAGTGCTTAAGGACCCAAATCCAGATTGTAACAGGCATTTCAGGAAATTCCTTCACTTCACATTTTGTGAATTAGGCCCCAGAGGTTAAAAGGAAAAGGAATACCACATTCTAATTCTAAATGTGGGATCATCTGTATGACCAGCAACCAGCAGTACAGGAGCATGCCATCCATACTGTGAGGTGTTCAGCATTCCTCACCTTTGTCGAATGGCAATTTGCAAATTTTTTCCCATGATTTTTTATTTCTTTTTTTTACCACAAATATATATGTGGTAAGTTGAGGCATGGTATAAGGGGGTGATTGGGGGTGCACGGAGGGGAATGTGGGGTCCACCCCTCATTTTGCAATATAAAAAAGGTAACATTGACAAAAAGAAATTCGGCAAAGGGCCATTCAGCACCTGATAAATCCAGGTGCTATGATGAAAAGCTGGCAGACGTAGCCTTACAGTGCAATAAAGTGTATGCTATTGGCCCATGTATGTGTGCCACAGCTCCTGGGGGCAGGGAAGTCTTTGTTGCACACATTAAGCAACAGTAATATTTCCTTCCAGAGCTGCCTGAACGCATCAAATGGTTTTGAGTTCTTGGCCATCACTTATGAGGGTCACATGACTGCCCAAGTCTCTCTGTCTAAAACTGTGTACCCTTTAGGCTTCTCACAGGCATCTTGCCCCTACTGGTGCCCTCAAAGCTGGCTGGCTATTAACCCTTTGAGTGTCAAGAGACTTATAACGGGTATCTCTTTGCAGATATGTTGCACTGGAGGTATGTGTTATGTTATGTTAACAAAGCTTATAAAGCACACAGTCACCCGAGGGTATCTTGGCACTGGGAGAACAAAAGTGCAGGCTGAACAATGCACCCTAAAAAAGGAGGGTCTTCAGGGATTTCGTAAATTTCAAATGGTTAGAGAAATGTCTTAGTGGTAGCGGTAGATCATTTCACAGTTGAGCCACCGCCGCAGAGAAAGCCCGACCACCCACTCTCGTGCAGCAGAAGGAAGGCACCCGTAGCAGGACATCAGACCTGGAGCAGAGCATCCGATTAGGGAGATAACGGACACATTTGTCACTTTAGCTCCTTGATCCTGAAGGGCGCAATGAACCAGACAAAGTGATTTAAATTTAATGTGCTGGGCTACAGTTAGCCAATTTGGAGCACACAGAACTAGGGTGATATGAGCTCCATGGGGAGATCCAATGGCAACTTGAGCAGCAAGACTTTATAGGCGCTGGAGCCGCTGGACAATACCTTTGGGCTGTGCAAGGGAAGCGCGTTGCAATAGTCCAAGAGGCTAAGAACCAAAGCGGCTATGACTGGTGGCCTGAGTTTCGGAGGTATAAGGGGGAGCACTTTCTGCAAGATCTTCAAGGGGAAGTGTACCTGTTTACACACGGCTGAGACCTGGTGCTCCATAGAGAGAGTAGAGGAGACCACAGTCCCAAGATTCTTTACCATTGTGACTGGAACAGGAAGGGGACCCAGAATAGATGGCCAGAACGAGAACACCCAAAGTGAGGGATTGGTGGGGGACACCCACCACCAGAACCTCTGTCTTGTCTCCGTTAAGGTTCAGCCAGTTGTGGTTCATCCACTCTCCCACGGCAGATAGAAACTGGCAAAGGCATGACGACATCCCAACCTTCTCAATATCTAACCGAATCAGGATCTGAGTATCGTCAGCATAAGAGTAGCACCTAATGCCAAAGGAGCTGATGAGACACACAAGTGCACAAATATAGATGTTAAAAAGTATGGCGGGAAAGGCGGAGCCCTGAGGGAGCCCACATGAAAGAGAGCAAGGGAGTGAAGAAAAGGGATGAAGTGAAAGTAATTGGCCTCTCTCCTTCAGGAACGAAATAAACCAGGCAAGCACTTGGCCGGCAATGCCGGCCTGGGCAAGGCAGGCCAGCATGGTAGGGTGGTCAACGGTGTCAAATGCCGATGGCAGATCCAGGAGAATAAAGAGCGCCCACCCCCAAGCATTGACCAGCCTTACCATATCGTCTTGAACCAACACCAGGACACTCTCTGTACACCGGCCCAGCCGCAATCCCGACTGAATGGGGTAATAAAAAAACAAAGTCTCCAGAAAGGATGAAAGAAGTGGGGAGATCAAGGCCTCAAGACACTTCATGAAGAAAGGCAATAATGAAATTGGTCGGGAATTAGAAGGAAGTGAGAGATTGAAAGAGGGCTTCTTAAGAAGTGGAATAACGGTGGCTAGTTTCAACTCCTGTGGAATGTGGCCTGACTGGAAGGACACAATAAAGGCCTGGGTAATCTCACCCAAAGGAGCAGTGGATATGTCTTTCATCATTGACAGCGGCAACAGATCTGATGGGGCTGCCGACTTTAGTTGGTTGATTGATGTACTGATCATTGTCTCAGAGAACACAGGGAAGAGTGTCCATTTGCAGTGACCAGCTTCAATGATAGCAATTGAGCAGTACTGACTGGGCGGTAGCCTGAGCAGTCAGCAAGATGTTAGCCCGAGTAGTGTCGATTTTAGTGATGAAGAACTTGCACAGCGAGTCACAGAGTTCCTGTGATGGGGTCACAGAGGTGATAAGGTTAGCAGTGGAAGACAATGATCTGACCACTGAAAATAGTTCTCTCGGTTTACTAAGGGCTTTGTCAATTTTTTTGTTCAAGAAAGGCTTTCTTGGCTGCCATAATAGCAGCAAAGTAGCCAGTGGCGCATTGCCTATAGTGTGCTCAGAGGGCGGGACAGTAAGTGCAGTGCCACTTCCGCTCAGCCTGCCTAAGTTCAATGCGAGCTAGTTTGAGCTGCTCGGAGAGCCAGGCTTCAGAAGGAAGCCTCTGTCATTTAGTTTGTCTAAAGGGGGCAACTCTATCTGCTGCCATTTCCAATGAACGGGACAAAAAGGAGAGATCTACCTCATGAGCTAGACTACATTTAGCACTCACTAAAGACACTAAGCCCTTAAGATCGGCCGAGTGCCAGCTACGATGCAGCACTCTAAGGGGAGACTCTTAGGAGAGAGGCACAAGGAGTTCATAGAGAAGGTCAGGAGATAATGATCAGGCCACAACACAGGTTCTGCGGGGAAGATGGATAGTTCAGATTTCTCGGCCAAGATCAAGCGTATTCCCCAGCTTATGTGTAGAATCTGTCATAAATTGATGAAGTCAACAAGGCCGTCAAAAAAATGTATTTTGAATAGGTGCCTGATGGCCATTAAATGTAAGATTAAAATCACCGATAACCACTAGTTGAGAGAACTTCATCTGAAGCTCAGCCAATAAATCTAAAAAGGTTAAAGAAAACCAGTATGTGACCCCGGGGGTCGATACATAATAAATAAATGGCACATATAAGATGCAGCGACTATACATTGCAGCAGTTGCGCTTCCATGGTGACAGAGTGGGAAAGTGGGACCTGAGAAACCGCTAATTATGACTTAGAAATCACTGCCACCACACCACCTATGTGAGGTGAGGGTTGATAAAGATGGCAAATTTTATAGTCACAGGGTAAAGCCTGGACCAATGCTGGAGCCGTGGACTCAGAACAGGCCATTAGGCTAGTCAGATTTCTGCAACCCAATTGTTTTGCTTTTCTACCTTTATTGAAATGTAAAGTTTTTGCATAAATTATATGATATGATATTATATGGCATTTATAACGCACCTATACACAAGTGTTTCAAGGTGCGACAAGGCAAGGGAGGGGAAACAGAGGGAGGACCAAAAAACAACAATCTTATTAGGTCTAGTGACATTGAGATCAAGCAAGTGCAGGGGATCTGGGATGGGAGAAGTGCCGGGCGGCGATCGGGAGGATGGACAAGTGCAGGATAAGAAATTAACACAAGTAGTGCAGCCAGCAGGTGGAAAGTGCAAGAGTTAAAAGTGCAGACAACAAGTGTCTAATAAGTGCAGGAAAGGGACTGTAGGGTTACAGATACAGACCACAATTGTAGGGGGTGCCAGGAGGCCGTGCGGGTGTGCAGCTGGACGAGCAGGGACCTGGGCCCGAATTCAGAGGGCAGCCAGGTGACCAGTGCAGTGTCAGACAGAAGATCAGCAGGGGAGAGACGAAGAGAAGGCAGAAGCAAATAGGAAGGTCTTGAGGTGCTTCCGCAACTGGAGATGGTTCTGCTCAAGTTTCAGAGAGGCTGGGAGGCTGTTCCAGACAGAGGTGCCAGATAAGGAAAAAGATCTGCCCCCAACTCGTTGCTTGGAGAAGCGACTGACCCTCAAGGAGTTGGAGGAGTGAAGAGCTCGAGTAGGAAGGTATTTTCATAGAGAGAGTTGGTGATATTGCGGTCCCAGGCCCCAGAAGGCCTTGTGGACAATGCAGAGGGTCTTAAACCTGATCCTTGCCGCCACTGGGAGACAATGGAGAGATTGTAGGGCTGGAGAGATACAAGGACAAGTCTTGCAGTCCTGTTCTGGATGAGCTGTAGAGGACGGAGAGTAGAGGCAGGTAGAATTAGAAAGCGGCTGTTGCAGTAGTCCAGCCTAGAGAGAACCAGAGCTCTGGAGACGTTGAACTTCTGGGGGAAGGAGAGGAAAGGAAGAATACCTCTGAGGAGGTGCAGCTGGTAGTTTGACTTCTTAGAGACATCAGAGATGTGAGGAGAGAAGGAAAGTGTGGAGTCGTAGATGATGCAGAGGTTCTTAGCCTCAAAGGTGGGAGCAGGAAGAGGGCTGAGGGTGGACGGCCAGAGAGTGATAGGAAAGGAAGGTGCTGGTGAGCCGATGAGGAGGATCTCTGTTTTAATGACATTAAGGCAGAGGTCATTGGCGACACACCACTACTGGATTGAGTAAAGACAATCCAGGATGAGAGAGGGAGAAAAGATGGCTGAGGGGAGCCTGAAAGCGAGCTGAGTGTCATCCAAATAGCACTGAAATTTGGAGCAGAGTGCTGCTATGCAGTGGGCAAGAGGTGCCAGGTATTGGTTGAACAGCCAGGGAGAAAGATTAGACCCCTGGTGAACACCACAGGTAGAGAGAGATATAGAGGAGAGGAAGGACCGAAGTTGGACCTGGGAGGGTTGGTTAGAGAGAAAGGAGGTCAGCCTGGCCAGAGCCTGATCAGTAATACCAAGGTTATCACAGAGCCGGTTGAGCAAGATGGCATGGTTGACAGTATTAAAAGCAGAAGAGAGATTGAGTAGGATGAGGAGAGAGGGGTGGTTAGTACCCATGTTTGAGAGCAGGTCTTCACGGATGTTCAGGACAGCAGTTTCCGTGCTTCTGTCCCCTCTGAAGCCAGACTGATGGTCATGAGGACGACAACAGATTTGGTGTGAAGGTTTAGCTGGGAGATGGCCAGCTTTTCCAAGAGTTTGCCCAGAAAAGGAGTAAAGGAGATAGGGCGATAGTTAGCCGGACAGGATGGGTTGGCTGAGGGTTTCTTAAGAAGAGGGTGCACAAGAGAGTGCTTCAGGGAGGAAGGCAAGGTTACAGTGGCGAAAGAGTGGTTATAAAAGCCCGCCAAGGCTGGAGCGAGGGTGTCAATGTGGCCCTTGATGGTTTTGGATGAACAGGAAAGAACCTGTTTTGATGAGACTTTCATAGATCGTACTTGTCTAGAAACCTTGTCAGAGGTGTATAAAGGAAAGGAAGAGAAGGGAGGTGGAGAGGTGGCTGCAGGAAGGCCAGTGGTAGGGGAAAAAGTAGAGGAAGAGAGAGCGGACAGAATGTCTTTGGTTTTTTAGATAAAATGTGAAGACAGGGACGTGCAGAGGGCTTGGGAGGAGACAGGAGAGGTGGAGACTGCAGCAGGATTGGCCAGCTCCTTGCAGATTTTAAAGAGTTTGGCAGAGTTGTTAGATGTTGCAGATACGCAGGCTTGGAGGTAAGCTCTCTTCTTAGTGTGGACAGAGAGTCTGTACTGTCTTTGGAGCAGGCGGCAGGCCAGTTTGTCAGAAGGTGCACAAGGGTGATGAGGTCTGAGTCGTATAGAGTTGCACTTGGCTTTGGGCTTCAAGCGGATCTTCATGACAGGGGCAAGTACATCAAGAGTGTCAGTGATAGAAGAGTGGAGGTTGGAAAGGGCTTTGTCAGGATGTGAGTCAGCCAAAGGTGCAGGAGGGGGAGAGAAAGTGGCAGCCAAAGCATCAGCGGACACAAGCTTCATGGGTCAGATGACTGAGAAGGTGGGTGGCAGTGCAGGGGCTGGCTCGGCCTGAGGGGTAGAGACAGAGAGATGAGAGAAGAGGAGAAAGTGGCCACTCCAGGAGAGAGGAGTGGTGAGAGGGTCAGCGAGGGGGAAGTTTGAGGAGATCAGAAAATCCAGAGTGTGCCTTGCAGAGTGAGTCGGGCCAGAGGGAAGAATGGAGAGAGAAAGGACAGCTTCTTGTGATATAAATATATGGAGGCAAGATTTTTTTTGCAAATATTCTTTTCTGAAACACGCCATGCATGCATGTCAAGTCACCAATCAAAATGGGTAAGCTAAATCAATAAGAACAATAATAATACCGTGGATAAACATTCAGAGCAAAACAACCACCTTGCACCTGCGCCGGTCTTCAATCACAGCACCATGAAAGTTTCAGATCAATATTCATTCACACTGTCTATCTCTGCCGCCGGCCGGACGCCTTGCACCAGTCATATACACATTCTACTTTGTCCAAATGTTATCACCAACATCTCGTCCATTCTGATTATTTTTTACTAGCAAGTAGCTTCCTACCTTTGCGCCGACTAACCTTGCCCATAGGTTTCGCTTGCCTTACGTTGAACACTGCATTTTAGGGAACAATACAAATGTATTTTGTCACCGGCCAGAACCTTGGTGGCCATTTGACCAATTTTGTTCACCCCAACTGAACAGGTTTGGACTGGCCTTTAGGTCAATAGGGAATTCCGAAGTGCAAGCCATGATTTTAGCATGGGATAGTTTTCTTTGGCCAGAATGGGCAACTTTTTGGGCCGGAGTGGGCTAGTTTCAAGTTACTAAACTGGTTTTAACCAATGTTACTAAGCAAATCGCTTTCAGATGCGTAACTTGCGTCATATTGTACCAAAAACACCCCCTTCGGTAGTACGCAAACAGCCTGTTCTGAAAAGTAATTCATTGTAATGTATGATTCTCGGTCGTTTATTCATTGGTGCCTGGGCTGATTGTATTTCCCAGTCCGACCCTGTGGCTAAACCATCTTTCATCACTGTGTGTCATGCCCTTGCTCTATCAGCATTGTGACCCCTTGCACGCCATTCAGGGCATAGTCTGCAATGGAATAGCCTTGGACACCCCAACCCATCTGACCTCTACTTGCCCCTTCTTTTATCCTGGCCCACATATACTTTTAGGCGGGGGAGTAGACTTTTAATTTTCCCACGATGGGCAGGAAAGGGGCGGCGGACAAAATGTTAGGCAGTCCTCTTGAAAGTTAAGGTCCAGCCATGCTTCAAGCTGGGGTCTGCCCGCCCATAAACTGAGCCCTGAAGTCTGTCTTGTCCTTGCATTGAATTCCCTGACATTTTCTAACTTCTGTTACCAGACTACAAAGTGAATGCCCGCTTAGGGCAGCGCCCCTCCTACAGAGTGGAAGACATCCGCTGCTTTACAAGGAAACGCAGGCCTGCAAACGCAATTGCTGAGGAATGGTCCTTGAATAGCAATTATTTTAAGGTATGCAGGGATGATCAGCGACTTTCGCCACCGAAAGAACGGCTTTGTAATCCAAAGCAACTGGGAGTGTGGTTCGACGCGCGCAGAGTGGCATTTTGCTTTGCTATTTGTCACACGTTGCATCTGCACTGTTAGCTGAGCGCTGACTGACGTGGATTCGAATTGTTGAAACCAGCGCTCACGCTGTTGCTAGGTTTTCAACTGAGTGATAAAAACATCTGAATTTGAAAAAAAGGGCTCACTAACATGTGGTTGAATAGACCTTTGTGCTGCTCAATACATGACACTGCTGGCCATTTACGTAGGACACAGAGGATGTCTCTTGCCTCACTCATAGCAACACCCTCTGTAACCCCGTTGCACTCAGTTGTAAGGCGTTACACTCCTGTCACGAGGAATTTAAATGCATGGCATATCATACTCTATAGTGGAATATTCATTCAAAATATACATACTCTTTTTACATCAACACACATATTCTCATCCCTTTCCGTGGAGGTTATACTCTTGTGTGCCCGCTACAAAAATTGTTTGGGAGAGAGATAAAGTGAAAAAGGAAAAGAGTGTCAGAGGGAAGAGAGAGAGGAGCAAGATGGATGCATTCACAGTTTAGGTGACAAACACATTGGACGCCATTTTGGTAGTCCTACATGATAAGTCCCTTAGACTCCTGGCAATTGAACCATGATTGTATCAACCCACGTGTGTATGTCTATGGAAACATTTGGTGAGCACTCAGTCACGGTGTGTATTAGCGCGCCATCCAGATGGCTGCACGCATCTTTCCACTATAAGTGAACTCAATACCTCGCGCGCAGAGCGTCAAGACACCAGACAGGTGGCAACAGTGCGTGGTATAAGAACCTTTAACATAACATGTGTGAAGCGTGCCCAGCGTTGGTTATTGAACTTGTTCATTTGTTTACTTGCAATGCAAAATTTTAAAGTGTTTTAGGTGCACATAATTATAGAAGGGTAGCTCTCTACTATGTCAGTGGTCTTCAAACTGGAGGGGCTGCCCTCCTCATCCCCCGGGACCCAAAGGATGTCCAGGGGAAGCTCACACTCTTTAAAAAGGTGTTAAGATGACTGTTTTTAATATAAAAAAGGATTACAGTGACTGCTTTAAATAGAAAATATAAGCAGTAGAAAATCTGATTATATTTCAAACAACCTGCCACTCCCTCCTCCCGTGCAGACATCCTTTGGGTCCCCTAGAGGGGGCAACCTATAGGAGGTGGCCCAGAAACAATATTTTTACTGAAGGGGAGGGAGGGGCTTGTGATGAAATAGTTTGGACACTGTTAGGCAGAATCACCTGCAGTACCCTTTGGGAACACTACAGGCAATTAGGACTACAAATGTAAGCACAATTTCACCTTTGGTAGAAGCCTGTACTACACAGTAAAGTGCTAGCGATGGCTGAGCAGCCAGGCTTATCTCAAGAGTTCAAGTGAGCAGTAGAACAAGTTACACAAAGGACCAACCAATACAGTGATTCAAGTAAACACTTACTCAAGGTTTCTTAGTAAAAGAATATACATTTATTTACTCAATCATTTATAAAACATTACACTAGCACAAGCAGCTCAATATCACACACTAATACACCACAAAAATCCAACCGGTAAGTAACGGAACAAGTTTAGCTCAAAAATAATGTAGGAGCAAAATGGCAATTCAGATACTTAGAAAAGGGAGGAAAAGACAAGTTTATAAGAATAGACAGCCCAAATACATTCATTGGCAGGGCAAAGGGTTTCAGTTAAATACAACCAGCAATTCTTCTCAATAGGCCTGGGCCAAAGTCAATGTTTCAGAGTCTTTTGTATAGGATACCACAGTTCTGGTATATAACGGTTAAGTTTTTGCCATTGATTTTTTAAAAAGTTGGCTAGGTGAAAAGTTTGACAAATGTTTAGGGAAGGACAAGCCTTAGTAGTTGAGGAAAGTTTCACGCACTTTCTCGATGGCCGAAAAGATTTCTGGACCGTGGTTGCACAATTCCCTTTTAAATGAAGAAAGCTGTAGCTGAGGCAGTTGTTCCTGGCAGTTCGAGCAGATCTCGCAGTTCCTGTGCTCCAGTCATGGGGAAAAGAAGGAGGATGTCGGAGGTTCCTGCAATGCCCAGGGAAGAGGCCAAAAGCAGTAGTAAGATGTCGGTTTAAGGTGTGAGTGCCTTAAAGTCCATCTGGTTTCCTTCCCTCTGGCTATCCGGTTTTCAACAGCACTCTGAAGAAAATTCGACCAGAATAGGACGGTGTCCAGGTGGCTTGCGAGTTGGTTGTTCCCACCAAACTCAAGGGAAGAAGTTAACCTTGAAGGGCTTCTCTGTCGTCAGAGTTTCAGGTAATTCGGACCAGCAGCAGGGCTTCACCGGTCGTCCAGGCGTTGCAGCAGTCCTCTTCCTTCCTCCCCTCTTCAGTTCTTTCGTTCCAGTGGTCGACTCTGCTTTCACCCAGCAGGGTGGCTGTCCTTGCCGGAGAGTCAGTCAGCCATCAGAGTGCATTCAGGTTCTCCTAGGAGACTAAGCACAGGGAGTTTCGGGAACCTCCCTCACATCCTGTCCACCCCAGACACTCTTGCACCAGAGGAGGGCTTCAGCACAGAAGCTGGCCAAAGGGCACAAACAAAGGGACCAAACCTGATTTGGCGCAGAGTTACACACAAGAATGAATTTTCCTAAAAGAAATGGAGAAAAAAGATGACCGGAGTCTGTTTTTGCAGAATCACAGTAGTTGATCTAAACCACTGCCACCAGCCATTTAAAATAGGAAAAGGTAACATTTTACTGTTACATGAGTGTTCAGACTCAGGGGAAGCTAAGCAACTGCTCCAGGACTCTGTAGTAAGATAGGGTGTGCTGGGCCAGTACATTTAAAAGGACTAGTAAAGTCAATTTAACTTTACATGCCCTGGGAGACAGTAGTCAGTCTCAGGGAAGGTATTTAAACCTTGGAGAGTCTGAAAGATACCCCTGTGCCACTGCACCGAAGGTGCTGTGTGACACATAGAAAAAGATGATGCCACTGGAGTTGCTTTAAAAACTCCATAACCAAAGGACACAAAAGTAAAACACATAGAAAAATAAAAGTTCAAAGCCCCAATATATAGCAAGAGAGCTGGAGGGCTCTAAGGTAGAGGGAATTTAGCACTTGTGTGAGAAATCTCCCTAACAAAGACCACTGTACAACAGGAATATTGCCATCTGTGGGGTTCGCTGTGACATCTGATCGACAAGGAGATCAGAGCTTGATTTTCCCAATTTGTATTTGTTTCTTATTTGTATCGCGCACCAAACCATGAGGTAACTGGGCGCTGGAAAACTTGCATGTTACAGACAATAAATGATGATGTCACTGGGAATGGCACCCATCTATAATTTAATGTGTACAAATCCCCTGCATCCGTCTCCCTCATTTACCAGCATTGCGGCCCACGTAGAGGAGAGGCATCAGGAAACCAGAAACGGCATAAACAATAGCCGGTTTCTTTTCCATCTCCCCCGAAAGCAACACAAACATGATAAATCATCTGGTGTGAAAGATGGGTAGCCACCCACAACAGGATAATTGCACCAAGGGGTTCCACATGACATCTAATGTGCAAGCAATGCAAAGCTTGAGTTGTCTATGAGGTCACTCTGGGCCCCGCGTTGGAATACATCCTGTAGTTGAAAGATACCCATCTATAACTGTATGTTCTGTGTGGTCTCCCAGCTTCCCTTCTCCATGGATCAGCATTGTGGGTTGTAAAGAAGGGAGCCATGTGTGGTCTCCCAGCATCCCTTCTCCATGCATCAGCATTGTTGTTTGTAAAGAAGGGAGCCATGTGTGGTCTCCCAGCATCCCTTCTCCATGCATCAGCATTGTGGGTTGTAAAGAAGCGAGCCATGTGGGCGAGCTGCATGTGGATGCGGCTGGAGCGGAGATGGGATGTGGTGCAGGAAGGGGAAGTGCCATATGCCTCTGACTTGACATCACAGCAGTCGATTATGAATTCCATAGTCCTCTACAGAGACTTCTCAGAAGGAGGATATAACATTTTCTAAAAGGAAATAGTTGCAGATGGCTTCTTTTAAGAGCTATACGCAACAGCAAAAATACCCAGCAGATATAATGCTGTATCTCACCGCTGTGATGTCACAGCAGTTGGATAAACATTCAATAACACTTGTCCATGGCGTCACAGCAATAGGATAGAACATTCAAATAGTGAAACAGTTCCTAAAGTCTTACACAACAATGAGAGACGTTCACGTGTTCACTCAAAATTCGCCCTTTTTTATTATTTAAATAACCAATAATTCATCTATCGCCTTTGCAAGATTTCGTTTTGATGGATGAAGCTTAGATATTAAAACACACGTGACTTGCCGTGCCATGCTTTGATGTACAACGAGAAATACACGTATGAAGTTGAGGAATACACAAACATTGTTTTCAACTTTCTAATAAATATACAATGGGGTAACACAACAGAAAATGAAATTGCATTATTGCTCTGTATTCATTTTTGCACTTTACACATCCTTTCAACTGGTGCTGTTCAGAATTATTCCGGAGTCCTGAGCCTGCCACAACATCCGTTGCTCAAAACCACCCAATTACGGGAAGAATGGACGTTTTCTTTCCAAACAGCCTGTGGTTTCCCTGGAAATCCTGTGTCAGGGCGAGGAAGGCTGAGCTGGGTGACAGTCAGTGGCGAGGGGAAAGGCAGCTTGTGGGCTGCTCATTCGTATTGAAAATATTGCAGCTCCAGCCTTTGACGTTCACAGTGTTGAATTCTAACGCGTTGAGCATTTTCAGAATAATTTGTAATTGTGGTTAATAATACTTTGTGAGCTCTTTGCACATGTATTTAGGACCAGTACGGAAGAGTTGAATGATCAAACTAAAAACGACACATTAGTTTATTATTTACTTAAATTTCATCATCATAGATAGAATTAAAATTCTGAACCTTACGTATTTCTTTAAATCTATTGACAGACATGCCGACTTTCCCAGTCTTTTCTTGTTTTTTGTAGTGTGGACACAGTGATACAATGCGTTCTTAGTCAGGCGCTCCACAGCCACATGCGCTCTCACACTGGGCCAAACGGTTTGGTTGTTACACAGCAGGTAAAAAGATTAGGAAACTGGAGTGTTGTGGCTCAACCACACGGACTACAAGGATTTAAAAATTATTTTTATTGTGTGATTAAATTGGAAAAGTGCCCTCTGGCCCTCTGGGCCGGAGAGTGGTGTGTGGTTTCACTCTATACACAGGGATGTGCCCTGTTCCTACAGGTTTGCCCTGTAGATGCAAGCACTAATAAGAACCCCGGGGCTCGCTGGGCAAGCATGGTTCGTGGCTTTGCTACATGGGTGAGACCGGTGAGCCCTTGTGACACTACGCAAGCTCTCTGTGAGGAATCCCTAACTGGGATGTACACTCTCTCCCATCCTGCTTCATAAAGGCATGTGGCATTGTGAAATCATGTCCCAGGCCGCCATATGTGGCCATTAGAAGGCGTAACGTGGCGTAGGGCAGGGAGAATTTGGTGTGAACTAGAAGCGACAGGTTCTCTCCAGTGGGAAAGGGATCCAGTGAAGCTTGCTAGAGTGCCTTATTAAATTCAAAGCATGAGAATTACTGACCCCTGAAGTCAACTGTCAACACCCAAGTATTAACTTGATTTGCCTTTCTTGCAGGCAAGCATAGTAGTTGTTTTGTTGTTGAAGTTTAAGGTGGTCCTACAATCGATCATGGAGACGATTGAGGTCGAGAAAAGAAGTATAACAGGAGGAGGTATTGCCTTCTTGCTCATTCTGAGGCCTAACATAACAGGGGCAAGTAGGGCCTACAGTCCAGCCTCACAGCTTGAACAGACGTAAGACACAAGATGGATGAACAGTGCTTAGGCAGCTCTCACCTTCGGAAGGCTGGTTAGTACAGCCCAACCAGCGCTGAACTTAGCGAACGCCCATGGAAGGTCGGCGCGTGAGTCCTGTTATTAGTATGTTATGCCATTTGCACGGTCTCCAGGCACTCTGGTAGATCTGGACGGGAGTGGGTAGGTTTGGTTATTTGGGAGGAGAGTGAAAGGCAAGATTGCCATGCTTTGTGCTGAAGTTGCAGATCAGAAGCACCCTGTAGGAGGCATTGAAGGCTTTGTGTTCAGCGGGGCGGTCTCGTGATTATAGTGTGGACTTGTGTTGGGCAGGGGTTGAGTATGTTGTTTGTAGTCAGAGGTGAAAGTTTGTGATGTTCAAAAGTTTAGGGAGGAGGTTATTAATATTTTTTTTGTGTGGTCAGGTGGAGAGAAATTGAGGGTTAGTCAAAAGGTAGGGAGTGTTCTTTGCATTTGCGTAGCTTTTTCAAATGATGATTCTTGCTGTTGGTTGTATTATGGTGAGAGGTGTTTGGCTTTAGGGGTTGATGCATGAAGATATCCTGTGTAGAGGTTGAAATATTGTAGGAGATAGGGAGAGGTGTGAATTTATGGTTTGACAGTGCTTTGATGTGAGCACTTCTAGTCGCTATGAGTTCCTGAGTGTTGTGCGTTGCATTCTAGGCAGACGGTCAGGAGCTGGTATGACGTTTATTTTATTTTCCATTTTATTTATTTGTAGAGTGCTTAATCCCATGGACATCAAAGCGCTTGCACATGTAAAACATGACAAAAATAGTAAACATAATGAAAAGGGAAGAAACAGTCTTGCGAAAATCAATCCATAACAGACATAAAAATTAGTTGCGCATAGTGACCAAATGCTTCAACTGTGAGAAAGCAATTTTGTCCAGGATTTTGAGAAGAAACTAACTTTGGTAATAGGTCGATAATTACCAGGGTCAGACGTCTCCAAAGAGGAATTTTTAAGAATGGAGATTATACGAGTCTTCTTCAAAGAATCTGATATAAGGCTGGTAAAAAAGGTCTAATTAACTGTAGCAGTAATGGCCTGTACCAGACGTGGGGCACATTCCTTACTGACTTTACCATAACGCACAGTATTGGCACAGTTGGTTGCTTTGAGCTTGTGGGTGACTTTGAGGGCTTCAATTGCGCTACTGGATTGTAAGTGGCTCTTAGTGGCCAATCAGAGGGCCCTAAGGAGTTAAAAGGGGCACCAGAAGGCCACTTGATGGACAGTTTAGCTATAATATTGCCCTTAATCTTGATGAGCTTTTGATCAAGGTGAGTCATAAGTTTGTTGCACCCGATCAACGAAGCAGGTGGACTCCTGGTTACATGATGACCAGTCTCGAGGGTACGTAACAGACTAAAGATTTTTTTAGTAGTATTATTCACTGAGGACATTTTACTGTTATAGAGCTCCTTCTTGGATGAAATAAGAGCCAATTTGTATTGTGCCTGAGCATTGGCCCACTCTGTTTTGTATTCTTAAAGACCAGACTTACGCCATTTCCTTTCAGCTTTACGTTTGACCGAGCGGATGTGTCTAATGGTGTAACTGTCAGTAGCAATGTTTATTTGCTGACCTCTGACAGTTTTTGGCTTGAGTGGAAAGATAGCATCCAAGGCTGACTGCAATGACATGTGGTCCAAATCGAGCATTCGCTCCCAGAAAAGGAGTCTTCTAGCAGTGGGTTGAGGATAGTGGTCATAGCCTGAGATGTAATTTTTCTAAAATTGGGACGTATCATTTTAGATATGCTCGTTGGAGTCTTTTTAAAATTGCTAGGCAATAGTAGGTTGAAGAATATTGTGCAATGGTCAGACTATGGCCAATGAATGGAACTGATGTTTGAAACACTATTCTTGTTGGAAATTATCCAATGGGTAGTTCAGCCCTTTGCATGCATGGGGCCTCTAACTAGTGGAGACTGAGCTCAGCAAGAACGGATAAGGAATCCGATGCTTTACGGTCCAAGTATCCAAGATTGAAATCCTCCAAAACAATATTAGTTGAATTGTGCGTCAGGAAGGGTTCAGTAGTTTCAGGCATATCTTTGGGTGGGCGACAAATGCATGTAAAATTGTAGGTCACATTAGGATTTGCCAGAAGTTTAATATGTAAAATTTCACACCGAGTTATGGGATGAACATCTAGTGAGTGGATATTGAGAGCTTTCGCATCACCTGAGGTTGTGTCTGTAGCCAAAACAAACACTATTGAGGAATATACTTTCTGCTGCTTGATGTGTCTAGGTTGAAGCAGTTAATAATACAAATGTATTGCCAAAATGAAGATAGGGGGTTAGTCTTAGGGTTCCTCATTAAGTCTACTAATCGATTTATGTTGATTATAAAATATCTTGTAAATATCTAAATTAACTGTGCCCATTTATTTTCCGCTATAAGCAAGTGTGTGTCTTTGCTTATGGGGGTTAGGGGAGGGGCAAGAAATCCAAGCAAAAATGGCCCATTTTAGGTAGAATCCAGCATGGACGAGGGCTCATGTTATGTATCTAGAGGGAGACGGCTCTCCCAAGAGACTAAGGTGTCAGTGATTCATAAATGCTCCTAAGCAAAGCACCCCATACAAACCAATATGGTGGTTTCTGTGATGCTGTGCTATCCATCCAGATTCAATGGAATGACTGACCCGTGTCTTACACTGCTGCCCCACTTATGAAATATAC
The DNA here is from genome assembly GCF_040938575.1 of Ambystoma mexicanum. NCBI lineage: Eukaryota > Metazoa > Chordata > Amphibia > Caudata > Ambystomatidae > Ambystoma > Ambystoma mexicanum. The sequence goes on along the minus strand of NC_090932.1, from coordinate 761,005,715 downwards.
AAATAGACAAGAAGAGTGACCTAGCAGGGAGACCCATTGCTCATGGAAAAAAGCACTAGTCAGAAATTATCTTTAAGAAACAGGCACCTGTCACACCCAAACACATGAATTAATGATTTACTAAAACATTTATATAGAGGTCTTTGCTTCAAAAAGTACACATCTCTGGGACATAAGTAACAAAGAGTTCCTGTTTTAATTGCTGTCTGAAACTGGCTAAATCCTGGCATGCTTGTGGGTGGGGAGATACTGAATTCAATATTGTGGCAGAGTGAACAGAAACACAATAGCCCCTCTTTTGCCTAAATTGAAAAATCTGCAAGTGATTTGATTCTGTTTGCTGAAGTGCAAAGAAACGATGGATAGATGAGTATCATTTTTTTCCTGCGTTAAAGAGGAGCAATGTTGTTCATATTCTTAAATTCAGGTCCACTCCTTGATGGAATTGTGAGTGTTAGCATGTCCACTCTTAGATGGAATTATGAATGTTAGCATGTCCACTCTTAGATGGAATTATGAATGTTAGCATGTCCACTCTTAGATGGAATTGTGAATGTTAGCATGTCCACTCCTTGATGGAATTGTGAATGTTAGCATGTCCACTCCTTGATGGAATTGTGAATGTTAGCATGATCTTAGATGGAATTGTGAATGTTAGCATGTCCACTCTTAGATGGAATTGTGAATGTTAGCATGTCCACTCTTAGATGGAATTGTGAATGTTAGCATGTCCACTCCTTGATGGAATTGTGAATGTTAGCATGTCCACTCTTAGATGGAATTATGAATGTTAGCATGTCCACTCTTAGATGGAATTATGAATGTTAGCATGTCCACTCTTAGATGGAATTGTGAATGTTAGCATGTCCACTCCTTGATGGAATTGTGAATGTTAGCATGTCCACTCCTTGATGGAATTGTGAATGTTAGCATGATCTTAGATGGAATTGTGAATGTTAGCATGTCCACTCTTAGATGGAATTGTGAATGTTAGCATGTCCACTCTTAGATGGAATTGTGAATGTTAGCATGTCCACTCCTTGATGGAATTGTGAATGTTAGCATGTCCACTCTTAGATGGAATTGTGAATGTTAGCATTTAGAAGTACGCCGGATAGCCCTCTGAGAAAGATACACTAGAATTTGCATTTAGAAGCTGTCCCCAATTAGCCTCTCTGTGAAAGTTGAATTTAAAATTGTTCCCACCTGCATTTAGAAGTGTTCTCAGTTGCATTCAGAGGCTGCGCCCGATAGCGTCTCTGTGAAAGTTGAATTTAGATCTGTCGCCACCCGCATTTAGAACTGCTCCCACCTCCATCTAGAAGTGTACCCAATTGCAGTTGAAGTTGCGCCGGATAGCCTCTCTGAGAAAATTGAATTAGAATTGTTCCCTCTTGCATGTAGAAGTGTACCCAACGGCATTTAGAAGTGTACCCAATTGCATTTAGAAGCTGCACCCAATAGCCTCTCTGAGAAAGTCGAATTTAGAATTGTCCTCACCTGCATTAGAATTGTACCCAATTGCATTTAGAAGCTGCGCCCAATAGCCTTTCTGCGAAAGTTGAATTTAAATCCGTTACCACCCGCATTAGAACTGCTCCCACCTGCTCCTGGAAGTGTATCCAATTAGAGTTGGAAGTTGCGCCGGTTAGCCTCTGTGAGAAAGTTGATTTAGAACTGTTCTCTCTTACATGTAGAAATGTACCCAACGGCATTTAGAAGTGTACCCAATTGCATTCAGAAGCTGCACCCAATAGCCTCTCTGTGAAAGCTGAAATTTAGAACTGTTCCCACTTGCATTTAGAAGTGTACCCAGTTGCACCTGAAAGTTTGCACCCAATAGCCTCTCTGTGAAAGTTGAATAAAGAACTGTTCCCACTCGCAACTAGAACTGTACCCCGCACCTCCTCAGAGAAAGTTGAATTAGAATTGTACCCTCTTGCAATTAGAAGTGTATCCAACAGCATTTTAGAAATATACCCAATTGCATCTAGAAGCTGCACCCAATAGCCTATCTGATAGCTGATTGTAAAACGGTTCCCACCTTAATTTAGAAGTGTACCCAATAGCATTTTAGAAGTGTACCCAGTTACACTTGAAAGTTGCACCCAATAGCCTCTCTGTGAAAGTTGAATTCAGAACTGTTCCCAGCAGCGTTTAGAAGTGTACGAGGGTGTGAACTAGACGATGATAATGACTGAACGAATGTGTGGAGCGGACGAATATGAGGAACGGACGAATTTGTACAACATACGATGCTTAATATGCTTTGGAATGAAAGAAACACTTGAAAACATACATCATACCAAACCCCACGCTTACTCTCCCTCTTACACCACCACTCATCTAGAACACAGAGATACTATGACACCATTCGGTATAACTGTTCTCATATCCACATCTCTCTCTTACTCCACATCACTCTAAGTAATCATTGCTGGATTCACACCCCCCAGCCAGGCGTTCTCCTCAGGCCTAACGCAGCCACACTCGTTCTGGGTAAAACCGACCAGAGCAAACACTTACTCCTGACCTCTCAACCACCACACGTACAACTAAAAAGCAGCTACCACTCGATTTCCGCACCAGCTGCACACATACCTAGTGCGCACACGCACTTTTGGACTCCCTCTACTCTCTATACTGACCTGAACTTCGGTTCCCAAGGGCGTTCAACCTACCAGCGCCTTCAGACCATACCAATGGTATATAAGGCGCTATATAAATGCAAAATAACAATAACAATAACAATAACAATAACAATAGATGAACCTTGAACTTAATTCTGGAATTCTTAGGGATCCAATGCAGAGATTCTGAGAGCTGGAGACATGCACGCTCTTAAGCATACTGGGTGCGGGTGCCATTTGCAACATTGTGTGTCCGGTATAAAAGGTACTAAAGCAGTCCAATATTGCAACTAGAAGTAGCTTCTGCCTTTTCTAATAAGAGTAAATGAATAATTAATGTCAGTAAGACAGAGGTTATGGTATGTCATCACTCACGCCAATAGAGGTTCAACACACCTTTTGAAGGTACATTGTTGAAGCAGGTAAACTGTTTTGATTATTTATGGGTTCACTTTCAAAATAATGTTAGCTGTTGTGACGAATCCCAGGGTATTGTCACCGCTTCCATGGGGGAAGCCCCTCCGCATGAGGCATGCAAGGTGAGGCCCCTACCCGATAGTTCCCCCTGAGGGTGGCACTCAGCGGATGGATCTCATGGAGAGGGAAACCCTTCGTGGGACCAGTGACGATGGCCCTGGTAGAACACAGTATTCACTTAACCCTTGGGCATCCCCACATTCCTCATACCCCACTCAGGCCCCTCTGGTCCCCATACCTCTATGTGTTATAGTACAGTAGAGGGTCCCATTAACAATACTGGGATGAGGAAGAGGGAGACTTACCGTAGCTTAATACAACATACCATTGTGACAAAGAAGATGGAACAAGGAGGCAAAATCCCACTGTGGAACCAACACAAGTGGTACAGCATCCAAGAGGCAGCTCCAATCTTGAAAAGGAAAGAAGGACTGCCCTGGAGGAGCACAGAAAGGGATCCGGGTTCCATGGCAGGAGACCAGAAGGCTGGAAACTGGGACGCAGAGAGACGTGACCTTCCAGGAGGTCCAAGTGAGGCAGAGAGAAGAGGAGTCCAACCGGCAAAAGCAGACCGACAACAGGGATGTGAGTAGCCAGAGACATAAGGGAGAGTCTGGAGCTGCAGAGCCCTGAGAGGCAGAACACTGAGCGCGGCAGAAACACAGAACCTCTGCTCCACCTCCAGAAGAGACCAGAGTCTGCCCGACACGTCCCAAAGATAGTGAAATGATCAAACCAGTTAATGGGGTACTGAAGGAGCTGAAGGCATTAAAAAGCCTCTTAAATATATCCTGAAGAGCAAAAGGGGATGACAGAGGAATTATACAATTTGATACAAACTTTGTAAATCAGGCAAATACGTCCAAAGGGCAAAAGGGATAACAGAGGATTTATACAACTTGATACAAACTTTGTAAATCACATAGACACATCCCGAACAGCAAAAGGGAACAGTAGAGGAGTTATACAAGTTGATACGATCATTGGGAATAAACCTAGGTGGGATAGTACCTGGAAGGAGAGTATACCAGGTCTATCCAAGTTGAAAATAGGTGAATCAGGTACAGGGATCCTGCAGAAGCAGAAGAAAAGGGTCTGGGATCCGTATGACAGTGGGGAAACCCCGCCAGTATACAACAGGGTCTGGGACCCAAATGGAAATAGGCAAGGCCCATGAGTAAAGTATGTAATGGTCAAAGACCCACATCAGTGCGAAGAAATCTATAAACAGTGTGTTGGAACCCAGAGGAAGATGGGGAGACCCCTAGAAGGTATGAAAGGTTAAAAGGAGGGAATGTGATATAATCATGTTTGGCAGACCAGTGAGCCAGACTTGATACACCATTGATGATTACAATATTAAATCATTTGGGAAAGTTTACAGTGAGGTCTGGCAGGTTTTGTGAACCAGGCCTGGTAAGAGACTGGAGAGCTATATTTTTGTTTCACAGATGGAGGAAGATGATTCCCCCAGAAGAGGGGGGAACTGTGTTTAGTTTAAGAGTTGAGTACTCAGACGGAGGAAAAGGTTCCCTCTAGAAGAATGGGACACTGTAATTATTGTTGCATGGACAGCACATGAGGTTTCTGTAATGCTCACCTGGCTCCCACAGAGGCGGTGGTCTGGTCTGGGTTGCTGTGGCCTCTTCAAGCGAGATGCGCAGAATTCGGACCACCGATTGAACAGGACCCCCAAATCTTGCTTGTCTGGCCCGTAGGAATATCCTTCTGCAGATGAGAAAGGGGATTAACTGTCTGCTGAATAATGTGCTTGCTCCCCCCTTTCCACCTTCGTTCTCCTCTGACTTCCTCCAAAACCCCCGGTTTAAGCTCACCTTATGGTTTGGAAGGATGAACTCTCCATCCTGCTTCTGGTGCAGGGGTGCGCATTCGTCCAGTTACTTCACTTCACTGGTTTTCAGAATGGCGCTGGCAAATCCACTTGACTTTACTGAGCGATACGCCGTAAGTATGAAGATGCAAAAGTTCAAGTGTGAGCCTCCTTTTATGTTGTCTTTTTCTGTCCTTTATTTCAGGTGCAGAACAAAGGCGATGCGTTGAAGGGTTAAATTGCCGGGGTAAAATCAGGTGAGTCAGTGATGAGGGCAACCCCTCTAAATGTCTTTATAATTCCCCAGTAATGTCTTTTGTCCTTTCCCCATAGGGGCCGGGGTGCGGTACCTGCCAGAGATGTGGCGCCGACCCGAGATGTGGAATGGCTCACCAAGAATAGCCGGTAAGTAATATGGCTGAAAATCCGGCTTTCCTCTTGTGTTCCCTTGCTCACCTTTTGTCTCTTCTTCTCTCCTTGGGTGCAGTGCAGAGATGTGGCGACCGGCACTGAGAGCCGCGATGGAGCTGGGCGGCATCTCGGGAACAGGTGAGTGAAGCACGGCGCTGCAGCGAGCAACGCGGTGCTTTTAAATGGAAGTCTTCCTTCAGGAATGCTGGCGTGAAGATTCCAGATGCAGGTAAGAAGGTTGAAATAGTTCTTGGTTTTCACCTTTCTCTTCTCTTATTCCCTTACAGGTGTTCCAGGTTCGAGGCGGGCGTGGCTGGAGTCCAGGTGCAGGAGCAGACACGGTGAGCGTTCAGCTGCTGGGATGCAGAACAACGCGAAGCACGTGTGGCTGTCCGGGTGTGGCTTAAATAGCCTTGGAAGAAGTTCCAGGTGAGTATTCTTCCACAGCCCCACCCAAGTAACAAAATAGTTCCTTCAGAAAAATAGTCCCTCCTAAGCCTCATTTGGCTTGGTTCTTCATGCAGCATGGTCTGCATCAGGTGAGTGTGCAGCATGGTCTGCTTCAGGTAAGTGCACCAAACACTTCCCTTTATGAGCCTGGCGCCTATGGCGCCAGGACTGATGTCCAACATGAGCCTGGCGCCAACGGCGCCAGGACAGAGTCCAAAGAGCCCCTGTAAAGGGCCTCTGGGCTTTTACCCGGGGGCGTGATGCCTGCCCCCGGGGGTGCTGGGCCTGGCCTGGCGCTCCGGGGGTAGGCATCATGACAGTTTCCTCCAGAAGAGTGGCAAACTGTGTTTTTTTAAAAGTTTGTCTGAACAGTCAATCAGTGGACATTGGAACTAAATATCTGCCTTGGAGTCTACATCCAGAATGTAAAGGGCCGCCTCCTTCTGGTTTATGAGACATCCAGTTTTCTTCAGTTAGTTTGAAAGTGTAAGGGATGGAAATTGGTTTAGACACAGGACTGTGGACACTTTGCTTTACAGACTTCCTGACCAGATCCTTAATATTTTTGTTAAGCTTGGGCAACCCATCATGGTAAGTAGGGCATGATAGGCTTTTCTTTTACTTTTGTGGTTATAAATAAAAGTCTATGCCAACCAATTTACAACAACTATGTTAAGACTCACACTTCTGCACCGTTTCACTGGTCACAACAACTAGATAAAAGAAAACAAATCATGAAAAGGTGCACTTTAGAATCATTAGAATCAGCATTAGAATCACTGATCTGTGAACTGGAGAATAGTTTACCACTGACTACTTTGAAAGTGCATAAATCAAAGGCTGTTTTGGCTACCTCATATGGTAGTGAAATATGGGACTATCGGTGTGTGTATAATCTTTCTAAGGTAGAAAACAGATTTATGAAACAAACGTTTGGTATCCCATGAAATACTCTCTCTATCTCATTATTTTTAGAACTTGGAAGTACTCCAATTAATTATGAAACCATACTGGCTTTGTTTCCATTTCTCCAAAGAACTGAGCTTTTATAAGGATGTAGATTCAGAAGACAGCGGTGGATGGATATGGTATAAGCAAGTGAAGAGTAGTTTAAAATGTATCAGCCAGTGTGATTTGTTAAAGGAATGGAGGGATGTTTAGAAAAAACGAACTGAGAGAAGTAAAAGATAGAAGAGAGTTTCTTCATTTGGGGAGACGATTTGTAAGGTCTCAAACACTCACTAGATTTGCTGGCTATTTGGTGCATATGACCTCTTTTTTCAGCAGATCGTTATTTGGATGAGATCTTTCCACCTGAGAAAAGGTCTTTATATTTAGAGTTCAGACTGAATATCTTTCTTTTGGCAGAGTTTACATATAGATGTTCTAATGTTGAGTATTTTTATATGTTTTGATATTGGTGCATGCAGACGTGACACGCCAATCTAAAACCCCACCAAAAAAAGAATAAAAATAACCCAATTTTGAAATCCCACCCCACAATTCAGGGCAAAGACCAGACCTGTAGGTATTCAAACATTGACATGTATTTTAATGAAGTAGATAGTTTCAAATAGCTTGGTCTCCAGCTTTAACCTGTATACCACTACAATGCTGTAGGAATCAGAAATAAATCTTATCTCCCTATATGAATCTAACTACTATAAATCCAAAAAGGCGCCCACTTTCAATCATGAAGGCTTCCTCTAAATATTATAATAGTCTAAAAGACACTAGGCATTCTAGCTTTCTACTCATCATGGGCTTATTTATAACACATAGCTAATTTCTCAATAGAACCATTTTACATAATGAAATATCGTTAAAACATTTCATTTTCTCCAGCATCAAGGCAAGTATGGTACTGGAGAAAGTTAATGCAAACATAATAATCAAAATACATTTATACCTCACCAACCCCTTATGCAGGTATGAGATAGTGAATGTATTAACTATGTAGAGGTCACTTGACATATAGACAATGACGATCTAGCATGGGACTATGTGCTAAGCTATGTACATACAAACGGTAACTTGTTTGCATTGGCTCATGTAAGTTTGAATTCACTGGTAATGTTCTTGAGAATCTATACTGTTCTGAACCCACATTTACTATACGTTTTCTGAATGTGTGGGTGCAGCTCTCTATATGCTTGTGCATGTGGCTTTCATTAAACATTGTTGTGTTCTTTTAATTTATTTGTGCGTGTGTGTGTGTGTGTGGCTTTCCTTGAACATGAATGCATTCCTTTCAATCCAGATGCATGCACAAAGGGGCCTACATGTAATTTTTCAGTCTCTTTATATTTATGGACTGAAAATGTGCTGTCCTCCAGTAATCGATACTTATGTGAAGACCCCCCTCCCTCCCACATTACACCCGACTCTGGACATGAAAGACAAGGGAATGCAGAGGATTTGCTCTTCACACAGTTCTTAATAAATATTCATTCTTTCAGCATGCATTTCATTGCACAAACACCTGTAGCATTAACTGCATGATGCCCCTTAGACATTAGTGGGTCATGATTCCATTATTATCTAAATGACTCAACCCCAGCTTCAACCACTAACTATATTCATGAATAATAGTTACAAAGGTAATCCCACTTTAAAGTGGTAGGGAAAATGCATTTTGGATTTTGTTTTTTACTGTTTTACTACAAAGTGGACTGGGTCTTAAAGAAATCACATCACACTTTATTTTAATCTAATTAGAGGACCGAAGGACATAGACATCTTAACACTGGTGCTTCTGTCTTCAAATTGGATTCCCTGGCCTGTGGCCACCCAGATTATACCCTGATTTATGTGGGGATTAGGGTTGATTTACCTTTCCAGATGTAACTTCTGGTTTGGGAGCATCATCAGGGAACCCAGTCAGATAGACATCATTCCTAGAACAAAACCTCAATTCAAGTGGCTTATTTGGTAAATCATTCCCCAAGCACAGACTGGTATTATTTCTATGGGCTGTTCTGGACTTTTTCTCTGAATGGACAGCCCACCCTCTGGGTAAATTTAGCCCTCCTGCTCTCAAATCTCCAGTTTGTGCCCCTTCTGAATCGTCCTCACTCAATATTCCATCTTTGCCTTTCCTATATGTATCTCATAATATCTCTTTCTAACCTCAGCCATGCCTTGTCACAGAGTAGTGGTTTTCCGGTCACCTGATTACAAAGTTGAGAGGGAAAAAATGATCTTTTTTAAAAACATGGCAATTTTGTTTTTGGGCAGTCTCTGACCCACATGTAGTATCAGATTCTGGGAGTCATTACAGATGTTAACGGGCAATTCAAAATGTAGTGACCCCATTTTATTTGACATAACTTGATAGATACCACTTCTGGTTACATCTGTCTACATTTGTAGTCAATCAGAGCTTGCATGGCGATGCACTAATTAATTTTGTAATTACATATTATAATGTTAGGTTTATCTCGTGTACATGCACTTGAATTTTGTAATGGTCCAATTGTAGCTGTTCCCCATCGTCGGCCAATGGTGATACATCACTTAAATATTCCCTCTTCAGGTTACTTTTATTCAAAGAAAAATTCTTCTGATGTGCATATTCCCCATAACATTTCTCTTTGATTCATTCAAGGCAGATGTCTGTGTGAAGTGCACAAAGAGAGGTAATAGACCTTTGCCTGACCTCTGGTTTTATAGGATGCCTGGGCAATGACAAGGACTTTGAGGCTGAGCACCTAAATCCATTAGTGGCGCCATCTGGATTCCAAGTTGACCACAACAACCCTTTGTGTGGGTATCCTGAGAAGTGACCCCTTGAAAGGTTTCATCTCTCCACTTTGACAATGTAACTTCTTTTAACATGCATGGCACAGTAGAAATGAAACTCATCAGTGTTTTCAGTCCTATTGTCGAGTTTTAACACTTGTTTGAAGTGAATTACTAACATGGCAGAATAAGGTGACATATTACATATTAATTCTGCCTTAACTGCATCACACCACATTAGTACTGGCACGTTTTTACAAATTTGGTTTGTGCTTTAAATAAAGCCAGTCACTTGCATTTTTCTATATCACACAATTGTCTTTTCAAATTCCAGTGCTTAATATTTCGGCTCAGGGATCACACGTGGCTGCAATATGATTTCCCAAGATTAATCTATGTACTCCAAACACAACTATATTCTGGCAAAGAAAGCTGAGTTGCGTAAAGTGATTTATATAATTTAAAAAAAGAATGGTATCTAGATGTTAAGTTTATTTCTAAAGCACAACTTACACCAACACGGCATCTTGGTGCTATATAAACCCATGCAGAATGACTGCTACAAAAAACACCCCTTAACTTGAAGTAGGTACGTTTTTTGCCGAAAGATTTTTGGATTTTCAATAGCCAATAGTGAGCGTGGTAGTTCATTCCATAGATCAGCCGCAGCCACTGAGAAAGCCTGTCTTCCAATCTGGGAGCATTTAAGCTGTGGAACCTGAACAAGAAAAACATCTTGAGAGTGAAGGGCTCGAGCCGGTACATAAAGATTATATTTAGACTGAAGGTATTGCACACCCGTGCCATAAAAGGAGAAATGAACAATGCAAAGCAATTTAAAATGGATACATCTAAGAACAGGGAGCCAATGAAGTGACTGCAAAATAGGAGCAACATGCACCCCATACAGGGATTGAGTAGCCACTCTGGCAGCCAAATTCTGCAAAACCTGCAGATGATAAATTAAATATGCTGGCTGTGCTACAAGCAAAGAGTTGCAATAGTCCAATAGTGTAATAGGGAAGGACCTTCTGAAGAGTCTTTAGTTTGAAATGACTAGTTTTGCAAGCAAGACTGACTTGGGGTTCGGCAGACAGAGAGGCTGAGATCTTGACACCCAAATTTTTGACCACTGAGACCAGAGTCAGAAAAGGCCCAATCGAAGGGGGCGAAAACAACGTAGTCCAAATGGAAGTGGCTGAGGGTGGACCAATTACGTACCTTAGTCTTATCCCTGTTCAGTTTCAGCCAATTGTAATTCATCCGATTTGCCACAGATTCCATTCAAAGCCTCAAGTGCAAGGCAGTATCAAATTAAGAAAGAACTAAACTGTCTGTGTATAATCAGCATAAGAGTAGCAGAGGAAGCCATGGGAACGGATGAGCTTAGCAAGTGGCTGAATATAAACGTCAAACAGAATAGGGGAAAGATCTGATCCCTGAGGGACCACACAGGTCACCGGGCCGGATCAGATTGATAGGAGGAAAGAGAAAGAGACCTGGTCAGCTAAAAAAATATCAAAACCAGAACAGCAGAGAACACAATACGCATGCCATAGCCAGGCGATCAAGCAGGGCAGAATGATCAATGGTGTCAAAAGCAGCTGACAGATCAAGTAACATCAGTGCCCTGGTGCCACCTTGATCATAGAGCCTACCAAGATCATCAACAACAGAGACAAGAACTGTTTCTGTGCCACAACCCAGGCAAAACCCCAATTGAAAAGGATTAAAAAAAGAGAGATTTCCTTGAGAAAAGCACTAAGCAGTGGAGTGACCAGAGATTCAATGAGTTTCATTTAAAAAGAAAGAAGGGAAAATGGCTAAAAGTTAGCTGGAAGAGTGGGGTCCAAGGAAGGTTTATTCAAAGTGGAATCACCAAGGCCTGCTTTGGTGGGGTAGGGAGAAATAAAACCAGCTACAAAAGAATGCTTACCTGCCTGAGTGACCAAAGGAGTGAAGGCATAATTTCCTTCAGAGTAGTAAGTGAAATGGAGTCAAGTGGAGAAGCTGATTTCATTTTGTTGGTAGCAGCTACTATATAAGTAGGGACAAAAGAGGGAAAGCTAGACGACGAGTGTGCAGGGACAGTAGCAGAGGGTGCAATATCAGAGTCATCCATCCTAAGACCAGAAGATAGAATGTTCTCACAAATGATGACAATTATTTCATTAAAGTAGGTTGTGAATGAATTGCAGAGGGTCTGTGAAGGAGAAGCCAATCCCGAAGAAGTTGAGGTGATAGAAAAAAGTGAGTGAACTAGACAAAATAACTCCCTCGGCTGATTCAAGGCAAATCCGGCATGATTAGTGTGAAAAGCACACCTAGCCTCAACAATGGCTTTATGATATATAGCAGAGGCCTGATGCAAAAGAATCTTAGCATCTGGACAGTATTCTATCCGCCATTTTCATTCCGCTTGTCTCCGTCACTCAGCCAGATGAGCGTTAAACAAAGGCTCAGAAAGGACAGAACATGGCTTTTGAGTGGAGTGAGAAGGTCAGCCATAGTTGTGAAAGCCTGACTAAGAATGGTCAATTCAGGAACCTACAAGGCAACACACCTCTCAACAATTTGAGCTGAAATCTTAGAGGTTTCAGCTGAGTGCCACCTTCGCTGAAAGGAGACTCGATTAATAGATGCATTGGGGGAAGAAGTTACCCCAATAGAAAAAGGAACCATAAAGTAATCGGTCCAAAGAGCATGTAAAGCAAGGTAGATGGTAATCAACGTAGCAGAAGAAAGAAACAAATCCAGCGCAATACCTAGCTGATGAGTCGGGCTAACGACTAACTGTTAAAGACCCAGGTCACTCATGGCTGAAATAAACCTAGCAGCCTGATGATCCAACAGGCCACTTGGCCTAAGATTACAATCTCCATCTATTATCAGGTTAGCAAAAAGAATTTGCAAATTAGCAGCCAATTGCAAAATGGCCAAATCAAACGCAGATTAGAAGGAGGAGGACGATAATTAATGAAAATATGCAAACTAATAGATGGCCTAATAGCCACCAAGTCAGTAGGGCTTCCATTTTAATAGATGGAAAAGCATCAGATATCAAAAAAACTAATGTTTTCACGAATGCTGGGAACCAGCGTATTATCCTCCAAATCTGATAAATCAATGTCCACCTCCCCTTTATCCTCACCTGTCTCTTCCGGAACGAAGTTTCGTCTGAAGGTCTTGTTCTTGGGCTTCTTCTTCTTTGTGAAGAGGTACGGCCGTCCGCGGGAAGAAGCCACCCTGATCCCCTGATAAACAGGGAAGAAGCCGGCCCCCGTCCTGCAGAAACCAAGATGAGAGGAAAAAAGCAGCCGCTTAAAAAAACCTCTCTACGGATGTAGTTGGTACCAATGCTGAGCAGGAAGAGATGACTGTGAGCCCGGGAATGCAGGAAAAACCGGAGCAGGAGAATCAAGGTAAGTTTCTCGGTGCAGCAGTAAGCTGGAGAGTCCGGTGAAGCTGATACTGAACAAGGAGCAGTGCGAGAGACCGGAATGGAGGCACCAGAACCAGGAACGTGATCCGGGAGAAAGGAAGGAGAGGAGAAACCCCGTAAGGTAAGGGGACCGAAAGGACGGGAAGGCAGGGAAAAGGAAGGGAGGAGCAGAAGCAGAGCAAAAGGATACCGCGATAGAGGACGCGGTAAATGGCAACAGGAGTAAGGTAAGGAAAACAAAGTAGCACGGCAACAAGGCACAGGAAACAAAGTTGCAACGCACAGAGCCCAGGGGAGGGCGTGGTTAAATACAGGAACAAGAGAAAAAGACTAGACCGTCAAACCAGGAAGTGAAAAGAAAAAAACACAGAACATTCTAATGGCGCCGCCAACGCCAAGCCTTCCATAACCGCCAGCGACCACCAAAAGACGGCGGCATGACAGTATGCCCCCTCCCAAGGGACACCCCCCCCGGCTTCCCTGGGAACAGACGGTGACACCGCTGAATCAACGCTGGAGCGTGAACATGAGACACCGGTTCCCAGGAGTCCTCCGAGCGTGGATACCCTTTCCAGTGGATGAGATACTCCAAGCGACCCCGCCGATAGCGGGAGTCACGAACGGAGGCCACCTCATACTCATCGGAAGGAACCGCCTTGGGGACCGGGTCCTGTGGCAAAGGGCGATGGTAGGGATCACCCTTACATTCCCTCAGGAGAGAGGAATGGAACACAGGATGGAGACGGTGCATGTGTTTGGGCAACCGGAGGCGGAAGGCCACGGGGTTGATCTGGTGAAGTATAGGGAAAGGACCCAGGTACCGGGGAGACAGTTTAGAGGGGCGAAGCCAGCGAGGCAGAAACCTAGTAGACAACCAGACCTTGGTGCCCCTTCGCCAAGCTGGAACGGGCTGGCGTTTAAGATTGCAGTATGATCGATACCGAAGACTGCTCGCCCGCAAACATCCCGTGGCAGACTTGTGAGCCTCCGAGATACTGGTAAGTAAGGCATCCACAGATGGAGTGGTAGAAGGAGGAAAGGAGAGAGAAGGAATAAAGCTGGGATGGAAACCATAGGAACAAAAGAAAGGACTGAGACCAGTGGCACTGTGCTCGGCATTGTTATAGGCAAATTCCGCGGTGACCAACAGACTAACCCAATTATCCTGTTGGGCATTTGTGAAGCATCGAAGATACTGCTCCAGCGTGGCATTGTTTCTTTCAGTCTGCCCGTTAGTCTGTGGGTGGAAGCCAGATGATAAGGCCCGTTCCATTCAAAGTCTCTCACAAAGCTCCTTCCAGAACCTTGAAGTATACTGAGAACCTCTGTCAGAAATAATCTTGTCCGGGGTACCATGTAAGCGAAATATTTCTCTGGCAAATACAGCCGCCATCTCAGCGGCAGTGGGAAGACCAGCCAAGGGAGTGAAATGTGCCATCTTAGTGAAGCAGTCGACAGTTACCATGATGCATGAACAACCTTCCGAGGGTGGCAGATCCACAATAAAATCTGTGGAAATAAGGCTCCAGGGCCTCTCGGGAAGGTCCTGTTGTTGGAGAAACCCAATCGACTTTTGAGTGCAATGTTTGGATCGACAGCATACCGGACATGACTTGACGTAGGTTGAAACATCTTTGGCCATACCGGTCCACCAGAACCTGCGATGAAGCAATTCCAAAGTGTTCTTAACACCTCTGTTTCCTGCCGTTGGATCATCGTGGCACCACTTTAAAGCCGATTGACGGGTGAATCTGTCTGGCAGAAACAATCGCTGTTGCTTAAAACATAAACCATTTTGAAGGGATAGGTCCTTTGAGAGAGGAGAGGTGGACCGCGTGGCCTTGCGGACCCTTTCTAAGAAAGACTCCACCGAACAGATTACCTTGACTTCAGGAAGCATGAGACTGGGTAATTCTTTCTGAGACATGTCTGGATAAGGCCTTCTAGAAAGAGCATCAGCTAGTATGTTCTTGGAACCTGGTAAGTAGGTCAATGTGAAATCGTATTGGGAGAAAAAATGCGCCCAGCGAGCCTGACGGGAGTTGACACATTCCATCTTTTGCAGTATTTTAAGATTCTTGTGGTCAGTTCTGATTTCAAAGGGATGGTTAGCCCCTTGTAGGAGATGTCTCCATTCTTCGCATGCGGATTTCATGGCCAGGAGTTCTTTTTCTATCACTGAATAGTGTGTCTGGCTGTCATTCAGTGTCTTGGACATGTAGGCAACCGGATGTTCCAAACCTTCATGTTCCTGTAGAAGAGCTGCACCAATCGCCGCAGAGGAGGCATCAGTCTCCACAATGAATCTTAGATTCTGATCTGGTTGATGAAGTACCGGGGCAGAGCAGAATTCCTCCTTAATTCGTTGGAAAGCTCGGTTTGCCTCAGAAGACCAGATAAAGGGCATCGAAGACTTCTTTAACAGCTTTGTGATGGGAAGAACTCGATCCGAGAAACCTTGGATGAATTTGCGATAAAAATTGGCTAGCCCTAGAAACCTTTGGACGTCTTTGATGGAATGGGGTGTAGGCCATTGCATTATGGCGTCAATCTTAGCGGGATCCATGCGGATTCCTTCCGAAGACAGGATAAAGCCAAGATAGTTGACCTCGGAGGCTTGAAAAATGCACTTATCAGCATTGGCCTTAAGTAGATTGTCTTGCAGTCTTTGAAGGACTTGTTGGAGGTGATCCGAATGGAGTTGGGCGTCTTTAGAATAGACCAGTATGTCGTCAAGATAGACGACGGCACAATGAAAAAGTAGATCAGAAAAGATGCGATCCATGAATCTTTGAAATATTGATGGAGCGTTGACTAGGCCAAAGGGCATGACACAGTATTCGTAGTGTCCGAAGGGAGTGCGAAAAGCAGTCTTCCATTCTTCACCGGATCGTATCCGCAAAAGGTGGTAGGCTCTTCTTAAATCGATTTTAGAAAAGATCTTCACCCCTTGAACTGCTTCCAGAATGTCTCCGATCAGTGGCATGGGATACCTGTCCCTAAGAGTGACTTGGTTTAGGCCCCTATAATCGATGCAAGGACGAAGTTCATTGGAACCTTTCTTTGGAACAAAAAAAAGTGAAGCCCCTGCAGGGGAGAATGAAGGTCGGATCAGGCCATGATGTGAATTAGAATCCAGATATTCCTTGAGAGCCTTCTTTTCCTTGAGGGAAAGGGAAAACATTCATCCAAAAGGAACAACAGCATTGGGCTGGAGAATGATCTGACAATCCTCTGGTCTATGAGGAGGTAACTCCTGCGGGACATCGTCCGTAAACACCTCCTGGTAGCGGAGATATTCTTTAGGGATGCTGTTTACCTTCAACACATCTAAACCGGAGGTTATATCTGGAAAAATGTGGACAGAAGTATGCAGGGTCTGTGAAGAACATGACTGACGACAAAAAGTTGAGGTAAATGATAATTGGTTCTTTGTCCAATCAATGGTCGGGTTATGCTTCCGAAGCCAAGAGACCCCCAGGATTACTGGAAAATGTGCTGCTCGGATGAGGTCGAATTGAATGGTTTCGTTGTGATGTAGGATCTTCATCTGCCTCGGAGGTGTGGTATGGGTGATAAGACCCGAGCTGAGTGGTCTACCGTCTACACCTTCCACCTTTTGGTCCTCGTCTTTCTGCAAACGGCGAATGCCGACCTTTTCCGCCCAAACCAAGTCCATAAAGCAACCAGCAGCGCCGCAGTCCAGTAGTGCCAGAACCTCATAGGACTGCTGAGAGATACATAACTCTACTCCGACTACCATGAGACGGTTGTCTTCTGTGGTAAGCATGGGTGTGACTGATAAAGATACAAAGGGACCAGTAAATCCCCCTTGGTAACTCGCCCCTACTAGCTCCGAGGAATGGCGTTTCCCGAACGTCTTGGTGGTACATTAGGGCAGTCTCTAAGAATATGTTGGTTAGATCCACAATACATACACAGGTTGTTCTCCCTGCGTCTTCTTCTTTCTTCCGAGGTGAGTGGTCCTCGAGTAGTCCCAATTTGCATTGGCTCCTCTTTCGACGTACAGGTAGGAGAAGGAGAGGTAATCCCAGGATCAGGCGTAGCAGGAAATCCACGATGTTTTCTACGTTCAGACCGCCGTTCTGAGAGACGGAAATCCAGCTGAACCACTGTAGACCACAAGTCGGTTAAAGTAGCTGGTCTGGTTACCCTTGCTAATTCATCCTTAAGGTCTTCCCTCAATCCTCGGCGAAAAAGGGTGTACTGAGCGTTCTCTTGCCAGCCTGCGTCTGCAGCCACCCGTTTAAAGCGGGAGATGTAGGACAGAAGATTGGAACTTCCCTGTCGAATATCCAGTAACTGTTCACTGGCGACTACAGCAGACTCTTGCCTTTCAAAGGCCAATTTGAACTGGGCGGTGAACCCGGCGTAATCGTGTAGTAACGGGCTGGCACTGGTCACAAGTGGAGTAGCCCAGGAAAGAGCGTTACCCGTAAGGTTAGATATCAGAAACCCTATGCGGGCTGCATCTGAGGCATATGTCTGAGGTCTGAAGGTGAAATAGATTATGCAAGTCTCCATGAATTCTTTAAATCTAGTTGGTGAACCGTCATATTTACCGCAGGGTAAGGGCATGGGAGGCAGATCACTCCGGGACTGTTCGAAGTGGTTGACTCGCTGTCTTAGAGCAGCGTTTTTGGCTTTCACAGCCTGTAATTCTAATGTCACATTCTGCATTGCTGTGAGCAGCTCTTGGACCTGTTCCGGAATAGACATTGTAATCTCTTTCGGGCGTTGCAAACTTTCACGAATGCTGGGAACCAGCGTATTATCCTCCAAATCTGATAAATCAATGTCCACCTCCCCTTTATCCTCACCTGTCTCTTCCGGAACGAAGTTTCGTCTGAAGGTCTTGTTCTTGGGCTTCTTCTTCTTTGTGAAGAGGTACGGCCGTCCGCGGGAAGAAGCCACCCTGATCCCCTGATAAACAGGGAAGCAGAGATGACTGTGAGCCCGGGAATGCAGGAAAAACCGGAGCAGGAGAATCAAGGTAAGTTTCTCGGTGCAGCAGAAAGCTGGAGAGTCCGGTGAAGCTGATACTGAACAAGGAGCAGTGCGAGAGACCGGAATGGAGGCACCGCCAAGAACCAGGAACGTGATCCGGGAGAAAGGAAGGAGAGGAGAAACCCCGTAAGGTAAGGGGACCGAAAGGACGGGAAGGGAGGGAAAAGGAAGGGAGGAGCAGAAGCAGAGCGAAAGGATACTGCGATAGAGGACGCGGTAAATGGCAACAGGAGTAAGGTAAGGAAAACAAAGTAGCACGGCAACAAGGCACAGGAAACAAAGTTGCAACGCACAGAGCCCAGGGGAGGGCGTGGTTAAATACAGGAACAAGAGAAAAAGACTAGACCGTCAAACCAGGAAGTGAAAAGAAAAAAACACGGAACATTCTAATGGCGCCGCCAACGCCAAGCCTTCCATAACCGCCAGCGACCACCAAAAGACGGCGGCATGACAAATGTAAACAATACAAACATTTCCTAATCTTTTTTTTTAACATAAGGAAAGTTAATGGTACATAGGGGAACATAAATGAAATGATTTGCTACTAAAATGAAAGGGAGCTCGGCCATACCTAAATGCACAGCGGAAAGGGATTTAGGGATGTCCTTAATAGAGGTAGCAGTAAATGAAATATCAGCACACACCATGCTGAGGCTACTGGGCAGGGAGAAAACCATGGGGAATTGGACAATATATTGACCTACAAAATAACCCTAGCAAAAGTAAGAGATGTAATAAAATTAAAGCCTTATAGAGCTTCCTAAATCGACTGGTTATGGAATCAGATCCTGAAAAGTATCAGACTAATGGACTAAGTTCCCCTTGTTTCAGAAAGTGGGGCAAACCAAAATAATCCCCTCTTCATGGAAAAAGGCTTAATGAGACTCCCATTTAAAAAGAAAAAAGGGTTCTTATTTATCACCTGCAAAAGACAAGTTGATAGCTCACTTGGATGTACCGGGCAAAGTGTATAAACCTTATTACTTGAATTTACTGTGTTAAGCTGGATTTTCAAAAGGAGCCCTTAGGGAGGGTTCTGAAAGGCCACCCTATTTTACTGAACAGGTAAAGGACACTTACGTCTAGCCAAACTCAATCATGGCAGGAGGTAGAGCAGTAAGGCTTAGACTTCAGGAGATATGGGTGTGCTGTAATGGTACAATGCGGTACATACAGAGCAATACAATAAAACCAAATAGACTCTATGTTTAAATATACTAATTTATTAGGTCTCAAAAATATGCTAAACAATGGAAATGTCAGGTAAGTAGTCCTACCAAATTAATACTATACACATACATACATTCACAATACATAAGCTCCCAGAGGTCACCTACATTTCACGTTCAAGGCAGTTAGAAGTGATTCAATTATGAAACATGAAAAACTCAGTCAGTAAAAACAGGTAGTTAATGCAGCAGCAATTAAAATTCAGAGAAACCAATGTAAGTACACTGTAAAAGCAATAGGAACAATATTACACTGTATTATAAAATAAGCCCCTACCACCTAAAAAGTACTTGCCTGCTTAGGTAGATAGGCCTAGTGCCAGAACATTTAGATGTCCTAAGAAAATAACTTTTGCAGGTAGTGTCAGGATTCACTCCTGGAAGTTATGGTGTTCCTTGCGGCTCTAGTTCGGCTTATCCTATAAACCGGTCCAGTCCTCACCCAAGATGGAGGCTCACCCTTTAAATCAAGGCCACGCCCTCAGCCCAGCGCGTTGTATCTGTTTTCTCTTCTGTGTATTCAACGCTGCTGTGCTTCGGTTCAGTGTATTTTCCCCACAGATCTTCTTGCCTTCTTGCCCGCCTTGCCTCTGTGTTTTCTGCATCACTACATTTCGTAGTACCGTGTCCCATACTCGTATCTTTCCTTTCAGTCTTTCATTTACTTAGTCTCCTCCTTCTTTTTTCTCTATTTCTTTCCGTCTCTACCCGCTTTCGGGGTTTATCCTAATTCCTACCTTTCTGTCTCTTCCTACTCCCTCCTCCGTCTGTCTGTTTTTTCCGAGCTACACTCTGGTGGTTTCTATGGTTTACTCGACTTTCTTTTCTTTCGTTGATTCTGCTTGTGGTCGCGGAGTTACTTTCGCTTTCACCGCGTCCGCGGTTCGGCTCTCTATGCACCTACTGACATTTATTCTCAGGTATGTGGGTTCCTTAATACTGTTTCTCAATCATCTACTTTTATTCCGCCTCTAGATTCAATACTTACCTTCAGAGTCCCTTAAACTCTCTTTCTACTTGACGGTGGTGCTTCCTTATACTTGGCACTCGTCATTCCGAGCATTACCTTCTTTGCGCTATATTGAGCTTGATTTCCAATTTCCCTTGCCCTCAAACTGCCATACCATCAAGGGAACCTTGGTGACGGATTCAAAGAACAGGAGTTAAGAAGTTAATCAGCATCCTCTGCATAAACTATTCAAGAACAATTACCTGTTGGACAACCAGGGTTTCTTCTGCCAAAGTAGCTTTTTCCCTGATATTTGGGGTTTGGCTCCTTGGGGTCCCCCTTGGGCAGGTTCCCCTTCCTGTTAAGGTGGCCTCTGAGGAAGCCAGGCCCTACTTACACGATAAAAAGAAGAAACCAGGCAAGGAAAGATTAACAACTGACCACAAGAAGGCCAGGAGGAAGCCTGATGCGGGTTCCAAGGACAGTTCATCTAAAGGCCCAGGTGAGGAGGAGGTTGGGGAGGAAAGAACTCTATCTGGCAGACCTGAAGTCTAGGGGGTCCTCTCCCAATCCCAGCACTCTAGTCTAGGGGAAGCACAAGGGGGCTCATTGGCCAGAATGTCACCGATCATTACCAGGCAAAGTATAGGTAAGGTTTAGAAACATTTATAGATGTATGTATTGATTCAGCTAGGGGGCACACCCAGTCTAATGTTCCTGATATACACTCCCACCACACAAATAACAGACCCTCATGTCTCAAAACTCGAATGGTTTTGCAAGCATTACCACAATATACACTAAAGTAGTCTCCAGTTTTATACTAAGGAACTCTCTACAATGTTATAAGCTCATTAACAATTTGTCAGCAGGGCATTTTACCTGCTTACATGATTCTCGCTACTCACTTCCACCCAACCATTCCCTTCCATAATCAATTCTAGATATATATGATTCTCTAAAAGATACCAGACATTTTAAATACACTCCTTTTATGATAGATACAATCTAAGCAACACAGTATACTTCACTGATATGTTTTCAACATGAGGTATAGCTGTTCTATTTCAAGACATCAAAATACAATCTTTGCTGTCCCCAATGACACCCACCACTTATCTATCAGAATGCTTTCCCTAATTAAATGTGGTGCAGGGGGTTCTTACACATGTATGCAATATTTTCTGAACATGTGTGCAGTATCCATTGAACATTTGTGTGCAACTTTCAATCTATATATGTTTTTTGTTCTATAAGCGTTAAACATTCTAACTTTTCACACAAATACAATAAGTATAATATAAATATGATTGATTGTTCTCTATATATATATGTTCAAAATACTGCCATTCTCATGCAGAAGATTCAAGCTGCACTCTCCACAGTGTTTGTCAGGCAAAAACCGTCCCAATTGGAACAAAAATGCTGCCGGATCCACACCTTGTTAGCCAAAATTACCTTCCTTTATTTTTCTTGCAGGGAAAATCGTACAATACAATAACATGGAAATCCTTTAAAATCCAAGACGACCAAAATACACGGATCCTCCCAAGTGCAGCAGTTTGCTGAGGCGTTCACGCATTCCGTAGCCAACTCACTGCTTGTTCACAACGATTTTCCTCATTGTCAAACAAACATTTAAAAAGATATGAAAGAGAGGCAGCCCAAGAAAATAGGGTGTAAACACAGTCAAAGGACTGGTTGTCTTAGGATGCTGCAGTCCAAAAGATAACATGTCGGCCATATTGGCCTGGTGTTTTAGGTAAGTGACTAACAGTTTTTTACTTTCTGCGAGTTTCAGTCTTATACATGCACAGTGAGATACTTACAATAATTGTATAATTCCACACAGCGTATTGCATTTAAGGTGCATTGATACTCTTGACATTGTTTTTATATTGCGGCTGATAGATAATAAGGCGTATTACCATATGTGTAGTTGAAGGACAGTAACAGTGACAGCATCAGCGCCAGTACCTATGGAGCTTTATACATATTGCAAATTTACGAAACATTTTATAGGGGAATTATTAGTGTAACCACCATGTGTTTAGGCAATCTGTTGTTCAAAATAAAGTGCTCAGTGCATTAGCAGCATGTTATATGAACGATAAAGTGCAAAGTGCCTTGAAGCATTTAGCATCTAGTCATTCTAGCTTCTCTTTAATGCTTTGGTTTGATCGCATAGCTGAATGTATCCCGGTTGCCTTGTGCATACCGGGCAACCCTTGTAGAACATAAAGTGCATAGTGCAAAAATGCATCAATGACCGCGTTATTTATAGTTTCATCAATTTCATCTGCAAAGTGCATCGTGCTCTAGCAGCATGTTGCCATTATTTCACAATTCCAACTCAATACCAGCTCAACCAATGTTCAACTACCAATACAGTGCATAGTGCAAATCATATTAGTTTTTTATGCCCTACCTATCTTGAGAATGCCCCAATAAATAGATTATTGTACTCGCAGTGAACTGATGCTCGTCAGCATAATCACCAAATCATTTTCCATGGGAATTGCTGTGTCCTTTTGTGACACCTATTGCACCTCCTCTTTCACAGTCATTTAATTCATTCAGTATTTATAATAGACATAAGTGCAAAAAGAAACAATCACCTAAAAACATTAAAAATGTAAAACCTTAAAACCTTAATTGTAACTGTTAAAACATTGTTGGTATTAGTACTGTTACGATTCACCATCAACACATCTTGTTGCTTTGTAACCATTCAAACCGGATACTGGAGAACTAACAGAATACTCAGGAGAGGTTTCTCGTTTAGATTAGGTGAGGGACTCTAATACCTATACGCCTGCTTTCCCTTTGAGGGATTGGTAAATGTATATACACCAGGAAAGCATGGGAGTTTATTCAGCACCCCAGAAAAGTATACAACTCTTCATCGATATTATGTCCATCGGGTTGTTTGCTTTCAAAGTCCAAGATACAGCAGGTTTCTTTTTGTCTTAACATTTTCTCTTTGTTTCCCCCCCTCGGGCCCATTTCAATTTTGTGCAGTCCAAAGAAACAAACATTTTCAATAATGCTTTGGTGACAATCAAAGAAATGTTTAGCCATGGGGTAATTGGCATTGTTGTGCAGAATTGCACACACATGTTGCTGGATACAAATTTTAAGTTTGCACTTCGTGCTGCCAATATACCATTTTGGCAGGGACAAGTAGGAACGTAAACCACATGATCAGATTCACATGTGATCCATTGTGGGATCCATGTTTTTTGGTCTGTCACCGGGTGTGTAAATGCTTCACAATTTGTTGCATATTTGCAAATATTGCACCTAGTGCATATATGGAACCCCTTCTTTTTCATGGTCAACCAATTGGTTTGTATCTTAGATTCATCTTTGGACATGAAACTCTGGACCAGGATGTCTTGAAGGATCTATTTCTTCTAAAGCTTATCTGTGGGTGACTTTTAAGATTTTTAGCGAGGTCTGGGTCTGCTAAAAGAATATTCCAATGTTTTTGCAAAATTTGTCAAACAGTTTTGGCTTCTCTGTCAAAAGTGAGGATAACCCTAGTATTGTTCTTTTCTTCCTCTGTTTCCTCTCTTTTGTTGTGGCAGCTTGTTAGTAAGGTATGTCTCTCTAGCTGTCTAGCTTTCAGAAAAGCCCTTTCAATGACTCGCTTCGGATACATCTGTCGTTGAAAACCAGCGGCTGTAATCTTGCTTTCTTTATCATATGCTTCCAAGGTGGTTTTATTCCGTCTCAGTCTTACAAATTCACCATAGGGGACACTCCAAATCAAACTCTTTGGGTGTCCAATCTGTGCATGTAGTGGTGTATTTGAACCCACCTTTTTCGTATGTAATTCGCACGTGATTTTGTTGTTCACTATTCTTACATTAACGTCTAGAAAGGTAATTAGAGTCCTGCTGTGGGTTTCAGTGAATATTAGGTTTTTAGAGTTTTGATTCAGTTTTTCAACAAAGTCCAACCAGCCCTTTGCCGTACCCTTCCAGATAATGAACAAATCATCGATGTATCTGAGCCACAGGACAACATTTTGTGTAAATTCATAATTCGTCTCTGCCCAGACCTCTTGTTCCTCCCATGCTCCCATCATGAGGTTTGCGCATGAGGGCGCAAATGTTGTGCCCATTGCGGTTCCTTGAACCTGTCTAAAATATTCATCGTTGAAGAGGAAGACATTATTTGTTAAAAAAAGATTGATCATTTCCATCACCATTTGAGTGTGTTCCAAGTAGTTCAATGATTTCGTGTTCGGGTAATGTAGGCATGCTCTTTTCCCATCCTCATGTCCGATGGATGTGTATAACGAAACCACAAACATCGTTGCCCTTAGGTATTCCTCTTCCCAGGGGATATCTTCAATTTTGCACAAAAAATCTGTGGTGTCTTTGATGTATGACGGGAGAGCAGAAACGAAAGGGAACAGTACTTCATCTGTGTATTTGGACACATTTTCCAAAGCAGACGCTATGAGACCGACTATGGGTCTCCCAGGTGTTTTTTTCAGATTTTTATGAACTTTCGGTAGAAAGTATATATTAGGTGTTATTGCATGACTGATCCACAGAAATGTTGCTGTGTCTTCAGACATTATGCCTCTTTGCTCCCATCTGTCCAGGAATACTTTCACCGTCTGTTCCAACTCTACCATGGGATTAGACTTCAATTTAGTGTAGCAGCTTGTGTCGTTAAGTTGTTTATACGCCTCTTTGATGTATTCGTCTCTATTGAGTATATATAATTTCAATGAACAGTTGTATACAAATGAATTCAATTCATTTTGTTTATAAATACAACACAATTACATACATTGGTTTAACTTGCACTTTTCATTCTGCACTTATAAAATCAATTAATCAGCCATTTCATTTTTTCCCTGTATATATATATATATATATATATATATATATATATATATATATATATATATTTATGCAGGAAAATATCATTTCAATGAACAGTTATATACAAATGAATTCAATTAATTGTGTTTATAAATACAACGCAATTACATACATTGGTTTGACTTGCACTTTTCATTCTGCACTTATAAAATCAAGGAATCAGCCATTTCATTTTTTCCCTGCATATAGTGGTACGTCAGGGGTACCACCACTTGCAAGCTCAAATTAAGGATATTGCAGCATTTTAGGGCGATTAAAAACTCGGACCCTGCATACCCTATGGCTAAGCACTTCATGCAGGAACATGAGAATGATGTGAATTTGCTAAGGTTCTTTGCAGTGGCGTACATTCCTATTCATCCTAGGGGTGGAGACCGCATTCTAAAGCTAAGACAATTGGAGACGAGATTCATCTTGGACTTTGACACCAAGTCTCCCAATGGCCATAACTTGGATGAGGAGTTATACACGTTTTTGGGTACCTGAGGCCTACAATTCACTCTATACGGGTTTGCCTGATCTCATTGCATAGACATGTCTTTTTGCTATTTATTTTGGTTCACTGTCCTATCCTTGGCCTGTATGTATTATTATTTTTCCACCTTATTTTGTTGGTGGTCTCATTATTATTTTGCTTTAGACCGCTCTCGGTCCAAGTTTAGCTGCTGTAGTCACGATTTTGCACGAAATTAGCTTCATTCTAAAACTATTTTTTTTTGTCTTGTAGTCCTTTCTTCTTTTAATTTTTAATGTTGTGTCTTCTCGGTCATATTTTATTGACAGTGCCCTTTTCAACACCATTTGCACCATTTGCACATGTACTTTCCCTTTGCTCTATTCTAATTATGCTGTAATTTTGAGACTGCCATTATTTTCCAATTGCTTGTGTCAGGTATACCAACGTTGTTACTTCCAGTTTTTATGTATGCATTCTATGGCTAGGGATGTATTTTGTAATTTTGCACATGTAGATGCTACTATTTTGGCTTTGCTATTTTGCACATGTCGCTGTTGCTATGCACTTTGTAGTTAGAGCTGTATTTTGCGATTTTGCACTTGTCGATGCTGCTATTTTGATTTTGCATACTTGTGCAAGTTTACGCTGCTATTTTTTGCTTGCACTTGCACTTTACTCTATTCATTCTCTGTCCTAGTATGGCATACTGACTAGTTTTTCAGCTTTTATTTATATGCATTAGCTGTTTTATTCCTCACATGGACTTGGGCCATTGCGGTCTTGTGCTCTTATTTATTGATATTCGTGTACTTTTTCCTTCATTGTATGTGGAATTTCTATTTATTGTATTTTATGTATCATGTGCTCATGTTTGTTGGACCTTTCCTATTTGTCCAGGAATTTGCAGTAAACCATGGGTGCATTTGGCTTGGACTATGTGGCCTAGTTTCAATACCTATTTTCCATTTATTCATTGACTACCGTTTCTTTATTCTGTGCACTATGCACCTTATATTTAACAGACCATTATTTGTCGGTCTGTTTCCCGGTATTTATGCATACTTTCCATCCTTGATCATTGCAGCCTCTCCTATTCCATGCCTTTATGCACCTATTGAGTTCCACTGACACAGCAAAAGGACTATTTGTTTTTATAATTATGCTTTTGTCCCTTTTTCCTTTACGTGAACAAGCGCTCAGTTGAGCGTGAAACGCGTTTTCAGCAGGTTGTGCCTACGGGCGTCCTGCCTGTGTTATTGATGCTCTCCCAGCCGTGTCTTTTGTTTATATATTTTTTGTTTAATTCATTAAACTTACCTTTACAACCCCTTCCCCGTGTGAGCTGCGCATTATATTTGATTGGATCCTGCCATACGATCCGCGGAGAGTGCGGTCTCTTCTTTTTCCTCCTTTTTTTTATTGAGATATATATATATATATATATATATATATATATATATATATATATATATATATATATATATATGCAGGGAAATATCATTTCAATGAACAGTTATATACAAATGAATTCAATTAATTGTGTTTATAAATACAACGCAATTACATACATTGGTTTGACTTGCACTTTTCATTCTGCACTTATAAAATCAAGGAATCAGCCATTTCATTTTTTCCTTAAAATAATGCATTATTGCGTTTATCAGAGATTGTTGTCTGCCAGGCAGGCAAGGGATCCACAATGCATCCCTCTGGCAGGAAGCTTTATCACGCACAAAATAATCTAGGTACATGTTTCGTTTGTCATTGAGAGCAGAACATTGTGTGAGCGAATGTCTGGAAGTTTCTATAGCGTTTATGTTCTTACATAGACGACAAGTGTGAGTCTCATGGGGAATTTACATGCAAGAGTTACGGCTGAACAAAGTAGTTGCTTACATCTGAGTCTCATGTATTGTTTTCTCATAGAGGGATTAGGGAATTTAATGAAATAAGATTCAGTAAAATTCATCTTGTATGTGAAAGCAGTAAAGGTGTGAATGGTGGTGTGTTGATTTTATATTTCTATTTTAACCATGAAGTCCCGGAGCATAGTTTTAGTAATTCGCTCTTTTCTTAATACTGTAAAATCTGTCCCCCAATCTATGTTCTATTCAATTAATCCAAGGAATGAGATGCAATTATTCCTGGAGTCAGTTTGCGCACCGCTAGCTTGTTTTTTCATCTCACTCGAAATTAGTTTATTTATATTGAGATCTTGTTCAGTATGCATAATTTTAGAAAACGTAAGTGACTTCCTAATTTTGACATGGACTTGAGGTATACGAAACCAAGTTCTTGTTTCATTGCAAATAACAGAGTGCATTTAGGCATACCCAACAAGCGCTTAGTATTTTCCCTTCCAGTTTGTACAATATTTCACCACTAAGGCTGCAACTGCAATATAAGCGGTATGAAATCCCATGAACAATGCTTTCTTTATAAACCAACCCCAGGTCTTCGATGCCTATATCCGTCAAGGTCTTTTACAAATCCACTTTTTCGCCTGGCTTTCATCTCTATGTAGTCACAATGATCTATATCGTTTTTTGTGCACGTTATAAAGGCACCCAAATGAATATAATCCTGGACTAATTAATTGTTGTTGTCATAAATCATCCATTTCTCTGGTGTTTCTTTTCATCCTGTGCTAAAACGCATTATTTTTGTTTCTTTCAGGTACATGGATAAGTCGTTCCTGGTAGAATATTTCCATAACACTATCAGGGATATTTGCAGTCCCACCGGAGTGTGATCTAACAGTATAATATCATCAGCGTATGCAAGCATATTCAGATGGGCGCTTCCCCATTTAGGAGGAAAAGCTTGCATGCCCTTCATAATCAAAGTGAGGTCAGCAGTATAAAGGTTGTATAACAATGACGCAAGCATGGAACCTGCTTCTGTCCCAAGTTGGTATTGATCAGGTCGGTGAAATTGCTGCTAAGATCCAGTGTCACTCTGACAGTCGCATTGGAATATAATTAACAAAGCATGTTCAACACTCCCAAAGGGATTTCCCAACTGCTAACCTTGTCCCACAGTTTAGTTCTGTTAAGATATAGGCTACATATATAAAAGCAGTATTAAACCCTGTTTTGTTCTCTTTATCAATGATTTGACAATAGGAATGTTGTGAATGGTTGAGCAGCATTTACAGAATCCAGTTTGTATCTTCGCGAGCAGTTCACGTTGATGTGCTCAATTAGTTAATGATCTTAGTAATATCCTAGGAAATATATTGCTTGCAGTATCTAACGTAGGCAAATGTTACTCCGGTATCATGTCAAAGAGTGACAAGATTTTTCAATCTGACTAAGTGTTGGTTGTCATTTGAGTTAATAAGTTCCTGCATCAAGAAACTGAGTACTCTCCGATCGAGTGTCCGCTGATTTGCTCCTTCCCTGGCTTGTGAAATCTACCATCATGTTCAGTGAACCGCAGGGAATGAGCTTTGTCCATTCACCCTTCTATGTCCGGATCATAGTACAATACGTCAGAATAACTAGTAGTATTTGCTGCTTCTCTAATGTTACTCTCATAAATCATAGTTTGCTGCTGATCATCAAGCCTGTCCTCAATGTGTTTCTCAATCTTTACTTGCCATGCATACAAGTTGTTAGCCGCGCCTTTCTTTTTCCTCTTGTTCTTTTCTTGGAGGGTTTCATTTGTCTGCACCAGCTGAGTATTTCGTTGTTTGCTAGTTCCTGAATATTCTGCCTCGTGTTCAGCTTTTTTCCCTTTCTTCTTCGGAGTGGTCTGTCTGCTAGCCTTGTTCCTCTTTTTTGCTTACATCCTTTCTTGGTGTGTGTACCTGCTTCCATGGAGGAATCCGTTTTAGATGGCGTAATGGTGATTTCTGGCTCGTCAGGCATTTCAAGGTGTTCATTATCTTCCTGTGTGGTTTTCTTAGCATCAGTATCCTTTCTTCACCAAAAGCTGACTGCTCTAGGACTTGTATAATGTCTGCCATGGGTGACTCAAAGGAAGCCTGTACTTCTGGGACCCTCTTCTTGAGTGATGATACAGTATCATTTAATAATCCCTCTATTCACCCTCGCATTGCACATTGATTTGATGGGTTTCGTGCATACCCTGGCGTATCTTAATGAGAGATTTCAAAAAGGGCGTTAAGCGATGAATTAATGATGGTCTTGTTACCCTAAATGAACCAGCAGTAGGCGCTGAAGTACACAGACTTGAAATGAACCCTGATTGTGAGTACTCTCCATGGGGAGTTCTTGTAAAGTTCTAAGGTTCTTAGCCTCCCAAGCACGTTATGCTATGTAGTATCCAGTCCTTCTTCCCTTTGTGCCATGTGTAAGACATGTGTGTGCGCAACATTGCTTTCATTTTCCAATTGCGGTTGTGAGATGGCTCTCTCGCTAGAGACTGCAGCACAGTTCTCGTATTTAATTGTTATATACTATCAGTGAAGCTGCCTGGACGTCTCCTTGCAGTCCCTTGCTTCGTGAAATGTTTAGCTCTCCAGACTGAGTACTTGGAGGCTCAAGGAAGGCAGTTATCTTGCACCTATTTTTGGCCTTACCCTGGTTGTTTTTTGTGTGTTCTGTGCTTTGTCACCCCCGCACAGCATTACAGCTTATGTATGGTTAATCACTCTGGGCTTATTTTTTAGGTTATATTTATATAATTATGAGGCTATCTGTGTACACCTTTGTGTGCATGTTTTGTTCCTTACCTTTAGCAGCTCAGTATTCTGGATTTCCTTGAGTTCAACTGCTAACGGTAGGCTGCATGGAGTAAGGGGGCACATAGGCAATGATAGGCAGGGGCGGACTGGGAACCAAAAGAGGCACTGAAAATGATTTTCAAAGCAGCCCCAAATTACACATATTCAGCAAGCACAACCCTTTTCCTATGAGAACATTTGCAAATAAAATAGGTTACCACACAAAAGAGGACTAGGGTGCAGAGACCTACCTGGCAATCTCCAAAGTTCCCTATAGACCAGTCCAACCCTGATCATAGGTAAGTCTACGGGTGGGCACATGTTGGAAATATCAGCACCTGACGGCCTTCCCACCTTTAACTACCTGAACTCTGCATTTGCAATATGCTCCAGTTGAGAGGCTGACTGCTGAGTAGCTTCCAAAGCAATCCGGCATGAAACAAACAGACTCTATGATACAGTTCTGCTTGCAGCTGCACTCCCATAGCACTCTGCGAGTGCTCTGCATTCCAATTCCGTTTTTGAGAGGCTGTCTGCAGAGATGCTTCCAAAGCAGTTCAGCATGAAACAAACAGCCTCCAGAATACAGTCCTGCCCTCAGTTACACTCTTGTAGCACTCTGCCATAAATGTGTGCACAGCTTTCAATCTGCATGTGTGTAGTTTTCAGTCTATTTGAGTGGTTTTCATTCGATATGTGTGTGTACACAAACTTGTTGGCCTGGAAATGTACTATTCTTCAGTAACAGGTACCATGTTAAAGCAACATGTCCTTTCACATTACACATAGGTCTGCCTGTGCAGTTCAAGATGAGGGATTACAGGAGTTGAACACTTTGCATGTTTTTCTACCAATCAAATTAATTATCTGTGCTGATTCTGGGTGTGCAATGATTACATTTATGGCTAGACTCACACCGGCAGCACATGTTGTATGATATCACATTAGAAAATAGTGCATCATAACTGAATTATGGCCTTCTTGATTCTATGTCGACATGAGCCAGGGATTCTATTTAAAGATGCTATAAGAATTCCACAATTGAGATGATTGAAATTAATCACTATATAATAAGTTGCTTCTGCCTTTGCTTCTGTGAGAGACTCTCAAACAGTCCAACAAGCGAAAACACCCTATGCTCCAGACTCCAAACAGTGCCTTGAATTGTATATCTACAGGAAGATTGAAGGTGGGTTGTCCTTGTGTCTTCTGCTCAGAAAAAGAATGCCTCTGCTTTTATTCCACACCAGAGCCATAATTGTGGGAGCAGCAGTAAATGCAATATTTCAGCTGCAAAATGGTGCAATTATCTGGGCATAAAATAGCAGTGCCTGGCAAAACACTATGTAAGCCCTGAACAGAAGCAAAAACTGTTGACTTTGCGGATGCTTGTTTATTACAAGTCTTCAGTGAATGATACATACTGCTTATAAATCAAGTTGCTGAAGGCACAGTTGGCTAAGACATTTTTATTACAACAGTAGCGCATTTATAGCTCCAATTAAGCCGTTAACTCTCGGAAGACAAGACTGCTTTGAAATAACACTAGCAGGTAGTTCTGAGCACAACGTTTGTTGTTGCTGTTTGACAAAGCTAGCTCAGAGAGATCCAAGTAGAATATGTTTTGGGAGGGCAGGGACATGAAGTGTGTGGGAAAGGCAATAAGGATTAGCATGGCCAATGGAAGTCAATGGGTTGGTAAATATCCAAAAAACACCTTGAAGCTTTGTGTCCCTCTTCATATCCCATCTCCCTTCTAGCTGTACTTGGGTGCAATAGTTTTGGCTTACAGGTGATGCTTTAGTGCCAGCTAATAGCCAAAACAAAGAATGGTGCCAACATAATTTTGCTTAATTTTTCCACTTTGAAGGTACATTAATGCCAATAAATTGTTGCATGTGAAAATAGGAGCCAATGACATTCACTCAATCCATTGTGTATGTTTATCGGTGGTCCACTTCAATAAGCGTTTACTAAAGAATCACATTGACAGCTTGTCAGGAGTGGGGCAGCAACATCTGCAACAGTGTGGCCCCAATTATAGCAGATGCCACTATGATGTGAATTCCTCTGAAAAATGTTCTGTAAATCAGGCCCTTAGTATACAAATATCGTTGTAAGCCATTTCATTGGGGCCTGGTTGGTGGGTTTAGGGCCTGCTGGAGAATCGAATTGTTAAGAGTTCAGTTTACTCTATGGGGTCTGATTGCAGGCGATCCCCAAAGCGGATTCCACATTAACACACGCGGGAGAGGTACCAGACGATTGGCCACGAAAGTGAGGTTTATAGGCAATGACAGCCTGTGTGTCCCTGTGTCCACCGGTCCACCAGCGATTCTGCCAAAAGGTTGTAAATAGATGTTTGAAGCAAAATGTTTTCCCTTAATTGGGAGACAGCTGCAGGCAGGTGTTGTCCAAAAATGGTTCGACCTCCTTTGGTGAGCTCACAGCGGTGAAGAACAGTGCTTATTGTAAAACTGCTTTATCCAAGAGTAGCATTGAAGGAGGACTGGGAGTATTGTGAGGGTCTCAGATTGATGTAGCATTCCTCTTGTGTTACTTCTTTTGCGGCTCTTGAGAGGCACTCAGAGTAGGACGATTGTTGCAGGTATCTGATAACATTGTGATGTTCGTGGACGGGCTCACCAACGCGCTCTCTTTCACAGTTGCAGTTCGTGTGCTATTTATGGGTCACTTTGTTTCAGACAATAGAGCCACATTTTTTTTTATTTAATAACAAATTTTATTGAGTTTTGTTCATACATCAAAAACATTCAATATCCAAACAAACAAAAGAAATATAACTCTGCATACGTATGAAAAGAGCATTATGTATAGTTGCTGTGTGCGTGTATATATACATATACAAAGAAGGATTATACATATACAAGGCCAGCTACGGCACATTCTTGATTCTCACAACTGGGTATTAACAGGTAGTTGTATTGTGTCCTGGAGTAGTGGCGAGGGTGGGTGGTGAGGCACATTCGCACGATCTCTGCATGTTCATGATATTTGTTCCCATTTTCCCCATATTTTATCCGCCTTGCCTGGGCAGCCACGTGCTTGGTATATTCGGCGTTCCATTAGGATGATAGCATCTACATCTGTAGTCCATTGGTCATAGTTTGGGATTGATTCTGATCCCCACAGTTGTGCGATGTTTCTTTTGGCAATCCCTGTGGACGTTGAGAGTAGCAGCTTTTCGGAACGAGACAGATCTCCTTCCTCTTCGATCCCCAGGAGGAGGAGTTTGGGGTCGGTTGGTATCAGGCGGCCCATGACCCTCGAAAGCCTTTCAGTACATTGTCGCCAGAATTGCTGTATTTGTGTGCATTGCCATAGGATGTGGTAGAAGATTCCTTCTTCCTGTTTACAGCGTAGGCAGTTGGGGTCAGTCGCTTTTCCCCAATTATACAGTGTAAGTCGCGGGTAGTATATCTTGTGAAGGATCTTCAGTTGAATGAGCCTGATTCTGGCCGAAATTGCAGTGTCTCTGGGATACATTAGGGTCGAAATCCATTCTTCGGGTAATATTGGGCCTACATCTCTTTCCCATTTCAGCTTCAGGCCCGATAGTTCTGGCGTGGCAAATGAGGAGATGTCGTTATACATGGTGGATGTGATTTTGTTCGCCACACTGTCTACGACTATGTTTCTTTCTATTGGTGTGCATTCCGGCATGTCTACCATTTGATCCCTTTGTGCTGAGAGTGCATGATGAAGTTGTCCGTAGTGATAGCACTCGGTGGCTGTGAGGCCATATTTGATGGAGATCTCAGCTAATGGTATGAGCTGGTTATTCACATATATTTGTTGTAAAGTTTGTATACCAGTTGCTGTACAGCTAGGCCATTTGGGGAGTTTACTGAGGCCTGTGAGATGGGTGTTGTTCCAGATGGGTTGGACTGGGGTGATTCTGTTATCCCAGCCAATATGTTTGTGTGCCTCTTTCCATATTTGGGCTGTCTGCGCCACTATCGAGCACTCGGGAGGGTGACACTTCTTTCTGTAAAGGCTTTCGATTGGGGACATGTCGTGTCATGCAGCTATTTCCGCCTGTATGTGGGGGAGTATCGGATTGCCATTATATCATTTACTGTCGCCATTTGGGTCGCCCAGTAGTAGACTTGGATGTTGGGGAGACCTATTACCCGTCCCAGATTGAACGTTGGAGGGTTTTGAGAGCTATCCTCGGATGTTCCCCTCCCCATAGCTGTTTACGTGTCATTTTGTCTATTTTACGGAATTCCTTGTGGGGATGTGGAGAGGGGCATTTTGAAGGATGTACAAGAACTGGGGTAGAGCTAACATCTTGAAGAGCGATGCTCTGCCTAGTAGTGTCAATGGTAATGTTTCCCAGTGGGCCACACTTTGGGCACATTTCTTTACTAGTGGGTGTAGATTTTGGGATATGTAAGTATCGAGTGTATTGGTGATTATGATGCCTAGATACCGGAATTGTGCGAGTTCAATTTGGTATGGGGAGCCATTTGATGGTATACAGTCTACACCCTTCACTGGGAAGAGCACGTATTTGGGCCAGTTCACCCTGAGGCCGCTAAAGGCTCCGTATTTTATTAGGATTTCAGTGACTATGGGGCCTGAGATTGCCGGGTCACCTAGATATATCAGGAGGTCATCCGCATATAGGGATATCCTATCTTCCCATTCCGAGTTCCAGCGGGAACCTGTCCATGTGGTTGCGTCTCGCAGAATGACTGCCATTGGCTCAATTATTAAGGCGAACAGCATTGCCAAGAGGGGACATCCTTTCCTGGTGCCTTTCCCCAATCGAAAGATGCGCGAAGGCCATCCGTTCACTCTCACCTCTGCCAGCGGATTGTTGTATAGAAGCTGGACCCATTTAATGAATGGTTCACCGAAGTTCATCTTTCTCATGATTGCCAATAAAGCCTCCCAATACACCGAATCGAAGGCTTTTTCAAAATCTATGGCCAACAGCGCTACGGACTGCTGTAGGGTTGGCGCTCTCTCCAAGGCCAGATGCAGCCTGCGGATGTTCATTCTTGTTGATCTTTGGGGCATAAAGCCGCATAGGTCCGGGTGGATCAGTGCCGTGATGACTGTTTGGAGTCTATTCACTAACACTTTGGCAAGTATTTTCGCTTCGCTGTTAATCAATGATATGGGCCTGTAGGAGCTACACATATCTGGGGGTTTGCCTTTTTTGGGAATCACAATTATTGTGGCTTTGCAAAGGTCTGGCGGGAGCTCGCCCTTTATTAAGGAGTGTTCGAACAGGTTGAGTAGGTGGGTGGGTATGTCTGGATGGCCTAATCTTTTCCAAATGTCGATTGGGAAACCATTGGGGCCTGAAGCCTTGCCTGCTTGGGGTTGTGCAATGGCTGTTGAGATCTCTTCTTCTGTTATTTTGCTATCTAGCGCATCGGTTTGCTCCGTGGTGAGGATTGGAAGATTGGTATTATCCAACATGGAGCTGTCTGCTG
Source organism: Ambystoma mexicanum (assembly GCF_040938575.1). Classification (NCBI taxonomy): domain Eukaryota; kingdom Metazoa; phylum Chordata; class Amphibia; order Caudata; family Ambystomatidae; genus Ambystoma; species Ambystoma mexicanum. Next base: position 760,970,005 of record NC_090932.1, on the reverse strand, counting down.
TGCCAATGGGAGGTGCATAGAGTCCTTCATAAAAGTCAGCAAAGCGTTCTGCTATTTCTGCATCGGTGGAGACTATTCTTGCATCTCTCATCTTAATGTTCTTTACTGTACGCTGTCCTTCATCACGTTTTTCTAACCATGCAAGCATCTTGCCTGCTTTGTTTTGTATAGCCATGTTTTCATGGCACTGTGCGCTTTTTGGTCACAATCTAATGACAGATTATGTAACTTTTTCGGTGCCAGCATTAAGGCTCTATGTGTCTTGGGGGTGTCGCCGGAGATATGTTCTGCTTCTTTGATCACAACTTCTTTTTCGGCTTCAATGATCATTTCACGTTGCGTCTTTTTCTTGGCGGAAGTCCATGATGTGATCTCGCCTCGCAGGACTGGTTTGTATGCTTCCCATAGAATAGAGGGATCATCTGTCGAGCCTGTATTTAACTCAAAATAGCTGGAAGTGGCCGCTTCATTTCTAATAATAGTGGAGAGTGATCGGATATGCCTCGTGGAAGGAAGGATGCGTTACAGGCTTTGTGAATGTTCTGAGATGGAACTAAAAAGTAATCTATCCTGGACATTGAGGCATGCGCTCCTGAGTGGAAGGAGTACTCACGTTCCTCTCCATGTAGGTCTCGCCATGTGTCTTGGAGCCCCAGTGCGGACGCAAAGGTGGCCAGCCTGGTGACAGTGGTGGGGTTTCTGGTCCTCAGATGCGTACGATCTAAGGCGTTGTTCATTACTTCATTGAAGTCCCCTCCTATCACGCATGTGTCTGCCACACTTGTCACTAGGATGGGGGTAATGTCAGCTAGTAAAGTATTGAGGAGGGCTGGTGGAGAGTATATTGCCATAATCGCCAGAGTTTGGTTCCATAGTGTAGCCTGCAACTGTACATATCGCCCACCACTGTCTAGTTTTATATGCTTGATCTCAAGTGGTAGTCTTTTGTGGATCAGTATTAGTACTCCTCTCGCCCCCATGGAGAAACCCACATGTATCGCTGTGCGGTAGTTGGATCTTTGGAATAATTTGCATGTGGTTCCCGCCAGGTGCCTTTCTGTTAGGAGGGCTATATCTGGGGAATGCCTGTTTATGTGTTGCAGAACAAGTCTTCTTTTGATGCTGGAACCCAGTCCATTCACATTCCATGTCAGGAGCTTTAGGCGTTTGTTATTTGGAGTCGACGCAGGCGCCATCAGGTATTTGGTTGTGAGTTTCCCGGATGCATTCTGTAGGTTGTATTTGTGCCGGAGTCAACAAGGCAAGTTCTGTTGCAGCGATTGCCTCTTATAGTGTGCTCATGGTGTCATTGTATGCTAAACATTGAATAACAATATTAGTTCCAACTCCCCCTCCCCATTCTTCGCCCACAACTGAAGCATCTGTCGGCCCAACGTAAACTTATAAACAGTTAAACTTTAGCTTGGATGTGCCTGTTCTGCCGTAGCCGGGCTTTCCAGTCTGGAAACAACTTGAGATTGGGCAGTATAGCGACTCCTGTCGGTGCTATGAGTTTGTTACTTCATCTAGGGGGGTGGCTGCTGGGTGGCCGCCAGCCATCGTGTGCTACGTGTTTGGATTATAGTGCAGAGCATGGGCTCTTTGGTTTACATTTGCTGCCTTAAAATTTACTTGGGTGGTATCGGGACTCGTTATTCGTTTCCTTGTTGCGGGATCCTAGGTTGTGGGTGCTGCTGGGGTTCCAGATCTGGTGGTCGCTCAGGATGTGGTCTGTTATCTTCTCTTCTCCTTCTCCCCTCAGCACTCCAGTCACCATCTATGTGTATCTCAGCCCAGTTCCACGCTTCCTTCGGATCAGTGAAATGTACTGTCGTGCCTTTATGGAAAATTTTAAGCTGGGCAGGGAAGATTAACCCATATTTGACTCCCAATGAGTGTAAGTGTCTTTTGAGCGGGTCAAAGGACTGGCACGCCTTCTGCACCTCTCTGGTGAAGTCGGAGAAGAAAGCGATTTTTGACCCATTGTACGTAACTGTCCCCTTCGATCTTGCTAATTGTAACACAGTGTCCCTATCCCTGTAGTTCAGGAATCTTGCAATAACTGTGCGCGGTGGTTTGCCAGGTGTGACTTTGCCAGTTGGTATGCGGTGTGCCCGCTCGATGGAGAAGGACCTAGAGAAGGATTCTGCGTCGTACGTGCTCATCAGCCATTCTTCAAGACACAATTCCATGCAGTCCCCCTCTGCTTTCTCGGGAGAGCAAGAATGCGAATGTTGTTTCGCCGGGATCTGCCCTCACTGTCATCTGCTCTCGCTTCCAGGGTTTTGATTCGGGCTAGCATGTTGGACATTTGGCGGTTTACCCCTCGCATGTTGTCTTCAGTCTCCGAGTTCCGTGCCTCTGCTTCACCTGTGCGTGAAGTTAGCTTTTGTAGATCGTGCCTTAGCAGGGACACGTCCGCACCAATACTGTCTATCTTCTTTTCCATCGATGTTCTGGAGCTGGCAATGGCATTCATTATGTCTCTGAGGGAGATATCATCTTCCACGCAATCCGCTTCCGTTGACGACAGCCTCTCTGGGGAGCGAGACCCGGGTGTTGTTGCGTATTGCTCGATCCTGCTTTGTGTCGATGTTTTTCTATGTTTATCCTTCCCCATTTTGCTTATTTGGCAAGGCGACGTTGGAGTTGGAAGCCCTGCCTGGAGGGGGGGGCGGCCCGGATAAGCTGCCATTTCCGTGGCGGTGGGGCAGTTACTCCTGGGTCTTAGTGCTGTGTATTGTTAATCTTGTGGACCAAAATCATGCAAAACACCTATGTTCCTTTTCTGCTGTGTGCATGGGGTGACCGCCAGCCGTAGGGCTCTGTTTGGGATTGCGACAGTTACAAGTGCGTAGGCACACTTGTCCTGATTATGTCAGGTAGCTAGTTTGTTTATAGGTTAGGTGCATTATCCAGACTGGCTGTGGGGCGCACACGTGTTGGATCGCCTCCGGTACTGCTGGGCCTCGGTGGACGGAGCCATGTGGAATAGACTGCGGCGTATTTGAGGTTTTTAACTTCCCTCCATGTCGCAGTGTGCAACTGTTCCTGGTTGACTCATGGTTATGATAGTGTCTCAGTGGCGCAGTTTCCGTGCCTCAAGGGATCGTTACCATTTAGCCTTGGTATGGTTGTGTCTTCTCCTTCTTATGACACGTAGTTTACTTTAGGAGAGGTGCCTGTGTGTCCGTGCTAATATAAGGCCCAATGTCTTGATCCCGTCGTGCCAGAGCAGAGGCTGCTCGGTCCGCGTGGGCTTTGTAGCAGCGCTGGGATGGTCAGGAATCGGACAGGGACCCGGACCTGCATCCACGACCACCGCCCCCGTCAGCCTCCCCACCTCCTCCTTACCGCTGCTTCTGGTTGCGGGGGATGTTGCCGCTGTAAGGAGGAATTGGCGGGCGAGGGGAGAGGGCGCTCTCCAGTTCTCCGGTCCTCTCGGCCTTGAGGCTGCAGGTGTTGTTTGCGCTCCCTCGAATCCCCAGATCGTGTCCATTCTTTGCCGTTGTGTAGCGGCGAGGGGAAGGCCTCTCTGGCTCAGGCTTTGCTCGCCACAGCTGCGTAGCATGAGTATGGTGACCTGCCTCGGGTTGACTCCCTCGCTGAGTCGCCCTGTTCCGCTCCTATGCCAGGTTCTCGGCACCCATCTTGGATGGTCCTTCCACGGGCAGTCTTCCGTGATTTTCAAACGGTGTAACTCCTGAAATACACACCGATTGTAGTCCGCAGTGCTGCGTTTTGCTGGAGCAGTATATCACACTTTGCTGAGGCGTATTTGGGTATCTCCCATATGGTTTTAGAGCAGGATGGACGCAGGATCAGGCTGGCGGTCGGGAGCGACGAGAAATCATGTCTGCACCGTTGGCCATGCCCCCCCAATAGAGCCACATTTGAATGTCTAGCACAATACTTGTCCTTGCACTAATGCCCTTTAGTCATGTGGGCACTGTCATGTATGATGATCATCACTGATGCCTGAGGTGTTAGCATGGCCATGCAATGTGGGGCATCGAGGATATGGATGAGGTTCTGGGGTCTATGCCTCAACATGGGGGCTCCGGCAGTGGCATGCCCAGACTCTTTTGACTGGCGTGGCCCTAGTAGGGCACTGACTTATGCAGGGGTGGCATGAAGTACGAGTGCACACACGCATGCACGCACGCACACACACACTCTCTCTCCCTCTCACTTTCTCTCCCTCTCTCTCTCTTAATGACCATAGTTTTGGATAGTGGGGTAGCACCTGGGATGGCCAATCAGAGGGGTAGCGCGTGCCTCCTGAGGCCACTCCCTGGACACGCCCCCGGTTTCAAGGGCTGCATGGTATTATGTTGCACAGGGCAAATAATATAGTCTTTGGTGGTTGTGGTCACGGATGTCTTGGGCCTCTTGTGTGTGAGTGTGAATGCGATGCAGTAAAGCCATTAAAACACATTCCAGGATGCATGCTTTCTTTCAGCCTTTTTTCTTCTTTGCAGGGATTACTGAATTGGAGTCTTGATTGCGACTTTATACTTCCTCACTCTCACGTGCATTCATGAGAGTGCATAAGGCTGCCCGTGGCAGGATAAGACTCATCACCACTCTTTGCCTTGAGGTTTGTAGTCAGATGTCTCATCACTCGGTCTATGTCCCTATGCCATCAAAGTAAGCTGGGACCTTTATTGTGCATTGCATTTCTTCTCCCCAAAGAAAGGGTCTCTTCACTGGAGCACTCTGCCTACCCCTGGTTGCACCACAGACACAGCAGGATAGCTCCAGGTAAGGCTCACACATATCTGCAGACAAAGAAAGACAGGTGCTTTAACACATCCTGAATCACAAGGCCACACTCTGCAATGCAGCACTTTCAACTCAGCTTGCACCACAACCCAGATTCCACTCCTGGTCATATGCAGGTGTTACAGCATACATCCATTTCCACTGAAGCAAGGTCACGACTTCAGAGCACGTCATTGGCTGCACAACCCTCTTTCAGCCTTTAACTCCTACCCCTAGACATGTCTTTCCCTGCCCCGGGTTCTGGCATGTGTGCAGCCCTGCACATGATCTCCTCTGTCTTATTGGCTGACGTTGACATACTAGGTCTATAATGAGTTTCTTTTGCTGGCGGCTAGCACGCACACATTGTTTTGGCCACTCATAGGTTAAGGGCCTTCTCCTTCAGCTAATGCTACAAGTAGTACATTCCGTCCATTCCTCAGCAAACATAATAGGCAGGTTTTCAGTTCCTGGGTATTTTTTTCCACCTTCCTGAATCTGGGGAAGAGGGCAAAATTCAATGTTTTGATTGAATTTTCTGGCCTGGTAAAAGTATACAAAAAACACATACAAGATATGTGGGAATAATCGTTGATTCCCTCTCCACATGTAAATTGAAGATTAGACTTTAAGGTTCATGGGAACTTTACCTTCAAAACACACCATACACGGTTATGTTACAGTCAAGGGAACTGAATAATTCAGATCGGTTTTGGACCATGGCCAGCACTAAGTATATGTTACATTCTAAGTGATCATACAAAGCGAAACAGATTGGGGCGGAGCAGGAATACCTGGCATGCCGATACTCACAGATCCGCATTCTTCTGATGTTGACATTCGTAAAACCTGCAGATTTTGTTATTGTCAGAAATGCCTCTATATCTACCGCACAAAGACTAAAATGCTACTGATGAGACCTGCCATGATTGCTGCAATGCCTATAATCCTGTCTTAATGCATATTTACATTTGTACTTGACATGGCGCTCTTGGCGGGTGTCTATATCTGTAGCTGTGATTCTAACTTGGATATGGGCCGTACATGTCATTGCTTTCTTCAAATGAAGGTTTTCTGCGCGTGCCCTTGTCAACTCACCATATCAAGATGTGTTTCTGAAAACCAGCTCACACACAAGCCCTCTGTAGAGTTAGTGGACGAATGAAAACACACAAAAGATACGGCTGGAGATCCTGGGCAGCCTGTGTTACCTACCCATGACTCTCTATACTGTCCCTACAAAGGGATCCCCACTCCTCCTTATCATTTACCATAATAACCTAATGACAGGCCAGTTGAACGGAGAAGGAGATTCACTGACCTGTGGAGAAGCAAGAGTTCCCTTCAAAATCAGAACCTTCATAAGGAAGTTTCCTATGATGCTACTTTACGCACCCTACTGCATGGTTTCACAGGGAAATGTATGCTTCCCAGAACATCTCACATGTCAGTGACGGAGGCACATGGAGGTGGCTGTGATGATCTCCAGCAGTGCAGCCTGTAAGTCCTTCCTCTGACACCTGTGTCCCGTGTCTGGTACTGAGCACGCGCACACGCACACGTACACACACGCCACGCTCCAATCCCTCCACCTTGGCTCTCCTTCTCTGTTGCCGACATGTTGCTCCACATTCACTGCTCCGCTGCTCCTCATGTAACAATCAGCCCGGCTACAGTGTCATACCGACAATGTTACCACAGTAGCAGGAGTGATGAGGTACTACTGTGCTAGAGTATTGGCATGTTCGATGAGCTGGAAGTAGCTTGGTTCAACAAAGTGACCAACAACATTTGGCAAAACTGCAACAAAAAAAACAGTTGTGGGAGAAGGGTCATTGCGCAGCAACTTCACAGATGACCCACAGTTCTGGGGACAACATGTAGGCTGTACGATGGGCAAGCAGCTAGCTAACTGCCACGCCTACTATTAAAACAGCTTCCAAACCAGTTGTGTGAGCGACATTGCCTGGTGCCTGTTAGATAGCCTGTTGGCTTGTTAATTCGGGACAAATAGGCAACAATGTGGGGAGATGTTCCTTCTTTTTATTGCACTTTATTTTTGCATTTCCACAACACAGTTCTTTAATGCTATTTATTATAGTGGGCTTCCTATTTACCTGAACATTCACATATATCTTAATAAATGTGCCTGCCTGCAAAAAGCATCCCAGATTATTTCAATTCTGAACATGCAGCCAGCCAGTTCTATCCCATTATACATCACTCGCAATGCTCTTATACTCAGATAAGTTGCATAAGTTATGAGCTCCCCCATACTAGACAACTGAAAGGAAGATGCTATCCAGTAGTAGGCTCAGAAAGGGGATTTGGGGCATTGCGTGTTATCCCCAAGTCTCTCCCAATTGTACCTTCCACCTCGACCGCCAATCGTAGGTTGCAGTCGCATGATCAAAAAGGCCGTGGAAAAAATAATCAAAGGCAGGGACCACCGAACCCCCATGTGCACCCACCTACTTGCAGCTCAACTGGAGACACTCCTCTCCCCGTTTACCTGCACCATTGAGACCATTGAGACGCAGCAAACTGATGGCAGCCACAGATGCAAAGGAGCATCGAGGGTGACGATAAAAAGAAATTTGCTTAGCTCAAACCACCTGACTTCCAATATCTCAACTACTCTTGATGACATCTTCACCTGTAATAAGGACTTCTGACCACCAGGAAAGATGGCGAGACGCTCCATCCAATGGACAAGGCTACTCTTCACAAGCCTTCCATGACTCAGACCCAAATCGCAACATCAAAGAGATGTGCTATAGGCGAGGTATCCTAAATGTCACCCAAGATCCTCCTACCATTTTTAACACATATCAGGATTATTACTCTATCACCTACAGAAGACGGGTCAAAAAACACCTGAACAAAACAAAATCCAAAGTAAGGATATTCCAAAAGAGAGCCAGAAACAGCAGTAAGCAATATAACTGTTAGTTTAAAGGTGAAACCCCGATATACAGCACGGCTTACAGTGTGCTAGGACTATTCTACAGCACCGATTTATTCTGGTTACCCTTACGTCCCCAAGAAAGGCAATGAGAACATGCTATGCTATAAAAACGAAACTGACCCAAATAAACAGACGACCTCTAACTCTGGCTAACACTATTCGACTCTCTAGTTAAACCGATCCTTCTATATGGAAGGGCAGTATGGGGAGACACCGAAAATCGAGGTCGCACAAACTGGGATAATGTACACACCGAAAGCATGCACTTAGCCACTAATATGAGAAATAAAAAAGAAGACACAGACAATTCTTGAAACACCTCAAAGAAAGTGATACCAGGACACATCACTTTAAGAAAAGCTGAAAACAACTGCAGACCAAAGCAAACGTGACCAAAGCACTAGAAAAGAAAATCCGGAACTCAGAATGAAAGATATTAATGACACTACATAACACACCGAGAACATCAAACAGGAAAATAGAACAAGATTAAATCCTACTATAATAGGCAGACAAGATATGCAACCAATGTGGAATGCACCATGTTGAACATGAAACTCTTTTCCTCATTCACTGCATTAAATATGAAGACATCTGGGACAAGATTACAGAAAGTTTGCACTGGTGCAAGTGCAGAGTTTGCACAGTATTCCAATGCACTAGGGCAAAGTTTGCCCTATTTTTTTTAAAAACAGTGGGATATACTAAAAAACCATTGCACCTTGGCAAGTGCAGTTTGACATATTAAAAGCATCAGGGAAAAAATTGCAGTAGTGCAAAAAAGATGAATTTGCCCTAGTGCTAATAAGGAATGGTATTAGCACAAGGAACATCTTTGCCCTGATGCAAAAATGCATCAAAAATGTATCTTTTTAGCACTAGGGCAATTTTAGAACTGGTGTTTTTAATATGCCAAACTGCACTTGACGAGGTGCAATGGTTTTTTAATGTGTCCCAGTGTTTTTAAAAATAGGGCAAACTTTGCCCTAGTGCTGATACCGTGCAAACCTTTCACTTGCACCAGTGCAAAGGTTCTGTAATCACTACTTTAGAGACTTCACAACAGAAATTGGAGACTTCCCATAGCTAAACAATAGGGAAAGGATGAAAATAATATTGGGCGCGGATTTAACTCAGCAGAAAAAGCAGCAAAATACCAAGCCGCATTTCACAAAATATTACTCTGAAAAGACCAGAGACATAACTAAACTATATAACAATATTCCACAGACCGCTATAGATATAGGACAAGAAATAGATATAATATGTTTGTATAACCCAGCTTTGGTAAAATTTGTATTCTTAGTTATGCTAATTAAGCGTTATTGTATTGTATTGTACTCCAAATAACTAAAGCCTTTCATGGGAGGATGCTAACAGTTACAAAACTGTATCCTCCGCAAATTGCACCTGAATGCTAAAGGAAGACACAAGGAGGCCATTGTGTCTGAAAAGCCCGAAATACTTACCGCTGAGCACTTCCATTGTACAATAGGAGGCGTCCCGAAGGCTGCGAATAGTAGTCAGAACTGTTGGCAGAAGGTATCACCTAACATGAACTGCAGCGCCAGATGCATACTGCCAACACTTGATTCCTCCTCCAGCTGAAGAAGAAAAGACTAAGGGCCTGACGACTTCGGAGGTAACCCTTAAATCCGGCGGTAGCGCTATTACCCCAGGATTTAAGGGTCCGCCGAATCAGGGCTTCGGCGGATTTCGCCCCAGCTCTTGGCTGCGGGGAAATCCGCCGAAAATTCACGCTATTACAGCCGGCGGGAAATCCGCCGGTGGTAAGAGCGCACATTTTCCCCATTGAGCCCAATGGGGAATGGGGCATTCCCGAATGGGCTCAATGGGGAATGGGGACTTACCGAATGGGCTCAATGGGGAATGGGGACTTACCGAATGGGCTCAATGGGGAATGGGGACTTCTAAGTCCGCCCAACTCGAGATCCCGCGCTGTCAGCACCGGGGGCTATGGCGGTCGTGCTAATAGCCCCCGCGCTAATAGCGTTAGCGTTACCGCTGAGGTTGTGATCAGGACCTAAGACTGCAGCCTAGTAGCAGAGTGCCTAAGGCGCAAATCCTTCTGGATGAAGGAGAGTATTCTATGCCTGTACGGATCCAAAGCCAAGATCATGGTTACAGAGAGTCCAAAAAAAGAAGACATATATATCGTTTTATTTATGCATGCGCTTTTGACGCTTGAGTGTGTTTCCGAAAAGAACAAGACTACATGTTACATCCCAGTTCTGATGCTATTCTCCATAATCAGGAGCAAACAGATCTTTCTTTGCCCAGGGACGTCATTTATGGGTTGCCAAGAGTCACACTTGCGACCCCTGAGGTCTCCCTTGCTACCCCTAAAAGAAAACGAAAAACAACATTTTTTTTTTTTTTTTACAAGTTGACGCTCCTGGGCTGTGGCCAATGCCATGCGCCTAGTTGAGCCATTTGTCTTTCTGGAATTCCATAAAATAATTGCTAGACTCGTTAAAGGTTTATTTCAGGCACACTTCAGGGGGTGAGTCACTGATTTAGTCTGTTCTTAAACACCTCAAATTCACAATGGAGACAAAATACTCCAAAGAGCATTTATAGTAGAATAAGCATCCATTTAGGACTATGTATTTAGCTTTTCACAAGTTGCAGTTATGGCATGTTTTTTTCTGCCGATACATATGGTGATCCATTCTTGTATGAAATGTATATCACGTTACAGTCAAGGGGTAAACAGTCGTGTTCCATCGCTTCCTGTGATGTCACTTCAGGGTGGGTCAAATTACATCACTTCCTGTGATGTCATCAGAGGTCAAGGCTCATGTGATGTCACTTCCACTACCCCTGGCATTTTGTTGAAATGACGTCCCTGGATCTCTGTATTACTGGCATTAAGAAAGAGTTTATTAGCCGCCCACCATGTCTGGATGGCGGTCATACAATCGGGGATGAGAGAGGAGGAAGAGGAAGTGGTAGAGGGAAGTTTGAAGGAAAGCTGTGTGTCATCAGCATAACACTGGAAATGAGGACAGAAGGAGGAGATCAGGTGAGCAAGAGGGGCGAGATAGTTATTGAAGAGTCACGGCCATAGGATAGAGCCCTGGAGGACTCCGCAAGTAGAGAGTGTGGCGGTGGAGGAGAAAGGGCCCAGTGTCAACTGGGAAGAAAGTTTGTGAGGAAAGAGGTCAGCCGTTCCAGTGTCGGTCCGTGATGCCAAGGGTATCACAGAGTCGTTTTATGAGGATAGAATGGTTGACCATGTCAAGGGCAGAGGAGAGATCAAGAAGAATGAGAACAGCAGGAGAGTTAGAGTCAGGATTTGCGAGCATGTCTTCACAAGTGTTCAGGAGAGCGGTTTCTGTGCCTCTGGATGCCCAGAATCCAGATTGATGGTCATGGAGGCAACCAACAAGTTTGGTGTGGAATGTCAGTTGGGGGCAGGACCAGCTTCTCCAAAAGTTTACCCATGAAGGGGGTAGTGGAGATAGGGCAATAGTTAGCCGGGCAGGAAGGGTCAGCAAACAGATTTTTTAAGAGAGGGTGCTCAAGGGAGTGCTTGAGGGATTGAGGGAAAGAGCCATTGATGAAGGAGTGGTTACAGAAGTCGGCAAGGACAAGGTTGAGAGAGGAGATGTTTTCCTTAATGGTTCTAGAACAGCAGCGGAACACATATTTCGAGGAGACCTTCATAGAGCGGACAAATTTAGAGACCTCATCCAGTGCTATACGCAAGAGGGAGGAGAGTGCATGGGGTCGAAGGAGGGGAGCCAAGGGAGGCAGGGGAGTGAGAGTGGAGAGTGAGGACAGGATGTGCTGAGATTTAGATGTGAAATTGGAGGCCAAAGCATTGCAAAGAGCCTGGGAAGGAAGGAGAGAGGTGGAGACTGCAGTTGTATTGCCGAGTTCTTTGCTGATTTTGAACAATTCACCCATGTTGTTAGGTCGAGAGCGAGGAAGCAAGGTCAGCCCATTCGGAGAGGAAGAGAGAAATAGGGCCAGGGGGCCTGTAGATGGTAGCAAGGGTCAGAGAGAGAATAGGCGAGACCCCGAGCCTACAGCCTAGGCTTTCAAAAGAGGAGTAGGATAGAGTAGGTATGATAGAAGCAGGGACCCACTCAGGGGAAATCAGGGCCACTCCACCTTCGGGCCTGTTGAGTCTGAGTTTGGAGAGGATTTTTTAGCCCTCAGGAAGGAGAGTGTCGAGAGCAGTGACACAGCTGGCATTGAACCAAGTCTTGGTAAGGGCAAGGACTTCAAGGTCAAAGTCTTCAAGATTGAGACAGATGTCAGAGGAGTGTTTGACAGCAGAATGAGTATTCAGAGTAGCTAAGTGAAGCTGATTACTACCTTTCAAAGTTATCTGAGGGGGTTACAGGGGTGTGGTACACCCAGGGGAGTTGCTAGGTCTGGAAAAGACCCGGGGCTAAACTGATGTCGGAACTGTTGGGACTGGGGGCTAGCTAGTCTTTTGGCTGTAGCTCTGGAGATTCTATCCGGGGCTACAACCAAAAGATCAGGGGCTATAGCCCCCTTAGGCCCCCCCCTAGCAACGCCCCTGGGTACACCCATCGTTGGTGGCAGAGAGGTTAGAGGAGAGGAGGAAGGAGGGGTAGCAGGAGAAGGGTGGAAGTTAATGAGAGAGGCATGTCACGTGACACCAAATTAGAACCATATTCATTTCGAATTTTGATTATTAAGACTTGTAAAGCAAAGCATAAAAGATTCTGATTTCCTATGTTTGAAATTAGCCCATTCTAATTGGTGATAACTTAAAAACTACAGCAAGCATTTTAAACTTTTTAAAAGTGAACACACCGCTTTGATAAATAAAGCATAAAAGATTCTGATTTCCTATGTTTGAAATTAGCCCATTCTAATTGATAGCACCATATACAATAAAACAAGCATTGAAGTGTATACATAGAGGAGTAAGCGTTGAAAGCAAAACATAAACAGTTCTGCTTTCCTAAGTTTGAAACAGAAGCACCCATTCGAATTCTTTTACAGTATTGATTAAAGTGAGCTGTGAGAGAAAAGGCACAGTGCATAAACAAAATGCTTAAGTATTGGTGTAGTCATATCCATAAGATGACCATTTAGGGGAATGTGAATTGAGCGTTCAGACATTTGTCAATGGAATAGATTTTGAGAAATAGTTTGCATTTAAAAGCTGATATATGCTGTGGGATGTTTTTTCCCATGCATCCGAGCCCTACCAAAAAAAAAAAAAAAACCTGTGCATTACTGGCATTGAAAACATCATGATGGCCAGAGCTTCCCAGAAAATTCCCAGGGAAATGCATGAAGAATAGGCTGCCACCCATTTTTGCAGATGTTATGGGCACAGAAGGGCACTGCCTAAAACCACCATTGGACTACCCACACAGTAGCCTGAAACCATTGGGAATGGCAATGCTGATTGCCAAAAAGCAACCTAGAACTGTGGGGAATTCATTTTCTTAAATCCCAAAAATGGTTGCATTACCAGTACTCACCACTATCAGAAAGCCGGCGTTTTAAAACCACCAGACTTGTGTGTAAAACTGAATAAATGAACCCAAAGCAGGCCAAAGAAAGACTTACTGAGAGGTGGATACAATGTAAAGTTATATTCTGAAGTGACTTGAAGGTTTATAACAAGACTGGCTGAGCTCTGCAGGTCTGCAGCGGCTTAAACTGAAACTGGATTTAAAATTACCAAAAATCGAAATGTGTAAATAAACTGACAGACAGACTTGTGACTGCCACATAGTTTGTCACTGTTAAAATGTCATAGTTTTGAACTTAGAATCAGCATTCTAGCTGCATATGTAAAAATTGTTAGTTTTATTTGAATGCAGAAAACTGGGTAACTAAAAGTGACATTAGCTGGGGCCTGGTTTAAGGACCTGGATTCTGCTTGACAACTTTCCCCCAACTGGAGTGAAACTGGATCCACAGCAGTTCTCAGGCCTGGCTGCATTCTGAGGGGAGGTTACCCCTCTCTGATTGAATTACCAAGGGACTGCTAGAGACTAAACAAAGGACCCAGGCAGAGGGTTTATTGGGGGGAGGCCATAAATGGCTTCCTCTTGAACAATGGGCCTTCCAGGGCCCAGGCAGATGGTTTATTGGGGGATCGTAAAACAGCTTCCTCTTGGCAGAAGCTGGGAGGGGCAGGATCTCTGAGCTTGGCAGAAACTGGATAAACTGGTTTCTCCACCATGTGACCAGGGAAGACACACCCCTGTTGGCCAGAATATGATTTTAAGAAAGATGTATAACTCATGGTGCGGACTTTCAAAATTATTTAAATGATACCATAATTCTTGTGATTTTTCTGTGCACGTTTTAAGACGCGTTGGGAATTTGTGTGATGTTCTGGGGCAAAACCCTGCTATTTATGTATACTACAGACTCTGTGTTTAAGCTAGAGACATAGGAATTTACTGGAGTATGTATGGACAGGCCGTGTATATGTGTATAATTTTTAATGAAAAACCAATGTTGCAAAACCAGTTAAAAAACGCAAAATGTTGCCAGTTCTGAATGCGAACTCTTAGAAACATCAGAGTTTGAACAGAGTATACCTCATGTGATCCTTGATGGGTGCATGTAATTTCAAACCACTGTGTATCTATGAAATATGTCTTTAGGTCAAATATAGATTTGTGGGCAAACTGACCAGGGGAGGATCCTCTGACCCATAAAACCTACAGCATCACAATGACACACATTTCCTTCCCCCAATCAAAGCAGTGCGGAAAGCTTGACCAATGGGCAGTTGAAAGAGGGGCTGGCTAGTGATGCTGCACACACACCCACTTTCAAAAGACATAAAAAGAGCCACTGGAAGCTAGAGAGGACATTCAAATCCAGTTGCTGCAATGCGCTCTGCCGGACCATACAACATCCAGAAGATACCAGATTCAACACTTAGACTTTAAAACTCCAAAGAACTTGATTCAGAACTCAAAGCAAGGGCCTAAACCCACAAACTGAGAACTCTTCTCAGTAGGCCTCAGCATCCAGCAAACCTAACAGCGGTAGCAGCATCCAGGAGCCGTGCAGATCAGCGCTGGGTCCAGAGAAAGCTGTGCAGAAAGATCCAGAAGCAGTGCTGTACCCAGAGAAAGCAGAGCAGTATCCAGAACCAGAGGCCAGAGATCCAGAGTGACCCAGACCGCTGTTAGCAGAACCAGAGAGCTGACCCAGATCACTGTGAAGTGCCGAGACCAGAACCGGAGTCCAGTCCAAAACCTGACCAAATCCGTGGCGAGGCCTAATTCAAAAATATATTGTGAGTACCTAGCAGAACTGTGCAGAACCAATCTCTTAGTTAAAATAATCTAATCCAAACTATTTTAATCTAACCAGAACTGCCTCCTAACTGTCACCTGTCATTTTCTAGCTGCAAGCTGTAACCTGTCGCTTTGAACTTTTAAAATTTCAAATCCGAAAAACTACCTTTATTTAATCGTCCGTATCTCTGGAACAATTTGTGCTAGGAACTTGGTTTAACTTTCCTCTAAAAGCTTAGAATCTCAGCTCTTCAACAAGCTTGCTACTCCTTATACTTTTGCCGTAATCACGATTCTCGCACTCGCGAATTTTGCCGCGATTTGCGATTTGGCCCGATTTCTTTACTTGTAAAAAGATAGCTGCTTTTGTCTGAACTGCTAAATTTCGTTTGCCTCTTAAGAACCATCCCTGAATCATTGCTAGAGTGAGCCTGAACACATATTAACTAGATACCACTCACCCTGAACCTCCTGAAGGCAATTAAAAGTATTTTCAGCATATTCTCGCTGCATTGTCACCATATTCAAAGCATTTTGCCGTGTTTCAACTTCTATTCGTAGTCTAAGCTTACTAGGGTGAACTGAATTACATTTGATTACATGTCTGAGAACTGTGTGCTACTCTTCATTTCCTTACATTGCATAAGGGGGGGGGAGTGGATTGCCAGAGAAAAGTGATTACATTGTTTTGTTGAAATCATATCGAGTATTTTCTGTATTGCATTTTCATTCAACATTGCATCCATCTGAACTTATATAAAGCATTCTCTATCACCTTATTCTTCTGTTCCTATTCACAAGTGTGCTAGTGCCAGACTATCCATTATTGATTACTGCTCAGATTAAGTGTGATATTCAATTATTAATTCATTATAAAGTGTGATATATATATATTGTTTACATTCTCAAATAAACCGTTTAAACTTGCAAAACAGAACTACTTCTTGGCTTAGTGGGGTCAGGGGGATTCCAAGAGAGGGGTGTTATATAGGGGTAGTCATCCAGAACTCATGAACTGGACATAAAGATATATCAATAAGGGTTTCCATTCAGTATCCCAGACTAGGCATTGACTTAGCTGTAGTGCTGGATTGAATCCTCTTACAATGCGTTACATTTTGCAACTAGCTAGACTGTTTTTTGAGATCATTACAAATGCAATATCATTGATTTAGAAATCAATGCTGGTATTTAGTGAAATACAGAATGACATGAATTATAGAATTTAATGTTTAGACTGCTAAATTGTACTAAACTGCTTTTTAAATAAATAATTCAAAAATATTCTTTTGTGATTATTAAAACCTTCATGCTCCAGTGGCTGCACAAAGAGATGGATGAGTATTATTATTTGTTAAGCAATAACCTACAAATGAACATGCACTCATAACATAAGACTGATTAAGAGCCCTACTTGCCCTATTTATTCAAATAACCTGGCGTGGGTGCTAGGACAAGGTAAAGCCTGCTTCGAGAAAGCAGTGGATATAATAATGTTATCACTTACTCAATTTCTCTATTGTTTGACAATTGGATTAGCAGAATTGTGCGTTTTAACCCCTGAAAAGACTTTTTCTCAGAACCGAATTTTTCAGAAAAGCCAGCTAGGATAAAGTCAGCATGAGAAACCCTTGGCAACTATAAGAATTCTTTGCAATCTCTTAACTGGAGGGAGTCCCTTTCTTCAGATCAAGAGGTGAAAGATCACTACGGGTAAAATAGACGTCGCTTCCATCTCGTGAGTATGGCCTTTGGAAAAGCCCAAGTGGAGGCTGTTGCAGTATGGAATCAGGTGTGTAGCAAGGCCTTAGTCACTTCAGCTTTAAGCGACATCTTCAAACAGGGAAGAATGTGTTTGGGCATGTGAAAGTGTACTCATTCTGTGATGTCTTGGAATTGAGGGACAAGAAGAGGAGCCCGTCAAAAACTATGCAAACATGTTTTGCCATTGACACTAGGGCGTTGGGTTTATCAGTCATGGCAGGCCTTGTGAAAAAAGTGGGGGGCAACATAGAGGCATCAAGGTACACAACATCAATGATGGAGGCATTAAGGCTTAAGCTGCTATCAATCATTCACTTGAAAATGTTAAATACGCAGTGATATATAGGGGTCAGGGGTTGAGCTCTCTAGTCTTAGAGCAATGTGGATGTTGTTATTTTAGGTATGGAACATGGAAAAGAAGGGAGTGATGAAGTCTGCAAGCAGCTTCAGGCAAGTCTAAAAAAGGCAAGGAGAAAGAGCTCACCCTTAAAGATGCCCATAGTTCGGGGCCCAGAATCCTGAGAGGTTTTCAGGATATCCCTCATTAATATTCATGAGAAAAGATTTACATACATTTACAATCATTGGATGCAATTTCATCTCATGAATATTAATGAGGGGTAGTCTGAAATCAGACATGTTTCTGGCCCACGAGTGATGTAATTGGACAACCCTGATGTAGTTGAAAACACAAGATATAAAGCGGAACGATCTGGGCCTGACTCGTAACTCTGTCCTGGAAAAAGGGGGCAACTAGTTATAGAGCACTTCCAGTGATGCCAAAAGATTCTCTCAAGTGGTTAAACAGAATGACATGGTTCAGGAATTTAAATGCATCTGACAAGCCAAAGAGTATGAGGATGGCTGAGGTATCATTATGCAGTGAATTCAAAAGTTGGTCCCTCTAGCAGGTTGAAGATCCGACTAGTGGCTGCGCAGCATCTTGTTTGACTCACCATAGATCGGCATTTGTTGAGAAGCTGTTTTCTCCAGAATGTTACCCAACAGGTTGTGTTAGCTATAGGTCAATAATTAGCTAGGATGAGCGATCATCCAATGGGTCCTCGCAGAGCAGAGGGATGCGAGTGTTCTTCATTGCATGTATAAAGCAACCAGACCTGAAGGAGCTGTTGACCAAATCAGCCAGGCTAGAAGCCAAGGGTGCAGTGTTCCTTTCTTATTATAGTGGCAGAGCAGGGAAGACTGGCTCTGAAGTGGCCTCTTTATTTGCACTGTTTTAGCAATTTCCAGTGTGTTATATGTTTGAAGGATATGGGAACGTTGTGGCAAACCAACCGTTGTGTATGATTGTCAATTTATGACAAGGTGTTTCAAATGAAGAGTCAAACACAGACTTAAAGATGCAACATGTTTTAATGTCGTTTTATTTACATTTCTAAACCAAAAGTTGCCAGGATCATGAAATTACTAAAAATATACATTTTCAGCATATTCATGTCACGATGTGTCAGGAGAATAGTGCCTACAAGTGTCAGGGTGATAGTGTAAAGTGTCAAGGTGATAGTGTAAAAGATGGGCCGGTCACCCACAAAAAGAAGGTTGCCCCAAGGATCCTTCAAAGCAATTGTCAGTCTAATCAAAGTTCCACCAAGAAGATCAGAGTAACCCAAATCAAAAGAGGGGCAACATCAAAGTATTCCAAGCTTCCTTCAATCTTAAGAAAAGTATAAGTTCAAATCAAAAGGTTGACTGCTCACAGGGGAACTTCACCACTTTTGCAAGGGTTCAATCAGTGGAGGTTGCCCTGTCCTTTGATCCTGAACTCGTGTTGTGGGCATTATCCAGTGTTAGACTCATGGCTCTAAATTAATACTTTTGGGGCCCGTTGGTTTGTTGTCTTCTGGGGGTTCACAGTAAGAGGCTCTTCTCAAGAGGTTTGACTCTGCCGGGTGAGGACTGGCAGAAAAGCATTTTTCTATTCTTGCCATTCTTCCACTATTTCCCTTGAGGTTCACCCTGGGAATCATTACGGCCTTGTTTTTTCCAGATCCGTCCTTTTTGTACCCTGGCATGGTGTATCCGTCGTGTTCCTCCACCTGCCTTTCGACTTGCTCCTAGTTCGATGTGGTCATCTGGTACCTTTGTATCTTCTCCATGATTATTTGTGGCAAGCGTCCCTGTCTACTACTTTTCTATGCTGTTGACCCTTTCCTGTCTTTCTTAGTTATGCTGTCTTTAAGTTTGCAATTCTCTTTCAAACATAGCCATCTCCCTCTTTTACATCACAACCCTTCTTTCCTGCACCCAGGCCTTGTCCTCAAGGGTACGGTTCCCTCTAGACCATACACAACTCTCTCTCTGTTGTTTTTCTCAACTTGTCTCTTTTTCTGTATGTTCAAAAGTGGCTCTCCAAACTGTTATCTACTGTTGTGCCGCTATCTGGTTCCATCCCTCTCCTAATAGTCTCTTCTACTCTTTCTCCAAAAACATAGCTAATCTACCTCACAGGAAAGTTGTCTTGCACTTTCCTTCTTCTTTCATCTAACAGCATCCTCCTCTTGCGGCTCTGTACAGTTCCGATCTATGCTTTCCTAACTTATTTGCCTCACCGAGCTGTGGTCAGTTTGTATTCCTGTCTTCTCTTCAGTTTTGCAAGTAACACCCCACCTCACACTCTTGCCAGTAGTATTCCTCTCGCCTAATATCTTCTGTCTCTAGCCTAATAACTTGTCGTTGCTTCTACTCAACTCAGGTTCTGCTTTCGGAATTCAGACTCTTTTCATTGTATGTGTAGCTGCTTCTGTCTTTTCAAAACCCCCCATCCTCAATCTTCCAGAATCCTTAAGATGTTCAGCTTGTTATCTTTCTTTACTGTGAAAAATACCTTTAAGCCACTATTGCTTTCTCTAGATAAGGTCCAGTATACTTCCAGGTCTAGTTTCACCGTTTTATCACTACTAAATACTGTTTCTTTCAGTACAATACATTTCCTCTCTGCCAAGCATAATACATCTCTTTACTAATGCTAAACTTCCCTCTGCTTCTCTCCCAGTGCCACACACCAGCACCAGAAGATGGGTTAGGGTATCATTTTCTGTCTCCTCTTCTGGCAACAAAGCCTTTCTGTTTGGGGCCTGCATGGGAACCTAGCGTTCCTGTTGGAAGTCCTCCCTAAGGCTGACAGCCTCTGGTAGTGCTGCATGCGTTCTATAGAATGTTTCCCCTTTCCCTTAAAGGCTGTCCAAACACATTGTTGGCACCTGTGGTGCTGGGTTTGTTCTTCCTCCTGATTAGGCCATGTGCCCAGGGTCATATGGTGTGTCAGGGAGCCTGCCCAAAGGCCTAAAAGGGCTGTCAGAAATGTTACGTTCTATACTGTGTTCTGTATGGCAGGAATTGCTGTCTGCCTTTTATTTTTTTGTGTATTGTTCCTGAGCTTTTAAGTACTTTGTTGGGGTTTTAATGTTTTTTTATTACATTTGAATGGCTCTCTAAGCATTTTTACACTTTACTGATCTCTGCTGATTTTTATTGTCAATTTGCATTGTTTTCTCGTGTGTCAGTGCACCCAAAAACGTTTGTAAATCAGAACTCTTGATCCTCAGATCCACGTGGATCCACAAAGTTCCGGTACGCATACACATTTGTGCTGCTCTTTTTCAATGTACTGACAACTCAATAGGGCTGGTCCTAGGAGGCACAATGTGGTGTTCCCAACGCACACAGACTGGGAACTCACCACACCATCCAGATAGTGAGGAAGAACCCTCATGACTACAAATGTTGCCTCAAATTCACCTCACCTTATGGTGGATAAGATGTCAGACAGTTTTTGGAAAGTGACAGTAAAAGTACTGTTTTCCTCAGGAAGTGTCAGTTCTTTGCAGACCTTGAAAACCTTTGGTACCATGTTTGGATCATGGGACATAGATTCAGTTGTGCAAGAACGTGTTTTTCTCTTGCTTGTGGAGAAGTGGTATTCTCTTTGGAATCTTAAACAGCTCAGTTCATCTTCCTGCCAGTCTGTCTTCCATAAAATGTTTTCCAGTTGTATTTTTTCTTTTCCTTGTTGATGATGGGCGCCAGGAAGTCTGGAGTTCCAGTGACCCAATCATTCAAGCTTGTCACTCCCTCCTCAGAGGGGCGTTTGATGATGATGGCCCCTTGAACGTTTCAGCAAAAAGAGCTGTGCAGACTCATTTAATGGGTCTCGGTTGTAGGAGATCTTTATCATGAGGGAGATGTGGGACAGGGACTTTACTTGACCTGGCCAGCCTAGACAGAAGTAGATGATGGCTGCCCTATGGAAGGAGACTGATGAGAATGTTTTTGTAAAGCAGGCAGAGTCGGACTGGGCCATCAAATTGTCTCGAGTACCAATGAAAAAGCGGCCCACAGTTGTAAATAGCTATTCATTCCTTTTGTGACACTGTTTGAATGGTAACCAAGGGGGAGTTTTATGACAAGGTGTGAAGCACATTGTGCATTTTAGAGAAAATTTCCTCAGCAATATTTGTCAAAACTACTAACCGCAGAGTGAATTAACTCATCAAACTGGCCCACATTGGCCAAAAGAAGTGGCCCACTGTGACCAAGAAACATGGCCCACACCAGCATTTTGTGTTTTTGGTTCAGCCATGGTCCTATTGCCCTATAGGTCAGTCCAGGCTTGAAGGCAGGTCCCAAGAGAGAAAAGAATCTTGTGTGTCACCACCGGCATGAGTGAGTATGGAAGGTCAAATGGGGATGGACAAGGAAGCATAGTGATTCAGAAAAAGTATCGTAGATTGTTGGTACGTTGTCCCTCATAATGGGAATCGTGTTGGGAGTATTTTGCAGGCTTGCTATGACGTTTGGCTATTTGCCGTCAAAGAGGCTTTAGAGGAAGACTATAAATAGTGACAATAGTGAACTATGTGTTGGGATGAAGTATACCTCAACAAGCTAGGATTTCTAAGGAATCCTGATATCGATAATGTATGCCAGGGACATTAGGGGAATCCACCCTCCTGACTTTTTCGGTCTTTTAATAACATGAATTTTATATCCAGCCAATAGTACAGTGTCAAAAAGAGTGGTGTAGTTGTCAGTCAACCCTGTTTCTATTACACCTGGAAAGTCAATGTCTAGGACTTCCAGGAGATCATGGATACCTGCCATATGTTTGCTAGTCGACCTGGCGTATAAGCTGCCTATGTTGAAAAAAATCAATGGATGTTATCGTTTTTTGGAGAGTTAGATGGGTAGACTTGTTGGAAATGAGAGCCGGATCAATAGCGTGGATCCGAGTGTCTAGACTCCAAAGGCATAGAAAGTAGGAGCGCAGACCAAAATGTTTTAGTAGAAGGTTTGGGTGGTGGGTGTTTCAACGTTCCAGAGATCCACGCCTCCACTCAGAAGACTGGATAGCAATTGAAGAAGGGGGAATGAGAATGCAATGAAATTCCCTTGGGCCATGATGGTTCCATTCTTACAGCTTTTGATAACCAGCTTCAATTAACCAGTTGAGGTAAGCCCAATATTCCACCTGTTGTCCCCATTAATATCCACCTACCCGATGGTGTACAGTTTTGATGGCATAAGGGTCTGATATGCTTCTGGGTCATAAGTGAATTGGAAAATGGCAGTTAAAGTTTCTCTGGACTAAATACTAAAACAGATGTCAGAAATAGGCATCCGCAGATTTCAGAGTATATTTATTTATTCCGTCTTCTATTTATTTATTCCGTTGTTCATGCCAGTTTAGAGGTGCAATCTGTAGGCAACAATATTGTGAAACTGTTGGCAAAGATAGGGGAGATAATAGTAGGTATAGTGAGGTAAGGCCACTCCTTTCCAGAGGCTGAACATGGTACTGGTAGAGACAGAATGTGAGGGAACCAAGAAGAGAACAGTAGGACTGAAAGTTGTAACCACATGATGTTGATTGAATTGAGTTCCACACAGACCTCTGCTGAGCGCCTCCTATTTCATGATACTTGACATCGATATGTTAAGATGCGCAAGTGTGCTAATGCTGGCATGCTGCACACATTTTCGGATTATGGTGATTCTCTTTGAGTGCATTGGCTGGTGACTACCAGGGGTGATGGATTCAACAGTCCATATACATTAAAGTAACCACTGTTGGCAGTTTTGGTGATGGGGTGTCTATAAACATCCCGAGTTCAGCAGTTTCCTGGAGAGATTTGGGCTAGCAATTGCATTGTATGCCAATGCTTGTAGTCTTCCCTTGAAGTGGAGTAAATTAAAACCACAATCATGCATATTTGTTTTAAATTCTTCTATATGGGTTAAAAAGGTTCCATGTAATCATGTCCCCTGACAAATAAGCAGCTGTTTTTTCGAGAGACATGATTACATTGAGCATGCAGGGGACACTGTCGCAAACCCTGTTTTTGAAAAAATTGGATCAGGGGACATCCCTGCAACCAGTCCCCATACATAATGTCACCATATATAATGTCGCCAATGGCTTTTCCCAGCAAAATTATGTATAGGGACATTATTACCTGATACCATTAAAACACTCAGCAGTTTGATTTGTAACAATCTGATTTCCAGTTAGTTTACTGTACTTCAGGCAGGATTTGTATCGTAGGATTGTGTTCATTATGCTGCATTAAGCGATATTTTTATAACGTGCCTTCCCATACAACACTGGGGTATCAAGACTATTTCACTCTATGGCAGGTCGGCTTCTGTGTTATTTACAGTTATGTCAATACATTGCAATGGAGGTTGGCTGCATAGGGCAGGGCTGGAGTGAAGCCTCTCAGAGTGCAGTGGGCTCTGGGACTGACCACCTGCACTGCAGGCCCTTCGGGACTTGCGCTGCAAGAACAGTTCTTTATAAAACAAATATGTAGATCATTCTGGCCTCAGTCCAGGGTTTGAGCGTGGTGGCAGGGCACGCAGGCACAGTGAAATAGCCCATGCCACCCAAGTCTTCACATGTTCCGCACAGAGCCTGAAGGGCTCAGTTCAGATAGCATAACAGTGGTGATTAGGTTGCTAGTGGGGCAGCAGAGGCCTCGCCATACCTGGACAATTTCATGCGCAAACAGTGCAGATTATTTTGACAGTTAGGGCCTAATCCATGGAACATTTCACGTGTTGCACAGTCACTTTGCACTGCCAATAAATACGTTCCACTGGGCCTAATTCACAGAGCGGTGCAAGGTGTATTTTTGCAGGGTAAAGTGACTTTGCACTGACTTTGCACTGGTGCAAACTCACTTTGCACTGAAAAAATACTCTTTGCACCGCTCTATGAATCAGGGTGTTTGTTGGAAGTGCAAGGCCACTTTGCACTCGGTTAAACATTCCATGAATCAGGCGCTCAGTGCTTTTTTTGTGGATTAGGCCCATTTAGCGTGGTGCAAAGAGTACTTTTTCAGTGCAAAGTCAATTTGCTCTGCAAAAATACACTTTGCACTGCTATGTGAATTAGGCCCGTTGGAACGTGTTTTTTTGCCAGTGCAAAGCCACTTTGCTCCGCTCTAAAAATTCCATGAATTAGACCCTACGTTCTTTGTTACTGTTACACAAAGTTATATCTCATTGGCTGTTTAAAAGTCAAAGACATTTGATACAAGTATTAGGAGTGTTAGGTGTGACCCTCCCGTGTGTATTGCCCCTTTAAGGGGATGTGTTTCCCTCACGTGTATTGCCTCTTTAAGATGGGCCATGACTGCGTCATGGCCCAAGCTAATAAAGGGAGCCCCTGCAGGCACGTGAGACAGAACGGCTGCAGACTCCGTGGAAGGTTGGTCAGAGTCCGTGTCTCCTTTACTGATGTAGGCCGGAGGCCTACACGGGGCGGCACAGGCCTGCAGGCCCTGTTGCCATGGGACCATCGTGCCAGGACGGTGGCAGAGGTCCGCATGGTCAGGAGCCTGGCAGGCTGTGTCCCCCACCCCGGTGGCACTGATGTCCCCTAGTGCCACGGGGCCTGCCGGATGGACATGGCAGGCCCCCAAACTCCCACAGGCGCTGGGCCTGTTTGGTGCTGTGAGGAAGCAGCACCCCGGGGGGCGCCTGCCGGATGGACATGGCAGGCGACCCCCAACAATGGCGACGAGGAGAAGAACCCGGGGGAGGACTGCCTCTCCCCGTTATTCGGTGATTTTTTCATTTTTCCTCTCCCATTTGCGGCTGCTGAGGGAGGCTGTGGCCTGTTCCCCTTAGGGGGAGTGCCTGTATTGCAGTTTTCTCTTTGCTGCAAAGTGAGGAGCCGCGAAATCCATCCCGGCTCGGATGGCGAGAAAGGAAGAAGGGGACCTACGCCGGCGATCGCCCCCATGCGCGGCCCTGCGAGGAGGGTGCTCGTGCGGCCGGGTGTGAGTGCCCCTCTCTGTGCTTTCCGCCGCAAAGCAGAACCTGGCCGTGGCCGTTGCCGCAGCCGCAAAGGAGAAAACACCATTGCTTTGTTTTTCTCTTCTGTTTTTTCCCATTCGAAGAAGAGAGGAGGAGCCCTGCCCGCGATCTCCCCGGCCGCGGCCCTCTGGCGAGGGTGCTCGTGCGGCCGGGGTGGGAGTCGCCCACAGACCCTTGTGGCCCTCTGCTGAAGGGAAAGAAGTTCTGACTTGATGCTCCAGTGTGGAGCGGAAAGGCGTGGGGTGCCCACCCCCACATCCGAAACAAAAGAAGCAGGGCCACAGGGGAAGACCAGGTCATCCATGTCACAAGGCTAAAGTGGATGCAGCCGCAGGGAGGAGATGAGTGCCCCTGTAGGTCAGGCACAGCAACATCCTGATCTGTGCTGCCGCTCGAGCCCCCATTAAGATTCTGGGCCCTGCGGCGGTGAAACGAAGCTCCGACGTCGGAGCTGCCAAACAAAAAAAAAAAGAAAAAAACAAAAAAAAAAGAAAGAAGAAACGGAGCGCCTGAGGCGAAAGTGCTGGTGTGGCCCTCTGTGCCTGGATGGCAGTGGCACCCGCCTCAAGTGAGGAGGGCCGTGCACACCCCGCGGACGGGGGGTGCAGATTTTCCCTTTCCGGGTGTGCCCACCCCGAGCGGTGTGCCTGTCTGTGCCCTCTGGCACATCAAAGGAAACCGAGAGGCACCCGCGGCAGAGAAGACAAGGAGCGGGACACGGATAGTGGACCCTCCATGGCCGCAGCCCTCCAATAAGAGGGTTCTCATGTGGCCATGGAAGGGTCGGCCCATAGCCTTCGTGCGGCCTCAGAACCCAACCCCTGGCATTGGTCATCAAGAGAAGGAAGGAAAAGGGGAGGGCCCGATTGCCCTCCCACAACGAAAAGAACCAAGCGCCCGCTGACGCAACATCAGTGCGGGGGAAGAATGACCTCGCAGGCGACAGCACCATCCTACTCGGTGCTATACCACCATCCACCAGTGCCCCATTAAGATCCCGGGCCAAGCTATGGGGGGACACCAAAAGGCTCCAACAATGCCAACAGCCTGTATCAAGATCTGGGGCTGCTGGACGGCGGGCAACCTCATTGTCCAGGTCCGGAACAACGGACGCACTGGCCCCTCTGCCCCCTTTGCGGACAGCGACACAGTGGAGGGTGTATGCCGCTGCCCGAGCCCTTCAATGACCATGGGGCCTGGTGGAGAGAGAGTCAAGCTGCCCCGGTTTCAGATCAGGTTCCTGTCAGTGCCCGAACAGCAGCACCTCTCCCCGGTAGTGCCACACCGGTCGAGTGTCACTGAGATCCCAGGCCAGGCGGTGATAATTTGAAAATGTGCATGCTCCCTGCCCTGCCGGCACTGAAACCAAGAAACACATGGCCCTCCGAAAGCCGGACCATGGGGAGGGCCACATAGGGACCCGCTCCGGTCTGGAGCAGTGAGGACAGTGCTTCCCCGGCGGAATGGGGAAACCAGATTGGTGGTCTGGTGGCCACACAACCAAGGTGGAAGAGTGGTTGCTGCCAGAGCGGAAGGACAGAGGTGTGCCCTTCCCTGCCTGGGGGTGGAGAAGGGGGTGGGGAAGACATTGAGAAAGCTGCATTAGTGAGTCAACAGCGCCCCACTACCACAAGTATTCTGGCCGACCCAAGACCCGCAGACATCAGTGGCCACAGGACTTGGTCTTACAAGTGGCCCAATACAGAGCAACGGAAGCCGCCCTGACTGTCTGCCCGATTGGACAGTCCCACCACCGAGCCGCTGCAGTTGCCCTGCCTGCCACTCGCCGGAAAGTTGATGACGTGCTCCAGTCGGGAGCAGCACCGCGAGAGTGAACATGCCCCTGCACTGCGGGAAGGTGCGCAGAAGAAAAAGGGGGAAACGACAGGTACTCCAGACCAGGGGTGTTGCTAGGTCTGGAAAAGATCCGGGGCTACAGCCAAGAGACCAGGGGCTATAGCCCCCTATGCCCCCCCTAGCAATGCCTCTGCTCCAGACCAGAGTAGAAGTGAGGAGGCAAGCTGGGAGGCAGGCTGCTCTGCAGGCACCAGGAGGGAGGGCAAGCCGGATGAGCCCAATTCCACCCCGGAGAACGTAGGCAGTCGCATACTCCATGCCAACACATGCCACAGTACAGCACTAATGTACCAGCCACACATCGGCAAGCCCAGGGTATGTGAACACACGGTACTCTGTGCATCATGCACCTCACGTCCAGTGCGATGCCCCAGATGCTGAACGCGATGGACAGATGACTATGTGCACAAAAGACCGCCCTCTGCAGTCATGGCACAGCAGTGACCCGGCACCAACAATGGCATCACCGTGGCCGACGTGGGAGTTTCACCCTCATGCCCCCCAGGTTTCAGAACCAGGAGCAATAGGACATCCTGTGTTCTGGGCAGTGCCCACCCCCACCAAGATGTATGAGCAAGTCATGCTGCCTGTGCAGGGTGGACAAAGTGAATGGTCCCAACTCTGAGGAGGAGGCGCGAGGCGCTGTCGGGGGGTTCAAGAGGATGACTCCCACCACGCACCACCTGGGGCACCAATCCAGCACAGTGTTTGCCAGGCAAATAAGGACTGGTGCCCTATAACAGCAATAGTAAATGGAAGGCAAACCAGCATGGAAACGATCGTCTCCTGGCACAGCCCCATCAAACACAAGCCTCCCTGCCTGCTGTGTTGGTGGCCCGGACTGCCTAGCACTACGGACACCCTGCATGCCATGTCATCGAAGGACCAGGATAGACGGGCGTGGGGGAGATACTTGCTGAAGCCCGAAGTTCAGCCGATAACCTGCGTCCGACCATTTAACTAGGAAGCCTTGGGCCCCAATACCAAGAGGCAGTGAATCAGGCAGAAAATGGTTTGTTGTGCACCCTCCTGCGTCCATAGGGGAGAGGAAAGAGATCTTCCCGACTGGGGGAACACTGTCCTATCAACAGCACATGGAGCAGCATGGACGCCATGCAACCTGTGTCTCACTGCTCTGCACGGAACATCCAAGGACCATGCCGAAGTGGCCCCTAGTATTCACCAGGTGTGGCTTTGCCGGCCGTGAACTGTACCATCAATGGGCCTGGACTTGGGAAGTGGCTCCTGGATGGATGCTGATGGAAGGTGAACTGGTCTCCTGCGGTCCTGCGATTGCTAAGAGTGGTCTCAATAAAGAATAATAATGTGACAATGTGGCCCCGCAGTGGCGAGGCGTGCACATAGTGCCAGTCGCCAACCCTGGTGCTTTGTCTGTAGTTGCAGTTCCGAACCCCAGGTTAATAAAGGGTTTTGTAAAGTGTGGTAGGACTGCCAATATTTCACCGGCAGCTCTCTGGTCACGACTGTCACCTGCGAAGCATGTTTAGAATTGCTTGGTATGTATTCTGTCTGTGACTGTTGGAGTTAGCCATGTATGCGTCGGTGGCACATCCGTTTGTCTACCCCACAAATCCTAAACTCAGAAGTACTTTGTTGTTCTGTAACAGGTGGGACGCCTGTATGTCTCAGCACTGTTTTGTTTGTTCATTATGAAAAAGGAGGAGTGTTAGGTGTGACCCTCCCGTGTGTATTGCCCCTTTAAGGGGATGTGTTTCCCTCACGTGTATTGCCTCTTTAAGATGGGCCATGACTGTGTCATGGCCCAAGCTAATAAAGGGAGCCCCTGCAGGCACGTGAGACAGAACGGCTGCAGACTCCGTGGAAGGTTGGTCAGAGTCCGTGTCTCCTTTACTGATGTAGGCCGGAGGCCTACACGGGGCGGCACAGGCCTGCAGGCCCTGTTGCCATGGGACCATCGTGCCAGGACGGTGGCAGAGGTCCGCATGGTCAGGAGCCTGGCAGGCTGTGTCCCCCACCCCGGTGGCACTGATGTCCCCTAGTGCCACGGGGCCTGCCGGATGGACATGGCAGGCCCCCAAACTCCCACAGGCGCTGGGCCTGTTTGGTGCTGTGAGGAAGCAGCACCCCGGGGGGCGCCTGCCGGATGGACATGGCAGGCGACCCCCAACAAGGAGGTGGGCAGTTAGCCTTACCGTGTTGATTAGGTGACTAGTGGGGTGCAAGAGCTGTGGCCAGTCTGCCAGTATAATTTTATGCCCAAACAGTGCAACTTATTTGGACAATAATGTAAGGGGAGAGGATGGGCAGTCCTTCTGTGAATTCAGCACCACATGCAGTGGATCATGAGGAGCAGCCCCCAAACCAGAAACGTGTTGGTTAGTGACTATCCAAGAGCTGAGCTGTGCTATCTGATTGGCGCGGACCCACTAGTCTGGAGGTAAATAAGTTTATGTTTCAATGGTAATTTTATTCTCCACATGCCCTCCATTGTCTTGTGAGAGGTGCCCCACACTCTATTCCTGTCTCTGGGCCTCTGGCCCTCACTTTCTCATGTCCCTAAGCAGTGGCGAAACACAAAATATGGTGCGAGCCATGCTGAGGGCCCCCCCGAACTCTTCAACAAATCACGGGTTGCGCGACACTCTGGGACGACCTAGATTAGCAGGCTTGCACAATACGTATGAACGTGCTGCTGCAGGGGTAGGCCACACACTGCACTAGGAGAAAGATATAAATATGTGTTTTCATGCATTATTCAGCACACTTTCTGAGAAAAATTGGCTAAACGGCCAGAGCGTTTGCAATTGTTTTGTAGGGTAACACCAATCCAAAAATCCAATACATGCAAGTCACCAACAGTGCACAAGAAAAATAATGCTTTAATTAATATAATGCTTTACTATTAAAAATGCCATGCCACAATGAAAAACATTTCCAACTGGCTGCACAATGTAGACCAGTCTAGACACGTTATAACATATTACAGTAAAGCATGCCAGGCCACATTTAGACATATCTAGACTGGTTGTACCAAAATGCCAGTCGAAGCAATAACAATTATCATGGTTATTTTATCAAAGATGCCCAAAAAAATATACAATGCCACAGGAAGAAAGGGCTAGACTGGCAGCACCCACATGTCAGTCTATCCAGGTAATTACACTTAGCAGGACTGTTTGATTAGAAATGCTCAGTTAAAAAAAACAAGCCAAACCAAGAAATAACTAGACTGGATGCACCAAAAGCCCTCTCTAGCCACTAATACCACATATCATGGCTGCTTAGCCTAGACATGGACGACCAGTACTATTTATTGCATAATCCGCGTCCCACCCCAACCCTGCTCACATCCCCTCTCCCTCCCACCCTCTGCCCCAGCCCCCAAAATCAGCTTCTCTGCCAGAATTACCTCCATGTCCCTTTTCTTTGTCCCAGTGCATACGTATGAGGCTCCTTGCCTCATAGGTAAGTACTGGAATGAGGAAGAGTGGGACTAGGAGTACTGAAGATTACAGCCAATCAAACCAGGCATTACCTCCATGTCCCTCTACCTCATACCATTACTTGTGTATGAGGCAAAGTGCCTCATACACAAGTACTGGGACATGGAAGAATAGGGCTTTGAGTAATGAAGATTACCAATAAGCAACCAAGAGATTAAACACAAGTAGCGATGCATTGCCATTGTGCTGACTAGGCTTCAGCCCTTCCTCCTTGTCCCCCCTCTGAAATTTCGGGCTATGTTGACTCGATCTGGCTGACCTACAGAACCGTTGCCGGTCAGAACAGAACACAGATGTTAAACGGCAACTGGGTTTCGCTGTTAACAAAGGCCTGGCAATTACTAACATAACGCATTTCACTGTTCGTACCATTGATGTGGATTTAGTACTTGCATGCTAGGGAAGTAATTGGAAGGGTAGAGAGGGTACAGGAGACCGCTTATTCTCAAAGCAGTCCATAGGTGGGTGCTTTCAGACGTAAAGGAGATAGTTAACTGCTTGTAACATTAACGCTGCACTAGAATAGTCTCATTAGAATGTATAAAAAAGTTAGATGCCCCCACACAAATAAGTTTGCCCCTCCCTCACCGCCTGTAAGGTTAGCACCTCTCCCAACATTTGAAGGGTTAGGACCCCCTTGAAATGTAGGTTTTGTTGCACCCCTGAACACAAGCAAACACACCATTCACCATACACACACACACACACCCAGCCACTCATACATTTCAGTGTGTACCCTTTCACCATACAGGCACACCTAGGCAGCCACACATACATTTATGTGCTCATTCTTTCACCATACAGGCACACCGAGGCAGCCACCCATGCATTTAAGTGTGCACCCTTTCACCATACAGGCACACACACCCAGACAGCCACCCATTCATTTAAGTGTGCACCCTTTCACCATACACTTGATATGCACACCCAGCCACCCATTCATTTAATTGTGTACCCTTTCACCATACACTCACAAAGGCAGCCACCTATACATTTAAATGTGCACCCTTTCATCATTCAAGCACACCCAGTCATCCACCCATATATTTAAGTGTGCACCCTTTCACCATACACTTGATATGCACACCCAGCCACCCATTCATTTAATTGTGTACCCTTTCACCATACACTCACAAAGGCAGCCACCTATACATTTAAGTGTGCACCCTTTCACCATACACTCATAGAGGCAGCCACCTATACATTTAATGGTGCACACTTTCCCCATACAGTAACACCCAGGCAGCCACCCATACATTTAATTTTTTTAATTTTTTTTATTTGGTTTAATTGTATAGAACAATTTTTACAAAATTGAAGAGGAGAAAAGAAAAAGAAAGAGAAATCCCCACATTAACTGATCCAGATTCCCCGCAAAATCATTCTTTTACCAGAGCCCCGAGCATCTCAAAATTCCCCGAAAGGCTCCGTCAGATCAATTCTTTTTCGATTCTAGTTCAAATTCAAAATCAGAGTCAGAGTCAGCGTCCCCCCAGGAGAAATTAATGTGAGGACGCCCAGCTGATGATCCTACACACTCGTAACTACCGTCAGGTAAGCAGTTCAATCTCTCGGAAGAAGCCCACCACCGCAATCACCCAAGTAGTCTTCTCCCCACTAAGAAGCCGACACCACCATTCCTCATGTAGATTTTTGAACAAGTGCCCCAGATGTCTCAGGCGGGGGCCCGTGACTCCTAAGCAGTTTAGCAGGAGATGTCTTATGGTTTCTGCCATCTCTAACTTTCTGCAGAATCTGCAGACTTCATCCGATACCAAATTTCTTCGGAGTAGGACTTCCCTTGTGTGAAGGATGTTCAGACGGATTCTTAAGAAGTTCACCCTGAAAATGTGATCCGGCCCTTTTAACAAGTAAGGCTTAAGTTCGTTCACTTTAGTCAACTGTGGAGGCAAATCTGTGAACAATTTTGATGCGGCTGCTTTTTCCAAAGTGTCAATCCAATCTTGATGTAGTAGACGCAGTTTGACCTTAGAAGGGTTGTGAATGAATGCATCTTTACAGCTTCCAGCGCCCTCTAGGATTGAGTCGATCTTTTCCGCCCATTTTGTTAGCGTTTTGCATGATCCCGACTGAATTTCTTGCTGGATTTCTTGCATAATCAGTGGGGAGCTTGGAAGTAGAGACTTCCGAAATAGCATAGCTTTGTTACGGGTCACAATGGAGGTCAAAGATTGTAGAGAGAGTTCCCTTCTTATTAACACCATTGGTAGCGAGTCAGGAAGATTAAGAACCTTTCTCCAATAAAATCCTTCCAGTTTAGACCAAAAGGATTTTGGAAGGTTTGGTAAGGCTTCTGCCCCATAAGTGAGCGTTGGGATCACTTTAGACTTGTAGAAAGTCACCACTGGCGCCATAGTGAATTTTCCATATTTTTTCAATATTGCCCGAGATTGTGAAATGAGCAGTCTCGCTCTGGACATAATGCTCCCCTGCATCGCTGTTTCCTTACTATTCTTGTTGATGATAACGCCCAGGTATTTGAAGCTATCCATCAGTTCGATTTTAGTGTTGTTAACCGCCCATGTGAATTTCTCCAACTTCCTTTCCTTTCCGCCCAAAATCATGATCTTAGTCTTTTCCAAATTCATCAAAAGGTTGTTTTCCTTCAAGTAGGAGTCGAGGTTATTTATCTGCCTCTGGAGGCCGATCGGGGTTACGTCAAGGAGTATTATGTCGTCCGCGTATAATAGGCGTGAGATTTTGCTTGATCCCAATGTTGGGGGGAACATCCGGACTCTGGTTTCAAACTCTTTGAAATCGGCCGTGTATGCGTTGTACAGGGCGGGGGCTAAGGGGCATCCCTGCTTTACCCCTCTTACCATTTTCATCCAGGAAGATAAAAGGCCTTGGTTGTTCAACCGGACACATATTGTGGTATCCGTATACAAGGCCTTTATGGGCTCCAGTATCCTTGGGGGACAGGCGTAAAGTTGTAGTTTTGCCCAAAGACGTTGCCTGTCTACCCGATGGAATGCCTGCACCAGGTCGATAAATGCCATGTAGATCTTCGGGCTGCCCTCGAACACTTTAGCTTTGAGTGTGCTCACCGCCAAGATGTTAACCGTAGTTCCGACGTTTTTTACGAATCCCGCCTGGAAAGGATCCGACAGGCCAGTCACGGAGATCCAATTGCTAAAATTATCCAGGATTAAGGCACCGAAAAGTTTTCCTATGGAGTCAAGTAAAGCGATAGGGCGGTAATGTGCAGGGTTATCTTTAGCTCCCTTTTTAAAAATGGGAACCAGGATCGCTTTTTTCCATGATGCCGGGATGGTCGAGAGTCTGACACAGTTTGAAAATATCTCCTTGATGAAGGGTGCCCAGAATTCCAATTTGTCTTTTATGTCAAAATTGGTTATTCCGTCAGGGCCTGCCGCTCTGGATCCATTGAGATGTATTATTTTACCTTTGATTGTGTACAGGGCCAGAGGGATTTCCCACCGTTCCCCAGAACTAGGGGCCTCGCTCTCTTTATCTTTATCCAGAATTCCGTAAAGATTTTCAAAGTGGGATATCCATGTCTTTTCACCAATCGAGTTTTGCAGTGCCTGATTCACTAATTTAGAATTGCCCTTAATTAGTGACCAGAAGTCACGTGCCTTATGACCACTGATAGCGCGCAGCATGTTTTCCGCGTCTACCTGGGTCCTATTTGCTTTTGTTGACTTCAGCCAAGCTTTATAAGTTTTTACTGCCGTAGTAGCTTCAGCCTTCTTACTTAAGGACATTGATTTTGCGGCCTCCCGTTGCAATTTTCTGACCCCCTTTCTTCGGGCTACTAGCTGTTCATTATATGTATGGAGTGGAACCTTGTTTCCCTGTTTCGACACTCCTTTTTTCCGTTGGTATACTGTCAGAAGGGGGGAGTATTCGATCCGACTTGCCGGGCATAAATGGTCAACCAGCTTACGTGCCTTGTATTGGGTGGTTATATTGGCAATAGCTACTTCTGACAATCTCAGCCTGATCCCGCTCTGATTTACTGCCAGGTTCTGAGCGTCGAAAACCGCCTCTCTTCTCCGTGAATGCCATGAGAAGGTAAGCAAGTTATGGTCACTATGCTGCGTCCTGGTGATTATAAAGGATGTGAGCAGCGGCAGTAGGCTCCTCGAAACCTGCATGTAATCTATTATTGCTGCTTGATCCTCTCTCTCCCAAGATGGAATCATTTTGAGCTTCTTCACTTCCTTTTGCTTGAGGATGTGCATCTCTCTTGCTTTTAGAAGATTGTGCCACCTATTGTTTCTACTTTGGAGCACGTTAGAGTGAAGGGTTAGATCAATATTCAGGTCTCCGGCGATGATCACGTTGCTGGAGTTAGATGTTATCAAGAAGTCATCTATTAGAGTCTCAATTTGAGCTATGAAGTAGTCGTTAGTCACTCGCTTTGGGTTCCAGTAGGCATTGATCAAAAGGATCTCTGCACTTTGATTAAGCTCCAAGGAACCTTCCGTCCTTTCCCACTCCAAGAGCGTCGCCAGAATGAATTCCGAAGCCAAAAGTGTCTTTGACAATGATAAGCCTGAGCCCACTCTTATGGCAGTAATAAGGCCAGATCTCGGTCTGCCCCTCTCACTTCTATGGGCAGGTGAATGTGCCATTTGGAAACCGTCCAGCGTGGGAGGCTCGATTAGCCATGTTTCCTGCAAACATAAGGCGTCGAAACTCCCAAAGTTGACGTCTGATGTTACAGTTAAGTGGGCAAATCCTCTGGTATTCCACGATCCCATTTTCAGCGACACCTCCGGGGGTTCTAAGGGAACCGATGCCTTCCTGAAGGAAACGCTGGAAGGACCCTCTAGTGGCTACTGCCTGCTGACTAGGGGATTCGTGGAGTTCGTGCTGTGACTCATTCCCTCCACTATAGGGTCAATTTTTTCAGATAGACTTCTACCCTGCTTCATTGTCTCATCTATTTGTTCCACACGTTGAAAGGTTCTGTGAGTTACATTGCGTGTCGAATGTGATGCCGGTGAGAGACCCCTCTCCAAGCTCAATCTCCTTTTCACATCCCGTCGAGTGTTCAAAATATTAGATTCTCGTCGGGACCGGTTTTCAACATATTTACTGAAAGCTTGAGCCTCGAACAGGTTCCTGCTGTCTAGATCGAGAGTAAGACCGCTCCTGCAGGGACAACGTCGATGTTTTACCCTCCACTGCATATGACAGGTCGAAACCAAGATTGTACAATTTGGCTCTTGCTTTCCAGATTTGTTCTTGAATATAATTCGATCCTATATGTAGGAACAAACTGTCTTTTCTTCCGTTAGGATTCGGTTCCAAGATTTTTATGTCTTTTGTAACATCGATATGAGACAACCGACTCTCCTGGAACAGTTTGAGTAGGGCCTTACGGTTCAGTGTCCAGCTGTCCTGTCTTTCATATATTCTTTGCAATTTAAAAGTTCTTGTCATCATTTTCCTTTGTCTAGGCGGAGGAGAGCGGTTAGTTCGGAAGGCTCCACCGGCTCGCCGCCCTGTTGATCCCGACGGTGCATGAACCTTAGTTCTGTAGTGGCATTTGGGTTTGTCCATTGCTGGGCTCCTGTCCTTTTTTCTGTCATGTTGAACCCAAGGGTATTTTGCCCCGGGAGAGCACGATCTTTGCTGTGGGTCTCGGGGGTGAACTTCGTGTTGATTTCTCACATGGGGCCCCTTACCCCGCATTTGTCTCAAATTCCTACTTGCTCTTTTCTGTGGCAGAGAAGTTTTTTCCAATGCTCGCGGCGAGGTCGAGGGAGAGTCAAGGAGCAGGGCCTTTGATTTCGGTTCATCCGCTTCTCTGTTGTCGCGGCTTTCAGGTTTTTTTCTTTTTTGGTTCGGCGCTTGCGGAGTTTCTGATTCTGATTCCTCGACCGTGTATGTACTCATGTTCATTAGGTCAATTGAGTTACAAGAATCCTCTCGCGACCTCTCTAGGCTCCGTAGGGCCTGCCGCATCTTATCCGGGGGTTTTAATTTGAAAACTTGGCGATTTTGTGTTGGAGGAGTAGGTTTACCTTGGTTGCTTAGATCTCTGCTCTCTGCTTTGTCTTTTTGTGCGGGCTGTTGAGGGGGCTTATGTTTTGAAGCCTTTTTGCCCTTACAGACCGGTTCACTTTGGCCTTTGTGTTGAAATATTTCAAAGGTAGACGGGATTTTCATTTTGGAGAAGTCTATTGGTTTCGGAACTGTTTGAATCGCTGCACTTTCTGGTAGGGCAAATGCCACTGATCCATTTTTCCTTCCTGGTTTGTCAGTCGATCCGTTCGAAGACAGACCTCCCTTTGTGCTTTGCTCCGTCTGTACTGCACATTTCGCCAAAGGTAGGGGTCTGTCAGTGGGCCGAATGCCCACCTCTATCTCCCGGACAGACTCCAGACCTCTCATGTCATCGCCTTTGTGCTGTTGAAAAGCAGTAATGAACCCTTCTAGGAAGTTCAGTTTGGTGTGCATATGTGCGATCAGAGTGGTTTGGTCTTTTAAAGTATTGCTAATGGCTTCATATAATTTCCCGAATGGGGCCAAGGCGATAGTGACTGTAGATAGAATAGTCATAAGATCCTCTTTTTTCGAGGGGATTTCAGTCTCTTGGCTAGCAGGGGATTCACCTTGACATCTGGGGAGCGTCGAAAAGCCCCGATCTTTGTGGTGGCCCGAGCTTTTATCATACGGAGGACCCTCCCCTCCAGTGTGCGGTTCCAAGCTGGTCTCCAAAGATCGAGGATAAAAGGGCACGGTCACTTTATGTAGCGCAGGGAGGCCGCTAACCAATGCCGGGGCTGGGTATATCTCCCCCGCTGGGGTTCCTGACAACCCCAATCCCTCTACTTGGTTATCAATGCAGGGTGGGGTGCCAATAATCAAGGTGGCACTTCCCAAGGTCCCCCTTTCTGCGTGGGCTAGCTCGGCATTCAGCTGAGTTGAAACAGTCATCTTTTTCAGCAGGACGTGGGTTCCAGCGCCATTAACAGGTTCTGTGGGATCCCTCCCCGTTACAGCTTCTACTCCCATGTTTATTAAGTTGGGGCTCCGACTCCCTTGAGCGGTTAAGTGCGGAGCACTATTAATCGATTTCTCAGACAAAGCGGTCGTCTTGACAGGAAGGTTCAAGTTTGAGAGGTGCATGGCTCTATCTTCAACTATGGCCAAGAGTTCTGCATCTGATACGTCTTGGTAACCTTCGCCCTCCATTCGTATTTTTTTTCCAAAAAACTCTTTCAGGGTTGACATACAGTGAGGGATTGATTGTTTCCCCCCCCCCCACCTGTCCTCTTTTATACGGAGGCTTGGCCCTCACCGTCCTACGAGAGGACATCTTGTGACTACCTCCCGAAGTTTTCGGCAAGCTGTTCAGAATCTGATTAGTATTTGCAGTTGCATCAACCTCATTGGGTACGGCTGGGGGGGGGATACTGGATAAAAATGGGAGTAGTTTCACTGGGCTGGAGCTGGGCTTCGGAATTACCACCCGAGAAGGGGGAGCAAAGACTTGGCCAGCCCCCTCTTCCAGGGCAATCCCCAGAATCTCCAGCCCCCTGTGTTCTTCCCTTCCCTCCTCAACAGCAAGTTCGCACAGCGATTGGGGAGAGGAAGGTGGGACTTCTAGTCCCGGCGGTGTTCGTAAATCCTCCACTTCCTCCACTCCCTCTGTATTGTGTACCATGATCACTACCCGCTCCCCCGGGAGTGAAAGCGGGATTGGGTCTGTCCGGGGTGTTTTCTTATCGCCCGTGCGCATTGCTTGCTCCACGGGGGAGTCTAAAATGCGGGGCGGTGTCTGTCTCCCCCCCCCTCCGCGTCCCGTCTAGAGGTCATAGGCTGCTCGGGCGCGGCCTCTTTCGCTCCCTCACCACACAATGGGATCGACTCCGGTTTTATCGGGCTTCCCCACCTTGTTTCTAGACCTTGGACATCCTTATTGGGTAAAGGTGAGGGAGGTGTGTGGGGAGTCGCGGGACACGTCATTGCTAGTGTCACGTCTTGAGGAGTAATCAGTTTGTTTTCTGCAATTGGCGCCGTCAGAGACGACGTACCATCCAAGCCCAAAGATTCAATCGGGAGAAACATAGAGTCACTTACTTCATTTGGCTCGGCTGGACGAGTTGTATTTGCCTGTGTCACTTTTCCCGCGTGTTTAATGCGGGAGATCCGTTGAAGCCTCTGAGTAGCCAACTGCTCCACGGTTTCCGGTGAGGGTACATAGTCCTTGTTATGGGACGGCGGCTGGCGAGGTTTGCCGTTTTTTAGCAAGCGCTTGTCCTGATCTTCCAGCCCAAATTTCCGCTTTACGGATTCGTCCAGGGCTGCCATCCTCTGGGCCTGAAGAGCAGGGGATCAATGTAGTAAGTATCTCGGTGTTGAAATCGACGCGCAGTCGCGCGGGCCCGCGGATTGCTGACTGCCCTTGTCAGTCCCTTCGTGGTCCGCTTCGCGGGAGACTGAGGGTAAGTAGAGTGGAGGGCTCGGGGCACGCCTCTGAACACACGCCTCCAACAATGAAACTGGAAAGAATACTCGATCTCCAGCACAGCGTGCTGGTACTGCTGACTGCCCTTGTCAGTCCCTTCGCGGTCCGCTTCACGGGAGACTGAGGGTAAGTAGAGTGGAGGGCTCGGGGCACGCTTCTGAGCACACGCCTCCAACAATGAAACAGGAAAGAATACTTGATCTCCAGCACAGTGTGCTGGTACTGCTGACTTCCCTTGTCAGTCCCTTTGCGGTCCGCTTCGCGGGAGACTGAGGGTAAGTAGAGTGCACTGCGGGACTCAGCCTTAAGGTGGCTCACCTTTTTTTTAGCCCCAGGGGCACATCAGACATGGGGTTAAGGAAGAGGTCTAAGGCACAGCGATCTGCAGTTAACAAGCTCAGGGCACAGCAAGCCTTCTGTACTTCAGCCTTCAGCAATTCCCTCTGGACTGAGATTGCCACAAGCAAGTTGTGGCAATTCTTTCTTTTTTCTTTCCGGAGCACAGAGAGCATGCACAACTGTGGTGCAGGTGGCTAGGCACTGGGGCACCACAGAGGGAAACAGCTTTCTTCAACCCTGTCAAGGGAGTGTGACAGGGCATGCAGAGTGGCTCCCAGCAGCATGGGGGTACACAACCAGACCTAAGGCAGGCCTTTTAAATTGATTGATAGGGACTTCCCAGGCCAATAGTATCTGATATCATATTCACTTATCACACAGCCTTGAGGACCTGTTCTAGGTCCTAGCAACACCCTCAAGGTATTGGCCACATTTTGGGCACATTTATCTCTGTTTTAACTCATTTCTCAGAACTGCAGCACTCTCACATGCCCCCCCTGGGCCAGAGACCCAGCCCCTATTCCAACTCCTACTGCCCACCCTCACTGCTTCTGATTGGTGTTGCAGATCACGAGACTCGTAACACCAAAAAGACTAGATGTGTAAGTAATTTCAACCCGGCACTCCACCTAAGTCAATGCCTAGTGTGTGATGCACAGCTGGAACCCTTAATTATTTATTTATGTCTATAGTTCTTTTATTTCTGAATGATGTACCCTTATATCACGCCCCCCTCTTTGAATCTCCACCCGTCGCACTGAACCAGGAAGCAGGCTGTTTTGCAAAGTTAAAAAGATTTATTTATAGATTGTCACAATATATATATATGTCACACTATTTAATATTTATACAAGGATCACCAATGGGGTGAGGTCCCAATAAATCTCTTGAATCATATGGAGTAATAATAGGGAAAATAATGCAGCATGGAATAATACTTTGTGTGGGTTCAATCAAAATGCAATGTGATCACTCTTTCCCCCTGCACACTACTCAATCCCCCCAATATGCAATATAAAGAGATGGAAGGCGAGAAAACAGGTTTCAGGAATATAAACTCAACAATGAATCTCAATCCCAATGTCCCCAGCAACACAGAGAAAACAGGAATGATTGCAACTTAAATGAATGGTTAAAAACACTGAAAAATGAATTTAATTCACTAAATTGGTTTCAATACTAGTGGGAGCCGCTTGGTATAGTTTCAGATAAACACTAGCAATGATGATTGAGTAACTAGCAGGTTGAAAACTTAATTCTAAGGTCGGATGCAAAGAACAGCTGTTTCACAGGTGAGAGATTTGAGCCAAACGGAAAATGTGCGGCAAACTTTTCCGTGTGCGGTAAGCGCGATTGCGGAATAACTATAAGGAGTTGGGATGCGGTTTTGGATTCATTGGAAAGCTGAGAATGTTAGCTTCAATTAGACACTTAAGATTTCTTTACACTAAGAAGACTATGAAGCCACAAGCTACACAACAGCACAGCCACCAACCCAGCAACGTCTCTGGGTGTTTTTTGCCTGCCGAGACGCTTATCTTTCTTCAGAAAATATATTAGCGCAAAGATGATTTTAACACTACTATTACCAAAGGACTATAGGGATGAGAGAAAGATTCAGGTAAGACAAAAGATTTTCTACAATGCAGTTCTGGATATAATAGAATGGGTTTGGATAGGAGTACTTAAGGATAAGATAGTTGCTATGGACAATCCTATGCTATAGATACTCACTACCACTGTTTGGAATGGACCCGTCAGGGATCTGGTCAAAGATCTCTGGACTGGAATTCTGCTAGCCCACCGGACTGGACTCAAGGCGCTCTGCTTCTGCACTCAGCACGGCACTCTGGACACTGCAAGGCGGAATTGAACTGGATCTGACGGGTTGGTTCTGGTTCGCAGCTATCTGGTCCCAGCTCTGCTCTACTGGGTTGGATCTCTGAATTCTGGCAAGAATTCTTAGCAAGAAAGCAGCACAGCTCAGCCAGGCTGTTCTTTTTGTTTTTCCCCCTTGCAGGTCTGGGTAAAATCTGGTTTCAGGATTATTAAAGGCCAAGCTGAGAAGGGTTCAGCTTTGGAACTGGGGCTTTCTGCTTTCAAAGTTTCAAAGTTGGATATGATTTCTCTTGCAAAGTGCTTAGCCAGCAATCGGATGGTGAGTGGATGTGTGTGTCTCTAGGTCCTAAGCTGTCTCTATTTATGTATTTCCTAAAGGGGTGGGCATGCTGAATTATGCTAGGCACACCCTCTAGGGATTCTATTGGTTAGGGTATTTCCTTTCCCCTGATTTGAGAAGGAAATATGGTGTCATGATGACGCTGTA
Source organism: Ambystoma mexicanum (assembly GCF_040938575.1). Classification (NCBI taxonomy): domain Eukaryota; kingdom Metazoa; phylum Chordata; class Amphibia; order Caudata; family Ambystomatidae; genus Ambystoma; species Ambystoma mexicanum. Next base: position 760,928,412 of record NC_090932.1, on the reverse strand, counting down.
TTTTAGTATCCAGGGAGAACCTACTCTTTGTTTCAGCACAGAAAATCTATTTTTCCTACAAAACATATTTACAATTTTACAACTTTGCTAGCAATAGCATATTTACATCACAGATTTAGTGGAGCAAGTATTCATCCGAGTCCCATCTCGGTGAGAGCTTTGGTTCAGATTTGACAGTTTTTCGCACTTTTGGTCTGGTACTCAATGGCAGATCTGTCCACATTTTGACACATATGTGCGCATGACATCTGGGCATAATCATGTGAAGTTTCATGTTTCTGGCATCACCACAATTGCTACAAAACCCCAAATTCTGTAGTCATGTCCCTGAACATAGCACAGAGTTCTGAGTAGTTTTAAAACCGTGATCAGAATTTTCATGTTAACAACACTATATTTTACAAATTTTTACAATTTTGCACAGTCCTCTGTCAGTCCTTTTCAAAAATATACTTTTCAGTGGTTTAAGGATACACATAACTGTCTGTCCCGCCCCCAGAGTTTTGGTGGGTCAAGAGCAATCTCTGCCCCTCTTCCCTCTGGCAGGAGTTTCTGTTGACACTTGCATTTGCATATTCTTTTCAGCCAAGGAAACCCTTTGTCTCTCTAAGGGGCAGCAGAGCCAAATCCCCTCCCCTTTTCATTAACATCTGACTGAGAGTTCCTGGGGCAGAGAGCAGAAGGAAGGTGTGTTTCCCAGTGGGGAAAGCTTCTTTGAAGTTTTGCTGAATCAGGTTTCTTTAAAGTAAATTGTTACATTGTTCTTTGTTGAAATTATAGTTACAATTTTTAAAACAGGCAAACATATTTCCAATTCCATTCTTTTTTAACAAAGAGATTTAATGGTTTCAACCTATATTGCTTTTTATGGCAGGGCTCTTCTTTTAAATGGTTTGATTTTAATGCACAAGTTTAACTTCTAATGCACTTAACTGACAGCTGTCATGCAGGCAGCCGGCAGTACTGCGCCCATTTCTGACAGATTTTTAACAGCCAAGCACACTTTTTAATGTGGATATTCTATGATGGATTCGGCTTTTCCTGACATTGTGTGCTTATGTGGATTCCTCAAATAAGTTGATGTTTAACACCCAGCAAGGATGTTGGATATTTCCTGATGTTTTGAACCATGATTTTGCAATTTCAGCAGCCAAGGGAAAAAAAGGAGTTCAGAGCACCTTTGATTTTCCTGGCAATGAAGCACTGCCTTTCAGGTAGTTCCATTTCCCTCTGTGGGCAGCCCAATGACAGGTTTTGGCAGTGCGGTCTCCTGTTCCACCCCTGACACAGGCAAAATAGATTGGCAGCAATCTCATGCCCCAAGAAACTTACACGGGTTCTACACCACTGTGCTTTTTGAAAGGAAAGTTTTTCTCCGGCAGCCCTCAACTGGGTCAGAACATAACGGATCTCCACTATGTGTTCCTCCACAGTCGAGCTTTTGACTAAAACATCATCTACATAGGCCATGTTACCCCTTTCACCGAGGTTGGGCATGGCCTTATGTAGAAAAATGTTGAATTCATTTCCAGAGTTGATGTTTCCGAAGGGAGTCCGGGTCCATGTGTACTGCTGCCCCCCCAAAGGTAAAGGCCAGCTTGTATTGGTCCTCCCTACTGACAGGTACAGTCCAGTATCCATTGGTCAGGTCTATTGCAGTAAATACCTGTGAGCCTGGATCTGGGCAAGCCCTTAGTCTATGTAGGGAAGAGGCCATCGGGAAGTATGGACCCGTTTGTTGAGCTCCCTAAGGTCGGCGCAGAGTCTCCACTGGCCGTTTGGCTTCAAAATCCCCAGCACCGGATTATTGAAGGTGCTGTGGACTGGACGGATTATCCCACGGTACTCAAGGTTCATCATTATTTCAGTAAGGGACTCCATAGATGCGAGAGGCAAGCGATATTGCTTCACAAACACTGGAGTCATGCCGGGTCCGTGGGAATTGTTGTTGTGTGGATGTCGGTGCAACCACACTCATATGAGTCCACCGCAAAGTGATCTTGAAAATCCAAGAAAACTTGTTTCAATTTTTGCTTCGGCTCCAGAGTCTCACACGCATCATCTAGGTTGACACTCTCTTCAACCATCTGTCTGAAGCCTGGAAAGACTTCCGGTTTTACTATCTCAGCGGCCTCCTCCAGCTGGGTGGAGAAGTCCCTGGTCAAAGTGATTTGGACTGGTGGCTTCAGGTGAGGGAGGCAGTCCTCGCGGACCTGGAAAATTACCTCATCCCTCCTGAAGTCACAAGTCACATCTTCCTTACCATAAGGGCAGGAAGTGTACACCAGGAAGTTCCCCCCATGCCGGGTAAATATCCTGTCTGGTGTTGTGTTGTCATCACTATCACTGTCAAAACAGTCCTTGGGGATTGTTCCTAACAGTTCATTGCCCAAATCTATGGAAAAATGTCGGTCATCAACCGCCATTCCAGTAATGGTGCCTGCGGCTAGAGTGATACTCTTTAAGTCGCTGTTATCCACCTTTATTGGAATGGTATCATGTTCTATATTGACTAGTGGTGTTGGGTTTACCCCAACCCTTGCAGTTGGAGAGAAGCATTTAGATGCATATAGGCATCAGGGTTTTTCAATTTCTATCCTCTTTTAACTTTCACTTCCACTGAGAATTGTCGGGTCCTTTCTGGGATGGTGACTTCCTCTGCAATCTGAATTTCAACTGCATAAGGCAGCAGTTGAGATGACCTAAATGCTTTCTCCTGGTCATCAAAGCTCATGCTAATCGGGACCAAGCTTTGAAGTTTATTAGGTCCAAACTAATGGCAAAGCGATTGAGAATGTCACTGCCTAAGTAAAAGGCGGCAGTGACGTCTCGCACGACCCAACAATTATGGACTATGCTCTTGTTGCCTATGGAGATTTTGAGCATACACCTGCTTGGCAGGAGATGTTTGGAATTGGGTGTTTCCAGATCCATTTCCCATTTGTATATTAGTTTAAATGTGGGAATTGCTGGATCTTTTGGGAGTTTGCGGAATATGGCCTCGCTGATGAAGCTCTTGCCATTGTTCACACACACTCGGGCGAGAACAGTTTCCTTCCCTTCATTTAACTGAATAGGAATGAACAACTGCTCTCCAATTTTCTGAATATCAGCCAGGCTTTGAGCTGATTTCTCACCTTTCTGGACTATAGGAGTGGGATTTTCTGATTGTGAATTTGTAAAGAATTTCATAGTGTTTCCTTCCAGTGTGGAATGCCACCTTAGACTGGAAGGAAGGTTGATTTTCAGAAATAGAGAGGACGCCCCATCACCAGTTTTTTGTCCTACTGCTATTACTGTCACGTCTGGGATTTGGTTGTTCTGGAAGTGAAATTCTATTTGTCAGATTTTTGTTCAACCATGTGGCAGGTGCCGTTTAAACTAACATGGTTGACACTCTGTTTTAATTTTATTGGTCGGCTAGTCTGGGTCCAGAGGTCCTTGTTTACACAATCTTTTAGGGGTGACAACCTTCGCAGGTCATTCCCTAGTAAACAAGGTGTGCCCTCTGGAGTTACAACTATGACTGGGTGTTTCACCTTGTGTCGCCCAATTTTAATATCCAAATCCGCAGTCCCCTCGACGGGAATTTTCTTCCCGTCAAAGTTCTGAAGTTGTCCAGGAAGTGTGTAATTCTCCCCCCTTCCCGAATTCAGTTGGTCAAAGGCCCTTTTTGACAGAAGGGTAGCTTGGGATCCAGTGTCCCCCAGTCCCAAAATTGTACACTGCCCCTGTACCTGGACCGGGGCATAGAATCTTCCCTCCTTCTCCTCAAGGGGGCATAGATAATGTACATTTCTTGACAACTGGTGGGTTAGTTTATTTGTTTTGGACACTGATAGAGAAGAGATTAAGGGAAGAATTCTATTTGGAGTCTTGTGAATCTGATAAGAAAAGGTGACAGCTAGATATGGGAGAAGTTTCTGGTTCCTCTAGTTCTGGGCTGCCCCCACCCCTCTTTTTGGAGGCATTCACCAGGATGTGTTTGAATCAGAGGATTTCCCTGCTGATGGTTCTGGGTTTGGATGATGGGTTGTGCTAACTCTGTCCCCACATCTACCCAGTCTGGATTTGAATCCTTTGGGACCCATTTTTCTTTGGGAGGAGTTCCCCCCATCTCTGAAGGAGAAGACCCCTTTCCCTGGATCCTCTGAGGATCCCTCTCCTTCAAATTGGAAGATTTGTACCTCCTCCTCAAAATGGGTCTGTTTGGGTTCTTTGTTTCTCCTACCCCCTCTCTGCTCCTTGGGTGGCAGACTTTCAGGGGCAGGAGATTTTGGTTCCGGTTCCTGGGTTTCCAGGGGCTTTTTACAAGTGGAAAGGAAGCTTCCTCCAAGGCTTTACACCTGCCTTGCCCTTGTGCCTCCTCCCTGGGAACCGGTGGATTGTCAGGGTTCTTCCCCGTCATTGCTCTGGAGCACCAGGTCCGGAGTTTGAGGCATTCTGAGCCAGCATGCTCATCTGAGGGTTCTGTTGAGCCCTCAGCATTCGACCCAGATCCTGTGCCATGTTTTGGACCTGGCGCTCTAGTTGTGACACCCGCTCAGGCTGATACGGCGTTCTGTTGTCTCCCCTGGGGTGATCCCGGGAAGAGTAGCTATCCCTTCTCTGAAAATACCCTGTGTTTGGATAATTTGGGTACCTCTCCACCCTTGGCTTCCCCCGTCCCAGATTGGGTTGTCTGGGCTCAGGAAAGTGGGTAAAGAGGGATGGATTGTTCTGGGGTTGAAAGTTTTGCGGGTACCTGGGGAAGAAGCTCTGTCCAGGATTTGGGGAATTACTGCCCTCCTGGGGGAAGTGAGGAGGGAAGTTCCCTGGGCTAGCTGGTGTCTGGTTGGATCCCACCCTTGGGCTGGAGGAGTCCACACATAGCCCAGGATGGGTCTTTTCCCCTTGTAACGGGGGCTGATGTAGTCAGGGGAGTGAGGGGTCCTATTTGTGGGACTACCTCCCTGGCTCCCTGTTTGTGACTGGCCCGAGGGCCTTCTGGGCTTGGGATTGCTTTGATTCTGTGCAGGCAGGTTTTTAGGCCCCCCTATCTCTAAATCTAAAATGGGGGCAACCTTCACCTCCGCCACTTTAGCAGCAGCAGGGGTGTTGGTTGGTTTGGGGCATTTTGGGTCATTTTTTGTTTTCCACAGGCTTTTGCACCTCATTCATGTGGCCTGTTCAATGACCCAGTCTAGTGATTTTTTCTCGTGAAAATCTCTCCCTAGCTGGGTCATGATGTACTTGGGGAGAGCGTGGAAGAAAGTATTCACAAACTCTTTGCTGTCCGTGCGCACCCTTCTGGTGGTCTGCGCACAGGCACGCTTTAATTCCTGAACAAATTCTTGTGGGGCCTGATCTTCCCCACATTGCAAGTTGTAGGCTGCCTTGCGAGCCTCCTGAGGATTTCTGTGCACAGAAAAATGTTTCAAGATGGCCGCCCTATAGGTGGACCATCTAGAATGATTTTGGTCCTCCAGCCGCGCAAAGAAGCTGGAGTATTCTGGAGAGAAGGTCCAATTCACATATTGTACACAGCTTTGGCTGTCCTTCAAATGGAAAGTTTCCATCATCTGTTCAAAGAGCTCTAAGTGCTCCCAAACAGAATATTTTACATTCTTATGATAGGGCGTGATGACGCTCCTTATCGCGTTGATTTGTTTTAGGGGATCCTTGAGCAAGGCCCTTTTTGCCTTATTGGCCTTTTTTGACTCAAAGACACTGCTCCCAGAGGTGCCCGTCTGGTCTTCTATGCTCTCCCGGATTCTGCGAGCCTGGGAATGGCTGGCAGAATGTGGGGGCCTAGTTTCCTGTGTCCTGGGGCGCTCAGAGGAGTCTTCTGATTCCTCCTTACTCCCAGGACTCGATGAGTACCCCCCCACTGTCCTAGCTGGGCAGAGGTTTTCAGGATGCCCTTAGTGGGCCTACTCTCATGGGGTTACCCACTAAATGTTACAGTACTTGGGAACCCATACCCAGATACCCGCCCATCCATTCCTGGGAGGTGCTGGTCTATGAGCCCCCTATTTCATATTGGATTGAAGTCTGCCATCCCTGTGGCCCTTGGCTTATGTGCGCCAGTGGACATGGGGATGGCAGAGTCCAGGGATTGGAATTGATGAAGGCCTCTGCTACTAGGGTTCCTGAGGTTATGCTCAGGTGTTTCCCTTTCCCAGCGGACCTCATCTCTCTCAGCCCCTGCTCCCTGTTGCCATGCAAGAACTTGATCTTTCTGTTCCTCTATCAAGGCCTTGCTGGTTTCTATCAATTTCTCTTGCATAGCTACCTGTCTGTGGAGCCTATCATTGTTCTCACAGAGAGTTTCATTTTCTCTCTGTGCTTCCAGTTGTTTTAGAGTACTGGGCCAGTCTTTGCTGCAGCAGGGTTACCTCATGAGTCCTGTCCATACTGGCCTGGTCCTTCCCTGCTAGAGCATCTTCTACCCTCCTGGTGTGCTCTAACAATTTTATATGGTCTTTTTGGAGGTCACCCAGTCCCTGAAGGGCCAGGTGATTTTCTATCATCTTCTCTTTTAAGTAACAGACTTCCTGGCCTAAGGTCTCCCTTTCCTGAGCAAAAGTATGCCTCTGTGCAGCCAGGTCGTCCCTCTGTCTTTGGAGCGCACCAGCTTTCTGGGGCTCTTCATCAAATTCTGCCTGGGTGTCGAGGTCTTTCAGGATTAATTTATTACTGTCTTCTTTTTCTCTGTCTATGTGGCTTTGTAGGGTGACTACCTGCTCTGTGCATGCCCTATTAAAATGTATTTGCTGTTCCAGCTTTTTGTCCAAACTTTCTTGGTACTTCTCCTGCAAGGCCAGCATTCTGGTATCCTGTTCTACCTTCTCCTGCTGCAGGATACCCATGCATTCTTTTATTTTGGTTAAGTACTGCCTACTTTCATTTTCTGATTCATGGCTCCTCTGCAGCCTTTGCTCTACAGAGTCCAGATCAGTTTGGGCCTTTTCTCATGCTTGCAGTTGCTTGTTTGCCAAATCTTGGCCCTCGGCATATTGGTCCTGCATTGCTCCAATATGGAGGTACAGATATGCCGCTATTTTGGCAATCTTGCTTTGCTCTTCCTTTGCCTTAAGGGCCATATATAGTTCACTCAAGGCCACATGTAATGGACCATGGTCTTGCCATATGTCTAACCCTGTTGCAATGGTCTGTTCTGTGATTGCCTGCAACCACACATTCTGATCCTGCTCTGTCCATTCACCCCTTACAAATAATTTATGCAGTGGGTGTTCTTTAGCCATATTGATTTCTACCAAAGTCGCCATTCTGGAAATATTAATTTCCTTCCTGACTTACAGAACTTAATTTTATTTTTGCAAAACATACCAATTCCTTAGAGCGTTCCTATTGAGGGGTGCTGTTCACAGTGTAACACAGCGTGGTAGCCCAACAGGGTTTATGTACCCCGTCAGTTAGTACACTGTATAAGACTGTCACAAGTGGTATATCTAATTCTGAAATCCTGTGACGAGCCCCAAATCCTGTAAGTAATTTCAACCCGGCACTCCACCTAAGTCAATGCCTAGCGTGTGATGCACAGCTGGAACCCTTAATTGTTTATTTATGTCTATAGTTCTTTTATTTCTGAATGATGTAGCCTTATATGATGCCTCTCTCTTAGAATCCTCCTCCACCCCCGGTCGCACTGAACCAGGAAGCAGGCTGTTTTGCAAAGTTAAAAAGATTTATTTTATGGATTTTCACAATATATATATGTCACACTATTTAATATTTATACAAGGATCACCAATGGGGTGAGGTCACAATAAATCTCTTTAATCATATGGAGTAATAATAAGGAAAATAATGCAGCATGGAATAATACTTTGTGTGGGTTCAATCAAAATGCAATGTGATCACTCTTCCCCCCTTCACACTACTCAATCCCCCCAATATGCAATATGAAGAGATGGAAGGAGAGAAAACAGGTTTCAGACATACAAACTCAACAAACAATCTCAATCCCAATTTCCCCAGCAACACAGAGAAAACAGGAATGATTGCAACTTGTCAAAATGGTTTTGAATGTGGCTTTAAATGAATGGTAAAAAACACTGAAAAATGGATTCAATTCACTAAATTGGTTTCAATACTAGTGAGAGCCGCTTGGTATAGTTTCAGATAAACACTAGCAATGATGATTGAGTAACTAGCATGTTGAAAACTTAATTCTGAGGTCGAATGTTTCACACATGAGAGATATGAGCCAAACGAAAAATTTGCGGCAAACTTTTCCACGCGCGGTAAGCGCGATTGTGGAATAACTATAAGGAGTTGGGATGCGGTTTTGGATTCGTAGGAAAGCTGAGGATGTTAGCTTCAATTAGACACTTACATTTCTAGCATACACGGTAAGGAAGTTACGGAGGATTTCGTAGAGGTTGTTTTTTTCAGAAAGAGTCAAAATTTGCTAAAGAAAGATGCGCTTTTGAAATTTACAAACAAGATTTCTTTACACTAAGAAGACTATGAAGCCACAAGCTACACGACAGCACAGCCACCAACCTAGTGATGTATCTGGATGGTTTTTGCCCGCCGAGACACTTGTCTTTCTTCAGAAAATATATTAGCGCAAAGATGATTTCAACACTACTATTACCAAAGGCAATGACAGAAAGATTCAGGTAAGACAAAATATTTTCTACAATGCAGTTCTGGATATAATAGAATGGGTTTGGATAGGAGTACCTAAGGATAAGTTATTTGCTATGGACAATCCTATGCTATAGATATTCAGTACCACTGTTTGGAATGGACCCGTCAGGGATCTGGTCAAAGATTTCTGGACAGGAATTCTGCTAGCCCACCGGTCTGGACTCAAGGCACTCTGGTTCTGCACTCAGCACGGCACTCTGGACACTGCATGGTGGAATTGAACTGGATCTGACGGGTTGGTTCTGGTTCGCAGCTATCTGGTCCCAGCTCTGCTCTACTGGGATGGATCTAAGGATTCTGGCAAGAATTCTTAGCAAGAAAGCAGCACAGCTCAGCCAGGCTGTTCTTTTTGTTTTTCCCCCTTGCAGGTCTGGGGAAAAATCTGGTTTCAGGATTATTAAAGGCCAAGCTGAGAAGGGTTCAGCTTTGGAAACGGGCCTTTCTGATTTCAAAGATCTGGAGTCTTGGATATGGATTTCTCTTGCAAAGTGCTTAGCCAGCAATCAGTTGGTGAGTGGATGTGTGTGTCTCTAGGTCCTAAGCTGTCACTATTTATGCATTTCCTAAAGGGGTGGGTATGCTGAATTATACTAGGCACACCCTCTACGGATTCTATTGGTTAGGGTATTTCCTTTCCCCTGATTTGAGAAGGAAATATGGTGTCATGATGACGCTGTATTTTAGGACCCAGGGACAACCTCCCCTTTGTTTCAGCACAGAAAATCTATTTTTCCTACAAAACATATTTACAATTTTACCACTTTGCTAGCAATAGCATATTTACATCACAGATTTAGTGGAGCAAGTATTCATCCGAGTCCCATCTCGGTGAGAGCTTTGGTTCAGATTTGACAGTTTTTCGCACTTTTGAGCTGGTACCCTATGTCAGATTTGTCCACATTTCACACATATGTGCGCATGACATCTGGGCATAATCATGTGAAGTTTCATGTTTCTGGCATCACCACAATTGCTACAAAACCCCAAATTCTGTAGTCATGTCCCTGAACATAGCTGTTGGGTGTCCTGACCCACGTTTAAGCTATCCTGCTACAACATTTGGTGCTGTGGGCTTAGGAAATTCAAGATGGCGGAAAACCCACATGTGCGCCGAAATCCAGGAAAGCTGCGCAGTTTGTGCGCCCACCAAAATGGTTGCCTCACTTGCCACCCACCAGTGCGAGAATGAAAGGCCGGGTTGCCATGAGGGAAATGGGTTGCCAAAGGAAAAACAGTAGCGCCGGTTAGCTTCAAAGCGCTTTAAAACCACCATTGGACTACCCGCACAGTAGTCTGAAACCATTGGGAATGGCAATGCTGATTGCCAAATGCAACCTAGAAGTGTGGGGAATTCATTTCTTAAATCCCAAAAATGAGTGCAGTACCAGTACTCACCACTATCCAAAAGCCGGCGTTTTAAAACCACTCTGTGTGTTTTTCTGAAGGCAAGCAAAATGCCTATTTCAAACCTTGCAACATGTGCAAAATATTCACTGAACACCAGCAGACATTTGGCAGAATGGAGTTTTGTGTGCCTACAAAATCTGGGAAATGAAGAGCCCAAAAACAATGCTTATAACAAAAATGCTATGGAGTCAGCAGCTTAAGCCTAACTGCAACTGGATTTAAAACCACCAAAATCGAAAATGTTAAATTAAATGAGTGACCTATGTTTGGTGTCACATGCCTTTGTAACTGTTGAAATGTCATAGTTTTGCACTTAGAATCAGCATTCTAGCTGCATGTGTAAAATTACAAGTTATTTTAAAAGCAACAAAAAGTTAGCTGAAGGTCTGGCTTAAGGAACTTGATTTTGCCTAGCAACTACCCATCAGGAGTGAAACTTGAGTCACCACTGTGTTCCCAGGCCAACCTTCCTTTTGCTGCCCAAGCTAAGGATATGCCATCCATCTGATAATTGAATTATCTGTGCTCTGCAAGAGAGTGAACAAAGCCCTCTTCACTCAGGCAAAGGTTTTTATTACCGCAGTCGTAAATTGTAGCTTCCTCTTGGCAGGAGCTGGGAGGAGCACTGCCTGTGAGAGCAAGCTGGCTTGGCAGAACTGGAAAGAACCAGAAATTCAACCTTGTGCTGAGGGTAAACCACACCCCTTTGGAGCCAGAACATAACTTTAAAAAGATGAATAACTCATAGAGCGGACATGTGAAAATTTTATAAATGATACCATAATTCTTGTGATTTTTCTGCCCACAGTTTAAGACGTGGTAGGAACCGGTGGTATGTTCAGGGGGGTTTTAGCGGAAAAGTGGATATTACTCTAAATGTGTGCATGTTAAAAATCTGAAACTTCATCAGTTAATGTCCCTACCCCCTGCACACATGTATGTAAAGTTGGGTCCATGTCGGAAATTGAAAAAGCAGTTAAAAAGTGAAATATGTGCCAGTTCTGAATGCAAGCTCCCAGGAAGAGCAGAGTTTGAACAGGGGATACCTCCTGTAATGCATGATGGGTGCATATGATTTTAAAACAATATGTACCTCTGCAAATATGTATTTGTTTCAAATCTAGATTTGTGTGTAAGTTGACAGGAGGAGTGGACTTTCTGCAGGCTGTAAAATGACATCAATCTGACTCACAGTTCAGTTTGCCAATCAAGCGGAGGAATGGAAGCCTGACCAATGACGAATGAGAGGGGCAAGTCTAGTGATGCAACACACACACCCATTCTCAAGAAACAGATAAAAGCAGAGAGTCAGGACACATAGAGATTCAATTTCATCTGCCGCTGGAAGCCCTGCCGGAAAAATCCATACTTACCTCCATCAAACTCCAGAAAGCCAAACTAGAGACTTCAATCTATCCAGAGCAGAGACCAGACCAGAGAGAAAGCAGTGCTGTGCCTAGCAGAGACCAGACCAGAGAGAAAGCAGTGCTGTGCTTAGCAGAGACCAGACCAGAGAGAAAGCAGTGCTGTACCCAGAGAGACCTGACCAGACTGAAGTCCGTGACCAAGTCGCTTTCCTGTTTAAAATCTCTTGTGAGTACCGCCAAACTGTACCAAACCAATCTCTTAGTTTAAATTCATCTAATTCAATCTATTTAACCTAAGTAGAACTGCCTCCTAGCTGTCACCTGTCAATTCTAGTAAAATTTGTCACTTGTCAAAGTGTGCGTTTAAAATTGGCAAAACCAAAAACGACCTTTACTAAATTGCTCATATCTCCGCAACCGTTTGGGCTAGAGACTTGCAATAACTTTCATTTGGAACATGAGATCGTAGGCTTTCCCAGGACCCCAAAACGGTAGAGATAGTCCTTGCGGTTCCTCTGTAATAGCGCTCGGCGCATCCGCGAATTTTGCCGCGATTTGCAATTTCTTCACATGTAAAAAAACTGCTGATGCCTGCTTTCCATTTGTCAGAAATTCGTTTAACCTGTTAACTATCCCTGCCTCATTGCTAGTGTGAGCCTGGACTAATATTAACTAGATACCACTCACCCTGAACCTCTGAAAGGGAATTAAAAAGCATTTCCAGCATATTTCTCATCCATTGCTAGCACATATCAAAGCATTTGGGCCTGTGTTTTCAAAACTCCTATCTGTTTTCTGTTGTCTAAGCTTGCTGGATTGAACTGATTACATTGATTGCATTTCTGAGAACTGTGTGCTTCCTCCCATTTCCTTGCATTGCATAAAGAGGGGGGGAGTGAATAGCCAGAGAAAAGTGATTACATTGTTTGGTTGAAATCATATTGAGTATTTTCTGTACTGCATTCATTGAATATTGCATCCACCTGAGCTTACATAAAGCATCCTCTACCACATTATACTTTTGTTCCTAATTACCAGTGTGCTACCTTATCCATTTCATCTCAACTCCTTAGTAATTATAAAGAAGTGTGCTAGTGCCAGATTCTCTGTTGTCAATCTTTATCATATCAGATTAAGTGTGCTATTCAATTATTAATTTATTATAAAGTGTCATATATATATCTATTGTTTAAATCATCAAATAAACCCTTTTAACTTGCAAAACAGAACTACTTCTTGGCTCAGTGGGGTCAGGGGGATTCCAAGAGAGGGGTGTTATATAAGGGTAGTCATCCAGAACGCATGAACTGGACCTAAAGATATATCAATAAGGGTTTTCATTCAGTATTCTAGACTAGGCGTTAACTTAGCTGTAGTGCTGAATTGAATCCTCTTACAAAGTGGGGGCTCGAGCCGAGACGTTGGGTTAGATTTACCATTTGTGCAGATTAATACAGTGTGCTAACTGACGGGATACATACATCCAGTCGGATCACCACGCTGCATTACGCTGTGAAGCATTCCTCAAAAGGGACACTCCAAGAAAAGTTCTGTTCTGCAAAAATAAAATACAAACTTCTGTAAGTCAGGACAGAGACCAATCTCTAGAATGACGACCTTAGTAGACATGAAAATAGCCAGAGAGCACCTCTTGCATAAGCTATTTGTGAGAGGTGAATGGACCGAACAGGGCCAGGATGTGTGGTTGCAGGCCATCACACAACAGGTCACTGAAACAGGGTCAGATATATATAGAGATCAGGGTCCCTTACATGTGGCCCTGAGTGAACTATATATGGCTCCTAAAGCCAAAGAGGAACACAATAAGATTGCCAGGATAGCAGCATACCTGTACCTATATATGGGAGACATGCAGGATAGATGTGCTGAAAGCCAAAATCTGGCAAATAGGCAACAGATGGCATTACAGAAGGTCCAATCTGATCTGGACTCTTCTGAGCAGAGGCTGCAGAGGAGCCAGGAGTCAGAAAATGACAGCAGACTGTACATCACTAAAATGAAGGAGGATATGGATGTGCTGCAAAAGGAAAAGTCAGAACAGGATACCAGATTTCTGGCCTTGCAGAAGGAACACCAAGAAGGTTTGGACTCCCTACTGCAAAGCCAGAAAAAGCTGGAGCAACAATTAGACTTTAACAGGGCATGCACGGAGCAGGTAGCCACCCTGCAAAGTCATCTAGATAGAGTGAAGGTAGAGAGCAACAAGCTGATCTTGAAAGACCTGGATACCCAGGCAGAGTTTGATGAGGAGCGCCAGAAAGCTGGTGCCTTCCAAAGGCAAAGGGACGACCTGGCGGCACAAATGCAGGCTCTTAGTCAGGAAAGAGACGCCTTAGGCCAGGAAGTCTGCCATTTAAAAAGAAAAATGGAAGAAAATCACCTGGCCCACCAGGGGCTGGGTGATCTCCAAAAAGAAAACCAGAACTTGGTAGAGCACACCAGAAGGGTGGAAGATGCTCTAGCAAGAAAGGAGCAGGCCAGTAGGGACATTGCCCAGGAGGTAAACCTCCTGCAGCAAAGACTGGCCCAGTTCTCCAGGACCAACCAGGAAGCACAGAGGGAGAATGAGGCCCTCTGTCAACACAATGATAGGCTCCAGCAACAGGTAGCGATGCAGGAGAAACTGATAGAGTCGAGTAAGGCCTTAACAGAGGAACTGAAAGCACAAATGCAGGCTCTTGCATTGCAACAGGGAGCAGGGGCGGATAGAGATGAGGTCCGCTGGGAAAGAGAGATTCCTGACCATAACCGCAGGAGCCCTAACACCAGGGGCCTTCATCTCCCCCAGTCCCTGGACTCTACCACCCCCATGTCCCCTGGCGCACATGAGCACAGGGCCGCAGGGATGGCAGATTACTATCCAGCTAAGAGTATGGGGCTCATAGGCCAGTACCACTCAGGAATGGAGGGGTGGGCATCCGGGTATGGGCACCCAAGTACAGTACAGTTCAATGGGGAACCCCAGGAGAGTAGGCCCATTAAGGGCATCCTGAAAACCTCTGCCCAGTTAGGTCAGTGGAGGGGGTACCCATCAAATCCTGGCAGCAAGGAGGAATCTGAAGACTCCTCTGAACTGCGCAGGACACAGGAGACCAGGTCCCCACATTCTGCCAGCCATTCCCAGGCTCGCAGAATCCGGGAAAACCTGGAAGAACAGACGGGAACCTCTGGGAGCAGTGCCTCTGAGTCCGAGGAAGAATGGACAAGGGTTACCCGAACCAAAAAGGCCAATAAGGCAAAAAGGGCCTTGCTTAAGGACCCCTTAAAGCAGATTAAGGCGATAAGGAGCGTCATCACGCCTTACCATAAGAACGCTAAGTATTCTGTTTGGGAGCACTTAGAGTTGTTTGAACAAATGATGGAGATTTTCCATTTGAAGGACAGCCAAAGCTGTATTCAATATGTAAAGTGGACATTCTCCCCGGAATACTCCAGTTTCTTTGCGGGGCTGGAGGACCAAAATCATTTAAGATGGTCCACATATAAGGCGGCCATCCTGAAACATTTTTCTGTTCACAGAAATCCTCAAGAGGCTCGCAAGGCGGCCTACAATTTGCAATGTGGGGAGGATCAGGCCCCACGAGAATTTGTGCAGGAGTTAAAGCGTGCTTTTGCGCAAACCACCAGAAGGGTGCGCACAGATAGTAGAGAGTTTGTCAATACATTTTTCCATGCCTTGCCCAAATATATAATGACCCAGCTCGTGAGAGATTTTCATGAGAAAAGATCTTTAGACTGGGTCATTGAACAGGCTACCCGGATCTATGAGGTGCAGAAGCCCATAGAAAATAAAAGCAATGCCCAGAAAAACCCCAAAGCCAACAGCACCCCTGCTGCTGTCAAGGTGGCAGAGGTAAAGGTCACCCCCGTTTTGGATCTGGAGATGGGGGGGCCTAAAAACCTACCTGCACCTAATAATGCTAGGCCCAGGAGGTCCTCGGGTCAGTCACAGACAGGGAGCCAAGGAGGCAGCCCCACAAATGGGGTCCCTCGCCCTCCTGATTATGTAAGTCCCCGTTACAAGGGAAATCGACCCATCCTGGGTTATGTGTGGACTCCTCCAGCCCAAGGGGGGGGATCCAGACAAGCACCTAACCCAGGGAACTTCCCTCCAAACTTCCCACAGGAGGGCAGAAATTTACCAAACCCTGGGCAGAACTTTTTCCCCAGATATCCTCCCGACTTTCAGCCCCAAAACCATCCATCCTTCTTTCCCCAATTCCCTGAGCCCAGACCACTGAATCCGGGAGAGGGGAGGCCAAGGGTGGAGGGGTACCCAAATCTTCCCAACCAGGGGTACTACCAAAGAAGGGATAGCTACCCTTCCCGGGATCAGCCCAGGGGAGAAAACAGGGCCCCGTATCAGCCTGAGCGGGTTTCCCAGTTAGAGCGCCAGGTTCAAAACATGGCGCGGGATATGGGTCATCTACTGAGGGCGCAGCAGAACCCTCAGATCAGCATGCCGGCGCAGAACGCACCCAACTCTGGACCTGGTGCTCCAGAACAATGACGGGGGCAGCACCCCGATAAATCACCGGTTCCCAGGGAGGAGGCACAAAGGGAAGGGGGGTGTAAAGCCTTGGAGGAAGCTTCCTTCCTCACTTGTAAACAGCCCCTGGAAACCCAGGAACCGGAAACAAAATCTCTTGCCCCTGAAAGTCTGCCTCCTAAGGAGCAGAGGGGGGGTAGGAGAAACAAAAGACCCAAACAGACTCAGTTTGAGGAGGAGGTACAGATCTTCCAATTTGAGGGAGAGGGATCCTCAGAGGATCCTGGGAAAAGGATCTTCTCCTTCAGAGAGGGGGGAACTCCTCCCAAAGAAAAATGGGTCCCTAGGGATGCAAATCCAGACTGGGGAGATGTGGAGACTGAGCTACCGCCGCCCACCATCTCATCCCAGAACCAACAGCAAGAAAATCCCCTGGTTCAAACCCATCCTGGCGACTGCCTCCAAAAAGGGGGGGGCGGCCCAGAAACGGAGCCAGGGGAACCCACAATGGCTCTGATCTCCAGTTGCAAATTTTTTCTTTCAGATTCCCAAGACTCTCCACAGAATTCTGCCCAAATCTCCTCGCTAGCGATGTCCAAAACCAGAAAGTTAGCCCACCAGTTGTCCAAAAATGTGCATTATCTGTGCCCCCTTGAGGAGAAGGAGGGAAGATATTATGCCCCGGTACAAGTACAGGGGCAGGGTACAATCTCAGCGCTGGTGGACACTGGATCTCAAGCTACCCTTCTGTCCAGAAGGGCCTTTGACGAACTGAATGCAGGAAGGGGAGAGAATTACCAAATTCCTCTCACCTCTCTTCCTGGACAACTGCAGAACTTTGACGGGAAGGAAATTCCCGTCGAGGGGACGGCAGACTTGGACATTAAGATCGGGCGACACAAGTTGAAACACCCGGTCATAGTTGTGACCCCAGAGGGCACCCCTTGTTTACTAGGGAATGACCTCCTGAGAAGGTTGTCACCCCTAATAGATTGTGTAAACAAGGTCCTCTGGACCCAGACTAGCCGACCAATAAAATTAAAACAGAGTGTCAACCATGTTAGTTTAAACGGCACATGCCACATGGTTGAACAAAAATCTGACCAAGTAGAATTTCACTTCCAGAATAGCCAAATTCCAGACGTGACAGTAATAGCAGTAGGACAACAGACTGGTGATGGGGGGTCCTCTCTATTTCTGAAAATCAACCTTCCTTCCAGTTTAAGGTGGTATTCCACGCTGGAAGGAAACACTCTGAAATTCTATACCAATCCACAATCTGAAACTCCCACTCCTATAGTCCAGAAAGATGTGAAATCAGCTCAGAGTCTGGCTGATATTCAGCAAATTGGAGAGCAGTTGTTCATCCCTGTTCAGTTAAATGATGGGAAGGACTCTGTTCTCGCTCGAGTGTGTGTGAACAACGGTAAGAGCTTCATCAGCGAAGCCATGTTCCGCCAACTCCCAAAAGATCCAGCCATTCCCACCTTCAAACTGATAGACAAATGGGAGATGGACCTGGAAGCACCTAATTCCAAACATCTCCTGCCAAGCAGGTGTATGCTCAAAATCTCCATTGGCAACAAGAGCATAGTCCACAATTGTTGGGTCGTGCGAGACGTCCCTGCCGCCTTTTACTTAGGCAGTGACATTCTCAATCGCTTTGCCATTAGTTTGGACCTAATAAACTTCAAAGCTTGGTCCCGATTAGCGGATAATCCCATGGGCTTTGATGATCCAGAAAAAGCATTTAGGTCAGCTCAATTGCTACCTTATGCAGTCGAAATTCAGGTTAAAGAGGAAGTCACCATCCCAGAAAGGACCCGACAATTCTCCCTGGAAGTGAAAGTTAAAAGGGGACAAGAGTTGAAAAACCCTGATGCTTACATACATCTAAATGCTTCTCTCCAACAGCAAGGGTTGGGGGTAAACCCAACACCATTAGTCAACATAGAACATGACACCATTCCAATAGAGGTGGATAACAGCGACTTAAAGAGTATTACTCTAGCCGCAGGCACCATTATTGGAATGGCGGTTGATGACCGACATTTTTCCATCGACTTAGTAAATGAACTGTTAGGACCAATCCCCAAGGACTGTTTTGAGAGTGACAGTGAGGACAACACAACACCAGACAGGGTTTTTACCCGGCATGGGGGGAACTTCCTGGTGTACACTTCCTGCCCCTATGGTAAGGAAGATGTGACTTGTGACTTCAGGAGGGATGAGGTGATTTTCCAGGTCCATGAGGGCTGCCTTTCCCACCTGAAGCCTCCGGTCCAAATCAGCACTCTAACCAGGGACTTCTCCACCCAGCTGGAGGAGGCCGCTGAAATAGCCAAACCAGAAGTCTTTCCAGGCTTCAGGCAGATGGTGGAAGAGAGAGTCAACCTAGCTGATGCCTGTGTGACTCTGGAACAAAAGCAAAAGTTGAAACAAGTTTTCTTGGATTTCCAAGATCTCTTTGCGGTAGACTCATATGACTGTGGTCGCACTGACATCCACACAACAACAATCCCCACGGACCCTGGCATGACTCCTGTGTTTGTGAAGCAATATCGCTTGCCTCTCGCATCAATGGAGTCCCTTACTGAAATAATTAAGAACCTTGAGTCCCGGGGAATAATCCGTCCAGTCCACAGCACCTTCAATAATCCGGTGCTGGGGATATTGAAGCCAAACGGCCAGTGGAGACTCTGCGCCGACCTCAGGGAGCTCAACAAACGGGTCCATACTTCCCGATGGCCTCTTCCCTACATTGACCAAGGGCTGGCCCAGATCCAGGGGTCACAGGTATTCACTGCAATAGACCTGACCAATGGATACTGGACCGTGCCTGTCAGTAGGGAGGACCAATACAAGCTGGCTTTTACCTTTGGGGGCCAGCAGTACACCTGGACCCGGACTCCCTTCGGATACCTCAACTCCGGCAATGAATTCAACATTTTTCTACACAAGGCCATGCCTGACTTGGGTGCAAGGGGTAACTTGGCTTATGTAGATGATGTCCTCATCAAAAGTTCATCTGTGGAGGAACACATAGCGGAGATCCGTTATGTTCTGACACAGTTGAGGGCCGCCGGAGCAAAACTTTCCTTTCAGAAAGCACAGTGGTGTAGAACCCGTGTTAATTTCTTGGGGCATGAGATTACTCCTCAGGGCCTCTGTCCCCAGGAAAAGAAAGTGGAAGCACTTCAGAAACTGAAAGACCCCACAACTCTGCGGGAACTAAGGAGCCTCCTTGGACTGACTAATTACAGCAGAAAGTTCATTGAGGGCTATGCAGAGATCACCAGACCCCTGATTCATCTCCTGAAGGGGGGGGTCAAGTGGGAATGGGGTCCAGAACAAGCCGAGGCGGTAAAACAACTCAAAAGAAGCCTCTCACAAGCGCCTTGCCTAGCTTACCCTGTCAGAAACAAGGAGTTCTTCCTGGAGACGGGGTTCTCTAATACGTGCTTGACGGCAGTATTATATCAAAAGCATGACAAGATCAATAAAGTAATCTCCTATGCGAGCAAAACTTTATCCTCTGTGGAGGAAAAATTCAACGATTGTGAGAAGGCACTCCTGGCAACGGTGTGGGCATTGAAGAATTACCGCCCGTTTATCCAGGGGGAACACATCATAGTGGAGACTCCACACCAGCCTCTGCAATATCTCCAAAGTGACAGAATCCGGGCCGGAAATGTGAGTAATTCCCGAATTACTTCCTGGATTCTGTCAATGCAAGGCTTTCCTGTGGAGGTCAGATATGGCCAAAACAAGAAGAGTCCCCTCGCGCAAGGTCTGGCTGACTTGCATGATTGTGCCAGAGAAAACTGTCTCGAGGACGAAAGTCTAAAAATAAAGGACAACATGGAGGCATACCTTAATTCCCCCCACAAAGTCTTTGAAGAAGACAAGTGTGAGGGAATGCCCACTGTCTATGTGGATGGATGCTCTTACCGTGTTGACAACAACGGGGAGAAAGAACTAGTGGCCGGCGTAGGGAATGCATGGGTGAATGAGTCCCCAGAACCCTCCGCCGGATTCAAAATTGGTCCCCGAAGTAGTCAGGTGGCAGAATTGATGGCTGTGCATCAGGCCATCCTCACTGCTGTCCAACATCAACTCCACGAACTGGTCATAATCACAGATTCGGATTATGTACGGAACGGGTTCGTGGAGCACCTGGTTAATTGGAAAACCAGAGGCATGTTATGTGCTAACAACAAACCCTTGAAACATGGGAAGTTGATCCAAAACATTGATGATCTGGTCAACTCGAATGAGATGACCATCTATTGGAAAAAGATCAAGGGTCATTCCAAAGTAGAGGGACCAGACAAAACTGGAAATGACTTAGCTGATCAGCTGGCCAAAACCGGGGCCATCCAAGGGGATCTAATTGAGATTGAGTCCCTGTTGGGGGAAATCCAGGTCACTGCTATCACTAGGTCCCAGACAAATGCTCACAACGACCTTCCAATTGCACAATGGAGTAAGGAGACCCCTGATGCTGATTTGATCACCGCTCAGAAGGGGGATCCAATAATTGGTAAATTTTACCAGCACCTTGAGGACCCTGAGAACTTTCCCCTGACGGATACCGATTACATTGGGAAAGAGGACCTAAGAGTGTTGATGAAATGTCCAAAAATGTTCCGGATCCAAGACGGTTTGTTGGTAAGGAAATCCAAAGCTGGCCATGATCAGTGGGTGGTTCCTACCTCATTCCGAAGCCTGATGTTAAGTCACGCCCATGATGCGGCCACCGCCGGTCATAGGGGGTTTCACACAACACTGGAAATCTTAAGAGAGGTTGCATACTGGCCACACATGGGCCAGGACCTCAACCAATATTTGAAGGGTTGTCTTGTGTGTGCACAATTTCAGCCGACATCCCTCACACACCGGGCACCTTTACAAAAGCGGGGAATGACACTGCCATGGTCAGATTTACAAATCGACTTTGTAGGCCCCGTGGTTCGCTCGGCTAGGGGGAATAAGTACATGTTGACCGTCACATGCTTGTTTACCAAGTGGGTGGAATGTCTCCCAGCCCCAAATTGCAAGGCAGAAACTGCAGCTGCCTTGATGATTAACCACATCTTTTCCCGTTTTGGTCTACCTCAAAGGATTGAGTCAGACAGAGGTAGCCACTTCACCAGTGAAGTAATGACAAAGATGTGGGAGATACTGGGGGTCAAGAGAAAGCTACATATTGCTTATAGACCAGCTTCTTCTGGGGCAGTAGAGAGATATAACCGGACAATTGTGAGCATCTTAAAAAAGTTTGTGGCAGATTCTGGGCCAAGTTGGGATATCCGATTACCTCTGGTCCTAATGGCCATCAGATCTGCCCCTTCATCTGCAACCAAAATGTCACCATTTGAGTTGATGACTGGGCGCAAGATGGTGCTTCCTCAGCATTTGCTCTACAGGACCCAAGAGCAGACACTGATAAATGCCTCCACTACTCATGAGTATGTAGAGAATTTAAGGAAACACCTCCAACATGCTTTTGCTTATGCTCAGCGGAATCTAGAAAGATCGGCTGATAGCATGAAGACCCACTATGACCTGAAAACTTCCAGGAAGGAATATCAGGTGGGGGACCGGGTCTATCTATACAACTTCCAAAGAAACCAGGCCAAGCAGCGCAAATTTTTGCCTACATGGAAGGGACCCTTTGAGATCATCGACAAGATCTCCCCTGTGGCCTACAAAATCCACATCCCCAAAGGCGGTTCGGCAGAGGGAGAAGACAAGTGGGTCCACATAAACCAGTTGAAATGTTGCCATCCCAGGCACACTCTGCAACAACTGGAGGAATCCTCTGAAATCCTAGCGGGTACTGTCTCAGACTAATTCAGTTCCAACCATAAAACATACCACATCTAGTCTCTAAAATATTGTGATTTACATGAAACTGTCTCTAGTGATACTGTTTTTTTTTCAAAATAAGAATGTAATGTTTCGTTATGATGAAATGCATATGCCGCCCCACTACCTCAACAGTGGTGGAAAAACGTCTATGAGTAGATATTGCCGCTTTTGCTTTATCATCCTAGGAGAGATGAAACCATGAAGGATGACCAAGAAGAACGATCCGGAGACCGGGAGCAGAGACGCAACGGGCCCGGGGTACCGCCCAATACTCCCATCAGGACCGGCGAGGAGAACCGATCGATCAGTACCGGATGGAGAAGAAGATGCTGAACTGTGCCATCTACAGAAGAGGAAGAAGATTATGCGGACAGACCGGTGCATGGGTCAAAACCCTTGTGCACGCGACTCCCCATCGACTCAAATTCAAAGTGCAGTCGCGTGGGGGGGACTTGTTGGGTGTCCTGACCCACGTTTAAGCTATCCTGCTACAACATTTGGTGCTGTGGGCTTAGGAAATTCAAGATGGCGGAAAACCCACATGTGCGCCGAAATCCAGGAAAGCTGCGCAGTTTGTGCGCCCACCAAAATGGTTGCCTCACTTGCCACCCACCAGTGCGAGAATGAAAGGCCGGGTTGCCATGAGGGAAATGGGTTGCCAAAGGAAAAACAGTAGCGCCGGTTAGCTTCAAAGCGCTTTAAAACCACCATTGGACTACCCGCACAGTAGTCTGAAACCATTGGGAATGGCAATGCTGATTGCCAAATGCAACCTAGAAGTGTGGGGAATTCATTTCTTAAATCCCAAAAATGAGTGCAGTACCAGTACTCACCACTATCCAAAAGCCGGCGTTTTAAAACCACTCTGTGTGTTTTTCTGAAGGCAAGCAAAATGCCTATTTCAAACCTTGCAACATGTGCAAAATATTCACTGAACACCAGCAGACATTTGGCAGAATGGAGTTTTGTGTGCCTACAAAATCTGGGAAATGAAGAGCCCAAAAACAATGCTTATAACAAAAATGCTATGGAGTCAGCAGCTTAAGCCTAACTGCAACTGGATTTAAAACCACCAAAATCGAAAATGTTAAATTAAATGAGTGACCTATGTTTGGTGTCACATGCCTTTGTAACTGTTGAAATGTCATAGTTTTGCACTTAGAATCAGCATTCTAGCTGCATGTGTAAAATTACAAGTTATTTTAAAAGCAACAAAAAGTTAGCTGAAGGTCTGGCTTAAGGAACTTGATTTTGCCTAGCAACTACCCATCAGGAGTGAAACTTGAGTCACCACTGTGTTCCCAGGCCAACCTTCCTTTTGCTGCCCAAGCTAAGGATATGCCATCCATCTGATAATTGAATTATCTGTGCTCTGCAAGAGAGTGAACAAAGCCCTCTTCACTCAGGCAAAGGTTTTTATTACCGCAGTCGTAAATTGTAGCTTCCTCTTGGCAGGAGCTGGGAGGAGCACTGCCTGTGAGAGCAAGCTGGCTTGGCAGAACTGGAAAGAACCAGAAATTCAACCTTGTGCTGAGGGTAAACCACACCCCTTTGGAGCCAGAACATAACTTTAAAAAGATGAATAACTCATAGAGCGGACATGTGAAAATTTTATAAATGATACCATAATTCTTGTGATTTTTCTGCCCACAGTTTAAGACGTGGTAGGAACCGGTGGTATGTTCAGGGGGGTTTTAGCGGAAAAGTGGATATTACTCTAAATGTGTGCATGTTAAAAATCTGAAACTTCATCAGTTAATGTCCCTACCCCCTGCACACATGTATGTAAAGTTGGGTCCATGTCGGAAATTGAAAAAGCAGTTAAAAAGTGAAATATGTGCCAGTTCTGAATGCAAGCTCCCAGGAAGAGCAGAGTTTGAACAGGGGATACCTCCTGTAATGCATGATGGGTGCATATGATTTTAAAACAATATGTACCTCTGCAAATATGTATTTGTTTCAAATCTAGATTTGTGTGTAAGTTGACAGGAGGAGTGGACTTTCTGCAGGCTGTAAAATGACATCAATCTGACTCACAGTTCAGTTTGCCAATCAAGCGGAGGAATGGAAGCCTGACCAATGACGAATGAGAGGGGCAAGTCTAGTGATGCAACACACACACCCATTCTCAAGAAACAGATAAAAGCAGAGAGTCAGGACACATAGAGATTCAATTTCATCTGCCGCTGGAAGCCCTGCCGGAAAAATCCATACTTACCTCCATCAAACTCCAGAAAGCCAAACTAGAGACTTCAATCTATCCAGAGCAGAGACCAGACCAGAGAGAAAGCAGTGCTGTGCCTAGCAGAGACCAGACCAGAGAGAAAGCAGTGCTGTGCTTAGCAGAGACCAGACCAGAGAGAAAGCAGTGCTGTACCCAGAGAGACCTGACCAGACTGAAGTCCGTGACCAAGTCGCTTTCCTGTTTAAAATCTCTTGTGAGTACCGCCAAACTGTACCAAACCAATCTCTTAGTTTAAATTCATCTAATTCAATCTATTTAACCTAAGTAGAACTGCCTCCTAGCTGTCACCTGTCAATTCTAGTAAAATTTGTCACTTGTCAAAGTGTGCGTTTAAAATTGGCAAAACCAAAAACGACCTTTACTAAATTGCTCATATCTCCGCAACCGTTTGGGCTAGAGACTTGCAATAACTTTCATTTGGAACATGAGATCCTAGGCTTTCCCAGGACCCCAAAACGGTAGAGATAGTCCTTGCGGTTCCTCTGTAATAGCGCTCGGCGCATCCGCGAATTTTGCCGCGATTTGCAATTTCTTCACATGTAAAAAAACTGCTGATGCCTGCTTTCCATTTGTCAGAAATTCGTTTAACCTGTTAACTATCCCTGCCTCATTGCTAGTGTGAGCCTGGACTAATATTAACTAGATACCACTCACCCTGAACCTCTGAAAGGGAATTAAAAAGCATTTCCAGCATATTTCTCATCCATTGCTAGCACATATCAAAGCATTTGGGCCTGTGTTTTCAAAACTCCTATCTGTTTTCTGTTGTCTAAGCTTGCTGGATTGAACTGATTACATTGATTGCATTTCTGAGAACTGTGTGCTTCCTCCCATTTCCTTGCATTGCATAAAGAGGGGGGGAGTGAATAGCCAGAGAAAAGTGATTACATTGTTTGGTTGAAATCATATTGAGTATTTTCTGTACTGCATTCATTGAATATTGCATCCACCTGAGCTTACATAAAGCATCCTCTACCACATTATACTTTTGTTCCTAATTACCAGTGTGCTACCTTATCCATTTCATCTCAACTCCTTAGTAATTATAAAGAAGTGTGCTAGTGCCAGATTCTCTGTTGTCAATCTTTATCATATCAGATTAAGTGTGCTATTCAATTATTAATTTATTATAAAGTGTCATATATATATCTATTGTTTAAATCATCAAATAAACCCTTTTAACTTGCAAAACAGAACTACTTCTTGGCTCAGTGGGGTCAGGGGGATTCCAAGAGAGGGGTGTTATATAAGGGTAGTCATCCAGAACGCATGAACTGGACCTAAAGATATATCAATAAGGGTTTTCATTCAGTATTCTAGACTAGGCGTTAACTTAGCTGTAGTGCTGAATTGAATCCTCTTACATAGCACAGAGTTCTGAGTAGTTTAAAAACCGTGACGACCAGAATTGTCAGGTTAACAACACTATATTTTACAAATTTTTACAATTTTGCACAGTCCTCTGTCAGTCCTTTTCAAAAACATACTTTTCTGTGGTTTAAAGATACACATAACATCTGTCCCGCCCCCAAAGTTTTGGTGGGTCAAGAGCAATCTCCGCCCCTCTTCCCTCTGGCAGGAGTTTCTGTTGACACTTACATTTGTATATTCTTTTCAGCCTAGGAAACCCTTTGTCTCTCTCAGGGGCAGCAGAGCCAAATCCCCTCCCCTTTTCATTAACATCTGACTGAGAGTTCCCGTGGCAGAGAGCAGATGGAAGGTGTGTTTCCCAGTGAGGGAAGCTTCTTTGAAGTTTTACTGAATCAGGTTACTTTAAAGTAAATTGTTACATTGTTCTTTTTGAAATTAAAGTTACAATTTTTAAAACAGGCAAACATATTTCCAATTCCAGTCTTTTTCAACATAGAGATTGAATGGTTGCAACCTATATTACTTTTGATGGCAAGTCTCTTCTTTTCAACAGTTTGATTTTAATGCACAAGTTTAACTTCTAATGCACTTAACTGACAGCTGTCATGCAGGTACTGCTCCCATTTCCGACAGATTTTTCACAGCCAAGCACCCTTTTTAATTTGGATATTCAATGATGGATTCTGCTTTTCCTGACATTGCGTGCTTATGTGGATTCCTTAAATAAGGTGATGGTTAACACCCAGCAAGGATGTTGGATATTTCCTGATGTTTTGAGCCATGATTTTGCAATTTCAGCAGCCAAGGAAAAAAAAGGATTTCAGAGCACCTTTGGTTTTCCTGGCAATGAAGCACTGCCTTTCAGGTAGTTCCATTTCCCTCTGTGGGCAACCCAATTACAGGTTTTGGCATTGTGGTCTCCTGTTCCACCCCTGACACAGGCAAAGTAGATTGGCAGCCATCTTTTCCAGTTTCACTTCGCAATTCTCAGGGGTTTAGCTCGTATAGGGCTTTTTGTGGCCATTTTGTTGGTTCTGGTGAAAGCAGCACACAGTGATGTTGCAGGGCAGAGCCTTGTGGGTCAATACATCCCACAGATGACAGTAGGCAAAAGCCTGCCATTTTCTGATTGTGTAGCCTCGAGGACACATCCTAGGGCCTAGCAGCACGCTCAAGGTATTTGTCGCAGTTTAGGCAGATTTATCCTTGTTTTAACTCATTTCCCAGTGCCACAGCACTCCCACATGCTCCCCCTGAGCCAGAGACTCAGCCCCTCCTTCCCCTCCCACTGACCGCCCTCGCCACTTCTGATTGGTGTTCCAGGCCATGACACCCGGAACACCAAAAAGACTCTGCAATGGTAGGTGAAAGCCTGCCACTTCTTGAT
The DNA here is from genome assembly GCF_040938575.1 of Ambystoma mexicanum. NCBI lineage: Eukaryota > Metazoa > Chordata > Amphibia > Caudata > Ambystomatidae > Ambystoma > Ambystoma mexicanum. The sequence continues at coordinate 760,901,590 of NC_090932.1, read as the reverse complement.
TGTGCAGCCTTGAGGACCCATCCTAGAGCCTAGCAGGATGCTCAAGATATTTGCCACATTTCTGACACATTTATACCTGTTTTAACTCATTTCCCAGTGCTGCAGCCCTCCCACATGCTCCCCCTGGGCCTTAAACTCAGCCCCTCATCCCCCTTCCAACTGCCTGTCCTCGTCACTTCTGATTGGTGTTCCAGGGTATGAGACACGGAACACCTTCCTCGAAGCTTCCCCCCAGAGCCACCTTGCCTGGGCAGCCAGCTAAAGGCTAGGCAAAGGGTACTTTCCTGGGCACCTTCCATCCCTGTTTGTCTGTTTGTCCTGGTGCCCCAGCCTTTCCAGGTCTCTCCATCCATCTGCAGCTACAATCATTGCTCTACTGCTGACTTTTGAATCCTGCTATTGTTTTTTACTCCTCCACACTGCATTTTGTTTCTACGTGGATCTTTGTGTTAAGTTTTCATCTTTGAGTCCTGTTGGTGTTTTTCCACCATACTGCATTTTGTTTTCATAGAAAAATTTGGGTCAGGTTTGCATTTTTGAATATCACTTTTGTTTTACTCCTCCACATGGCATGATGTTTCCTTGTGGATATTTGTGTTAAGTTTGCTTCTTTGAATCCTGCTGGTGTTTTCCCACCAGAATGCATTTTTTTTCCACAACCGTTTGGGTCAGGTTTGCATTTTTTAAGCTTGCTGTTGCTTTACTCCTCCGCACAGCATTTTGTTTCCACAGGGATGTTTGTGTTGGGGGGTTGCATTTTTGAATCCTGCTGTGTTTTTCCACCAGAATACATTTTGTTTCCACAGTACTTCCTAATCTGGGTCTGTTTGCATTTTTCAATCCTACTACTGTCGTGACTTACCACACTGCGTTCTCTCCTCTAATAATGCATTGTAGGCCAGGTTAGAATAACTAAATCTAGGCACTGTGGTGATCAACTACATCGCATTTCTGGGTTTCATAGCTTTAGGGTGTGTTTCACCTATGTTTCCTCCCACCGCTGGTACTTAGCTTGACCAACACCATCGGGCTGTGCTCCCCCGCTGGTTCACTCTTCCGAATCCCCCCACCAGCGGTGGGTCTCACACTTGATTTCAGTTGTTGCTCTGCTCCAGCATTCTTACATTTCTCTCCCTTAGGGTCCAGGGTGGAGGTCTTTTGCAATGCCTAACAGCTCCAAAGTTAGAGGCATATACTGGCGCACAAGACACACATCTACTCCTCTGTGCAGACACCACCCTTACATACCACCTCACCCTCCTCAGGCTAGCACCCACCAGAAGACACAACCCGGCCCCCATCGCACTGTGACTCCCTGTCTTGCAGCTCCCCTTTGAGCAACCCACCTTCCTTACAAAGGCCATCCTCATCTCACCCTTCCCTCTCTTTGCCCCCTCTACACCACCCCCTTGTGCACTACAACCGTGCAATCATGCCACTCTGACCCTCGCTTTGCATCCCTAAATTCTCTTCGGGCAATCCTTGCCACCATTCCCCATTCAGCTTGCCCTCCAATCCTCTCACACGTGCCCCCTGCTCCTCCAAATCTCCCCAAGAATAAACACTGCACTACTGGGTATTTTCCATACAACATACCTTGCCCTGTCTGTCTTCTAGATCCAAGATATCACCAAACCTACACCCCCTTGGCCTCCATTAAGACACCCAACCCAGTGAAATCACTCCTCAACGTGCTAAATACCCCACCTTGCCCTCACACCAGACTACATTCCCCTTGATCCTCTGGAAGTCAGCCCCGAGACTTACATTCCCTAGAAGACTGTCACCAGACCCCTCCTGCTCGACTGGAAAAAAGACTGTAAACCCCACTTGCAGCCCTGCATACTCTCCCTTCACCCCACTCACCACACGCCCGACCCTATCCAGATGATTCCAGCCTCATGACCACTGTTCACACACTCACCAACGACACACATAACCACCAACACCTCTCCCTCAAACTGAAACCATAGGGCCCCACCAAGAGACAGCTCACCTTCAAACGCAGTTCAGTTCCAAACTTCTCACTCAGATCGCACTGCACCACATATCGCAGTCATCCACGGGACCTCCCCGAGTGCTCCCCTTCTCTGCAGTTAGCACTTCATCAACCATCACCCACCCTATCCTCTATACCACCCAAACCCCCTCCATCTGGAACTCTGACTCCCCACTCCCAGCTCCCCTCCAGAATCCACAACCGTTCATGCCAAATGCTAAAGCAAACAGCGGTCTCAAGTGGATTCTGATCAATGCCAGGTACATTGTTCAAAATCACAACATTTACAACCTAATTACATCTGAAGGCCCAGATATCCTCTTCATCACTGAAACCTAGGTCTTGAAAGACTTCCGGCTCATTGCGCAGGAGGCATTCCCTCCAGGCCAAAATCGTATTGTGCATTATAGAACCAGCAGGGCAGGTGGCATTGCCATCTTGTACAAATCACACCTTTCCATTTCACACTAAGAGGAACAAGCGTGAAACTCAGACTGCAAATCCTCCCTGGTAAAGTTTCTGCTCACCCCTCACACACTCACAGCTTCATGCTCATAGATAGACCCCTGATCTAAAACAGATGCTTTGCAGAAACCCTCAGTGACTCTTTAGCAGCCATCTTGGTCTCTCACCCGCTCTTCACAATGCAAGGGGACTTCAATAACTGGTTCGACGTCCAACATAACCCATGACACGATCACTTATGGAAAACTTGGAAACCCTACATCTAATACAACTAGTATCAGGCCCTACCCACTCCACAGGCCATACACTCATCACCTCACTGCCACCTTGCCCATTCGTCTGAACACACCACTAGCCATCTTCTTCACTCTCTCTCTCGACTGTAGCGCCCCCCTCTCCCCCAGCAACCCAGTGTCTACCAACCCACTCCCCTCGTTGGAAGAAAGTCAAAGTAACTCCTGACATGGAGGATTTCCTACTTGCCCCCTGACAGCCATACCACTCCAGTCGCGTCAGATCTCCATCCGCCACTTCGATCTATGACTCTTGGAAGCCAATAGTGGTAATAGTGGAAAACAATAGTAGTGGATGGCGAAGAAGTCTTCCGCCTTTTATTTGCATTATTATTAATATTTAACCAGAGCATGAGGGGCAACCAATAACGTGTATATCGATCTAACCATGTGGTCACTGCACCTTCAAATTCAAGTTGTTCAAACTCAAGTTCAACTGAACCTTTCTAATCAATAATTTGTTGGTGTGTGACCTCTAGTGGCCAAAAGAGAGTATGTCTTCACTTATCTGTGTTAGTTTCCTTTTTCATTTACTTTATTTCCCTTCTTTTATCCCCTGTTCTAATCTCTACACGTTTCACTTCCACATATGCTAACTCCTTTCATCATTTTGGTCTAGTCCCTCTTTCTTTTGGGTGTGGGGGACGCTTCATCTGCACCCGCGTGCAGTGGGAAACGACATTCATCTGAAGAAAGGGTGTTTCTTTTGGAGTGACTGAGGGCCTGTAAAAGTATAAAAACAAAAAACAGAATCTAGTAGACAACATATAGGACACATTAAATGCTACATGTTTATAATTAAGTCATCATTTGTGCTCGTATATAACGCTCCATGCTCCATTGTTCTTCTTCTAATCTATGTAATAAAAGGTGCTATTATTACACAATCTAATGCTACTTAATTTATCGACCTCAGCTGGATGAAGGGCTGACATGGCCTTGCCCTTTGGATTACAACGTGTGGGGACGGAGGGGCGCCTATTGGCCTCTTGTCCAAGACAAGGGTTTACATCGTGAACTAGGCACCCAGAGGGTTACTTTTTTGCAAAAAATGTCCTAACATCTTTATAACCATTACTAACCTATAAAATGTCGTAATTAACTTTTAGATTGACTTTTGCAAACATTTGCACTTACAACTATTAATTGCAAGCTTAAACTATGGCCATTTTAAGACATCCAGAAAGTGAAAAACTGTGCTACGATGTTTTAAGTAATAATGTTTATTTTTCAATCGTCTTAAGTTTAAAAAAAATAAAGTTAACTTTGAAGGAGTCCTAAAGATCTTTTATAATTGCTTAAACAATTAGTTCAACAAATCAAATATTTTTTTGATGACATCTATAACTTGTAATTATCATTTACATATTTGAAATAATACTGCCCATGTTTCAAAATATTAAAACTATTTCTTCCATCAAATATGACCTTCAATAAATTGGCCAAAATAACTTCTTTTTACAGTTGTTTAAAAATCATTGCGCGTTCTGGAAATACCCATAAGACCTTAAAATATATGTTTTATTTAAGACTAACTTTTAAGGAACATTTTTAAAAAAGTAATCCATAACTTTGACAATAGTTTAAACAATTCAGGGAGAATTCGACCAAACTAATTCAAGCATTTTAAGACAAGCTATATACTTGTAGAAAGCTCTTGGAGGGCGCAATGGAGCATCTAAGAAGACATCTGTTGCGCATGGTCGTGACTGAGGACCTGAGGACACTCAGAGACTGTCAGCAGGCTGGGAGAGATGTGGGCACCAGCGTTGGGTGGGAGGATATACTGGTGACAAGGAACATGGGAGGAGAACCCATGGACACCATGGATGGTAGAAGCGTGAAGTCATTCCCAGACCATCAGCAGGACAGAAGGGATGGGAGCACTGTTAGAAAAGAAGGAGTGGTAGGAGGCACTGAAAGGGGTGTGCAGGAGGATGGCCACAGAGACCTTCAACACAGCATGAGGGAAGAAGGCATTGTCACCCAAAGAGAATGAGAGTGCGATGAGGCGGAAGTTGCATGCAATGTGAGAGACGAGCCCGCAGAGACCATCACTGGGCAGAGAACATACCTGTTAAAGTTGGGGGAACCTGTCCTGGTTGACGCCTTAGAGAGAATATAGATGCTACTATATACACGCATTGGCCAATACAAGAAAGCAAAAAGTAAGAATCCTATATTAAAATGTGTAGAGAAATAGAGCCGTTTGATACAGAGGTTCAGAAACTGAGGAAGCCCTTAGTAGAAAGTTGTAGGGGACTTAGAGAGAACTGACAGAAAGTTATTAACTGGCAGGTACACGCCTTGAGTTTCAGAGAAGCAGAGTGGTTAGACTAGGTCTGAAGGACAATGTATCTGTTTTAGGCCTGTGGACTATATAGAAAATCAGAAACGTCAAATTGAGCCTAACCACGCCCAGGACTCTAAGTTGGGCAATGGAAAAAGGAATATATAAATGACAGCATCACTTGAAAATGCAGTCCCAAACTCAGACAGTAACACGTGATTCAAAGGCCCACTTTAGAATGTATGACGTTGACCTTCATCCCAGTTTACACAGCGTTCAAAATCCCATAAAGCCAGGCTTGCTCTCAGCATATGCTCTTCTAACAGGACTAGTGTAGTCCCAACATGGCCTACCTTATAAGAGTGCTCAGATGGTGGTGCCAAATGCTCCATTATTATGAAAAGTGTGAAAATGTGCCAGAATCTGTGGGATGGAGAAGCCTCTTAAAAGGTACACACACAATACATTGCCACTGGGAAGAACATCTGCCACCAGACGCAACAACCTTCACAGAACTGAGCCTTGTAAGGTTTGACTCTGTTCTCAGCCAATAGAATGCAGCTACACTTAGCCATTCCAATGCAATGTATTGGCCTGGGGCAATCGTGTGCGGGGTCACAACAAAGAAATAACATTTCCGGAGACAATACAGGTTGCAAATGCCGATCGAAGGGTCAAAATCATGATCACCTAAAAAGGTATGAACTGAATGTCATGCTGTGTACTTCAAGCAAATAAATATATGCACCGGAGAGACCACACACGCAGAATATTGTGTACTTTATGCCCGTCCCTAAATACATTACACTATTGCAAAGTTTGAATATGGATCTTCTGCCTTTAAAAGGCTGGCTCACAAAAAAACGTCCTCACTTTCCTCTCCATGGCTGAAGAAATCCTGTAGGCATATGAGTAAAGCAGCAGCCACACACAGCTGTAAGGTGGAGGTGTGTGGCCTGGAATGCAGTAGGTGTTGTGAGGGAGCTGGATGAGCACTGGTATCGGGGGAGCAGGACGAGCCTGTAACAGCATGAATGAAAGGAAAACCGACCTTGGGTTTAAAAAAAATAAGTGGGTATGCAGTGTGGGAGTTGGGTTTGGTACCACAAAATGGCAGATATCTGACACAGTGTTGGTTATTTATTTATCGGGACGGTGGTAGATTGATGATCAGAAACATACACATATGTGAAATATCAGACTTGCAAAAGGGCCTTAGTTGAAATAAACGCCATCAAACACTCCCAGACTCATTCTTCTGCATGTAGCCTTCCCCACTGAACTTCGCAGGAGTCCTGAGTTGTGTGACTCTGCCCACCCCCATCATGCAGACGCTGCACTGCAAGCATGGTGCTGTGACTGATAGCGCTCCGGCAAGGAGAGATCTGGTCCAGCATTGTCTCGCTTGAGGCTCATGCTGGTCAGGGGACGGCATTGCCAATAGTTTTGCTCTGCACTGAATGCCCACAGTGGTGCGTTTGGATGGTGTCTTTGTCAGAATTGCTGTCATGAGGATCCTGAGCATCGCTCTGATGGGTGCAAAGAGGCGGTGGTTGTAACTGGCTATCCACATGATATGTAATAAGGCCACCACGCCCTGAGTTAGAGACAGGCAACAGTAACAGTGAAACAGCCAGTCCTCTGCGACAGCCACCAGTGGCACAATAGGAAGATCATCACCAGGCTGTGAGTAAAGAGGAATATTTACTTATGGCAATGTTCATTATGATGCATGGTATATTGGTGCAGAGGAAAATGTAACGTCGACATAATGCTTTATGCCCCTTCCGCACAACAACAATCAGGTAACTTGATTTAAGATAGATGATGGCCTTAAGTGTTAGCTAAAGCATCAGGTATATCACACAAGAACACTTTTAACAGCAAAAGATAATTTCTAGGAATACTTTTTTCCATTTAATGTGTATGCTACCAATGTCCCTAGGCAGAAGAACACCCTATCACTATAGGGTGTCGCTGTCCCTGGGTCGGCGGTGGTGCTCCACCTATCTAATAGGAAAGAAGGAGAATAAATAATACTGTCCCTGCACCTACAATGTATACAGTTACAGTATTCACAAACAGATAAAATGGTTGAACCAAGTCTGCCTCGTTTACATGAACATTTTCGAGAGGAAGTATTTCCTTAGGGCACAGGGGCCGTATTATTGCTTTATTCACCATCAAGGGAGACTCTGCATGTGGTGGTGAACAGATGTTAGTATATGGTTCAACACAAAGTTGTAAAAATCAATTACGTCGATTCCAGCTAAAAACTATTTTTATATGATTAAATGTTGCTGGACCTATGATTTCTTGTAAATTAGGCACTCAATATGCACCCAGACAAGCCGAAGCATGAGTATCAACATTGGGTGGAAAACCCCATTGGAAGCAAAAGAAACTAACAAATTGCAACAGTAAAGGAGTGGTCTACCTCATCACATGACCCTGTGGGCTACGATATGTAGGTATGACAGTTAGAGAGGTCAAAAAAAGACTAATCGAGCACAAGTCTTGCATAAGAACAAAAAGACTCACAGCCCACCTCGTAACTCACTTTGAAACATGTGGGCACACATCAGAACAGTTCAAATGGAGCATCCTTGAAAAGATTAGACATCCGCGAAGAGGTGGGAATTTTGTAAATGTACTTCTACGCCGAGAACAAAACAGGATTTTCCGACTCAACACGGTCACAAATGGCCTGAATGAAGAAATTCAATGGCATAAACTGGCCCTAATGAAATAATCACACTGAGAACGTTACAAATTAGTGCAGTAACTACCAACTCATGGACGGATCACTGTGTGTAGAAGTGACGGGTACATACTATTGGCCTGAGTACAATTTAGAACCCAGAACATCTAGAATATGTTTCCCTGCACCTGCATCTGATTTGGATTGACACGTACACCAAAAACAGATGAATAATTTGGTCATCCTCTTAGAAGTGTTCTTGTGTTATGCTCCTTCCAGCCATGGATCTGATCAGAGAATGCGAGGGAAATATGAATTTAACGTTATGCACAAATTATGTAATTGACCCTTTTAGAAATAGCAGAGTATTCGTACGGAGGGTTAGAATGTTGCAGATCTGAAGCCTCCTGTGACGGGGACAGAAATGGCCTGATTACTTGCCAGTAATCTTCATTCTCTGAGTACTGGTCTTCCGTGTTGCATTCCTAAAATTACGAGGCTCTGCCCTGTGAGAGGTAACAGGAGGTTCCATTGTTGGATTTACCATTGAACGAAAATTTATCACATTTTTTCATCAAGTTTTGCTGCAAATGTTTGTGGGGGATGGGTTAGGGTAATAAAAATGGTAGAGGGGGCTTGAGGCAGGGGATGCAGGGGGTCTCCCCCTGCATCATTTGCGGCACAAAGTCATAAAAGAACACATAAATAGATGCATTCTCCTGCGATGTAAAAAACACCGATGGAATCACATAGAACCCCTGTGAGACAGACCTTCCATAATACCCTTCCCAATCAAACATGGAGGATCAACCTCTGAAGTCCTTTCTCCATTATTAATCACATTTCTTTCAAAGCGAACCTCCCCTCCCCATTCGGCTTATTATGATATCATGCTGACCCAAGTCCAGGATGGTAGGGAGAGAGGGAACTGAGTAATGTGATGAGGAAGACCAGGACTCAGAGTAATGAAGATTACCAGTAGGTAATCAGGCCATTACCTCCTCATCCATCTTCTTTGTAACACTCCTAATCATGTGAGGACTTACTAAGCCCCCTATAACCAAAAAAGAGGATCACGCCAAATGATGTACCACACTCCTTTACGAAATAACAACAAAAAATAAAACCTTCAGGGATTACTGGCAGGCAAAACCTCTGATTAAAACTGAATAGAATCTAGGGTTTCAAATTGCAGTTTGTAGTGTTTCATGAACATAGAGAGCACTGCCCAGGTGCAGCACAGCAACTGTCCTGAATGGAATCCATTCTGCCTACGAAGTGGCAACCTGCCCAGGTGGAACAGCCCTGCATTGACCATGGAAGAGAAATGCTGCTTGCATGTGGTAGCAGTTGCCAGCCTAATCCACTGATTTACAATGGAAACAGATGACTTAACTCCAGGTCTTGCTGACTCAAAGGTATCCAGCAATGATTGACACTGTCCACATGTGTGGATGCTAATGGACAGAGCCCCAGATAAATCCAAGGCATGTGACTCCACATTCTCCTGCTGCAAAGCTGGGGCAACCCCCTGTTTCGTACGAAAAGACAACATCACCTTGTGTTGAAAAGATGAAGGGAGGGTCAGAACGAGCCTATCGCTGAAAAAGAGGAGTTATGTTTTTTCCAACACATTGGCCCCAATCTCCCCCACTCTCCGACCAAGTAATGGGAAGCTGCAAACTCACTTTGGCCATGAGAAGGTTACGTGGGATCTCAGGGAGTGGCTAGAACGGGACCCCCGGAGGCCTTGAAGTACTAGCAGGAGCTTCCAAGATGGAACCTGCCGTGTTGGGAAATGTAGTTCAGGGAGGAGTGTGGGACATCGGGAGCGGGTGGGAAGGGACGTGGTAAAGGGAAAGGCAGTTGCTCGATGTTATGGAAGGAATAAAGACCTGTTGAATATCTTTCCTTCGTCATGCCTTTATTGTGGTGTTGCGACATGCCGCCCCCTAATGAGTGCCTTCACTCTGGTGGTCCCAGATCGAAGGGGAACACTTCAGTGGCGACGATGTATCCCTCATGAAGAGGAGTGCCGTTGCTCTTGGGACCAATCCTATCATGGGGAGGGTGATGACTCAGAAGTGGGTGAGCCAGGGGACCTGGTGATCGATGCTCATCCTGAACCTTCAACCCGAGGGTACCAGCGACCTCGAAGAGCGAGAACCAGGACTCGAAGACTCATTGAAGAAATGGAGTAACAGTGATGTGTTAATGTTTAAAACAGAGAGGTGTTAATGTTTAATTTGGGGGGATGTCGTGTTGGGAAATGTACTTCAGGGAGGAGGGTGGCATGTCGAGAGCGGGACGGGAAGTGACATGGTAATCTCCATCTCCGTGCCTTAATTGTGGCGTTGTGCCAGGCTGCGAGAACACTTCAGAACCCCAGGATGAACAGGCTATCTCTTGCGATTTTATCTCAACAGAAGCTTTGAATGATTTTCTCAATATATGCCACTTGTACAAAACAAACATAGCCACCATTCATAGATGAAAGGACGGCGGCGGTTCACTGTCCCAGATTAAGACACAAACAGTCTGAATCCTAAAATCAAGAAACATTAAAAAAGCAAAAGTACTAAAAAGACAAAAGTCAGTAATATGGGCCACACTTGAAGATAATGGTTGAAAGGAGGCTTGACTCCAGGTCAGCCCAAATGAACACAAGAATCAAATGGCAAACAACATCGGGTACAGTTTTCTTGGTCCTGCTTGTGACCAAACCTCCTGCACACGATTGGTCCATTTTGAATGTAAACATTAATCCTTTTAGGAATGACTTCAACTTTGATTCTGTAAAGTAAAAAAGGCACACTCGTAACCTCTTACAGGGAACTTCCTCGAAGTAACTCATTTTAAGGAGCAGTAAAATGGGAAGATATTCTGAGAAACGTTATGCATAAAGCACATTTATTTATCTCTTTGGGTAACAGAACCTAAACATAGCTGGGCAGGGCAAATAGATTAACATCTGTGAACCATTGTCAGTGGCAGCTAAACCCACGCGCTGCGGTGTCATATTTATTAACCTGATTAATCAGACTTCCAACTAGCCTTGTGCCTCGCGGTGCTGCAACACATGGTTTGACTACTCTTCCTTAAGAAAAACTACTTAACATTTCTTGACATTAAATTCAAGAAATGTAGCAGATAGCCCAGACTACTGTAAATGATCTTCACTTACCCAAAATGTTATAATCACAGAGCAGCTTGCATAACTCATCATACACTTCACATTTGGAATGGCAGAGTGAAGATTGCAATGGTGTTCGTGAAGTAATTAACTCAATAAGGAGACTAGAGGGTCTGCTTAATGACCAAAGGAGCATTCTCCCTCAGGAAATACTCAACAAAATATGTTCCAATCAGAGGCGTTGCTAGGAGGTGGCTTAGGGGGCTATAGCCCCGGGTCTTTTGGTTGTAGCCCCGGATAGAATCTCAGGGTCTACAACCAAAAGGCTACCTAGCCCCGAGTCACGACAATCCCGACATTAGTGTAGCTCTGGGTTTTTTCCAGACCTAGCAACACCCCTGGCTCCAATGGTCCTGTGTCAATTCCTACATGAGTACACCTTAGAACATTCAAGAGGTGTCAGAATCTGAGTCCTCAGATTCCCGACTCACCTGTTTGTGTCATCCGTCGTGCCGAATGGGGTTTACTTCCGCGTTGGTGGCTTCGTCACGGTAGAGTGCGGGGTTAGTTTCTATCTGTGCAGGTCTAGTTGTTGCGTCCTGACGGCCGCCCGGAAGTATACATTCTGTTTACTTCCGGCTTACTGTTGCGTTGCAACTCCCTTAGATTAGCGCTTCGCTCTCCTTTGGGTCAGACGCTGTTTTCCTCTTTCGGCTTTTCTTTTAGCCAACTCCTGCTTTCCTATTCGTACGCCCTTCTGGCGTCTTTTCTTCCTCTATCTCATTGCCTCGCTGCCTTCTATTTCTTACTTCGCTTTCCGCTTGGCTGGCGCTCTCTTCAGTGGCTTCCCTTTCCACTCCTTCTTTGTGGTTAGCCTCACCTCTGCCTCAAGGATCGCCTGCCTCTTACCCATCTTCCATCTACCAGTTACTACTACCATCTCCGGACCGCTTTCCATTGCTGGATCTTCTTCGAGCGGAACAACTCTACGGACAAAAAGGGTTTTTTCTGCCGTTCGGCTTTTTCCCTTTTACTTCCTGGCTGCTCGCGGGAACGAGGCCACAGGACTGCTGTTATAACTAGCGGTCACTGCGGCTTCCTCTCACGGCAGGCCCCCTCCACACAAAAAGGAAAAGGATTACCTTATTCGAAGGAACTTCAACCCAGAAGACTTGGAAAACCTATCATCAGGTGAGGCGAGTGGGGAGGAAGGAGGATGAGAACGTCCTAGTCTGGACAGTTTGTTTCTTGTGTCTTGTAAATGTACGGGCGTGTTTCTGCTGAAGCCAGTCTGCAGGCAGGTAGCGAGCGTTGAAGTCCAAGGCTCCAGCCGCCGGTGAACTGTGGAGTCAGGAATGATGCGTTCATAGTTCAAGGGAGGATCCAGGAAGGTTCGAGGATGAGGGAAGACTAAACCGGGAATGGCCAAAAAATGGCTCGCGGTCAAAGGGATGCCACGAAGGGAGCAGGAAAATGGTGCCTTACTGGGAAAGAAGGCAAAAACGAGGACAGGGAAGTTAGAGACACAACTTGCCGGGATGAGGCGTACAGACAAACATTGCTTTGAGACGCGCTGAGCGGCGCTGAGCCACGGTGTCGTGTCTGTTTTCATGGAAGCATGAGGCAGGATCAGAAAGACTAGACCGTACAGTTCCATGGCGTCAGCCATGTTAGGAGGGTTCGAGTTGCAATAGTCAATATCTAAGGGACCATACCGTCCATAAGGGTCAGAATTGCCAATTCATGACAGCATGCCCCCTTCTAAACTCCAATCCTCCAGGCTTGTCCAGATGAGTCCAATGGAAATGCAGTACCAGGCGGGGAGCATTCATGTTGGAGACTGGCTCTTGTTGGGGTTTTTGTCTTTTGGGGCAATTTCTGGATTTGGCAGTATTTTCTTAATGTATTAATTTGGCGGTATATTGGCAGTAAATTATTCTTACCATTAGAGATAGTTCAGTATTACCCTATTTTGATGATAATATAGTTTTATGTTATATTAACGGTAGTTTTAGTGGTATCTTATTTTTGGTGGTATTTTTAGAATTACCTTATTTTTGTGGTATAGTGGTGAGCATGTCTTTTAATACTATCGCCCCATCATAGAACAAACTTTCCCTCCTTGTAATTGTGACCCACCTTTGGCTCTCTGCAGGTACTCTGTGGACTTAGCACCTTTAGGCACCCAGTGAGTTTATTCAGAATGCTACTTATTGTATGTAACCCGTGTTACTGACTATGTACATTCAGTAACCTAATTGCTCTGAGGCACTGCTTTCTCTTCTCAGCATGCAGAGAAAAGTGCATTCAAAACATATCCACACGCCTTCCTACCTTGCAGAAAAATATATATATGCTCTTCCTTGTTTACTACTTTTAGCACTGGTGATAAAATAGCAAATGCTTTAGCGCCCCAGCATGAACATCAAACCCTTATAATTTCCCTAATCCTTGAAGAATGACCAATAGATGCATGAAACAAAGCACAACAGGAAAACCCAATATACTTTCAGTACACAATGTATTACACAATCATGATAACAAGGTTACATTATGTGATGTTACAATCATTTGCTCTTACCACGTTGGTCACAGCATCAAGCCTACAAAAGATAACAGAGAAAAAAAACAACAACAGAAAAAAGCACTTCGCAATAGCAGCTATGCAGAGAGAAATCTGACACGTTTTATTTTTTTTAACCCTGACTTGCTACACTGTCTGGCAAAAATACATCATTTCTTGTTATAACTTCATCACCCTAAACTAATCTAATTACATGTCAGACACCAACATACTTCTCACTTAACTTCACTCACCCAGGCAGGTGAATTTTAAAGCTCTTGCTGTCAGGACTTATCAGTGCGATCTCACAGCTCACAGGCAGTGTTCGCAACTCCTCCGGTTTCAATGCTAGCAAGCCGTCCTTTTTATGGGCTACCAGCTGTGTTCAAAGCTGCATTCACCGAGCCCCCATTCAAAGAGACATCAGCAGCATCTGAATCCCTGGCTGTTCGCATTCAAATCCTAAACAGCTTTGTCTATTTTTTTCAGCTCAGCCCATTCAAAAAATTCTCCCTGTCTGTCACTCTTAGGTCAGCCCTCTCTTGACATAATCTTTTCCACCCCTTCGTTTACCAATCAAATTAAAAGGATGTCCCACACTATCTCCTCACCTGTCAGGACAATTGAGACTTCAGTCCAGCAAGGCAATTGTTTCAATTTCCTTTCCTGTTGCACATTTTGCTCCTCTCCATAGAAGAACAGTAAAATGGAATGGGTTTCACTGTGTTTAATGAACTGCATTATATATTAGAAGAACAGTTAATATGTTAGTGGGACAAATCAGTATAGAATTAGTTAATTATATATTTCCAATGCAGTTCCACACAGATGAAAACATCCAAATTGTAAAATATGTAATTTTCTAAGTACGCTTGTCCGCTTGGAGGTGCTGTGCTGTGCTCCTGTGCTGCTGTTTGGGATTATGTTTTGCACTTGCCAGTGACTGTAATCAAGTGGACTCAAGTCCCACCCCTCTTGTGGGCTGATTGGCTGACTTTCCTTAAGAACGAGTACGAATGGGGCACACGCGCGCACGCACTCGTTCGCAAGTACTTTTCTAAGTACGCTTGTCCGATTGGCGGTGCTGTGCTGTGCTCCTGTGCTGCTGTTTGGGATTCTTTTTTGCACTTGCCAGTGACTGTAATCAAGTGGACTTAAGTCAGATACCTGTCCAACGTTGTGTGAACCATTGAACCATTGGACCAAAACATCGATCTAAAACATTGATGTTTCTTCTGTTTATCTAGGTCCCACCCCCCTTGTGCGCTGATTGCCTGACTTTCCTTAAGAACGAGTACTCTCGGGCACATGCGCGCACTTGTTCGCAAGTACTTTTCGAAGTACGCTTGTCCGCTTAGCCGCGTTGCCACCGCTCTGCGGCAGGAGTTGATACCTTGTATTTTTGGTGCATATTTTGTTCATATCGGATGTCCATAATCCTGTGAGTGTAATTTAATTTTGTAGGAGTGCTGCTTTCTTTTGTGGCTTTTCTCGTTATATCTTCTTTTGAACAAGTTTACTGTGAAAGTTTATTGTGTGGCACGCGATATGTGCTTAACAATGGCCGCCTTTGACACTTATAAACTAATCACCTGTATGCCATCTATTCCGCCGTTGTTGCTTACAATGCCTTCCAATTCATTTTCTGAAAGTAATTTGGATTCTGGCTCGTTGCCACAAATATTTTTTTCTGCCACATCGACTACACCGAATGTACGCTCACCCAGCATACAAAAAAGATTCCCTTTTAACACACAACACAACCAACCATGTGTGTCTTCTTCTTCTCCTGACACAATATCTTCGTCTGGGGTATCCACACCATCACTCATAACCATTGGGAAAGCCCAGGCATTGTATCGTACACCTTTGAGGTGTGTAAATCCCCAGCCTATTTCTGACTCTACTATGATGGAATCTACAAAAAATTGTCAAGTACACCCGAACTCAAATAGGTCCATTTCCCCAATTGCCTTTCCACATCTATCATCAGATCAGTCAGTTCTATCAATCCATGCAAGTCTACGTGAATCTGACAATCTTATGGGTGGGGGCCAATGCACGTATGGCTTGGCGTCAGTGATATGTGAATCTCACAATATGAATATGCAAGCAATGTTAAAATCTTTTGCTTTGCCCACGCTGTGGCCTAGCCGCTTGCTTCCCATAGACAACTCTGCACAAACTCTGTTAATGATTCAACCAGCCCTCTCTGCCCTAAACACTGCCATCTTTAGTTTGTGTAAACTCTTTGAATCCTTGGACTCCAAGGTAGCCCACCAGGCTGCACAATTCGATGATCTGATGAAATGGCTTTCTTCACAACACCTGTCTAAAACTCCTCAACAAATTAGAAGTACAGATGAATCTAAAGACATTATCCCAAGCCCCTCACCTCTACGTAAAGGGAAGACAACTGCAGTACCAGAGCCCACTCAAGCACCAGATATTGTGGAAGAGGGGACTATGGCTCCTTGCCCGCTCCCTCCCATTGTGGGCATAATAGGTCTCACGAGCACGCATTCCTTCCAACTACATAAAACAGTGCATAAGTCAGTTGCTAGCGTGACCTCTTCAACCCCTCCAGCTGCAGAGGCGACTAGGGTGAAAACCACACTAACCTCTGGACAGGGTCATTTGCTTCAGTTAAAATCCAGAAATCCCAAGTTTACCAAAAAAAAAATCGGCAATTCCAATCAAGAAAACCAAAAATATGATTTGTACAAAAAACCTAAAAAGCACTTTAAATGCCTTTTTTAAAGATCTGGGTAAAACTCTGAGCACGATACCATCCCACCAACCCGAGGTTGCCCCAATGGCATCTGATCCACCTGATCCACCTCATGAACCAGAACTAACCATTCACCCCATACTATCTAGGGGTACTAGACAACTGCAAGAGTCAAAAAAGTCCCTCTTTCCACTCTCACAATTGGTCCAAT
Source organism: Ambystoma mexicanum (assembly GCF_040938575.1). Taxonomy (NCBI): domain Eukaryota; kingdom Metazoa; phylum Chordata; class Amphibia; order Caudata; family Ambystomatidae; genus Ambystoma; species Ambystoma mexicanum. The sequence goes on along the minus strand of NC_090932.1, from coordinate 760,885,204 downwards.
CCATTCAACAGGCACAGAAAACCGCACCTAGTGTGTTGAATCTAATGCCTAATCTTCGTCCGATCCTCAAATTACCCTTCACCTCACAGCTGCAAAAACCAATAGATCTCCAGAGCTTGGGAGCACGGGAGCAACCTTCTTCTATAGTGGCTCCTAATACTCAGCCCAAATCAGTGTCCTTTGCTATACCAGCCCAGCCTCTCCAGCTCATTGAATCTGCCATACTCCAAGCTGCCATTGATGAAATCAAGAAAAGAGTTGACGAATACCTAGCTATAAACTTGACCAAAACTACTTTGCAAGCAGTAGGGCGCCCACAACTTCCGACGTCTGTGTCCAGTTGTCCAACTGAAGTGCCTGGTCTCCAACAAAGCTATCCTACTCCTGAATCCCACGCTACACGATGGTCAGTGAATGATTGGCCTTTAAAAACCTCTGCCCAGGTAGTTCCTGCACAATGGACTCCTCGTAAATCCAAAATCTGGACCCAATCACGGCATTTACATCCTCACCGTGCAAACTTTCACACACTAATTCTCAAATGCAAAGAAGGCAATCATCCAGTTTATGATTTAAACCAGCAAAGTGTCCTAAACATCTTTGGAGAAATAGAAGATCTGTGTAATATTTTCAACTCAGACATTGATCAGATCGAATTTCTCACAGACTCCCCTCTCTCCATAGTTAGACTCTGGATTCAATCGGGTGTGGTTTGGCAGTCGATATGGCGTAGCAAAATGATACTTTTCGACAAGGGATTCTTGTTAGCAGAAGACCCTGAAAGTACAACAATCAGACCAAAAACATCTATTACAAAATTGAACATTTATCGGGGTTCCACGCAGCGAATCAAGGTCACGTGGGGAGTGAGAGTATACATCAATAACCATCACTATGCCCTAATAACACATAATTAAGCATTGTCAGTTGGAACTCTAGAGGTCATGTCCACTTAAATACCTCATTCAAAGAAATGCCAGAATCATACCACATAATAGCACTTCAAGAGACATGGTTAATCATACCCCCCATTATGGGACAATTAGGAAATAGCCTCAATCCAGCAGTCCCAAGTGGAGGTATACCCTCATCGGGACTACTTGTAGCAGTGAACATCAAAGCAGATCTTTCTATAACACCGTGGGCCTCTGTTGGGGCGCACATACAAGTTGGTAAAATCATGAACGAGGAGAAGGCTTTTGCCCTAATCACCATATAACGAAATGTTATTGCAATGTCAGATGTGATCTTGATATGTTTCACTGTATTTCACTTGACCCGTCGATCATACATACCAGTATCTTGGGAGATCTTAATCTTAACTGCTGGAAAAATAAGCCTGAAAGTGGTACTGTATCTAAGTGGTTGTCACTTATGCATGAGCGCAATTACCACATGGCAAATGGTGCAGTACAGGGCGATGTGCCAGCCCACTACACATGGCATCATGGCTAGTGCTCGAGCATAATCGACTTTATTTATGTCAATCACAAACTTTTTCAGTACATCGAGGCACTAAGCATTAAGGACCATCTGAAAAGTGACCATAGCCTCTTCATATTGCACGTTAACTGGAACTCGATACGCAAGCAAAATCAAGAATACTATCATGGCAATTTAGTAATTAATAGTTCCCGCTCTTGCGTGAGATGGATCCCAAAGATATTGGTCCAGTTTGGGTATGCGATTGCTGATGACTCGAGAGTGATGCCCCGATCCCAAATCCAATATACTGACTTGTTGCAACCCTTTTTTAAAACGGTCATGATTCCTAACCGCAATATAATTCGACATCCTCACGCCTTTGATCATGAAACAAATAGTAGAAGGACAGAATTTAGAAAGATCAAACAACAAATCCTAGCCCCTACATCATCAACAAAGTGGCAAGATCTTAAATGTGCCAAATGCAAATATAAAAATTGGCTATGTGGTCAGAAGGCAGTGTTATACCAGCAAGACAGTGAGGCCATGGTGCATGCAATGTGCAACAAAAATTCCTCCAGAATGTGGCATCTACTAAACAACCACTCTTGTCATCAACAAGCAGATGCCCAAATAAATGGTGTCTCTGAACAAGCATGGATTGATCACTTTTCAGCCTTATATGCTGATCCTGAATATGCCATTCTCCCCTATGAGCCAACCTCAACATCAGCTTGGCAATTGGACTGCTTCTATAAACTAATATTCACTACCATACAAAAGATTAGTTCATCGAGAGCAGAGGGACCTGATGGACTTTCAAACCAGATGTTCAGGGCTAATCCCAATGAATGGGCCTACATACTTGCAGCCATTTTCAAAAACATATTGTACACATGTCATATACCACCATCATGGAGGACATCCATTATTATTCTCATATTTAAAAAAGGAGACCGAACTGTTCCATCAAAATATCGCCCTATAGCCCTTTTGGATGTCCCGGGCAAAAGTTTCACCAGATTAGTTCTCTGAGAATTTAACAACTGGACAGGGACTTGAAATCTGCGTGATTCCTACCAGACTGGCTTTATGGCAGGTATGGGTACTAACATCAATCTATTGACCCTAAATGCCATTAAAGCGCAATGTCATGAGCAAAAGCAGCAAGGTTTTTTTTGCATTCATTGATCTTAACGCTGCATTTGACTCAGTTAGTCGGCCTTTGCTGATGAGTAAATTACAACGTGATCGTTGTCCATTTGCTTTATATGACATCATATACTCCTTACATCACAATACATCTGTCCAAATTCGTATCACCCTGGAAGGACTTCTCTCGAAGAACATCCTGACCTATAGAGGCTTGAAGCAAGGGTGTTCACTGGCCTCTGCCATTTTCAATTTTTTCCTACACGATGTAAGAGTTCCACTGTCAAATGTAATTTCAGATTCGCCCAAACTAAACAATCATCAGGTACAATCTCTTATGTACGCTAACAACCTTGTCCTAATCTCTAAGACCCAGGTCGGGCTACAGCACTTCCTTGATGCCTTCCATAACTACACACAATCAAATGAATTAACAATCAATTTAAACAAAACTCTAATTGTGCAGTATTCGCTCAAGCGTCAGGGCCCTCTGAAGTTTATCTGGACGATTAATCGCATCTCGATTATGGTGGTACCAAACTATTGTTATTTGGGAATGGATTTCGAAGGAAAACCAAGGGCTCAGGGCCAGCTGGAATGATTGGTGACCAAGTTAACCTCAGCCATATCACAAGCCCGCATTATTATGCATAAATATGGAAAGTTCTCCATATTGCCAGTGTGGCATTTTTCTAATAAGGAAATTGTACCAATATTGTTGTATGGATTAGAAACCGCACCAAGTGATTCTACCTTCAAATTCATCGAGTGGGAAGCCAAATTATGGCGTTCTGTCTTACATCTGCCCCAATGTACACCCGTGGCGTGGATAAGATATGAGCTTGGGTTACTGTCATTCCAGGCGCACTACAACTGGTGCTTGTGTTCCTTGTTCAGGAAATGTTTAATGTCAACAAACCAAAATGTGCTATTGAAAATTCTGTCACATTATATGTTTTCTGCTAATCATGCATTTGTAAATAATTGGCTGGATCGAGTCTACCGGATTTTGGCACAAGCTGAAATCACCATTGCACTTTTGCTATCCAATCCTGATAAAGCCAAATTTTGGATTTATCAAACTGATTGGATAGCCACTTGTGACTTATGCCGCACCTACCGTGATGGTGACTCATTGCGATTTCCTCCGAAGAAAGTTGGCAGCTTACCAACATATTTACTACGCTGTCCTTCGCTCAAATATCGTAATGGTATTCTTCGCCTCCGCCTCAATCTGTGGGCTACTAATGATATTAAAGCTAGGCGAAGTATTGTGAACGCAGACAAACATGTATGTCACTTTTGCAATGATGGCCTGACTCGTGAAACCTTGAGACATGTTATTACACATTAGCATTGCACCAAAGGTGCAAGGGTTGTGCGTGTCGGAAGCGGCCACGTTACGCGACACTCTGTGAGAGAGCGAGTAACTGTTGGTGCGGATTGACGCGCGGTCTGACGCGGTTTAACGTTAGAGCGTAGGAGCAGCTGTGAGTGCTGGGTCTGTTCCTCTAACGCTGCACAGCCGGAAGCGGCGATCGGCGGTGCTCGCCGGTGCTCGGTGACACGCGGAACGAAGGACGTGACTGCGAGGACCGTCGAGGAGCCGAGGAGAGGTCCTGGTCAGAACGAGAGGAGGCAGAGACCCGAGGGTGAGGTGTAAGGCGAGGTGTGAGGCGAGTGCGGTAAAGGTGAGAAATTGCGAGTGGCGAGTTGAGAGCTGGGGGATAGTGTTCTCCCCCTACCGCCTCGCAACACCTATCCCCTCCTGCAATGCCTATCCCCTCCCGGGTGAGCGAGTGAGCAGGAGGCCTCAGGCGGGGAGATTGAGGCGAGCAGGGCTGACTTGGCAGCCCAAAGGTGAGAAGCGGGTTTGGAGCCGGAAGAACGAAAGCACGCGGAAGCTAGCCGCGCCGTGTACAGCCGTGGAATTTCATCCCCTGCTGTAATACAGTGCGGCGTGGCGGCTCCCTGTGGCTTCTTGTGACACTTCTTGAAGTGGGCTTGGAGCGGACCCTGAGAAGAAGGGGAACTGTGAACTCCTACCAGAGACTGCGGGCTGTAGCCTTTGATCCGGGCTTGCAAGTTCCCCGGGTCATTATACTGGTGGGGGGGGGGTACCAGTAAAAGGTGGAGAATACCACATAGTTACCTCACCAGGGCAGTTCTAGAGGTAAACCTTTCCTGTCCTCTAGCAGCAGCCCTTACTACCTTACTTGCCTGGACTGACCTGCATCTACGGGAAATACACTCTTGAAGTGAATTGAGCCATAACGTAGACATGCAGCGGGGAAGAAGAGCACCCCACTCGATTTATAATCTACGTAAAAATAAATCTCAACCCATAAAGGAACCCAAGGAATCCCACAAGAAAGGGGGCAAATCCAAAAAGAATGCCAAATATGCTATCCCGGTGGCGCAAGGGGCTGTAACTGAGTTCTTTCCTGTGAACCCACCCCCGGCCACGAATTCCACTGTAATTGAGGAAACACCGGCACCGATAGAGAGTGGCGGCATTTCTTTAAATACCTCCAATTTCGACGACATAGACAATAATTCCCTCTTAGAACTTTGTCTAACGATACAGATAGGGATGCGAACACAAACGCCCCTGAGGTCACCGAGTGACATAACGCCATTAAAAGAAAACAGCATGAATAGTGTCTCGGGGGTGCATACCTGTGGGGAAATTAGCGGACGTCTGTCTGCTTCTCCGAACCTGGTAATGGCGTCAATGGAGGACGAACCAGATAATGTGATGGAAGATAATATCGAATCACAGCCAAGCTCATTACAGATAACAGAGCTACAATCATCGGTGGCTGCTCTCCAATCTGCCCTTAAAATACTCCTACAAATGTCAGGGCGTATTTTGGCCAATACTAATACCATCACATTGGCCTTAGAGCAAAAGGATCTCCTCCGAGAAGAGGCAGAAATGAATCTATCTGATGCTTTACAGACAGTCGAGGAGATTGACAAGCAGGAAGATGTGGCGGAGGGGGGTGAAGCACAATATGTGCCCAACAGTGACAGCATAATTGAGGAAATCCCTGTGGAGGCTGACGATCCAGAGCATGAGCAAAGCCCCCGGTGCCCTCCCTCACGGAAACAACGAAGACTGGCAAAAAAGGCACTTAAAAACAAGTCAGCTGCAAAAGGGGCCCAACCACCTATAACAGTGCCCAAACCGGCACCAGAAACCTGCTCAAAAAAGGCCAGGAAAAGACTGGTGAGAGCAGCTCAAAGGGCGGCAAAGGCTAAAGGACCACTAATAGACTGGCTGATACCGGAAGAGAAGACAATGGGAATGGACCCAGATGATGATTCAGTTATGACCTTTGAACCTGAGTTAGAAACCAGTATACATATGCAGCCGGAGCTTCTCCCTGAAATACGGGCGGTGGAAGAACCTGCCGAGCCCTTACCATTGGACCTGAGGAAGGAAGTGAAGGACATAAATACGAACCGTATCTGTTTCATTAAGAATTTGTACCCAAGCAATAAAAATCCCTGGTTATCACGCTCGGAGCTATTAACAAGATTATATCATATACCTCAACTTCGTGTCCTAAAAACTGAGGATTTCTTATTTGTAGAACCCCTGTCGGGCCCCAACCCTAATGTCTCTGCCTTACATTGCATTTTTCCGACTACGGCGCAACTCATCAGAAAATACAAAGAAGATCTGAATGCAGTGGACATTAACATTGATGTGGACCCGCTGGAGAAGGTACCCTCGGATGATCCAGAGGACACTATGGTAACAGCTCCTGTGGCTAATGTGCTCAAATCGGGGCTAAGGGACAATCCTGCGTTAAAGGAAATACAGCAAGTCCTGAAGTCACTTTTAGAATCCATCCCGCAACTGCTACAGAACCATTGATGTTTGTCTTTACTTTCTTGGAACTGCAGAGGCTTTTCCCATCTCTTGAGGTCGGAAGGCTCAGTAGACTTACTGTCCCAACATAGTTGTATATGTCTACAAGAGACATGGTCTCTTGACCCTTTACTGTTAGATGGTTTTGTTACACATCAAGCGTTTGCTAAACGGGGCAGCAAGGGGCGTCCATACGGTGCTTTACTCACGGGGGTATCGAATAAGTTTATATCCCGAAAGATTCAATGCAAATCTGAGGAGCTGCTATTGGCAGTAGAGGTCGAATATCATGAGGAAAATGGCTCGGGAAGGTTCCTTTTAATTAATCTGTATAACCCCCCAGGAGAATTGTTTCGGGACTCACTGCAAGAGGCAATACAAGATCTATTGTCTACATGGCTGTTAAGAACGGGCAATGTTGCGGTGGTGGTTATGGGTGATTTTAATTGCCATATGACAGAAGAGACTCTTATATCTTCTAACTCTGATCTCAATGAAAGATGTTGGATGTCCCATGGAAAGAGGGAGGCTGAAGGATTAGGCTGGCTGCAATTGTTTGAAGCCTGGGATATGGCTATGATCAATGGCCGTACTTCAGGAGATCGGCCGGGGAGACACACGTGGGCGAGTGGGTCATCAATGAGCACATTAGATTATATATTCATGTGCCCCGTGATGCAGAGTAGAGTAAGCGATATGATAGTCAAGCCTAATAAATGGAGCGACCACGCGTCGCTACAGTGTATATTTAGTATACCTATATCATCTCCCTCTCCTGCTAACATGGGTACCATCCAAGCTAACCAGGCAGGATCTAGAATAGTGTGGTCTGAGAAGAACATAAGATTGGCCACTGAAGTTCTGGAACCCATCTTAGAGCGGGGCTTCTGCGACTTCAAACTTATGACGGCAAATGAAATTGAAGACTCGATATCAGGATTCTCAGGTCAGCATGCCACGGTCAATAAAAGACATATGTTAAAAATTGGGGGTGCAATACTTCCCTTTAATAGAGAAATCAGGGATGCCAAGAGAGGGCCAAGAAAGTCAATCAGAGGCCTGAAACACATGAACTTATCTGGAGCTTTATACTGCGAAAAATTAAGAAATATCAAAAACCGCTATAAAGCGAATATTAAGAACAATAAGACAACAGAGAAAAATACCAGATATCAGCGGCTGATACAAACGATTTGTGCTAGAAATTCTCGTAGCATTTGGTCATTACTCAATGAGAATAGAGAGAAGGCAAAAGGCCCTTTAATTAACCCTATATGTGAGGAGACATGGGTAAAATTCCTACTAAGCCAAAATTCAGGGCGAGTGGAACCCATGTGCAGAGTATTGGAGAGGGCTCCTATCCATCTGCCTTTCGATGTATCAGCAGAGGCAATACTGAATAAAATAGCTACCCTCAAGTCCTCCAGAGCCCCTGGCCCTAATGGGCTAGCTAACGTAGTGATTAAGAACCATCCTCTTTTCTGGGCCGATTTGTTCTCTTTACTATTCAATAAGATCCTAGTGCAGGAGATAATTCCCCGGTCCTGGCAGACAGCGATTCTTATTCCTGTATTCAAAAAAGGCAGCCGTTTTGACCCTAATAACTACAGGCTTCTATCCATGCTTAATATCTCAGGTAAACTTTTTGCCTCACTATTGCTTTGTGAGATGCAGAAATGGGTAGAAGATGCCAAAATACTCAGCAGATTCCAATGTGGCTTTAGACAGGATTTTTCCACCTCACATAACCTCTTGGTCATGGAAATACTCCGTACACGGGCGCTTAGTAAGGGGCAGCCCCCGTTGTACGCTCTTTACATCGATTTCAAGGCTGCATTTGACTCCATCCCACGGGAGAGGTTATGGATTAAGCTAGAGAAATTGGGATGTCCGCCAGGGTTATTATACTACCTTAGATTACTCCATCAAAATACTACGGTGCGCCTGAGGTTAGATCAGGACGGAAATATGACCAGAAATGTGTCCCAAGATAGGGGGGTAAAGCAGGGATGTGTCCCTGCACCCCTTATTTATAATCTATATGTGTACGATATTCCTGCAGTATTAGCTGAGGTTGATAATTGCCCTCCTAAAATTGGTGATGCATCGTGTGCTGTATTAGCATATGCGGACGATCTGGTTGTATTTGACAATACCATAGGTGGTTTAAGGCGTTCCGCTACTGCCCTATGGGACTATGCCAGGACAAACGGATTGACCATCAATCTGGACAAAACAAAAGTCCTTAGATTCACGAGAAGAAGAGTATCGCAAGTAAATTTGATAGTACACCAAAATCTTATACCCTATGCTCCATCCTATTGCTATCTAGGAGTCGAAATTGAGACCCTTGGTGATTAATTACTATGCAGACAGGGTCGCATTACTAGGGCGATGCAAGCTATAGCATTCATTTCCGCCTTCACAAACAAGCAGGGTGGCTTTACCCTCTGGGGAACGCGCCACCTTTATATTCAAGTGTTTTCCCCCATGATTATATATGGCCTGGAGTCATTGCACACATTAGACCTAGCATGGCTGCAAGTGCTGGAGGGCAAGTTCTGGCAACTGATATTGGGGCTATCCTCTGGGGTACCTATGGCCCTGATTAGACTTGAACTGGGTCTTCCCTCTTTGAAGGCTATGGTACTGAAGAAAAGAGCAGGGTTTTACCTTAAGATGATAGGTGGCACTATGAACCCCTTACTAACTGTGATACATCAGGAGGTGACCAAAAAATACACTACTGCACCCCTACATAAAGACATGACCAAATTCCTCGCAGATATTGGATGGACACATAGAGGGGCTACTATCACCAAGGAAACCCTAAATGCACTAAGGAAAAAAGTAGACCTCTGTGATTGGCTCGAGAATTTTACACATATAGGCAGCCTGAAGACACATCAATTTGTGAAATACAGATTATTCAATTTTATGAAACCACAAGGCTATCTATATCTATGCTCCTCGAGAAGACTTAGACGCTTCATTATACTGTTCCGATTGGAGCAATTGCCTACTCTGTACATCAGAGGAGCATGGGATAATATCCCGGTTGCTGAGCGTATATGTCGTCTGTGTAAATCCTCAGAATGTCTGGAGACAGCTAGACATCTTCTTACGGAATGTCTATCTCTGAAGAATACAATCTTACGCTATCTGGGTGAATTTGCGCACAACCCTAAAACTATATGCGAAATGACATTCTGGCGTTATTGCACTAACACCTGCAATATGCATCTATTCATTGCATTATATAACGTTTGGCAACAGGTAGAAATTAGCCTGGCCCGTGGACTGTAACTATTCCAAATACTAGGGGTATCAAGGAACACACTGAGTACTCTTTATGAGATAGATATTGTTTAAGGCCTAAAAATACTCACTTTAATGACATCCGAGATGCAGGTTGTTCTATGTATTACACTTGGATATGAATTTTTGTAAATAGTTTAAGGAAAGTTGTTTAATTGTCCTTTTTAGTTGGTTTTATTCTATATGGTCATTAATTCATGCTTTTTGTATATTTATGAATTATGTATAATGTTTGTAATTTGTAATATGTGTAAAGTTTGAATTTATTTTCAATCTATACCACATTAAAGAATTAAATTACAGAGTGCCACACATTACGGTCCAAGAGAGAAATGTTCTTTGCACGACATTGCAAACATCTAGGGATTCTATCTCAAGGTGAAAGCTGGGCATTATTCTTAGGCTCTAGTAATATGCCAATACAAATTGCAGCCATTCATTTTCTAAACAGTCTAAATCTGGACGAAAATGTAGAGATGGGAGAAGTTCGATCTCAGGTGCTAATAAGTAATGGCATGCCATGAATCACAACTGGTTTGATTAGAGATGCTTATACCTTCTATTCATTGCATTGACTGTATGATGTAAATGCTAAGAAAAAAGCATTGAGTCTTCTCCACTTCTTCTATGGTTAACTCCCCTTTCTCTACATTTCTTTTTTTGTAAAAATGAGTTGAACAAATTGTTTTTTAAGACATTTTGCTAAATGCTGTGTCTAAGTTGTTATACTTTAATATGATATCACACTTGAGCTTTAGAAGTTTTGTAACAAGAAGTTGTATGAAATATTTTTTCATGAAATTTTGTTAAATGTTGCTTTAAACTCGTTTCCTTTTTTGAAAGGTTGATTTATTTCAGCCAATAAAAAAAAAATATGCAAATTTTCTGCATTTTAAAATGACAGCACACTGTACTAAATGCTTCTAAAACTAAACCCAATTTGCTGGTTGGCTAAATGCTTTTCCAAAAATTATTGCTTGCTGACTTATTGCTAAAAAGCTGTGCCTCACACCTACTTTGAAATGGCTGCATTTACATACCACCAAATGAAACCCCTACTTTTGCTCTTTTTGCATGAATATCCCCACATTCTACCCTCCTTTCTCTGACAATTTTGGCTAATAAACCCATAATTGGAGGAAACACGCATTAAACTTCAAAATCTACGTGTCCCAAGATATCTCTCTTTTTCCATTGTTGTTAGACGAATCACGGTTGAAATAATAGCTTCTTAACAAAATGAACATTTAAACATTTCACAACAAATCATTGCTTAATCATAAAGCAAAAGTGAAGCAGAACCCAAATAAGACCTATCAGTCCTCACACGCATGTGCATGTGCATGTGTAATGAAACATTGTATGCGCATACTTCCAACCGAAGTGTCCACATATGTCCACATTATACAATGTATTAGTGTGTATGCATGAAAATAAAACAATAAAATAAAATAAATAAATAAAATAAGCGGCTACCATAATTAACAAAAACAATTAAATAAAATAACAAAATTATGCATTAAAATTAAAATAAACAATCTCCATTGTTCCCATTTTTAGTCTCAATTGGTAAAGCACAAGGCAACACTATGCCAAACCAGCAACGCTGTGGAATTAAGTTCAACTGACCACTGTTCCATTGATGGCATTCACCATCTTCATGACCGCACCTCTGAGATGTCCTGATTACCAAATTTTCATACTTGCATCCTTTTCAGTGGAATCCCTCCGGTTCGGCGCATGGGCTCTTCGCCACCCAAATAATCTCTTTTTGCATCTCATTCTATTTATCTTCACCTCCATACTTTGGTCCGGAGGCTTTCCTGGATCCTTGGTCCTGCAGCCTCCCGTGGACTCCCCTGGACTCCTACGGTCCCCGGCTCATCAGTCTCCGATCCCTAACAGGACAATAGGTTATTAGACTCTAAATCAAATAGAAAAGGAACAAATTAAGTACATAATATAAAGCAATGTTCTATCCCTTTCACAACTCAGCCAAAAATGTTCTCTTAAGCCATCATGACTTATCACTTTTGGATCTGCAAATAAAAACACATTAGAGAAACAAACAATATTTACATCTCACATTATTATACATCACAACAATCTGCATGCAGACTAACTTTACAATACTGTACTATAACAGATTAACCTTTTTTTTAAGGCTAAATTTGACAATCTCATTTGCTTCTTCATTTACTAGTCTACCACTACATTTTTGGTTTCACATACCACCTTGATATTAGATTAACCAAATGCATTATGAAATAGTCAACGGTTCTTCAATGCATCTGTCAATACCAGCTCACTATGTTTTTGTCATTTACATACAGCTTTCTCTTCCACGCAATCAGCACACTCAACCCGTCTCCACCTGCTCAAGTCTCTGGATTTCATGCTTTGGATGACAGGGCTTAATTTGGTTAACATGGACAAATTGCTCTGTCACTATTTCACCCTCTGGCTTTAATATTTGGTATACTACGAAGGATATTTTATCTACAATTTTAAATGGTCCTTGCCATGCTGCGAGGAATTTTGAATTTTTATGTTTGTTTTTACTAAAATGAACTTTTATACCTGATCACCTATCTTATGTTCTTTCACAGATGTCTTTTTTATCATAATAGGATTTTGCGCTCTCAGCAGCCCTGTCCAAATTTTGCTGTACAAACGCAAATGCATGTTGTAAATGCCTCCTCAATTCTTCCACATACTCGTGAACTGCAGATGCACTCACAAGTGTTGCTCATGCGACCTGTACAATGCATGTTGTGGCAGCACCATTTTCCTTCCTGTCAACACCTCATGAGAACTGATACCAGTTGCTTTAGCAGGAGTCGACCCAAGGGCCATTAACTCTAAAGGTAAGCATAGATCCCAACTGGAACCTTCCTCTGCTACAAAATTCTTTAGTATCTCCACGACAGATCTATTGCAGCGTTCAACATTCCCAGAAGAGGTGGGCCGATATGCAATTTCCTTTTAATCCCCATATCTGCCACACCTTGCTCATTAAGGTGCTGGTGAAATGACTTCCTCTGTCCGACTCTATTCTTTGTGGTAACCCAAATCTTGAAAATATGTGATTTACCAGCAATGTAGCTGCTGTTTGTGCACTACAATCTGGCACAGGAATGCATTCTACCCATTTCGACATTAAACACACCACTGTCAATAAATATTGGTTTCCCCTACCCAATCTCTTTACAGGCCCTACATAGTCGATTTGTAAATCCTACCATGGAAGGGTTAAACCTCTTTTCATTAATGGAGCTCTATGCATTGGTGAAGCAGGTTTAAATTGTTCACATACCAGACACCCCTTAGTATATAATTCCACATCTTGGGACATGTTTGGCCAGTAAGCATAATCTTTCAGTATTTCGAAAGTTTTTTGTGAACCTCTGTGTCCTGCAGTTATTGCATCATGTGCATGGTGTAACATTAGCCCTCTGAATGAAAGAGGTCCCAGCCACTGTATCTGCCCTGTTATGGATTCCCTGATCATCAGACCATCCTGTAGTTTAATTCGTTTTTTGTTCTTTAATAACACTCTCAACTCTTCTTTTCCTGTAAAATCATTTTCAGTTAAAGGATTTTGTTCGGGGTCCATCGAATGATTATATTAGACCCCCAATACTGGATCTTCTTTTTGTGCCTTAATCAAATCCTGATCTGGCGTGTCATAACTCCATTGCACTACAGGTTGTTCAAATTCTTTTGGAGATTTAGAGCGTGTAACTGCATCTACTTGTATTTCACCAACTAGGTGTTCAATGGGCAACAATTCTCCCATAACAGCCCCAATCTTGGCCAATTGATCTGCTCTATCATGGCCCTCCTTATCCTCTCCTGAACTCTGATTCATGGAATTATTTGTGTGAAAAACGCAGATTTGCGCTCCTTTCTGCCCGAAAATCCCTGTTTGAAGTATGGGGATTTTCGGGCAGAAATGCACGTAAATCTATGTTTTTCACGCAAATAATTCCATGAATCTGGCTTTCGGTGTTTTCAAATGTCCACACATTTTTCTCCAGTATATTGTTAAATCATTCTCTGACACTAATTTGTCTATAGCTTGAATCATGTTCTGATGTTTAGGAGGCTTTTTGTTATATGTGAGCATACCTCTTGCTTTCCAGCAAGGCAAGCACTCTACAAAACTATTTCGTGCATAATCAGAATCAGTCACCAGGACAATTTCACTGAATTTGTTATGAACTGCAGTATTAATTGATTTATAAATGGCCGCTAACTCTGTTATCTGGCTAATCCTGGCCCCAATTCTCATTCCTATACTAGGAATGCCCTCACATCTCAACCAGACATTTCCTTTGCCTGATACCAACTGTTTATTGCTGTCATTTTTAATGTGAAAAGCACACCCGTCGACATACACAATTGGCAATTCCTTGCATGTATTTTCATCAAAAGCTTTGTGTGGTGATTGTCCAAACTCCTGCAAACTGGACTCCACCTCTACCTCATCTGAGACACCCTCAGCTGCACAGTCACGTAGATCTGCTATCCCTTGAGCAATTTGGCTTTTTTTATTCTGAGAAAATAGGACCGGACTGCCTACGTTCCTGAGTGTGCTCACTCTAATTCTCCTTCCGGATTTAAACTTGAATTCAATTTTCATGCATTCCTTTGCTTTAATGTCATTAACGTTCAATCACAACATTTTCTTTTTTTTAATTATTATGCTAAACTTTATTTGACTAGTTTTTACAAAAAGTCTCTCCATCATGAACCTTGCTTATTTCTTTAACTTTAAAAGTTCTGAATCCCTGGTTTATTTATGATTTTATTTTGTTGGTGCAATGAGTTCAGGTCAAGGCTCTCTAGGAAGTTTCTAACCGCGATCACCGGCTTTCGGTTTGTCCCGTCCATCAAATAGGCCCACCAGTAATCTTCGTCCAACATACAAAATGGTGAGTATAAATGATCTAGATGGGTTTTCCCTTTTGGTAGCTAATACTGGGCATTTAAGGAAAAGATGCTTCAGGCTTTCAGTTGAGTGAGGATCTGTGCAAAAGCGACAGAAATTTGAATCCAATTTTTCCCAAATTCCCAACATTTCATTTGTTTTTAAGATGTTTAGCCTTGCTCTCAGGAAGATTGAGCGGATTTTCTTGTTTGGGAACTTTAGTAAATAATTGATGGGCTTGTTTAGTTTTTGGGCATATGGTGGCAATTGCACAATGCACTTGTAGCTCATGGCCTTGTCCTGCGTGCCACACCAATCTGTTTCCTTACATTTTCTGGCAGTTTTTGTTGGATTAGTCTTTTCATCTTCCGAACTTCCTATTTCTTCCAAAATGGCCAGATTTTTGTTAGTCCAGTTTTGCAGCATTTTGTTGGATGTTTTCTCCATTTTCTCGTGAATGAGAACATAGATTTTTTCTTTGGAGGATCGTATTTTCCTGTATAACATCAGGCCATTGAGATCAACAGTTCCTTTAAGAGATGTGAGACTTAGCTCTCTTCTGATCAGAACCACCGGAGAAGATGGGGGATGACATAACAATTTCCTCCACGGAGAGCCTTCCAGCTTATTCCAGATGCAATCGGGAATCATCGGCATAGCTTCCATTCCATAGGTAAGCGCTGGGACCACTTTTGCTTTGTAGAATGTAATTGCCGCTTTAAGCGAAAAGCGCCCAAACATTTTGTCCATCAGGATAGCCTGATTGGTCAAGCTTTTGTTTTTAAGGATTAAAGTTTCTTGCATCAGTGATTCTCTTGCTTTGTTACTGAAAGCGACTCCCAAATATCTGAAAGTGTCGACTTTTTCTAGTCGTTCTTTCGCTAGGAACCACGCACCGTGCTCTTTTCGTCTCGAGGGTTTGTCTAGACACATTACTTTGGTCTTTTCCATGTTACTCTCTAGGTCGTTGTTCTTAAGGTATTCATGCAGTTTATCCAGTTTTCTCTGTAACCCAATCTTGGTTTGATTGATTAGGGTAATGCCATCCGCATATAGCAACCTAGTAACTTTTTCGGGGCCCAGAGTAGGCGGAAAGGCATTTTTACGCCTTTTTCTGTGTGTTGATAATTTCCTGTATAGGCGTTATACAGCGCCAGAGCTAGAGGGAAACCTTGCTTAACTCCACGGTTGGTGATGATGTTTGTTGAGAGTAGCCCTGTACCGTTAAGAGAAACTCTCATTGAAGTCTGCGAGTATAGTTCTTTAATCGGTGCCAACAAGGATTTTGGGCAATTCCAGTTGAGAAGTTTCTTCCACAATTTGTCTCTATTGACTTTGTCAAATGCTTTTGACAGATCGATAAAAGACAAATATAAATGAGATTAACCTTCCAATACTTTGGCCTTAAAGATGCTGAGTATGAATATGTTGGCCGTTGTTCCTAGGTTTTTTTGTGAAACTTGTTTGGAAGGGGTCTGATCCTTTGGATGATGAAACCCAGACTTTGAAGTTGTCCAAGAGGAAAGATCCAAAGAGTTTCCCAATACTGTCGAGCAGTGCAATAGGACGGTAGTTGTTTGAATCGCCTCTGTCCCCTGATTTATATATCGGCACCACTTTGGCAGTTTTCCAAGAAAGTGGTATCGATCTTGTTGACGAGCAGGATTCGAATATTTTGGCCACCAGGTGGGACCATGGACCAGGATTTGTCTTCAAGTCCATATTTGATAAACGTCTGGTCCTGGGCACGAGATGTTTTGAGTTTTTTGTTTTTTTCTTCGATGTTGGTTCTATCGAGTTCAATGTCCTATTTGTCAGTGTCCTCAATAGGTGCCAAAGGAGAGTAAGGGGGTGTATCGAAGAGATCTGAGAAATGAGTAATCCAGATCTCCTTGGACACAATGCTCATTAAAGTGTCTTGGGTTGTGGCTCCTCTGGTTGATATTAGTGACCAAAAGGCCTTTTGTTTCTTACCGCTAAGAGTTCTTAACATCACCTCTGCGTCTTCCTGATTGAGTTGGATTTTATATCCTTTTAGCCGGTTTTTATACTGCTTGGTAGCTATCGCGGCTTCATAACAATTCAGTTTAGAGGGAAACCGGATTGCTTTTCTTTTGGCTCGTCTCATGGTAAGTCTCTTTTCCTTGAGGTTCAAGTTATTGTTGTGGTGAGTTTTTGTCAGTATTTTACCACCCATTTTCGGCACTTGATATGGTAGCAGAAGTGGGCAGTAATCCGTGAGGATTGGATCCTCCTTTTGCTTTTCAAGCTTCTTAGCTTGACTATATCGGTTAGTTATATCGGTAATTGTTGTAACTATCAACTGCAGACAGGTTCCCTTGGTGTTTGTCTCCATGTTAACCAACATTGAAGGATGTGGAGGATTGCTGATGGAGAGAGCAGTTTCCCATGTTGTTAACAAAAGGTTATGATCACTATGCAAAGTATGGATGACCTTGAAGCAGGTAATGTTAGTAAGAAGATCTCTAGAGGTATATATGTGATCTAGAGTTGCCTGACGTCCTGCTAGTTCCCAAGTTGGAATGTCCGGGTCAGTGTTTTTTTTTAAGCAATGTAACCACCAGTAATCTTCGTCCAACATACAAAATGGTGAGTATAAATGATCTAGATGGGTTTTCCCTTTCGGTAGCTAATAGTGGGCATTTAAGGAAAAGATGCTTCAGGCTTTCAGTTGAGTGAGGATCTGTTGTTGCATGAGATCAATCAAACGAGTCTCCTTTGCTTTTGATAAAAGTGAGTTTAAGGAACTGAGACCCGAGTATTTTGTTGGGTGTGGCAGCTGAGCTGGGGTTACTACTGTAGATTGAGCCTTGAGTTTGGGCTCTGCTACGAAGCCTCCTGTGAATAGAAAAGTTTTAACGGGAATCTCTTCTGTTTGTGTCACAATTGAGAATCTTCCTGACTGTTTAGATAGTTCAAACTGTGACCAAGCGTCTTTCGTAGAGAGTTTGGTACTTTCTTTTGTGGTGATGTATCCTTCAAGAAATGTTAGCCTGGTGTGTATGTATGCGATTAAGGTCAGTTGATAGTTTGACGTGTCATTGAGGGCTTCGCAATTCTTTGTAAAAGGGCCAATGCTATTGTAAGGGTTGACATAATGTAGAATAGGTCTGTTCTTTTAGAGGGAGTAGCTAGGCCAATTTCACCTGCAATTTCATTCAGTCTAGAGGATTTCCTCTGAGTTTTTGTAGCTGGGGAAATGGTTTGAGGTTCTCTGTTGGCCATCATGTTGCCTATTCTTGAGGAGTCGGGTTGATGGAAGATTTACCAATCAAATTGGGGAGGTGGTCGGGCTCTAATACTTTAATACACTCCTTAGCCTCTTCATGAGGAGGGTTATGTAGGGCCGGTGTATTAACCTCCTCAGAGTTTGACATCTCCTGGGCTCTTTCTAATGTCCTTGATTTTGAGTTTTCCATTGGATTTGTGTGGGCGGTGGAGGACTCCTTGACTTGTAGGTCTGGCAGATTTGGTGTTGGTTTATAGTGTGGCCGTAACCCCCCGACCAGAGTGGGGCTTCCACCTTCCTTTAACAAGCCAGGCTTCGGGTGCCACCTTTTCAGAAAAGTTATTTTGCACAATGAGTAATTTTCGTCTGCCTGGATATGTGAAGACCTAGGATGGGAAGGAGTTCTGTAGTCAGATTCGATGGTCAGCTCATGATGCGTTCCTTCTAGTAAGTCTGCATCCGACATCTCATCCTTTTCCATTGCCTGGATTTTCCTTTTTTCAAAACAAAGAAATCAGAGAGAGTTTCACTGGTGATAACCCTAGATGAAAAGAGCTCAGTTCTTTTTTTCTCTTTAAGTTTGTTGTGGGCTGCCGGTTGGAGATGTTCAGTGCAATATTTTGATTGCTTCTGGAGTCTTTCCATTTTTGGTAAAGATAATCTATTGAGTCTTGTGAGGTTGCCTACTGTTGGCGTCGAGTATTGCCCCTTCTTATTGATGGGGAGTTGAGCGATGATCTGTGAGTTAGTGTTGGTCATAGGTGTCTCGATGTCTTCATCATACTCTATGGTGGAGTAAGAACAGTCATCGACAGCAGGTTCCTTGTCGTATCTGTTAGGAGGGCTAGACCAGTCAGCCTGAATGGCGACAGGGTGGATGTCAATCTTGGTTGTCCCCTTTGATATAGGGGGAACAACTTGGTCCTCTGACAAGTTTTCAGGGGAAGAAGAACCCCGCTCCTCCACTCCCAGAAGTTCCGGGCTTTTTTCCTGGCTGTTGGCCCCTCCAAAGGTGTTTGTCGATTTGGGGAGTTAGGTGCAAATGGTGTGAATATGCCCTGGGCTGAGTTTTGTTTATGGTCCGAGGTAGCCCCAAATGCCACTTGAGTGGCAAAGTCAGTCTCCGGCTGGATTAGAGCGGTGTGAGGCTCCCCATGCTCCGAATCGACATGCAGTGCTGGCGCCGGTATCGTCGCACTCCCGTCCCGGGGCTCCACCTCCACCTCCGCCTCCGACGTCAGAGCCACTTCAGGGATGCCACTGGTCGCCTCTGCGGCGGGTTGCAGGCTGGGAGCACGGCGTCGGTTCGGCGGGACGTCCCCCGACAACAGAACGAACAGTGAAGGGACGAAAAAGGAAATCTCAACGACCTCTGCCTGATCAGGTACTCCCTGCATCTGCGAGGAATTCTCTGGTAAGTAAACATTCAAACTGGGGACTGTCGCCTCCGGCAGTTTCGTAATGCTGTATTTACAACTGTTGGGAGGAAGCGTTGGTTTCTTTTCTCCTCGGACATCAAGGTGGTTGAACGATGTCATCTCTTTGGGCAGCGTTTCTTGAATTAAAACGAACATGTCAGCAGCAATATGATGATTTTAACAAGGGCCCTCTGCCCGCAGCAAAATTGCTGTAGACTTAGCGAAGGGGTCACCACTGAGCTCCGTTAACTTGGCTGTAAGAGACGTTGTGGCCACTGTATCAAGCGGGCTGTTTGCTGGCCTGATTTTGTCTTCTGGATTTACTGAAGCCTTTCTCTGGCAAGGTAGCGATTTCAATGGACTGCGATGTTCTAAGCCGCTGTCGTCACTATGCGTCCGTTGGCTTCTCAACCAGTGGCCTTCTTCACCACGCAGTCGGGCAGACATTTCCTTTGTCAGTGGGCTGCGGGGCGGCCACGGACTGTCACAGACTGCGAACACCTCAGCGAGCAGCTCTGCAGCCACTCCGTGGCTCAAGTGGGGTTTTGAAAAGATTCTGGTCATGCCACTGCCTGAATGAAGGTAGTGAACAGACTGCTCAGAGTGCTCTTTAACACAGACTGCGAGCACCTCAGCAAGCAGCTCTGCGGCCGCTCTGCGGCTCGAGTGGGGGTTTGAAAAGATTCTGGTCACAGCTCTGCCTGAATGAAGGTAGTGAGCAGACTGCTCTGAGTGCTCTTTCCCACAGACTGCAAGCACTCAGCAAAAAATAAAGAACAGGAAGTTGTTGTAAAGTTTTTCAAATATCAGGTGTTTGTATTTTTCTGCCTGACTCATCAGTGCCCAATTATCTATTGCCAATGCATTTCGGACTTCCGTCCATCATCAGGGATTTAGGGACTATTAATTATCTTTCACCACTAATTTCATAATTCCACATCATTACAAAGTTGTACAAAATGAGGTAATGTCCCAATTATCCATGTCATTCATAGGTAAATTAACATCAGAATTTATCAGTGATATATGTCATAATGTCATAACAAATACCCAAGAGTGGTTGTAGTCCAAAGTTGAGCTAAAACAATAAATAATAGAAAAAAAGAAAAATAAACAAAATTCATTCCAATACATTGCCATGCCAACATATGTTGGTTACTGAATATTATGATAATAATAGAATGTCTCGACCTGTAGGGCTTCAACTACACAGAATTATTCTAATCTCCTGCATAGATTAACCACAAATATGTATCTTAGTACAGTCTTTAAATTACTAGATATACAGTAATGGTCAAATATAAAAAGAGAGAGTCTCCTCTCTGCTTACCAGATAAGCAGTCTATTCAGCTCATTCATTCTGTGGAGATTCAAAGGCAGCCTGTAAGTCAATAACTCTGCTGATTTAACTAATACTAGCAGGTTTTGTAGCGGCCGCTTACCTCAATGACTTCCCATGCACTGACATGGACGAGCTGCTCAAAGGAGCTGCCGCCCCTGTAATGCACGTATAAGTAAGGCTACTCCTTCGCACGCATGCACGTTGCCCTTTGGAAATTTTAAGCATGTTGTCTATTAACCCTCTCATCTGATTGCCATTTGACACTCAGAGAATATTTTGCCTAATCGTTATATTCTCCATGGCTATATTATATTGTTTCGATTGTTTTGATGCGCATACTTCGTGTGGCGATCGTAGTGTTTGCTAGGGCGCATGCGCATGTGTAGCTTTCTGCAGTTAATGTTTCCGCACATGCACACGGGCATCATAATGGTGTCTTATTAAAGGACATATTTCTCCTGCTCTCTCTCACAATATTTCTACATGACTTGCTCACAATGGAATAGTTCTGATCACAAGATAGTTATTAATTCCGAAAAAGCACATTACCAATAGTAATTACTTACTCTCAACAGCGTTTATCTTACTTCTGATCACACCCATGTTATTATTGACCACAACGTTGAATACCTTATCCTTGCGCTTTGTATTGCAACATGTAAATACATCCTCTGTCATTCTAGTACAGGCCTTTCGGTCTGATGCTTTTGCACAATGCTTCACCATTCAGGGTACCAATAGATCGGCAGTGTGACCACTGGCTTACGTCCCACAAGGACAGTTGATCCCTGTGGGACATACCATGAGAACCTGGGGTGGCTGACCCACTGGGGATTTGCAAGTATCCAGTTCATATTAGTCAATGTATTCTCATACATATACAGTGGTTGCATAGGTTAAAGGACACACATAAAGTTAATCTCTTCATTGATACCCCCTGGTCTCAGGGAGTCAAGTCGATCAATCCAATATGACGCTTGTTGGTTTAATCTTTTTCCCAGATCCTCATGTGCATTACATTGTCTGATAACTTCTAAGACTTGTATTCTCATCTGACTGAAGTTATGTTTCATTTGATTCCAATGTCTTGCCACCGCTGAGTTCACATTGTTGGTTCGAATACACGATCTATGTTCATTCTATAGCGTACTTCAATAATTTCTTAGCATCCTCTTTCTTCTTATTTTTCTCTTGTAGCAGTCGGCAATGATGTGCGATAGTCAGCTGTATCTTTACCCATGCCTATGCTTCTATTCCCACAAGCTTCTTGAGCTTTCTCTGTACCTTTTCTGGCGACCCCTGACACAAAATATGGTAAATTACTGGCACGGATTTCCCCCAAGGCTCTCGAGTTTCCAAGGTCCAGTGTTCCTGAAAATGTTGAATATAAGCAGGCGGATCTTCATTTTCTTGCATCTTACGTGCCATAATTGCACTCATATGCTGTAAAACTCGAATAACCTGCTCTCTTCCATATATTATCAGCTCTTTCCCCAAGAATGGCTGCTAGGAGACCTTAATGTCCCCTATAGCGAACGTATTTCCTCCTGTCATTTTTTCTAGCTCATAAATCCATTTCCTGCACCCGTTTGGGGCCAAGAAAGATACTGCAGTCTGGCCCCTTCTTTCTCTAATAGGGGGAACTGCATAAATTGAAATCTGCAATCCGCTCCCATTGTTTGCCTAGTCATAGTGGGAACAATGGTTACCGATTGCCTTCTACCTGTCAGTGACCTCAACCTGCTCACTTATGGTGGCGATTCTCCTCTCTCGCTGTGTGATTGCCCTTTAAGTCGCTCATGGTACGCCATAGAGTCTGGTGTCCTATCTTTTCATTGGTCTAAATTCAACCCTCTCACTTCCTTATCTGATTGCAGACATCCCTCAGGTCTGCATGCACTATCTCCCTCTTCCCCACGGGAGGTTTCTCTTTCTTCATCTGACATGTCTAGTTCCCAACTAGTGTGGCTTTTGTCTTTCTCATCTCTGTTTAAAGTTAACCTGTCCAAAGTCAGGGCCCTGTGCTCAAAACTAAACAGCCTTCCTTCCATGCCTCGTGACTGGGCACCTGTGAGTCAATTCCTTAAAACATGGAGTACAACGGACATCAACATTAAATGAAGAAAGCTTGGTACCCTTGATGGTTTTCATTACACCTCAAACAGGAGCTGAGCTCGCTTCTCATGTTTTTGTATCTTCTCAAGTACATGGCAAGGCTTTCGGCGGCCCCGACTTTGACTCTTGGTAGGCAAGCCTTTCTTGAAGCTTCCTTCGCCATCAGTTATTATTCCGTTGCCCCACACCTCCAACTCTTCCATTCACAGGGTCGAAGTTTGCTAAAGTGCGTTTGTGGAACATCCAGATTCTATATATTCCTATGTATATACATTGGTGCATCGCTGCAATCTATTTGCTATGTAGCCAGCTTTATGATTACTTCGTCTAGTTGTGTTACTGAATCTGTACATTTGTGAAATGGTTTTGTATTTCCATCTGTGCCTCTCCACACATGCAATCTTCATTTCAGGGACAACATGTTACATTCTTCATTACTTTGCCATCAGGTTCTAGAAGGTCTATCTTCTTACTTGATTTATATCTCTTCTGTGTACATCACCTCAACTTCATGTGATGTCACCAGTTCTTTCTTCATTCATTTTCACACTTCTTCCGAAACATCTTTCAGAAGATCATAATTTCTTCGTGGATACATATAGGGCTTTCTCAATGAATACCTTGTTTCAAGGGCTTTGTGCGGTATTGGTATTCTTACTGGTATTGCACATTTTGCAATTTCCCATTGCCAACATACGGGCAAAATAGGGGCGGCACTTCCGGTAGAGGTACTTGGCTCCTCCTCTACATATCCTTTCACCATACAGGCACACCTAGGCAGCCCCCCATGCATTTATGTGTGCACCCGTTCACCATACAGGCACACCCAGGCAGCCACCCATACATTTAAATGTGCACCCCTTCACAATACACTGGATACGCATACCTAGGCACGCATACATTTATTTGTGCACCCTTTTACCATACACTCACACCGGTAGCCATCTATACATTTAAGTGTGCACCCTTTCACCATACACTCACACAGGCAGCCACCTATACATTTAAAGGTGCAACCTTTCACTATAAAGGCACACCCAGGCAGTCACCCATACATTTAAATGTGCACCCTTTCACCATACACTCGACACGCACACCCAGCCACCCACCCATATTAATTGTGCCCCCTTTTCACCATATACTCACACAGGCAGCCACCTATACATTTAAGTGTTCACGTCATGGGGTTGAGAGGAGCCTTATTACTTCAAAAAGAAATGGTTTCTTTTTGAAGTCACTGTTCCTTCATAAAGAAATTATTTCTGTTGTGCTGTAACAGACATAATTTGTTTATGAAGGCAGAGTGACTACAAAAAGATATATTTTCTTAAAGTCCATGGATACCCCCTCTCCACCACATGTAAAATACATGTGGTGGCGGGTCCCCCGGTACAATGGGGACTGCGCCGGCCCCCGTTACGCCAGTGCTCATAAGTTTCCAAACTCCATGTACCTCTGCCAGAACCAGGATAGCTTTGATTGATATGTCCACAGAGAAGAGGTTGACACTGTAGCATGCTTTCAGGTGGCAGCATTTTACTCACAGTGAATGCACATTCCCGCATTCCATCTCACATACCATTGTTTCAGTAAAATCCCAATAAACACTTACTCTGACAAATCTATTTAAAAGCCCTCTCGGGCAAACTTTATAATACACAAATAAATAAATGAAGCTAAACCTATGACTATGGGTAAATAACCTGATAATAAATAACTAGCAGGACTTAAATTGAATGCAGTTCTTAATTCACTTTCTGGTAATAAATAGGCAATACATATCCTGACTGAGCTATATAATAAGTCATTTCTTAAATTGAGTTTACATGCCTTCCTAACCTTGCATATTTAAAAGTAACATGTTTGAAAGCATATCAATTAATGGGTGTAGGACAGAGTGCACATATAGTGTGTTTGCATACAGTTTTGTCTTCAATAAAACTTTCTTATTTTAAAAAATGATTTTTCTTTGCCTTACCCTCCTGTTCCTGAATCCCTGTTTGCACTATGGGCTTCGCACACGCAGTTCTCGTCCAATGTCACTTAAGCAACCAAGCCACTTGTCTTGCCTTGACAGCACTTTGTTAGGTGTTTGAGTTCACCGTATACTTACGAGTCAAAATAAAACCCACATAAAAATACCCCAAAACTGCAAAAAAATAAAGAAACCTTAGAGCGCCCCAAAAATAAATATAGAGAAAACACATAAGCAGGCTGATGTGGCTGGACACCATTACTTCTGTATGCAGTAATGTTCTAGGCATGGGTTCTGCAGGGCGATTACTGGCAGATGCCGCTTGGCTAGTCTGGAAGCTTTCATGTTCTGGTCGCAGGATTCCTTCTAGTGCTTCTTACTACTTCTGTATCTGGATACTGGGCATTGCTGGACAGGCTCATTGTTCTCTTTTAAGCTTCTTCCTTGGAGGTTTATGCAGGCTTCAATAATTATGATAGCTGGCAGGAGCAGTATAGCTTGTGCTGCCATTTTCTCCTAGCAGTGCCGACAATTACAGAAAGGGGAAACTCCATTGCACAGGAAAGGCTGAGATAGACTGGGGAGCATCGGTGATCTCCTTCACTTTATGGAGGTGTATCTTTGACGTGATCTGACCATCTCTTGTTTTTTTAACCGTCTCTACAAAAATGGTGATATTGGATCACACAGGCTGCCAGGGCTGGTGCAGTCTCCTTCATTGATTCAGTGGGAGGAGCAGTCTGAATCTATTCTCTTTGTTTGTGGACGTGCCTGTAATGGAGAGTGCATCTGCAGTGGAACCCCCTCTGAATGTCAGAATGGAGAGGGCCCTTTGCTATTCTACAGGGAGAACGTTCAGGGATATGTTTTCCTCCTAACTGCAAAAGGAGCAGCAGATTTTGTTTTTATTAAATTACCCCATCAGCCAAGGAGGCAGAGAAATCTATGCAGTGATCTTCTTTTGGTTTTCCCATTCTTAGGCTTTAGGAGGCAGGAGCACTAGACTGCAGGCCTGCTTGACTTTCGGTGCTGCTTGGTGCAGGCAGCAGGTAACCGTGGAGACTCTATTACCTGTGGTTTTTTATAGACACTGGAGTGAACAGATGCAGCCTGTGCTTAGGAGTCAATTTTTTATTTCTTCTGCACACAAGCAGCGGCTCATGTGACATGCAGGAGCACCGTGAGAAGGGGCACCGGCTCACACTTTCCACATGTGGAGGAGAACCCAGAGGACTTACTGTTATCCTCTTGGGACACTTTTATAGTGGTCCTCTATGGCACACTGAAATCTGGGGCTGGGTGCACTGCGGGACTCATACTTAAGGTGGCTCCCCTTTTTTTTAGCCCCAGGGGCACATCAGACATGGCGTTAAGGCAGAGGTCTAAGGCACAGCGCTCTGCAGTTTACAATGAGGGTGAGAGGATGGGTGCTCTCTTTCTTCTAAATCAGACACGTAGGTTTGCCAGTGACACCCAGTGACAATCGAAAAGCTGAGGGCACAGCAGGCCTTCTGTACTTCAGCCTTCAGCAATTCCCTCTGGACTGAGATTGCCACAAGGAAATTGTGGCAATTCTTTCTTTTTTCTAACTGGAGCACACAGAGCATACACAACTGTGGTGCAGGTGGCTAGGCACTGGGGCACCATGGAGGAAAACAGCTTTCTTCAACCCTGTCAAGGGAGTGTGACAGTGCATGCAGAGTGGCTCCCAGCAGCATGGGGGTACACAACCAGACCTAAGGCAGGCCTTCTAAATGGATAGACAGGGACTTCCCAGGCCAATAGTAGCTGAAATCATATTAATGTCCTTATCGTGAAGCCTTGAGGACCTGTTCTAGGGCCTACGAACACCCTCAAGATATTGGCTACATTTTGGGCACATTTATCTCTGTTTTAACTCATTTCTCAGAACCGCAGTGCTCCCACATGCTCCGCTTGGGCCAGAGACCCAGCCCCTCTTCCACCTCCTACTGCCCACCCTCACCGCTTCTGATTGGTGTTCCAGATCACGAGACTTGTAACACCAAAAAGACTAGATGACGGTAAGCAAAAGCCTGCCACGCCCTGATCGCGCAGCCTCGGGGACATATCCTAGGGCCTAGCAGCACGCTCAAAGCATTTGTCGCATTTTTGGCACATTTATCCTTCTTTTAACTAATTTCCCAGCGCCAGAGCACTCCCACAATATCCCCCTGAGCCAGAGACCCAGCCCCTCCCCCCGCCTCCCACTGACCACGCTCACCACTTCTGATTGGTGTTGCACGGCACGACACCCGGAACACCAAAAAGACTCTGCAACGGTAGGTGAAACCCTGCCACTTCCTGATTGCGCAGCCTTGAGGACCCATCCTAGGGCCTAGCATGATGCTCAAGATATTTGCCACATTTCTGACACATTTATACCTGTTTTAACTCATTTCCCAGCGCTGCAGCGCTCCCACATGCACCCCTGGGCCGTACACTTAGCCCCTCCTCCCCCTTCCCACTGCCTGCCATCAACATTTCTGATTGGTATTCCAGGGAATGAGACACGGAACACCTTCCTCGAAGCTTCCCCCCAGGGCAGCCTTGCCTGGGCAGCCGGCTAAGGGCTAGGCAAAGGGTACTTTCCTGGGCACCTTCCATCCCTGTTTGTCTGTTCATCCTGGTGCCCCAGCCTTGCCAGGTCTGTCCATCCATATGAAGCTACAATCATTGCTCTACTGCTGCTTTTTGAATCCTGCTGCTGTTTTTTACTCCTCCACACTGCATTTTGTTTCTACGTGGATCTTTTTGTTAAGTTTGCAACTTTGAGTCCTGCTGCTGTTTTTACACCATTCTGCATTTTGTTTCCACAGAAACATTTGGGTCAGGTTTGCATTTTTGAATATCACTTTTGTTTTACTCCTCCATGTGGCATGTGGTTTCCATGTGGATATTTTTGTTAAGTTTGTTTCTTTGAATGTTGCTGGTGTTTTCCCACCAGAATCCATTATTTTTCTGCAACTGTGTGGGTCAGGTTTGCATTTTTTGATCTTGCTGTTGTTTTACTCCTCCACACATCGTTTTGTTTCCACAGGGATGTTTGTGTTGGGTTTGTATTTTTGAATCCTGTTCGTGTTTTTCTACCATATTGCATTTTGTTTATACAGTACTAATCTGGGTCCATTTGCATTTTTCAATCCTGCTACTGTCGTGACTTACCACACTGCTTTCTCTCATCTAACAATGCATTCTAGGCCAGGCTGGAATAACTAAATCTAGGTACTGTGGTGATCAACTACATCACATTTCTGGGTTTCATAGCTTTAGGGTTCGTTTCACCTTTGTTTCCTCCCACCGCTGGTACTTAGCCAGACCAACACCATCGGGCTGTGCTCCCCCGCTGGTTAGCTCTTCTGAATCCCCCCACCGGCGGTGGGTCTCACACTTGATTTTGGTTGTTGCTCTGCTCCAGCATTCTTACATTTCTCTCCCTTAGGGTCCAGGGTGGAGGTCTTTTGCAATGCCTAACAGCTCTGAAGTTAGAGGCATATACTGGCGCACCAGACACACATCTGCTCCTCTGTGCAGACACGACCCTTACATACCACCTCACCCTCCTCAGCCTAGCACCCACAAGAAGACACAATCCGGCCCCATCCCACTGTGACCCCCGTCTTGCATCACCCCTTTCAGCAACCCCCCTGCCTTTCATAGTCCATCCTCACCTCACCTTTCCCTCTCTTTACCCCTTCTACCACAACCCCCTTGTGTACTACAGTCATGCTACGCTGACCCTCACTTTGCATCCATAAATTCTCTTCGGGCAATCCTTGCCGCCATACCCCATTCAGCTTCCCCTCCAATCCTCCCACACGTGCCCCCTGCTCCTCCAAATCTCCCAAAGAACAAACACTGCACTACTGGGTATTTTCCATACAATATACCTTGCCCTGTCTCTCTTCCAGATCCAAGATATCCCCAAACCTACACCCCCATGGCCTCCATTAAGACACCCAACCCAGTGAAATCACTCCTCAACCTGCTAAATACCCCGCCTGGCACTCACACCAGACTACATTCCCCTTGATCCTCTAGAAGTCAGCCCCCAGACTTCATTACATCCCCTAGAAGACTGTCACCAGACCCCTCCCGCTCGACTGGAAAAAAGACTGTAAACCCCACTTGCAGCCCTGCATACTCTCCCATCACCCCACTCACCACAGTATCCACCTCCTCCTTCACACCTTACACAAGGACCACCACTCCTGGCCCCCAATAAAACCCCACTCCTAGTAACCACTATGCCCAACCCTATCCAGAGGACTCCAACTTCATGAGTACTCGTCACACACTCACCAATAACACACACAACCACCAATGCCTCTCCCTGAAACAGAAACCATAGGGCCCCACCAAGCAACATCTCATCTTCAAACGCAGTTCAGTTCTGGTACCCAACTCAGACCTCACTGCACCACATATCGCAGTCATCCATGGGACCTCACTGAGTGCTCCCCTTCTCTGCAGTTAGCACTGAATCAACCGTCACCCACCCTATCCTCTATACTACCCAAACCCCGTTGATCTGGAACTCTGACTCCCCACTCCCAGCTCCCCTCCAGAATCCACAACTGTTCATGCCAAATGCTAAAGCAAACAGCGGTCTAAAGTGGATTCTGATCAATGCCAGGTACCTTGCTCAAAATCACAACATTTACAACCTAATTACATCTGAAGGCCCAGATATCCTCTTCATCACTGAAACCTTGGTCTTGAAAGACTTCCGGCTCATTGCGCAGGAGGCATTCCCTCCAGGCCAAAATCGTATTGTGCATTACAGAACCAGCAGGCCAGGTGGCATTGCCATCTTGTACAAATCACAACTTTCCATTTCACACTCGGAGAAACAAGCGTGGAACTCAGACTGCAAATCCTCCCTGGTAAAGTTTCTGCTCACCCCTCACACACTCACATCTTCATGCTCATAGATAGACCCCTGATCTAAAACAGATGCTTTGCAGAAACCCTCAGTGACTCTTTAGCAGCCATCTTGGTCTCTCACCTCCTCTTCACGATGCTAGGGGACCTCAATAACTAGTTCGATGTCTCACATAACCCATGACACGATCCCTCATGGACAACCTGGAAAAACTACATCTAATACAACTAGTATCAGGCCCTACCCACTCCTCAGGCCATACACTCATCACCTCACTGCCACCTTGCCCATTTGTCTGAACACACCACTCAGTCATCTTCTTCACTCTCTCGACTGTAGAGCCCCCCTCTGACCCAGCAACCCCGGGGTCACCAACCCACTTGTCTCTTTGGAAGAAAGTCAAAGGAACTCCTGACATGGCAGATTCCTTACTTGCCCCCTGACAGCCATACCACTCCAGTCGGGTCAGATCTCCATCTGCCACTTTGATCTATGGCTCTCTGAAGCCATTGCGTCTCAGGCAAAGGGAAGAAAATAGTGGTACTAGATGGCTAAAAAGTCTTCCGCCTTTTATTTGCATTATTATTAATATTTAACCAGAGCATGAGGGGCCACCAAAAACGTGTATATCGATCTGACCATGTGGTAACTGCACCTTCAAATTCAAATAATTAACCTGAACCTTTCTAATCAATAATTTGTTGGTGTCTGACCTCTAGTGGCCAGAAAAAATATATCTTCACTTATCTGTGTTAGTTTCCTTTTTCATTTATTTTATTTTGTATTGAACTGAAATCAGGGGTGTTGTTAAGTCTGGAAAATATCTGGGGCTACACTAATGTCAGGACTGTGAGGACTGGGGGCTAGCTATCATTTTGGTTGTAGTCCCTGAGCTTTTATCCGGGGCTACAACCAAAAGACCCAGGGCTATAGCCCCGTAAGCCCCCCCTAGCAACGCCTCTGACTGAAATCCTTTTCGTCCCTGCATGCACTCTCCCTCCTCCCTCTCATCCCCCTTTTATTCTCTTTCCCCTCTCCAAGCTCTTCTTCTCTCCCAGCACATGCAACCTTGGTCTTCACATTGACCCCACCTCTCTCTATCTCACCATATTTCTCTTACTGACAGATCTTGCTGCTTTCACCTTTACAACATCCATAAAATTCAATCTTTCCTAACCTTTCACGCAACTAAACTCTTAATCTCCTCCCTCATCTTCTCTAGATTTTTCTACTGTGCTACTCTTTTCTTTGGACTTCCCTCCTCTCATCTCCCCCCACTCAAATCTATCTACTACTCTGCCATCCGATCCCTCTGACTTCTCTCTCCTCATGACTCCATCTCCTCTTCCCTCACCTCTCTACATTGGCTCCCATTTCACTCCCAGCTTAAATTCAACTTCCTCTGTCTAGTCTTCAAATCCCTCCATGGTCTTGGCCCCCCTACCTTTCCTCCCTCCTCACGTTCTACACTCCTTCTCGTTCTCTCCGCTCTGCCAATATCTACCTACTCTCTTCTCCACCACCACCCTGCGCCCCTTCTCGCTGCTGCTCTTTTCAACTGCTTGCCCCATACTACTGGAACCGCCTTTCCCTCTTCATCCGCTCTACTTCCTCTTTCCCTAACTTTCATACCTCTCTAAAATCTTATCTCTTCCATTCACCTCCTTAAAACCCTTTGCTTCCTCTCTTACTTCTACTAGTACTCCTACTCACACCTCCTACTCCCTCTCCTTCTCTTCCACCTCTCTCTCTCTTTTCACTCTACTCCCTCCTACTCCACTTCCTGCACTTTTCGTATTCTCATCTCTTCCTTCCTTCCTCCTTACCCCCTCTGCTTCCTCTCTTACTTCTGCTCTCACCATTCCACATACCTCCTACCTCTTGACCCCTCCCTACTCTTCTTCCCCTTCCATAATGTAAATAGATTTTGTACGGTTTTCTGGTTTAATTGAATTGTTATGTAATGCTTGCTGTAGCTTGTTTGTTCCTCTTGTAAAGCGTTTTGGATTAAAACGCTATATAAATTCAATAAAATACAAATTGTGTTTTCCTTCTTTTAGCCCCTTTCTAATCTCTCCACGTATGCTAACTCCTTTCATCATTTCCGTCTAGTCCATCTTTCTTTTGGGTGTAGGGGATGCTTGATCTGCACCCGCGTGCAGTGGGAATCGACATTCTTCTGAAGAAAGGGTGTTTCTATTGGAGTGACTGAGGCAAAATGGGGCGATGCATCAAAGCAGCAGGGATGAGGGCCTGTAAAAGTATAAAAACAAAAAGAACAGAATCTAGTAGACAAAACATAGGACACATTAAATGCTACATGTTAATAATTAAGTAATCATTTGTGTTCTTATATAACGCTCCATGCTCCATTGTTCTTCTTCTAATCTCTGTAATAACAGCTGCTATTATTACACAATCTAATGCTACTTAATTTATAGACCTCAGCTAAATGAAGGGCTGGCATGGCCTTGCCCTTTGGATTACAACGTGAGTGGAGCCTATTGGCCTCTTGTCCAACCCAAGTCTTTACATCCTGAACTAGGCACCCAGAGGGTTTCTTTTATGCAATAACATTCCTAACACCGTTATAACCATTACTAACCTATAAAAATGTCGTAATTAACTTTTAGATTGACTTTTGCAAACATTTGCACTTAAGAAATATTAATTGCAAGCTTAAACTATGGCCATTTTAAGACATCCAGAAAGTGAAAAACTGTGCTACGATGTTTTAAGTAATAATGTTGATTTTTCAATCGTTTTAAGTTAAAAAAAATAAAGCTAACTTTAAAGGAGTCCTAAAGATCTTTCATAATTGATTAACCAATTAGTTCAACAAATCAAATGTTGTTTTAATGACATCCGTAACTTGTAATTATCATTTACATATTTGAAATAATATTTCCAATGTTTTCAAATATTAAAAATATTTCTTCCATCAAATATGACCTTCAATAATTGGGCAAAACTACTTCTTTTTACAGTTGTTTAAAAATCATTGCGGGTTTTCGAAATAGCCAAAGACCTTCACATATTTGTTTTATTTAATACTCACTCTTAAGGAACATTTTTTAAAAAGTCATCCATAACTTTGACAATAGTTTAAACAACAAGTCGGGGAGAATTCGACCAAACTGATTGAAGCATTTTAAGACAATCTATATACTTGTAGAAAGATCTTGGAGGGAGCAATAGAGCATCTAAGAAGACATCTGTTGCACGTGGTCGTGACTGAGGACCTGAGGACACTCAGAGACTGTCAGCAGGCTGGGAGAGATGTGGGCACCAGCGTTGGGTGGGCGGATATATTGGTGACAAGTAACATGGGAGGAGAACCCATAGACACCATTGATGGTAGAGGCGTAAAGGCTCTCTTGCACCAATTTCCGGTAGTGTCGGAGGATGGCCCACAGAGATCATAGTCAGGATTACGGTATCTGGGCATTGACTGTGAGCAGCTCATGGGGAGGTCATTCAGGGACCATTAGCAGGACAGAAGGGATGGGAGCACTGTTAGAAAAGAAGGAGTGGTAGGAAGCACTGAAAGGGGTGTGTGGGAGGAGGGCCACAGAGACCTTCACCAGCGCATGAGAGAAGAAGCCATTGTCACCCAAAGAAAATGAGAGTGTGATGAGGCGGAAGTTGCATGCAATGTGAGAGCCGAGCCCGCAGAGACCATCACTGGGCAGAGAACATACCTGTTTTAGGTGGGGGAACTTGTCCTGGTTGTTGCCTTAGAGAGAGTATAGGTGCTACTCTGTACAAGCATTGACCAATACAAGAAAGCAAAAAGTAAGAATCCGACATTAAAATGTGTAGAGAAATAGAGCCATTCGAAACAGAGGTTCAGAAACTGAGGAAGACCTTAGTAGCAAGTTGTAGGGGACTTAGAGAGAACTGACAGAAAGTTATTAACTGGCAGGTACACGCCTTGAGTTTCAGAGAAGCAGAGTGGTTAGACTATGGACAATGTATCTGTCTTAGGCCTGTGGACTATATGGAAAATCAGCAACATCAAATTGAGCCTAACCACGCCCAAGACTCTATGTTGGGCAATGGAAAAAGGAATGTATAAATGGCAGCATCACCTGAAAATGCAATACAAAACTCAGACAAGTGACCTGTGATTCAAAGGCCACTTTAGAATGTATGACGTTTACCTTCATCCCAGATCCTGGTTTACAAAGCGTTCAAAATCCCATAAAGCCAGTCTTGCTCTCAGCCTATGCTTTTCTAACAGGGCTAGTGTAGTCCCAACCTGGCCTACCTTATAAGAGTGCTCATATGGTTCTGCCAAATGCTCCATTATTATGAAACGTGGTAGAATGTGGCAGAATCTGCGGGATGGAGAAGCCTCTTAAAAGGTACACACAACACATTTCCACTGGGAGGAACATCTGCCACCAGGCGCAACAACCTTCACAGAACTGAGCCTTGTAACGTTTGACTCTGTTCTCAGCCAATAGAATGCAGCTACACTTAGCCATTCCAATGCAATGTATTGGCCTGGGGCAATCACGTGCAGGGTCACATCAAAGGAATTACATTTCTGGAGCCAACACAGGTTGCAAATGCGGATTGAAGGCTCAAAATCATGATCACTTAAAAGGTATGAACTGAATGTCATGCTGTGTACTTCAAGCAAATAAATATGTGCACCAGGGACCACACACACAGAATATTGTGTACATTATGCCCGGCCCCAAATACATTACACTATTGCAAAGTTTGAATATGGATCTTCTGCCATTAATAGTCTGGCTCAAAAAGCAAACCTCCTCCCTTTCCTCTCCATGGCTGAATAAATCCTGTAGGCATATGAGTAAAGCAGTAGCCACACACAGCTTTAAGGTGGAGGTGTGGGGCCTGCAATGCAGGAGGTGTTGTGAGGGAGCTGGGTGAGCACTGGTATCAGGGGCGCAGGACGAGCCTGTAACAGCATGAATGAAAGGAAAACCGATCTTGGGTTTAAAAAAAAACAAGTGGGTATGCAGTGTGGGAGTTCTGTCTGGTACCACAAAATGGCTGATATCTGAAACAGTGTTGGTTATTTATTTATCAGGACGCTGGTAGATTGATGATCAGAAACATACAAATAGTGAAATATCAGACTTGCAAAAGGGGCTTAGTTGGAATAAACTCCATCAAACACCCCCAAACTCATTCTTCTGCATGTAGCCTTCCCATCTGAACTTCCTGAGTTGTGTGACTCTGCCCACCCCCATCATGCCGATGCCGCATTGCAAGCATGGTGCTGTGACTGATAGCGCTCCGGCAAGGAGAGATCTTGTCCAGCATTGTCTCGCTTGATGTTCACGCGGGTCATTGCTTGTTGAGAGTGTGATGAGGCATTCCTAATATTACGAGGCTCTGCCCTGTGAGAGGTAACGGGAGGGTCCATTGTTGGATTTACCATTGAACGAGAATTTATCGTATTTTTTCATCGTGATTTGCTGCAAATGTATGTAGGGGATGGGTTAGGGTAATACAAAGGGTAGAGGGGGCTTGAAGCAGGGGCTGCAGGGGGTCTCCCCCTGCATCATTTGTGGCACAAAGTCATAAAAGAACACATAAATAGATGCATTCTCCTGCAATGTAAAAAAAAAATGGAATCACATAGAACCCCTGTGAGACAGACCTTCCATAATACCCTTCCCAATCAAACATGGAGGATCAACCTCTGAAGTCCTTTCTGCATTATTAATCAAATTTCTTTCAAAGGGAACCTCCCCTCCCCACTCGGCTTATTATGATATCATGCTGACCCAAGTCCAGGATGGTAGGGGGAGAGGGAACTGAGGACTGTGATGAGGAAGACCAGGACTCAGAGTAATAAAGATTACCAGTAGGTAATGAGGCCATTACCTCCTCATCCATCTTCTTTGTAACACTTCTAATCATGTGAGGACTTACCAAGCCCCCTATAACTAAAAAAGAGGATCACGCCAAATGATGCACCATACTCCTTTACGAAATAACAACAAAACAAAAAAAACCTTCAGGGATTACTGGCAGGCAAAACCTCTAATTCAAACTGAATAGAATCTTGGCTTTCAAATTGCAGTTTGCAGTGTTTCATGAACATAGAGAGCACTGCCCAGGTTGCAGCACAGCAACTGTCCTGAATGGAACCCATTCTTCCTACGAAGTGGCAACCTGCCCAGGTGGAACAGCCCTGCATTGACCATGGAAGAGAAATGCTGCTTGCCGATATGTGGTAGCAGTTGCCAGCCTAATCCACTGATTTACAAGGAAACAGATGACTTAACTCCAGGTCTTGCTGACTCAAAGGTATCCAGCAATGATTGACACTGTCGACATGTGTAGATGCTAATGGACAGAGCCCCAGATAAATCCAAGGCATGTGACTCCACATTCTCCTGCTGCAAAGCTGGGACAACCCCCTGTTTCGTACGAAAAGACAACATCACCTTGTGTTGAAAAGATGGAGGGAGGGTCAGAACGAGCCTATCGCTGAAAAAGAGAAGTTCGTCTTTTTCCAACACATTAGCCCCAATCTCCCCCACTCTTCGAACTGAAGTAATGGCAAGCTGCAAACTCACTTTGGCCATGATGAGGTTAAGTGGGATCTCAGGGAGTGGCTAGAACGGGACCCCCGGAGGCCTTGAAGTACTAGCGGGAGCTTCCAAGGTGGAACCTGTTGTGTTGGGAAATGTAGTTCAGGGAGGGTTGTGGGACGTCGGGAGCGGGTGGAAAGGAACGTGGTAAGGGGAAGGGCAGTTGCCCGATGTTATGGAAGGAAGAAAGACGTGTTGAATGTCTTTCCGTCGCCACGCCTTTATTGTGGTGTTGTGCCAGGCCACCTCATAATAAGTGCCCTCACTCTGGTGGTCCCAGATTGAAGGGGAACACTTCAGTGGCGATGATGTATGCCTCATGAAGAGGAGTGCCGTTACTCCTCGGACAAATCCTATCATGGAGATGGTGAGGACTCGGAAGTGTGCGAGCCAGGGGACCTGGTGATTGATGCTCATCCTGAACCTTCAACCCGAGGGTACCAGCGACCTCGAAGAGCGAGAACCAGGACTCGAAGACTCATTGAAGAAATGGAGTAACAGTGATGTGTTAATGTTTAAAACAGAGAGGTGTTAATGTTTAATTTCGGGGGGGTGTTGTGTTGGGAAATGTAGTTCAGGAGGAGGGCCGGACATTGAGAGCGGGACGTTGAGAGCGCGACAGGAAGTGGCGCGGTAAGAGGAGGGGCGGATGCCGATGTTATGAAAGCAATAAACACGTGTTGAATGTCTCTCCATCCCCTCGTCTTAATTGTGGCATTGTGCCAGGCCGCCCCCTAACGAGTGCCCTCAGTCAGGTGGTCCCAGGCCGAAGGGGAACACTTCAGAACCCCAGGATGAACAGGCTGTCTCCTGCGATCAAATCTCAACAGAAGCTTTGAACTGGTTTCTCAATATCTGCCACTTGTACAAAACAAACATAGCCACCATTCACAGTTGAAAGGACGGCGGCGGTTCACTGTCCCAGATTAAGACACAAACAGTCTGAATCCTAAAATTAAGAAACATTAAAAAAGGAAAGGTACTAAAAAGACAAAAGTCAGTAATGTGGGCCGTACTTAAAGATAATGGCTGAAAGGAGGCTTGACTCCAGGTCAGGCCAAATGAACACAAGGGTCAAATGGCAAACAACATCAGGTGCAGTCTCCTTGTTCCTGCTTGTGACCAAACCTCCAGCACGATTGGTCCATTTTCAAAGTAGACATTAATCCTTTTAGGAATGACTTCAGCTCTGATTCTGTAAAGTGAAAAAGGAACAAACGTAACCCCTTACAGGGAACTTTCTCGAAGTAACTCCTTTAAAGGAGTAGTAAAATGGGAAGATATTCTCAGAAACGTTATGCATGAAGCACATTTATTTATCTCTTTGGGTAACAGAACCTAAACATAGCTGGGCAGGGCAAATAGATTAACATCTGTGAACCATTGTCAGTGGCAGCTAAACCCACGCGCTGTGGTGTCATATTTATTAACCTGATTAATCAGACTTCCAACTAGCCTTGTGCCTCGCGGCGCTGCTACACATGGTTTGACTACTCTTCCTTAAGAAAAACTACTTAACCGTTCTTGACATTAAATTCAAGAAATGTAGCAAATAGCCCAGACTATTGTAAATGGTCTTCAGTTACCCAAAATGTTATAATCACAGAGTGGCTTAAATTACCCATCATACACTTCACATTTGGAATGGCAGAGTGAAGATTGTAATGGTGTTTGTGAACTAATTAACTCAATAAGAAGACTAGAGAGTCTGCTTAACCACCAAAGGAGCAGTCCCCCTCAGGAAACACTCAACAAAATATGTTCCAATGGTCCTGTGTCAATTCCTACATGGGTACACCTTAGAACATTCAAGAGGTCGAGTAAGGCAGAAGATGTGTCCAGGAGGACAGCATGTGAAGCCATATTAGGGGATGGCACTTGGAGTTGTGTTATAGAAGACAGTGGATATATGTATAGTGTTCCCCTGAAGAATTTCCAGAATTTCTTTTTTAATTGAATATGAGAGGAATGAAACATGTTGGTTGTGAGAGTAGTAGTGGAAGTATGTTGAATGAGTGACATGGATGTTAAGAGATCATTTTGATATGATTATGAAAATAATAGTTATATGGTGTTTTAGCAAGACATTTTTTATGTGCACTATGGTTTGTAATATTCACATGATGAAGTAAGAATGTTTGCTTGATTGGAGTACTGCTGCAATGGAATGGTCCTATAATGAATGATAACAAATACAATATTGTATGATTTACAACGAATTGTCTGAAGAAAAGTTCTTCGGACGCGCATTCTAAGATAGAGTGCACTATTGCCATTAGAATGTTATAAGGTGTACCTATGTAGGAATTGACACAGGACCATTGGAACATATTTTGTTGAGTCGTTTGTGAGCTAAAAAATATACTCAGGACAAGCAATGCCAAATTGTGTGCTTTACATTCAATGTACATGATACTGCTGCCCTGAACCTTCTCAAGCACTTGCATTATTTGGTAGCCAATACAAACCATGGCACAGGGATATCCATAAGGTCCCTTAACACAAAAATAGATCTGTGACTAGTATGAAGCAATACCTGCTTAACTGTCATGCACTATACACAACGTCACATTGAAGTAACGTGTATTTCACCCACAATTGAGTATTAGCTCGGTATATGAAACCACAATCTTACAAACAATTCAGCACTGCTAGGATTCCAACCTGCAAATTGCATAGCGAATTCATACTTAGCAACAAGTAATAGCTAAAAAAAAGAATAAATATGACTTACAATCCAAATAGATAATGGTGGGAAAGGCAAAACAACGCAGGGACATGGCCACTAATCAAGGAAATGAAAACTGGAGTACATGGGAAGTAAGGACGGGTCCCAGGAGAAAAGGTGCAGAGGAGCCAAAACACCTCCAACTGAGAACAAGAGGCATGCCCATTGAAAGGGGATATTAATAAAATAGAATCACAATGGGGAGAATACAATGAAAAGACCTTGAAGCCAGGGACAAAGGTACAGAAGGGTAAAGTTGAAGAGCTGCCACCGAGAAACATGTAGATTATTAGAAACATTGAATCTATTGACAGAAGGAATGAACTTTGATGACAGTTTCCTGTAGATGGGACATTCAACATTATGACGTTTTTTTCATTTAGGAAGCGTTCCGGTAGCAAAGGGTTCGGCAATAAAACCACCAGGATGGGAAGTATTTCTAAATTGGTGTGCAGAGGGTTCAGAACGACTAGAGAAAACCTGATTGAGGTAGGTAGAAGAAAAAAGAAAACATGACATTATGTCATAAATTAAAAAAGGCGCAACAGCATAAGACATGAAAAACAGAGGGGGAAATGCATAATCTGTCTTCCCTCACAGATACATTAGGCCTGCAATTAACAGAAATTACAAATGAAGAAGACACAGATGAAGTGGGAAACGGGATATTATTGTGGAACTATGGAGGTAAGTGGAAATGGGGAAGCACAATGGGTGCAACCAACACAAGTGCAGCAGTGCCTTCCCAGCAAGCTCCATATCTAAATCACAGCAAGCACACAACCCCCACCCCAAGATCTGGCTTGCCAGGCATGAAGCAACATCTACCACCTGCCCTTCTCATACCCATGCTGGTGTGATGTATGGTGCTGTGAATGCCCAACTTCATGCCCCACTGAGCCTGTTACGTGCAGCGGGTGATGATGGAACGGGTAGCCTGATCACGGTACATGCCTCATGAACTCCTAGGGATTGCATACATGTGTGCAAAGAGGTTCCACATCTTAGTGATGTCCCAGGGATGTTCATTGAGGAACTATGCACGGTTATACAGTGTTAATAACCCC
The DNA here is from genome assembly GCF_040938575.1 of Ambystoma mexicanum. Lineage (NCBI taxonomy): Eukaryota > Metazoa > Chordata > Amphibia > Caudata > Ambystomatidae > Ambystoma > Ambystoma mexicanum. Next base: position 760,845,117 of record NC_090932.1, on the reverse strand, counting down.
TTGTGGGCTGAGATGTATGAGCTCATGGGAGTGATTGTGCCTGCTCAAATTCACCAGTGTTTACTCCAGAAGTAGCTGTTCCACAGAAGATGTAGGGTGTGGCGTTGATTTGTCCCGGATTATAGATGCTTCGTTGCAAAATATTGTTGTATTATGTGAGGGGTCAGAAATGTGAGGCGGTCATCGTTGTGAAGGTTTTTCAAAAGATGCCATTTTATTAACTCAAAAGGTTGGATAAACGCCTCACTATCCCTACCCTGATAAGGATTTCCCTGCCGATACCTAAAATAAACTAAAGGAAACACTCTAACAAAAGGATTCTGTACTCACACAATTTAACAAGGCATACGTATGGCAATTCAACAGCAACACATATAACAGTTAAATTCACTTCATAATAAATGTTTCTGCTTCTAATCCGGGTGCATTCCCCCTCCCCAGATTCAAGTAAGATATTTAATAGTTCCAAAAGGTTAGGGAAATCTTGTATCGTAACAAAGTTCTCTTTGGTTCCAATTTAAGAACACACAGTTCAAATTTGATAACACCAAGTTCTTGAAAATAAATTCTGTTCAGCAACGCATATTTCCTTACCTCATTGTTTTCAACAAAAAAGTCTTTCAAGATATGCCAGGCTTATTAAGACAAAGTTCTCTGCTCTGGTGTGCTCCTCTGCCAGAACAGATCTGTTTACTACAACAATCTCTGACATTTTGTATTGTCCTGCCAGTCCAGAATAAACTACTGCTTGTCAGTACTTCCTTGGTAAAGTTTAAACAAATTATCATGCCTTTTGCTCTACAACTTTAAATATCAGAACAATTTCAAGGGAAATAAGAACCACACTGATGATATTTTTTACATTTATTTATGTTATTTTATTTGTAAAGCGCTTAGACAAAAGCCTGTAGGCATAATAGGGCTAAGACAAGCCATACAACAATTAGGGTAGAGCAAAACAGAGCTGGGAAAGCAGGAATAGGTGAAAGCCTACATTAATGGGTTCAGGGAGGAAAAGTATCTTTCATTCGAAGAGTGCAGTTTTCAGTTCCCGTTTGAATTTAGCAAAGATGGGGCAAGCTCTTAGATCCAGTGGCAGGGCATTCCAGCATCTAGGGGATGAATACGGGAAGGACCTCTGAGTAGCTATGGTCAATTTGGATTCAGGAATTTGTAATAGATGAGAATTATTGGACCTGAGATCTCTACGATCCAGAAGCCAAGTAAGTCTTTTGGAGAGGTAGCCGGGGCTCTTGCCATAAAGGCGCTTGTGCGTGATACAGAGTGTGTGGAAGATCTTCTCTGTGAAAAGAACAGCGAGCTAAAGACTTGGTTGAGACTCTCCCAGGGGCCATCCACCCAAGAACAAGTCAATGGGCTGTGTCGTGCTGGTAGAGAGTTTCCCAGACCCCCTATGTTTTGCATACCAAGTAAGTTTGGGTCTCAACCTAAATTACCAGGGGAATCCAGACATGGACCCCTTGCTCAATAACAAGAGTATTGAATAGTCCACCAGGTCAAATGCGCAGGACATTTCCAGGATTATCAGGAGTGCAGTGCTCCCTTTTTCATAATATTGCAAAATGTTTGCCTTGAGGTCTAGCAATGTGTTTCAGTGCTGTGAGCACTCGTGAATACCGATTGCTTCTCACCAAGAAGGCTATAGGTGTTCAGAAAGCCTTGGATCTCAGTATAAGCAACCCCATCTAGGATTTTTAGCAAAATGTTGTGTTAGTAATAGGGCGTTAGTTCTCTGGCAGAGCATGTTACAAGGAGGGTTTCTTCAATAAGGGGGAGATCCATGACTGCCTGATAGATAGGGGGATGAAAGTGTCCAGAAACTAGCTATTCACAAATTTCGTAATGAATGGTATTAGCTGAGGGGCAGAAGATTTGACAACCAGAGCAAGGAACATATCCCCCTTACAATAGACCTTTGCAATTTCTGTTTCAATGACTAGCCTAAATTTGAACAAGGGCGAGAGATCATGTGATGTAATACTTTCCTTGCTTGCCCTGGTTTTATCCAAGGTGATGCGTTTTGCTGCAAAGTTCTCTTTGGTTGTCTCTATCTTTCTCATCATCACATCCTGTATTGAGCTACACCAGTTAGTATCTTTATTGACAATACACATGACTGGACAGGGATTTTGGAGCTCTTTTAGTATTTTAAACAGTTCTCTGGAATTGGAGGTGGCGTTATTAATTCTTTTATCATAGGAGAGTTTTTTTGCTTCACAAATAGCAGCTTTATGGGGATTCGTGGTGGTGGCATAAATGGCTCTATTTTCAGCTGATTAGTTTTTTTTTTCCATTTCTGGAACACCCTATTCTTGGCTACTTTCAATTTCTGTATTTCAGCTGAGTACCATACTTTGGAGGGTACTTCCTTGACAAGGTGCATTTTTTTCTGTTGCCAGACTATTAACCGAGAAGACCATCATCTTTTGATAGGCTTCTGCAAGATCATCAGCAATGTTAAAGATAGCCAGGTTGTCCAGGGTAGCTGTGAAAAGTGGCACAAGATTGATGGGGGTTAACTTGTGCAGATTTGTATATTTGGCCCAACATATTTTCCTATAATTTTGGTGGGTTGTGACACGCATGGGCGGCTGAAATTGACAAAATTATGATCGGGACAGGGTTGATGTCATTTAAAGCAACATTGTGTGTGGCAACCCAGTCAAGTGTTCTGCCCTTATTATGAGTAACTAATTTGACATGTTGGTGAAAGCCGAGATCAGCCAGAGTGGATTTGACAGTGATGGCTATATTATCACAAGGGTCTGCCAGACATAATTTCAGGTTTCCCAGGATGACCACTTTAGAAAGTGGTTTTAATAGGGGGAGAATCACATTGCTCAGATGAAGGAAAAAGTCTGGCATTTTCTCTGGAGGGCGATAAACCGAAATGATGTTAATGGTAGTGTTGGGGTCTACTGATAGTTTAGTCAGTATACCTTTGCAGCTCAAAATATTGACACCGTTAATTTGATGGATTTGGAGTGAGGCCTCATAAATTAAAGCTACCCCACCTCCCTTTCCAGATATGGGATCTGCTCAGACAATCTTATACCCTATGGGCAGGGCTAAGGAGAGGGTCGGTCCGGCAGCTATGTGCAGCAATGTCTCTGTGACTGCACAGATGTCAATTTTGGTGATCCAAAATATAGTCTGCCACGTCTGTAAAATGCCTGACTAGTGAGCGTGTGATGAATCAATATGCATTTGAGCATTTTAACCGGTCTCTAAGCAATGGGCTGTTGGTCCTGGGGTCCTTTTGTGCTGGCTAGATGTAAGTCTTCCCTAATAGGTATGTCGGGCAGAGGAGAAGAGGACATAATATTGTTGTTAGTAATGATAGCCGAGTTAACACCCTCATTATGTGAGGGAGCTAAAACAGTGGGATGTAGGATATCAGGCTGGCAATTGACTTTTATAAGGTCAGGTTCTACCTTACCACTTGACCGGGTCGTAATGTTTGGGTGAATCAGTGTGTTAGCAGGAGGTTTAGTTTTGTTGGCGTCATGTAGTTCTGTGAGGGTCATGTCATTTTCAGGGGTTAGCAGAGGCATAATAGCGGATATAGGTTTAATATTTGCACACAGTAAAAAAGCCATATTCATGGACTTATTAGTCCGTTTACACTCGTCAGGAGGCAATGCGACATAATGCTGCCTTATGCTATCTAGTGAACCAAACAGAGGTGTAAAGTAGTACCTTCGGAATGGAAACAAGCACCTGAGAGTAGTTACACAGGCATGACCTTACTGGCAGATTCCACGCCGCGACCCAGCCGAGAACCACTGACGTGTTAAAGAAGGTCAGGAAAAATGGGAAATGTAGTTTAGAAAACTACCAAATTAAGTTCAGCACCTAACGTTCACCCAAAATACGGTGCATACGTGAATAATGCTCAGCACAAGTGCTCAACAGAGTTTTCTACACAAATCAATGTACAGTTTGCTTGAAATCTTTGATTTTCAAATTGTGGTGATTTTCTCCCTCACAGTTACTATAATTCCAGCAAATCACACTGTTTTGACTCATAACCACCTCAAAAAAAGGGTGGTTGCCACATTCTCTGCAGGTTATGCTCCACTCCCTCTTGAAAGAACAAAGAAATATCGGGGCTGAGTACCACAAAGGAAATACACCAATCATGGGCTAAAAAGATTCACAGATCTTTTATTACTGTATAGTTTACAAAGCAAAACATATAGCTATCTGGCTCCCAACACCTCGCAGTGTGTACCAGCCAACAAGGAGAGGTGAGAGAGTGCTGAACATCTAAACACTTGTGCTTTTATACAATTCATGTTATATTGTCCAGCCTCTCTTCACGTTACTAATTAGTGGTCTAGAGTTCGTGCCTAGTTCACATACAGATTTTACAATATTATGCGAAGGATTACATAAGTTTGTATTTCCATGAAGAAACAATGGTGATGAATGTTCTTGGATCCCGCGGTAAGCCTTGTTCCAAGTTTCTTCACAATGTAGTTCAGCTAAAGCATACGCTCGAGGTTTGTTCTTCATTGTCCCACTGCTTATACAAGGATGAGGCTTGTGAGTGCAGACAACCCTTGAATGACAGTTCATATGAAGCATAAGGTCTCTTTGCTCGGTCTAAACAGTCGGCTCTCGGACAACCTAAACATTAACAGAACTCAAAGGTTGGAAGGCTTGGCTGCAAGTCGAAAACATAGTCTACCATTTTAGAATGTAGAACACATGAGTGTAAATCAAAATGGTGGATGAATGTTAAAATGGCGGCGAAGTTAACCCAAAAATCAGAACTGTGCAACACGGTTTTCCGTGTAGAGTGAATAGGCTTAGGCCAATATAAACACTAAGGAGGCATTATATGATTACCGTTTAACAAACCCTCCTTTTGGCCTAAGCCAAGGGCCTTACTAAAAATATTCACTTTACTCGTAACTCCACGTTTCAGTGTCCGTACATCCTGAATCACATTCATCAGATATATCTATTGCCATCAGATCTTTGACAGTAGAATCCTCCATTGCAAAAACATTAGTCATCTTCTCGGGTGTGTGTATTTTCGGTCCTAATGTTCCTACAGTTTGCGCACAACATCCTCCTAACACCGAACATATGACAGGAAGACATTGTATGCAACAACAACAGAACACATAGGATTACCATTAAGACTGAAAAGAGTTTCCATCCCCAAGACTGTAAAAGGCCCCAGAACCAAGTACTAAGATCCCAGTTTCCCTTGGGACCATGTACTTCTGTACTTAGGATGTGCAGATTTTGTATTGCCTTGAATACGGTAGGGGAGGAGTCAGGTGCGAAAACGCAACAAGCAGATCCCACCAATTTACATACTCCACCACGCTCAGCCAGGATGATGTCTAACACCATCCGGTTCTGTAGAGCCACTAATCTAATTGCCTTTTGTTCTAATGTCATTTTGTAGAGTATATTTGTGGTCCGGTGGATGGTTCTCTCCAATACTCTTGCCAGCCCCTAATATCCTCAGAGTTCATGATCTGTCCCCAAAATGGCACAAAGGATTTTGCTACATCACCCATGACTTGTGAAGGAGTAGCACCGTTCTCGTCCCACCTTGGACAAGCCCAAGAGACCTCAGAGGTGCTAGCTACATATACCCCTGGTAGCAAAATACCCAAATAACAAGTACCCTGCTAATCCCTAGGTAGCCAAGGATAAGCTTCTTTGCCACAAATGAAATAAACAGGATCACCTACATACAAGGGTCTGTCCTCACTAATCAAATTTGTAATATTGGTACAACCCTCAAAAGTACCCAATGACCGAGAACCATTCCTTTGTATGTAGAAGGAAACAGAGTTGGGGCTGTGATTGATAGTATAAGAAGGGAGCACAGCATCTCGGTTGCCTACGGGAGCCATCTTGAAAGAAATTAGCGATTGGAAAGGTCTAGAAAGTCTATCGGAAGGCCTAATAGAAGCAACATTAAGCTTGTTCCTATTTGCGAAAATGTAGCATCCCAGAGGCTTCACGACTCACCTTTCAAATTCATTTAAATTAGTCCCCTTGAAATTCCCTGAGATGCTATCATTCCAACAACCAAAGAATAATGCCCTTAGAGAGGCATAGCATGCAGTAGTTAGAGGCAAAGGATGAATATACCAGCCCAACCCTTTTCCCCTGTGTTGTGGCAGATGCGGACATATCCAGCAATTAGTTTGGTTTAAGATCCCATGGGTCGCATTCATAATTAACAAAAGCGTATTGTTGTGATAACTATGTCTGTGTTGGGAATCCCTAGGAGATAGAGTGTGCAGATGTACAAAAGGAGAAGGCATAGTGGGAACACTTTCAGTGGGTATCAAAGTTTCAGGTGGACGCACCCCCTCAATGTACCAAAACCCAAGAGCAATTACTACTGTCAGACCAGTTAACATAATTACAAGAAAACAGTACGTCCTGAAGGACCATGTATTTTTCTGTCCAATGTCTTTGTTAGCCACACAATCGATCAGTTGCTCCATACGAGTGGAGATAGCGACAGGCATTGTTCCTCAAAGCTCTTTCCCTGAAAGTTTCTGCGATAGACTCTGTAAGTTCATTTGTTGGTGATCTCCTGACCACGTGATTTATCTTGATTGAAGATAACTTTTGCCGGTCCCAGCCACTTACTTATGTTTTCAGCACGAAAGTGGCAAAGGACGAGCTCAACAGTCATTTCCTGTGGGCACAGCCGTGCTGTGCTGTAAGTCTAGTGCTGCCGACGCAGATCGTACCTTAAGACTCCAAGCACCGCGTGATCTGCGAACAGTGCATTGTTGTCCCTCGTATTTAACTGAGAGGGCTTCTCGCACCTGTTGATAAATCAAATACATGTTTTGAGTTAACTGGTCACAGTATTCAGCAAGAAGCAAATGCTCTACATCTTTCAGTACGTTGGGTTTCGGCAGGTTCCAAATGTTAGCTGGCATCCCCATTATAATTTCGTAGGGGGAGAATCAAGTTCTAGTCTGTGGGGTTGTCCGCATGGACAGTAGTGCTATAGGTAAGGCGTCTGACTATTTCAAATTACTGCTAGCACAGACCTTTGTGAGCTTATTCTTCAAAATACCATTATCGCGTTCTTCAAGTCCAGCACTCATAGCGTGTCTAGTCGAATGGAACCGTTTATCGATCTGTAACACGTGCATACTTGCAGAATAACAACAGCAAATAAATGTGGACCATTATCCCACCAGATCACCCTTGGCAAACCAAACCTAGGAAAATATTCCTTAAGCATGGTTTTCGCCGTTGTCATTGCTGGAGCATCTTTCACAGTGAAGGCTTCAACCCACTTGCTAAAGGCACAAATGACTACCAAGACATATTTGTAGTTGTTACAGCTTTCCATCTAGATGAAGTCGAAATGAATCACTTCAAAAGGCACAGAGGAGGGACCAAAAGTACCCTCAGTGTCATTGTATCCTTCCCCGCATTATGCTGTAAGCAAACCATACAATTCTGCACAAAACACTCAGCAGTTTTTGAGATGTTGACATTCACCCAGACAGATTCTAGTAATTTACATATTTTCCTAGCACAAATGTGAGTGGGACCATGAGCCATTGTGACCATGGTGATGACATACGCATCGGGAAGCATCCATCTTCCTTTTGAACTGTCTACCCAACACCCTTCCTCATCCAAATTTGCCAAACCATCAGCCCAGTGTTTAAGTTTGTCTAAAGTGGCATCAGCTTGAATATTCTTTATCGTGTCAATCCCTTCATCTACTGTACAGGTATTTGTGGCTTCCTTCATAACATACATTTCTGAATATAAATCAGTAGCAGTCTGTTTAGCTATCCTGTCAGCAAAAGTGTTCCCTTTCCCTGCATCATCTACTACCTTCTGGTATGTGGCGCACTTCATGATTGCTAGTTGAATAGGAAGCGCACGCTCTGAGAGTAGCTGAACTATCAAGGTGCTATGTTGGATTTTTGTTCCATGTGAGGTCAAGAAACCTCGTTCTGCCCATAGTCTACCGAAGTTGTGGACCACCCCAAAGGCATACTGGCTGTCGGTATATATATTCACTCTAAGCCCTTTGGAAAGTTCACAAGCTCGAGTCAGTGTGATAATCTCTGCGGCCTGCGCAGAGTTATGCAAAATTCTCTTGGTTTCCACGATCGTGTTTAGTGTAGTGATGGCATAAGCAGTACTCCTGTGTTTATCAAAAATAGATGCTTCCTATTCCCCACCATCATCTCAACATAGGGACCTTTCTGATTAGCGGGAATAGGCGTCGGTGTCAGACCCTGCTTCGGGCTGTCCCAACGAAACAATATATTGTCAAAGACAAGATCTTCAGAAAGATAGGCAGTTGAAGGATTATCAAAAATATTTCTTCCTTCCACACTGGGTTGCTGATTATCTTGCGAAAATGACTGAGAATTTTGACCGAACTGGCTTCTACCAGGACCCCCCCAACCCCAGGGCGGCCTCTGGATCGCCTATTCATGACACCATATGTGTTATTCGATCTTTGCTGAAGGATCGGGCATTGTGCTCGCCAATGACCCTCTTGTCTGCAATAAGCACATTGGTTCACATGTACAGGACCCAACGGTGCATTACTTTGTGGAACGAATTGACCTTGAAACTGTGTACTTCCACCTCTAGGCCCTCTGACCATCTGTTGCAATAATACCTTGGTTTTTAGGTCTCCCCTTTCCTTTTTGATCCTTTCTTTTTTATTATTGACTCTATTCTCGTAATATTGAGCCATATGCACTACTTCGGACTGTGATTTAGCTTGCCAAGCACTCTCGGAAGTCATAATTTGTGACTGGATATCAGTCAACAATCCACGCACAAACTTATCCACAAACAATCTTTTCCCTTACTCAGTGCTTAAATGCTGCCCGCTAAAATCTGAGAATACTTGTTCGAACGGATTAAAGAATTTGGTAGCACCTTCAGATTTTCCTTGGGTACAAGCAGTGAGTTTGTCCCAAACAATCCTTCTCTCGGGAATCAAAGTCTTTAATTTTGTTACTATTCTATCTGGCAACGTCAGTATACCCTGCGGTGGTCTTTCATCAGCTATCTGTCTAACCTCACCAAGTTAATGACGAATGCAAGACAGATTCTATTTCTTTGTAAAACCCTGTTGGATTTTTCCTTATGTCTGGAATCGATTGTCTTGAGAACGGGACGTGAACAAACTGCGATATATAGTGAGCTTCATTATCAATGGCTGCTGCACCCGTTGCAACATTAGCCGGAATCTCAACTTTAGGAACGAATGTCGAAGGAACGTCTCTCATAGGTAGCTGAGAAGTAGGCAACTCCGAACGTTTTCTAAGCAAAAGAGCCAAATCGAGCGCTAAAGTGGCGGAAGCAGTATCAGACGCAAAGGCTCTCTTATAAATATTCAATAATTCTGTGGGACAACAAACTTTTTTCTTTATACATTCATCCTGCAGGTATTCTACCATTACCTGTAACACTTTCCTCTGCATTTCTCGAGTATACTGACTATACATATCAGATACTTCTACAGGAGATATCGATATATCTGAAATCCATCTAAGCACATCCCTCGTGCAAATTTACGTTTCTTCACTTATTAACTTACAAGGAGGAAGGAACCGTTTCTGCACGTAAAGAGCGTCTAAACTATCACCATCTATTTCATAATTCTGTAATCGTTCTAACTCCCTTCTAAACTCAAAAACTCTCTCGACATGCTCATGTACTTTCTCCGCAGTATCCCTTGAATAAGCTAAAACATTCAAATCCCTCAACCCTTGTGGGACATCTGTGTCCATCAATCTATTCCGCATTACAGCCAAATGTATCCCCAGCCCCTCTATGAAGACATTCTGATCGGGAATACTTTCTAGATTAAGGAGTGTAGCTAAAACCATAGATTTGTCACCTTTCTCTATACATTGCTTAGCCCATGCATTCAAATGTCTCCTCTTCTCTTTGGAAACTGTGTTCCGCATTACAATTTTTTATTCAGCACTCGGCTCTTTATCAGCTACAAGCAGAGCAGAACCGCTTGGGAAAGAGAGAGTAGACAAATCCTGCACAACAGGTAGTGGAGACACTACCACTGGCAACAAAGAGAGATTTACTGGAACAGTAACAGTTGGTAAAGGTGAAGGTGCAGGCAGAGGAACAACAACAGGAAGCAGAGCAATAACTGGCAGCGGAGGAGCAACAGGAAGAACAGGAAGTGCTATGGGAGGAGGAATGACAGCAGGAATAGGTACATGAGGAGGTGGTGCAGTGGCACCAGGCCTACGTTCATTGAAGAGTTTATCAATTAGCTCATCTGAGGCATGAAAATCTTTAGACAGATATATTTTCTGTATACCAAGTTGAAAAGCTCTAAGCTCTATCCATGTTTCTAACAGACTCTGACTGATTTTGTTGATCGTACAATAATGCCTTTTCGGAATTTGACATATGACGACGTGCATGCTTCTCTTTACTCTTAAGTTGCTGCATACCTTCCTTTTTTCCAATTTTGTATTACATCAAATACTGCAGGTCTAGCTTTTTTCTTTAACAATATGGATTCTAAATACTCTATTCGGGCAATCTAAAAACTATCATTGACTGGCCACTGAAGTTCGGAAGCAAGTCTAGTTTGTCTGTGCCAAATATCGTTGAATACTATACTACCAATGCCATACTGACAGTACATAGTACATGCCGGTGACCCCTCCTGTGGTGCCGGTCGGCTAACTTCCAAAGATTGTCTGTCTCTGCGGAATAATGCCCTGAAACAGGCACACAATTTCCCAGGCATGTCAGATAACTGGTGTTACCTGGCGTCGATTGTGCTCGCGAGTACAATTCTACAACCAAATATCAGGATACTTAGGAATCGGGGCACTACTCACCTGATTCAAAGGACAAAGGGAGGCCCGATCAGATTACAAAGGACAAAGGACCCTCGTGGTTGGTGATTTCAGCAAAACTGCCCACCTCGATGTATGGACCCTCGTCAAGATGCCGTCTTGGACCGCGTGCTCACCGTACAGGGATCGGATCGTGCACTACTGTTGAGGTGTCATGTCTCATCCAAAAGGGGCCCCCTTTTTCTCACCGTCCAATCCCAGTCTGATAGCTGCGTCTACTCTTCAACCAGGTGGCATCAATCTTGAGGGTCCCTATTCGGGCGCCATCTGAAAGAACAAAGAAATATCGAGGCTGAGTACCACAAAGGAAATACACCAATCACAGGCTAAAAAGATTCACACACCTTTTATTACTGTACAGTTTACAAAGCAAAACGGATAGCTATCTGGCTCCCAACACCTTGCAGTGTGTACCAGCCGATAAGGAGAGGTGAGAGAGTGCTGAACATCTAAACACTCGTGCTTTTATACAATTCATGTAATATTGTCCAGCCTCTCTTCAGTTTAATAATTAGTGGTCTAGAGTTCGTGCCTAGTTCACATATAGATTTTACAATATTATGCGAAGGATTACATAGGTTTGTATTTCCATGAAGACACAATGGTGATGTATGTTCTCGGATCCCGCAGTAAGCCTTGTTCCAAGTTTCTTCACAATGTAGTTCAGCAGAAGCATACGCTCGAGGTTTGTTCTTCATTGCCCCACTGTTCATACAAGGATGAGGCTTGTGAGCGCATACAACACTTGAATGACAGTCATATGAAGCACATGGTCTCTTTGCTCGGTCTAAACAGTCGGCTCTCGGACAACCTAAACATTAACAGAACTCAAAGGTCGGAAGGCTTGGCTGCAAGTCCATAACATAGTCCACCATTTTAGAACGTAGAACACATGAGTGGAAATCAAAATGGCAGAGGAATCTTAAAATGGCGGCAAAGTTAACCCAAAAGTCAAAACTTTGCAAGGCGTTTTTTCGTGTAGCGCGAATAGGCTTAGGCCAATATAAATACTAAGGAGGCACTATATAATTACTGTTTCACACTCTGAATGACTTCCTTCAGAAGGGCAGCCTTACTGCCACTCTTGTTTCTTCCCTTTCCCACTAAGCAATCGCTGAAAAGGTTTCTGTTTCAATTTCACACTTCTTTGGCTTCGGCAATGTGGGTTTAAGTGATTCTCTCTTAGGACCTCCTTTTCATTTGGACAATCATTTTTATCAACATTAAAGCCACCAACTGTCTTCTTTTGGCTTTGGTAATTATGGGTCTTTCTTAATTGCTATGGTATATTTCTCTTTTGGCTTAGGCAATGACTATTTATCTTTTCTATCATAGGTATTGCCCCTTTTCATTGATGGCTCTTTTTATACCCCACAATGTCACAATCACCCGCTTCTGATATGGCAATCAGATTCTTATGTTGCCAGCTATGCCCTTTTAAATCAGCCTGGATATTAAGATAGGAATTAACTTGGTTTCTGTTTGTTCAGTATTCAAAAGTTTTCTTTTCCACTTGTTTATTTTACTATATTTGAGGCCCCTGGAGTGGGCCAGTGGGTGGATACGGAGCACTCCGTTGGTCACTATCTGACAGTGAACTCACAAAGTCTGGTGTGTGCGTCCATTTGCATAGCTGCCTCGGGGTCCTCCAAGTCCTCTGCTTCACTTTTCTCACGTGGTCCGTGAATCTCTTCTCCATGGTCCTATGCACCTTGCGTCTACTGCCAGCAGGGCTTTCCTGCCTCCAACAAAACATTGGTGCTCGCCTGCCAAAGATGCTTGGAAAACAAGGGGGGAAGTAATCAAAAGGTGCACTTTCGTCTGTGCGACCTCTGCAGCTGCGTTCCTCAGCGAGAGAGTCTTCTCTTCTGACGCTTCCCACTGTGCCAGCTCTGCAATTATGGTCTGCAGCACTCAAGACGCTCGCAGGACCGGCAACGACCTCACACACCACCACGGTCCTGGTGTCTCTGCTCTTACACAACCTCTGCTTCTAGTGCTGCCACCTGGAGGTAGGAAACCTCAACTACATTGTAAGCTCATGAGCACCACAAGAGAGGTCAGGGTGGTATCCATACACCTGCTAACCTTGATTGAATATGAGCCTTTGATATGCCTTGCATGGGCAGTTTTTAACATGATTACTGAGGTTTCCAAGATGGAGGCACCGATATGAGAGATGTGGACTAGTCGTTATTCAAAATGGCCGACCATTGTCCAATCCCGTGGCACCACTCAAAGATGTGGCTATCCCAAGATTCTGGCACCCAAACGAGTCTCTACAGGCAGTGGAGAGGCCTACTTAAAGGGCCTGGAAGATGTAAGCACTCTAGGACTCATTTTGTGAGACCGTCTGGAGGCTGTAGATGGTGAGACGAAATAACTAAGGAGATTTAACCTTTAAACTGCCCAGGTAAGAATGGAAGGGCTTACTTAACATAGCGGTGTGTTCTGAATAATTGGGTCTGCCTTCTGAAAATTGAATGATGAAGAATTGCTTGAGCATATTTATTAAGGCTTCTAGTGGGTATTGAATGTTAAATCTAAGTGAAGAGAACTTTAGATAATTGGTGCATTGATTAAACTTATGTATAAGAAAGCTTAATATTAGCCCTTTTTGTGGACAGCACTGGATTTAGTGTAAATTACCTGGCTAATTGAGGCATTTTTAGCGCCAATGAGGAAGGACAATAACTATACAAATAATCACTCAAGGGGCACCCACTTTAAATACTGTGTGACACATTTTTTTTGGGACAAGCCTCCCAGAGAAAGGTTTAAGAAGACTGGTGGCCCTGACCTTCCTGGACACACACTGCTTCTGTGGAAATGTGCATTTACCCATAGGTAAGAACTTGAGTCTTGGAATTGTAATGTAGGTGTATGAAGGCCCACAGTAATTTTAAGAATGAAAATGAGAGATGCATCCTTACAAGATATGAGTACCTTAACTAGGTAAAATTAATGCCAAATTTGGGACAGACTGAATAACCAGTTTCTTGTAGTGCTGTGGTCTCTAAACCTTGCAGATTTGTAGTAAAATAGCAGGATAGTTCTGGCATAAGGAAAATGGCAATTCTAATTAGTACCCCCATCTGTAATTGATTTACAGGTTTTGGTGAAAAGATAAACTGATTTCCCAGTAACTAGTCCATAATTGGACAGATAATCCGACGGAGGCCTATTCGCACTAGTGTCCCCAGGTAAAGAAACCGAGCATCCACTTGGACAACTACCCAGTGTCCTAAACATACAAGCAAAATTGCTGATGTTTGTTTTTTCTTGTTTCTATCAACAGTCACATCTCCAGATAAGTGAATGTATCTTAATTGAAAGAAGTTTTTGGAGTTTTTTAACTCTTTAAATGTGATGACTATTCCTGAAGAAAGTCCCAGAGTGTTCAAGAGGACTGAAACATGTCTAGTGTGTAACTTGGAGTTCTAACCAAGTGTGCTATTCAATTTGAAAATGTATATTTCATTGATAAAAATTAAGAGACAGATTTATCCCTTCATGATTTTTGTTGTAAATAATTGATGCATGTTTACTTTTTATGTTTGGTCATTAGCATATTTAAATATGCATTTTTAGGGTTGTTTTATGTAATTTATTGTATTGTCTCTAAATTATGAGGTTTTTTATCCTGTATTGAATCATAATAAAAATGTTGTATTGATTATCGATTACTGTTTGGTAAATGTGATTTGTAGCGATGTTCTAGAGTAAGTGACTGTTGAAGAAATTCTTTTTCTACCTTTTTCTTACTAATTAGTCTCGGCTTCCCGAAGTTAAGGTAGAGGACCACTTTTGTTAAAAGTGGTTATTTGTTCTCTCCCAATCACTTGTTTGGGTAGGAAAATGACTGCTACTCCTTCTTATGGCCTGCACCTGAGGGTTTTTTTTATGCCTCCCAGTTCTCCTCTGGTGTGGGTCATTATTCCTAATTGACTGCAACCTGCAGTCCTGTGCCTCTGCAGTCTTCTTCTTCACCCCAGTATTTAGGGATTTATGGGACTTGAAGCCCATAATATACAATTAAGCTTTCTTAGTGAATTTATTATTATCACATTCACTTTTCATTTAATACCTTTTCCCTGAAAGTACTATAAGGATTCCAAGTATTATTTGACTTTCCACACGAGTATGGTTTTTTTGAGGAATCAGATTGGTAACATTTAAAGACTTTTCTTCCTTATTTCTCTGTCACTCATGGGGGCTTCTATGTTTATAAATGTCATTGATTTTAAGAGGGTTTTTCTGGCTTTCAGAATATAACTTGCAGTTATTTTCCTCTATATTCCGACAATCAGTTTGGGAAAATAAAACCTCTCTCTGACAGCAAGCCATGACATATTCTGTCCTCTTATTTCTGTGGGGCCCTTCTCCTCCCAGGTGATCCTCCCGGCTAACACCGCCCCCAGGACTAGGATCAGGAAACATCTGCCTTTCGCTGGCCACCTGGGAGGATACTTTAGGTAGGGCTTTTGTGAGGACTCCGTAGGATTCAACACAATTGTTGCCAGTTAAGACTCACTAGGGGCAAGATTATTAATTGAAAATAAACAAAAGATGTATCATAAGCTGATTTTCTTGACCGTTTAAAGGAAACTTTTATGCATCTTTCAGGAATACATAAGCTGGCTGAGACGGCACAGCGATCAATAGCATGGGCATTTGCGCAGGGCAGTTGGCTGATGTGCAGCAGGCGCTTAAAATGGTGCCCATTGGATGGTAGCTTAAGCCCTTTCAGAGTTAATTGTGTTTGTGAATCATCATTTTTCAGATCAGTGAGTTGAAAAATGAGGCTAATGATGGCACCTTAATGGCCTTCTGGGTAGGTAATTTATGACAGCAACAACACATAATGGGGTAGGGGAAGGTAGTGTTATCAAACACAGGAGGTGGGGGTCCAGAACCAGGAAGAGGTACTTTGAGTGCCCGGGAAGATGTAGAGGCACTGGAGGTGGCGCTCCTGTCCAACAAAGGAATTCATATGGATTTGTGACAAGTTAAATGGCTTGTCACTATTTCGAACAGGAGGGGCATTGGAAACATGAGTGCCTGCATCAGCCTCTGTTGCAAGCGAATGCAGGAGGGACTACAGATTCTTCCATCCCTCCTTTTACAAGCATGACAACCAGAGCAATTTCGAAGACAGAACAGAATATTGTTTACGACCGCGAAGGGTAGCTGACGTCATATTGCAAGCACTAACACAGCTACACCAACAAGGCCTATATTTTAATTGCAAGATCAATGGTAAAGAATTGCACTGTCTTTTAGTCACGGGACCAAATTGCTGCGAAATAAATGCAAAAGAATTTAAGGATGTTGCTTTATCCTCTGAAACTATGCGGGCTGTCAGCCTTTCTAACAAGCCTGGTGACAAAAAGGCTTAGAGGTTCGATTGGTCCATTTCAGAACTGTACGCTTTCTTGTTGAGCCCACCTTCACAGTTGGGCCCTCATTACGAGTTTGGCCGGTAGCCATGCCGCTATTGGTGGCATGGCTGCCGCAGAAATCGCATCCGTGTCCGGGTCCTCGAATGAGGACTTACCGGGCCATTCCGAGTTCGGATGGCCCGGTAATTCCTCCCTCAAGGACCCGGACACGGTCCTTCCCCATTCCCATTTCAGCCCCAATAGGGCTGAATGGGAATGGGAGAGGGAGCAAACAACGGGCCATAACGAGATGGCCCGTTGTTTGCTCCCTCTTCCCCTCGCGGGACCCGGTAAGCACGCCTGGTTTTCCCAGGCATGCTTACCGTGTTCCGCGAGGGGACCTCGTAATGTGGCGGAACGGGTTGAACAGCGCCGTCACCTTTTACGGTGCCATTTAACCCGTTCCGCCAGGGTCGTAATGAGGCCCTTGATCTTCTAGGGAGAGACCTATTGTGAAAACTGAAATGTTTTATATACAGAACCCCGGATGGAGTAAATCTAGATGCTCTCATGCCTATGCTAAGAGACTAACCATTAAAGTATGGAAGCCATGAGTAACATAGAGAAGGCAATGATGTATTTAAACTCCTAGTCTAGGTCCCCCAAGAGTTGTGATATCTGCTTGCTAACGATGCAGGTTTAATTTACAATTGTGAACCAGTACAAATCCAAGTACAACCAGTAAACCTTTACCTCAAAAGCCACAGCAACACAAGGTGGAAGCAGAAATGTGTATAGTAATACATTTATTATTAGATCCGGAAATATTGATACCTAAAACCATTGCTTGTAATATCACAATTGTGTCCATCAAACAAACGGGATGGGTTGTGTAAAGGTTATTTCAGGGCTTACAAGCAGTAAGTACAGTAGTATTATCATGGCAATTTATGTTAAGACCATGTTTGAAACTCAGTTATTATCACGGAACAGACATTGGTATTCCTCCAATTTGTAAAGTTAAGAACTGATAAATATGAAAACTTGTTAATCGTTCATTATTATAATAGCCCACATAAAGATTATGGCTCTCGCTGCCTCCTCACGCTCAAACAAGAGCGCAAGGACGGAGTACATGTTAAGCATAGTGATAAGTCGATTTTGATATTAGCTGGTGGTTTTAATCTGAAATTGGTTATGCCCGCCTCGGAAGCTTTTTGAAGACATTGAGGACAGGCTCCTTGGCTTAATTGGGGATCCTAAAATAGGCAAGGTTGCCCGGTGCTCGTCCTTATGGTTGTACGAATCGGACCTTAAATCCATTAATGGGCGTGTACTCAGTGCACATGGCCAATCAACTAAAGACTATTGTTGTTTCCCGGCTTGGTGCTGCGACTTGATTGTGGATTTCCATGTGGTCCTAGATATACTACGTGACCATCACCCTCTAGTACTCAAGTTTAAATTGCCAATTAAACTAACTAGTAACCACACACCTCATCTGGCAGCTGCAATGCTGAAATACTCAGGGAAGACTCTGAGATGGATGGCGAATGACAAACAAGCATTACACTCTCAAACGGTGTTCTCAAACCGATCACGTATATATTCATTACTGTAGCTGGATGGGAATCCTATTGAGGTTGCGGCTAAGTTTAACTCTTCCCGAAAGCTTCTCTCTGAGTCCTCATTGTTAAACATACCTGACCTGTGCACGAATCAGTAACAGGATGGTCTAATCCAGATTGCAGTGCAGCGAAAAGGCACTTGCTTAAACTGCTCAAGGCTAAGAACACACTTAAAAAAAAGAGATTACAGCTGCTAGATCACTCTATAAAACAGTGATTATAACTCGCAAGAGAGGACAAGATACCATAGCCTGGAATGACTTTGTGGTTTCCGCCAAAAGTAACAACAAGAAATTCTGGGAGTTAGTCACGTTCGTCCCGAAGCATAGAAGAATGCAATGTGGTCTCGAAACCACGTCCCGGATGACATGTGGATTAAACATTGCTATTCTTTGTATAACTATGATTTTGTCACCTCATCTTTGGAGACATCCCTAGTACCTCCCAATCTTGATCTGAATTTTGTTCCTGTGTTCCTTGTAAATACAAGTTGCAACAGATGTGCTGGCTATACACAAGTAAGAAAATATAGTTTTTGGAATGCCTCTCATATTAGGGGTTCCACACACCATGACTGACCTGTTACTGATAACAAAAACACACAATTTGACTAACAATACACAATTTATTCACATTGTGGTTAAGTACATATGAACTAACATTGTTAAATTCTGCAAACATTACTCTGATATGTTTTCCAGTATTGAATCCCATGTTGCTACTGCCATGTCTAATGGATGGTGAGGAATACAGGTGCAGTGCAATCTCAAGTGCCATTGCCTAGGGCAGATCTACAGGAAACCATATTACAACACCCAAATGAAGAACCCTTCTTGATTGGACCTGTGTAAGAAATGAAAAAGGGGAACAACATAAATGAGCCCGTGCAGCCGATGAAGTACTGGAAAGCAGACAAATAGATGGGAAAATTCAGCACATGTAGCTGCACAAGTTGGAATTAGTCATGCATGC
Organism: Ambystoma mexicanum; assembly: GCF_040938575.1. Taxonomy (NCBI): domain Eukaryota; kingdom Metazoa; phylum Chordata; class Amphibia; order Caudata; family Ambystomatidae; genus Ambystoma; species Ambystoma mexicanum. The sequence goes on along the minus strand of NC_090932.1, from coordinate 760,826,235 downwards.
ACTACCGTGACGAGCAAGCAAGTCAGCATTTACACAGATTATCACTATGCCTTTGGGATAGTACATGATTATGGCAATTTGTGGAAAGAGCCAGGGTACTTAATTTTAGCAGGAGCCCCTATTAAAAATACAAATGATGTGAATACACTCCTAGAAGCAGTAAGGCTTACAAAAGAGATAGTGGTCATAAAGTGCTCAGCTCAGAAATCTCCATGAAATGATGACAGCAAAGGGAATACACTTGCTGACCAAACAAAGGGGGGGCACCCGTTCCCTTGAGACCTTGACAGAGAAAATGATACCCCAGAGGAAAGAGAAGTCATAAAAAACACCATAAGAAACACTAGAACAATTGTCAGTTGATTTGACTTGATTTATTAGTGTTATACAATTAACAAAAGTCAACTTTTAATACAGTTATCATCAGCATTCCAGCAGCCCAACCATAAACAACAATAAATCCAGACAAAAATCCTATAAACAGCATCTCAACATATAATATTACGTCACCAATTAAAACATACTTAAAACACTTTTGATATGTGACCAGAATTTCATCAAATGATAAATACAAACATCACTATTTCCATTCATAAAAACACTCTAAATAGAATCAATCCTGACATTATCTAGTCTTAAACCTGCAGCTTCTAAATATCTTAATCTTAGATCTATCAAGGAAGAACATTCCAGCAAAAGGTGTCTTGCGCCTTCCATTGTCTGCTCACCACAAAGTCGGCAGAATCTCTATTCTTCTGAATCCCTAACCGGGCACCAGTCACTTCAAGGGTGGTGATCATGATAAATTTAAGTTTCAAATATTCCCACACCAAAGAATTCCCTAAGTAACCCTTTATATATTTCAGGGTGAACTCTCTGTCTGCTATAGACTTTTGGTAGCCAGGCCTACATATGTTTGTTCCCAGAAGTTAACGAAAAGAATTTCCCCCAACATTTTTCTATAAAGATTATGGGCCTCATTACGAGGCTTGCACTGACGGAATGAAGGGGGCCGGTACGGGACCGCCCCCTTCATTCCGTCAGGGCTGTTTACGAGGTCCCCTTTGCGGGAGCCGGATCAGATGTCTGGTAAAACCAGACGTATTTTCCGGGTCCCGCGAGGGGAAGAGGGAGGTAACAACGGGACACTTGTAATGTGCCCGTTGTTAGCTCCCTCCCCATTCACATTGAGCCCTATAAGGGGACGAGGAAGAGTGAGGGCTACCCAGATGAAGGTCATACAACCACTGACACAAAGAAGAACAGGCAAGGAGGCAAAAGCCTACCTCAGAACCAACATACATCAACTAGAGCCAGAGCCAAAGATAAAAAGGGAAGAAGGACTGTGTACTTTGTCAGATACTCCCTGGAGGAACTGAGAGCCGGCTGGGGACTCACCGATGAGAACAGGAAAGGTTTACAGAGCCTTGCCGAATACATGCAGTGTTCCCCGTTGAAATTGAGGGCCTGGGAGTGACCGGGAGTCGGACCACGTGGTCAGACTGAGAAGCACACACCAAGAGGGAACAGACCTGGGAAGGCTGCAAGGACACGCTGAGACCACTGGAAGGTGTGCAGAAGCCCATAGCAGGAAGGGCCAGCTGTGCAAAGTCACCCAATTAAGCCGGTATTGCCACAAACGCTACTTTAGTTACCATAGCTGGTGGTAGAGATAAAGGAGAATGAAGGAGGCGGTTGGCGAAGGCTGAAGAACCCCATCTCCCTTGTGATAGTCCTTGCAAAGTGCCAAGAAAGAGACATATGCAAAACCGTGCATGGCAGGTTAGTGAACGAGGCCTGAGTACTAGGTAGTACAAACCTGAAAGAAGACTCTGGGACCTATACAAAGTTGGGGAAGCCCTCTAAAAGCAGCACATGGGGGTCTGGGACCCCCACAAAGTTGGGGAAGCAGAGCAAGGATCCATATCAGTCCGAAGAAGAATGCTAGAAAGGGGCAGGGGCAGGGGCCCAGAGCAAGTCAGAGAGATCCCAAGAAAACACAGAGGGTTCTGGGACCCACATCAAAGAGAGAGAGAGAGGGAGAGAGAGGGAGAGAGAGAGGGAGAGAAAGAGAGAGAGAGAGAGAGAGACAGAGAGAGAGAGAGAGAGAGAGAGAGAGAAAGAGAGATAACATGAAGTGAAGATAAGGGCTGAGGACCCAATGCTAAAAGAAGGGACACGTTCTGAACACTGAGATATACAGATATGTCATGTCCGGCAGGATAGTGAACCAGACAAACAGCTCACAGGGATCAAGGACACATATAAGTTTGAAAAAGCGCACAATCAAGGGGCTGAGGCCCACTACAAGTTAGGGAGATCCTGAGACAACATAGAGGGGTCTGAGACCCACACAAGAGAGAGAGAGAATTATGTAAAGTGATAATAAGGTGTTGAGGACCTATTGCTAAAAGAAGTGACATTTTCTAGAACACTAAGATCTACAGTCAAGTCTGTCAGAATAGTGAAACAGACTTGATGTTACATGTGTGAACCGGAGAAAGAACAGGGGAAGAGGCTCCCCCCTGATACTTCGGAACTGTATTTTTGCAAAATAAGACAGAATGTGAAAGAAAAGAGGAGGGAAGACAATTCCCCATCCATCCTGTTGTTTTTTATACACATTTGGAGGAGCATCCAACTTCAAGAATTTTTAAGTTTAATATTGTTTTGTATATGTTTGGAGGAGTATCCAACTTCAAGAACACTTTAGTTAAATAAGAAAACAATTTGTTATATTTCCTCATCAAGAACTGAACATTGAATTGGCATCCAGAACGAAAGAAGCCTCCTTCTGGATCAAGGAGACACCCAGTTTTTTCTTAGTTAATCTAGAGTGTAAGGGACAGAAATAGGTTTGGACACATGACAGTGGTCATTTTTCTTTATTGGACATCCTGACAGATTCAATAATCTTTTTGTTGAGGCAGGGGAACCCCTCTTAGAAATAGGGCAAGATAGATTTTGTTTTTCTTTAAAGGGACGTTATGGTTCCAAGTTAAGTGAAAAACCCCTGAAATTCACCAGTTATGGTAAGCTAAGCAACCTTGCGACACTGCCGTGCACTGCTAAGACTAACACCCAGGACATAGATGACATCACAAATGTCATTGATGGCATCAATGATGACATCACATGTCTGGCTCACTCTTCTTTCCTTTACAGACATATTGTGGAGATGTGTCCTTGGAATGTTGGGGCACGCAAACCAATCTCCTTGTATTCTTTCGGAGCTTGGTTTAAGTGACCCAGTTAACCGTTGGAGGCTTTGAGGAGTGGATGGGCACAGCAGGCCCCTGTTGAAATAAACTAATCTTTTACCACTCCAAGTGCCTCCCGTCTTCATTACATTGGCGACGAGCATGAGGGGGCCCGCCACGGCACTCATACGGTCCACAGTCCACGGCGAGTGAGCAGCCGACCCGCCGCAAGCAGCCGCAGCGCCACCCTAGCCCCTCCCTCCAGGGCCTCGCCAGCACGATGGCTGACGGCCCGGGGCTGTGTGGAGCGGCGGCACTGCTGGAGCCCCCGGAGCCGCTTTAGGAAGCCACGCAGCGCTGTGGATTCAACCGCGCTCTCCTGCTGTACATCCACGATAGAGGTGAGGAGGAGGAGAGACAAGGGAGGCAGGGGCGGACACAGGGTGGCGGCTCAAGACCAGTGGTGGATCCACCCAATCACGAATGGAATACAAGCCCAACAGGCCCATAAAAAAAAAAAGTTGAAGGTTTGAAGCCAGGGAGCTTTAAGCAGGCATTGACATGGGCATGAACATGAAAGGAAGTGCATAGAGCAATGGTGCTGTGAACTATTGTCAGCATTGCCAACAAGCTAACCTGAAGAGAAGGCAATAGCGAGTAAATTGCAAAGTGGTCAAGTGGGAAAGACCTAACAAGTAAATTCAAAACTTGCTGGGTGGAGCAGGTGACATTTTCTGTACATCGTGGCTGCAGCTAGTATGGCCCGCCCTTCTTATCTGAACCAGGAGCAGTGCCCATAAGGTGGGACAGGTGGAAGAAGATTGTTGATACCTACCTGGTGGTAATTGGAGGCGACAAATTTGCTGTAGGAAGGAAAGAAGCGATTCTCCTTCACAACCTGGGAACTGAAGGTCGTAGTGTCTATGATGGCTTGCCGCAACCCTCACTGGAGGGGCAAGGTGATATGGACCAGTACAATATAGCTGAAAGAAAACTGGAAATACACTTTGAAGCAAAAAAGAACACAACATTTGAAATGCACAAATTCTTTCAGAGAGTTCAAGATCCACAGGAGCCAGTGGAAAACTTTGTGGCAGCGCTAAGATCCTTAAGTCACACCTGTGAGTTCGGAGTGCTGACTGACTCATTGATACGGGATCAAGTAGTATGTTGCACCAGCAACATGAAGATACAGGAGAGTTTGTTGACCAAGGATGTATCTCTGGAAGTAGCAAATGAGATTGCCCGGTGCATGGAACAGACCCATAAATACATGTCCACGATGAAAGGTGAAAAACCAGAGGGCGAAGTAGCGGCTGTGAGAGCATTCAAGAAAATGAATTTGAGTAGAGAAGTCAAATGCTACAAATGTGGCAGCAATCGCCATATTTCTACGAGCACGTTTTGTCCTGCAAAGAACATTTTCTGCTTGAAGTGCAAGAAGAAAGGACATTTCGCCAGAGTGTGTAGAGAATCAGGGCAAGTGCAGTACATAGGGTCAGGTGCAAGAATGCCGGAGCAGGAAGAAAACACGGATGTTGCTCAACTGACTCAGGCCAAACACGTGCTGGAAGTCTCGGAAGTGTCAGGCAAACGTAGTGCTCCAACCGATGTATTTATGATGAACGGGAGAGTGGTGTTGTTGAAAGTGGATAGTTGCTCTCCATGGACTCTGATTTCGAGAAAGACATATGAAGTCTGTTTGCAAAGAAAAGTGGGCGAATTGAAGGAGCACGGCATAGAGCCATATGCCTATGGAAATGTGAAGATAGACGTGTTAGGCAAATTCCAAGCAGTGATTAAGTATAAAGGCAGGAGTTGTGATTCAGAAGTATTTGTCACGCAGGAAGGCTCGCCTTTGTTAGGCTGGGAGGAACAGAGCAAACTCGGGATCAGGATACAAACAAGTGCCGAAGAGCCAGTTTCAGTGGCTGAGGTTCGTGACAAGTGGCAGGAGGAGTTCCCGACAGATTTTAAGGGAGAATTGGGGATGGTAAGAGATTTTGAACATGAGATTCGCTTAAAAGCAGGAGCAGTCCCCAAGGTGCATAAGGTGAGGCCGATACCTCATAACCTGAGAGAGAGACTAAAGACTGATATTGAGTCCTTATTACAGAAAGGAATTATTGAAGAAAGTGAGAGTTCAGAATGGCTATCGCCAGTCGTCGTGGCAGCCAAGGCAAATGGTGATATAAGACTTTGCGTTGATATGAGGGACATCAACAGGAACATTCTTGTGGACAGGCACCCTTTGCCGATAATCAGCGACAAGTTGTCGACTCTTGATAAGGCCAGAGTATTCTCTGTAATCGACCTTTCTCAGGCTTATCACCAGATTCCCTTGAAGGAAGAATGCAAACATTTGACGGCGTTCATTACAGTTTTTGGAACCTTCAAGTATCGAAGGATGCCATTTGGTCTTGCCTCGGCAGCAGCAGTATTTCAGAGAGTCATGGACAAAGTTATGGAGGGTGTGAGGAATGTTGTAGTGTTCCAAGATGATATGCTTGTGTTAGCGAATTCTAAGTCTGAACATGATGAGGTTTTGAGGCAAGTGTTGGGAAGGTTGTCGAAAGCCGGTATGACTGTGAGAAGGGACAAGTGTAAGATTGCGGTGGGGAAAGTGGAGTATCTCGGGCATGAGATTGATGAACTGGGTGTGAGACCAAAAAAGTGTTTGGTAGAAGCTGTAGAAAAAGCCCCTGTGCCGACGGACAAGGACCGAGTGAGGTCTTTTTTAGGCCTTGCAGAATATTATCGTTTTGTGAAAGATTTTGCTATAGTGTCTGTCCCAATAAGAATGATACTTAAAAAGGGGTCGAGATTTTAGTGGTCTCCGCAATGTGGAAAAGCATTTGAAAGTATCAAAGAAGCAATTAGTAAAGCACCGTCTAATGGGAGGTTTAATCCCATGGATAAAAGAGTTCTGATTGTAGATGCTAGCTTGATGGGGTTGGGAGCCACATTGGTACAATTGGGTAAAGAGAATAAGGAGAGAGTTATTGCCTATGCCTCAAGAGCGTTGAGGGGGGCGGAGTCCAAATATTCAGTGATCGAGAGAGAGACTTTGGCCATGTTTTGGGTTGTGGCGCATTTTAAATTTTTCTTGTGGGGTAGGTGATTTGTAGTTTGCTCTGATCATAAGCCTTTAGTACAGTTGTTTGAGAGTGGAAGGTGGGCTTTAGGTTCGCCAAGGATAAGCAGGTGGGGTTTGGGTCTTCAAGGGTATAATTTTGACCTGAGTTTTCTGCCTGGGAAGAAGAATGTGGTAGCAGATTGTCTATCGAGGATGCCTTTAAGTGAAACAGACATGGTGGAGGATGAGACAGTGGAAGAATCGGTTTGGATAGGAGATTTGACATATGGTGGGAAGTCAAGGAGGAGTTGAACATAAGTGAAGGCAGATTGAGGAGAGGACGATGTGTTGTACCTCCAGTGGCAATCAGGCAGACTCTTTTGCAACTGGCTCATGAGGGTCACCCAGGGGAAAGTGCGATGAAGAGAAAACTTTGACAGAATTTCTGGTGGCCGCGCATTGACAAAATGACGGAAAGGTGGGTGAAGGACTGCATGGAGTGTCAAATGAGTGACAAAACTAAGGTGACGAGGGAAACCCAGTTAAGTTTTAACAAGGTGCCAGAGCAGCCGTGGTCTAAGGTTGCTGTGGATATTATGGGACCCATTATGGGTTTGGGAGATGGATTGAAGTTTCTGTTTGTGCTGGTGGATTTCCACACAAAATGGATTAAATGGGAAGCAGTAAGAGAGGTCACAGCTAGGGAGCTCATTGCGTTTTTAGAGAACATTTTCCTTAGAGAGGGGGTGCCCACTGAACTTGTTTCGGATAACGGGGTTCAGTTTGTCTCGTTGGCAATGAAGACATTTCTCAGCAGTTATGGCATTAGACATGTTAGAACTGCGTTATATCACCCAAGGGCCAATGGCCTAGTGGACAGAGTAAACCGTTTCTTGAAAGAAGGTTTGCAATTAGCCATGGTGGTAAGGCAACCATGGAAGCAGATGTTAGAGATAATGACATGGAATTATCTCACTACTCCGCATTCAGTGACAAAGATATCACCATTTGTTTCTCTTAAGGGAAGGGAACCAGGAACTAAATTGTGCCCAGGGTGGTTGGGAGTAGCGGGAGTAGTTCAAGTGGATAGAGAACAGATCATGAAATGTATCAGGGAAAGCCAGGAGAGAAACAAATTGTGTTTTGATGCTCGTGAGAAAGTGAAGGAACGTGAGTGGAAGGTAGGAGATATGATAGATATAAAGAATCCCAGACTGGTGAACAAATGTTTGGACAGCAAGTTTATGGGTCCAAAAAGAATTTCTGCAGTAAGGAAGAGTGTGGTTATATTAGAAGGAGGAGAGGTCTGGTCTAAAGGGAAAATTGTGAAAGCATATGGCGTGGATAGGAGAGTGGAGACAAATGAGTCCAATAACGACAGAAAAAAGAAAGGAGATGAGGAGGGTGGAAGTGTTCAAGGTGGGAGTGAGAGTGCCCAAGGTGGAGGTGCTAATGACAGTTCCGGTGGAAGTGTTCAAAGTGGGAGTGAGAGTGTCCAAGGTGGAGGTGCTAATGACAATTCCGGTATGCAAATGTTCTTTTAGATCTAATGGTAAATAAACTACTTTTCCACGAATGCCTTTTACCAATTCAGAGGGAGGTAATTTGACTGTTTTTGGTTGAAGGCGTATTATTGCTTGAAATGGGTGTACTGTTTGAATTATGATGCTCTCATATAAATTAAGTTGTTGTAGGGGTTTTGGTAGTGTGTATAATTCCAAATTATTTGTGATAGCACATGAAGGAGTTTGGTTGTTGTCAAGTTTTGTAGTGCAGTAACTGCAAAGTATTAAGGGGTCACTTATTTCGTATTTGTTTTCTGCTACAAGGTAGAGAGCTAATTCAAACCATTTAGAATCTTCATTGTCTTCTATTTTATATGATAAGTCTACAGTTTTCGTGTTACATTTATAAAACGTTCTGCGGCAAAATACACATACATGGTTTGGTACTTCAGCTGACGTACTTTTAAATGTTAGTATTTCTTTTTTGTATGTGTTTAGCAAAAGGTTGCCATGTTTAGAATTATTTCATTCTGTAAATGGCTTTCACTTCCAAAATATTTTTTCTGTATATAGTCAATTTCTTCTAGTAGGTCTTTTGCTGTACCATGTAGAAGAATGTTATTTAAATTGGCTAGTGCTAAAGCAGGACTTTTAGCATAGTACAGTTTATAAACTAGATTTCTTATAGTTGAATGATGTGTTGATATCCTTTTGATATCATGGAAGGTGGTTTTGCAAGTAGGTCCTGTAATGCATGCCAATGAATGTCCTTGTAGTCCTGTATACTTGCGTACTGGACAGGTATCCATATTTTGCAGTAGTTTATTTTTGATTTTGTCTTTGCTTTTCACATATTGATTGAGGAATTGGCGTAAAGACTTGAAAACTTGTTTGGGAATGTTACACATTGACATGCATGGCCATTTGTACACTAGACATTCTGATTCAGTTGAATGGAGGGGTAATTCAAGGTTTTCAGGACATATTTATGTAAGCAGTACTTCTTGTTCCATTATGGTATTATTAACTTTTTCATAACCTCGACCACTGCTATGTATGGCAATTGTATTTGTTTGCTTTTGTTTGTACGCTTCTTCATTAAAGTATGGTTCTGTGCTCGTAGTGTGACTCCATTCACCTCTGCAGATACTTAAGAAGTTCTTTCTGTTGACATTTCGTTTATTGAGAAGTCTTTTTTGTAATTTAGTTATTAGTTTTGTTAGTGGTTTCATTTTGTTTAACACTAAAATAAATAACTTTCTTTTGAGAAGAATTGCACTGTCTATCAACGCTTCTAAGATTAATTTCCTACGGAAGATTTTGAAGGATTTTGTGATGGAACATTTTGGCTAACATACATTTCTTGGGATGCTTACTTTGAACTATATCAAGATTTAAAGAAGCAGTTTTATCTGTAGTGATAGCTGATTTTCTGCTAATTGTTTTTTGGTCTGGTTTACATTTTGATAGAGGAGGCAAAGTTTTTGTACTTGAAACTTCTTTTGTTTCACTAAATGACTGTATTAGCTGTTTTTTTCAACTTTTTTTTACAAATTGTGCTAGAGATGGATGCTTATGTTGGACACTTTTATTTTCATTAGCTCTACTTCTGCGTTGCTTTCTACGGACTTGATTTTTGGTAGGCCTTCTTTAGGGTCTGTTGAAAAACATAAAGAAGGTATGGGTTGGGGTGTTCTGCAATGTATGTGTGCTGTGTGCATGAGTGTTTGAGTAAGATGATAAAGATGTATGTAATGGTGTGTGATTGTGCATTGGGAACTACAACTAGTAGGGATGGGTATTCTTGAATTAATGTGTTACTAAACTGGGGTTCAGATGACAGAAAAAAGTAAGCTAGTGGTATGGAGAAGTATAAATAGTATATCTAATGCTATACAATTAAAACAGTTGTTTGTTCTATAACATTTAAATTCTAGCGGTTGAGTTGGGTAATTTGTGTGTCGAAAAATAGGAATTTGTGGATCATTCTGGCTGTAAATCGCTGTTTAAGACAGGGGATTTTTGGACAGAATGGTGCAGAATCTCTATTTTTAGGCACAGAAATAGCATGAATTAACCTTACAGTGTGTTTGAGTAATAATACAAATATTATGGTGATTTTCTACTTACTTTTTTTCTAAAATGAACAGGTTACTTCTTAGTTGTTCTTTGTACTTCAAATTCGGTTGCTTCTTTTCAGAAGAATGGTCTTCACTGCAATTGTAAAAGAAACAAATTAGTAATTTTGTTTGTATATAGCACTGATTTTAATTTAGACATTGATTTTTTTTAATTGAAATCCTCAGTGCCTTCCTCAAAACCATTAAAACTATCTTATTTACATAAGATACGTCGCACCAGTTGAACACATATCATATGTTCTTAATGAACAAATTGTATTGCAATGACTAACTGTAGCAAACAAAATATCTTTACTATGTCTTGTGAAATTCATAATGTACCACTGAATACCATTATTCCTGTAACAAAGCTCTTCCAAGTAATAGTGCCTCAATGTCATGGGCTGCTTGTCCTATATAAATGTAAGTAATTAAATAAATGAATACATTTAAAAATATTATGTAATTGTACAAGTATTAATGTTTGAGATTTGAACATAGAGTGTGCATGCAATTTTGTTTGACTATATGTAGTCTATATATTTCATTTTAAAAATGTTTGTTTAACATGATAAGCGATTAATAGTATAAAGATTTGTAAGTGGCAGTTGATTTTAGGAGATTGAAAAAAAGACAGTAGATTCATTTTACAGATTATGCAAGCTAAAAGTCAGTTACAAAATGTGTTCCTGTACTGTACAGAAAATATGCATACCTGTAGTTTGTGTTCATGCATATGGATATGCATGGAGCTGCAAGTAGAAATCTTGGAGACTTGTACAGTATTTCTTGTAGATGGTGCTTGCCAATGATATGACACTTGTACTCAGAGAGATTCACAGTACATTTGCAGTGCTGATCTATGATGATGCAGTTAGATGCAGAGGTATTGAATGTGATTGGTGGATGGTCATGTGACTTCTTAGCTACATCCAATGAGGGAATGGCACAGAGAGTGAACTGGAAATGGTAGAAGGGCTGTTCATGTTACGATATGTCCGCGGACATGGCGGCAGTTCGCGGACATCGGGTGTTACATCTGGGGATTTTTGGGTTCAGAAGTCATGCAAATGAGAATGAGCACTGAAAGTGATTGGTCAGGAAAGTTTAGTAGGTGTGTTGTGCCAGGAGAGAGTTTCTCAGATACTCTTTTTGCTGAGAGAAGAACAGATAGCTATGGCTGTGTGTTTCAGAAAACAGATTGTTTGGATTTTGGGAGACTTGTGGATACATTGGTTGAAGGTGCATGCAGAAACCTGTGGAGTAGCTGTAGATCTTGGATTCCCACATGTGGAAGTACACTGGCATGGAGTACGTAGAATGAAGTGGTTGGACTAGTTACCTCTCTGTGCTACTTTGGAGACAGAGCAACATCCAGATATAATTATAATTCATTGTGGAGGGAACAGTTTAGGACATGTGTCTGGAATTTCTTTCCAATTTGCAATGACAGAAGGACTTGGGAAGGTCATGGACATGTTTCCAAATTCTCAAGTAATTTTTTCACGGATTGCGGAGAGACAAATGTGGCTTTGTTCTTCTTCATTTGGTCCACAAATGGAGAAAGCAAGGCGCAATGTCAATAAGGCTGTTTGTGCCTTTCTAAGAGATTTTGGCATGTCCTCTTTTCACAATGAAAATATTATGTTTCGTAGTACATACATTTTTCGCAGAGATGGAGTAGATCTAACTTATGCTGGCAATCAGATTTTTCTAAGAAACATACAAAATGCATTGCAACCTTTTTTAGAATTACAGCATCCATTTTGAAGTAGGTGTTGATTATTTATCATTTTTGAAACACAAACACCTCCCAAAAGCTCTTTTCAGAGCCACCACTTCCTCCCAGAGAAAATTGCAACGGTTATGATAGGGTAGCACCCCGAAATTTTAGATATCCGCGGAATGTCCGCAGACTTCTAAAAAATACAAAGGGCCCTGCTTCATTTATTTTCACTTCTATTTTTTAACTGTGAAAGGCGGCTCTGAAAAGAGCCTTATTTTTTTTTATTTTTGTTATTTTGTATTTTTTTTTGTTTTTTATACATGACACACTAGGAGAGGAGGGGAAAGGAGGGTAAAGGGGGGACACCAACCACAGGGATAAGAAAGGGTGAGCTGAGAGAGGAAGATGTAGAGTGGGTTTTATTTGGGTAGTGAGCAGGTCTTCTCGTGCTCTGAGACGATAGTCTCAAAAGCACTATGAAGTCGCTCCCCCCCCGCAGAGTACTGTGTCGCAGTACATACACACAACTGTGACCCTCGAAAGGTAAGGGTCATCAGCATAATGTATGGCCTGTGAGGCAGCTTGAGGAAGACGCTGTCCCACAGAGGTGTTCCTTGTGGTGACAGGATCAGAAACGGAGGATGAAGTAGAGGAAATCAACCTACTATGCTCCTCGCAAGGTACAACCTTGCGAATGGCCCCAGAGTGAAAAGACCTTAAGTGTCGCTTCATGGTAGATGGTAGTGGTCCCAAAGCTGTACGAACCATGCCTTCCGCGACTGAGTACCTTTTTGCACTCATTGCAGGTGACTCGGTTCGCACGAGCCTTAGGACCATCCCCATGAATGGTAAATAACAGACACACCCAAGACTCACGCCGAGTGTGGGTAGTAGGGATTTCCACTACCTTATTCTCGTCATCCTCTTCTTCCTCCTCTGCATCCTCACTCCTGTTCCCCTCTTCAGGCCCTTGGGGAGGTGGTGGTGGTGGAGGGGGTGAGGGTGGTGCTGAAGCAGGTGCAGCACCAGGTGGCAGCAGTGCAGCCATGGATACCATCTCGATGATGGTGTAATCTGCAATTTGCAGGAAAAATAGCTGTGCTCTGAAGAATAGCCAGAAACACAATGAGAATAAGCTTTAGGGCGTGGTCTTTTATAGGGGTGCTTGTACGTGGTTCGCGGACATGGCACTGTCCGCGGATAGATCGAACACAAAAAAGGGTTCAAAAACTTTCAAAAAGTATGTAGAAACTCAGGATTAGTATGTGGGACTTGTGCTATGGTGAGTTTTTATTGAGAAATATTGTGGATTACTTGAAAATGAACTTTTAAATTGTTCGGGGACACAAACAGTGTCCGCATTCAGAACACGTGATCAGCATGGGCGCGGTCACATGCGTGTTGATGTTCTACGGACACTGTTTGGGTCCTGAAGTAATTAAAAGTGTGTCTCACGTCAAACGAACAGTTACAGACAGCCGTTTGTTCTTAGAACAGTTTAACTTCCTTGCGAACAATATGGACAGACATAGCGTCCACAGGACACCTCGATTTTCGTTTATTTACGAACATTTCAGAACACCACGTGTGTTCTTAGAACAGTTTCAACTTGCTAGCGAACAGTACGGACAGGTATACTGTTCTTCAGGACACCTCCATTTTTGTTTATTTACGAACATTTCAGGATACCGCTTGTGTTCTTAGAACAGTTTCAACTTGGTAGCGAACATTATGGACAGGTATAGTGTTCTTCAGGACACCTCCATTTTTTTTTATTTACAAACATTTCAGGACACCACTTGTGTGCTTAGAACAGTTTCAACTTGCTAGCGAACAATACGGACAGGTACAGTGTTCTTCAGGACACTTCCATTTTCGTTTCTTTACGAACATTTCAGGACACCGCGTGTGTTCTAGAACAGTTTCAACTTGCTAGCGAACAGTACGGACAGGTATAGTGTTCTTCAGGACACCTCCATTTTCATTTATTTACAAACATTTCAGGACACCACTTGTGTTCTTAGTACAGTTTCAACTTGCTAGCGAACACTACGAACAGGTATAGTGTTCTTCAGGACACCTCCATTTTCATTTATTTACAAACATTTCAGGACAGCACTTGTGTTCTTAGAACAGTTTCAACTTGCTAGCGAACAATACGGACGGATATAGTGTTCTTCAGGACACCCCCATTTTGTTTATTTACGAACATTTCAGGACATCGCGTGTGTTCTAGAACAGTTTCAACTTGCTAGCGAACAGTATGGACAGGTATAGTGTTCTTCAGGACACCTACATTTTTGTTTATTTACGAACATTTCAGAACACCGCGTGTTTTCTTAGAACAGTTTCAACTTGCTAGCGAACAGTACGGACAGGTATAGTGTTCTTCAGGACACCTCCATTTTCGTTTATTTACGAACATTTCAGGACACCACTTGTGTTCTTAGAACAGTTTCAACTTGCTAGCGTACACTTCGGACAGGTGTAGTGTTCTTCAGGACACCTCCATTTTCATTTATTTACGAACATTTCAGAACAACCGCGCTGTCCGCGGACACCTAAATTGTTTTAAAAAAAATACTGAAACTAATTACAACACAATATAAAAATATTACTTTATTTAACATATATCAACAATTTATGACAGAGAAGGTGAGGCAGAAAAGGAAACAAAAACAGGAGAATTAGGGGTTTCAACATGATTGGTATCAGGTGAAGAAGGGATGGAAGTCTCATCAAAACGTTTTGGGTTATGGAGAGGGTTTGGGGATAATTGACTGGGTTATGGTGAGGGGGGACAAGTACATGTGGGACAATGGAATGAGGTTTTTGTTTTAAAATGATCCTCAACAAAAGTTTTCAAATTATTAAAATTGGTCAACAATATATCCATTTTTTCTTTTATGCTGTCAAGAGTGTTATCCGTAACAGTTTCTTCAGAGGTATTTTCTATTTTGGTATGCTCTGTACAAAAACAAATATATATGTTAAATGTATATAAAATAATAATAATTAAATGGTTTATATTGTAAAGTGTGTACCATTAGTTTCACTATCTTCTGACATTTCCTCATGTGGGAAATGCTCCCCTAGCCATTCCAGAGTACTAGACATTTCTGTGAGAAAAAATAGATAATATATATATTTTTTATCTAATACAGAAAGTGTATAAATATATGAGTAAAATGAAGTACACTTACTATTTCAGGTAAGATATGTTCTGAGTACTCTGTAGGTCTGGTCTTGCTCTTAGTTGTGGAGTGTATGTCAGGTAATTTTGTTGGAAGCCAATTTATCTTCTTTTGGTATATTCCATTTTAGAACATTTGTATTTAAATGAATGGTTAGTGTGTTACATATATGGGTTACATTTCTTATGTATTACTACATATAATATGTATGTGTGCTGCTTTGTGAATTTTTCAAATGTTACTATGTTATGATATAACAATTAAACATACCCCCCAGAGTTTTTAGGTAGTGGTACTGTTGTCCGAACATGTCCGCGGACATCAAAAAAGTTTGCGGACATCAAATTCAGTAGAAGGGGTTCAGTATGTTCCAAATTACATGTACATAAAGTCAAAGTTATTATTGTTAAGTTGTGCTACTAAAAACCTATGAAATTCAATGAAAAACTTTGTTAAAGGGACGTTATGGTTAAGTTGCGCTACTAAAAACTTATGAAATTCAGTGAAAAATCTTTGTTAAAGGGGCGTTATGGTTCCAAGTAAAACCGAAAAACCCCTGAAATTCACCAGTTATGGTAAGCTAAGCAACCATAAATCGCCTCACCACCGTGCACTGCTAAAACTAACATCCACGACATCAAAGATGACATCACAAGTGTCATTGATGACATCACTGATGACATCACATGTCTGGCTCACTCTTTTTTCTTTTGCTGACATATCTAGGCCACATGGTTTTCTTCAGTAACAGTCAGAAACTAAAAATTGTAAATGTACTATATTTGTAGACTTATCCTTCAAGTATGTTCTTACAATAATTCCCTTATGGTCCAGTGATATTATATGAAACATATACATAGGGGAAGACACAACCTCGAAAGACAGCAATCGTTTTTCTGCATTAAAATTATCATTAGAGTTATCAGCACTTTCTGATAGTTTTGATGTGTTTTTATTACTGTACTTTCCCAGTATATGCTCATATTTTTATATGTTGTACTCACACTATTTTCCTTAGGGTCCAGACACATCATGTGCTATACATAGATAGGGTAAGTAACAGCTTTGAAACAGAGCAATCATTTCTCTGCATGAAGGTAATCAGTTAGGTTATGAACACTTTCTGCTACTATTGCTGTTTTTTTTTACTTCAATTCCCTTGTATATATCCATATGTGTATGTGGTGTTGTCTCTTTGTGATTTGGCTATAATAATGCAATTATGTAGTAAGTGGGTTTTATTACCTACTTATCACAAGTTTCACTGTACGCAAAACTCTAATATGAAAACAGTTATCATTTCACTATCAACATGGCAAGCTTATGAATATTGCACCTCCATCATGTATATGTATGCTGCACACAATGCCTATGTTTCTACATGAGTACCTTAGTATACTGGATTGAAGTTAATAATAGAATGCTATTTATATCAAAGCATAGCTTAATGCACTGATTAGCACTTGATATTTATTCCAATAATCTTTGACACTTTTTTTATTAACATTACACTAAGAATCTCTTGTACTGACTTTTCATGAAAGGTAAATGCACATGTGATGTCATCAGTGATGTCATCAATGACATTTGTGATGTTATCTTTGATGTCGTGGGTGTTAGTCTTAGCAGTGCACGGTGGTGGCGCGAGTTATGGTTGCTTAGCTTACCATAACTGGCGAATTTCAGGGGTTTTTTGGTTTTACTTGGAACCATAACGTCCCTTTAACAAAGTTTTTTCACTGAATATAGATATACATAGAGTGAATTTGATAGGTGTTTACTAGGATTCTCTTAGTTTATATACATGTAACATAGAACATACGGAACTCCCAGCTAGTGGTGTTGATGTCCGCGGACTGTGCGTATGTCCGCGGACAGACACGGTCAACATCAACACTACCCAAAAACTCAGGGGGTATCTTACATTATTGTATCATGCATTATAAACACTGAACACGTTCAAAAAGCAGCACATGAACACATTATATGCAATAATAAATAAGAACTGGAACCTATATATTTAAGATATCAACCGTCCATTTAAATAGCATATGCACCAGAATGGAATATACCAAAACAAAAAATATATGCCTCCAACATAATTACCTCGCAGAAGCTACACAGCAAAAAGCAACAGCAGACCTACACAACAGTAACAACAAAACTTACCAAAAACTAGTAAGTAAACTTCATTTTTCTTATATATTTCCAAACTTTCTGTATTAGGTACACTAAAAGTAATATATTTCTTTTTACACAGAAATGTCCAGTACTTTGGAATGTCTTGAAGAAAATTCCCCATGTGATGAAATGAGTGAAGACAGTGATACTAATGGTAGACACAACACTTCTCTATATAAGCCAATTAATAACCATTACTTTATGTGTACTTAACAGACCACACAAACAGTGAAAATAATATACCAAGAGAGACATTAGAAAATGCTCTGCAGCGATTGGAACAATAAATGGATATGCTAATGAAAAATTTCAATCTTTTAAAACATTTTGTGGAGGACCACATTAAAGAAAACATTAAGGGGGTAATTCATAGAATTTAGTGCAGAAGAGGTGCACGCAGATGGCGCACAGAGGGAACGTGCGCCAGTCTGCCACAGCCACATGCGCCAAAACCCATTTTGAGGCACAGCGTATTCATGGATACTAACATACATAATCAGCCGTGGCGCAGAGTCGCGCAGCGACCGTGTAGCAGGGCCAGTTACACCCCAAACTCTGCCCCGTGCACCAAAAACATCACACAAATCCAGTACATGGTGCAAAGGCCTTTGGACCAGCATACAGCCCCCCAACCATTAAAACACGTGGAAAACTCCTAGCGTACCTATCGGAATATGCGTACCCCGCTCACGCCAGCGAAATCACATGTAAAACTCCCCGCACACTCCTCGGAATATGTGTACCCCACTCGCGCCAGCGAAATCGTGTGCAAAACATCCCGCGCATGCCTCAGAATATGGCTACCCCGCTCGCGCCAGAGAAATCGCATGTAAAACACCCCACGCACCCCTCAGAATACGCATACCCCACTCGCGGCAGCGAAAACGCATGTAAAACTCCCTGCGCACCCATTGGAATACGTGTACCCCGCTCGCACGAGCGAAATCACGTGTAAAACTCCCCGCGCACCTCTTGGAATACGTGTACCCCGCTTGTGCCAGCAAAATCATGTGTAAAAGACCCTGCGCACCCTCGGAATACGTGTACCCCGCTTGCGCCAGCGAAAACATGTGGAAAACACCCCATGCACCCCTTGGAAAATGCGTACACCGCAAGCACCAGCGAAAACGTGTGGAAAACTCCCCGCGCACCCCTCGGAATTACGCGTACCCTGCTCACGCCAGCAAAATCGCATGTAAAACTCCCCGCGCACCCCTCGGAATACACGTACCTCGCTTGCGCCAGCGAAATCGTGTGGAAAAAGTCCCCCCTGTGGTGTGGGCTGCCTGCAGAGCATGCCCAGCGGTGAAGGGCTGCCTGCGAAGCATGCCCAGGGGTGACGGGCTGCCTGCAGGGGATGGTCAGGGTGGATGGGCTGCCTGCAGGGCGTGCCCATGGGTGACGGGCTGCCTGTGGGGCATGCCCAGGGGTGAAGGGCTGCCTGCGGGGCATGGTCAGGGTGGATGGGCCGCAGGTAGGCCATAAATTCTGACCATGCCCCGCAGGTAGCCCGTCACCCCTGGGCATGCCCCACAGGCAGCCCATCCACCCTCGCCATGCCCCGCAAGCAGCCCATCACCTCTGGGCATGCCCCACAGGCAGGCCACATGTCACCATGCACTTGGGAGGCCCGACTCATGTCCCCCCCATTGACGGGCACCTGCCAGCAGGCCCCGACACATGGCCCACCACACACCATGTCCTAACAAAACAGACCCATGGCCCTACTGCCAACCCAAATCCCCCTGACCTCCAGTACAAGCACACAACCATCCAATGCACCCACTCCCAAATTACCCATGCCATGAGAGTCTTAAAAGAACCAGGATGGCCATGCATAAATGTACAACAGAGCCACACAGTGGCAACACATGACTGAAACAATGCTCATAGAGACATGCACAGAACCAATGAGAGTACACAACACCAATAATGAAGATATATGAAATGTATTAAAAAATGTATTAAAAAACATAATAAAATGCATAATGAAAATCACACTTGCAAATTAAGAAATAATGAAAGCAATACTAAAAAAAAAAATATCCAATGAAAAACAAAAATCCACGACATGAAAACTGAAAAGTGGTCCATCAACAAAGTCCATATAAAGTAAATTAAAAATAAACACAAAAAACCATTGATCCGTGGGATGTTCAAAAAACGAAAGTATGTACAAGTCTGGAACCATATACACTGCAAGTCCGAAGGGCCCCAAACAAAAGGAAACCTACAAAAAATCCTATAAAAACAACAAAGTCCATGAACTCCAAAAAAAAAACAAAAAACAAATGAAACCTAGGCCTAAAGAACTATGTACAAAGGCGGCGGGCTAGTCCTACGGCTCACTCTTTGATGTTCCGGCCAGGGCATCATTGAACTCCACGTCGATGTTCCGGAGGCGGGCCTCTTCCCTGGCCTCAAGGTCTCGCAGGGATGCAGCCATGGCCTCCTCCAACTCCCTGCGAGTTGCCTCAAGGCACTCAGCCCGCTTTAACGCTCGGCGCATGTAGTTCTCTGCCCTGACCATTGTGAGCCGTGCCTCCTCTGTCCCCGGCCGCTCCGCATCAATCTGCTGGCCCAACCGCTGCCACACGGAAGACACTCCCAATCCTAGGTCCTCCTGCCCAAAGGCCGATGCCTTCCCCTGGGATGTTGATGGCCCTGAGCCAAGATCACTCCCAGCCATCATCTCTTTGTTTTTGCTTTGTCACCCCGAGTAGGACGGGTATGCCCAGACATGGGTCCCGTGCCTGCTGGGCCTAGAGACCCAAGCTACTCCTCATTGATGAGGCCCAACAAGGCCGAAACATGTTTGGGGATGCTTGTGGTCTTGTGCAGAAGGGATGTGACCTAGCAGTTCGGGCTGGACTGCCTCTTTTGGGGTGGGACCAAGCCTGATTTGCATATGGTTTTTCCCCTTCTGTAATGGCTTGGCAGGTGAAAAAAAAACGAAGGTCTGGAAGGTTGCCCAGAGCAACGCCAGTGGTTAAGATTCAGTCTAAACCTTCCAGCCATCACCTCTTTGTTTTTGCTTTGTCACCCCGAGTAGGACGGGTATGCCCAGACATGGGTCCCGTGCCTGCTGGGCCTAGAGACCCAAGCTACTCCTCACTGATGAGGCCTCACAAGGCCAAAACATGTTTGGGGATGCTTGTGGTCTCGTGCAGAAGGGATGCGACCTAGCAGTTCTGGCTGGACTGCCCCTTTTGGGGTGGGACCAAGCCTGATTTGCACATGGTTTTTCCCCTTCTGTAATGGCTTGGCAGGCGAAGAACGATGGTCTGGAAGGTTGCCCAGAGCAACGCCAGTGGTTAAGATTCAGTCTAAACCTTCCATCCATCACCTCTTTGTTTTGGCTTTGTCACCCCGAGTGGGACGGGTATGCCTAGACGTGGGTCCTGTGTCTTCTGGGCCTAGAGACCCAAGCTACTCCTCACTGATGAGGCCCAACAAGGTCGAAACATGTTTGCGGTTGCTTGTGGTCTCGTGCAGAAGGGATGTGACCTAGCAGTTTGGGCTGGACTGCCCCTTTTTGGGTGGGACCAAGCCTGATTTGCATATGGTTTTTCCCCTTCTGTAATGGCTTGGGAGGCGAAGAACGATGGTCTGGAAGGTTGCCTAGAGCAACGCCAGTGGTTAAAATTCAGTCTAAACCTTCCAGCCATCACCTCTTTGTTTTTGCGCTCCCACCCTGAGCCTGCTGCTGCCGTGCATGTGTCCTGCCTGTTGATGACTGCATGTCCTCCTCTTGCTGAGGTCCAGTTGGTGAGGTGGCCACCCCTGCTGGACCTCTGACTCCTGACTGTGGCAGGGATGTATCCTCCACCAGCCTGGCCGCTGGCTCAGGGGAAGCTCCACAGGGGGCCCAGGTGATACTTGGGCTGCAAGATGGCACGGAGGATGACTGGCGCGTAGGGGGTTCAGTTGAGGAGGGGGTCGCAAGGAGTTCCAGCACACGGATGAAACCAGTGCCTACGACCTGTCCTAGTAGGTCGATGCGGCCAAAGAGGGATCCGAAATGACATGCA
This sequence comes from Ambystoma mexicanum, assembly GCF_040938575.1. Taxonomy (NCBI): domain Eukaryota; kingdom Metazoa; phylum Chordata; class Amphibia; order Caudata; family Ambystomatidae; genus Ambystoma; species Ambystoma mexicanum. Next base: position 760,805,202 of record NC_090932.1, on the reverse strand, counting down.
TGGTCCAGACGAGAACCCTGAACGTCATCCCGAATCCCACATTGGCACAACGCCACCCCAGCTAGGACACACGGGCACCTCTGCGGTGGCTTGTGCTGCCTCCTGTCCCTGCCCCTGGACTGCACCACTAGCACCAGTGGAATCCCGCCCTCCAGGCCCCATGCGTGGGCCTTCCGCGGCCTCCTACTCAACCGAACCCCCCACCAACCTGGATGACTCCGTGCCATCTTCCTCCATAGGCCTCTGTGGGGGGTCAGCTGCCCCTACTGCTGCCGAGGAGTCCACCTCCAAATGCCGCCTCTTGGACCTTCCCTCAGCAGCTGCGGCCATGGACGCGGCACCAGACTCATCACTCCCGGAAGAGATGACTACCTGGGAGGGGAGCTGGGCCTTGCGTCTCCGGCTGGCGGTGGGATCCCTGCCGCTGTGCTGCACAGCACCGTCTCCGCCCTCTTCATCAGTAGACGCTGCAGACAGGGAGAGACAGAACACAGGCATCAGGGCACTGTACAATGGTCGTATACACACATGACAGTTGCACATGAGTGGCAGTGTCAAACTTCACAGATGGCATCACACTCCCCAACACACATATCATTTGAACCCACACATGCACAAATTAACAGGAGTGGTGCAGCAGGCAGCAGCATCCATGCACACACAACAGCATGAACATCGGAAGGTCAGCCTGATGCCACAAGCAACACAGGGAGTGCCAAACACATGCACACACGCCACCACACAGACATGCATCTGTACATTTCCACCACCTGTCACAGTGCAATCACTGGCAACTATGTCACATTTGCCAATCGGCTCCCTACATGTCTGTGTCACATGCATCCATGGCGTATCACAGTCGCACACATGTCAAACACACACACATGTACACCGTGCACGTACATGAAGGTGGAACCAGCATCCATGTTTCACACCCCAACCAGGGCATAGTACATACACAAAAATGCTAACGTGTGTGCGTTTCCACATGCATTTGTGCATCATGCTTTGGAACACATACAGCATTGATGTGCATCACACATGACTGGACTCACATGCGGCAGGCTCATGTCACTGCACATACACATCCATACATGGGCCTTTGCAGAAATATGTCCAAGCTGCACACTCCTGGCACACCTCAACATGCACTGCATCCAATCAGTACACATGGACACTTACCTCCTCGACTCCGGACGGGTCTGCCTCTCAAGGACCTGGAGGTGAAGCGCTGGGTGTATGCATTCCAGGACCCTCATCTGTTCGTTCGTAAGGCCTACCCGGCAACCCTCTGCATCCGCTGCGTCCAAGAGGCGCCAGGCCTTCCTGAGGGTCCTGGACCTGAAGTCCTCCCAGCGCTTGTGGACGTATGGTAGGTTGCGGGTTGCCACCCCCTCTGCATTGATGGCAACCACTATGTCCATCCAGATCCTTCTCTTTCTATCCTTGTCGGCGCGTGTTCTTCTGAAGAGGGCATCATAATGCACCAGGACTTGCTACACCAGGATGTCAACCTCTCCTGCTGTGAAGCTGGCAGCCCTCTGCCTCTCTGGCTGGGAGTTGCCAGTGGTCTCTGATGGTGTTTCCCCCAACATGGCAACCCCCGAGGCAGGTGTGGGTGGGCAACTGGGTCCTGGTTCTGGGCTGTGGAGCGATGGAACTGCAGTCAGAGTCTTCTGTTCCAGCAGGGGTGGTCACAGCAACTGGACCCCTGCAGATGGATGACGTGCGGGCACCAAATAGCAGGGCATATGGCCAGCAGGCAGGCAGCAGCAGGTGGATGGTGGAAGTTGGTTCGGGGCTCTGGGAGGCAGGAAAATGGCCTTCTGGGCAGGATTGTGGACTTCCGTGTGTTGTCGCGTGGCCAGCTTGATACAGAGTGATTTTGCACGTGAAAAAACAGCATGTCAGCATGTAATTCGAAGAAAGGCCCTTAGCGCGTAAGTGCGTAAGTGATGTAATGCGCGCAGGCTTTTCCTTCTGCACGTGTAAATGGTCTACACGGGTCTGCAGCGGCGCTGTACGTGCATTCAGTGGAGGCCGACGTGTGTGTTTTTCCTACTTTGGGGTTCACATGCGATTACTTCACAGCGGTTACAGTGCCTATGTGTATTTATTTTCTACGCAGACGGTGAGTCACGCACGCTATTGCACGCTATTTTTCCCACTGTGGGTGCCCCTGTCTGTCGCATACCCCATTTATTGATGTCATAGTAGCCCGTGTGTTAATCGCGTATGCTTTTTTGTGTTCCTGGGTGCCACAGCGTACTGCGTGAGTTTTTTTTACACGCACTTGTATATTTGGGGTGCTTGAGCATTGCGTGCGCGTCATTTATCCCCAGGGTCCACAGGCAGCCTTGCAGGAGCACAGGGGTGCATCTACCATCACGTACCCTGCCCCCTTCACCCTAATTGACCAGGACAATTGTTCAGTGCACCTCCCATTGGCAGTAGTACATCCGTGCCATGGTTGTGAGGCCACCAAAGGTTATGGGGGGCACAGCTGAGTGTCCTGCCATTGTTGGGAGTGGTCAGGCACATGTCCGGGATGACCAGGGAGTACGTTGAGTCCAGGGTGGCCAGGATGGCCGTACAGCGTGAAGAGGCAGGGGTGCACCACAGGGGCAGAATGTCCAGCCACATGCTGGTGCAGCCATGCCACCACCCCCTGCGCCTCCAGGTGATGCTGCTGTTGAATCAGTCCCTGTATGTGTGGTAGATTTTTGCCGAGTTCATCAGGTCCCATGTCAGGTGTGAATGTCTCATGACGGTTTAACATTTCTCACATTGCACTTAATGACGATTGTGTCATGTGTTGTGCATTTGGTTTGCTGTTCAGCTGTTGTATGCCATGGCATGGCATGGAGGACAGGGGTCATGGGTGTTGGGAGGGTTTGGGTGACATAGCAGTGATTTACATGGCCTGTTTTGCGGGGGGTGGTGGGATATTCACCTTGCATGTGTTCATTTTGGTTATGTTTAAGTAGCTAGGGATGCACACAATGTAGCACTTCCATGCAAACATTCTCAGTGTCTTAAGGTTGTGACAGTTGACTGTCTCTTTGTCATCATCGATTGTCATTTGGTATGTGCCAGGCCTGTGTGCACTCTGCATTAAATGTGGCCACAAGCTGGGTCCGGGCTGCCTCGCCATGTACCCTTTCCCCTCCCATGAGCAGCGTCTGTGGATGTGGTTGGGGATGTGGGGGAACCACCATGTTCACCGGTATGCCCTGCCATGTTGCGATGTTGTGCAGGGCACATGCTGCCACAATGATCCTGCACACTACTGAGGGTGCATATAGTAGCTGGCCCCCAGAGCGGTCAAGGGAGCGTAGGCGTGACTTGAGCACTCTGAATGTGCGTTCCACTATGGCCCTGGTTGCAATATGGGCTGTGTTGTATCTTACCTGGGGGGGTGTGGAGGGGTTCCATATTGGCATCATTATGTGGGTGCTGAGAGGGTAGGCACTGTCCCCTGGGGTGGTGATGATGGTTGTCATTAGTTGGGTTTGTGTATTTGTCTGTGTGTGACATGCATGCATGTGCACAGGCATTTGTACTAACCTATGAGCCATGTGTCGCCATTCTTCCCAGCTTCCAGGGCCACTATGGCCCTGGTTTCAATATGGGCTGTGTTGTATCTTACCTGGGGGGGTGTGGAGGGCTTCCATATTGGCATCATTATGTGGGTGCTGAGAGGGTAGGCACTGTCCCCTGGGGAGGTGATGATGGTTGTCATTAGTTGGGTTTGTGTATTTGTCTGTGTGTGACATGCATGCACGTGCACAGGCATTTGTACTAACCTATGAGCCATGTGTCGCCATTCTTCCCAGCTTCCAGGGCCCGGATCAGAGTGGACAATCTGTATATGAAACTGTCATGGGTGGACCCTGGATAGTTTGCATGGACAGAGGTGATGATTCCCATGGCATCGCATGCAACCTGCATGTTCATGGAATGCCAGTGCTTACGGTTGTGGTAGATGTTTTCAGTGGGTCTCGGTTGACATAGGGACACATGGGTGCAATCTATGGCACCAAGCACTTTGGGGAAGTGTGCCACCCTGTAGAAGTCCAGGACCACGGCCAGCCTTTCTGCGGGTGCTCTGGGCATGTATATGTGCCTGCGGACTGAGGGGCACAAAGTGATGATTGCCAACACCTGGTGTAGGCAACGTGACTGCGTGGGCTGTGAGATGCCCCTCACTATGGCAGTTGTCTGCTGAAATGACCCAGTGGCCAAGAAATGCAGTACATTGAGCTCCTTCTCCAAGGGTCTCAATGCTTGGGAGCACAGGGTGGGTGATGTGAGTTCATCCTCCCACTCCCTAACCAGCTTTAGGATGATGTGAGGTGGAAACCTATACCTGCCATAGACCTGGTCATCAGGCATCCCAAAAAGGCTGGTCCTGGGCAAAAAAATGCGGGGCCTAGCTATTCTCCTCCTCCTGCGGTGTCCCACGATCACTGCTGGGAGGAATGGTACATTCACTGTAGCTCTATATGCTTGTTTTTTGTTTGCGCGCACTTTCATGCTGTGTGGGGGCACTTCTGCCTGCTTTTGTGTGGCGGACATAATTGTGCGTGTGCGTGTGTTTTGAGGTGCACGGGTTTTCCCTATTTGATTCCATGAATACGTGTTGTGGGCGTTGCGTGTATTTCCCAGTGGTACTGGCCACGTTAAGCCTACATTTTGACGCGTTGTTCCCCATTCCCCGTGTTCCGCCCCCTTTTTAGGTGTGTGCGCGAGAAGTTGTGCGCTTTGCCCGTTCCTGACGCGCACTCGTTTGGAAAGTCGCAGTGACGTGTAAGGTAAGCGCAGATTTGGTGCATATCCTGGATAAAACATGCACAGGGCCTTCTATGAATCACACACATACGATTCGCCAGGTTTTTCACGCTTGAGCCAGCTTGCGCCTCAAATTTTGGCGCACATTTATTCCATGAATTACCCCCTTATATCACTGTCCCACATGTACCTGTTCGCCCTCTCCATGTCCCAGTCAACTATCCCTAAACCCTCAAAACCAAGAAAAACCTTATGATGAGACTTCCATCCCTTCATCCCCTCCCATCCATCATCTCCAAACCCCTAGTTCTCCGGTATTTGGGTCAGTTTCTGCTTCCCCCTCTCTTTCATATATTTTATATTTGTATATAATAATAAAATATTATGTGTGTTGTTACTTTATTCCTCTGTGTCTTATTTTTTTTAAAAAGGCAGTTAAGGTGTCCGCGGACAGCGCGGGTGTCCGGAATGTCCGCAATTAAACAAAATGGAGGTGTCCTAAGAACACTATACCTGTCCGTACTGGCCGCAATCAAAATGGAACTGTTCCTATAATACACTCAATGTCCAGGATGTCTGCAATTAACCAAAATGGAGGTGTCCTAAGAACACTGTACCTGTCCGTACTGTCCACAATCAAAATGGAACTGTTCTTAGAACACACTCGATGTCCGGGATGTCCGCAATTAACCAAAATGGAGGTGTCCTAAGAAGACTATACCTGTCCATACTGTCCGCAATCAAGATGGAACTGTTCTTAGAACACACCCGGTGTACGGGATGTCCGCAATTAACCAAAATGGCGGTGTCCTAAGGACACTATACCTGTTCTTACTGTTCATAATTAAAATGGGAGTGTCCACAGGACACGATATCCGTTTGCATGTCCATAATTATTTAAATTAAAGTGTCCTAAGAACATCCCCCTGTTCGCAATGTTCGCAACCAGAATGAATATGTCCATAGAACACTTTACCCGTCCGCCTGTCCGCAATGTTATGACGCACATTCATTTTATTCGGGGTTTTCCACACTGTCCGTAGAACATCTACGCACATGCGCACCACACCCATGAGTCCTACGAACATTGCGCCTGCCCGTAACTGTCTGTTGCACATGTGTCACACTTTAAATTAGTTCGTGGACTAGAACACGCACATTTGGTGTCCTACAGACAGCCTCCCCATTCGCGAATGTGTCAGCGACGTCATCATGTGATGGCACCCACGCTGAGTGTGTGTCCTTATTTGCGGACATTGTCACTCTTGATGGAGTGCCAAAAGCTTGTGCGAATAAGGTGATCTGCAATCAGTGCCGCATGGTGCTGAGTCGTGGAAGGCCTGGTTCGTATAGTTTTGGTACGACATCAATGAAGCGACACCTGAGGTTGTTCCACGGTGGGGCTATTCGTAAGGTTGTACCTTGCGATAAACGTAGTAGGTTGAGTTCCTCTGCAGCATCCTCCATTTCCGCTCCTGCCACCACAAGAGGCACTCCTGTGGGACAGCGCATCCCTCCAGCTGCCTCGCAGGCCATTCATGATGCTGTTGACCCTTATCTTTCGAGGGTCACAATATTGTGCATGTACTGGAACGTAGTACTCTGCAGGGGGAGAGAATCTTCGAAGTTCTTTTGAGACTGCGGTCAAGACTCACGAAAAGAACTGCCCACTACCTGAATAAGGCCCAGCCTACATCTTCCTCTCTCCACCTGCCCTTTCTTATCCCCGTGGTTGGTGTCCTTTCCTTACCCTCATTTCCATCCTTTCCTTGAGTGTCGTGTTTAAAAAATCAACAAAATATAAAACAGCAAAAACAAAACAAAAAAAGGCTCTTTTCAGAGCCACCTTTTACAGTTTAAAAATAGAAGTGACAAATAAATAGTGCTGGGCCATGTGCATTTTTTTAGAAGTCCGCGGACATTTATTTTTTGGGGATGCTGCCTTATCTGAACCATTGCACTTTTCTATGGGAAGAAGTGGTGGCTCTAAAAAGAGCCTTTTGGTGGTGTTTTTTGTGTTTCAAAAACTTCAAAAGATTAACACCTACTGCAACATGTATTAATGTAGTTACAAAAAAGGTTGCAATGCATTTTGTATATTTTGCAGAAAAATCTGATTGCCAGCATAAGTAAGATGTACTCCATCTCTGCGAAAATTGTATGTGCTACGAAACATTATATTTTCATTGTGAAAAGAGGACATGCCAACATCTCTTAAAAAGGCACAAACAGCCTTATTGACATTGCGCCTCGCTTTCTCCATTTGTGGACCAAATGAAGAAGAACACAGCCACATTTGTCTCTGCGCAATACGGGAAGAAATTACTTGGGAATTTGGAAACATGTCCATGACCTACCCAAGTCCTTCTTTCATTGCAAATTGCAAAGAAATTCCAGACACATGTCCTAAACTGTTCCCTCCACAATGAATAATTATAATGTCTGGATGATGCTGTGTCACCAAAGTAGCACACAGAGGTACCAAATCCACCCACTTCATTCCACGCACTCCATGCCAGTGCACTTCCACATGAGGGAATCCAAGATGTGTAGCTACTCCACAGCGTTCTGCATGCACCTCCAACCAATTTATCCATGAGTCTCCCAAAATCCAGATAATCTGTTTTCTGAAACACACAGCCATAGCTATATTAGCTATCTGTTCTTCTCTCAGGATAAGACTTTGACAAACTCTCTGCTTACACAACACACACATTAAACCTTATTGGCCAATCCCATGCTCTGCTCAGTCTCATTCGCATGCCGCTCAACCCCAAAATACGTGTTGTCCGCGGACAACCGCGATGTCTGTGGATAAATCGAAAAATGTGAGCGTGGTGAATGCACATTTAAATAGTTGCCCCATTTCCCCTTTGAGGTTGGCTCTGAAAAGAGCCTTTTTTGTGTTTTTGCAGATGCTTGAGAGACACCGTTTATTTTGTATTTTTTCTGTTTTTTTCTTTTCTTATTTTATTCCTAAAATCTTCACAGTAGCTTCTCCAAAGCAACCCTTATGTTCCAAAACAGCATGGCATTTCCCATAAAAGATAAAGAAATGCCATCTTCTTTAAAATAAACAGCATTACCAGAATCAATGTTCTCATTATTACAAAAGAACATACCAGCTCTAAGCATGGAACCAAACTTGCCTCGGTTGATTGCACACCTAGCAATGTTTTGCTGAGGACAAAAAACAGAACTGTTGTCCCATATTGCCGTAGGTACTAAACCAGAAAAAATAATTTTGGCATGTGGAAGGACTTTCATTACTGCTTGAACCAAGTGTTCCAAATCTGCCAACAAAGTAGGGGCACTGACATAGCCCAAATGCAAAGCACCGCAGTGCAAAACTACCACATGGGAACTGTTCATCCTGCCCATATCTTCACAAACGCACTGCAGGAGCAGTGACTGCTCCTTTCCGGAGAGCGCAAGAGCCCAGGTAAGCCTACGGGCCCTGCGTGACGCCCTGCGTGTCTCGTCAGCTCAAATCAGCTGATTACTGCCCTTTACCCAACGACCAGTAATCTTGAAGTGACAAAGCATCCATATTTCTTCTATCTTATTTTCAATCACCTTTATTGCAAATGCAGCTGTGAATCTGCTTTGCTGCATATCCTGCGTACTATTATATCATCTGCCATTGTACTCCAGGAGGATTTGCACAACTGAAGATGGCTGCCCTGATTTCCTGATCGAGCACCAGCCTATCAAGCTTTTGCCTACACCGAGCCCGGCAACCGATTGGGCCCCTGTGGGATTTCTCACCCAATCACACACCGGTTGGCGTGAGCCGGCATGCTGAGTGAAGGCGTATGAGCAAAGATGCCTGTCTCGAGCCTGTCTAGATTTGGGCTAGGACGGTAACACTAACTATTGTTTGAACCTTGCTACCTGCACCGCTAGTGACTCCTTGCCCTGGAATGCACCTAACCCCTATCATGTATCCAGTCACCTATATGATGAGCCACTATGTATCTGGTGTAGCAACTAAACTGTAAGCTTCCCGTACTCTTCTGCTTTTTGCTTCTGTGTATGCCTTAGCACGTTATACATTGTTTACAATGAGCACTGTGCCTGTATAATTCACTGCCTCACATGCAAACGCATACATGCCTCTTGACTAGATGTAAGTCTAGCTATCACATCGCCCTTCACACTGTTGGCATTGCATAAGTACAGCACTCCGCTCGCATACCCTCGCATGTTATCTACCTCTCTGATCCTTGTAGCGTGTCAGTACTGCCACAGTGCACCCTAATAACTAGTGTTACTTTCACATCTACTGCTGCATTATGCCAGGCCTGCCTTGCTTTTAATTTGTCTGAATAGTCCCTCTTATGCCAGGCCTGTGCCATGTTTCCGACTCTCATATATTTGAAAAGTACTTTTTGCTTTACTATATCTGCAGTGCTAGCCATTGTAACGCTCACCTGATTCCCACGGAGGCGTAAGTCTGGCTTCGAGTGCTGATGCTTCTTCAATGGTGAAGCGCAGGACTCTGAAGATGGACAGGAAGGGCCCCTCTACTCTTGCTTCTCTGGCTTGCAGGAATATTCCCCTGTGCGTGAAAAGGGAGTATTACCTACTGACTGAGTTATGCTCAAGCCTCCCACTTTCTTCCAACCCTCCACGATACCCTGCCACGATTCCCCGTTAGGTCTCACCTTAGGGTCATGAAGGATGAGCTCTCCATCCTGCTTCTGATGCAGGGGTGCGTTGAAACCCAGTTACTTCACTGGATTGAGGATTGATGGGAGTTCAGGTAAGCTTGACTATTCAGGTAAGGCGCTGTAAAAGTTCTGCTGCAAGTTCAAAAGTCCAAGCTTAAAAATAATGTTCATGTCTTGTTGCAGCAAGCGCTAATGCTTATGTCTTTTTCCCCTTAGGGGCCGGGGTTCGGAATGCCGGAGATATGGCGCCGACCCGAAGTGAAACGTGCAGTTCCAGTAAATGACAGGTAAGTTCTGGATGAGTGCTCGGGTAATGTCTTTGCATTCGCTCATTCAATGTCTTTGTCTTTTTTCCCCATAGGGGCCGGGGTCCGGAAAATGCCTGGAAGCGGCAAGACCCGAAATGAAATGGGAATGACCCAACAGGTAAGTCTTAGAAGGAAACTGAGCTTTTCCAATTCCTTTCCTTCTCTCACCTTGTTCTTGTTTCTCTCTAGGCTCTGGGAAGTGGCTGAGGATCCGGATGATTGCTGCTGAAGATGGAGGCGTCCAGGATAGGTGAGAGAAATGCAGCGCTGCAGCGATCGTAGCAAAATGCTTTTAAAAATGATGTCTTCCTTTTCAGGATCGTCGGTGTGATGTCTCCGTGGTGCTGATTTAGCAGGTAAGGTCTTTTGTCTCCCTTTGCAGGTGACCCAGGATACTGACAGGCGTGGCTGAGGTCCAAATGCAGGAGCTGACACGGTGAGCTTCCAGCTGCGAGGAGCAGAACAACGCGAAGCGTGAGTTGCTGATCGGGTGTGGTTTAAATAGCTTTGGAAGAAGTTCCAAGTGTGTATCCTTTCACCGATCAGGTATGTATCCTTCCCTGACCACACCCGGGTGGAAAGTAGTCCCACAGGTAAAGTAGTTCCATTCAGGCCTCAAGAGGGCCTGGATGTAGCAGCATGGTCTGCATCAGGTAAGTGCACATTAAAACACTTGAACACATGTCTAGCTTTATGAGCCTGGTGCCTAAGGCGCCAGGACAGGGGTCCAACATGAGCCTGGCGCCTAAGGTGCCAGGACTGCGTCCAAAGGGACCCAGCTTGGGCCCGCTGGCACTCCCCTGGGGGAAATGATGCCTGCCTCTGGGGTTGTTGGGTCGGACCTGGCTCCTTGGAGGTAGGCATCATGACAGTACCCCCCTCAAGGCCCCTCCCAAGGTTCTTTCCTCCGGGGGTTTTGGCTTGTTCGGAAATCTCCGGTGAAACCTTTGTACTAATCGAGGTGCGTGGACATGGTTACTAGGCTCCCACGATCTCTCCTGAGGTCCATATCCCTTCCAGTCAACAAGATAGAAGAGTTTCGACTTTACCACCTTGGAGTCTAAAATGTCTTTAACTTCGAATTCTAATTCCCCTTCAATTTGAACTGGATCTGGAGGCTTGGACAATCGGGTTCCTGGTTGTACTGGCTTCAAAAGTGATGCCTGAAAAACTGGATGAATACGCATGTTGGACGGTAGATCCAGTTTAAAAGCCACTGGGTTCATTATAGCCTTGATGGGATAAGGTCCGATGAATCTGGGATTGAAGGTTCCCGGGCCCTTGAGGGGTAAATGTTTAGTTGCTAGCCATACCTGGTCTCCTACTTGGTAAGGAGGAGTTTTACTTCGGTGCAAATCAGCGTTTTCTTTATACTTTTTCTTGGCTTGCTGTAAATGACTTGCAGCTTCTTTGAAGGCTCGGGTTATTGTGGAATGCAGATGATTTACTGCGGGCATTTCCAGGGTCAGAGGCGGATCTAGGTCAGAGGTCCGAGGATGGTGACCATACAAAGTATAAAAAGGGGTTTGTCCGGTTCCAGAATGCACTGAGTTGTTGTATGCATATTCTGCGATCCAAAGAATGTCTTTCCAATTCAACTCAGATTGGTGTAACATGCACCGAAGATATTGCTCGAGAGTCTGATTGGTTCTCTCGGTTTGTCCGTCGGTCTGGGGGTGGTGGCTGGTGGATAACCAAACATCTATTTGTGCTAATCGGCAACACCTCTTCCAAAAATGGGAGATAAATTGACTTCCACGATCTGAGACTAATACGGAAGGGAAACCATGTATGCGAACTATATTCTCCAGGAATTCCTTGGCCAAGGTGGAAGCTGAAGGCAAACCTTTTAAAGGGATAAAGTGGGCCATTTTGGAGAATAGGTCCACAATTACAAGGATTGTGTTGTAACCAGCACAAGGAGGCAGGTCGGTTATAAAGTCCATTGACAGGGTGTGCCATGGTGCCGGTGGAATATCCAAGGGTTGAAGTAGGCCGGCTGGCCTTTTCTTTTGAGCTTTGTTTTGGGTGCAAATTCCGCAAGACAGAACAAAAGACTTTATGTCTTTTCTCCAAGAAGGCCACCAGAAGTGGCGTTTGATTTTTTCCTCCGTTTTAGCGATACCAGGGTGTCCTTCCATTAAAGATTCATGATGATGGGCAATAACAAGTTCTTGCAATTCTTTACTTGGCAGAAACAACCGCTCCTGGAAGTAAGGTAAGCCATCCTTAACGGTGTAATGAGGACCCTTTTGACTCCATTCCAGTAAGGTTGAAGAGTCTAGAAGTTGTTTTACTTGCGTTTGGATGTCCTCAATAGTTTGCAATGAAGTTAAGCCTAAGATTCTTTGCTCAGGTATGATGGGCACAGGTTCTAAGCTCGGATTAGGTTCTTCCATGCCAATCCGGGATAAGGCGTCCACTTTTCCATTCTTGCAGCCAGGGCGATAGGTAATTACAAAATCAAATTCCGCAAGGAATAGAGCCCATCGGAGTTGTCGTGAAGATTGAGCTTTGGCCATCTTTAAATACTGTAAGTTTCTGTGGTCCGTAATTACGGTGATGGTGTGTCTTGCCCCGAGAAGGTAGTGACGCCAAGCCTTGAAAGCATATTTGATGGCCAGTAACTCTTTATCGGTAATTGCGTAGCTGATTTCAGGAGGAGAACATTTTCTGGACCAAAAGGCCACTAGGTGTAGTTGGTTAGTTTTTGGGTCTCTTTGCGACAGGACAGCTCCCATGGCCGAACTGGATGCGCCGGTTTCCACAATGTACGGGAGATCTGGGTGCGGGTGCTTCAATACAGGTGCAGAGGTGAATTTGGTTTTCAGGTCCTGAAAGGCTTGTTCGGCCTCAAGAGTCCATTTGAAGCGTTTGTTTTTCTTTAGGAGAGCTGTGATGGGTTGGACCGTTCGGGAAAATTCCGGGATGAATCTTCGATAGAAATTGGCAAAGCCGAGCATGCTCTGAACTCCCTTCACCGAGCTAGGAGATGGCCATTTGAGGATGGCGTCCACCTTTCGTGAGTCCATTCGGACTCCTTGAGGTGTCAGGATGAATCTGAGAAACTCAACTTCTGTGGTATGAAAAACGCATTTTTCGAGTTTTGCAAATAGTCTGTGCTGACGCAATTTCTCAAGAACTGCCCTAACATGTTTTCTGTGCTCAGATTCTGAAGAAGAGTACACCAGGATGTCGTCAATGTAAACAATGACACAGACATCGATAAGTTCCCGAAGAACATCATTCATAAAGTACTGAAAGGCGGCAGGTGCATTGCAGAAACCGAAGGGCATCACTTGATATTCGAAGAGCCCAAACTTGGTGCGGAATGCACTCTTCCATTCGTCGCCTTCTTTTATACGCACCAGGTGATAAGCTCCTCGGAGATCTAACTTGGTGTACACACAAGCGTCTTTCACCTGGTCGATAAGCTCAGGGATCAAGGGCAGAGGATAACGATTCTTAATCGTTATTTGATTTAGGGCGCGATAGTCTATACACGTTCTAAGGTCGCCCTCTTTTTTCGGCACGAAGAACAGAGCTGAAGAGACAGGAGACTTGGACGGGCGAATAAAACCATTGGCTAGGTACTGATCTAAATACTGACGCAAATGCAGGTTCTCAGGTTCCGTAAGAGCATAAATCCTACTAGAAAGGTAGTTGAGCATTGGGTACCAGATCGATTTGGCAATCATAAGACCGATGGGGAGGTAACGTGTTAACCTGTTCTTTCTGAAAAACGTCTTGGAATTCTTGGTATTCTGACGGTAACTGTACAGGGGTGGAAGTTGCTGAGGCTAGACCCATAGCTGGATTTCTTGGATAACAAGTTGGTTCACAATCAGGAAAACTTATCTTCTTTGCTCGCCAGTCAATTCTGGGATTATGTGTTTCTAACCAAGGAATTCCAAGAATTACTTGAAATTGTGGGGCCTTGATCACATCAAACACGATTGCTTCCCGATGTCCATCCTGACCCACCAGTGTCACTTCAACAGTGGAATGCGTTACAGGCCCTGAGGCTATTTTGAAGACTGTGATCAAGTTGAACCACCAAGTCTATGTAGTCTGCGCAGACCTGGGGTGGGTTTACTATCTGAGCTAGAACATCCTTAAGCTCTCCGCGCAGGTCTCGATAAAACAATGTGATCTTTTTGTTTTTTGGCCATCCAGTTTCCACAACCAGTCTGTTAAAGGTGGCAATGTAGGGCAGAAGATCCTGATTACCTTGTCGTAAGGATAGCAGTTCGTTATCAAGGGCCTGTCCTTGAGAGTGTCGAGCGAACAATCTTTCCATGCTGGCCTGGAAGCCCTGAAAATTCTGGAGAATGGGATCATTCTGATTTACCAATGGAATAGACCAATCGGCAGCACTGCCACTAAGGTAAGATAGTATAAAGGCTACCTTGGTCTGGTCGTTAGGGAAGGCTCCGGGTCTGCATAGAAAGTGTAAATGACATTGGTTCATAAAGACGGCATATTTCTTGGGATCCCCCGCAAAACGTTCAGGCGGGGCCAAAGGCATGTGTCCAGGTAGATTGATTTGTACCGGGTTATTCAAACCCATTGATGTGGAAATGTCTCTGGAATTAGGTAAAGGAGTGTGCCCTGCCTGGGCCTGTAATAACCTTTTGTCTAGGTCATCTGTTCTTTCCTTGGATAGGATCAGTTCTCTTTTGAGAGCTTTAGTCTCCTGGCGGGCTGAGTGCACCTCTGCCCGTAATTCCCCCAAAAGCTGGGCCAGCTGGTCAGTCTCGGAAGTCTCCATAGCGCCCGGGTGGGAAATTGTGGGTTTGCTTCACGTTCTGTAACGCTCACCTGATTCCCACGGAGGCGCAGGTCTGGCTTCGAGTGCTGATGCTTCTTCAATGGTGAAGCGCAGGACTCTGAAGATGGACAGGAAGGGCCCCTCTACTCTGGCTTCTCTGGCTTGCAGGAATATTCCCCTGTGCGTGAAAAGGGAGTATTACCTACTGACTGAGTTATGCTCAAGCCTCCCACTCTCTTCCAACCCTCCACGATACCCTGCCACGATTCCCCGTGAGGTCTCACCTTAGGGTCAGGAAGGATGAGCTCTCCATCCTGCTTCTGATGCAGGGGTGCGTTGAACCCAGTTACTTCACTGGATTGAGGATTGATGGGAGTTCAGGTAAGCTCGACTATTCAGGTAAGGTGCTGTAAAAGTTCTGCTGCAAGTTCAAAAGTCCAAGCTTAAAAATAATGTTCATTGTCTTGTTGCAGCAAGCGCTAATGCTTATGTCTTTTTCCCCTTAGGGGCCGGGGTTCGGAATGCCGGAGATATGGCGCTGACCCGAAGTGAAACGTGCAGTTCCAGTAAATGACAGGTAAGTTCTGGATGAGCGCTCGGGTAATGTCTTTGCATTCGCTCATTCAATGTCTTTGTCTTTTTTCCCCATAGGGGCCGGGGTCCGGAAAATGCCTGGAAGCGGCAAGACCCGAAATGAAATGGGAATGACCCAACAGGTAAGTCTTAGAAGGAAACTGAGCTTTTCCAATTCCTTTCCTTTTCTCACCTTGTTCTTGTCTGTTTCTCTCTAGGCTCTGGGAAGTGGCTGAGGATCCGGATGATCGCTGCTGAAGATGGAGGCGTCCAGGATAGGTGAGAGAAATGCAGCGCTGCAGCGATCGTAGCGAAATGCTTTTAAAAATTATGTCTTCCTTTTCAGGGTCGTCGGTGTGATGTCTCCGTGGTGCTGATTTAGCAGGTAAGGTCTTTTGTCTCCCTTTGCAGGTGACCCAGGATACTGACAGGCGTGGCTGAGGTCCAAATGCAGGAGCTGACACAGTGAGCGTCCAGCTGCGAGGAGCAGAACAACGCGAAGCGTGAGTTGCTGATCGGGTGTGGTTTAAATAGCTTTGGAAGAAGTTCCAAGTGTGTATCCTTCCACCGATCAGGTATGTATCCTTCCCCGACCACACCCGGGTGGAAAGTAGTCCCACAGGTAAAGTAGTTCCATTCAGGCCTCAATAGGGCCTGGATGTAGCAGCATGGTCTGCATCAGGTAAGTGCACATTAAAACACTTGAACACATGTCTAGCTTTATGAGCCTGGCGCCTAAGGCGCCAGGACTGCGTCCAAAGGGCCCCAGCTTGGGCCCGCTGGCACTCCCCTGGGGGAAATGATGCCTGCCTCTGGGGTTGCTGGGTCGGACCTGGCTCCTTGGAGGTAGGCATCATGACAGCCATATACCTATCACTGCATGCTACTACATGGATGTACTATATATTTAGGGAATGTACCAAATCTATAATTAGGTTAGTACTAATCACTATTGTTTCATCACGCCAATTTAATCACATGTATACTGTCAACATTTTACCTATTATTGCTTGTATGATGTGGCATCCTCTACCTTCTGCACCTATCCAGCCTTCGGTATCTATAGCCAGTCACACTATTTTGCCTTTTGCCTCCTTGTACATGCAGCTGCCACTGCATTTATCCTTCTGGCTATCATTGTATGAATACCTCCGCCTTTACAGGACTAATCTCAATAGCATACTGCTTCTCCTAGGCAGTAACACCTTGTAACATCTGATCAATCTGCCACAGTCTGGTATCAGTATCTAACCTTCCATAACATGTCACTACCCTGCCCTGTCTAGTCCTACTAGTTCACAGTATTACCCACTGTACTACAACCACCGTATCATAACCGCCCCAAGCACTCTTCTGCAAACCCACACTATACCACTACATAGTGTATTGCATGACGTCCAGTCACCTGAATATAGCCATGATCATACCCCTGATTACCTTCACATGTTCACTACTTAGCTTAACCACACTCCCTGTCAACACAATGGCAGTACCTCCAAGATGAGTCAACATATCCATGACTACCAACTTACCCCTTGCCCAGAACGTCCTTCCTAATACGTTCTTACCTCACTTGTATGGAACTGTAATTGGGTTTAAACCCAACAACCCTTACACCCCCGGCCCTATACAGCACTTAATTACCCCGAGTCAAATGACACCGGCCATCAGGAGCAACTATATGCTACAATCATCTAACTCCCTATTAACCTCACAATCGGCCAACAGACCTACTCCCAACCAACCATGCAACACTAAATGGAGAAACCGTAGATTAGGTTATAGATTTACCAAGTCCGCCTCTACCCATATAACAAGACACTCCCAACCACCTTCCAAGCGATCTATCTTCAACTCACCCAAAAGTAGTCTCAACTCAAAAGGTTCTACCAATACTCCTAGAACCCGTGGGATCATCAGTAAAAACTATACCAAGCCCCCAACTAAGGAAAACCATAAATTCAAAGGAGCCTTGATTAATGCGTGATCCCTTGTGGCCCATGCCCTCGAAATTGCAGAAATCATCGCATGCAACCAACTAGACTTCCTAGTTATCACTGACACATGGCTCCACAAAGCAGTCGGACCAGTTGGAAACCTCCAAAGGGGGTGGCGTAGCCATCATCTGTAAATCGGACCTAGCTATCAAAGAGACAGAAATCATGTCACTCCCATCAGCAGAGCTACTCTTGATTAAATTAGGGTTATTACCCTCACGTACCGTCACCATGCATGCTATCTACAGACATCCAGGGCCACTAACTTCTTTCAATGAAGAAATAATGACCCTTCTGAACACCAACACCAAACCTGGATCTCAAATCCTCATAATTGGGAATTTTAATTTGGGTTTCAATGACCCAAATGACCTCAACGCTGCTACCCTAGCAAATACCATTACGGAAGCTGGCCTTATTATTAGGAATACCGAACCCACTCACTCTAAAGGTCGCATCCTGGATTGGATTGCAGATATCAACTGTACCTCTTGTATCACTGCCACTGAACCGTGCACATATACAGACCACTTCCTGATCTCATTTACTATCCAAGACAGGCCTCAAACTAATGCAGCCAAGCCCTTGGCACCACCAGCTTTTACCAGATGTAAAAATATTATAATGATTGCCAACCTCTTACCTCTGATTCAACCCATCACCAACCGTACCCACCTCCCCATTGATCCTACAGAATTGGTTGACCTATATAACAACACTATCACCGTAGCTATAGACACCATAGCTCCACTTAAACTGAGTAAAGAAAAACCCATTGCCCATCTTAATACTTGGTTTACCCCTAGTCTAAAAGCCCTTTGTAATGAAAAAAGACAGGCAGAATCCACTTGGAAAAAAATCCTTCGACACAGAACAAATCTACTCTCACCTCCCTCGAAGCCAGATACAAAAAAGAAATCATACAAACAAAAAAAGACACCTACAATGCAAGAAACAAAAAAGCTAGTTCAAGTACTCGGGAAATCTTCTCCGTATTTAGAGAATTAGAATCCCCAATTGCACTAAAAACAAAACTTGGTGTACCAACGTTCAAAACGCCCTATGCAACAAAATCACCATGCTCCAAGATAAATTATTAGCCAACACAAACACGCTTCATAAGATTGCCCTCACAACCCGAGAAGCCATTCTGCAAGAACTTACCAATTACCAAACCAAACCATCCATTCAATTTAAATTCAGCTCAATATGTCAGGACTCAGGGCTGGCAAAGACGAGGAGTGTTTAAATATGCCTCTTAAGCTGGGAAGGTCTAGAAACTACAATTCCCAGCATTCTCGGGTCTGCAAGTAGTTCGACACGCGCGCGCTTGGCCAGCTGTCTGGGATTAAGGGCATCATATTAACTGGTAACGGCAGCGTGCAGGTGTGGCTTATTCTGATTCAGCGTGGAGGCATACCGGCCGCGTGCGGAGAGGAACCATGAAGAGCAGGACTGCATGAACTACAGACGGCCGCATTTCGGAAGGAGCAGGAGAGTGCTGATAAGGATCACGGCTTTACGGTCATTGTCTGGGAAGTCCCGTGGGGCTCCCCAGACCAAAGATAATTACGGGGAAATGCACAGTGATTGCTTACATTGTTGGGAGTGATTTACAGCGGGTCGCAGTTCATCTGGGAAATCCTGAGGGGCTCCCAGACATAAGATAAGTAGCGGCAAATGTTTTTTGGAATGTTGTGCTGAGAAAACACAGTATATGCGCTCATGTACTGCTGCTTAGGAACATCCAGGGTGTTCACTCATTTACGGTTGTGCTGGGAAAACCTAGTGTGTATCAAGCAATAATGAATCTGCATCTTTAATGGGTCTCTATGAGTAACAAACTCTTTACTGACAAAAGACTCAATATGATACATGGACATTACGTTTACCAAGTTCACCAAATCTTTACTGGTGCAGTAAACTAGTGTAGGAGGGAAATCATTTATGTTATTTGTTGCTTTGCTGCCCGAAGGGCCATGTGTCCTGTTTATCATGATGGGAAGTTTTCCAAATGTTTGTTTTCATCATGTTGCTTGCTTATGTGTTTTATTGTGAACCAACAGGGGTTAGTGCACGTATTAAGGTGTACTAGATAGGAAGTCAGGTTATTTACATGGACAGTGTTACATGCTGGACAGAGTAGGGTTCTTTCCTGGTGCTTCCCCTGTCCCATACAAAGTAGGAGTTCCTTACCCTTTTTCCAGTGTTCCTAAATTCCCCAACCTACCCACAACCTCTCCCTAACCCCTGTTCCCCCCATTGGCTGCCACGTGGCGACCTGTTTTATATATCAGGCGTCTGTGCCAACCACGGTGGGAGGGTCCAGTTCATTCGGCTTCTGTGGTTCGGGAGAGAGTGTCGAGCTCTCTTCCTTTCCTTTAAAGTGTGATTGTGACACAATCTCAACTAGTGATGCTGAAACCATCATTAGTTCACTCAAGCCTTCCTGATGTCCTGGCGACATCTGTCCAGCTCCTCTTATTAAGGAAGCCACAAAGGATTTAGCTCCCTTCGTCACCACCCTCATCAATTCCTCATTTCAATCCTGCACTGTTCCCACCAATTTTAAAGATGCCTGGGTACTACCCCTGCTAAAAAAAACAAATCTGGACCCTAGCGTCCCGTCCAACTACTGTAACGCTTACCTCTGGGGCCCTGCAGGAGTGCCTGGTCCGGTCTGTCGGTGAGTGCTGGTCCGGTCTGCATACACCTCCTGATGTTGCCAAAAAAACTCCCTCCCCTCTGCTCACTGCAGGTTCAAACACCCAGTGGCCAGAGCAGCAGGAGTGATCTGGAGACCTGATTCTGGAACAACGTTTGTTTTGCGTTGCGACTCCAGGCGTCTTGCACCAATGTCTTTCCAGTTTATAGTCACTGGTTCGTAGATGCTACAGCCCAGTTTCCTCACTAGGCTCGTGCCAGTTCAGTTCTGTTTGCTCCCCAGTTCCTTCACTGAGGCAAGGTGGTGGCTAGTTGCTTCACTAAATCAATGGAATGTCCAGGCCTGCTGCGACACCCTTAATCCACCTTTTGTGTTTATATAGGTACTCTCCTTATAGTGGATGAAAGTTCAAGTGTCCTAATATCTGTCTTTCTGCTTTTTTCCCCCAGGAGCGGTATGTCAAGAAGATCAGTGCAGAGTTTGCCGCGGCTTTCCTGAGCACAGCTGTCCGGGTAAGCGATACGCGGGTGGTATGAGAACAGTTGCAATGTCCGCTTACCCTTGTGTCTTTCTGTGTTTTTTTCAGGTATTACGGTGTGCGGAGCACAGAGGCGCAGGAAGAATCCCACAGATGATGAAGAAACGGTGCCGGAAGAAGTCTGCTGTCTACACGCATTCCGGTAAGTATTTTCCTTGGATCTTGCCTCCCTTCGTGTAGCTTCCCGAAGTACCGCGAATTGTTGAGCTGGTCTTGACGCGTAGTGCAGAGCTGGTTTCCTGGTGTCTTGACCCATAGTGCAGAATTGGTTTCCTGATATCTTGACCCGTAGTGCAGAACAAAGGAGCTCTGTGGCAGGCAAGCATCACGCTGGCAGCCAGAGAAAATGCTAAGCGCTGGGTGTGGCCCAGGGCGGGGTTTATATAGACCTGGGCTCACCCAGCACCACTAGACCATCAGGGATGTTTGTACAATGGCCCTTTAGGGGCCATGTTAGATCCAGTTGACTGATCCTGCCCGGGGGCCATCTTGAATGGGACAGTCGGCCTAAAATACAGGCAGGAGCTTGTTCCTCCACCAAGCAGCCAGTGTATCTGACCAGACTTTCCCAATGCTACACATAGGGGTCTTGGGACTTCTTGGGGTCATGACAACTACATACCAATAATGACAGTTCCATTCCTACTCAAAATTCTAGACAGAGCGGCCTATCTCCATTCAATCCTATCTAGAGATCAACAACTTATTAGGGACTCGGCAATGTGGCTTCCAGCCAAGACACGGAACTGAGAGGGCCCTCCTTGATCTTAAAAAACAACTGGTTGATAGGAAAGACAAGGGAGGAATCTCCATTCTTCTACTTTTAGACCTCTCCGCCTCATTCGATCTGGTGGACCATAAAGTCCTATGCAATCACATGAAATCTGCCACCATCTTCTCCATAGAGGTGACCTCTTGGATAAACTCCTTCCTAGACAATAGAACTATAGGAGTCTCATCGCCCACCTCTTCTGCGGATCCAGTTCCCACCACCTGTGGCATACAGCAGGGGTCCTGCGTCTCCCCCACTTTGTATAATATTTTTACAAAGCCTCTCTTTGATATACTTGACATTCTGGGTGTCTCATACACCAACTACACTGATGACACCCAGATTCTAATCCCTATTCAAGGAGACTATGACAAAGATGTAGGGCATATTAAAAAAATCTACCGAATCATACAAACCTGGATGGCCACCCATGGTCTATGTCTTAATGACGAAAAGACTGAACTCCTAATCATAGGGTCCCCCAACAGACTGTGCAAAATCCCTTACCAATACAAAGCCATCGCTATCCACGACATTCAGATCAAAGTCGCCAAAGAAGTAAAAACCCTAGGTTTTTACCGAGACTCTGCACCCAACCTCAATAAACAAGTAAATGCTACATCCTCAGCAAATAGCTACACATGTAAACTTATCTACTCATGTAAACCTTTTTTGACCACTGATAGTTGCATTACTATTGCCCGTGCTCTAATCCTATCTAAATTGGATTAGTGTAATGCACTCTACTTAGGAACCAGTAATTACAATATTAACAAACCCCAAACCCTCCAAAACAATGCCTTACGAACTGCCTTAGACATCCCTAAAGATCACCATATCTCTGACCTAAGATGATCCACTAATTGGCTAGCCATCAAAGACAGAATCAAGCGTAAAACACTTAATCTGACTCACAACTGCTTTAGCAACAAGGCACCCATCTACCTGACTGGGAGATTCACTAAACACACTTCAGAACGACCTATCAGAAAAGTGTACTCTAATAGTATCAGAATCCCCAATTTCAAACTGAAAAAAACAGGAGGAGCTAGCTTCCCAGTTCTATCAGCACATATTTGGAACTCCTTACCAGACACCCTAAGAGCATTACCCTCTCCCCCCTGCTTCAAGGCCAACGTTAAAATATAGCTACATGCTAATGACCACTAATATTCTCCCTACCATTTGTAAACACTGTAAATATTTTATTCTTCTGTATCTTGTTCTTCTGTACGTATATATTATATCTGCTTAGTCACACTACAATGTATACCTGCACCTTGCATGATACTATATCTTGTATTTTGACCTATGTACCTGTAACTAAAACCTTGCAAGTGCCCAGCTGCCAGAGGGCCCGCTGCGCTCTATAAATAAATAAACAATAAACAATACAATACAATACAATTCCCAAACATTGAAATCGGGCACAGTGCTCCACTCCACACCACCTCCACTCCTTTAACATCAAAATTGTTTGCCACATTCCTGCATTTAGCACACTGCTACAAACCATACACAAACATATCTCTAACCACCAACACCCTGACATTCTCTACCTCTGCCATCTTCACTACACACAGCCTCTTTCAATACAAATCCACAACCTCAACACACGATTGACTAATCCCTACAGTCCCATTTCCATGCTGGATTTGCTGAAAAACCCTGGATGTGGCACGCCCTGTCCGCGGACAGCCGCGGTGTCTGCGGAGTGCGTAACTCTTAGGCAGCCCTTCTACCCTTTCCACTTAACTCTCTGTACTATTCTCTCATTGCATACATCTAAGCAGTCACACAACCATCCACCAATCACATCCAAGAACACTACACCTAACTCCATAATCATAGTTCAGCACTTCAGATGTACTGTTGATCACTCTGAGCCCAAGTCTCATGTCATTGGAAAGGACCTACTAGAAAAACTACTGTACAAGTCTCTAACATTTCTACTTGCAGCTTCATGTCTATCCACATGCATGAATACAAACTACAGGTATGCATATTTTCTGCACAGTACATGTACAGCTCTTGTATAAATGCATATGAACAGGGTAACTGCCAATTAACCTGTATAACCTACAAAATGAACTTACACTCATTTTTCCTATCTGCTATAATCAACTGTCACTTGCAAACCTGTCTGCTTTCCAATTTTTTTTTTACAAACACAGTTATCTAAAAAAGTGTAATTTCATATTAAAAGATGGGAGAAATAATAGTATAATTGTAGAAAAACACTTTCTAGTGTACTATAAAATTACACAAAGCCAGGATAAGTTCATGCATCTTTATACACTCACACAGATAGACACTATCATTAGAAAGGCTCCCAGCGGAAACAACACCACTGCCTCTACATCCCATCCCTCTGCTTTATTACCCACACCTTCACAAATGCATACATTCCATGCTTTTCTATACAGTTTCTGCCATTTACCCTACAAAAATCGCAAAATAAGTATATGATTATTTCTTCTATCTCCTAGCATCCAATAACACAGCCTTAAGAAGCCAAGTGAGTTTAATACGCTTAATATTATACTAATTTGCAAAGCATCTTCAACTAACAGATTCCAAGTAAAATATACAGGCTGCACATAGGCAAAGGAAACTGCACATACACACTATGCTCAGCTATCAAAAAAGGCTACTACTACAAAAACATAAAAAATCAACGTCTAAATTAACAACAGTGCTATAAACACACAACATTACTAACTTCTTTCATTTACAATTGCAGTGAAGACCACTCTCCTGAAAAGCAGCAGCATCTGAAGTACGAACAACAACTCAGAAGAAACCTACTCTTTCCATACAAAAAAGTAAGTACAATACTACCATAATGTTCTAACTGTTACTCAAACACACTGTGGGGCTGATTCATGGAATTTGTTAAACAGGGATTTGGAATTTGTTAAACAGGGATTTGCAGGCAGGATGGCGCACAAATCCCTGTTTTTCAGTGCACAACTTCCATGAATCAGCCCCTACAATGTTAGTATTGCAGAACAAAGAATTAGTGAAAGGCATTCATGGCAAAGTAGTTTATTTACCATTAGATCTGAAAGAAAATGTACACCCTCTGGGAGTGCAACGTCCAATAGATCAATCTTTAATTGTCTTAGTAAATGATGTCCCTACAAAAGACACAAAAATTTGGCAACAACTCGTGGACTTACATAAAGTTAGACAAGCCTTGCAATATCTAAAAGACAATAATGAATACTACAAAGAAATTATTATTGAAGAACACCTGAGGGAAACTACTGAAATAGATGATGCACTGGAAATGTACCAAATGCGACAAACCAAAGGATCACCAATTAGCATATGGGAAAAATGTATAGAAGCACGTGCCTTTCCTCTACTCTTTCCTACTGGGAAAGGAGGATGGTACGATGATAGACCCACTCATATAACAGCATCAGAATACCGCTCTTTACGAATGTATTCTGAAGATCCCAGATTTAGACAACATGTGGAATACATATTCCACCTTCTCTTTGAAAGTGAACTAGCAACTCTATGCTACCGAGTATCCATTTTCAAAATATGTCAGCTACGCAATTACTACAAATAGTGCAAGAAAAAGATGAGGTTCTACAACCAAGCATTACAAATCTGTTAGCAAACATGCGTGGTGCAAAAGAATATTGGTTCCGACGTCACAGAGATGTACGTTGTATGATAAGAAATCTTGGCCCACCCACTTGGTTTGTTACATTAAGTTGCGCAGAATATGCATGGGAAGATTTACATGATTTCCTACGCATAGCAAACAAAAAACAAAACAAACATAGATATACTAACACCTGGAGAACTCTGATATCTAGATCCTGTTAATGTTTCAAGATATTTCCATCATCGCTTCATTGCTATGCTACACTTCATTTGTAATAAAACTGTTCCTCCCCTCGCAGAAGTGCAACACTTCTTTTGGAGAAAAGAATACCAAGCCAGAGGAGCACCACACATCCACATGCTTTTATGGATTAAAAATGCTCCTAAATTTGGTCAAGACAGTGATGCCACTGTTTTACAGTTTATCGAAAAATATGTCACTTGTGAAATTTCTTCACAAACAACAAATAGTGACCTTCATGCACAAATTTTACAATTTCAAAGACACAAATGTGGGAAATATTGTCATCGCAAATATAAAAATAAAGGGAAATACTACACGAAATGCCGCTTTGGTTTCCCTAGACCAGTTACAATAACAGTTCAAGTATACAACTTCATGTCTTCAGTTAGACATAGGGGCCAATTCATAGAATTCGGCGCACAAGTGGCGCACGCGGCTGGCGCACAGTGTGCGCGTGCGGTAGTCTGCGCCAGCCGCGTGCGCCGAAACACATT
Source organism: Ambystoma mexicanum (assembly GCF_040938575.1). NCBI lineage: Eukaryota > Metazoa > Chordata > Amphibia > Caudata > Ambystomatidae > Ambystoma > Ambystoma mexicanum. The sequence continues at coordinate 760,779,752 of NC_090932.1, read as the reverse complement.
TCCGCGCACAGCGTATTCATGGATTCCAGCCACCAAAACCAGCCGTGGCGCACAGTGGCGCAGCGACCTTGCAGCAGCGCCAGTTACGCCCCCAAGAATGCCTTCCGCGCAGGGAAAAGCCATCAAAATCCCCAATCCAGCGCAAAGGGCTGCGCTAACCCTGTACCAGCACGGCAAGCGGGCTACGTGTATTACAGGGGTTCGCGGGAAGTTTCACACGCGATTTCAGCAGGGTACGTGTATTTCAGGGGTGCGCGGGAAGTTCCACACGCGAATAGCCTGGGCGCGTGTATTTCAGGGGTGCGCGGGAAGTTCCACACGCGAATAGCCTGGGCGCGTGTATTTCAGGGGTGCGCGGGAAGTTCCACACGCGAATAGCCTGGGCGCGTGTATTTCAGGGGTGCGCGGGAAGTTCCACACGCGAATAGCCTGGGCGCGTGTATTTCAGGGGTGCGCGGGAAGTTCCACACGCGAATAGCCTGGGCGCGTGTATTTCAGGGGTTCGCGGGAATTTCCACACGCGAATAGCCTGGGCGCGTGTATTCCAGGGGTTCGCGGGAAGTTTCACACGCGATTTCAGCAGGGTACGTGTATTTCAGGGGTGTGCGGGAAGTTCCACACGCGAATAGCCTGGGCGCGTGTATTTCAGGGGTGCGCGGGAATTTCCACACGCGAATAGCCTGGGCGCGTGTATTCCAGGGGTTCGCGGGAAGTTTCACACGCGATTTCAGCAGGGTACGTGTATTTCAGGGGTGCGCGGGAAGTTCCACACGCGAATAGCCTGGGCGCGTGTATTTCAGGGGTGCGCGGGAAGTTCCACACGCGAATAGCCTGGGCGCGTGTAATTCAGGGGTGCGCGGGAAGTTCCACACGCGAATAGCCTGGGCGCGTGTATTTCAGGGGTGCGCGGGAAGTTCCACACGCGAATAGCCTGGGCGCGTGTATTTCAGGGGTGCGCGGGAAGTTCCACGCGCGAATAGCCTGGGCGCGTGTATTTCAGGGGTTCGCGGGAATTTCCACACGCGAATAGCCTGGGCGCGTGTATTCCAGGGGTTCGCGGGAAGTTTCACACGCGATTTCAGCAGGGTACGTGTATTTCAGGGGTGCGCGGGAAGTTCCACACGCGAGTAGCCTGGGCGCGTGTATTTCAGGGGTGCGCGGGAAGTTTTACACGCGATTTCAGCAGGGTACGTGTATTTCAGGGGTGCCGGGGAGTCCTACATGTGATTTGACAGTGTGGGTCCTCCCAGGTGTTCCCTGTACACCCTCCACGGCCCCTGCAGGCAGCCCACACCACAGGGGACTACCCTGCATCCCTGGTCATGTCCCGCAGGCAGCCCACCCAACATGGGCATGCCCCCCAGCAAAGGCACATGTCTCCTTGAACTAATGAACACCAACTCATGTCCCCCACCACCCCCACCCCCCAGCACTGTGGGGCACCTGCCAGCAGGCCCCCACCCATGTCCAACTCATGTCCCCCACCCCCCCCCACCCCCCAGCACTGTGGGGCACCTGCCAGCAGGCCCCCACCCATGTCCAACTCATGTCCCCCACCCCCCCACCCCCCAGCACTGTGGGGCACCTGCCACCAGGCCCCCACCCATGTCCAACTCATGTACCCCACCACCCCCACCCCCCAGCACTGTGGGGCACCTGCCAGCAGGCCCCCACCCATGTCCAACTCATGTCCCCCACCCCCCCCACCCCCCAACACTGTGGGGCACCTGCCACCAGGCCCCCACCCATGTCCAACTCATGTCCCCCACCACCCCCACCCCCCAGCACTGTGGGGCACCTGCCAGCAGGCCCCCACCCATGTCCAACTCATGTCCCCCACCCCCCCACCCCCCAGCACTGTGGGGCACCTGCCACCAGGCCCCCACCCATGTCCAACTCATGTCCCCCACCACCCCCACCCCCCAGCACTGTGGGGCACCTGCCAGCAGGCCCCCACCCATGTCCAACTCATGTCCCCCACCCCCCCCCTCCCCCCAGCACCGTGGGGCACCTGCCACCAGGCCCCCACCCATGTCCAACTCATGTCCCCCACCACCCCCACCCCCCAGCACTGTGGGGCACCTGCCAGCAGGCCCCCACCCATGTCCAACTCATGTCCCCCACCCCCCCACCCCCCAGCACTGTGGGGCACCTGCCACCAGGCCCCCACCCATGTCCAACTCATGTCCCCCACCACCCCCACCCCCCAGCAGTGCAGGGGCACCCACCACCAGGCCCCCACCCATGTCTCCCACCACCCCCACCCCCCAGTCACCAGGGGCAGCCTCCACCAGGCCCCCACCCATGTCTCCCACCACCCCCACCCCCCCAGTCACCATGGCCAGCCTCCACCAGGTCCTCACAATCCCCAACACACATGCACGTCAGCGTGTAATACGAGGAAAGGGCCATGCGCGTAGTGGAAACTGCACGTCCGCGTGTAATACGAGGAAAGGGCCTATGCGCGTAAGTGACGTGACGCACGCAGGTGTTACCCTCATTGCACGTGATGACAGAACACACGTGGATTTCCAACAATCGCGTGTGAAAGTTCCCGGCACCCCGGAACACACGTACCCAGGCCACTTGCGTGTACGCACACTCCCCTCCAATCACACGCGATGACACTCGGACCGTATCCGAACACGGGAAACACGCGCACAGCAAAAGACGTGCACAGGCGTCAACGCGTCTGCCACACGAAGGCAGGCGGAAGCGTCCCCGCGCACAGCATAAAAGTGCGCGCAAACAACAAACGCGTATATACAGCTACGATGAATGCCCCATTTGTCGCTGCACTGATCGTGGGACACCGCAGGAGGAGGAGAATAGCCAGGGCACGCATTTTCGCAACACGGAAAAGCCTTTTTGGGATGCCTGACGACCAGGTCTATGGCAGGTATAGGTTTCCACCCCATATCATCCTAGACCTGGTCAGGGAGTGGGAAGATGACCTCACATCCCCCACCCTTTGCTCCCAAGCATTGAGCCCCTTGGAGAAGGTGCTCAATGTCCTGCATTTTCTGGCCACTGGGTCATTTCAGCGGACCACTGCCATAGTGGGGGGGGTCTCACAGGCCACGCAGTCACGCTGCCTACACCAGGTACTGGCAATCATGACAGCGCGCCCCTCAGTCCGCAGGCACATATACATGCCCAGAACACCCGCAGAAAGGCAGGCCGTTGTCCTGGATTTTTTCAGGGTGGCACACTTCCCCAAAGTGCTCGGTGCCATAGATTGCACCCATGTGGCCCTACGTCCACCTAGGGCCATTGAGCACATCTACCGAAACCGCAAGCACTGGCATTCCATCAATGTACAGGTGGTATGTGATGCAAAGGGAATCATCACCTCTGTCTATGCAAACTACCCTGGCTCCACCCATGACAGTTTCATATACAGAATGTCCGCCCTGAGCCGGGCCCTGGAAGCTGGGCAGCATGGCGACACATGGCTCCTAGGTCAGTACAAATGCCCTTGCACATGCATGCAAGTCACACACAGACAAATATCCATACCCTAATTATCTCAACTATTATCATCTCCCCAGGGGACAGTGCCTACCCTCTGAGCAACCACATGATGACGCCAATCCGGAACCCCACCACACCACCCCAGGTAAGATACAACGCCGCCCATATTGCAACCAGGGGCATAGTGGAGCGCACATTCGGAGTGCTCAAGTCACGTTTCCGCTCCCTTGACCGCTCTGGCGGGCAACTACTCTATGCACCACCAGTAGTGTGCAGGATCATTGTGGCAGCATGTGTCCTGCACAATGTTGCAACACGGCAGGGCGTCCCGGTGGACATGGTGGTGCCCCCACATCCCCAACCACAGGCGCTGCCCATGGGAGGGGACAGGGCACGTGGCGAGGAAGCCCGGACCCAGCTTGTGGCCACATTTTTCACCTAAACTCCCACCCCTGCGGAGTGCACACAGGCCTGGCACATACCAGGTGACAATCGATGATGACAAAGAGACAGTCAACTGTCACAACCTTACCACCCTGAGATAGTTGCCATGGAAGTGCCACATCGTCTGCATCCCTAGCTACTTAAACACAAGCTATCCTGTGTGACCAAAAGGCACACATATGACATATGACATGATATGGGCCATACACAAGTATTCCAAGGCGCAATGAGGCAGGGAGGGGGGAACAAGGGAACACAGAGAACGGTACTACTAGGCCAGGTGTCATTGGGATCGTGCAAGTGCAGGGGTAGGGGGAATGGGAAAAGTGCAAGGGGAAGTGTGGGGGGGAGTCCAGTACAGGGGAAGTAGCCCGAAAAAATAATACATAGGTCACCTGGTGGCAACTACAAAGGTGAGTGCAGTCAAGTGCTGGGAAGGGAGGGCTGTAGGGATAGAGAGACAGTACTGCAGTGCAGGGGTTGCCAGGGAGGCAGTGCAAGTGGAGAGTGGCTGGGCCAGGGACCAAGGTCGGTGAGAGTGGCCCAGTTGCAGCTCCTGTGCAGTTCCAGTGGAGAATTCTACAAGGGAGAGGCAGAGAGTAAGCAGAAGCAAAGAGGAAGGACATGAGGTGCATCCAGAACTGGAGATGATTCCCCTCAAGTTCAAGCCAGGCCGGAAGTCTGTTCCAGGGGGAGGGCCCTGCTGCGGAGAGAAATCTACCCCCAGCTAGTTGCTCTGAGAAGCGGATGACACGGACATGCAAGGTGTGCATCACACACACCTGCACACCAGGCCATGGCCATCACTGTCATGTCACACAAACCCTCCCAAACATCAACATGTCATGGCACGCAATACCCATACACCAATGCAGTAACGATAAGGTACACATTGCCATGTCCTAAATGCACAGTGGCATTGGACACTGCTGCCTGACCCGGAATCAGATGAAATGACAGACCAACAACCTCCCACCCAAAATAAGTCATTTCAAAATGCATTACAACAGTCGTAGACGTAATATCACAATGAATGCCTGTCTACATGCACATCATGCATTGCAAAATCAACACTGCAGCTCATGTGTGCAGTGTCCTACTCCTGCATCACACTGCTCAGCGCACAGCACAGTGAACAGCCATTGTGTGTGATGCACACCCTGAGCATCAAATCTAAGTGACAGACCACGTCAAACATCAAATCAGGCATGTACTGGATCCATGATCGGTCACAGAACATGTGCTGCCGGGACACAGTGGGCACCAGAAGGCAAACAGTGTACATGTGTATATGCAAGGGTGGGAGTACATGTAGTGCATCAGAGTGCAAGTGTGTGGTTCTGCAAGGACATGCACTCCGCATATGCATGTGCACTCAAGTGACCATCAGTGTTCCCTACACATCACATGTGAACATCCACCATGTGTACACCCCAGCATGTCAAACCTCAACTATCCCCTCGCACCTGAAAGGAAAACACAACACATGAACAGGCATTGATCAGCAGAACACAACATGTACATGGGATACCACCATTACTATGTCAGAGTTCCCATCACACTGCAGGGCAAGGCAACAATCAACAACAACCCCCCCCCTCCCTCACAAATGACCATGACCCACTGAACAAGTTGTTTGGAGCCCCCAAACCTCAAATCCACCTGGCCACAGGATCACCTTTACCCTTCGTCATCATCTCCCACCTTGTGTGTAAAAAGATGCCTGAACCCCCTGAATACACACTCATTTCCGAAACACAAAATCCAAGGCATAAAAACGAACCCAAACACCCTCCAGTAGATGACTTGACGTAGCAGTACCTCACAAAGTCCAAGTACTACCACAATGATGCAACAACCAAGGTAGCACAGCAAAACAATGTCACGACAGGATGTGAGACATGTGTGGTACATGACATCGGATGATGCACCATGAATGGATGTGTACTGTCACAGGTCCCCTGTACAGGCGCGGGAGTGCCACGAAACAACCACCCCCACCATGTCCCGGGTGCCTGCAAGGTCAAACTCACACAGGCCCCTGAGACCCTGGTGGGGAAGGAGGTTCAGGGATATGCAGTCGGGACAGGTGTTGACACACTGGATGACTGGAATGAGCGGCAGGAGAGGGGAGGTGGAATGACACATGAAACTAGGGAATGCACGAAAATGTACAACCTGCATGAACACATACACAATCCAAACAGACTTGGACATCATTGTCATGGCCTTCTGTAGTCCAGGCTCAGGAGTGGTACGAACCCACCACCCCCTCTAGGGTTTTGGCGCCTGCAAGTTCGGGGCTTACACAGGCATCCGCAACCCCAGTGGGGAAAGAGGGTCAGGGAACGTTGCTTGGATAGGCACGGGAAGCAGGAACACCGGGTAGAGGGTACAGGTTTCAAAATTGCATAGGATCACGGGTGATTAGGGAGAAAATAACATACCAAATAGAACCACACATACATCCATGCATCAGTACACTCCCCAGCAAGCCTATGCAGAGCAGTTTGTAAGAAAAACAACAAGACACTTAGCTCTGGTTTTGAGTGCTGGCCTCCTGCCTGCGCACTCTCAGGTCCGGTTACAGGAGCACTGCAATGCTGCAAAGAGAGACACAGTCAACAACCTGTACGTGCCAATTGCACAAAAACACAACACCAAACATGCCCCATAGCAACAGACTACTCTACAAACAGACAATCTGTGGTTGATGCTTCGTACCCATATATAACATCACCCCTGTGACGGGTCATACACAGTCAATGCAGTAAGGCAGCCGCTGCTGGGTGCGTGGAAAATGGAACACCAATGTGTCACAATTCACACAACATGCAATGTTCCCTGGGTAAGCAGACAGACCCATATTGCAAGCCATGACTACAGAGCAAGTTGTGTACCACCATGACCGAAACAAAGTTGGCAGTGCATTTATCATGAAGTACGTGGAAAAGACATGCACTGCACCCGAGTATGTCCCTTGCTGCATGTCCCTGTGAGCTGCCCCTTTCCATGTCTCGGAAGGCTACATGGTTGATACAAGTGGCTCAATGGACCTTGGTGTACCGGAGGGTATGTGCCACTGCCCCTGCATGTGTCCCAGACAACCCTACTATCAGCAGCCATCAGTCCACAAACACATCTGAGCTGCATTGTGTGCTTCAACACCAATATTCGTCTAAGCTCACCCTCAGTGCTGTGACTAAGCCTGCATGTGCAACTCGCCTGGTGCAAGCTTTGCTGTGTCGTGGCCCCCCTGTGATGCTCACCTTGCCTGGAGTTCCTTGGAACATGTCAGCAGTACTAGGATGTGGGTCTGCAATCACTGTGCCTCTGCTCCTGCACACATGTGCATGTGGGCACCAACAAACGGGTCCAGAATTCCGTCGTCCAATGGGACATGTCTGCTGGCAAAGGTGCTCTGGAGGCTCATCCCCCTGCAGAAAGGGCATGTAACACATGATTAATGCTTCAAAGTAATCTGTGTGTGTCTCATCAGGCATCTCATTACTTGACCATGTCAGAGAGTCACATCACAAATCACACCATCAGTCCGTCTTTGACTTCCAAAGTGTGGAACACTATCTACAGCATGAATTGCAACAGGCACGTGTACAGGAAAGAAATGAGACATAATACACAATGCATAGCAATCAATGTCCACATTAATCATGACACACCCCGTCTAGCAAAAGCTGAACAGTGGACAATTACACCTAAATCATCCCCACTAGGGGTGTCAACACAAGTCACAAAGCACCAGACATGCCACAGATATGACAGTCCAAAGCCCTTGTGTAAAATTCTGTAACACCGAACCATCCTTGCGAGCCCATGGATAAGGGAGGCAGGAGTGGCATATGTGAGTCAAGGAACCCAAGCAGCAAACACATACACAAGACAACCATGAAGGGCCCAGCTGGAACAGACAGTGGATGCCTTCAAAAACCACAAGGCACCGCACTGTCACATGAAAGCACAATAGACTACAAATTTTAAACTAACTCAACTATTAACTAATTACACTAACTATGGAAAACCTACATTACCTATTTAAACTAACTATCAAACAGAAACTTAACTAACTAAACTAAACGAAAAATCAAAAATGGCCACATACGACCCGGGGGGGAGGGGAGGCACCCAGGAGGGGGGAGGTACAGGGTGCTGCTCAACATCCACATGCGATGATGCCGAGCCAAAAAAAAATACCTCCATGGGCTCAACGCCTGCACAGCACGACCTATGTGGGAGATAGATGGTCGTCCGAGTCTGGCTCATCCTGGAAAGGAGGACGTGGCACAGTAGCCTGGCCACGCCTAGCCGCAGCTTGCCCCTCGTCGGCAGCAAGTCTGCCGGACAGGTGAGCCTGGTTCTGTGTGGCGATGTAACATAGGTCTGCATGCAGAACCTCACATGATACACGTGCTTCCTCTTGCAAGGTAGCACGTGTAACACGGAGTTCCTCCTGCAAGGCCTGGCTGGACAACCGCTGCACCTCCCGGCAAGCCTGTAGCTCAGCCGAGATGGTGCGCTCAAGCTGTGCAAACCTCTCCTCTGCCTGCTGCCTCTGGGACATCATAAGGACACCCAGAGTGGATCTGAGGGAGGCATACTCCTCCCTCAGGGCATCCATGTGCGCCTCTGCGTGAGCAGCAATTGCTTGACGCAGAGATGACATTTCAGCCTGGCGTGCCCTGTCTGAGGCCGCCATGCCCAGCCTGAGCGAGCGGGCCGTGGACCGTGCCGCCTGCTGCTGGAGAAGCACCTGCCTAGCAGGGGGGAGCACAGATCGGGCCACACGCTCCATGCTGTCAGCGATGTTCTCCATTGCTGCCCCCTGCCGTTCGGAATTGGCAGTCATGTCTTGCTCCCACTCAGTATACAGCGGTTGCGCGCGGCGACCGCGTTGCCGGGCTTGACCCCTGCGGGACCCAAGGACCGGAGGTCCTCGCTGTGTTGGCACCGCCTGCGGCTGCACGACTACATGCCCCCGTCGACGTGATGTCCCAGGCACATCAGTGACTGGTGTGGAGGGTGACCCTGCGTCCCGATCCACCACGGGCGGAGGAACCAAGACTGTCTGATCCCTCAGTGCAGGTGTCGCAGACAGAGGAGTGTCCACATCAGAATCACTCACCCCTGACACATGGACTTGATGGTCATCCAACTCAACATGGACGTCAGAGTCGTCATCAAGGCTGGACTCATAGGCAGCCAGAGACAGGATGGACTGCAGCACTTGGGGGTTTTCGTGGCCTACCACCCCACGACCCCCACTAGTGCCGGGTTGATGTGGTCTTACCAACCCTGTGTCTGGCGTGACAACACCATCCTCTGCATCCATTGCGTCATCACCTGAAAAATAGAGAGGAAAAGGTAACTACACATGTCAGAAGCACACAACACACACACACACCGACAGCAAAGGCATCCGGCAGACATGTGACACACAACATATGACCTGGCATGCATGCTGGGTCTACTTAGAATAGCCACTGTGATCAGACCTGTTGAAAGGTGGCAGTTTGCATGGAAGTGGGTCTATGCAGTGCTGAAAATGTGTACGCCACGCACTACCTACATGTACAAGCACTCCATGGTGTGTGCCAGGAAATGTGAAGGCAGTGCAATGTCAAATTCAGACATCACGTGCATTGTGTATTCAATGTGTACCATGTCTAGCAGCCAAGCACCCCTCCACCCCAGTACCAAAGCAGGGATGCCTAGCATGGTATCAAAAGGCTGCCCATACACCTGTGTATTGACAAGCAGTGTTGACTGGCATCAACAGCTTAATGTGAATCAAATTACAACACTGCTAATAATGCTGGGACAGTGGGCAGGACACATGATGGAAGATCCGGAGGCCAGCCACGTGTGAAGAAGACACGACAAGAGTTGGACAGAGTCATTGGCCATTGAACAGGCTGAGGCCTGTGAGCCACACAGATTGTCATTGCCTAAACATGTGTGCAACGCAGGACTGAGCCACAGTTGACATGGGGAGGCCGATAATATGGCAGGCAATGTATGTAACCAAGGACTCATATTACAGTGCTCATCCAGTCAAGGACAAATAGGGGCATGCGTGCAATGCACATGGAGCATGAATGGGCACTCATGTCCCTGCGGGACATCTGACCCATGCACAGTACAAGTGGGATACCCTGCATCGAGTACTAAGGCTGTACCACACGGCATATGTCTGGCAGTTTCTAAGCTGGAAGTTAGCATCTACACAGGACACATGAACAAGAAACTACACATTGGCAAGAATGCAGCAGACCCGTGCAAAGGTGGAACTGGGGTGCAGAGTGGCGGAGGAGGGGCAAGGGAGCATGCCCACATGGAGTCCCGCATGCAGGCAGAGGAGACATGCATGACGGTAGCATTGCATTACTTACACCTCAGAACCATGTACACGTCACATGTAGCAGCAATCGTGCACAACACATCCCACAAGTCAAACACACACATCCTCAACAACTACGCTTTAACACTCACTGGACTGGGCATCAAAGTCCAGCATCTCTCCCACACCTTCGACCAATTCTGGTGGTATGAACTCCGCAACGAGAGCCTCATGCGGAGTGAGTTCTTCCTCCTCTGGTGCAGGCCCACCGCCAGTCACCAGAGTCAAGTTGTAATTTGAGGCACGCTTAGCCTTAGTGCTGCGCTTGATGTCATTCCAGCGCTTTTTGCACTCCTGCGCTGTGCGCACCTCATGGCCGAATGAACTGACATGTTCCGCAACATGCTTCCAGTGGGTGTCACGTTGGGCAGCCGTAGTATGACTATTGGCACCCACTAGCATGTCACGGCTGTGTCCCCGCACGTAGTCCACGAGGAAGTCCAGTTCCTGCTTACAGAAAGGCTTCTTCCTCGACGTGCAGGAGGTCGTGGCTGTGTGTGGGGTCCCAGCCTGTGCTGCAGGTGCAACCTTCCTCCTCTTGGACTGTGGCGCAGACCCTGGCTGGCTAATGCCGCCCTGACCAGTATGGCCAGTGGGTTCGGTGGATTGAGCCGAGGGAGTGGCAGGTGGAGGGATGACCAAAGGCCTGACTTGTGTCAGTGGCAGCTGGGTGCCCACTAATGGACCCTGCGCAGCAACATCAGCTGTGGCAGGGTCATTGACCGCAACGGTCCTGGTTGGCAGACTCACAACCGGGGTGCTGTTGGGTGCATCTGCCCCTGCACTTGCCAACACCCGGCTGTTCGGGGCAACAGATGACATGACTGCCCCAGGGACACGTGTCTTGGTCTGAGCAGCCCGGCGTGCCCCTATGGTTTCCCCCCTGGCCTGTTGGAGATCTACCAAGGGCTCTTCAAGTGCCAACGCAGCCTGCGCTGGCAGACCCTGAGCCTGGGTGGCGGTGTCCACAGCTGCACCTGCAGCTACCGCTACCCTTGGGCCCGTGGCAGTCGATGGAACGGACTGCTGGGTCATACGGGTGCCAGTGCCAGATGTAGGAGCTGCATCCCCCGGAACCACAGGGGGTGGTGGCATGGCTGCACCGACACATGGCACAACATTGTGCTCAAGTGGCGCACCCCTGCCTCTTCCCCCTCTGTGGCTGCCCTGGACACCCTGGAGTCCCCCTACTCCCTGGTCACCACGGCCACGTCCCCGACCACGCCCGCCACGAGGAGTACGCCCAGCTGAGGCGCCCCTCACCTTTGGTGGCCTCCCAACCATGGCACAGATGTAATAGTGCTGGCACAGATGGAGTGGTGCCAATGGGAGGTGTACACCACAATTGTCCTAGGCAATTGGGGTGAAGGGGGTGGGAAGCAAGATGTTAACAGCCCCCCTGCACCTGCAAGGCTGTATGTGACCCCGGTGATGTGGTGACGGGTCACGCAACGCTCAGGCACCCCAAAACTGCAGTAAAACCGTGCACGCAACCCTGCAGCCTACGTGCGTGGATTTGACCTCCCGCAGTACGCGGTGGCACCCAGTAACATGAATAACGCGTACGCGTGGGACACGCAGGCTACGATGACATCGAAAATGGGTGCAATACACAGGGGCACCCGCAGTGGGAAAAGGAGCGTTTGCGACTCACCGTCTGACTAGCGCGATGCAGAAAAACACGCGTAGCCAATACCCCCGCCAAAAGAAGAGATACGTCCTTGAGAGCTGTGAAGTAGATGGCGCGCGAAACAACTGGAAGCAGCAACACACGTCGGTCTCCACGGAAGGCACGTACAGCGAACTGCTGGGCCCGCTCACCTTTAACCCGTGCTGAGGGAAACGCACGCGCGCGTCACGTCACTTACGCGCATAGGCTCTTTCCTCGTATTACACGCGGACGTGCAGTTTCCATGCGCGCTTACGCGCATGGGCTTTCCTCGTATGCGCGCTTACGCGCATGGCCCTTTCCTCGTATTACACGCTGACGTGCATGTGTGTTGGGGATTGTGAGGACCTGGTGGAGGCTGCCCCTGGTGGCTGGGGGTGCAGGGTCACATGCAGTGGGGGGGAGTAGTGCAAGTTGACATGTGGGTTGGCTGGTGGGCATGGGCATGGTGGGTGGGGTGCCTGCATGACATGTGCTGGGTAGGCCCCTGTGGTGTGAGCCACCTGCAGGGGCCGTGGAGGGTGTAGAGGGTACACCTGGGAGGACCCACACGTGCAATTCAAGTGTGCTGCTCCCCGCGCACCCCTGTAATACACGTACCCTGTTGATATGCGCTCACCTGTAATACACGTACCCTGATGGAATTGTGTGTGTAACTTCCCGCGCACCCCCGAGATACACGTACCCCGCTCAATCGCGTGTGTCACTTCCCGCGCTCCCCAGAAATAAGCGTAGCCCGCTCCCCCAGGCCCGATCGCGTGAGAAAGTTCACGCGAACCCCTGAAATACACGTAGCCCGCTCCCCCAGGCCCGATCGCGTGAGAAAGTTCACGCGAACCCCTGAAATACACGTAGCCCGCTCCCCCAGGCCCGATCGCGTGTGTAACTTCCCGCGCAACCCCAAAATACACGTGCCCCGCTCGCACAATTGCTGTATGTTGCCACTTTTGTAATGCGCAGGGACGCTACTGCCTGCCTTCGTGTGGCGGACGTGTATCGGCTTGTGCGTGTCTTTCACTGTGCGTGGCTTTGCCCTATTCGGTTCCATGAATACGTGTGGTTCGGGTGCGTGTGGGCGTTCCCTCTGCTTCCCTGCAGTACATCCCCAGTTACGCCCTTGTTTTCGCAAGTTGTTCCCCATTCCGCGCGTTACGCCCTGTGTTCCGCCCACTTTCTAGTGTATGCGCAGAGGTTGTGCGCTTTCACTGTGCGCGTCGCGCACGTCTTTCGGGATGTTGCAGTGACGTGTGCGCCATGCACGGGTTTGGCGCACATCCCGAGGAAGACACGCGCAGGGACTTCCATGTATCGCACGCGTGCGCGTGCGCCTCTTTTTTTCCGCTTGCGCCTGCTTGCGCCTCCTTGCGCCTGCTTGCGCGTAGATTTTCGGCGCACGTTTGTTCCATGAATCGGCCCCATAGTGTCAAAGGTAAATCACCTAAGAACACATATTACACAAAAAGGACAGAAGAAGCAAAATATATCAATGATTACAATGCAATAATTGCCCTCTTATGGAATGCAAACATAGGTGTGCAGTACATTGCAGACAATTCCACTGCAGTTGCACGATATGTCACAGCCTACTTAACCAAAGCGGAAAAACCAGAGCTTCAAGACCTCTGGGATGACTTATCATCTGACAAAACACTGTCACAGAAATTATACAGTTTAGGAATAACAATTCTCTCTCATAGAGAATGTGGCTGATATGAAGTTGCAGACCATTTAATCGGTACTGCTTTGTATGGAAAATCTGAAAATATAGTATGGCTAAGTCTTGGTCATGCTAAATGTAGAAAATGAGTGCTCAAATCATATGAGGACATAGAAACAATAGCCAAAAATGATCCCGACAGCCAAGACATTTTGAAAAACAATTTACTAGATACATACTAACCAAACAGGAGTACAACTTTGGAAACCATGTGTCTATACCACATAGCCCAAAACTTCAAATACAAAAATAATATAAAACCAGATGAAAACACAGGTAGATACAGAGTGACAAATTGTGAAGGCAGATTAGTGAAACTTACCAAATGAAGCTTAATTAATCATATCAAATTGTCATTAAAAACTCCTCAACATAAAGAATTATATTACATGTCCCTGCTACAACTTTTTAAAACATGGAGAAAAGCAGAAGAGTTACTAGATATCTATGACTCCTATGAAGACGCTTTCAAAGAAAATTTAAGTACTATAACAGATTCAAACTTAACACAGTACAAAACAATGGTGCACAATGAACGCAACACGAAGAAGAACTCCAGGCCAAACTAGATGAGGACACACCCGACAGTAGTCAACCTTCTATAATAGGAAGCCAAAAAACACTGGGACAGCCACTAATAGCAAATGAGGCAAAATTAGCTATGAGAGAAGTGGAAAACACCATGTGTCACTAGGAACAAGATACAGAAGACTTCACTGTACTGAAATCAAAACTGAACAATGAGCAGCGTAGCATTTTCCAAGAAGTAACAAAACATATTGAACATGGTGTACAACATGAAAATAAAAACTGTTCCTGCCAAAACTACAAACCTATACTGCTATACGTCAGTGGTCAAGCTGGTTCAGGAAAAACATTCTTAATCAAAATCATCAGCAAGTTCTTTCAACAATTGACAAACAACAAACTGTCAGCTGTTGTAACTGCTCCCAGAGGTTTAGCTGCCTACAACATAGGCAGTGTCACTTTACACCAATTACTACTCCTCCCAGTAGAACACCAAAACAAATGAGATTATTACATACTTTCTACAGAAGCTGCAATGGAACTACACAGAGTTTTGAAACAAATGTAAATGCTACTAATAGATGAAGTGAGCATGGTCTCAAACCTAACGTTGGCATTGATTCACCTCAGATTACAAGAGGTACTCAAAACAGACTACGAAGAGCTCTTTGGAGGAAAAAACATTATTGTTTTCAGAAATCTTCTTCAACCAGTGAAAGGTGAACCTATTTTTAAAACCTTTGGGCAGAAACTCTGCCGTAAAACCGCTGTCAGCATAGGAAATGTCGACCTTTGGCAACATTTCCAATACAGAGAATTAACAGAAAACATGTGCCAGTCTGCAGAACTCACATACGCCAACATTTTAAAAAGTATTAGAGTTGGTGTACTATCTCAAGAAGCACAATCAATATTAAAAACCCGGCACATCCATGCAATCTATGACCATAACTCATGTGCTACTAATGTCATGGAAAAATTAGCACACAAAAATGTCAATTGTATGCCCTTGATGCCAACTCTTGCAAGCTGTTCAAAATTCAATGAAACCATGTTGAAAAAAGAAATGCAAACAATAATGGAAATTTGCTCCACAGACAAACTGGACGTACATGGTATGACACTACCCATGTGTCAACAAGCCACAACAAGACTAAATACCTTACAAAACTCTATCTCCAATGCAGCTGGTTTGAAAAAAATATTAAAATTATCTTTAAACTGTAGAGTAATGCTTAAACGTAACCTTGACATGGAGCAAGTACTAGTTAATGGAGCACTTGGTACAGTTGTTGGCTTTCAAACATACCCACGTGACAACAACATTCAGTTTGTCAATATTTTCTTTGACAAACTATCAGAAGTTAAAAGGATAGGATGTTCAACAGTCCGATTCCTTCTTTTCAAAGACATTTGTGTACACAGAGAACAATTTTCTCTAACTCTAGCATACGTAGTCACCATTCACAAATCGCAAGGTCTTACCATAGATAAAGCATTGATAGATATTGGTAGCACAGTCTTTAAAGAAGGCATGAGCTATGTAGCACTATCACACTTACGTACACTTGATGGACTATTTCTAATCAACTTTGATGCAAGTAAAATAAATGCTGATATTCCTTGCATTCTAGAATACAATAGACTACGTTCATTGTACACCCCCCATCTAAAAACATATCCTGTTCCACAAAAAGCAAAACGTTGTAAAAGAAAACGACTTCAAACAGAAACGATACAGGATCTTACTGCAATTCCTCCAAGGAAAGTAAAAGAAGCTAATACTTCATCAATTACTACAACCGAAGAAGAATCTACTGCTCAAAGTAACTCAAGTACGTCTTCAAAGAAGCAACACACACTCTGAACAAATAACTTGGACACAGACTATCAGGTCCATTCAAATTTTCAAATATAACTGGTGTAAATGGCTACGCAAAGGTAGCAATAAATATTCTATTTCAATTGCCACCAATTATTGACAACATTTATTTACACAATACAGATCAATTGTGTTTGCAAATGTTAGTCCTTCATAGAAATGCAACCAACAATCCTGACAACACCTACAGTGTTCATGGAATAAGACAAGAATTGGACTACTGTGCTGGAATGGTCAAATTCACTATAAACTCACAAGAAAATCCACAAGAATTTCTAATGTATTTACTACAAGTACTGGAAAACAAAAACATATTCATAAATGAAATCTTTCAGATTTCATACATGTGGAAACATACATGCACTCTCTGCAACCATGTGGCACAGGAACACATCTCTAATGAATGCTTCATGTATGTATCCATACCTTTTTTGTGAATCCATTCCATTTCAGTAACTTGTACAAAATGCAAACCATGGCAGATTATATACTACCTGCAATTCAGATAATCGCTCCGCCTTACAAATACAGACACATAGTAAATACATAATAGTAATGTTTTTACGTTACAATGCAGATGGTACCAAAAACAACTGCAAGCTGACTGGATTCACGCATGGTCAAGTATCACTTGGTAAGAAAACCTTCACAACAATAGGTATAATCTACCACACAGGAGTCACAACCAACGCAGGTCACTACACTTCATATATAAAAAAGAATTGTGGATGGTTTGAATGTAATGATATTACCATTACTCTGAAGCAGAGATTACCAGCAAATCTTATAAACACTTATTTAATATTCTTAAAACCAAAATGTAATAACTAATCTGTACATAAACATTAACAAAACTTCAATTAGAAAACTATAAACAGTTAGAATACACCAACAGGTATCTAACTGCCCCAAAAATCTGCAACAACCCAACAGATAGATGAATAACTTGAAAGTATAAATAAAAACTATAACCAGTTAGAATATGCCAACAGGTATCTAACTGCCCCAAAAAATCTGTAACAAGGCAACAGATAAAAGATTAGCATAAAATTATAAGTAAACAATTAGAATACACCAACAAGTATTAAACTGCCCCAAAAATCTGCAACAAGCCAACAGATAGAAGATTAGCCAGAAACAACAAATAAGCACTGAAAACAAAGAAAGAAATATATTATACCATAACAAAAAAGTTTTTTTTAATCCAGCATGGATTTTTTTCCCTCAGACCCAATGATTTAATAAACAAACACAGAAACTGAGCAAATTGCACAGTACACTGGTTTGAAATATAGTATTTCTAAAGTACTAAATATGAGGGTCAAAATAATGCAGAAATGTCTATTATGCAATGCAATAACTCATTATGAACTACCTACACTAACATATGATCTTTTCTTTTATCACAGAAATTGAAAAAGAATATCTGCTTCAGTTACCCAAGTCATGAGAAAAATATATCCAATCACAAAAAATCAAACAGTAAGTATATAATAATTCAACTCACAAATACTGCTGCATAACACAACCATCCAAGCAAACATCTAACCATACACCACAATCCAAAATGTTTACTTCCATGGATATGTTATACTGCAGTGCTTGTTACCAAACTCTACAATCTTAATTGCATGATTTATCCAAAACTTCGCATACAAACTCTACAAATCAAACAGTACGCAAACTTTTGATTTGTAGAAATTTGATGGATGTTTGATTCCATGGGTGTGTTATGCTGTGGTGGTTGTGGCCAGGGCCTAGAGTCTTGGGTGCATGGCCGAAGGCCAACCACCGCAGCATAACACACCCATAGAATCAAACATTTTAACTGTGGTATATGGGCTACTTATACAGGATATTAAATACAATCAATGCTCTACTAACAACCCAAAACCAATATCATACTAAAGTAAAATAGCCAGTAGTGCATTTTTTATGTTCGCAGACAGCAGTGAAGACAGCGGACATGACGAAGACATTAGGGGCACCTGCCACCTAAACAAATACAGCATTTGACCCATCTCTTACTCCCCCACCCTCCCCAAGCACTCTTAAACACCAATACACTCCCCAATATAGTATTTCTCCCCGTTCGACGCCGTGCTGTCTGCGGATGTCCGCGAATCCAAGATGGCAGGTGCATCAAAACAATGTGACGCACCTCACGCTTCGCCCCAGCCAATCAGTAAACACATTGAATGTCCACGGACATGACGCAAGCCGATTAGCCAATCAGTATCCTGTCAACAGAACGAGCAGGGAAATTGTGTCCATGGTGCGGACATAGATATCACTATTTTTTTTAGTCCTACTTTTTAGTTGTTTTAAAAAAAAACTACTGGATGGATTTCCACCAAATTTACAAAAGCACGCTTTTGGGACCAAGCCGCTGCCCCTGCCACAAATTTGGTGCAAATCCGTGCAGCAGTTTGAGCTGTAGGCGTGAGCAAAGTTTTTTCCCCATTCACTCTATGGGAAAAAAAATAATTTTGGGACCCCCCTTATAGCTTTTCCCCGCCTGCACCAAACCTCACTAAACCTTGCAAATAAATTCAGAGTGGGCCATATACTTTTTTTTGTAAAGTTTGGTGAGAATTCGTCCAGGGAGAGTGAAGTTATAAGCCACCCAAAAAAGTGCTCTTCCTATTGGATTAGCAATTTGACAATAACTACACGGCCACTACCGTGGAATGTGTAATATATATAATATATATATATATATTACACAGCCACGGCAGTGGCTGTGTAATTATGGTTAAGTTAAGAAATGGGGATTTGTGGACAGAATGGTGCACTATCTCTATTTTTAGGGGTAGAAATAGCATGAATTAACCTTACAGCGTGCTTGAGTAATAGTACAAATATTATGGTGGTATTCAACATACTTTTTTTCTGGAATTAGCATTTTTCTTCTTAGTTGTTCTTTGTACTTCAAATTCAGCTGCTTCTTTTCAGGAGAATGGTCTTCACTGCAATTGTAAAGGAAACAAATGAGTCATTTTGTTTGTATATAGCACTGTTTTTAATATAGACATTGATTTTTTTAATTGAAATTGACCCTCAGCACCTTCCACAAAAACCATGAAAACTATCTTATACACATAAGATGCGTCGCACCAGTTGAATACATATCATATGTTCTTAATGCATAAGCAGTATTGTAATGACTAACTGTACCAACAAAAATATCATTTCTATGCTTTGTGGAATTCATAATTTACCACTGAATGCCACTATTCCTGTAACTAAGCTCTTGCAAGTAACAGCGCCTCAATGCCCATGGGCTGCTTCCGTGCTATATAAATATAAATAAATAAATAAATAAATGTTCATGTTTTTGTACAAGTATTGTTGTTTGATATCTGAACATACTGTGTGCATGCATTTTGTTAGAGTATGTTAACTCTTTATATTGTATTTTAAATATGTTAGTTCAACATGTTTTGCAAATGTGTGTGTAAAAAGAAATTAAATAGCAGATAGGTTTGAAGTGACAGTTGATTATAGGAGATGGAAAAAATGACAGTAAGTTCATTTTGTAGATTATACAAACTAAAAGTCAGTTAATCTGTTTATATGAATGTATAAGAATTGTACATGTACTATACAGAAAATATGCATACCTGTAGTTTGTGTTCATGCATATGGATATGCATGCAGCTGCAAGTAGAAATCTTGGAGACTTGTACAGTATTTCTTGTAGAAGGTGCTTTCCAATGATATGACACTTTTTCACAGAGATGGAGTCCATCTTACTTATGCTGGTAATCAGATTTTTCTGAGAAATGTACAAAATGCATTGTGACCTTTTTTGGAATTACAGCATCCTTTTTGTAGTAGGTGTTGAGCATTTCACATTTTTCAAACACAAACAAACACCACCAAAAGGCTCTTTTCAGAGCCACCACTTCCTCTCAGACAAAACTGCAATGGTTATGATAGGACAGCACCCCAAAATGTTAGACGTTCACTGACTGTACGCAGACTTCTAAAAAATACACAGGGCCCTGTTTCATTTATTTTAACTTCTATTTTTAAACTGTGAAAGGCGGCTCTGAAATGAGCCTTTTTTTGGATTTTTGTTGTTTTATATTTTTTTTGGTTTTTTTATACACAACACACTAGGAGAGGAGGGAAAAGGCGGGTAAGGGGGGGACACCAACCACAGGGATAAGAAAGGGCGGGTGGAGAGAGGAAGATGTAGAGTGGGTTTTACTTGGGTAGTGAGTAGATCTTCCCGTGCTCTGAGACCACAGCCTCAAAAGCACTTTGAAGTCTCTCCCCCCTGCAGAGTACTGCATCGCAGTACATACATACAACTGTGACCCTCACAAGGTAAGGGTCATCAGTATTGCGTATTGCCTGTGAGGCAGTTTGAGGAATACACTGTCCCACATGAGTGTTCCTTGTGGTGACAGGATCCGAAAAGGAGGATGAAGTAGAGGAAGTCAACCTACTACGCTCCTCGCAAGGTACAACCTTGTGAATGGCCCCAGTGTGGAATGACTTTAGGTGTCGCTTCATGGTAGTTGTCCCAAATCTGTATGAACCAGCCCTCCCACAACTGAGTACCATTTTGCACTCTTTGCAGGTGACTCAGTTCGCACGCGCCTTAGGAAAATTACTATGAATGATAAATAACCGCCACACCTAAGACTCACGCCGAGTGCTGGTAGTAGGGAGTTCCCCTACCTCATTCTCGTCATCCTCTTCATCCTCCTCTGCATCCTCACTCCTGTTCCCCTCTTCGGGCCCTTGGGGAGGTGGTGGTGGTGGAGGGGCTGTGGGTGGTGCTGAGGCAGATGTAGCACCAGGTGGCAGTACTGCAGCCATGGATGCCATCAGGTTTCCGATTAAAATCTGGAAAGTTGGCTGGAAAATGCACTATGTTCTGTAAAACAGCCAGCAACACAATGAGAATGAGCTCTAGGTTGTGGCCTTTTATAGGGGTGCTTGTGCGCAGTTCGCAGACATGCGTGCTGTCTGCGGACAGATCAAACAACAAAAAAAGGTTTAAAAAGTCCCAAAAAGTATGTAGAAACTCAGGATTACTATGTGGGACTTGTGCTATGGTGAGTTATTATTGATAAATATTGTGGATTGCTTGAAAAGGTAGTTTTAATTTGTTCAGGGACACGAACAGTGTTCGTAGTCAGAACACACACTCAGCGTGGGTGCGGTCATATGATAGCTTCACGAACATGTCCGCGAAGGGAGCGGGTGTCCGCAGGACATCAAATGCACTGAAACTGTTTTGCACATGCACGTTGGTGTTCTACGAACACTGTACGGGTCCTGAAACTAATTAAAAGTGTGTCACAAGTGAAACGAACAATTACGGACAGGCGTTTGTTCTTAGAACAGTTTTAACTCGCTTGCGAACAATACGGACAGGCATAGAATCCTCAGCACACCCCATTTTGTTTATTTGCGAACATCCCAGGACACATGTGTTCTGAGAACAGTTTGAATATGCTTACGAACAGCACAAACAGGTCTAGCATTCTCAGGACCCCCCGATTTTGTTTACTTACCAAAAAAAAATGTAAATGTTAAATGTATATAAAATAATATTTATTAATTGGTTTATATAGTAAAGTGTCTACCATTAGGTTCACTATGTTCAGACATTTCCTCACGTGGGAATTCCTCCTCTAGCCACTCCAGAGTATTAGACACTTTTTGGGAGAAAAAAAAACATAATATCACTTTTATGTCTCTAATACAGAAAGTTTACCAATATATGAGTAAAATGCAGTACAATTACTAGCTTCTGGTAAGGTGTGTTCTTACTGGTCTGTAGATCTGCTGTTGCTCTTAGTTGTGGAGTTTCTGTGAGGTAATCATGTTGGAAGACTATCTTTCTTCTTTTGTTATATTCCATTTTAGAACATGTTGTATTTAAATGAATGGTTAATGTGTTATATATATGGGTTACACTTCTTATTTATTACTACATATAATGTGTAAATCTGTAAAATGTTCATATGTTATGATATAACAATTAAACATACCCCTCAGACTTTTTGGGTAGTGGTGCTGTTGTCCGCGGACATTAGAAGAGTTCGTGGGCATCAAATTCAGTAGAGGGGGTTCAGTATGTTGTATGTTACTTGTACATAAAGTCAGAGATATTATTGTTAAGTTGTGCTACTAAAAACCTATGAAATTCAGTAAAATAACTTTGTTAAAGGGACGTTATGTTTAAGTTGCGCTTCTAAAAACCTATGAAATTCAGTAAAAAAACTTTGTTAAAGCGACATTGTGGTTCCAAGGAAAACTGCTAAAACTAACACCCACGACATCAAAGATGACATCACAAATGTCATTGATGCAATAGGGTGGACAATTAGCTCAGGAGAGTGAAGTTATAAGACAACCAAAAAGTACTCTTCCTGTGGGATTAGCAATTTAACAATAACTACACGGCCACTACCGTGGGCTGTGTAATATATATATATATAAAGGTCTTTGCCAACATGCATGCCACCACTGTGTCAAACTCATACTTCTTCACCCTTACATAATTGTATGTTGTAGATGCAAAATATAACCAAGGAAAAAAAGCTTTTGAACTAGTATAGCAAACACAAAATGCGCATCCTTGGATATCGTTTGTCTGGTCACTGTGTGGGCGAATTCAGGTGGCCCTATTAATTGGCACATATTGCCCATTTCTGTCACAGTTGTGACAATCATGTTCTCATGCTTTTTCTGGTCCTGCCCTAGGAACTGACAGGAGAGAGAGCAATCTGTATTTGCAACGAGCACATAGTGTGCCTCATTGTCAGTAACATTCAGTTGATGCATGTCAACACCTTGGAATAATGTAAAAATGAATTACCTGAGATGGAAGAGTAGATGTCACAGTGGATGCAGATTTAATATGAATAATGTGTTCATTTTTCAGTATTCTGATATAATTGTGATGATCGCAAACACACCCAACAACAGTAAACACACTGTTATACACTTATAAAGGTAGGCATTTAGTTGTATTGGTACAATGAGACCAATGAGGAGCTATAAAGAGAGGACACAAAGGATGGCATAAAGGTACATTACAGAGATGGGGTGAACTGTCAAGTAATTGAAAATTGTACTTGAAAGTACAAAAGTGACTTAGGTGGAAACTGGTGGCATTCTACTCTAGGTCCATGAACAAACATGAACCTCGGATGGTGCAGCATGGCAGATAGCATTGTTGCAAGGACGTGGAAGTTGTATCCATGCTAGGGGAGATGGCACAGAATGAACACCAATTTAATGCCCATAAGGCTTTGCAAGGATGAAGTAAGCCACTACCTGAGGTGCTGGTACACCTATTTACTAACCCCACATTTGGTTATGAAGTTGGGTTTTCACATGAAAGCCGAATCTACAGTTTTGGTATTATTAGGTGTTATAGAAAGCTCCCACTGAGTAGGTGATGTAGGTCATGTTAGTGGGCAGTGCAATATTGCATGCAGCTTGGATGTTCCTGTAAAGCCTGACCCACAGGATGTAACATTAAGAAGTAGATTGTTAATGTAAAAAACTAAATATATCTTACTGGCTTTCTGTTTGAGGTTATATGTGTAAAAATATATCGAAATGCTAATTTTTCTGTTTTGACAGAGAACCTTGATATGATAGGTTATTTATAATGCGCTTAATACTCAGAGGTTTCTAAGCGCAGATCCGGGGATCGAACTTGCGTTGCTCCATGTCGTCTTGCTTCCAAAGCGAGCACGTTGCCCCTGAGCTATTGCCCCGAGACTTTTTGAGACATGGATATAATGCTGTTTTTCATACCCCATTTTGGGACAGCTGTATGGAAATAAACCTTGCCTCTACCTTTGTTGACTGTCGCCCTATTGGATTATTTGGTGATGAGCTAAAGGTTTCTGCAAAATCCAGGGGAAGTCCGTTGTCCTTAGTACAGTGGATAGCACGATTTAGACGACCCTTCCCATCAGCCCTGGCCAGAGCTGTCAAAGGTGAGGAGGTAATGGGAGTTGTAGTTCAAAATATCTGGAGATCCGCAGGTTACAGACCCCTGTCCTAGCAGAAAGAGCACACTGACACTCTTTACTTCGACAATTCCAGCATAGGACATCACTCTGCCTCTCTTTTCATCTTTCCCCGACAGGTCATGAACATTAAAAACATCCTCCTTATGCAGTTGCTAGGTCAAGCTCACACATTTTTGGCTAGAAATTTGAATAAAGTTTAAAGTGTGTGAGCTGGCCAAGCTCGCTAGTTTTAGGGTTACTCCCGGTAAAGGTATCAGCACATGTGTGTATTGTAAACAAACAGTGACGCCGTGTCATGTGACTTTCTCTGACTAAGGCGCGCTGAATAAAAACGGCATTCTCTTGGTAAGGAAGCAGCCATTAAGCAAGTGAGAGGGCCCATATGTGCCGCTCATCTTCAAATGTTACTCTGTGTTCCGCAAGAATGTTGCCGGCATCTGTGCCATTTTCAAAGAACGGATGCCAGTCAATTTCCGTTTATACAAGTGTTGATGCAGTGCCCAGTTTGATACACAACAACCTCAATTATCTGTGGCAGATGGAGAGACTCATCCCACAAATCTGTTTTCAAGATGGAGGCAGTGAATTTGGACTCATGAAAGAGTTTTAATTTCCGAAGATGATTTTGCAATGAAGTACACATAGTTTAAAATAAAATGTTATTATTAAGAGAACTTCTCGATGCAGCACGATCCAAGCGGTGTGATTAATGTAAAACATATAATTCCTGATTTTATTCTTAATGACTATCCACAACTTGTATATTCCTAGCCAAGCAACACATTGACACAATATTGTTTTTATCAATTACTTTGTGTCAAGATGTGCACATTAGTATAAGAAAGAGAAAGTTAACAATATGTAGTGACATGTTTATATGGTAAAGGAAATATACCAGCAGTATTTCACGGGACCATTTCATAAGAACTTTTCACATTTGTAATATTTCTCACATATCCACTGTTAGGGGCTAGAATATGATAAAGTCTGGGATTTACAGAGCACAACATTTTCTGGGCAGCAACAGAGAGCTGGACCCAGGAAATCCACCTAAGGCGTTACAGGACGGGCGCAGGGCTACCAGCGATTGCTGGAATGGGAGAGTGGGCATGTGGGGGTCAGCAGGAGAGAGGAGTGGGTACTGCATGGGTAGAAGTAGGGTTTAGTGGAGAAATCAGTGATTGGAGAGATGTTCGTTGAAGAGCACCGGCTCCAGGTTTTCTTTATAGAATGGAGATGGCCAGTTTGATCTGCAATGGCAAATCCAAGATGTGGAAATGGATTTTAACGAGCTTCCATTCTAACATATGAAATGATATGGTATTGAGAACAAATACAGGTAGCCATGTTTGACTGCAGTGTCATAGGTTTTAAGGCTGCAAAGCCCTATGATTGGTTGGTGGTAAAGTCTATCAGGATGTGCAATTAAAAGGTATGGCAGCTAAGGAATGGAATAACCTACCCCATGTCATTCGACTGGAACCAAGCTATCTGGCTTTCAGAAAGGAACTAAAAGGATCCTCCATACCAGGATGATGAGTCAGCTCCAGTCAAGTTGTTAAATGTCTGTGTATGTTGTATCCTTGTTTTATGTTATGTGCCACGATGCCTGCAGGCTTTCAGCGCTTTATAAGCACTTAAATAAATAAGATCAAAATTGGGAGACCTCTATGGTAAGTCTCTGCTTTTGAAAGCATGTGAACAGGCTAGCGGTATGCAAGTAGGCAGACGTTTCCAGTGTGAACTATGCTACACACTGTGACGAGATGACAATTGCCTATCAATAGAACAGGGGAGAACAATGACTTCTAAGCCTGATACTCAAGCCTGCACTACCTCGAGTGCAGCAGTGACAAGCTTTATTTTGCAGGCATTCAGCAACCCACATATGTGCTGAAGATGGTAAATCTGGATGCCACACATCATTGGTGGCACACTGCACTTTTGGCATGTGACTTCAGCTTACAACATCACCCTGGCTGCATTAACATTGTTGCTGATGCCCATTCTAGGATACATGTTACAGCAGAAAACTTCCCAACCTTGAAGAAGATTTATGTTTCCAGAGTTCAGGCCTTCTACCAGCCAGGCATCAATATGGACCCAGACAGAACCAGGAATATTGACTGCTTGGGATCCCAGACCGATGCAGTCCCATCGGGGTACTTTAACATTGCCAGTCTGCAGGCATTTGAACTACCTCACCTGACCCAAGGATAGATCTGATTGACTAGGTTTGCTGATCCAGTCATTGCTTCATGTTTTAGGGTCAAAATGGAGGAAGCTGACCTGCCCAATTTTCCAGGATAACACCACGGAATTCCTGCCCTATGGAGGGAGTGGAATGCATTAGAACAGAGAGGTGGACTCCTCTAAACCTCTATTGACTGGTGCAGACATAATGCTCTTACAGGTTGCACTGTTTGCATTACACATCGAGCATAGACTACTGGTCCCTCGCACAATCCCATATCACCTGATTTTGCATGTATCTATATAGGGCCTCATTACACGTTGTGCGGTAATGGAATACCGGTACCGGTAAAGGTTTACCGGTACCGTTAATTCCCTAAGCCAATCACGACCCGGACCCACCGTTATCTGCGCACCCGTTAATTACGGTGCCACTAATAGCGGCAAGGGCGCGGGTGCGTGACCCCCAGGCCGGAATTAGCACCATGGCGCTAATACCAGGCCATCACAAGCCATGCGGACATGGTATTAGCGGCATGTAAAACACCCAAAAACCCCTTACCGGCATGGCGCTAATAACGGCATCGAAAAGCACCAGTTAAGAGACCTGAGCAGTGTACCCATCAACTACAGGTGGACACAAACAGCACAGGTGCATGCAATGGAGACAGGCAGCACAAAAGAGCACACCACACCCCTACCCACACCCCTTCCCACACCAAGATGGCCCCAATAGCAGCAGCATGACATGACAGCCTTGACTGCATGATAGCAGTGCAGCACCAACAACAACAGGCCACACCAGAGGTGACCCGTAACAGGTACCCATTCCTCACACCATACAGGCAATGCTAGCGATCCACTGAGGAGGTGGCTCCCAACCCCTGTACGGAACCCACAGAACCAGCAGGAAGAGGACAACAATATTGCACATCCCCGTACCTGCGTCGTGATAGAGCTGGCAGTCAGACTTCCAATGACAGTGCTCCGCTGCCTAAGCAGCCTGTGTGAGGCACTCCTGTACAGCCGTGTCAAAGTGGCAAAGACAACCAAGCCATGTGTAGAGCACCAAAAATGTGCAAATGACGGAATGTGCCAATGCCACCTGAAATTGACATGCAACCACCAGAAGAGCATGATGGGGATGTGGACGAGTACGGGTGGAATGCCCCGGCAGGACATGCAAGAGGCAATGCCAAGAGGGCACAACGATGTGCGTCAGCATCTGATTCTGAAATCCCATCAGGCACAAAGGTGAAAAAGCATGGACGGAGATGGATATTGTTGCCCTGGCGCATGTTTGGAGTACCATAAAGGACCCTGTCCGAGATAAATGACACATACGCAATGATGGAGACCACGCTTGGGTTTAAACTTCAGAACAACTGTGTATTGGACAGAATGTGATAATAAATGCAACACCCCAAAACACCCAAATGCACCCTTACCCCTCTCCCCCCCAAAACACCCAGGTGAGTCTCATGGTGTCTATAATGTTTCCTGCACCACATGTGCCACCTGGTTCTTGGTGGAGCTAAGCATCAGGGCCCCCACCGACATCGGGTTGCTGTGATGCGGGGCGCCTCAGGTTGCGCAGTGAGCGGCGCAGGGGGCTGGTCTGCTGGGAACTTGCTGAGGAGGAGGTTCCCGGTCGATCCTGTGTTGGGGGTCGGTGATGCTGCTCCATGATGTCCCCAATACGTAAAATGGCCTGGCGGAGTTGGCACATCTCCTGGCATATCCTGTCAGTGCAGGCCTCCATGGCCTCCTTTGTTTGTCCAGCATATTTTTGGAGGTCATCCCTTAGACGGACTGTCTCCGCCACATGCTGGGCGACCAGCGCAGCCATGTCTTCCTGCCTCCGGCTGATGGTTGCAAGGTCTTCCAGGGTGGTAGATGCCGCTGGGCTGGATGGTGCGCCCTGGTCCATGCACCCGTCATCCGGTGAGGACAGCTGAGGGCTCCATGCACCTTCTACAGTGAGGGTGTCATGTGCTCCCTGGGTAGCAGATCCGGATGTTGCCCTCGGACTCCCCTCAATGGACCATGTTGGGCTGGGGTCATGGATGAGTTGTAGGACGTCGATTGCGTCCTCCTCGTCACTGGCCGGTGCGGTGGCTGCTGCCTCCCCAGTGGAGCTGGTGGCTGCGGAGTGCGTGCCCTCCGTGCTCATCTCAGCAGTGATGGGGCACACTTGCGTGGGTTCGGCTACAACAGGAGCCGTGCCCTCAGGCTGTGATGCAATGGTGCTCCTGCTGCCCTGGGCCCTCTGCAGATGGACTGTCCTCCCACTTCCACTGGAGGTGGTGGCGGTGTCACCCCTCTCATGCAATCTGGCTTTTTTGGCTGCTGGGGAAGTACGTGCTGCGGTGCTTGTCTCTCCAGTGTCCGTCGGTGATCCTGTGGAGGACATGAATAGGGTACATCATCGTTAATGGGTTTAGGTGCCTCATGCAGAATGTTCACGTCATGCTGCTCTATGCATTGGGGCCTATTCATCAGTGATTCTTGTCATGGGGATGTCGGGTTGGTCATGCATAGATGGGTCAGTATTGCACGTGTATATGGTGATGCATGCATGTATGTTTGTGGCAGGACCAATGGCCTAGTCATCGACACGTGTTTGGGGTACCCCCTCACCCTTCACTGTGCATTGTTTGACGTATTCACTCACCTCCATCAGATGAGATGGCCACACCATGCTCCATATCTCCGACCCCCTCTATGGCTTTGACTCCGATGGTGGAGGCACATGTCTCCTCCCACTCCTTCATCTTCAGAGGTGATTCTGCGCCTCCTCCTGTGGCCATTGCAAGGTTGCGGTTAACTGAAAGGATATTCCGCACACGTAGCCGGAGGTCGTCCCACCTCTTGCGGCAGTCCTTCACGCTGCGGGTGGTAGTGCCCACTGCACTTACTTTGCGGGCTACTTCGTCCCCGATGTCCTTTTTCTTGATGATCGCCGCACGGCGCATATCATTGGCGAATACGACCTCCGCATTGGCTGCAAGTGTGCTAGTCAGCATAATGAGCTCCTCTGGTGTGAATTTCTCTTTCCGCTGTCGGTCAGAGGATTTTTTCGGGGCCTTTGACATCTTCAGGCAGTCCTGGATGGTTTTTGGTCAGAGTTCTCCGGTAAGATGTCCTGGATGGAGAGGATGGCACTGGATTGTGTTTTTATAGATGGCCGCCGTTCTCTTTCCCGTTCCTGTGCGATGACGCTATTTCCGGTTCCGCTTTTTGACGGTGTCCGCTAATAGCGGTGACCGCTATTAGCATGTTGCGTGAGGGAGGAGGTGCTATCAGCACTGTGGTCGAGCCCGGTAATGGGCATTTTGTGGACTTTTGCGGCATGGCGGTAATGGCATTTACGGCATGGCGCTATGCTCGTGTCCGCGAACTCGTAATGGGCCGCTATTAGCGGTCTTTAGCGAGGGCGGACATGCTAATAGCGCCATGCCGTTAAATTCCGATTTTTACCGCACACCGTGTAATGAGGCCCATAGTCTCACAAGCTAGTCAATGCAGCTGAGATTCTGGCATAGTGGACCGACGGCAACAGAACCAACATTATTTTTCTCATCTGCTGCTTCCAGTCCGTGAAGTCGCTTGTGGCTTCCAGAGTACTGCACCGCTGGGACGTGGGTGAAACTCTTTGCTATGTCCTGTTATGCCATGCTATTGAGTCTTGAATAGGACACATTCTTCCATTTGCACAGTTTCCCGGAGTTGCAGGATCTGCAAGGGGTGGGTCAGGGGTCTAATGCAGTAGCATATGAAACAGGGGAAGGTTACATAGATGTTTGCACATCTCAAATCAGAGTATTGTGCTGGTCCACTTTAGATCTTTATGGCCATGTCTCTTCACAGAAGTTGGGAACTGTTGCCAACACTGTGACAGATATGTTACAAGGAAGACATCTGCTTGCTCTGACGCCTGCCTCCACCACTTACAAGCCCTTGGCCTATCAACCTAGAATGCATAGATTTGCTGTGACTGAAAATGGATTGAAGAGGAGGCCAGAACATTCTTGTGATGACAGATAATTCCACCAAGTATGTGGAGGAGTTTCCCTCCAAGAACAAGAAAACCATCATAGCCATCTGTATGTGAGGGAGAAGTACTTGGAACACTTTAAAAGGCCTGTGCACATCCACTTGGACCAAGGTTTCAACTTTGAGTTGGAGCAGGTCAAGAAGATGCTAAGCTGGTAGACGTGAAGAAGAACCACTTGACAATAAGGGGTTGAACAGGTGGAAAGCTTAAATTGTGCCCTACTGGCCATGCTGGGTACCCTTCAGCCAGAGGACAAGAGAAGATGGAGTCAGCATGTGACAAACTCCACACATTCATATCATTGCATGAAGAATGATGCAATAGGTTTCACACCCTACCTTCTGATGTCATCCAAGAAACAGGAGTCTGTGTATACCTTTTTCCGAATGCCTTCTGACTTAGCAGTAATCCTGAACTACTCTTGTGTTTTAAGGCAGCTCCAGCAAAAGATGAAGCAGCCCCACCAACTTGCACAAGCAGCTGCAGACAAGCAAGCGCACAACAAAAAGTGCTGCAATGACGCTGAGGTGAAGTTCCACTCTGCAGTCCAATGACTGTGTACTTTTTCACAGCCTTGGCCATAGAGGCGTGAAGAAGCTTGGCAACAAGTGGGAGTCTCCGCAATGCATTGTAGAGCATACGCTTGGTGATCTCCATAGGGGATGAAATGCAGAATCCAAATCAAGAGACAAGTGAATCGGCAAACTACGAGTTCTGCGGGTAGGTGCCATTCCACCCACCAGGTCAGACCTGGCGGGCCATACAGAATCCACCCACCGAGTTACACGGAAGCACTGCTACTGTTGCACACAGTGCTGTTGCTTCCGTCCCCCCCCATTCCCATGGAGTCCCATTGGACTCCACAGAAATGGGGATTAACAGAATTGCCGGGACCGGGTTTACTGGACCACCAGGGCTGTAATGAACCGGTTAATCCAGAAAGTCCGGCGTCAGTAAATCACTACGGGTCCGGCGGCAGCCCCAATGTTTTTTTCCGACACGAGTGGACACAAGTGCTGACAGGCTGACTGAGACAGGCAGGGGAAGACGGGTTTGAGGTAAGAGTTTGTTAGTGTGCCTGGGTGTATGAAAGGGGACAGTGTTTGCAGTGGGGAAGGGGGTGGGGAGAAGGAGTGTGTCTGCGTGTATGTGTTTGTGTGTATTTGTATGTGTGGCAGGGGGCTGGTGAAAATGTGTATGTCTGAGTGAGAGTATTTGGATGTGAGTTGAAGTTTGGGCAGGGCAGAGGTTGAATGGTGGTTCGGGGGTGAAACCCTCAATTTAAAAGGGCAGCAGGGGATTGATGTATTTTGAATATTAAAGGCTGGAGAAAATGGGCCAAAATGAATCAGTCTTTTTTTGTGTGCAGCCTTTAAAATCCGTGATTATCGCATTGAATTTATGTAATAGACGCCATGAATCCATAACACCCGATTCCGATATAGGCTTTCAAAATTCTTTATGTGATTTGCTAATCCTAAATGCCACTTCAGATCTTTTATCCAGGAAGAGATCTATTATATCATTACAACCCCCAGAGACTATCACATTTTGGATAATACTTTGAAAATATGTTTCTTACAGAGAAGCCCAAAAGGAATTAGCAGGTAAATTGGGGCCATACACATTTAAATTGGTATAAACAATTGAACCACCTAGAATTTTCACAAGAAGCCATCTGACTTGATCATTGGATTCTGAATCAAAACCTTATTTCTAAAGGATTTACTTAGAGGAATAGGCACGCCATTCTTTTTTCCACACGCTGAACTTACGAAAATGTCACCTACCCAATACTTTTTTCATTTTGCAGATTCCTCTACCTACAAGTGGGTCTCTTGTATGCAAGCAGTGGATGGTCTGGATCTATTTAAATATGAAAGAAGTTTTTCTCTTTTAATTGGATTATTTAATCTCTTAACATTCCATGATGTGATGTTTAGAGGCATATCTTTTTTTTAAAAAGTAGAATTAAAGCTGCTAATTTGAACCCCTTAGCTTCACACACTTTATATTTCTTACAACACACGCTATAGATAACCCCTTCTAGATTATTTCAATGTAACCTTTCTTTTGAGAATTACTGCTGATCTTGATTAGAAATTGAAGCTTCCTTTAAACACATATTTATTGAATGTAAATTCATTAAACAATTCTGGAAAAATGTAGGTTGTGTAGGTATGCAAATGTTCAAATTGCAATGAATCTTTCAGTATAAACCCCTGTTACTAGGTAGCATTGTGCTAGAACATGTGTTTGATTAAACAAACATGTGCCTTAATTGATCTTTTGATGCTTACTTCAGTCAAAACAATGACTTCCAATTGGAAAAAGCTTAACTGTATTACATACAGGGTGTGGGGAGCTCAGTGTGCAATGTGCATAGGCTTGAATAATGCATAGCTCCTCCACATTATTCTTAAGAAAGCATGATATGAAATGGAACTTATTTGTCAATTATTTGTTAAACTCCACTCATACTGTATACTCTTACCTAAATTAATCCTGTTATCATCCTGTTGGTGTATGTCTGTGACTCACCCCCCTTTTTCTGTATGTATG
This sequence comes from Ambystoma mexicanum, assembly GCF_040938575.1. Classification (NCBI taxonomy): domain Eukaryota; kingdom Metazoa; phylum Chordata; class Amphibia; order Caudata; family Ambystomatidae; genus Ambystoma; species Ambystoma mexicanum. Next base: position 760,746,796 of record NC_090932.1, on the reverse strand, counting down.
TGTTCATTGTTTTGTTTGAACTAGGTAAACCTTGATGTATATGGTAGGCTATTGGTTACTTCCAGAACTATTGAACTAATGTACATTTCATTGGAGTACACCATGTTAACACTATTCCTAAAACCTTGTATAATTATTTTTGATAGCCTGAAATGTGTGACTATAACATGTGTCCATGTACTGCATGGTGTTGTTTCTGAAATAAAAATGTCTTAAAACAAAAAAAGAAAAATTATTTATTGCCATTCTTAAAGGGAAATGGCTGTGGGACAGTTTGTGTTTTGGAAAGAGGTAAAGACTGACAATAACATGTGAAGGCAGGGGGAGGGTAGGGTTCATTCTGACATGGGAAAGGGGGTTACGATATCTCACTGAAAGTCATCCTCTCCCCGCTGCCCAAGGTCCCTCTACCCAGGTGATCCGCCATCACATTTTCACCCCCAGGGTCGGGATCCAAGAGCGATAGCCTTTCCCTGGCCACCTGAGAGGAAGATCCAGGGGGAGTAGCTAAGAGGAGTCCCTCAAGTTCCTCACAGAGTTCACATGCTCCATGGTGTCAACCTAACTGAGGCCTCCTCCATAGAGTCAGAGGAGGAGGCCAAAGTGATGGCGGTTCCGTCCAGTGTTCCCAGGGGTGGTGCTTGAAGGATCTGTGCGATGCTTTGGTTGGTTTGAAAGGGCCCCAGGAGGGCAGAGGCATGTGGTCGAGTAAAATGGAGCAGAAGGGGTATAACTGCATGGTTGGTCTGGTCCAGAAATATACAGGGGAAGATATTTGATGTCTGGAGAGATGGTGAATACTATGTTGAGTGTGTTACCTTTGTTGCGGGTTGGTTTTGTGGTGAGTTGCTTGATGTCGATAGTGCCAAGCGGTTCAGTAGAGTCTCTCTGGGTTTTTTGGGAACTTGGCATCTGGCTCTGTTAAGTTCTCAGAGGAAGATGTTAGTTGTGATGATGTTGTGTTGAGGTGTGTGATTTCATCAGGGAAGATCTTGTTGATTTGGGGTGGCTGGTAGATCAGGTAGAATGTGGTTGTCTGAGAATTGATGAGCGAGAAGTGGCAGGTTAGGAGTTCCATGGATGTGGGTGTTGTGGGCTCCTTGACACTGCATATCCATTAGATCTTGTGAATAAATGTGATACTTTCTCCAGTCTTATTTTGGTGTTCTTTGCATTAGATTTCATAGCCTATGACAATGAGGGCATTCAGGGTATGTGTGGATGAGTGAGTGCATATTGTCTCTGTAATGAAGAGTGTGTATATGTGGTGAGCGGTGATAAGGTTGGCAATGTCTGATGCATATAGTAGAGCAAAGTGCTACAGGATGCAGGCATGATAGAAGAGATGCTCCCTGGCTACCGATCCACGAGAGGATTACATTCAAAACCTTATCCATCATGCACAGATGCCTTTTCAACAGTGCCCCAGTCTACCTTGCTCACAGTGCGGAAAGATAAACCCTGCGGGCCCACTCAGATCTATAAACTGCCACCTAGTCAAAGTACCCAGCTTCAGATCCAAATCCGCTGGAGGCTTGAGCTTCCCTGTAGTGGCCGCCAAACTATGAAACACCCTCCCCATTGACTTGAGAAAGGAGCCTTCATACTGGACAGTCAGAAAAAACCTAAAGAGCTGGCTGTTCACTTAGAGCACCACGATCTTAGACTCGATCTTCCACCAATTTCATCTCAGTGTACTGAAACTATTGTACTTGATTTCACATGTAACCCCCTAACACTCTCCCATCGCCTCTTCTTCTGCTGTTTCTTTCTCCTGATCTATCACTGTAACGAGCACCCAGATACCCAAGGGTTCAGCATACTGTGACAAATGCAAAAATAAATTAATACATGATGAGTGTATGGTTACATGTGTGTTTTGCAGGTGGAGTCTAGGTGGTAATGAGTAGGATGAGGATGACGTTCTCTGGGTTGGAGGCACATGGAGTGGGTTCAGAATATGTGTTTGTCCATGTTGGTGATTACAGGAATGGGTGCGTGTGGTGAACATGCTTCTCGATAATATTGGCAGTGTGGATTCAAAGATCTGGCCCTTTTCGGCTCTTAACATGAGTGACTTTCATTTTCGTATGTCCTTTGTTTCAGAGGCCTATATGTCCTGCAACCTAAGAGTTAGGAGATGAAAGAAATGGGTAGCGCACATTAAAAGAATTGTAAAACATTAGAATTGATTAGCTTGCGGGCAATACTGCGGTGACTTTCGTCCACTTGCACAGGCTGATCAACTGCAAAAGAAGAGGCTGGATAAGGAATGATTGGCTGGTGGGTCGAGCAGCGGTCACATGGCATTGTCTACTTGCACTAGCTGACCAACTGCAAATTAAAAAGAGGTTGGAAAGCATATAAGGGGTTAAAAGAAAAAGACTGCAAGACAAAAAGAGAAGGGAAAGGTAGCCTGTGATAAACTGGTGGAGATGACAGGATATATGACTTTAATCCACTTACACCAGCTGGCCAACTGCAAAAGAAAAGAGCTGGATCGCTGATTAAAAGGGAAAGGAAAGTCGTAAGGTAGACAAAAAGAGCAAGGAAAGATTAGCAGTGATTGGCTAGTGGTTGAGGCAGAGGTCATGTGATCCTGATCCACTTGTGCAAGTAGAACAACTGCAAAAGGAAAAGAGGCGGGAAGGCAGATTTCGAGGTGGCAAGAAAGGTGTGAAGCAGACAGAACGAGCAGCAGAAGATTAGAGCGATTGGCTGGTGGAAGGAACAAGGCCCCGTGACCTTGAGCCACTTGCACCAGCTGATGAACTGAAAAAAGAAACGAGGCTGCAGGACAGATAAAGAACTCCTCCATTCATATTGAGGAGGCGTTCCTTCCTTGAGTACTGGCTGCGAACTCCTACAGATTAGGTGGACCGGCCATGACGCCGGTGCAATGTGCACGCCTCCCATCAACTGGACGCGCCGCACTCAGCAGGGATTTACCAAAAGCGTGCTAATTTCACTACCAACTAAATTCTTAAAATAGAAAGGAATGTTGGTTTAGGTAAATGATCCCTCAAACCCGTTGCCTTATTCTACTGGGCACATACAAGATTCCTAACCTCCTTCACCCTTCACTGAACAAACATCTATTCTTTCCCAACTAAGGTCCATCAAGCCTACTGTATCCTGGAGGTTTATTGTTTATTCAAAATCATCCATACCCTTATTGATAATGATAGCCTTACTGACTCTCTGATGGAGAGGGGAAGGTATTGGCCACTCTTTAAAGCAGTGTCCTGAAATAATTAATAAAAAACCTACATGTAATCCTACCAGTCTGTTCTTTTTTTGCTACATAACCACATCCTATAAATTGAAGGTGGGAAGCACCTACAACCCCAACTGAATAATAATGAGCTTCTCCACCTTATGAAATATAGGTTCAGAACTCTTCATGTTAGGTGTGCAACACCATTACGCTAATTGGGATTTAGCCACCCCAACATTTCTGTGCTGTTCTTGAAGAGAGCTTCTCACATTAAGAGCCATCATGAGCTTGCCAAAAGGCAAATGAAAACAGCGTCCAAGGCTGCGCAGCCAGCACCTTGCAGTTCCTTTTGTAAACACATTTCTTTTGTTATAGGCATTGCGTTTCTTATGTGTGAATGTTTAGGCCGTTGACACTGTGATGGCGCATTTCCAATTGAAAAACCCCATGCATCTTCAATTACCTACCCGGACAAATAAAGTGAGCCCTTCAATAAAGCTCCCATTTAAAGAGTAGTTTATATCATGATGCCTATTAGCTCTACATGCAAAAAGAGTTTGCATTTAGGCCGATAGTCAAATGTTCTCAACATCATGCATAACAGCAAGCTGGATGTTCATGGCAAACTATCTCTACACACACGTGACCTTATACACATTCCTAGAGTGTGTGTCTGAAGGTGCAGAAACTAAAGTGGTGTAAAAACAGAGATTCTTCAGGGTCACATTGTTTTGCATTCTGGGACTAGTGTTTTTTCCATTCAGGGTGTGGAAAACAAAGCTGCAATTCTATTATGTATTATTTAGCTTCACGTGTTTCTACAGAGATTTTCATATTTCCATGTGGCTTTACAATTTGATGTGTGCATTTTGCAAGTAAACTCTGTAAGGCAGTATTACTGTGGACCTTGAAAACCAAAACCTAAATATTGATTCCAAGTAGAGCTCAAAGGTTAAGTGGTTAAGTGCCTACATGGCAGAGTGGGGTGACATCCTGGCTTCACTGGTTTATCCTTAGAAGTGATTAAGTTCACACTATTTGACACAATGACTCCCTTGCAATGGGGAAGATTTCATGATTTTAGGGACACAATTGTGCCCTCTCATGCGCCTCTGTTGCTGGCACCAAGGCAGTCAACTAGACTTATGATAGTGTTGCACTGGCCCTCCCTCAATCCCATATATTTTAAATTGACAAGCAGATATCTAGCCTTGCCAGCGAGTCACTGCACCCGAGATTCTAGAATAGTGGATTGATAGCAACAGAACCAACATTAACTTCCTTACCTGTTGCTGCCAGTCACCTAAGTTGCTTGGGCCCTCCAGCGTACCGATCGACACAAATGTTAATGAAACTCTTTGCTATGGCTTGTTATACTGTGGTGTTGAATCCCGTATAGCACACATTCTGCCATTTTCACAGTTTCTCTGAGTGAGCTTCGGATCTGCAAAATGTGAGTTAGGGGACTAACAAAGGAGCAAGTGGAACAGGGGAAGGTTACTTGCAACATATATGTTTCCAGTTCTGAAAACATTGGTCTCTTGTTGGTGTGTACTTTTTAAATATTTTGTGAGTCGCAGGAGCAGTGTTGAATCTGCACTCCAGTTGATAATGTAGATTATGTGTATGGTCGTCTGTGGGGTCAGTGAGAGTGTCGATTAGGGAGTTTGTGGAGTGTGTAGAGCATGTTGGGCTAGTGTGGTGTTTTGGGGAAATTTAGTGTAGACAAGTGTGTTCGGGTAGTGTACATTCCATTGTGTAAGCTGTGTCTTAGAGCTGAAATCATGTGTCAAAATGTTTTGTCGTCCAAGGTTGGAAGTGCAATTATTCTTAGATGTCTATCATTTATTTATTTATTTATTTTAATTCTTATATATCGTACCACACGCCCGCAGGCCTCAGGGCATACATACATTGCCATACTTTCCCAAAAGACAACTCAATAACAACTGGGGGCAACATTTTTCACTTTGAAAACATCAGAGTTGGTCACCATTGTTTGTTTTATCCATGCTCATCATTTTTCATCCAGCGTGTACGCCTTATTATGCCATACTAAATGATGGTAGATCAGGTGACAATATGCCATTGCACAAATTCAAGGCCCACGGTTTTTAGTACGTTGCCCGTGACTTCCCTTCTGAGTGTCCACTGACATCTCAAAGTTACTCCAAATGTAGCTGAACTCAGGCTGGATGAAGGCAGTGAATCAACCCAGTCATGGCGAAGGTACATAAGTGCTGCTGCTGCTGCGATTTGCAGATGAGTAAGATTAGCGAGGATGTGCATCACTGATAGCGTATTGCATATCTGGAGGGGGCAATGATCAAGCTTAGTCACTGCGAAGGTACATAAGTGCTGCTGCTGCGATTTGCAGATGAGTAAGATTAGCGAGGATGTGCATCACTGATAGCGTAGTGCATATCTGGAGGGGGCAATGATCAAGCTTAGTCATTGCGAAGGTACATAAGTGCTGCTGCTGCGATTTCCAGATGAGTAAGATTAGCGAGGATGTGCATCAATGATAGCGTAGTGCATATCTGGAGGGGGCAATGATCAAGCTTAGTCATTGCGAAGGTACATAAGTGCTGCTGCTGCGTTTTGCAGATGAGTAAGATTAGCGAGGATGTGCATCACTGATAGCGTAGTGCATATCTGGAGGGGGCAATGATCAAGCTTAGTCATTGCGAAGGTACATAAGTGCTGCTGCTGCGATTTGCAGATGAGTAAGATTAGCGAGGATGTGCATCACTGATAGCGTAGTGCATATCTGGAGGGGGCAATGATCAAGCTTAGTCATTGCGAAGGTACATAAGTGCTGCTGCTGCGATTTGCAGATGAGTAAGATTAGCGAGGATGTGCATCACTGATAGCGTAGTGCATATCTGGAGGGGGGAAATGATCAAGCTTAGTCATTGTGAAGGTACATAAGTGCTGCTGCTGCGATTTGCAGATGAGTAAGATTAGCGAAGATGTGCATCACTGATAGCGTAGTGCATATCTGGAGGGGGCAATGATCAAGCTTAGTCATTGCGAAGGTACATAAGTGCTGCTGCTGCGATTTCCAGATGAGTAAGATTAGCGAGGATGTGCATCACTGATAGCGTAGTGCATATCTGGAGGGGGCAATGATCAAGCTTAGTCATTGCGAAGGTACATAAGTGCTGCTGCTGCGATTTCCAGATGAGTAAGATTAGCGAGGATGTGCATCACTGATAGCGTAGTGCATATCTGGAGGGGGCAATGATCAAGCTTAGTCATTGCGAAGGTACATAAGTGCTGCTGCTGCGATTTCCAGATGAGTAAAATTAGCGAGGATGTGCATCACTGATATCGTAGTGCATATCTGGAGGGGGCAATGATCAAGCTTACTCATTGCGAAGGTACATAAGTGCTGCTGCTGCGATTTCCAGATGAGTAAGATTAGCGAGGATGTGCATCACTGATAGCGTAGTGCATATCTGGAGGGGGCAATGATCAAGCTTAGTCATTGCGAAGGTACATAAGTGCTGCTGCTGCGATTTCCAGATGAGTAAGATTAGCGAGGATGTGCATCACTGATAGCGTAGTGCATATCTGGAGGGGGCAATGATCAAGCTTAGTCATTGCGAAGGTACATAAGTGCTGCTGCTGCGTTTTGCAGATGAGTAAGATTAGCGAGGATGTGCATCACTGATAGCGTAGTGCATATCTGGAGGGGGCAATGATCAAGCTTAGTCATTGCGAAGGTACATAAGTGCTGCTGCTGCGATTTGCAGATGAGTAAGATTAGCGAGGATGTGCATCACTGATAGCGTAGTGCATATCTGGAGGGGGCAATGATCAAGCTTAGTCATTGCGAAGATACATAAGTGCTGCTGCTGCGATTTGCAGATGAGTAAGATTAGCGAGGATGTGCATCACTGATAGCGTAGTGCATATCTGGAGGGGGGAAATGATCAAGCTTAGTCATTGTGAAGGTACATAAGTGCTGCTGCTGCGATTTGCAGATGAGTAAGATTAGCGAAGATGTGCATCACTGATAGCGTAGTGCATATCTGGAGGGGGCAATGATCAAGCTTAGTCATTGCGAAGGTACATAAGTGCTGCTGCTGCGATTTCCAGATGAGTAAGATTAGCGAGGATGTGCATCACTGATAGCGTAGTGCATATCTGGAGGGGGCAATGATCAAGCTTAGTCATTGCGAAGGTACATAAGTGCTGCTGCTGCGATTTCCAGATGAGTAAGATTAGCGAGGATGTGCATCACTGATAGCGTAGTGCATATCTGGAGGGGGCAATGATCAAGCTTAGTCATTGCGAAGATAAGTGCTGCTGCTGCGATTTCCAGATGAGTAAAATTAGCGAGGATGTGCATCACTGATATCGTAGTGCATATCTGGAGGGGGCAATGATCAAGCTTACTCATTGCGAAGGTACATAAGTGCTGCTGCTGCGATTTCCAGATGAGTAAGATTAGCGAGGATGTGCATCACTGATAGCGTAGTGCATATCTGGAGGGGGCAATGATCAAGCTTAGTCATTGCGAAGGTACATAAGTGCTGCTGCTGCGATTTCCAGATGATTAAGATTAGCGAGGATGTGCATCACTGATAGCGTAGTGCATATCTGGAGGGGGCAATGATCAAGCTTAGTCATTGCGAAGGTACATAAGTGCTGCTGCTGTGATTTCCAGATGAGTAAGATTAGCGAGGATGTGCATCACTGATAGCGTAGTGCATATCTGGAGGGGGCAATGATCAAGCTTATTCATGGAGTAGGGACATACGTGCGATTGGGCTTGCGTTACGAGTTAAGCACATATAAGATAAGGTACGGCTTCCATGGATCACGTACAATGCAGCAGGGCATGAACCATGACCCAGCAACTAACAAAGCCCAGCACACACCACATCACATCTGCAGCATTACAATGCCGTCATGTACCATTACATATTTGCATTTTGTCTTTAAATCCTATTGTGCTTTTGAGCAACGTCACAACCCCAATGTTCTTTAAATTGCATAATTTCCTGCTAATTGGACCCTAGTTCCCACAAACAAACACTTCTTAGAGAAAACGGGAGCAGAGTACCATCAAAGTTAGTTTGCCTGCCCACAGAGTATCTGAAGGCAGCCCTTTCCCCGCCATTTGAAGGATTAGAGTGACCCCCACTTTTTAGACTAGTTACATTGTAACTTAAATGCTTTTTTCATATTTTTATGTTTCAATCAAATGTCTATCTTTTTATACCTTTGTAAAATTGAAATTATAAAAAATTGCTGTATGTTTGTAAAGGTTCATGTGACCATAAACGAATCAAAGACTAGTTGCGCCCCTGCTTCATATCACTGAGAATACACTTGCTAAATTGCAATGCAATGGACTTTGGGATCTTGATATCAAGTTGTTTCCAGGTGCCATGGTTTGGTTCTGAATCCCAGTACTGTGCTGCCTCTCCTCTTCCGAATGCATGTGGCGTGCCGCAAAGTTCCACACTCTCGCTTATATTCTTTGACTTCTGTATATTTCTTCTCCTTACCTAATCATTTTGTTTGCCGCTAATCATGTTGTGTCGTGTGGCGTGGTCTGACTGTTCACGGTGGGTCAGGACAGTCCGAAGTATTGGGTGCAATGAAGGACTGGAAGAGCACTGATTACAGCACTGATTACAGCCTGTTAGCAACTTGCCACTGTGTTCTGGTAAAACAGAGCCTCTAATTGGCCCTTCTGTGTAGCGTCCTTTGCTCCACGTTGTATGAACCCTAATTAGAAAACCTAGATGGTGTTTGAGGGTTGTGATTGGTCAATCTGCAGGCTATACAAACTGGTATAGCCCGCAGATTGAATACAGCCCGCAATTACACAGTAATTGCTTACCTGTTCCCGAGTTGCTCCATTGGTCTCCGTTTAATTTCAGAACGGAAAAAGTTAACTTTGCGTTCCGAATGACAGATTGTAAGACCAACATGTGCAATGCAGCCCAAGCCAGAAGAAACACTTTTCTGCTTTCACTTCCTATGGAAAGCGTTTCATGAAATATAAAACCGCTGAGAAAGGAAAGCTGCATTTTTCTTTGCAATGGAAGGTGGGATGTTTCATTTTTCGCCGCATTTAAGATACGAGAAACCTTTCTCTCACACGGGCAACCTTGCTCTCACCTCCTCACGCTGGTAGGATGTTTGGTGCACAATAGTATGGGAAGGATAAGGGGAAGCCAGAGCATAGAAAGGTAAGTTGATGTCAAGCTAAGTTAATTTATATGTAGAGTGCCCCTGCTAATGTTGTGCTACTGTGTTTAAGTGTGCAGTAATTGGAAGTATAAATCTGTGTAGGGGAAAAAAAAATGAAATTACCTTAAGTGAAACACTGGGCAGGCATATTCACAACTGATTTCAGTTTAATAGCATACTCCTCCCACCCAATCACCTTACGCCACCCTATAGAAAAAATGAGACATGTTTAATTGAAGTACATAAAGTAGCAAAATGGTAAATAAATGTCTGCAACATTTATTTACCATTTTGCAATTTTTTGCACTTCAATTGAACATGTCTCATTTATTAGGTTCCATGTAATAATGTCACCACAAAAATCTCGCCATGCAAAAATATCGCCGAAAAATGGCCGTTTTTTCTGGCGACATTATTGCATGGAACATGCGGGGGACACCTCCGCAACCCCCAAATTCTTTTTTTTATTTTATTTTTTTTGTTTTAAAAATTTAAAAAATGTTGACCCTGTCCCCATATATATATGGTCACCCATACAATATCGCTGCGACCTTTTCCCGGTGATATTATTTACGGCGACCATATATATGGGGATAATATTACCTGATACCCTTTATTCTACTTTTATTAAACACTGAGGGTGCTCTAATAGCTTTATACACCTGCAGCTCGGGCCGTACCGGGCATTATGGTCTATCATACCTCGTTAGAGATTAACTTGGTCTTTAGGTCCCATAACGCCCGGTACGGCCCTCACTGCAGGTCTATAGAGCTATATTCGACTCCACTCATTTTCTATGGTATCCACCATCCTGGAATCTTATTTATTTTGTTTTTTTGTACAGAAGTATACGTTTTATCCCGGAAAATGTCCCTACCTTTTTAATGCCCAGTACTCTCCCTTTATGTATGAGTAACTTGAAACGGGCAGATTTACTGCTCTTTGTAAAAAATCTACTCCCCGACACTGCCTTCCCTTTTCCCCCGCGACGGACTTCAAAAAACACACACATGTACGGTCTGCCGTGAACTTGAACCATGCAACTTTTACGGCAGTCTTATTATTTCAAATCTATCGGCTCAAACATATAGCGCACTCATTTCCCTGTTCTGGTGGAGCCTTCATGCGGCTGAGGGGCAATGATAACTCCAGGTCAGAGCGTTAGATTAATCTTTGCTCTGGGTTTCATGGAAAACCTCTCCAGTGTTTTCACTTTAGTATGTACATTTTAAAACTACCACTAGATGGCGACGTTTGCCTTCTTGGGAGCATTACTTTTTTTAAACGAAAAGAGCATCTGAATTGTTCTCAATTTGTGCAGTTCAACAGTGGAACAACTTGTATGTCTGAGATTATTTGAATACACACGTTTAATAGATTTAAATGCGCGTATAAAATAGCATTGAAAGCAAGATTAATGTATTCTCGTTTACCAGAAAGGAATCGAGACACGTTGCAGCACCATGTTCAGAGAGCTGCTGAACGCATTCTATGTTTTAAATAGATGCATTAATAGAATAATGGTCTCTCTTAGACATTATCTCTCCAATCTATACAAGGAGTGCCTTTCTAAAATATTTCAAAAGAAGAAAAGAAAACCGTCTTAAAAAACAGCCACGTGACTTTGTGGCCCAAGACCATAGCTGTGCACAGCTCTAACACAGATGTGTGCATGGATGAAAGCATTCAATGCTGCAGCATGCTAATGAGCGCGCGCGAGGCCTGGCTCGGCTCTCTAAATGGCCGTGCTCAGAACAGCTGTCACCAGACACTTTCAAAGCTGCCGTTGATTTGAAAACTAGCCAGCGTGTTACTCAAACGCATTGACATAACCATTGTTTCCTCCTGTCAGGTGGTGCAGAAACCTTTCCTCCATTCACAAACCACAATATTTAACTGCTCGGAGGGGCCCAGTACTTCAATTCCCCGCTGTGGCGAGGGTTTGGATTTAGCATACAGTCACGGAGGAAGGGCACTGCAAACACAATTACTGCTAAAGTCCAACCAGTAAATACGATAATATGCAATTTGCGTAATAGCAGGTTTCAAATGCTTGGACCCATTTCAGGAGTCAGGTGTTTAAGTCAATATGACAACTATTACAGAAGACAACACCTTCATTTAAGGAGATAACAGCTCACAGGCACTCTTATGGCGAGGACCAAGGGAAAACAATATCAGCTTATTGCCGGTCCCAATAACATTGTATATTAAAAACCATTAAATGCAACAAAATGAATTAAATGCATCAAAGCAAGGTAGCTTAAAATGGCCCAATTGCTTGCCGGTAATGTTCATTATGCCAAGTTCAGGTTTTCCTCGTCACAGTCCTTGACATGCCTCCTTCCAGAGACCCACTGTGGATTTCAACTGCTTGGTGATGAAACAGGAGGTTCTAGTGAGTCAGATATGCGTTACACCCAACTTGGGGAATAGGAAAGTCTTTTTTTAGGAGGCTTGTGAAGCACCCGTCGCCCAGGTGAGGCCTCACCTCATAGAGTAAGGACTGTGACGAGGAGACAGGACTTTGATGAGGAGTTAATGTAATATTCTTTGTTGAGGGTTTCTGGACAGCAGAAATACCCATACAATTGTACGAACACAACAATAGGTGTATTTTCCTCCAAGGGGCTGTGAGTGACATCTGGCAGAGATTAAGTGGGATGCTACACCCCAAGACTCTGGAACACCAGATTCGCCTCATCACTTCTACAGTTCAGGAAGGAGCTAAAAACCCTGCTCCTGTTCAAGGAATGGCTCCTCCCTAACACATCAATCCACACACCTTCCTCTCCTCATGGTTCCCTCCCCTGGCTGCTTGTAGATTTCTTGCTGACAAATTACCCCCGCACCCTTGTTGTGAGCTCCCCAATCCCTTGTCTCTCTGCTTCCCTCACCATGTTGTTACCCCTAGGATTGTAAAGCACTTTGTTGCTTCTCAAAGCTGGGTCCACTCTCAATACCCGAATAAAAATAATACTAATGATGCTTGAGATGTCACCACAAGAACACCAGAATCGTGTGGGGAGTGTGGCACCTCCCCAGTTCCCCTTTCGCACCCTCCTCCAATCCCAAAAAGGAACATTGGCCTCTTGCCATCCCCGCCCCTCGCATTCTTCATATCTTTGTCTGCCTACTGTTATCATCTCTGATACTGCATTTTCTTTTGGTTTCTTTGAGGCCCATCAGATGCCATGAGACTGGCCCACAGACTGGCCTAAAAGCTGAACACCCATGTCAAGCGAGGTCGCAGAGCAGTGCTGAGCTGTGGAATGTGTGAGGCCTCAGGCCCAAGCCCCTCGGGAGAAATACACAGTGACAACACTGCTGGCTCAAATACCCATGGTCAGAGGCTGCCTCGCAGATATGTTGGTGAAAGCCTTTCCCAACTGAAGCCTGTACTCCTTCCCCCTGTTCTCCGAAATTGACCTTTTTGTTATCAGACATGCTGTTTTATGGGTGGAGAATGGATTTAGCCAATCCGTTTGTATGTAAGGATGAGTCAGGTCTGGAGGGCCAGAAGCAGTAAGCAGTCCTCCCATGCACTGGCGTGTTTTGCATTAAGTCCCATTTCTCTCTACCCCTGGTCTCCTGTGTATAATTTGTGTCTCAGCGAGTGCCTGGAGTGTGTCATGGGGGAGCAGGAGAAGCCCCCTGCCCCACCACCCTATATTTGCAACCTCACCTCTTCCAAGAAGCAAAACTGTACCTGGCTCCCTGAAACTGACCAACACCCCCTTCAGCTTCACCCAACTGCTGCAACATGAGCATGAATTCCAACACATAAGGGGGGCATCAGCTTTCCATGGATCTTCAAGACCAAGGGGAAGAAGAAGAAATGCTGCGCTCCGCTACCGTCATGTCATGGCAGTGGACTATGATTTCCTAATTTCAATGTGTGAAGCAATTGATGGATGATACAATATTTAGAAATACATTTATTGGATACCACACAGATGTATTTATTTTATTGTAATTTATTGGGTATTTATAATGCACCTAGAAGGTGCATCAAGACAAGGGGGGCAACAAGAAGAAAACAACCAATAATGTTACTACTATGTCTTGAAACATTTGAATTGTGCAAGTGCTGCAGCAACAAAGATGGGGGTGAGGAGAGGGAAGGGGGGAAACATAGGAGAAGACAAAACAATAACATTCGTACTAGGTTGTGAGACAATTCGGATTGGGCAAGTACTGTAAGAAGAAGTTTGGGGGGGAGAATGTGGGGGAACAGCGAGAAGATAAAAACAATAACGTTCCTACGAGGTCATGAGACAATTCGGATCGTATAGGTGCGGCAACAAGAAGATGGCAATAGGGGGGGGACAGGGGAGAAGACAACAATAACGTTCCTACTAGGTCATGAGACAATTCAGAACACGTAAGTGCTGCAACAAGAAAGATGGGGGGAGGAAGAGAGGTAAAGGGGATACAGGGGAAGAAGACAACACAATAAAGTTCCTACTATGTCATGAGACAATTTGGATTGTGCAAGTGCCGTAACAAGAAGATGGGGAGGGGAGAAGGTGGAGAGGAACAGGGGAGAAGATAAAAACAATAACAGTTCTACCAGGTCATGAGACAATTCAGATCATGCAAGTGCCATAACAAGAGGATGGGGGTGGGGGAAGAAAGATGGAGGAACAGGGGAGAAGACAAAAACAATAACATTCCTACCAGGTTGTGAGACAATTTTGGAACATGCAAGTGCTGCAGCAGAAAGAGGGGAGAGGGGGAAGAGGAGAGTGAGGAAGGAGGAGAGAGGGGTGCTCAGGCGGGAGGGGGGACAAGAATACATTAAGTGCAAGTGAACAGGTTCACATGCCCATAGAGGAGAGCATGTACAAGGTAGTTCTAGGAGAAAAGAGGGAAAGGTGCCAGTGCCAAGGAGTGATCACAGAGTCCGCCAAGGATGAGGCAACAGAGGCAATATAGTCCTTGTTTGTTCAGGAGGAGCAGGGGAATACCTGTTAGGAAGAGACTAAATGCAGAGCGTATCCATCCAGACGCCTCAAAGGGTGGTGCGGGGAAAGAGAAGGATAGTAGGAGAGAAGGGGAGAGGGGGCCAAGGGAGGCCCAGGAGCGGGTGAGGGACAAGCACAAGGGCAGCTTCAATACAACAGCAATGCAACCATCCAGATTGAAGTGGTCCAAGATGGAGGGAAAAAGTCTAGATTCCAACAAACATCAGAACAAGCAAAGCACCTAGATACAAGATTCCTGGATAGAGGGAAAAAGCCTAGGTTTCAACAAACATCAGAACAAGCAAAACACCTAGATGCAAGATTCCTGGATAGAGGGAAATGCCTAGGTTTCAACAAACATCAGAACAGCAGAACACCTAGATGCAAGATTCCTGGATAGAGGGAAAAAGCCTAGCTTTCAACAAACATCAGAACAAACAAAACACCTAAATGCGAGATTCCTGGATAGAGGGAAAAAGCCTAGGTTTCAACAAACAACAGAAAAAGCAAAACACATAGAGGTGAGAGTCCTGGATAGGGCCTAAGTGCCCAATGGACATATTAGAATTGTGGGCAATGTGCAGAAGACATAAGCATTGGTATAAGGAGTAATAAGACAGGTGGGACAGTTTAATAGTGGGCAGTAATGGCTGCTCCCCCTGTCCATACCTTTCTTATCTTGTCAGTTGCTGCTGGTTGACGGCTATGGTGCAGCTCCCACGGCTAACACAGGCAAACACAGTCTGGAGCTGTTTCTGTAAGAGCTGCCCTTTGCCTCAGGGCCCTTTGCCGAGGGGGCTGCACGGGCAGTGTGGCTGCCCTGGGAGGATGAATGGAAATAAGACTCACGGTCCAATCAGTGGGTCGGGGGGTGAGGGAGGCCGGAGGAAAGGGACACACGGAAGCAGCAGGGGGTGGGAGAAGGGGAGGAAAGCATCAACAGTGCTTAAGAAAACAAGAAAAAAAGATGTTTCATGCCCCAGGAGCAATCCATACCTGCAGGCAGATGGAAAATGCCTGAGAGGCTATGGATGCACCAAGCAGTGCATCCATGCTGGGACAGACAATTTATTTATTTTATTTTTATTTATTTATTTTTACTGCGCCATATCCCACAGGCCTCAGGGCGCAAAACAAACAACATTAAAAGACTGGGGGAGACCTAGGTGGCTGAGAGGACATTTACTCGAACAGAGTTGTTTTCCGATTTTTTCTGAAAGTGGTATAACTTTCCTCTGATCGCAGGATTATAGGAAGTTTATTCAAATGTGTTGCTCATTATCCTGATTGTGTCACTTTGATCAATCTGAGGTTTTTGGACATTCTTTTTACTTGCTCACCCAATAAGGCGTTGCTGTAGTCCAGCCAGGGCATGATTATGGCTCGAACCCGGGTCTCACAATTTTTTCTTGATACCAAGGGGTTTATCTGTCTCAGGATTTTTAAGTGGTAGTGTGCATTTTTGGTCACGTAGTTGACATGCGCATCCGAGTTGAGGGATGCCTCAAATATTGTGCCTAGTGTTTTTACTTTTTGAGCCACCTTGATGGCACATGTGTCTAGACTATATTTTGTGTAGGCTTGACCTAATTTCATTCGAGCCTGGCTAGTTCCAAAGACCATAAACTCTCTCTTTGAGCTATTGAGGCACATCCAGTTTTCAGTCATCCATTCCTGGATGATTGAGTATACATGGTTGAGGGTTTTTGTGTCTTCAGCGTGCCACCACTAAGATCGAGAATAAGCTGGAAATCGTTGGCGTAGTTGGTGTAATTAAAGTACATGCCTTATAATTTGTCACATAAGGGCCCTATGTAAATGTTAAATAGGATTGGGGAGATACAGGCCCCTTGTGGTACTCTGTATTTGATGGCAATAGGGTCTGAGCAGGTCATACCCCAACATATCTTAGATGTTCTTTCTCTCAGGAAAGAGTGGACCAATTGTACGGTGTGGTTTGAGCATTTACTGATGTCAACCAGTGGTCCAGTAGTCTGGCATGGTCTAGAAGGTCGAATGCAGCCAAGAGATCTAATAAAATGAGCATTCCTGATTTACCTTCATCTATACTTTTTAGCATTTGTGACTACAGGTCCAATAATGCAGTTTCTGTACTGTAATTTCTGCAGAATCCAGTTTGTTTATGATGTAAAACGTCTGCAGATTCAAAGTGAGCCTGCAATTGGATGGTAGTTGCCTTATCCAGTATTTTCAGCAAGAAAGGAGTATTTGTTATAAACCGCAGGTTTGCTGGATCTTTAGCACTAAGTCCTGGCTTTTAAGCAATAGGTGTAACTTCTACTTCTTTAATGGAGGTGGGAAATTTCTTGTGTGAGAATGAGACATTTTTGAATCTTGTAAAAAAAGGTGACAAAATGCCAGTGTTTTTAAGTATGATATTGGATGGTAGGAGATCCCTGACACAGGATGTAGGCCTGATATTATCTAGCATTTGAGTGGTGTCAGCAATTGTCATAGTTTGGAAGTCAAAATTGGGCATGAGCTTAGTGTTCTTAATATGAGTTTCCTTCTCTTGTACTGAAGAAGACTTTATGATGCCTGGGAGTTTGGGATTTTATCATGGGCTAGTAAGACCTTGTTTTGAAAAGCTTTTTTCACTTGTTCACAATCTTCCTTATTGGGGTTTATGGCTTGAGTGAGTGCAATGGGCTTTTCCCAGGATCTATATAGCTCAAAATGTTTCTTGTGTTATGTCCAGCCTGTTCAATTTGAGCATTACAGTAGACCTTTTGGCTTTGAGACTCCTTGTCTTATAGCTACGTTCTATAAATGTCCATTTATTTCTGTTTTCAATATTTGGATTTTTTGTGCAAAGGCGCTCTGCATTTTTTTTCTTGTTTTAAAGTTTTAAAGTCAGGGGTGAACCAGTCTTATTGGTTAGGTCGATCTCTGATGATTTTTGTTTTTAACAGTGCAATATTGTCTAGTAATTGGGAGATTTAAAGTTTAGAGATTACAGAAAGTCTGTCTGGGGAATCTAGTTCCGAGGATGACGGCTTCCATACAGATTTCTAGGTCTCCTGTCTTGAGCTTGTTAAAATTAGAATTTTCTTCGTGACTCACAAGATAATTTCTTGGGTTTGGGCAGACAGATTTCACATTCAACCTTGCATTTATCAGACCAAATACAAGGGTTGGTGTTAAAATAACACACGGTCATATTGCGGGTTGGCACCCAATCTAGGATGTAGCCTCCAGTATGGGTTGGTTTGTCATTAAGTATTGTTAATCCTGCATTTGTGAGAAGTTGTTCCAGCTCAAGTGCTTCTTTGTCCTTGGCATCTTCTTGCTACCAGTTCAAATCTCCTAAGAATATAATCGAAGAGTTTGAACAATCGGAGGAGTTGAGTAAATGACTTAGATCTTCATTAAATGAGGGCATGCAAGTTGGTGGTCTGTAAATAAGACAAATGTTTATGCAGGTGTTAGTAGTCAGGGTTATTTTCTCATAGAGGGCTTTTTATCCTGCGCATTCAATTTGGGATTCAAAAATACCAATTTCTTTCTTACTGATTATTACAACTCCGCCTCCTTTTCCCTGCAGACGGTTCTTATTTATCATCTTGTATCCTGATGGATTAGCCAGGTCAATACAGGGGCCACCACTGTCTTGCAGCCATGTCTCCGTGAGACATAGAATATCAATCTTATTGTCAATGGTGTAGTCATGTATGTCCAATGCGTGTTTAGGTAGTGACCGTGTGTTAAGTAGGGATCATTTTAAAGTGTTAGACATTTGCTGCATGGTCTTGTTTTGGGATGCAAAGAGAGAGGCTTCTAGATTTTTCTTAAGGGTGTTTGTAGTGGAGAGTCCCTATGTTATGGAAATAGGGTTGGCAGCAAGCAGCCCCTTTCCTTGTATTTCGCATGCCAGTGGTGTGAGAGCACTTTCATGAGAGCGTCCCATTTCTGGTAGAAGAGGATTTTGAGAAAATAAGCAACGAAAGAAAATCTTACCAGGAGTAGGGCAGCTTAGGTTTCTGACACCTCTCCACCGCGTACAACGCGGACCAGCGCACACCATCCCAAACGCGCCGGCGCTAATGCATCGAAAATGAAAACTTAAAGCCCCGTGCTTGCAGGGAAATGGAGTTCCAGTAAACTACAAAATGCCGGAGTGAAGTGTAGCCTTTCAATGGTTCAAGAGAGTTATTTAAACAAAACTAGTATCCCTCCAAAATGCAAAAATGCAACAATGAGGCTCACATCCCAATCAAAGGGTCAGCGGGTGTGAAGGAAGCGGGAGGAAGGGGACAAGTGGAAACGGGAGTGGGTGAGAGAAGGGGAGAAAAGTGGAAAGAAACCCAAGAAAACCAAAGAAAGAAAAAGGGGGTTACAGGCCCCAGTAACAATCCATACGTGCAGGCACATGGCAAAAGCCTGAGAGGCTGTGGATGCACCAAGCAGTGCATCCATGCTAGGGCAGACAACAAGGCTCATGCCTCAATCATAGGGTGAGGGGGGCGTCAGGGAGGTAGGAGGGAGGGGGTAGGAGAAAGGGAGAAAAGCAGCAAGAATTCCTAAGAAAACAAGAAAGAAAAAGGGGGTTACAGTCCCCAGTAACAATCCATACGTGCAGGCACATGGCAACAGCCTGAGAGGCTGTGGATGCACCAAGCAGTGCATCCATGCTAGGGCAGACAACAAGGCTCATGCCTCAATCATAGGGTGAGGGGGGCGTCAGGGAGGTAGGAGGGAGGGGGTAGGAGAAAGGGAGAAAAGCAGCAAGAATTCCTAAGAAAACAAGAAAGAAAAAGGGGGTTACAGTCCCCAGTAACAATCCATACGTGCAGGCACATGGCAACAGCCTGAGAGGCTGTGGATGCACCAAGCAGTGCATCCATGCTAGGGCAGACAACAAGGCTCATGCCTCAATCATAGGGTGAGGGGGGCGTCAGGGAGGTAGGAGGGAGGGGGTAGGAGAAAGGGAGAAAAGCAGCAAGAATTCCTAAGAAAACAAGAAAGAAAAAGGGGGGTCGCAGGCCCCAGGAGCAATTCATACCTGCAGGCAGATGGAAAATGCCTGAGAGGCTGTGGATGCACCAAGTAGTGCATCCACATTAGGACAGACACCGAGGCTGATGGTCCAATCAGAGGGTCACGGGGCAGTGAGGGAAGAGGGAGGAAGGAAGAGGAAACACAGAAGCGGGACGGAGAGGTAGACGAGGGGAAAAGCAGCAAGACTGACCAAGAAAATAAGAAAGAAAGAAAAAGGGGGTTACAGGCCACAGGGGCAATCCATATCTGTGTGATATGTGATGTTGATGGTATTAGAGGAGTAATGATTTGGAAGTTGTTTGCATAGAAATACTTCAAGTTTCGCCAATTTTCATCTACAACGAATATTGAACTTACCTGGGAGGTTGCATCATAGCGGTAGATGTGTGTTTCTGTAAACATGTTTACCACAGTGAAGCAATTTCTTTCTCACATGTGTTCTATGCAACCACTTCCAGATCCGAGGAATAGCAGAACATTTGAGAAGCTTCATAACAGCAACGTACCTTACTCAGAAGAAACACTTCCATGACGTATGATGTTCAGACAACCTGCCCCAAATCGCCTTTCATAGAACTGATGCTAAAATGAACAGGTGAGCATATACAATGCAAGGCTGTACTGCCCCCTTGAAGCTTGCTCCCAGCCCATGATTCCATCTTTCGGTGAGTCTCCATGGCAGCCCTGCATTAAGAGGCTGACCTGTCCCAGGGAGTAAGGATCACTGTTACTTGGGTATCATGGAGCTCAGCTTGGAAGCCGTCTCTTGCAGGAGAAATAGCAGACGATGAACCTTGTTTTGTCCTACTTTCTCCAGGATTCTTTTCTGATGGCACAAGTTTGTAAGGCACGCTAGACAGATAGCTCAGCAAGTTGAGTGTGATCTGCAGGTCGCAGGGGCAAGTCCCAGGAAGGCCAACTCAGGCTTTCATCCTTCTGAGGTTGATAAATGAGAATGTATGCAAATATGTTCAATGTAGAGTGCTTTGCCGAAGGCCCTAAATAAATTCCACATTAGTATCCTTGTTCATCTGTCACTATTTTCATATCACTTCCTTATTTCAAGCTTACTTTATTTGTGTTGTTACTGTTTTTTATTTGGGCTTATTGTCTGGCACCTCTGGCACTGCTAAGCCTTGTGCTTAGTTACCAAACAATATATTATATAGGTATTTATTTATTTTTTCATTGTTTTCATGCATAGATGTGGCACAGAAGCGAGTAGGGTTCAGCCTTTTTGAGGTCGACTTTGGACACTCTGCCAGATGCACTCAGAGCCCTGTGTGATCCAGAGCATCGCCATGAGGGCTGGTGGACTAGTTGGGCTTTGGGCCTTTGACAAAGTATCACTATTTACATGAAAACGAATACAGGAAGGCCTCCATTAAATCAGTGTTAATGTGAGAAGATGCAATGGTTTCGTAAAATCCAGAACAGAAGGTTTGGCTTGTGAGAGATGGGAAGTTCAATGTACTTAGAAACGTGGTGATGCTTTTACACACTACTATGCAAAATGAGAGGAGCTAGAACGACCGATCAACTGTACTAACTCATGCATTTCTGTACCCAAAGGAAACCCCACTGCATCTTTCATGCCAACAGGAGAGCATCCCACATCTGCCATGCTAGGTACATTATGCACTTTGTAGCAAATGGCGAGAACCCACAAGATGTTCAGCACTTATTACCTGCTGAATTGAATGTAAAGGGGGGGAAAGTTGTCATAATGAAGGAAGTGAACATCTCCACCCAGGCTAACATCAGAACAGCCAAGTGAGTGCTACCATAACCCGCCTCTTTCCACTGACTTGCCAGATAGTTCTGAGCTTGGTATTCGCACGGGGAACAATATGGTCCTAAAGAAACAAATATGATCACATCGGGGTAGGCGAGGGACAGCATCAATATAGTGGACCTACAGGTGATTGAGCGTGCCCAACATCCCTGGTTCAGGTTGGTCTGAGGGTTTGTGTTGACATTCGAATGCTAAATGCCAGTTCTGTTTGTCTGTGTCACTATTTAGGTGGTCAGATGACACACTGTTTCAAGGACACTATCTAACATGTAAGGGATTGTCAGCCTTCATAAACCTACACTCGTATGAGGGCATTATTGAGGCTCACTTAACTATCACTGTCTACTTTCTATCCTCATGTTTTGCAGGATGAGGATTGAGAGCACACATGAGGGAAGACTGTAGAAATGTCAACGCGTTTATTGCTGCAGAGTTTGCAAAATCGACTGGAGAAAGAACTCAATAATAAGGAAGAACACCAACCTGCCCACATTTTGACAACTACACTAGTAATGTGGGTGCAGTAGGGATGGCAAGCAGGTTTGCCAGCAGGACAGCTTTGGGGGTTCAGTGTGGGTTCATCTCTATTGTTGGCAACAGAACCCCAGAGGAAGTGGAGCGGCATACTTATTGCTTGATGTGGATGGCAGGCTATTTTTCCGGTCAGAGCACTGCTAAGAGATGATTTGAGTTTGTGTATCCTATTTCGGATTAACAATGTAGATAAATCGCCTGACTCCTGGCATAGCAGCAAAGGAGTTCTGGAATTACTGTTTAGACATGAAGCTTGCAGTTACAGCATATTCCCTGTCCGCTCTCTCCGCTCGGCTGACCTCTTCTTACTCACTGTACCCCCTGCCCCATGCGCCTCCTCAGGCTTCTGGTCCTTTCAGCTCTTGGCCCCCATACATTGGAACTCCTTACCTCTTTCTATCTGCTCCATCCCCACATACTCATCCTTCCACACCTCCTTGAAAGCCCTTTTCCTCCACTCCCCCGACTTTCCTTTCCTACCTTCTCTCCTCTCCAATTTCCCTGTTTCCTTCTTATCTCCGTTCCTTCCCTTCCCCTTCTCCTCGCACCCACTGATCTCAAATCAGTTATTTGTAACCGTTGTTACCTACCTCCTCTCTCTTTCCCTTCTCCATTCCCTCTCCCCCTCCACCTAAGTAAATTGTTCTACATATTGTCTCACTGGTTTGCTTCATGATTGTATATATGCTTCTTTCTTTATTGTACCTTGTTGTTATACTGTAAAGCGCTTTGGATTAAAGCGCTATATAAACCTAATAAACATAAACATAATATTGAGGGAGATTACAACAGCTCAAGGTATTGGAAGGATCCTTGAGATTGACACCTGGAACCCCCTGTGTTGAGGATTTGGTCGGAGACTTGGAGGCCCTCTTCCGCCAGATCTCTTTGCATTCCAGAGGAACATGCAAGTTCTTCGGTTATTCAGTTGGAGGCCAGGCCTGGTGGCCAGGCGATGGAGGCATTCT
This sequence comes from Ambystoma mexicanum, assembly GCF_040938575.1. Classification (NCBI taxonomy): domain Eukaryota; kingdom Metazoa; phylum Chordata; class Amphibia; order Caudata; family Ambystomatidae; genus Ambystoma; species Ambystoma mexicanum. Next base: position 760,724,082 of record NC_090932.1, on the reverse strand, counting down.
TGCAAGTGTGGGTTCCAGGATGAAATATGCATTTCCTCCATTTGTCTGACTCCAGAGTTCTGGGAAAGGAGAGGTGGGAAGCTTTCACCAAGTGAGGGAAGCACCTTTTTGGAAGATGCAAGCAGGTTTCCAGTGATGCTTGATCTTTCTATTAATTTTTCATCCTTAATCACCAAATTCCATATATTCTGATGGATCTGTCAGCTGTGATTCATGCGTTTACAGTCTTAGGTTCCCTAAAACAGGTAGAGTGGAGTTTTTTGGAGTTTGTAAGTGTATCCACCTTTGAGGATGGTGTGTGGATGTAAATTCAATTTCATCACCTGTGGTTTAAATCTTTATTTTTTGTTCTCTTCCTTTTGTGAGGCATCTAAGGCTTTCTGCTTGATGGGAGTTCATGACTCAGCTATCTCAGTGGGTCATTATAAGATTCATGGGGTATCCGTTGGCAACCATAAACTGGTTTATTACTTATTGAAGAGAGTGTATTTTCTCAGGGCTCCCATTACTTAGTTATGTGGGATGTTAATGATGTATTTTAGTTATTTGAAGGCTGGGCAGAGACTTTGGGGCTCACAATTAAGGGATTGTCAGGTAATTTGACAATATTATTTATTATGTCTGATATTATGTGTTGGAGAGTATACTCACTCTCCTGTGGCACCACAGTGACACTGTGTGTTGCGCCACGTGCGCAGCAATGAACGGAGGCCCCACAGTAATAACCATTCTCAACTCCAACTTTATTTCAACTAAAATCCTTCTCCAGGTTCCGCTCACTCCCCTCTGCTTCCCATATACTACCCCACCCTAGCCCCATCTTCCATGTGGATCAACCTGAACATGACATTATGTGAGAGGATTTCAGACGCCCGACCATTGGGGATGTTTAGAAGATTTTTCTCACTGGAGGTCTTAAAACAATATTATTTGGTGGACTTTGACCATTACAAAGTCTATTTTTTTACTTACGTTTTTCAGACCACCTTAATTTGTGTGTGGTTCAATAAAAGTGCATCCAGTAGACACTGAGGCATCTAGACAAATGGACACAACACAATTGCATATCGCATCATGAAATCCACTTAAGGCCGCCTCTGCCCTGACTCTTGAAAGGTGGATCTGATGAATTATGAGCCAAGCAGGCAATGATGTTTCACTTTTTGGTGCTCATTTGGCCAAGGTGCAATGATTTCCAAAGCTATCAACATGAGTTATAGACTGAAAGATATCATGGAGTGGCTGACAGGGCATTTGATTGAGTTTTCAGGAATTTCACTTTAAGCAAGTTGCATCGTTGGTTGTGAGCAAATTTTGAATAGGCACGACACCCACCCAGTACCTTGTGAAAGAATGCATATTGCCCACATTACGTAGTGCAGATTGTACTGCTTCTAGTGAAGACACGAGACAAGGTTTATCCCTCAGTTTGTTCTTAAATATTGGGTATCCCCCCTTGACTTCACCAAAAACACTTCCTTAACACTAACCTCTTCAGCATTCCCTTGGTTAGAGTTTCTCTTCTTCATGCATTTACTTCTTACCTTGGCTTTGCATGTTCATATTAACAAAGTGGCAATGGATTTGGTAATGTTAGCTGAAAGGTTAGGGTTGGGGGCAAGTAGGGTTTAGGGGGAAGAACATGGGTTAGAAAAGAAGGGGGAGTATAGGGGTCTCCCCCTGTAATGGTGAAGTGAATGTTAGAAATAGTAGTATTAGTTTGTCATTCATATAGCACCTTCATCCCATTGGTATGGTCTCAACGCGCTTGTGGGGGGAACCCCCTGGGGGACCGAAGTCCAAGGTATAGGAAACTTGTGAGAAGGATTTGAATGCGTTTGTGCATTTGGTCAAAATAGAGAATTGGGTGGGATGGCCGGGCCCCAGTAATCTACCCATGCTGGTCAGGCATGTGGATGGGTGCTGAGAGGTGGTCAGGAGAGTGTGAGTGCGAGAGACTCGTTATGTGTCCAGCTGCACCGTATTTTCTGTTCTAGGTAATAGCTGCATTCTGATGGCAGAGATGGTGTGCTTTGTGTTTTAGTCTAGTGTATGGAGGAGAAAGTGTGCGGATGGGTGGTCTACCTGGCTGGTGTTCACCAAAGTGATGCGTAACTGCGTACCTTGAGCCTCAGTTGGAGCCTAACCTTTGATGTCAAAAGACTGAAGAGGTAAAGGTATGAAGAGGTAAAAGCAACACAGTGAATGTATGGCGAAGTGAATGCAGAAGAAGTAAAGACTTACATGGAAATGTTGATAGGATGCTTTTGTTAGAGTATTGTTCAGTGATTAATGAGTATTTACAACCCACCCAAATGGGGATATGAACCCTTGTAATTCAGGTTAAGATGCTAAAATGGTAGGATGCCCTTGGAGGAAAGATTTTGTGAAGCAGATCAGAGTTTGGTTTCAGAACTGCAAGGGTTGTTTCATGATTTGACAGTTTGTTATGATTTTACATCAAAGAAATAGAAAGAGTCTAACATTGAACGTGTGGTTCTTGACTAGAGTTAAGAGGACCTGTCTACATAGTGTCTTATGATTGGTCAAAATGCGAACCTATTGTTTTTTTTCTCAGGTTTGATTTGAAATGGTGTAAGCATAATACTCACCCCGTGCCCTTAACAAAATCAGCCATTCTGTACTAACTAATATGGGGAATCTGCATTTTTGCCAATAAAAATCAAAAGATGCATTTTGTTAGATTTAATTTTGGTTAGGATATCCAGCAACTACATTGATGGGGTGGCCAGAATGCACTCCTTGTTAATTTCCTTGGTGCATTTCACTCCTATTTCATGATGCAATACTCATCTCTCTCTCTCTCACTCTCTCTCTCTCTCTCTCTCTCTCTCTCTCTCTCTCTCTCTCTCTCTCTCTTTCTCTCTCTCTCTCTCTCTCCCCCCCTCTCTCGGATGGCCAACCACTCCATGCTCATCAATAATGTGAGCCTCTGTTCAGCCTTTTCTGTTTAGCCTCCTAGCTTGTCCTTTAGATCTGTGAATGGATTATTGCCATCCTCTTTTTAAAGTCTCTGCTGTAACCTTAAGCCTAGCATTCACCTCTATGAAGCACCCTGTTAATACTTCATTCTGACTGCATTGTATTGTAATGACTGCATACTACTTTAGATATGTGACAACTCAATTAGTTTCATGTATCGTTACAATATGCTGCATTATTTAAATGTTCGCGCATTGTGTGTTACATTTCTAAATCAGCACATTAAAACAGTATGACTCCAAATGATTAAGTTACTAAATGGGCCAGTTATAATGCTTCGACTTGAAATGATTCAACTCCTCGTGGTTATAGCTTCAATAGCAGCATAATTGCTCCTTGCAAGAATAAGGGTGCAATTGTGGTTTTATTATAAAAGCCATCATCTCCCTGTTTTTATGTTGTTCAATGCCACATGTCGTAGGTGTTACATCTGATTCTTTGGCAGTACCCCAGTCAATTTATTTGTGACTCCCCAGGGACTGCCATGACGCTGTATTGACTATGTCTCACCCCAAGGTAAGAGTCGTTAGCTCACTTGACATTCCATTTAAATCCAAGGGCATTGCAAATCTCCTCTTGTCAAATACGCAGGACACTTCACAACATGGCGATAGTCTGACCGACACGACTCATGTTAGCTAAACACACCGAGCATTAGTGACCTTGCCCTCACTACGGGCCATGTACGTATGGTTCTTGGAGGTCCAATTTCCCTCCTCATCACCATTCCCTCTTCCCCAGTGTGGTCTCCCCATTCACCCTTTTACACAGCCAATGCTTGGCTCTGTCACTTCTGACAGGTGTCTTGGCATTTCCAGATTCATTTCTCTGGGGCTGGCAGAGAACACAATCAAACCTCCATGTTTTCAGAAACTGCTTTCACTTAATTCTACCTTTCACCATGAGACATTAAATCAATCAATCAATTAATAAATACTTTATTTTGAAAATGTACAATTTTCATAAAAGTTAAAAACAGTTGTCATACTACTTGTTGAAACAGGGTCCATTTCTTTGGTTGGGTTTAATCGTACTAAGTAATATCGAACAATGCCAGATAAAACAGCATTGAAATCTGTACAAAATCATGGAGAACACATTTAACTTGCTAAAAACAGACATTTTGCAACCGCAGAACAGATCAGCAGCTCATTAAGTAGTATCAGAAATACATACAAGTGCTAGTCGACATTATCTAAAACCATATTTTCTCAAAATGGCTAACAATGTACATTGGCGTATCACAGTGTATTTTAAGCAAAATATCATAAAGTGCAATAAGTCCTCGGGGGCGTTGAAAGAGCAAATGCATAAAGCTCTCTCTCTTGGTCTATCTTCATATGTTGATGTAACTGCATTCAAAGGCAGTACATTTGAGCAGAACCCTGTTAAAAGTCTCATCTGCATTAATTTGATCAATTTGCAATGACTACACATGCTCTCCCCCCATTACAATCCAGGGTCGGGCTGGGACAACAAACAGTCCTGGGCAACAAAAGAAAAGTGGCCCACAAACAAAGTATTGCCCCACATCTGGAATCCCGAACATTCACAACTTTCTGCAACACACCACATGGGAAGATGGTGGAGAGGAAATGCTGCATCCATTTAAAGCTGCTGCATCCACTTTTCAGAGAGAAAAGTGGGAAAAGAAATGAACAAAATGTGTTTAGTTCCTTGCAACAACAAAAAGAATTACAACCAAACATGCTACTCTCCAGAGCCAGACCTAGGCAAATCTGTCCTGCCATCCAGTGGCAGAGCTTGGGAAGAGGTAGGGGGGCACCTACCCCCCCCCCCCCTGGTTCCCCACTGGTGCCCAGTGCACCCCCCAACCTCCCGCTGGTGCCCTATTATCTACTACCACCTGCCACCAAAAGCTGCCTCTGCTATGGCTACCATGACAGACCATGTTCAACAAGCCCTAAAACTGAATGATAATCCCAGTGCGGGCTAGGGAATCCTCAAAGTGGAACAAAGCAAATGCCCTTCCCAAATTGGTGTTAGCAAATATGCACAGAGAGATGCAAAGGTACATTCCACAGCACAATCTCCAGAAATATTGGATAAGAAACTACACACAACCACCAGTGATTTTGCACGGGAGCACAGGAACAATTCCAACAGATGGCAGGTCATCAACAGCCCACGGAACAGTGCGGTGGAATCCCCTGAAACACACGTGTAAGCTGTCCAATTTGAAAGACAAATCAGAAGGCCTGCCTCATCAAAACATGTCGGCATTGCCTCGGGCGCACTCATATACAACACAGTAGGCGTTTTAGAGCATTACAATAATGTAGGGACAGACCCAAACAGGTTCTCTTCATTTGGAAGGCTAGTGCCTCATCCAATGAGCCATCAAGCTTCTACTCCAAATGTGCAATACTCTGAAAACAGTGGCAGTGTGCATCGACTGATGAGAGCATATACCGAAGAACGCTTTCTATGTGCATTCCCACAACAGCTGTGGAGCAGCACTTACAATGCTGTGCAATTTCACTGAGGAACAAAGGAGCATATAAGGATGTGAGAAGTGTTGACATGAAACAGTGGGGAAAAACATCCCTAACAAAAAATGTAGCTGAAAAACCTAACAATAAAAGCAATATGTAATGATATTGAACGCGTATGGGCCCTCTAAGATGAAGTGGCGCTCTGATGGGATGGATGGGATGCAGAAGTTACTCAAACATCAATAAAAAGATCGACTCAGGAAGTTGGCAAAATGTAAACTGTTTTATTAACAATTATGTAAAACAGGGAGTACAACGGACATCAATGGACGTCTCATAGCAAGGTCTCTCTGATTTACATAAAAAACACACTTTTATAGTAAAACTTCATCATCACTGACGTCACACTACGTGGCAAACTGTAAAACTTAAACTGGATTGTGGTTGGTCTATGTGAAACATCTACATATATACTTTCTATGGGGTGTGTGGTTGTGATTGGGTCTCTAATGCTAGGTGGGCAACTAAGCCCTCCTTTAGTGCAAGTCATCTTCATCGTCATGAAATACACAATGATTTATTGGTTCACAAACAATAGGGCTCTTTGATACGTGGCCCTCTATAATTGGTTGGCACGCGTGCACCCTTCTGGAATATTCCACTTGCTAGCAGCACACAAGCTGATACCCCAGGTGTTGGTGGGTTGGGCTTGACCATGCCACCCACCCAATTAGCCCAACATCTATCATCACTCTTACTTTCTGTCATACAATTAGCCTTTGAACATGGCCAGGCAAGCCTCACAACTCCTGGGAATAAAAAACGTAGTGTGAGCATGCTCTCATCTTCTCGCCTCAACGTTGTCTGCTCAAGTCTATTTCCATCTAGGTCACGTGACTGGAGACCACGTTTCAAGCTTCTTCTCTGCATTTAACGGTTTCAAAGCGAATAAAACTTGGCACTTATTGTCTTTTTGTTGTACATTGGCAGGCGATTGGCCCGTCTCTTGAATTCATTGTATCTCTTGAAGCTCGAAAAATAGTTCTCGGCTGCACCGGCCCTTTGACACTCGGCTAACTAAGCCCTCTTGGATTCTTTCTTGCTTGTCAGCTATTTTTATTAACTGTGCCACACTTTCGGCTTCTCTGCTTATGGGGTCCCAGTTTGCTAAAACATGATGTGGAACATCCAGATTTCTTATGCATACGTATACCATGGCACATCGCCACAATCTATTCACTACGTATAGTCAGTCTTTATGATTACTAAGTCTACTTGCGTTTCCAGCATTTGTACAGTTATAAAATGGTTTGCATTTTGTTCTGTGCTCTTCACATGTGTAATCTTAATTTTGCAAGTAAACGTAATCTTGATTCTTACTTTCGTCACCAAATTCTATATGACCTCTTTACTTTCTCTTCTGTTATCTTCTTTTCGGTGTGTCACTTTACGTCATGGGACGTCAACAGTCAGCTCTTTCGTCCACCTTCTCTCGCTCTTCGGGGATCTTCCCAAGAGACTGCGAGCTCTTCTTGGATACATAAAGAAAGGTTTTCTCAATGGATACTTTGCTTCAAAGGCTGCTCGTGTTATTGGCATCATTACAGGTTTCTTGCCTGTCACTATTTCCGGTTCCCCACATATAAGCAATTAAGGGGCAGGACCGGTAGAGGCTTTTGGCTACTCCTCTACAATATGTAAATTTGCAGGGGAAACTCCACACTTCAAATTTGAGGGCCCTTTTAAATAACTCCCATCCCATGTCGTAACTGTTTTTAACTGCATATTTTTAGACTGAGGAAGACATTTTATACAGCCTGCACCAAGCCCAATTAAACAAATGAAACCAACATTGCACGAGCAGTGAGTGCATCAACACATCACACACTATTTCATTCACTTGCAAACAACAAAAACGAAGATCACTTCTGATGGCACAACTTTCACTTGAAAAAGTGGGGGAAACACACAACCCCATCTCTATATTTAACAAGGCCCAAATATCCTTCTTGTGCGAGTAACAGGTTCATCTTTTGAACCAAGGTGTGTGGCTGGTCTTTGTAGAACCCATTTAAATGTTATGGTAAAATGCCTTCAATTAACCACGACACAGGTAGCCAAGAGATTAAGATTACAATTTACATTCTAGAAGTCCCCTGTTGTTCATCGATCTACGTTGAAAGATCGAGGCCAAAAAGCCTGCATAACCAAAAAACCTGAGCAGCAAAAACCGAAACACGAAAAAGATGTTCCGTTCTGAATAGGCGGTGTTCACATGGAGCACCTGGTCCCTCGTTAAAAGTACCAGCTACCCACTACCCCTGGCACCCCACTTAACTGTTTCTTCGCTTCCTCTCTGTCGTAAATCCGTGCTCCAGTCTCCCTTCGGTAGACGTTTCCTAACTCTAAATTGGGTCAGGACTTCCGCCGCGGGGTCCTTTTCTCTTTTTATTTTTTTAAATTGCGCCGCACACCTGCACCAGAAGCGAGGGATACCCCTGCAGCCTCTGATCCCATTATGCTGAACATTTGGAGTGGGGGGATCCCCGTAACCCCTGTTCGGTATAATGGGATTTGGCTTTTTCTTACATGCCGAATGTGCAGCCATTTTCCAGGAAACCTGTTCTCACAACACATTCAAATCAGTAAAAGACTTGAAATAGGATAAGGTTTCGTTTGGATGTGTTATTTCCCTCATCTGATGCTTGCATAGTTGTAGCTCACCCTCAAACCATGGATCTATGTGAACACTGCGAAAAAATAATGTGATAGCCGAAAATACAGATTTTTATTTGCCACATTTATATGCAGGGGGAACCCCCTGCAGTTTCCGCAATATCCCTTCTCCTTAACCCCCCGCCCCCACATGTATATGTGGTAAAATGGAGGTCTCAAATTTCGCTATTTTGGGCTTTGCCATTATTGCATTGTCTATGTGCGTATGATCCCCAAACTCATACCTGGATGCACTTTACTCTTTGGGAAATAACATTTATTATGCCACATTTATTTGATTATTCACTTTTGATTTACACCGGGCTGTTCGATTGTGTGCGCACACACGATAGAGTCAACATATGACCCATGAAATAATACCAAATTGTTCTAATCACAAAGTATGGCACAGTCATGGCACTGCCCTTTTCTTGAATGTGTAAAGCAAGCAGACAACCTCGATGGCTGTCTGACCCTAGAGGACAGATAAGATGCCCCAGCTTTCCACTCACCAGTTCCAACTACATTAAATTTCAAATGAAATTTACTCTGAAAACACAGGTCAGCAAACCCCTCATTACATGTTAGTTAATTGAATAAATAGTATCATACTTAGACAGAATGAAGTGAGCAGAATCTTACTTGCCATTTACTCTGCCCTAGTCAAACTGGAAGTTTACATCAGCCAGCCGGATATTTGCCTGACTGTGCCTCAGCCTTCACTGCCTGAAATGCCCATGACTCCGAGTCCTCCCCAGCTTGAGTGATCACTGTGGCGCCCAACTGTTGGGAAGCCTTGTGGAGCGGTCAATTTGGATGTCTCATACATCATTCACCAACATGCACAACACCCTGAACCTCCACGCCTGCCATGCTTGTCTTACTCCAGATAAAAGAGCGCATATATAAAAAGAAGTCTATGCAATGTCCCTCCTCCCGCCCCCCTCAGATGCTGAGTGAAGTTCCTGTATTAAGACCCAGCCACTGTCCGTGGTTATTTGGAGTTTATAAGCCCAGGGAATGTAGGGTAGATGTGCTTTGAAAATTATCCAGATTCCATCCCACTGCCACGTATAAATAAAAACCAATCCCTACTTCCCTACCTGGGTAGTGTCCACTCAAAACACAGCCAAGCTTTAGCAACACAGTCCTGCATGCTTTGCTGTGAAACAGACAGGGCAGGCTTGTGAGTCGAACAGGCTTTTATAAAGTCAGACTCCAGGCCTTGAGGCTCCGCTCCAATGTCACAGGGGTCTCTCGACACAAGAATGAGCAGATGCTGGCTGGGCTCTGGGTTTAGGGCGTGGCTGGCTCTCTTTCTATGCACTGTGAACTACCATCCTCCCAAACTTGCCAATCCTGCTGCAGTCTTTACCTCTCCTGTTCCCTTCCAGGCCCTCATCACGGCCTTGGCTTCTCATTTCATCACTAAAACTCAGTCCATCCTGTACACCCTCTCTTCCTCCACCTACTCCTCCACTCCTGCCCACCTGTGGCCGTCTCTCCTCCTACTTTCTCTTCCTTTCCCTTGTACACCCCAGGTGATGTTTCTAGACAAGTCTGATCTATGAAAGTCTCATCAAAGCAGGTTCTCCCCTGTTCATCCAGAACCAACGAGGACCACATTGACACCCTTGCTTCAGCCTTATCCAATTTCTAAAATCACTCCTTTGCTATTGGAACTTTCCGCATTCCTTAAGCACTCGCTTGTGCAGCCCTTTCTAAAGAAGCCCTCTGCCGATCCTTCCTCTGGGGCTAACTTTTGCTCGATCTCTATCACTCCTTTCCTGGTCAAAATCTTGGAAAAGCTGGTCATCTCCCATTTTAATCTTCACACTGAATCTGTTGGTTGTCTCCACGACCACCAGTCTGGCTTCAGAGCTGCCATAAGCACAAAAACTGATCTTCTGAACACCTGTGAAGACCTGCTCTCCAACCTTTTTCTAACCTTCCTTCTGTCCTCATTCTCCTCAATCATTCTTCTGCTTTTGATACGGGTAACCATACTGGCTCAATCTCCTCCATGATAACATGATAACCTGGGTATCACTGATAAGGCCCTGGCCTGGCTGACCTCCTAACCTTTCTCCCTTGCTTTTCAACCACTACTTGGCACCTCTTGCCCACTGCATCGCTCCTTTGTGCTCCAACTTTCAGTGTTATGCAGATGACACCCAGCTCTTTTTCAGGCTCCCCTCAACCACCTCTTCTCCTTTTCTCATACCGGACTGTCTGGCCACAATTCTGATATGTGTGCCACGAATGATCTCTGCCTTAATGCCAGTAAGACTGCAATCATCCTCAACGGACCACCAGCTCCCTCCTATCCCCCCTCTCTCTGGCCGCCCACTCTGGGCCCTCTACCTGCTCCTATCTGTGAGGCTAAGAACCTTGGGGTCATCTTCGACTCCCCCCTCTCCTTCTCTCCTCACATCTCTGACCTCTCTAAGAAGTCAAACTATCAGCTGCATGTTTTCAGAGGTATTCTCTCTTTCCTCACCTTCCCCCAGAAGCCCACTGTCTCCAGAGCTCTGGTTCTCTCTAGGCTGGACTACTGCAACAGTCTCTTTTTAAATCTTCCTGCCTCTACTCTCCGACCTCTACAAAGTATCTCAAACAGGTCTGCAAGACTTATCTCTCCAGCTCTGAAATCTCTTCGTTGGCTCCCTGTGGCGGCAAGGATCAAGTTCGAAACCCTTTGCATTGTCCACAAGGCTTTCTGCAGCCTGGGACAGCACTACCTCTAACGCTCGCTTCCTAAATAGCTCCCTTCTCCAGCTCTCTGCTCATCCACCTCCAACTCTGAAGGTCAGTCGCTTTTCCAAGCAGAGAGTTGGGGGCAGATCTCTGTCTTCAGCAGGGGCTTCCTTCTGGAACAGCTTTCCTGCCTCTCTCAAACTTGAGCAGAATCACCTCCAGTTTCGGAACCAACTCTAGACCTTCCTTTTCTCTTCTGCTTTCTCACTTCCTTCTACCCTGCTGATGTCCCCACTACTTCATGCACTGGTCCCGTTAACCATGTGAAATCTGGCCCAGGATTATGCATGTGCAGTTGCCCTTCGCACTGCCTCTTGCCCCCCCACCCCCCAGCATTTGTGGTCTGTACCTGCAACCCTACAGTCCCCTCACTCTGCACTTTTGAGCCACCCACAGGTTGCACTTATTGAGTTATCGGCGGACTGCACTTTGAGTTACTTGCACTTCTCCGCTCACCCACTTCCATTTGCCTGCACTTCTGCGATCTGAATGACACAAGGCCTAATATGATTGTTGTTTTGTCCTCCCTCTGTTTCCCCTTCCTTGTCTTGACACGCCTAGAAACACCTGTGTACAGGTGCGTTATAAATGCCATATCATATCATAACTGTTGAACACACCCGGCCTTTAACATGCTGGATGCTAGCAATTCAACCATGCGCAGAGCAGACAGCACGGCTCTGCACAAGCCATGCCCAGCAAGTATAAACACTTGCATCAAGGTTGAATTGGGGTGTACTGGAGAAGCCACTGTGAGCTGATGTTCTTAATACACGTTGCAACATACAGAGATAGCGCAGTCCTTGACAAAGTGAAATTAAAAACGCACACATTGTATTAAAATGTTCATTAGAAAGAATACAAAAATAATCGGCCCATTTATGATGCCATGGAAAAACGGCCCCTAAGGGGGAGCCAACTCCTTTCAGGAAATGCACGATTTCCCGAACGGCCTGTACAACGCTGTTACAATCACATACACTCTCATTCAACCCCTTTTTGCTCCCACTTTTCCCTCCCATCTCATCGTTTCCCTGTTCCTTTCCTCCACAGACCGAGGTCTGGTTACCGCGGGTGGGAACACAATGCATCATTTTCCAGAAAATACCCAGTGGCGTAAGAGCATATTGGAAGTGATGAGGACAGGAAAAATGTCCTTAACATAACATGTTCACCGCACTGTCTACAATGTATTCAATAACAATTCTGGTGTTCTCTACAGCGCCACTATCACCAGGAAACCAATTTCATGTGTCGCCATCATTATTACTCAGTTTAGGAGGTTGGTGAGTTTGTGGGATGAAAGGCTGAGTCTGCTCGACCAGGGTATCAAACCCGTAATCCACAGCCTTGTTCTGCTCCCAAGGTGGACATGTTGTGCCTTGCGGATGCACAATATGGTATTTTGTGGCCACGCCCTGGTGTAACAAAACCTGGTGCTATATATAGTGCTCCTTCAGAGTGCTTTTTAAAGAAAATGATTAATTACTGTCATTGTTAGCGACAACGCGGTACTAGATTTAATGACCTGGTTGGTTGAAAGGCTGAGTCCACCCTCCCAGGGTGTCGAACCAGTGCCTCAAAGCATGGTTCTGTCCCCAACACAAACAGTTGTGCTTGACCTATCCTACTTGTCTTTAAAGCTTACCTCTAATGCTGTCATTCACAACCTACTGGCATACGGACATTTTGATTGTTAGACTATGATTTTTCACTGCCACTCTATAATTTCATAATACGCTTTTGCTGTGTGCTCTGCTGCTGGTTGTCGCGTGCTTACCAATTCCTTATTTGATGCTTGACAGTCTCAAATGTGCACCTATGCATGCAAGGGCCCTCCTTCCAGAGATTACCATTTCTCCTTATTGTAATCGGGTGACATGAATTGAGAACGAGCTGTCACCGGGCTCGAGAGCTTGTTAGTGGAGATGGAGCCGGAGTGATGTTCCTCTCTACGCGAAGCCGCGAAGGGTTCTGGCTGATGCGGCATGCAGAACCACACAATGCCATCATTCATCGCCTTGACATGCATTGATGAGCTTCACACGAGATATGGTGCCTTCAGACTTCAATTTGATCCATGTGACAGAGAATAATGACACGATTTCCATGGAAATCTTCGATCAAAGAAATGAATATGCATTTACAATAAGTGTGCCTGCTGAAAAGTCGAGTATCTTCACGTTTTAAAATCTTATTATACTTTGCTTTACTTTGACCTTACTTTAAAATAACTCATGATCACATTCAATCTTTTCATTTACTAGTCTCTGCTCAAATCCCTGCATCTCTTTCATTCTAACTAAATGTGTTGCTTGGATTTCCCTACGATACCTTATCTGGCACAAGGTTTTATGCCACAAACACGAAAAACATGAATGATGGTTTTCCAAATGGCATTAGATGTGGGCGATAATCAATTTATACCAGTGTGTATGAATAATTGACATAAACGGTATGCACTGATAAAATTGTGGCAAAAATGTCGCCTGTACTACAAATTGCAGCAAAATGCCGTGGTTTGACCCGGTAAAGATGTAACCCCCATTTAAGGGGAGCGGGGGTTGTGGGGTTGTCCCCTGCTCCCCTTAAATGATAAAATGGGACCGGGGATTGCAGGGGTGTTCCCCGCATCCTTTACATGGATTGTGGCAGCAAAACAACTGCCTTTTTGCCGCAATATTTTGTTTCCACAGCCATTTTTGCCGCATTTTTAACACATGGAACAACATAAACGACAACTCAAGGGGATCTTAAAGCGTTAGTTGAGCTAACAGGCACCTCGTTATTCCATTTTTGATGAGAATATCTACTACAGTGTCTTGGGGTTTCTCTGTTTTTTAATTAAAAAAATAAATAAAATATGCATGTGTTTTAAGTACACATGGTACAATTAAAAATTATTCGTAGACACAACGATAATAAAAATAGGAAATAAAATATATAAATAACTACACAAATACATCACAATCATAGTAAAAGAATACCCATAGCAGCAATTAGTCCTATAATAATCGTAATATAATAATGTATTATCCGTTTCAGTTCATAGAACTTTTCGTATATCTTTGTTACGTTGGACATAAAAATATTTACGTACAAAATGCACATATCATACATTATATACTTCAACATTTCATTTCAATGTACCATAATACCATGCATTAGGTTGTGCTGAAATACACATATGCTATTTGTATCACCTGACAAGGAATAGGGAATCAGGTACAGCATTACATAAGCACAAGTGAAATACAATACAAACAAATCCTATATCAAATTATCTAAAATCATTTATATTAATACAAGGGAATTAATTATACTTCATAGATCTGTCGTAAATCATATTCACCTTGCACTACAACCTTATTCAATTCAGAAAATATTTCCATCCACAATTTTACCAGCGCCACTTGTCATTTATCTATTCCATCGACTTTCCGTTAGGACCTGAGGTGTTGAGTGCCAACAACGAGTATGCTCGTCCTTTTTGCATAGGCATGCATAACAGACTGGCAGTTAAGGGGTTAAAGGTCCCAAACTCAAAATCCTTTGATTCAGTAATGAGGAACAGTTCATCAGCAAGTGGTGCCAAGTCTCCTAGGATTCGGGACCACACAGTCTACACCTTCGAAGCTCCGAGGTTTCCCCTCTTTTGTTGTTTCGAATGCAGCTCGCTCGACTTCTACATTAACTCTGAAGTTCAGAAGGTTATGTACACATATCACACAGCTATGCACACTATCTGACATGGTGTAGTGCTTAGGTCTACGCATTATATATTGTAACAAGCGGATCTGCAGGTGCACACTCCCTCAAGGGGATATCGAGTGTTGCAGTTCCATTGTGAAGGACGTGGAGATTAGTAAATATTTCAGAACAAGTGTGAATTGCTGAAATTCTCAGAACTTGTGCGTCTAATAATTTTGCATGTCATGCCAGAGCATGGATGCTTCTGCAGTTGCTAGTCCCGTTTCTGAAAAAATCTGGGGATTTTTAGTTTGGGCTATTAGGTGGCGCTTGCACCACCTGTAACCTGAAACTATTGCATTAGAGCACAGATAGGGAGAAATTGCATCTGAGGAGGGACACAAAGCTTGGAGGTGTTGTTTGGTAATTTGCCCACCCATTGATTGCCCCTGGCAGTGCTAATCCCTATGACCATTCCCACCCAGTTGCTACCCTCCCCCCAACGCCGGTCCCAAAACTACTCCTCCTGGCACCTCTTTGAGCTCTCTTCAATCAAGACTCACCATCAAACTTTGTACTCAAAGTGCCTGCTAGTGGTTTTTGAAAGCAGTCTTCTGAGAAGTATTGACTTAATTGGAGCTGTAACGGCACTGATGGTGTGATACAATTTCTTAACCAGGTTTGACTTAGCCATTAGATTTATAAGCACTGCGTACGGCACTGATGGTGTGATACAATTTCTTAACCAGGTTTGACTTAGCCATTAGATTTATAAGCACTGCGTGCACCCTTCATTGATGGTCTGTTAACAAGTAGCACTGGCAAAGCCAACAGTTATGGCTTATGTATAAGTATTAGGCATTTGCCTGGGACTGCTATTAGATGCCCAGGTACTTGCATCATTTTGCCTCTGCCAACATCAATGGTCAGTTTTTAACACTGAGTCAGTGGTTGGCAAGTGCCTTTCCCATGCCTACACAACAGCCCAAACTGTTGGCATTGCCAATGCTTGTTGGTGATTGTCATGGCTTGCTTCAGTAAGGGCTGAACATACCACATGCTTAGTCAGTATGCATAAACATTCTGGGAATCCGTAAATTCATTACACTCAAGATTTCACTTTACCTCGTAAAGGCCAGGAGACAATTTCAGAACTAGTTTAGAACTTCTTTGCCTACAGTACATTTCGGGAGGCAAAATGTTACCATCCTGCATGCAAATAGTAGCCCTCTGATTCCCAAGAAACATCAAACAATATGGAGTACAATATCTTAACAGAATCCAATGTAGTGAAATTGCAAGGATTTAAATAGTTTTGATTTCAGGTCAGACATATGACTTATTCTGTAAGAGGTTTTTTTTGCACTGCCTTTTTTAGTTGAGGTAGTTAACGAAAAAATCATATTCAAATTCAGCAACAGCAGACTTTAGGCTCATGTAAGGGTTAGCAAATGATCTGTATTTCTTACGAACCACTGGAAGGGTTCGTAAGCTTATTTTAGGAGTCATCAAGCAAGTGCACAGAATTTGCATGAACTTCGGGTCTATTCCCCTGTTAGGACCATAATCCTTTGTGCCAAAAGGAGCCATTATTCCAGATCGACTGAGCTTCTCTCACTGATGTATATAAACAATATAATGACACTCAAAGTTTCCGGGGTCATAGTCTGCAAGATCCCTTGTGCACACCACTCAATGAGCATTCCCGCTTCTGTGCCATGGACTCCTTGCTGGGTTGGTTGCTCAAGTCCTTTCACCCCCTCTCCCCACCCCAGGCCATTGGCTGTAGCCTCTGTAGAACAGCAGCTGTAGCCCTCTGAGTCTGGTTGCTGTAAACCCCTGGGCCAGTTGCGGTAGCCCCCCTTGGCCGAAAGGTATTGCTCTCTTGGTCTTGTTGCTGTAGCCCTCCTGGTCTGTTGCTGGAGGTCTCTGAGGTCATTTGCTGTAGCCATCCAATACTGGTTGCTTTAGCTCTATCTGGCCAGTTGCTGTATCCCTCCTCTTCAAGTGTCACCTAGCTCTGGACAATAAATGGCACCCTCTTGTCAGTCGCTGGGCATTGGTGAACTCTCTTTTTGTGTTGTTACTGAGCCCTCTGGTTCAAGTCCTCAGTGTGAAAGTTTATTTTTTCATGCTGGGCTTGCCAGAGTTACTGGATACTGGGCTATTCTCTGATTTTGCTCCTTGTCTTCTCTTTCTCTCCTCCTTCAGCAACCTTGCCCTCTCTCCTCCATTCATTGCATCTTTCCCTCTTCCACCAATAAACTTTTTCTCACACACCTTCCTTCTCTCTCCTGCCACCTCCAGCACAGTTTGCCCACACATGCCTGCTCTCCGGATTCCCAGCATCATGACTGCATAAGCAGAGTCTCATTTACACTGAGGGTAGTGTGGTGATGAAGTATGAATATCATAGGTTGGCTGCACTGGATTCCCTGGTCTTGATTGGGACTGAGTCCCCATGTCAATTTCCTGCGCTGGAAGTTAACCCTCCATGTCCTCAACCTCTAGTGTTGGAGACTTGCTTCAGGGACTGGTCAATGATCCACCATTTTCAGGTCAGGCAAATAATGTATTGCTGTTTTCTAGTCATTCCTCCACTCTCCTATTCATATGTGCTTTAGCAGGGGGGATTTGCTATTGCAGGGGTTGGTGGCAATTTAGCAATAGTTGTTTGGACTCCCCTTTCCAAGATCCCCTCTGATGAAAGGGGCCTACCTCAATGTTGAGTGCTCTCCATGTCCCTTTTCACCCCCTTCCCCAAATTTAGATAATCCTGGATTGTATCAGGTTTTGTATGTAATTAGTCTGTTATTGGGAGATTCATTCCCTTGTGTGGAATGTTTGACTTACTGACCTCCCTCTGGACTGTCCCTCACCCTCTGTACTCATGACTCAAAAATAGGGGGTTCTTTGCCAGAAACAGTGTAGATTGCAACAATGTCTCAGAGGGTTTGGGAAATGTATCTCCTTCCTTCTTTTCAGACTTGGGGTTCTAGGAGTGCTCTGGGGAACCCCCATGCGCCTTCATCACATGCCTTAATTGTTCATCAGTCTCCTAACATCATATTCATTTATTTATTTTATTTTATTGAGCATTTGTTAGGCACCTATACAAGAGAATTGTGTGTTTAACGTGCCACAAGTCTAAATTATAAGGGAACAGGGGAACGAGTAATATAGGCAAAGCAGTAAATACACAGTCGTGGTCCTACTAGGCCTTGTGGCATTCAAACGTGCAAGTGCAGTGAATAGAAGTACAGGAGAGAGGGATGGGTGGGGGCAAGGAATGGACAATTGCTAGTGTGTGGCCCGGGAGGGAAGTGCAAAGGGAATTCAAGGAGGAGGCCTCCGGCTAGGTGCTGGTGCAGGTGACTCCCAAGGGTGGGATGCAGAGCTGCCAAGCAGGGGCCCGTAGGGGCCATGCAGTGGGGGGATGGTGCTGGTATGGACTGGTATCCTGTGAGGTTCATGAGTACCAGGCCACCGATCTCAGCAGCAGTGGGCTGTTTAACAGGAAGGGGAAGGAGGGAAAGAGGTAGAGAAAAGCAGAGTTTTGAGCAGTTTCCGGAACTAGAGGCGATCCGACTCGAGTCTGAGAGGGCAGGGAGGCTCTTCCAAAGTCAGGCACCAGCTGAGGAGAGAGACCTGCCCCCCACTCTCTGCTTGGACAAGCGTTTCACAATCAAAGAGTTAGACTTAGAGGAGCAGTGAGCTCTTTCAGGGGAGTATTTAGGGAGGGAAAACTGGAGATAGTGTGGAACCAGCTCCTGGAAAGCCTTGTGGATGATGCAGAGGTTGTTGAATTCGATCCTCGCAACCACCGGGAGCCAGTGGAGAGATTTTAGGGCTGGAGAGAGATACAGTCCCTGGGCTTGAGGCCAAGGATAAGACTTACAGCCCTATTCTGGATTAGCTGGACAGGGCATAGGGAGGAAAGAGGGAGATTGAGAAAGAGGCTGTTGCAGTAGTCCACCCTAGAGAGGACCAGAGCTCTGGAGACATTGAGCTTCTGTGTGAAGGTGAGGGAAGGGAGAATGCCTCTGAGGAGGTGGAGCTGGAAGTGGGCCTTCTTGGTAAGGTCCATAATCTGAGGGGTGAAGGAGAGAGCGGAGTTGAAGATGACCCCGAGGTTTTTTGCCTCACAGGATGGTGGGGATAGAGGGCCCAAAGAGGGTGCCCAGAAGGGTGGGAGGAAAAGAGGGCACAGGTGTGCCAATGAGAAGGAGCTCCGTCTTACTGGCATTAAGACAGAGATCATTAGATGCACAGAATGGCAAACATGCATGGTAATTGTCAGGCTGTAGAGCAAAGAGCTTGTAGCATCGTGGAGCTGCCTACCTGCACTGAAAAGGATCCAGCAAAAATACGTTCTACACTTGCCATCACGAGAGATTGACCTCCAGGGTTGGGCGAGCCAATTCCCAGGAAATCTACTCCAGAATTATTGAAAGCATGTTTTTCCTGATTTGTTCCTTGAATTACCTTCTGGATGGGATCGGTGCCTGAAGGAAGTTATGGAGTTCATGGCGATAGAGGAAGGCCTGTGAGATCAACATACACTCCTTTTATCTGAAAAGCTGTAGTTCCAAACAAGCTGCCTACTTGAGACAGGAGTGATTTTCTATGTTTGCCTTCCTCCCTTCAGGGCTTCATTGTGAGGTAAAAACATGCAGCATTTATGAGATGGGATTGCATGCAATATATACCACAGGGGGCATATAGTACTGCATGGGGAAAACCTTTTTTTTTTTTTTACCATGCAGTTCTTTTCATGTTGTCCATGCAGGTACCAGCACAGGGGATTGCCATCTCATAATCACACGGTATTTCAAAAAAATAGGAGGAACTCAATATGAGGCCCTTGGTGCAGATTTCAAATTCTGAAGAACACCATTTTTGTAGGGGGCTGTCGACAGACAGTTCTCATCATCAGGGAAAGCCGCAGCCCCATATCATCTTTGTAAGACTGCAAAGACTTTGCACTGAGATGTGACCTTGCAAGCTTTATCCAATGATGCTGAACCCTTGCTGCATACTCGTGCTTTTGACAAACAACCTCTGAAGCAGTCCAAGCATTAAAATGGAATTCTGAGGACCAAAAATATAACCCATGTCAAAGCAGCGGCCGTGCATCCTGCTATGGCTTTCGAAAGATGCGTTCTCCTGCTTTGGCCACTTTCCTTCTATGCCACAGCCTCTAACAAGCCCAATGTAACGCTAAACAACTCACTCACTTGTGTGCTGCTCCAGCATTTTTCATGCAAGTTGCCTCAGCTGGGAGCTCTTACAATCCTTTCTGTGCAGCCCACCGTGGCCAGCACCTTCTTGTCTTTTCCTATCTCGTGAATGTCTTCTCAGTCAGAAGGCTCATTTTCCCACCAATCCACATCCCCTACAATAGGCAGGCCCCATCCACTTGAAGCTAAGCCTGCCCTTGGGTTCCCAATTTTAATTCACTTACAATGGTCTCCATATACTCATGTTCAACGGTGGCTTCTTTGATTCCAATTGAAGTGATTCCCATTGAAGGCAGCCACCACTCCGGAACTCGCCTCATTACAGGCGCGCACACATTCGACTGTATCTCTCCAACACTGTACAAGCTTTATTGACTCCCCTTTCCTGCCAGGATCTTATTCAAAGCTGCACGTATCACCAAAGCAGTCTCAAACATAACATCAACCTCTGAAGGACTCTCGCACCTAATTCAGCAAAAAACATTGAAAGGTTGCCATCTAAGCTAGCCTGTATAGAGCAGACTTACAAGAAGTATGTCTCCTGCCACGCCACTACCATCTGGAACTGAATCCCAGAAGAGGCCCGGAATGCCCCCCCCATCCACGAGATCTGCAAAACACTAGAATGTGGCTGTTTCAACAATACCTGCAGAATGAATAAAAATACGTCCCACTCTTCATCAACAGTACTGCACCACTTTGTAAAATGACAAGTCCAATGCATTGTAAAATGCTGCAATGCTCTCAGGATAATTCCAGAAGAATTACTAGCACACCCATTTACTGCTACTGCCCCTAAATCCACTGGGATTGCCGCCAGATTGTATGTGGGGCTAATGGCACAATTAGTGCCCATTTTCGGGGACCATAGAACTCCATGTGGATTTTGCAGAATTTACTGTCAGCAGTAAATTCTGCAGTGGTAAATGTCAATTATTTGGTGGTAAAGTGGAGGAGTCATCACGGGATGCATGCTGGAAGGAAATCCTTTACTTTAACGCCACAGTCAGAATTCAACATTGATGGAAACTGGCAGTAAAGCGACACTAAATCCATCATTCGAATCTAGGTGCTGTTATAAATCTGTTACCCTTCAGTAATTAGTGCAAAGTGTCAATGCAAGTAATTTTTGCTCATGTGTGGACCTTCGATTCTAGGTGCTGCTATGAATCTGTTACCCTTTAGTAATTAGTGCAAAGTGTTAATGCTAGTACTTTTTGCTCATGTGTGGACTTTCGAATATAGGTGCTGTTACTAATCTGTAACCCTTTAGTAATTAGTGCAAAGTGTTACTATTAGCCGGCAAAATAAATGCTAACTAATTCTATTAATAATGCCAAGATTGTATGAAAATGCCCTCTGCTGATAGCCACAGAACCCTATTACACCTTTACCTAGCTACTAATCTACAAATAATTTATAGCAAGAATGTCACCTCAACTATTACTACTTTTAAGCCTCTATAACACCGCCTACGGCTCCACCCCACTTAACTCAGTGGACAGCACAACTATTGTCCAATATCCAAATATGGATCACCAACAGCATCCCAACACACTGATCATTAAGTTAACAATGACATCTAACCTACCATCTTCAACAGACATCCCACCAGCCACGTTCTTAAAACCTTGTGTTGACATGACACCCTATGTCCACTTTACTCACCCTCTACCCAATACCAACTATAAATACTGCAATATTCTTCCTCATCAAAAAACCTTTCACAAGGCTCACCCCTTCGAAGATATTAGCAGGTCCAACTACCCAACATCATACTGTCCACCTATAAAGAAGATTACTAAACCCTGCAACACACCACTAAGAAACTGGAGATTAGGATCTAGAACTCAACTGCACCTATATCCCAAAATCCATGAGATCAAGAAAATAGACCTCGCTCATAAGGCAACCTTAGATATGCCCACAGCTAAAATGTTAAACAAAAGTATTAGATCTACCCAACCCAACAACAACATCCCTAATGTAATCACAGTAGGACTCATAAATACCAGGTCCCTCCAAGCCCATGCCCTGGACATATTTGACATTCTGATCGATAATGATCTAGATATCATTGCCTTAACGGAACCTTGTTTGAACCCTACATCTGGCCCGGCTTTAACACTATCCTTACCTGACAACTACTCTATCCTTCGAGCTGATAGAGACTCGAATCAAAGTAAAGGAGGTGGCGTTAAATTCTCCACTTCTGCCACAGCCACTATCACCATGCACCTGATCTACCGACCACCAGGTGGCTCTACCACCTTCGAAAATTACATATCACAACTACTATCTGACAAGACCAAATGTAAATCCCAATTTATAATCCTAGGTGATTTCAAATTAGGTCTTGACGAACCTAAAGATGGTAAAGCCTCCACACTTAAAGACACTATGTCAGAGCTGGGGTTTACACATCGTATAAATAGTCCAACACACAATAAGGACCACACTCTAGACTGGCTAGAAGATCTTAATTGCTCCATCAAGATGTTGGGAAACACACACTGCGCTTGGACAGACCATCATTTAATTACCTTTGCTATTGATCAAACGGTAACTCGCACCACTCCTACTAAGGCACCAGCATTAATGGCAAGAAGTGAACGGAACCTCACATTAGAAAAATTGATACCATTACTACATCCTTTAACTCAGACCAATTCTAGACATTCTGACCCTTCTGATCTAGTGAAGCTATATAATGAGACTTTGACCAAAGCTATCAACACACTTGCCCCGCTTAAACTACAGAAGGCTAAGCCTCTCGCCCACATAAACAAATGGGACATACCTCCCCTAAAAATCCTTAGAAAAGAGAAACGGACAGCAGAGTCAAATTGGAAAAAACACCCGCCGCAACAGAATAAAGATATATTCAGTGCAGTGTCAATCAACTACAAAACAGTCATTATACAAGCAAAGAAAGATAATTACAATGAGTGCATAGCAAAAGCAAACTCAAATACAAAGGAATTGTTCAATATACTAAAAGTACTCGAGTCACCTGCCCCCATACCGGACCCTTGCATCAAAGACACCCAATGGTGCACTAATATTCAAAATTCACTCCAAAACAAAATTACAATGCTACTCGACAAAATCAACGCGAAAAAATACCTCATTAACAACACCCTACCTCCTAAACCGCCCACTCCATTGCTGGCAGCACTGCCACATTTCAACTTTCAACCTCTCTCCAGTAAAGAAGTTGAACAGATCATACTTAAACTTAAACCACCTAATTGCAAGGGGGATATCTGTCCAGCCACTTTAATCAAAGAAGCAGCCCCTGTGCTTTCCCCATTCATTACTTAGTTTATCAATGCTTCGTTTGCTACGAACTCTGTACCTACCAGTCTAAAAGATGCATGGGTACTCCCACTGCTAAAAAAGCCTACGCTCGACCCGAATAACCCATCTAACTACCGGCCGATTACCACAGTCCCTTTTCTGTTGAAAATACTGTATCAAGCTGCCTATCTCCAAATCCAGCAGTAGCTGGAATTTAACAATTTACTAGGCCTAAGACAATCTGGATTCAGACCTAGACATGGGACAGAGACAGCACTTGTTGATCTAAAGAACCAAATTCAGGCTCTAAAAGATAAAGGTAAATCTGCCTTGCTATTATCACTTGACTTATCGGCGGCATTCGATTTAGTGAACCATGATATATTATGTAAGCACTTGTCATCTGCTGCACACTTCTCTGACCAAGCCAACATGTGGATTAAATCATTCCTTAATAAAAGATCCATGCACGTCTTTGCTCCATCCACCTCAGCCTTACCAGCACCTGTATCCTGTGGAGTCCCCTAAGGATCTTGTGTATCACCAACACTCTATAATGTTTTCACTAAGCCTCTATTCGATATTTTGGACCATCTGGGTGTTACGTGTACTAACTATGCTGGTCACACCCAGATCCTCATCCCTATCACTGGTGACTACACTGCATACAGCAAAACTTTGAATGATATCTACAGCATTATACAAATCTGGATGGCCAACCACGGTTTATGTCTAAACAACGACAAAACTGAATTTCTCCTACTTGCATCCCCTACCAAATTGAGCAAACTAAATACTGCCTTCAAAACTTTCATCATCGATGGCAATACCATTAATGTAGCACACAGTGTGAAAACACTGGGTGTACACATTGACGCATCACTATCCTTTAAGAAACAAACTAACGCACTTGCATCAGCCACAGCTTATACATGCAAGCTTATTACAGCCTGTCGCCCTTACCTATCCACAAATAACCGTGTATCAGTAGCAAGAGCATTAGTGCTATCCAAACTAGACTACTGCAATGCGCTTTACTTAGGTACCTCTCAACAAAACATAAATAGAATGCAAGTAATGCAGAGCAATGCAGTTAGATCAGCCTGTAACATCCCAAGGAAACTACACATTTCCACTACTAGACAAAACCTCAAATGGCTAAACATTATTCAAAGAATTGACCTTAAAGTTCTATCATTAACACATAATTCCCTACACAATGAAGCGCCATCCTACCTCTGCGACACATTTACACGGCATACTTCAGCAAGACCTATTAGAACAGCCCAAACTCACTGCGTAAATATACCCCGAATCAACCAACAAAGTGTGGGTGGAGTTAGTTTCCCTGTTCTTGCTGCAAAAAAATTGAATGCACTCCCCCTCACCACTAGAACCGAGCCCTCATTCACGATTTTTAGGAATAAGGTCAAATCAGGTTCTCTGGAACCAAAACCCCATTTAGCTATCCCACTGCTATTATGGCATTTTATATTTGCACCTGTATATATGCACCTGTTTACTATGTAATTATCGCCTCTCCTGCTGCATGATACTGTAAACTGTTGATATCCGCTGATGCACAATGTAAATGTACAACATGTAAGATATGCGCTCAGCGGCCTCAGGGCTCCGACGCGCAATACAAATAAATAAAATACAAATACAAATACAAATCACTGCCATTTTAGTGTCATTTCCTCCAGCACCCTATAAACTTGTAATGAGGCTCAACATGTTTATCTTAGATGTTAGTGAATGGCAGGAGGTTTAATCCACATTCATATTATTTTGAAACATAGCTATTATGATTTAGGCTGCTACGCCTGGCCCTTTAGAAGTCATACATTGCCTCCCATGTCCTCTTCTATTACCTCTCTCCAGCAATCATTATTCTTCTAAACTCAGTCTTCTGGCTCTCTCTTTTGGATGACCTCATGGTTACTCTATCACTCACATGCAAACACTATCATTCATTTGCCCGGCATGCAGCACCTTACCTGTCCTGCTCACCTTTAACAATCAATGCCTTTGGTTTCTCAGAGGGAGTATCATTATGCTCACTTTTTAAAGGAAAAAGCAGCTACCCCAGTAATTTAAACATTGAGCTTTCATACTGGGATTGAAATGAGCAAGAACTGTTTTATAGCTCTCTCTGCTGCTTCTTTAATCATCTGCACTGGGGTTTGTGTAATGGGCTGATTGTAGCCGAATGTGGCATGGCTACACACTATAATTAACACATTGCACATGGACCAGCATAAAGAGATTACGGCCTAGGCATTACTGCTTTTTTTTTAAATTCAATATGATTATTTTGTAACTCGCAATGATCGAAGTGAGCGGGAACGGTCGGGAGCGGTGTTCCACTGCTTTAATTTATTTCTGTTTACCATTCCTCTACTTTTGACGCACATATTAGCTATTGATATGATATGATATGGTATTTGTAACGCGCCTATACACAAGTGTTTCAAGGCGCGACGAGGCAGGGAGGGAGGGAAACAAGGGGAAGACGGACAAGCGATCCTACTAGGCCAGGTGTCATTCAGATCGCGCAAGTGCAGAGGTAAGGGGAAAAAGGAGAAAGTGCAGGGGGAGGAGGTGGGGGGAGAAGTGCAGTACAAGGTAAGTGGCGTAATGAAATAATAAATGATAAATAATAAATAAAAAGGGCCAGCTGGTGGCAAGTGCGAGGTAAGTGCAGAGCAAGTGCTGGGCAGGGGGCTGTAGGGATACAGTGACAGTCCCACAGTGCAGGGGGAGCCAGGGGGTCAGTGCAAGTGGAGAGTGGCTGGGCCCTGGACCGAGGTCGCTGAGAGTGGCCCAGATGCAGGTTAAGTGCAGAATTCAGTGGGGAGTTAAGCAGGTTTAGCAGGGGAGAGGGAGAGAGAAGGCAGAAGCGAAGAGGAAGGTTTTGAGGTGCTTCCGGAACCGGAGATGGTTCTCCTCAAGTTTCAGGGAGGCAGGCAGGCTGTTCCAGAGGGAGGCCCCTGCTGCGGAGAGAGATCTACCCCCAGCACGTTGCTTCGAGAAGCGGCTGACCATGAGGGAGTTAGAGATGGATGAGCGAAGGGCTCGTGAAGGGAGATATTTAGGAAGAGAGAGTTGAAGGTATTTAGGCCCCAAGCCCCAGAAGGCCTTGTGGACAATGCAGAGGATGTGTTTATTCATGTCCCTGTGCACGTGTAAAGTTGTAATAGGGGTCTTAGTTACTAATCACTTATACTATTGCAATGCCGCAGCCGCAACACCTTGTGGTATGTTGCACTATGCTTCCACCTACCCTCTCCCCTGCCAAGACCACAGTTCCAGTACTTTTTTCGGTACACTTCTAACTTGCTGGAAAGAGAAGTCCGGTAAGCATGCCTAAATCTATACATTTTAAGAGAAGCTCAGAACCTTTTCAAGGTTTTCAAGGTTTTCTAATGTTTTACATTGCCCTAATTTAGAAAACATATTTTTTGCACCTTCCCCATGATGTGTTTTAAGTGAAATCAATGAGATGCGCTATAGACTTAGCATATTGTGAATATCTCGAAAATAATAGACTTTTAGCTCATAGTGGTGTGGATCAATAACTATGGTATAGAGAGAAGTGCATGAATACACGTCACCCTTCAGGATATGTCAATATCCCCGTCTTACATTTTTTTGGCATTGTGATTTGATGAAAGGAGAGATTCGTGTGTGCGTGCGTGTGTGTGTGTGTGTGCATGCGTGTGTGTGCGTGCGCGTAGGTTAGTTGTAACTGGTTGCATCTGCTGTCAATATATGGAAATGAGCTCCAGATAGTCTTGAAAGAGCCATGTTTGGTTTGCCATATTTTTTTGTTTGAAGTGTGTGCATGTTTTGTTTTAAGTATTTATAGTAGTTGCCATCCCTTGTAATACTGTGAATTGTATTTCTTTATTTTAGTCATTTAGGGCCTGATTCTTGGAATGGTGCAAACAGGAACGTCATTTAGGGGTTGCCAGAGGATGCAACTGCGACCTCTGAGGTCTCTCTTGCGACCTTTGTTGTCTCCCTTGCAACCTCTAAAAAAAATAAAAAAAGAAAACACTTTTTTTTGTAATGCAAGTTCCTAGGCTGTGGCCAACACCATGTGGCTCTTTACTTCTGGAGTGGCTGGCTATCTTGTTCAGGCCCCTTAAAAAAAGAAGAAAAATAAGAACAGGTGTGCCACAAGTCAAACACTTTCAGCACTGACCCTAAATAAGAAAGAATAGGAATACCAAATAATCTGTCTTTCTGGAATTCTATGCAATAATTGCTAGACTCCTTAAAGGTTTATTTCAGGCACACTTTAGGGGGTAAGTCACTGATTTAGTCTGTTGTTAAACGCCTCAACTCAGCCTTTCATCCTTCTGAGGTCGATAAATGTGTACCAACACAGGTTGGGTGATATTGGGTGTATATTTTTTCTATATAAAGCGCTTAAGCGTAGGTGCTATATAATTGTAGAGGGGGTCCCAGACATGGCCTGCACCCCTGCCCCTCGTTTCCAGGTACCAGGAAAGTACTCGCCATGGTGTGTGACGAATGAAGAGCAGATGAACCAACAAAGGGATGCACAGTGTACATCAGAAGATCCATACCTGTTGAAGCGCCCATAACCAGACAACCCTGGGCAGCACAGTACCCTATCAGACAGCCATACCAGCCGCTGATACGAAACAATGAGTATTTACAGACAGTCCATGAGGAGACACAACGAGCCGTGATGGAAGGCAAATGGTAATGACACGAGGGCCTGAGTAGACTCGCATATGAACGAAGGTAACACGCCAGTGCGAGCAGCCTCTAAACCAGACTCAAGAGACACGAAAGAGGAAACGATGTTGAAACGTAAGGAAACGTTGCTATAAGGCAAGATGGAAGAAACCAACTAGTTAATGCATGTAAATAAGCTTGGAACGCAAGAAGCTAAGAAAACGATATGGCTTGCAATGCTTAATAGAAGAATAGAGCGGCAAGCGCCAACCATATATCTACTTCAATAAGGCATATTATACAAGTGCGACCCCATTTTGTTAAGCAGAAGTATTCCCAGGTGGCCAGAGGCCTACTAGGCCAGGTTTCATATTCCAGCTGAAGCCAGGAAGAAGAGCGGAATCGAAACTCAACAAAGAAGAGCTCATGCCTGGGAATTCGAGGTCAAACCAAGGAAAGGGGGAGAGCGGCAACGTAGGAGAATCGAAACTCCAGGGCATACCAGCCTTCCCCGTGAAGGTCAAGATAAGGGGGGCCCAGGCAGGTGGTAAGACTAAAGAAGAAACAAATACAAGAAAAGCTTCAAACTGAAGCAGATTCACAGTGAACAGACACGTGACCAGCCAGGCGCGAAGAGGTACCACCGACTGATGTCATCCAGAACCTGAGGATGCCATAACTTCTCCAGATAAGAGACTACAGTTTCATGGCCATACCCAGCCAACTAATTGACATATATCCCTAAGATACTGATTGATGGAAGGGAGGCAGGGTGAATCTTGGGACACTAGGCACCTGGGTGTCCATTCTGCATGCTGCTAATTAAAGTGGAGATTTATGCTTAGGGGTGTAACCTACCCAATCACAATGGACCATGTAATCTAGGGTCCTATAGAGACTATAACCAATAGGATGTCGTAGTTATAGTGACGTCTATCATGCGTGAAGTAGAGGGCTGGGCGTAGACGCCCACCCAATAAGAATTATCCAATCCGCATGCTCTATTGTCATATACAGATATAGCACCTATACTTAAGTTACCTTTCCTAACCAATTATATTGCATGACGAATTTGTAGAGTTAGACGTCAGTGATGACGAGTTTTGATTATAAAAGATGCTGTTGCATGAAGTTCGAGGAAGTTGGAGTGAGACAGGTGATCGCAACGATGCTTATTCACAATTGTTTCTCTGTTTGATGTACTTGTCATTAAACAGACTTACCTTTGCCAAATTACTGAGTCCTCCTTATTGAGTCGTGTTGGAGTAAGTGAATCCTGCACCCCCATTCCTCACATGGTGCAGCTATCTTGTCTTACAGGTGCTAGAGGGTGAGCACTGACCTATGGGCCAGTCGGTGAATATCTCGCCCCCGAGTACACTTGGTAGCGTGAGGTTGGTTTCGGCCATCAATTATATATTATTGATTACCGACGGCACAAAGTAACTCTGGGCCTTCAGCAATATCACGAGTCCTTTCGCCATTCCGGCTGAGTAGACTGAGAAGCTCCCCGTGGACAATGATAGTGTAAGGCCATAAAAAATCTGCAGTGGGTCTGAAGGAACCCGCCTTTCCAAGCATAACCCTTCTCATTCCCACGGGCAGCCAATCGGATGAAAAGAAACATAAGAGGCTGAAGAGGAAGGGGTGGTGATCCCGAAGCTCCAGAGAGGAAAAAGATGCGATTGGTGAGTGAAACAATAAACTCGTTACTTTGGCAAATGTCTTGTAGGCATTAGAACAAGTAAGGGAAAGGTAACGGAGGGTGGCGGAGAAAAATAAACTAGTCAGAAGTAGAGAAGACTGAATATATATAAGGCGTAATGACTCGAGCATAAGAGATAAAAAGTGGTTACTGGGGGGGCACCCGGGATAAAAACGAAAGAATACCAGGGTGGCACCGGAGATAAAAAACGAAGGGATACCAGGGGGACACCCGAGAGAAAACGAAGGATACCAGAGTGGCACCTCAGATAAAAACATAAGGATTCACCTTGTTCCGGTGCTTTAATACAGTGGTCAGAAGAAATGTGAACTCATAGCCCACATAATGAGGGACAATTAGACTATGGTGATGTTTAAAGACGTCATCAAAGGAGTTTGTTTAAACTCCATGACGGGGTATTGATTAGAGGGCAAGTATATGTATGACCAGCTGGTGTCCGTCTAGTCTGTCAAGTGTCTGTCATACGTGTTCTGTTGTACGTCAAATGTAAAAGAATTGCATGGTTGAAATGAAATTTGGTTTTACGCAATTCCGTAACTAAGAAGGAATTGTCAATGAATTGATGGTCTTGAGTAAATTGATAGTATAACATTTTGGTGGGAAAAGAGTGGATTGGAGCTTGCATATTTGGTGCTCGCTCATACTGTTGGTAGGATAAAAAACTGTATAAATATTGTTGGTGACGAAATTAAGAATGGAGGAGGTTATCCCACTTGTGCATCTGTGCAAGCAACTACCTAAGCATGCACCTAAACTAAAAAGTACAGCACAGAGTGGGTTAAGGGAACCGCTCACAAAATGTTTATGGCTTGGCCACAGAATGGGTCCCTATCTGAAGCCGTCTTGCAACACATGATGACTTATCTACTTGCCACATATACAGGCAAAAAATTACAGAAACGCCTCGCTGTTCTTGAACTGTGGAAAATGTTTGAGCAGATGAAGGAGGAAGAACCACCTGCAAACTGGATATTAAATGTATGTACAGCGGGAGATGAGACGCCTACCCCGCCACCATCCCCGCCTGAGCCAGTCATCGAGGGAAGTAAGTCAGAGGGACTTTACCCGCTAAGAGAACTCAAGGCAGCCACAGGGTATAGTAATCCCGCATATGAGTCGCCTACGTGCAGGAGTGACGACAATAAGGGAAAGGAACAGGAAAGCAATCTTGCCTCCGCAGTCCCGACGGACAAGGAGAGACGCGACAATGAAAGGAAGGACCAGGCACAGAGGTGTGCACCTCCTGATAAGGAGAGAGAGGAAAAGAAATGAAAGGGAAACAAAGGTAGAACTGATAAGATAACATTCGCAAAAGACGAATGGATGGGAGGACAGATACTTTTGAAACTAGATGGAAAAGGATGTGATGATGTGAGACCGAGAAAGAAGTCAGATGAGACACAAAGAAAGGAAAAGGAGAAGGATAAGGAAATAAGGGATGAGAAAATGAAAAGAAGGGATAGGCTGAGGCGAATACAGAGAACAACTGTATCGTGAAGAGCAAGGAATACTGCTCAGTCGCACACAATACGCAGCCTATGAACAGTACAGGCAGAACATGCAAAGGTTGGAAGAAGAGCAAAGGGTACGTGAGAAGAGAGTGAAAAGAAGAGAAGATGAGGAAATTAGGAGGGCAAAGGAACGTAGGAACGAAAGGATGAGGGAAGTAGACAATGCTAGAGAAGAAGCTAGGAAGCGCAAGGAAGTAGATCAGGAAGCAGAACTTAAGCACAGACAGAGGGCACAGGATCTTGAATATTTGGAGCGGGAAGTTAAAAAACCCAATCCTGTTGTAGAATGGGAAGACATAGAAGAATTCTTTCCTGCAAACGACTCGGTGCAAGGTATAAGTGGGACAAATATTGAAGATGACTTCGACACCAGAAGGATCGGGGAAACGATTGATAAAATATACGATGAGATGGGGCTAGAACAGATATCCTATGGGGGAAGGGAAGATGAGCGCTTGGAGAGCACTCAGCTGTATGAGGATGCCACTCTAAGTAGTGGGAACAGGGGACTGTCCCTAGAAAGACTGGAGATTGGGCAGAACGAAGAAGATGCAAGGAGTTGCGTAAACTGGGTGTATTCTAAGTCTGACTTTGGTGGGGAAATGCTGGATGAGGCACACGAGGAATGGAGATGGTGCGAAAAACGGCTCCCAGGAGACCGAGGGGTACGATGGTCAGACGCTAGCGAGTCCGCAACTAGGACACCGAAGTCTGCCATGCAGTCCAGTCAACATGAAGGAACACCCCACGGCCAGAGGGGGGTGTCAGCTCCTGTCTTTGCAGACCGATTAAGGACATTGCCAGGGAGACAACAAGGCAGGAATGCCACCCCAGTGGTAGACAGGAGAGCTATGGGGAAAGAGAAGGAAGACTGCGCATTCCAATTCCCGCTGCTAGAAAAAGGGGGAGCAAGACCACAGTATATTCCATGGCCACACATGGATCTAGAGGACCTGAAAAATAAGCTTCCAATGCTGACATCGGGAGCCGGGAAGTGGATACATGAGTTGGAGAAAATGACAGGGGGTGTCAATTTAGCTATAGGGGACATTAAGCCCCTCCTGATCGCCATACTTGGTGAAAGAGCAGACGATGTATGGAAACGGGCAGGGTACCCTAGGGTAACCATAATTAACACCTCCCATGATGGACCGCCATTTAACAATTGTAGGGCAGCAGTGTGGAAAGCGCTACAAACGCTATACCCAGACACTTCTGATATGGGAGCCATAATGACTCAAAACATGAAGGCGTCAAAGGATCCGTTGATTTATATCGAGAATTTTCAAGATGCGTGGGTGCTCGAAACGCATGAGTCTTGGACGAAATCTATCCCTGTATTCTACCACATACTGTGCCAAGGGTTGCCTGAACCGGTGCAGGAATAGAAGCTAAACCTTGGGCTGAAATACAGTTAACTATTGCACACTACTGTAGATTGCTGCAGGAAAAGAACCGGGAAAAGGAGGCAACTCGTAAGGGTGAGGAGGCGAAGCTGGTGCAAAAGAAACTTTCAAAGTATGCTCTCGAGGGAGCGATGCTGACCAGCCCAGCTGAACCAAGCACACAATCAACAGCTAACCCATCCCAGAATAACCAGGGTTATCCTACCAGAGGGATAGGGGCTTCAGAGGAAGAGGATGGCAGAGTAATCAGGGAGGGTTTCGAGGTAACCAGGGAGGTATTCAGACCAACCAAGGTGGATTTCAAAACGCGCAGATGGGCAGTCCAGCTATGCCAGATGGACAGATGGCCCGACCACCGCCAGTGTGTTGGCTGTGCGGAATGACAGGACACGTGGTGCGTATGTGCAGAAACTAAGGCATGTGGCAAAATGGCCAAGGAATTGGAACAGGCATGATGAATCAGCATGCCGTCCGACCACAGGGCAGTGCACAAAATCACACCATGCAGCAGCAGGCGCCAGGCTTGCAGCAAGGTGCACAGCAAGTGGTTCAACCCTTGAACATGGGGAACTTGCCACAGGGACAATCCCAGCAGGCACCACCACAAATGTCCCAGGGCACTAACTCCGGAGAGGGAGTCAACCCTGGAAATGGGGGAAATCCACAAGTATACAGTGGGCCGAACTTATATATGAAATAGGACAGCTCACGGGGGACTCTGATGTGCTCTAACCTATCAGTGACACCAGACCCTAATAGGGAACCTAGGGTGAATGTCGTCATAGGGGGTAAAGAATATTCCTTCTTAGTTGAACGGGTGCAATGCACTCGTGCTTATGAGAAGGCAAGTTTTCCTTGTCCGGCAAGGCCATAGATACTCAGAGTTTCACAGGAGCTCACAGTAGAGTTCCCTTTACAGGCGCACTCCCAGTCTCTGTGCGAGAGCACAAAATAATATTAATGTGCTCTTATTATATTCACGTCAGACCCCAGTAAACATCCTGGGTCGGGACTTAATGACTAAGCAGAATATGACAATCTCGTTTACCGAGAATGGTACAGTGTGCTCCACTCCAGGGATGCATTATTCAAATGTGTGCGAAATGATCAGAGCATACTCAGGACGTATAGCCATGAGAGCTATACCATTAGAGCCAGAAGTCTTCGCTTATGGCGTGCGGGTGCTCATGGCGGGATTGCCAGGCCTAGCTGATAGAAAAATGAGGACACCTGATGAGTTCTAATTCAGACCAAGAATACCTATGCATGAAGAAGAGGCACAAGTATTTCCCTTAATGATACAATCTGCCGCAGTGCGAGGGAGAGTGGTATTGGTTGAAGGATATGATGACGAAGGCAGACAATGGTGTGCGATTATCGCCATCGAAGAAGGGTATCGAGTGACTGATGTCACGAATGACGATCTGTTCAAAGAACACCCTGACTGAGAAGAGACAAGGGTGGAAGTGAGTCTCATATTTTGGGTCGAGATGATCAAACGGGAGGTGCCACAGAGAATGATGCTGGCACTGATGCGTCCAGAATACTTCGAAGATGACATGGCCCAAGTGCCTGTCGCAGTATGGACTACAGGACCCTATGACGTAGGCCTCCTGAAGAGGGCAGGTGAAGTGAAAATTAAACTGAAACCAGAAGCAACTTTACCATGGGCACGACAATATCCCATGTCCAGAGAGGCAGGTGAAGGGATTGCGAAGACAATTTCCGCCATGATGGATCAGGGCATGCTTGTGACGTCAGAATCACCTTGCAACTCAGTGATTTACCCCGTAAAGAAATCAAAGGGAGGGTCTTGGCGTTTAATCCAAGATCTAAGAGCATTAAATGATATTGTCAAAGCCGAGTCCCTCTAGTCCCTAATCCATCCACAATTCTATGTAACATACCCATTGGGGCAAAATATTTCACTGTGATTGACCTGAAAAATGCATTTTTCTCAATCCCGTTGCACCGCGACTCGCAAGATCTGATGTCATTTACTTTCAGACAAATGTGTCTGAAAAGCACGAGGTTGCCACAGGGATATTGTGAGTCCCCATCCATCTTCACCAGAGTCCTGCAAATGGACCTAAGCAATATTGCAGTAGACAGTGTCGTCTTGCAGTATGTGGATGACATTCTGATCTGCAGCGTCACTGAGGAACAATGCAGGCGCGACTCTGTCCAGCTTCTAACTATCCTGGCTGAGAAAGGATATAAGGTTGATAAGGAAAAGTTACAATACTGTCAGCAAGAGGTGCTGTACATAGGCCAGCTAATCTCATATGAAGGGAAAAAGGTAACCCCAGAAAGAGCTGAAGATATCATGAACACGGCTAAACCGCTTATGATAAAGCAAATGCAAAGCTTCTTAGGCCTGTGCAATAATGTCAGAGCATGGGTCTTCGACTACAGCTCATACACCAAGCCTTTGCTTTAGGCCCTAAAGAAGGCCCAGGCGACAAGGGAAAAAATCGAATGGACTGAGGCAATGGAAAAGGGGTTTGCAGAACTCAAGGGGGTGATTTGTAAGGCCCCAGTTCTCGGGATTCCTAATTATGCAGAGGAATTCTACCTGTTCTCACATACTGATGGCAAACCTCACTGGGGTACAAGCCCTTAGCGTATTACAGCGGGAGTCTGGACCTGGTCATGAGGAGCCACTTCCCATGTGAACAAAATCTTACTGCCGCTGCATTCGCCATCGGGAAGGCATCAACCATTGTAATGTGGTGCTCCATGACTTTGTACGTCGAGCACTCATTATTCGCCATACAAGAGAAATCAAAGGGCACATTGACATCGCAGAGAGCATCCGCCTATGAGGTGATTATCTCTAACCCATCGATCAAAATAGTTTGATTTAAAACTGTAAATCCAGCCACGTTCATAGCTGAGCGAGTCACTGAAGGAGAACCGATACACAACTGTGCGAATTATGAGGAATTCTATGATGAAATCCCCAGGGTAAAGGAAAATGCCCTTGCAGGTGGTGAGATCGTGTTCATTGATGGTTCATCAAGAATCGATCAAGAGGAAGGACTGAGGTATACTGGCGTGGCCGTGGTAAAACACCTAGCGAATGGAGAGTTTCAGGTACTCATCAGTGCGCGAATACCATCTCACTATTCTGCGCAAGCTGCAGAACTATTGGCATTGATACTTGCCATTGAGAATCATGCAGACCAGGAAGTAACGGTGTACAGTGACTCTGCCTATATGACATCTACCGTACACGCAGGCTTAGCACGCTGGAAAAGGAGGGGCTACCTCCGAGCGGACGGCACGCCAGTGCAACATGCAGCCTTATTGGACAGGCCGATAAAAGCACTACAGCTCCCAGTGGGCATGGCGGTCGTGAAATGCACAGCCCACACCAAAGGGGCAGATTTCGTGTCACGTGGAAACCATGAAGCGGACACGGAAGCCAAGCATATGGCATCCAAGAGGAAACAATCATGGATGTGGAGGTGGCACGTACCCATGAGAGGATGATGGTAACACGAGCCACACCTGAGGCCTATAGTAACATGGGGCAGACTCAGCTAATGGAGCTCCAGGGGGAGGCACCGCAGGAGAAGAAGAATTTATGAAAGCGTTGAGGGT
Organism: Ambystoma mexicanum; assembly: GCF_040938575.1. Lineage (NCBI taxonomy): Eukaryota > Metazoa > Chordata > Amphibia > Caudata > Ambystomatidae > Ambystoma > Ambystoma mexicanum. Next base: position 760,687,959 of record NC_090932.1, on the reverse strand, counting down.
GTTCCTTAAACCCCTCTGACGGATTGTGGAGGCAAGACAGCACTGGTAAACCAGTAATGCCTGTCGCTCTACTGCTGAAGGTAGCATTGGAACAATTACACTACCCTATACATATGACAAAAGAAAATCTCGCTGCAACACTCGCAGAAGACTGGTTCACACTGAATTTAGCAGAGCATGTTGCGTTCTTCATGGTAAACTGCATAATCTGCCAGCAATTCACTGCTGGGCACACATTAAAAGTAGTGAGAGGAGTTATCCCCCAGCCAAATGGGCCATTCCAGCACTTGCATATCGACTACATCGACATGATACAAGTGTGCAACGGGTACAGGTATTTAATTGTGGTGGTGTGCCCATTCTCTAGATGGATAGAAGCAGGTCCCTGTGCACACCCAGACTCTACCTGTACTGCCACATTTCTGGTGAGGGAAGTGTTCCCTAGATGGGAGGTGTGTGAGGTAATGAGGTCATACAATGGGGCTCACTTTGTCAATGCAGTTTTTGAGCAGATCAGCTTGTTGCTTGGTATAAAGCACAAGTTCTCGTCTGCGTATCATCCAGAGGGGAATGGCATATGTGAGCGGCTCAACGGCCTGTTAAAGGAGAGGATAGCCAAGTTGAAGCTCACATTAAAAGAGGGATGGCTGCACTGTCTACCACTGGCATTGTGTGCACTTCGGAACCAAACCGCCACACGAGATAGTCACTGGAAGAAGGATGAGGACCCCTCTTACACCCGAGATAGAGCCAGATGTGATGCCCAGACAACATAGGTCTTGGGGACAGAGATGCAGGAATACTTAAACTGTATGACATCCAGCGTCACTGTCATTTCAGGCCAGCTGCCGCAACGAAGAAAAGGGTGCAGCACAGCACAAAACACATCAGGAATTGCTAAAGCAGACACCGTGCAAAGTCTACGTGCGCCCCTCATCTTCCCTGGTGACATGGTGCTTGTAAGGAACTTCACCAGGAAGAGGTGGGATGAGCCATGATTCAATGGCCCTTTCATCGTGGAGGACTGCACTCCTTCGGGTGTCAAAGTCCAGGGCAGAAGGGCATGGCTCTTGCTGAATGACATTAAACCTCATATAAGAGAGAGCCCTCCAGCTGCATCCAACTGTGAAGAAATTACAGACAACGGGGAAGAACCTCAGCACGTGCAGACAAGATCTATGGCAAGGAAAAGGGACGCATTAGCAACAAAATAAAGACAAAGGAACTCTGTTTTAAATTGTGGCTTTTAACAAGACATTTCCTCAAACCAGAGAAAGGTGATAGAGAACAAAAACGGACACCCAGTGCATCCTAGTTGCAGGGTAAAGAGAAGGGCATCTAGAGCCACAACAACATTGATAACATGAACATTTGAATCAAATTACCCAAGCAGTGTGAACAACTAAGACTCTGATAAACTACAAATAAGACATTTATTTTCTGAGAGCTTGACACAGTATCCTGAAGCAACCAGTATCAAGATTTTGTTCACAGAACTAATGGTAGCTCCCAGCAGAAATCTCACGTGGAATGTGCTCACCTACTTCTAGCTGGTGGTAATATCATATCCGTCGCTCATAGGGAGAGAAACCAGTGTCACAGACTTTATTCGAGAACCTGCAAACAAGAAAATAATCTCCCAACTGCTGACTGTCATTGCTGAAGCCTTCGCCGAGCTGTCTGAGCACAGTGAGAAGGACACAAATGCTTCCACCACCAGCAGACCTTGATGAACTCACCTTCACTTTGTTCTTTCAAATAATCGAGAAATGCCCAGGACTCGTCGGGAGAACAACTGACACAAACACTTTCATCAGAGACCCAAGAAACCTAGCTCAACTGAACCAGCTGTGGACTAAACTAAATCTTCTAGTGGTAATCCACGCAACAGGGAAGTGCAGAGACTGTTTGAATCAAAAGAAAAGCTTGTGATCAGGACCCAGCAAAACAAGACAAATGTCCCTGTCGCCCAAGGACACCCGGCTGGCTCATAAGGTCTTATTCAGACTAGTCACAGACTATCCAGAAATGGTGGGAAGGCCCGCAGATGTTGATGTCTTCACCTTCCTTAGAGATCCAGCCAATACCCCACACATGGGCACTCTCCTCCACGGAATCATGCTCCAGGTGGAGCTATCTACCTTCCAGCGAGAATACTTAAGGAGATTCCAGTGAGACTTTCCACCATAGGACAGATCGAGAAGAGCAGAAACGAGAACTACACCATCTTATTTTTATTCTTGCTTTTTCTATTTTTTCAGATTGTTCTTATTTTTCTATGCAAACAAAGGGGGGTCTGGGAATCTCTCTACCAGCACGAACACAGCCCAATGACCTGTTCTTGGGTGAATAACCCCTGGGAGAGACTCTACCAAGTCTTTAGCTCACTGTCCTTTTCACAGAGAAGAAATTTCCCCGCATATCAGCCTTTGTCCTGCCCAGGGGCAGTCCAGCGCCGAAATGCTAGGCAATTCTCCTCTGAACAAGAGTACCATCAGTAACCCCATACACGTGTTTCAGCCTTGTTGGGCATCATCAGTGAGGTGAAACTGTTGCCTCTCTAAGAACAGTGAGCAAGGGGTCCACGTCTGGATTGCCCTGTTAACTTAGGGTGAAACCCAAAGTTAATGTATGCAAACAAAGGGGGGTCTGGGAATCTCTCTACCAGCACGAACACAGCCCAATGACCTGTTCTGGGGTGAATAACCCCTGGGAGAGACTACCAAGTCTTTAGCTCACTGTCCTTTTCACAGAGAAGAAATTTCCCCGCATATCAGCCTTTGTCCTGCCCAGGGCAGTCCAGCGCCGAAATGCTAGGCAATTCTCCTCTGAACAAGAGTACCATCAGTAACCCCATACACGTGTTTCAGCCTTGTTGGGCATCATCAGTGAGGTGAAACTGTTGCCTCTCTAAGAACAGTGAGCAAGGGGTCCACGTCTGGATTGCCCTGTTAACTTAGGGTGAAACCCAAAGTTAATGTATGCAAACAAAGGGGGGTCTGGGAATCTCTCTACCAGCACGAACACAGCCCAATGACCTGTTCTTGGGTGAATAACCCCTGGGAGAGACTCTACCAAGTCTTTAGCTCACTGTCCTTTTCACAGAGAAGAAATTTCCCCGCATATCAGCCTTTGTCCTGCCCAGGGGCAGTCCAGCGCCGAAATGCTAGGCAATTCTCCTCTGAACAAGAGTACCATCAGTAACCCCATACACGTGTTTCAGCCTTGTTGGGCATCATCAGTGAGGTGAAACTGTTGCCTCTCTAAGAACAGTGAGCAAGGGGTCCACGTCTGGATTGCCCTGTTAACTTAGGGTGAAACCCAAAGTTAATGTATGCAAACAAAGGGGGGTCTGGGAATCTCTCTACCAGCACGAACACCGCCCAATGACCTGTTCTGGGGTGAATAACCCCTGGGAGAGACTCTACCAAGTCTTTAGCTCACTGTCCTTTTCACAGAGAAGAAATTTCCCCACATATCAGCCTTTGTCCTGCCCAGGGCAGTCCAGCGCCGAAATGCTAGGCAATTCTCCTCTGAACAAGAGTACCATCAGTAACCCCATACACGTGTTTCAGCCTTGTTGGGCATCATCAGTGAGGTGAAACTGTTGCCTCTCTAAGAACAGTGAGCAAGGGGTCCACGTCTGGATTGCCCTGTTAACTTAGGGTGAAACCCAAAGTTAATGTATGCAAACAAAGGGGGGTCTGGGAATCTCTCTACCAGCACGAACACAGCCCAATGACCTGTTCTTGGGTGAATAACCCCTGGGAGAGACTCTACCAAGTCTTTAGCTCACTGTCCTTTTCACAGAGAAGAAATTTCCCCGCATATCAGCCTTTGTCCTGCCCAGGGGCAGTCCAGCGCCGAAATGCTAGGCAATTCTCCTCTGAACAAGAGTACCATCAGTAACCCCATACACGTGTTTCAGCCTTGTTGGGCATCATCAGTGAGGTGAAACTGTTGCCTCTCTAAGAACAGTGAGCAAGGGGTCCACGTCTGGATTGCCCTGTTAACTTAGGGTGAAACCCAAAGTTAATGTATGCAAACAAAGGGGGGTCTGGGAATCTCTCTACCAGCACAAACACAGCCCAATGACCTGTTCTTGGGTGAATAATCCCTGGGAGAGACTCTACCAAGTCTTTAGCTCACTGTCCTTTTCACAGAGAAGAAATTTCCCCGCATATCAGCCTTTGTCCTGCCCAGGGGCAGTCCAGCGCCGAAATGCTAGGCAATTCTCCTCTGAACAAGAGTACCATCAGTAACCCCATACACGTGTTTCAGCCTTGTTGGGCATCATCAGTGAGGTGAAACTGTTGCCTCTCTAAGAACAGTGAGCAAGGGGTCCCCGTCTGGATTGCCCTGTTAACTTAGGGTGAAACCCAAAGTTAATGTATGCAAACAAAGGGGGGTCTGGGAATCTCTCTACCAGCACGAACACAGCCCAATGACCTGTTCTTGGGTGAATAACCCCTGGGAGAGACTCTACCAAGTCTTTAGCTCACTGTCCTTTTCACAGAGAAGAAATTTCCCCGCATATCAGCCTTTGTCCTGCCCAGGAGCAGTCCAGCGCCGAAATGCTAGGCAATTCTCCTCTGAACAAGAGTACCATCAGTAACCCCATACACGTGTTTCAGCCTTGTTGGGCATCATCAGTGAGGTGAAACTGTTGCCTCTCTAAGAACAGTGAGCAAGGGGTCCACGTCTGGATTGCCCTGTTAACTTAGGGTGAAACCCAAAGTTAATGTATGCAAACAAAGGGGGGTCTGGGAATCTCTCTACCAGCACGAACACAGCCCAATGACCTTTTCTTGGGTGAATAACCCCTGGGAGAGACTCTACCAAGTCTTTAGCTCACTGTCCTTTTCACAGAGAAGAAATTTCCCCGCATATCAGCCTTTGTCCTGCCCAGGGGCAGTCCAGCGCCGAAATGCTAGGCAATTCTCCTCTGAACAAGAGTACCATCAGTAACCCCATACACGTGTTTCAGCCTTGTTGGGCATCATCAGTGAGGTGAAACTGTTGCCTCTCTAAGAACAGTGAGCAAGGGGTCCACGTCTGGATTGCCCTGTTAACTTAGGGTGAAACCTAAAGTTAATGTATGCAAACAGAGGGGGGTCTGGGAATCTCTCTACCAGCACGAACACAGCCCAATGACCTGTTCTTGGGTGAATAACCCCTGGCAGAGACTCTACCAAGTCTTTAGCTCACTGTCCTTTTCACAGAGAAGAAATTTCCCCGCATATCAGCCTTTGTCCTGCCCAGGGGCAGTCCAGCGCCGAAATGCTAGGCAATTCTCCTCTGAACAAGAGTACCATCAGTAACCCCATACACGTGTTTCAGCCTTGTTGGGCATCATCAGTGAGGTGAAACTGTTGCCTCTCTAAGAACAGTGAGCAAGGGGTCCACGTTATTTTTCTATGTTTACTTTTATTTTTATTTTTGTTTTTATTTTTACAGCATTCTATTTTTGTGTGATTTTTAGCAGTTCCATCTTTTCATTCCTTCGCATTGAACAGGTCCCAGCATGTCCTCAGGACCAAAGCAAATTTGAGGAGTGCACTGGGACTTCACCTATTTTAGATATGCATAATGAATGTGAGGTGCCAAAGATGCTAGCCTAACCTTTTTCCATAGTCTAGCAAAAGGAACTGTACTCCATACCCAGAGACTATCATCATCACTCGCAAGAGGGGGGACACTTGAAAAGCACTTCTCACTTTAGCATTAATGAACTCTTGAGCTACGAGATCAGAGCAAGAAAAGGAATAAATAACTGACTACGGATTTGTTCGAAATGGGGGCCCAGACCAGTAACTTAGTTTTACCACCAGAAGAGGGGTGCCCCCGCTTCCCTTGGAGGAACTGCTGCCAGATGTCCAACAAGTCTATCATGTGTGTATGCCTAGTAATTATCATTGTCTTTCTGTCATTGACTATCAGAACTGCGTTTTTTATTGGTGCACAAAGCGTCCCAATCTCAGTGCATCCACCAGATAATGAACGTCTGGGGCCTACGAAAGCACCCAGACCCTACATAGTGATTCCAGTTCCCAGAAAGGCTGATGGTAAAACAAACGAGCTAAAACTAAATGTAATTAGCAGTGATTCATACACACCTTAGGTAATGAATCAAGAAAAAGGCTGGAGACAGGGTCAGCACGGAATGAATGAAAATATAGCACTGACCACTGCACGCACGCACCCACTGAATGCACACGAACAAGGGCAAGTGTCAATGGCTACAGGGCCTCAAACCAAAACAACAGAAAAAGAGAAACTGCCTATCGAAAGACCAGCCCCAGAAAATAGTGGAAATAACCAGGAAGAGCCAAGTGAAAAACCAAAGAGAGAGGGCATCGTCGAATCCCTCAAAAGAACAGAAGTAGCCACAAAGGAAATCACAATGAAAACACAAATTCTAATGGATCATCTGTTCCCGTTCATAGTCAGAGCTAAGAAACTACATAAGAAGCTGAACGATAGAACCACTGAGACTATTGCAGCAAGCACGCCAGCTCCAACGCAAGGAACAAGCATCAGGCCTACAACGCAGCCACGCGTTGGAAAGTTGGTGAGCCAATGGTGGTTGGAGGAGGTCTACGAAAGACTTCACAAGGGAAGGAAGAGAAACACAAAACCTTCTCCTACCACAGCGATACAGCCAAGGGAACCTGCTCCACCGAGACGCCCAGAGTGAAAGAGCAGTACAGACGCATTCAAGGACATCGTTCTAGAAAACTACAGAAGAACGCTGAGGATCAAGAGGAGCCCGCATAAAGATAACAATGAACTCAATGATTACCTGGACAGCACAGCACATCTCGGAAATAACATATGGTATCAGCACATGAAGGAAGAAGGACGAAGTAAATCAGAAGGAGAATGCTTCGTCTGTGCTCTTCTACCATACAGCATGGGAAAATCCAAGATCTTTGTGGCTGTAGAAACTGATGTACCCACAACACACTGTATCTCACACGTAGCTATGTGCAACACCAGAGGACATTTATGGGAAGGGACTCCTCGTTGATATGGGCCAACGAAAAGGATTACCCAGATGAAGATGGCTTCGTCCAGGACATTAAAACAAGAAACAGGGCGCACACCAAGAATCATGTGATCAGATATGAGAACCCTGACGTCAAAGGATCAGGAACAAGATGGGAAATAAACCGGAGACTGAACGTCCAAGGAAAAACTGCAGAAGAGGCTCAAATCTGGAAGAACAGAGGCCAAATGCAGATCTGGGGGTCAGTGGTTTCCCCAAATGGATGGGAAGAAGGAGTAGTAATCTGCCGAGCTTGGATGGTTCTTGGAGCCTGCCAAGAAGCAATAGAAAATTCACAGAGGTTATGCAAACCTGTATGGCCGAAATTGGTAAAGCTGCTAACATGGGTCAAAGACAGAGGAGGACCCCTGCAAATAGTACCACTGGAAAGCCCAAAACTATGCTTCAGAAGTAATGGCATGAGGAAGATGGGAGAGAATGTAAACTGCGGTCGAATCTTTGAAGCCCCAGGAATGGCACAAGGAACCGCAGTCATCATGGGCCATTACTGGGCGTGTGGATTCAAGGCATACATGAGACTACCGAAAAACTGGGGAGGCATATGCACACTGGTGAACGTCCACGTTCCTGCACTAGTGATCCCTAAAAACGACCTGAATTTGGACAGTTTCCTGAAAGCAGAGGCTCATCTAAGAAAAAGGAGATCTGCGGAACTAGTATCCAGAATGAAGAGAGAAAACTACTTTTCTGCCAAATCAGAAGAGGCATTCCATGCGATCCCACACGAACACAGGCTGTTCAGCCTCCCCTCAACAGTGTTCACCACGATGTTCCTGCCACACATCCAAATTGGAATGAATGCTAAATGGTTGCAGATAACCAGATGGGAGTTATTGCAGACCATCAACTCCACCGTAAAAGGGTTTAACGCGATCAAAGAGGAACTAAGAGCAATCCGATTGATGACCCTCCAGAATAGGTATGTGCTTGACATGATCACAGCAATGGATGGAGGTGTTTGCGCAAAAATTGGAGAATCGTGCTGCACATTTATACCATCGCATGATAAAGAAAATGGAACTTTAACAGAAGCCATAAATATGTTGACAAACCTAAAGAACCAGATGGTTTACGAAACAAGTGAAGTGGACGATGACAGCTGGTTTGGAGTCCTGTTCTCATGGGTCTCACAATGGATGGCGGATATATTCAAGTTTCTGGGAGCCTTACTAGCAATGGTACTGCTAGGATTCTGTGTTATTAAGATAATCATCACACATTGCCAGAAAACTGCGAAGAAAGCCATTGGGGTGAAAATAATGGTTGACGTCGAACCAAGATGGAAGCCCAGAGATCTGACTGATGAAGAAATAAGAGAGTTTGTGAAGGCCAGTGAATTTGCGCCAGAAGGAACAAAGTTCACATATCCTAAGAAACAAAGAAGGTATGAAGGAAAATGGATCTACTGCAGTCCAAATGGACAATGTCAGCTAATGACCTGGAACAAAGGTGAACATGTGAAAACAGCAGGAAGTTTGAAAGGCGTGATAAAAATATGGACTCCAAAGACACACATGTTCACGCCATCATGTACCAACCCTGAAGACGATGAACAAAACACTGAAGAATCAAAGGAAATAAATACAAAAGATGAAGCAGAAGTGGTTGATGAACCGACCAGAGGGGGGAGTGTAGAGGAGGTCCCAGACATGGCCTGCACCCCTGCCCCTCGTTTCGAGGTACCAGGAAAGTACTCGCTAAGGTATGTGACGTATGAAGAGCAGATGCACCAACAAAGGGCTGCACTGGGACTCTGTCCAGTGTACATCAGAAGAGCCATACCTGTTGAAGCGCCCATAACCAGACAACCCTGGGCAGCACGGTACCCTATCAGACAGCCATACCAGCCGCTGATACGAAACAATGAGTATTTACAGACTGTCCATGAGGAGACACAAAGAGCCGTGATGGAAGGCAAATGGTAATGACACGAGGGCCTGAGTAGACTCGCATATGAACGAAGGTAACACGCCAGTGCGAGCAGCCTCAAAACCAGACTCAAGAGACACGAAAGAGGAAACGATGTTGAAACTTAAGGAAATGTTGCTATAAGGCAAGATGGAAGAAACCAACTAGTTAATGCATGTAAATAAGCTTGGAACGCAAGAAGCTAAGAAAACGATACGGCTTGCAATGCTTAGTAGAAGAATAGAGCGGCAAGCGCCAACCATATATCTACCTCAGTAAGGCACATTATACAAGTGCGACTCCATTTTGTTAAGCAGAAGTATGCCCAGGCGGCCAGAGGCCTATTAGGCCAGATTTCATATTCCAGCTGAAGCCAGGAAGAAGAGCGGAATCGAAACTCAACAAAGAAAAGCTCATGCCTGGGAATTCGAGGTCAAACCAAGGAAAGGGGGAGAGCGGCAACGTTGAAGAATCGAAACTCCAGGGCATACCAGCCTGCCCCGTGAAGGTCAAGATAAGGGGGGCCCAGGCAGGTGGTGAGACTAAAGAAGAAACAAATACATGAAAAGCTTGAAACTGAAGCAGATTCACGGTGAACAGACACGTGACCACTAAGAGGTACCACCGACTGATGTCATCCAGAACCCGAGGATGCCATAACTTCTCCAGATAAGAGACTACAGTTTCATGCCCATACCCAGCCAACTAATTGACACATAGCCCTAAGATACAGATTGATGGAAGGGAGGCAGGGTGAATCTTGGGACACTAGGCACCTGGGTGTCCATTCTGCATGCTGCTAATTAAAGTGGAGATTTATGCTTAGGGGTGTAACCTACCCAATCTCAATGGACCATGTAATCTAGGGTCCTATAGAGACTATAACCAATAGGACGTCGTAGTTGTAGTGAGGTCTATCACACGTGAAGTAGAGGGCTGGCCGTAGGCGCCCACCCGATAAGAATTATCCAATCCGCATGCTCTATTGTCATATACAGATATAGCACCTATACTTAAGTTACCTTTCCTAACCAATTATATTGCATGACAAATTTGTAGAGTTAGACGTCAGTGATGACGAGTTTTGATTATAAAAGATGCTGTTGCATGAAGTTCGAGGAAGTTGGAGCAAGACAGGTGATCGCAACGATGCTGATTCACAATTGTTTCTCTGTTTGATGTACTTGTCATTAAACGGACTTCCCTTTGCCAAATTACTGAGTCCTCCTCATTGAGTCGTGTTGGAGTAAGTGAATCCTGCACCCCCATTCCTCAAATGGTGCATCTATCTTGTCTTACAGGTGCTAGAGGGTGAGCACTGACCTATGGGCCCATCAGTGAATATCGCTCCCCCGAGTACACTATAACACAACATTATCATTTGGTCATGGACGTCTGCTTGCATTCACAGTAATTTGGTACTATGGGCCTATACACACTGATCTTAATGATACATATGGCGATCCATTCTTGTATGTAATGTACATCACATTATACTGATATTGTAACCATATTTTTCGTAGTGTACAATGCTATGTGATGCCACTTCTTGTGATGACATCAGGGGGTCAAGGGTCGTGTGATGTCACTTCCGCTACCCCTGGCATTTTGGTGAAATGACGTCCCTGGGTGCAAAGTGTATTTTTGCAGTGCAAAGTCAGTACAAAGTAGTTTTTGCAGTACAAAGTGAACTTTGCACTGACTTTGCAATGCAAAAATACACTTTTCACAGCTCCATGAATCCGGGTTTGTGTCGGCAGTGCAAAGTCACTTTTCAGTCGTGCAAAGTCACTTTGAACCGTGCAAGAAATTCCATGAATCGGGCCCTTAGTCATAGTCCTGAAGTTTTAGGCATTTGAAGATGCACGTGGCAAATGATTGCAAAAACCCGTTGTCTTTGCAAAGACTTGTTTGGAAATGTTATCCAAAATCCACAGCCGGCTAAAAAAAAAAAACTTTCTCAGAATGCTGTACTTTTAAGACCCACATGAAGGCACCATAGAGCCCTGTTTTGGTCATTTGCTTTGTTTCTCTCATTCAATAACTCTAATATGTTAACTGTTTTCATACTTTATTATTCATTCTCTTTTTTCTATTTAATCAAATGGCTGAACAAAGGTACACTGATTTGGATGTTTGACATTTAAAAGAAGAAACTGATGTAAATGAGTAGTCGAACACGATTAAACATCAATGCGATGCTGACAGACCTTGCTTAAAATGCCACACTACCTGATTGCATGTTAATGTGACCCAGTTACAAAATGCAATGCTATGCGAGAATTCCATATGTTGCTTTTCTAAACTCCACAAAAATTATTTTTTAAAAGATGTTTAAGAACCCGTAAATGTTTATAAACGTAGCTCTCACTGTCATAAGATTAAAAGAAATGACATCACATGCCTGTTGATCCTTGACATCACATGGAGTGGCTTCACGGGACCCGTGGGCACAATTTTAACTGTGACATTGCACAGTGTTTGACGGGAAAAAAAATACGGAAAATCGCAAAATCCAAGTAGATAGAAATGTCATCTGTGTTGCAAAATGCCTGTGGTTTAGCATGTAAATACATTAATCACGGTAATTAGATTGGAACGTTATGAACTGGCAGAACAGTCCAAAATGTGCACAGGAGCAATTGACAAAACATGTATAGCATGTTTTAGAATGGAAGCGGCACTCAACCCATGAGGAACATGGTCACGTTGGTTTTCTGTCCAGAATAGTAAGATTTGGTTCAACACTAAGTCAAGCAGTAATTAAATTGGGAATGTACGCAGCAGGTTGTATGTATATTACGACCTTACATTAGTCCCACAGTAAGATGGCCGCTGCCAGGAGACGCGCGCGCCTTGAGCATGTGCATTGTCGCCATGGCGACAGTAGAAACACATGCAGGAGTGTGGCATTGGTCCGATAGCTTGGTCCACTGTTTCGTTCCCTGCGTTGAAGTGATCTTTACTTAAAGTAGGTGCATTCCCCTTGAGTGAAAGTTGTACTACTTGCCCTCAATCAGGTGGCCGCCAGTTGATGTGTGCGCTCATGCGCTACAGTAGCATGGCAACCGAATAAACATAGGCAAGAGCGGGACGCCGAGCTGGTATGCCCGTATCCGGCTCTTCTACTTGGTATAATGCATGTATATATTCCCGTGGGGATGATAACATTCTTCACAGTCCAATCCGGCAGTTCCGGATGGAACTGATTGTCGGAGATATCACAATTATACTGGACATATGTCAGCCGCCCGAGGGTCACGAACGCCACCACAACGGCATTCGCATATAATGAAATACGAAATTTTTCCCTGAATTGCATCGAGTTGATGAAATGGGCATTTATATGGGCCTGTCCACTAACATTGCAGGGGTCATCCTGACAATTCAGGGACAGTCGAGGAAGCTTTGTGAAAGCTAATTGGTTCACTTTACACATTTGCGAGGTGAGTGTTTTGATACCTTGCATTATATAGCAAACTTACCCAATAGACACAATGAGTGCATAACACATACATTTTAAATTGTATTTATTTGTGCAGGTTGAGGAACCATTTAGCTGTACTCTCTGCTATTGAGGTTAGTATGAGCTTCTATCTAGAAAATGGTCGACACGAGTAGTACACATTGCAGGTATTGAGGGAATAGTGATATTATTTGTAATCTACTGTAATCTACTCTAGGCACCCAGATGAATAATTTTTTGTAATTGAGAAAGATACAAGTCTTATGCCCTGAGGTTGGATCTTAGAGTCCGAAACGCATTGGCAACAACATCTTGTTCTGAGTTGACTGTGCGAATCACCATGGAAAAATGTGGTTTATCTGATATTATGAAGAAGTCCTTTGGATCCTTTGGATTTATGAAATTCGTCTAAAGAGTTAATTTATGTCAGATTAAATTACACAAATAGGTGTAAAATCTGGTGAAAATTTTATTTGTGCTGGAACTTCATCAATTTGTAATTATTGTATTATTTTAAAAGATGAGAGTGTAAACTACATTGAGACGATGGGCCTCATTATAACCTAGGCGCTCCCGTAGTGAAGGGTGCCGGCACGGGACCGGCACCCTTCATAACGGGATGCCCTATTACGAGGTTCCCTTTGCGGGACCCGGTAAGGACGCTGGTAAAACCAGGCATCCTTAGCAGGTCCCGCGAGGGGAAGAGGGAGCTAATAACGGGCCGTTTTTAGCTCCCTCCCATTGTCCATTGGGGGTTCAAATGGGAATGGGGATGGGTTCCTTCAAGGAGGAATTACTGGGTCCTCCAATGTCGGATGACCCGGTTATTCCTCATTGAAGGAACCCTGTACTGGGACCCGGTATGGAGGCAGCCATGCCCTTATTATGGGCATGGCTACCTCCATACTAGTAATGAGGCCCTATATGTCCTATAAGAGTGCACGTGGGTAACCTGTTGGTGACAACATGCTGGACAAAATATGAAACATTTGTTTATGCCTTAATATGTTAAATTTGCCAGGCAAGTGGTCTCTGGGGATCTTGTTATGAGTGTGGTGGTAACGGCGAAACAGGCAGTATTTCCAAATATCCCCTGCTTTAATTCACTGCATGGTTATGGGTTTGGACATACATATATCGATAAAATACCTGCTTGTCAGTGGAGGTGTTAGCGCCGTTCTTAGGAGCCAGAATGGTTGAGGCAGTGTTTCCATTCGTGGGAATACCACCACTCCCCAATGGAGTTCTATGTGACTCCAGAACGGGGAGTAAAGTACACACTCAAATTAGGCTGTGAATTAATGTCGCCACTTACTTAAACATTTATTCAGTTTGTTGGTATTAGCCCAGTCAATACAGCATTATAGATTCTAACAGCAACAATTGAGGTATGTTTACATTGAGAGCAAGAAAAAGTATGCCAGGTCTCTCGGCTTTGCCAATTGTGTTTTATTTATTTTTGTAATTTTAATTCGAGTTCAAAGCTTGAAGACATAATGGGCACTGTGCCAAAACAATGCGGAAGAAAATCTGCCATTACAGAAGCTCTGGATCACAGCTGGTGCTCAGCTTTTTCCCGCCACATGATAAGTTAGGGCACAATGAGAATCAGACCATAGGTCCTACATTGTTTGAGCAGGGTTGAGTGCATAAAGGTCAGCACAGTGAGAAACATAGTGTAAACTAGACACCACAGCAGACGATTGTTTCTCCATATAAGCGTTCGCGCAGCAGATAGCACAATCATATGATAAGGTATTTTAGAAACTCATTCAAGGTCTATTAAATCAAACATACTGTGGGAAGTCATTACTAACCAAGTGTTCCTAGAACTCCAGTCGCAAACTTACTCGGCAACTTCCCCACACCCCAACCCCCACTTAGCTCTATCATTGCTTGCTCTGAGGCAGCTGGGCACCTCAAGACCCAGAAGCACTCCCAGAAGTCAACTCACTATGTTCTAGTTTGAAACATCCACGTAGCTTTGCAGCGATTCTTCAGGTTCTGTTTGAATTGCATGTGAAAGTGCTTGAACTTCATCTCCCATAAAGCATTTCACTTTCAAGCATGAAATACTAAGGAGATCTTTGTTGTACTCCTTCTGAAGAAAGTCTACTATAGTTGCCTATAAAATCCTGTTATTACCCACAGAACTGCTGCAAGAAATCAAAGGGAGCAGTTTTTCAGGAGTGCTGCTGTTTTCTCCTTTTTTGGCATATTGTAAGAGGGACAAATGTTGGGAATATTTATCCTGGTTTGAAAATTAATTAATGTAAATTAAAAAAAGATCATCTCGTAGGGCTCTTTTTAGATGTCATATCTCCCAGGATGTTACATACTGTATGAAACAAGGTGCATTATATTACAACATGGAATATTTCAAAAGGTTCTATGTTCTTAGATAGCTAGTTTATTTCCGCAGGGTTTTTTGCTAAATATTTTTGCCCAAGAAATCTCATTGGCGTTTTTTATTTTTTATTTGGGGGGCCCTCCCAAATCCCCTTCCCTGTTATCTAGCCCCTCTTCCCCACACCCTCCACCCCTTATGTCCCATTACCCACCCCCTATTTTTCTATGAGATTTTTCAGCAAAAAACTCAGCAAAAAAAAAATTGGCAATGTAACAACGTTGCACCTTTCAAAAGAAACAGAACCTTGTACACGATGCAGTTTGAGGTTTCAACGCAAATCTGCTGCAGGAATGGGCTGTGCAGTTTTCCATGCTGTCTTCACAATGAACTTTTCGAATTACAACTATGGATGAATTGTTTCTAATCCCCCAATATTGTCACCTTTTCATTTCTGTCTACCCAGCAGGGCTCAGAGCAGCACAGACATGGACATGAAGACCCTCTGGAGACTAGAACCTCTACCAGCACTAGCCAGCACACTCAACGGTGAGGAATCATGGGAACGGTAGGCCAGCACATCTGCAGAGTGGCAGGTTGACACCCTCTGCTGCAGAGGCCTCTGTTTTTAAAATCTGGAGGAGAACCAGAGGGAATTGTGGGCATCTCGGTTAGTTGTATCACTGAAGGTTGATGGCTAAATGCTCATAAACAAATCTTAACCAATAACAATTGCTCTGGGGACTCTACAGACCATTGTTTATTAGAATACCATGAACTTATTGAAGAGGAGAGACCATTTACGAATCAGGATAGGTCCTAGCCCAAAAAGCGGTAGTCCTGACAAGCTGCTATGTCACATTATTTCTGAATAAGACCATAATCAACACTGGACATGTTTCAGCCTCATTCGGCATCATCAGTGAGGTGGACTCTGCACGCAGTGAAGGCTCAAAATCCAGGTCTGGGAATACTTTTTCCACTCAGCATGACAAACGTTACAAATGTTTCTATTTCTACTTTGTGTGTCACGAGAGGCACTACAACCATTAATTAGGTTTCGGTGTGGGCGATCTAGAAAACAATTAGAAATCTTATAACCGCCAGTCGCTTAGGTTAGACCAGTTCGGGTTTCATTTTTTTCTGAAATATAGTAAGTGTCAGTTTTCCAAGGGTCAAGCGGATGACAATTCCATAGTTTAGCTGTCACCACAGCACTCAATTTAACGAATGCTCTAGAACGTTTTAAAGTGCGCATGTACATCAAGCATATATAGGCTGAGCATTGTGGCCTAGAGTATACTAGCCACACAGAGGCATAGCCAGGATTGTCTAACAAGTGGGTCCTGAAGCTAATGTAGTTGGGCCCACCGCAGTGACATTAAATCTGCAAATGCCCACACAACGCTGCCGAGTGGGCACTTACAGATTTTGGGTGGGCCTTGCCCGCTCAGGCCCTTCCCTGTCTACGCCTCTGTAGCCACATGAAATGCTGCTTGATGTTAAGCGGAGAAGAGCCGTAGAGGGCTTAATGGACCAAAGTAAGTAATTTAAAGGAAATTCTGCTCTTAACTGGCAGAGAATGTAGTCTCTGGATTACGGGGGGAAATATGGGCTGATCTAGGAATATAAGTGATGGTCGGTCCTAGTCATGGACTTTTGCAAAATCTGCAACTTTGTAATAGAAGATGCAGAGCAACCAGCGTATAGTGAGTTGCCATAATCCAGTCTGGATCCCAGCAAAGATCAGACCTCATTGAAACAATGTTGCTCAGAAACATAAGGCCTAGCAATATGAGAAAATTGTTTGCATTTTTAAGAGTAAGGTCGATTTGAGGGGGTCATCGATAGAGTAGAATTCAGTCATGCCAAATGATTTAATTTTTGATTGAACTTGGATCGTGTGCGCCCCTAATTTAAAAACTGGAGAAGTAAGTAGTTCCTTGGGAAGTGGTGAAGGAGAGGCCACCAACAAAATGTTTGTCTTGCCTTGGTTCAGCCCGAAACAGTTTTGGGCCATCCATTGTTTGATACATTTAAAAATGGACTGAATATTGTTGTGATTGATGCCCGGATCTCTATCTAAAACGCAATACCATCTGAGTATAATCAGCATAGTTCAGAAATAAAACTCCTTGTTTAATCAATAGATCATGAAGAGGTTATGTATAAACATTAAAAAGAACAGGAGATATACAGGCTCCGTGTGGGACCCCAAAATCCACTAGTTCTGCTCTTCAATTGTATGGACCAACTCTAACATGAAATTTTGGTTGTTCAGAAATGACGATAGCCAATCAATTGCTGAATCTGATGCTTCATCCACCTTGCAGAAGCACTGACAAATTAACAAGTGATCAATGGTACCAAATGCCACTGAGAGGTCTATGAGCATTACCGGGCCACCTGAATGTGGTCCTTTATCTGAAAAAGAGAGTCCTTAATGTCTAGAAGGTCCAACTCTGTGCCCCTGCCCGGACGGAACCCAGATTAGCGATCACCCAATAATTGATGAGCTTCCAAGTGAGTAGGCGGGCAGCTATGTGATCCAGTATTTTAAGCAAGAAACGAGAGTTAGTAACAGGACAATAATTAGCGCAGTCTTGTGGATCCAATGAGGATTTCCTTAAAATAGGTGTAACACAACCCTGTTTTAGTAACTAAGCCCTCCGTGAATGAAGAATTAACAATACGACAGATAATAGACCCAAGGGAGCCCGAACAGTCCTTAATGGTGGAAGCAGGACATGGATCATCTGGGCATGATATTAGAGTCTTTTTGTTATCTAATTCAGAGACCGGGAGAAAGTTGAACACTACTTTCGCTGGTATCCAACCACGTGGACAATGCCATGTTGGGAGTTAGATGGCCCTTGAGAGTTATAGGTCGAAGATGAATACTGATGGTTGATGACTGGAAGATTATAACTGAACCGTAACCATTGGCAATTGCACTAGGCAACACTCCAGCCCATTGTATTTTAGTATCCCATGCCATTATGCAATGGGAAAGACCATATGCAAATAAGGCTTGGTATCACCCTAAAAGGGGAAGTGCAGCCTTCACTTCATGGTGACATCCCTTCAGCGAGATCACAAGCAACACCAGATATGCTTTGGGTGTTATCAGTGAGATGTTGCTTGGGTCTCTAGGTACAACAGTTTGAGATCCATGTCTGGGCATCCATAGCACACTCGGATGATAAATCCAACACTGAAGTAGGAGGTTAAGGGGCAGTCCAGAATGAACTGCAAGGTCTCATCATTGTGGGCAAAACCATAAGGAACCCCAAACGTTGTTTCATTAAAATACTTGCAAAAAAGAAGAGCACTTGGAACATGAAAACTATGACATTTCCAAGCCTAGCATTCTTTTAACTAATTGGTCCACCTAAAAAAACAAAAGGCTGATAAAAACGAGACAAATAAAGAAAACCATGCTTTATACATGAAATCTATATAAAAATAAAAATAAAAGATGATTAAAATACATAAACATTGTGTAATTCATATGTTTTCAAACTCTAAAACAACAAATAAACAGATGTATATAAACATAGTTTAAAAACATGATTTACAAGAAAATGTAATCAAATCAAACTTCTTAAAGATTCCTAAGGAAATAAAAGTAGTTCTTATTTGTTCCTAACAGACACCATCCAAGAAACCTCACCTAAACACTGTTCATTGAATGCATACCAGAATGTAGCTATCAGACTTCACAAATAGACTTTGAACCACACCTGGAAACTCCATACAGTAGTCTTTTGAATTGTTGACCAGTCCCTCTTACAAGCAGCTGTAGAATGTCACAGGTAATGTTATCTCTTTCTTCTTTTTCATAGTAATCCCTTGGACACACCAGACTGAGAATCTTCTTTCATGATACACTATTCTGATAGAAAGTCACAAACAGCATAGAAGCACAAATCCAGGTGAGCATTCAACAAACATTAGTGGGAAACCATTGTCCAGCCCTCATGCAGTTCATCTAGACGTAAGTTCCACACCGGAATCCATCAAGGATAAAGGATAAAATCAATTTAAAATGTCATATTTCCATGTATTGCTAACAAAATGTGCTAAACATCAGTCATAATATTTCACTTCAATGGTACAGAAAGATAAATGTTTAAACACGATTTAAATCAGTAATATAATAGTGTGTCCAGCATTGCTTACACCAAAGTGCAAGATACCTAATGCACAGAAGTCAATGTCTCCATTAAAACTTTAAATATGACAATCCATTTCTGTAAAACATCATTATGCAGAGATACCTTCTGCTATGAGGGTATGCGAAGTACAAGTCCAGTATTAGGCGTTACCAATTAGTTTCAGTATAACTTGGGTGTGATGGAGGTGCACAAGCAACAACATGGCCGCGCAACCTCTGAGGAAATTGAAAAGTTGGTTTACAGTATCTGAAACCCTTTCACTTTAACGGTGGTAATATAGTTCTACAACTGTATTGATTGTATTAAGGGCAAAAGAAGAGGAAAACAGAATCACATCCTCCACATGAGGACAAAAGGGGCAAGCTGTAGACTTGTCTGTATTCTTTGCCCATCTACCAGCAGCTAATCCATCATGAGAAGATGAAGCCGGTTAAGCATTTCCTTTTATTTTGGCCTGGTGACCACAATAAGTATGGCTCTATCGCCCCACACATAGAAATGGGAAAATGTGATTCGTAGTTGATTTTTCTTAATTGTGAATATTCTCTGAACTCTGAAAAGTACCGTAATCATAATTTCCTGCAGTAAAACAGCTATCTTTTCCAAATAAATTCAGTTGCTACATTGGGAGAAACTGATATGATTTAGAGTGGTTTTCAAATACTGTAACAAAGGGATTTTAGTAGCACAGTCTCATAGTCTCATGACAAAACATCATGCAAGATTTCATGGGAAAATGTGACAACTGGATTGCTCCATGTAGACATCATGGAGAAACTGGATCTATACTTATCTCATCACAAACAGAACCTTGATTTAGTTCATTGTGAAGAGAGACATTTGATGCTGAATTAAGCAACACTAAGTATCTTTTGAGGAATTCCTTCTCCACACTTTGTAAATATTAAGGGCATTCCCACCTCCACATGTCGAATCCATATAATGCAATAGCACACGATTGTGCACACTAAATGTGCACAATGCTATTCAATGGTTGTTCATTCTAATGTATTAGTATTTTAAAAACTGCATCAATTACTTGTTTCGTCAACAATAGTTTCTTCTCTATATGTTCAATCCTCCTTACATGTTTTTTTTAAAAGGAAGTAACTCATAGTTTAACTGTTTTACATTCTCATATTTGATGTTGTTTGTTGTAAATGTACTATTGTTTTTGATTCTTGTCACACTTATTAGTATTTTAGACTCACTGTAGTTAATGGTCCAGTCTTAAGCCAACAAAAATACTGCATACCGTTCATCATTTGTGGCAGGGCAAATGAGGTTAAGACAGTATCACCAGCATAGCTGAAATGGGCACTGGAAACCCCCTCTCTATTGGAAGTTACAGCCTATCAGCCATAAGTGGTTCCTAAAGTTGGTCATTATACACATTTAAATAGAGAAGTGCCAATACAATGCCTCGTTGACCCTTTAAGTAATAGGGCATTGCTTAGTTCAGACACAGTTTCAACCAAATCTTACTTAAGCTGTAGTGTCTGCGTAAAACAACTTTAGCATAAGGAGCAGGTGAGACGACATACTAAGATCTAAAATCTGTCATAATATATTTCTATATTGAAGATCAAATACTGTTGAGAGAACCATGCAAGACATGAAAATGATATTGTGAGCACAAAGAACCCTGCAGTCAATAAATATAGAGTAAAAGCCTGCTACATATTACCTATTATTTTCCTAATCCATCCTCTCTGAGGGCAATCATGTTATAATTTACTACCCACTCATTCAGTCTCCGGTGTATCGACCTCTCAAATAATTTAGGTAACGTGTTGAGCAATGAAATAGTGTGGCGGGACGTAGGAAAAGCCCTAATCACTCTTTTTAAACAGAGGGTGCATCTACCCAGACTGAGGTATCATTCCTGTTGCCCAAATAATATTAATAAACAATTGAAGTTGCAGGGCCCAACATTCAAATTGCTCTCAAACAATTCCATTGGGATTGTATCAGGCCCTCGTGCCTTATTTGAGGGTTGGGCTTTGTTGGGTATTTTGTGTAGATTTGGAGCCTAGCGGTATTTTCTTACCACCAAAAACAAAAATAGTTTAGTAATAAGCACTCCTTGTATTTAAATTAGGTTTGGTATTATAGTGGTATAGTAGCTATGCATTATATCAGTACACGGATACATTCAGTTGGTATACATTTCATTGTGGTATAGTGATGAGCATAATTTCTTTGTTTTATTTGTGGCCCCAACATACAAAACCCCTTTCTTTTGTTAGACTGTTCTTGTGATCTCTACGGGCCTCAGGCATCTACATTATTCAATAACACCACATTTTCATATGGAGTGCCACTTATGGCTGTTGTCACTGATTTATCTACACCAGCGAGCTATGCTTCCATAAAGTATTCACAATAACATGTGGTATTATCACTAATTTATTTACATTAGTGAAACTATTTCCAGAGGCCTCTCTCTCTGCTGATTCATGTACGCCCAGCAGACTATCGGATTATGTTCCACTCAGAAGCACGACATAGGATGCTTGGCATATATTACCTAATAACCTCCCATTTTATCATGTGATATGGGCTAACTGCACCAGAGAAAACAGAAGCAAAAAGAAGCCTTTACACAGGTTGTGATTTATATCAGTTTCATTTAAAAAATCATACATTACCAGCTTTGTGAGGCAGTCTTTTCTAAAATAAACATAAGAGAAACAATTGCAACATACATGGCATTTTATTAGATTCTTTGCAAAAATAAAGAAAACAATGCATCAGTGGACTTGCATTTAGATGGCAACTTTAGAGTGTAGCATTTAAATACAGTGCTTCTTCAATGGAAGCTATCGCTACGCTGCCTGCCTGAAATAGATTTCATTCACACACCACACTCTCACTTTGTATGAGATAATTACCAGATAATTACCAGCAACTTGTAGCTGTTCAGCATGCGAAATCTCTGGGCTGGTCACTTTCTTTAGATGGCTCAGGGCTTCCTTTTAGAGCACCCCAGCGAGAACATGCAGAAGAACATGCAATTCCAATCTGCAATCTTCTATTCTCAAGCCGGTGCTCATCGACTAGAATCCCCCGCCTGTGAAGGTCAACAGTGCACTGGAACGAAGCCTCTCAGCCAGGCAACCCCACAGCCACTTCAGCCGAGTCCTCACTGAAGCTATGCAAAACAGACACTGCCTTTCTTCCTCCCCAAGATGCACCAAGAAACCTCTGTTACAGCCCCTAACATGACGCCTGTCCAATAAAAATCCATCATGTCATACCCTCCTTCTTCAAACATTAGCTCACTTTTACAATAAGCAACTGTAAGAAAATTGATTTCCTGCTTATTCGAGTTTTGTTTCCTGAGCAAGGACCGTGAAAAGCACAGAGAAAAAGAGAGAAAAAAATAAATCTGAATGCACGTTTAAAGTGAGCCTCAGCCTGCCACATTTTGCACATGGAGAACACATTACAATATTAAGAAGTTAAAATCGTGTTAGTACTTGTTAATTATATTAGTTCATTAATTATCTAATGTGTCTCCTGCAATAGAGGCATTTCAGGTGAGAAAAGAAAAAAAAATGGTGTGCTTTTTAAATGAGAAAATGGTTTGTTTTTGACCTGTGTAGCCTGTCTTCATTTACATGTCCCTATGTTACACCATTAAAAATTATGTGCTTTTACAATGTGTAACCTGTCTTCATTTGCATGTCCATATGTTACACTGGCAACACATGGCTTGCTGTACCGCATTATAGCAATACATTGATCCCATGCAGTGGCGCTGCACTCCAAAAACACGCTATGCATTGATCCCGTGCAGTGGGGCTGCACTCCAAAAATACACTAAATAATCCTACAGCTTCAAGAGTTGTTGGGATTTACAATAATACACATGTGAATACAAGAAAATAATTTGACACATTTCTAGTTCATCTATAAGAGATCATGGAGTAATAGATGCACAATAGCTTGCATAAAACTTGGCAAAATGATTGATGTATAACTGTGGAGGTATATGTACTTACTCTTTTATTGGTTGAGTTGGGTTAAGCTGTCTTCTGATAAAACTCACAAATGTTTTGCCACATTTTGCTTTCAAGCTCCAAGAACACATTACAATGACAAATTACAGCAAAACATTTAACATTTAAATTCTTTTAAAATATCGCTCTTTACACACTTGCCATCGTCATTGAAAACCTGAAGTGTGCTTACTGCCTTCAGTTATACACTACTAACCAGATCTAATGAAAACTGATTGTTCACATTTTAGTAAAATGTCCACCCCAAAATTCAGATTTAACCAACTACAAAAATGTTTCAAAATCTTCTTCCATGATCAAACAAGACCACAGACAATCATTACCATTATCAACAAGATCGTCATTGAGCATTATCCATTAATGTTTTGGAAAATATTGAATATCCATATGATACATGGAAGGATACAAGCACAGATCTTTGGGGAGAACACATGTGTAACTTCCTCAATGCACCTCCTAAGTTATATTTAATAAAACAAGATGCCTTCATTTTAAATGAGAACAAACATTCCAGATTATTTGTCACAGACATGTTCAAAGCTTGAAATCTGGAACCTCTTCACCGTAATACTCTTTTTCTCCTATAAATAACTTCTTCTTTAAAGTTTGCCTCCCCAGAAGTTAACATAATTCTAATTAATAATAGATTAACATTACCTGGTGATGAAAATAAGAACAGTAACATAAATATAAGCTGGTAAAATAACAGATTGAATTATTAAAACTTTCCCTTCATTGAAATAATCTCCTAATTGACATGATCCATATTTTTAGTGAAATCCTTGCAACTTTTTCCTCAAGGACATCGAACTTTACTCCTAATATTTTAATGCAGTCCAGTACTAGCTTGACATGTTTGAAGGGTTTTTGACCCTATTTACCACACAGCATACACCCACTCTTCTCATCTTTTTCGCTTTTGAATCAGTCACCTTGTAAAACTATTTTGCATGTTAACGCCTTTGCGACAAAAGATTGATCTGCACATAACACTTTCACGCTATTAATATACATGATGCACTGTTATTGTCTCCCATACCATACAACAACATGCACCCTGTTGAACTAGCATCTCCATGCATCACACAAAATGCAGAGCCATATCGGGCACCCCGATACATTCCAATCTTTATCGTAACCGTCATAGTCAGCCACCCATTCACCAAAATTCTACAAGTACTTTTTGAATAAATATTTTCATTCCAACTCTCATACAGGCCTTGCTAAAGCAAACCTTATTCCATGTGGATCCAAAACCATGTACTCACCTATTGTAAGCTTTTTCCCCAATGCGACCTTCATTGCACATATTCCTCTCTAAAGTAGATCCTACAGCATCGCTTATCATAAACATACTATGAAAAATTATTTTTCCTTGTATTGCAGATACTTGGCAGGATGAATTTAAGAAGTTTAAGCTGTACCTATTCTAAATGCTAAAATCGTTATATACAGGTTACAATCCCCATTGGGAAATGTTAATGGCCTGCATTTACACAAATCAGTGTTCTGTCCTTTTTTATAGAATACACATATTGTACATTCTAAAAAGCATTAGGAACTGCCCCAAAATACTTACCTCATGAAATATCTCTTAAATATTGTGTTGTATTTCACGAAATGAAAACATTATACAATTCTTTTGACATTTCATTGTTACCAGGTCACTTTGCATTTTTAAAGATATTAGTACCCCAGAAGAACTTCTTGAACGGGCACACCTAACTCTTTTGCTCTTCCATAGATAAAATAGTGTTACAATCACCTACATTTTCACACATCTTTATTTCCAAATTGTTACCACATCATACAAGTCGTTATAATAATTCTGAGGAATAAACACACTTTTTTGGGCCTTCTTATGCAGGAAATAGTTACATTATGGGAAAGTGTCCCAAGGAGCAGTTGTGTGCATCCCACAAGAGACGTGATGAAGAGGGGACCCAGAGAATAAAATTCAAGAGAGGAATGGATTCACCAGCTTTGCCAGGGAGTCAGGAGAGCAATATTATGGGACCAAAAAAAAACCCAGTTCTGCAGCAGGCAGTTTGCTGCTTCCAAAAGTAGTGACTCTGCATGCTGCCTGAAGAGCACCTTGGGTACCAGAAATGATACAACAGTACAGTAGGGCCCCCAAAACCCATTAGGAAGAGTCATTATTGATAAATCAGGGGTTCTCTGGTCAAGGATCTGAGACAGAGGAGATTAAAGGCAAAGAAGCTGTGGACATCCTCAGGCAAAGGATTTGGATTCTGAGCCCTGAGTTGACTTTTGGAGACTCCAAGGAAGAAGGATTATTGAAGAAAATGTGTCACACTGGAGGATGATCAGCCATGGAAGAAGGACCGGGTGGTGAAGTACGCAATGTGGTTGCAGGATCATAGGCATCACAAGGTCTTTGAGCTTTCCAGATTGGAGAGATGAAACCAAGGTGCTTGCCTGTTGTTGTGCGATAAGGAAACTCAAATCTGTTTGCCACAGAGAGTCTTCAGGGTCCTGTTAGCAAAGGGGCTCCCACTTCTGGATCTGATGATGCAAGCACAGTTGGGATATTCATAGACGTGAGGCCTTTAAGCACGAGCTGTGATCCAGCTGTCCACGTTGTCGTGGGAAGGAGTGCCGCAGTCATTTATTTCTGGTTTTCTGACAAAGCAGGGCTTCCCCTTCAAATTTGGTTTAGTTGTGATGTTGCAGAGCTTTGGTCCTGCTTCAACTAGCAGGCCTTTCTGTACATAGTTCCAGCAATAGGCAAAGTATGTGAGTAAGGGGTTCTGCTTCTATCCCCCATGAGGCAGTGACTGAACAAAGCACCCAATCACATACCAAGTATCATGCAAACAAAGAGATGGACAGCCTATGACATACAATCCCTCCAAATACACCCAGGCAACCAGGAAGGACTCTCTCACAAATTAAATGAATCCACATTATCCAAGACAGGCCTCTGCATACGGCAATCAGAACTGGTTTCAGGATGAATACATCCTACATTCTTGGGATACAGGCCTCCAATGGCCAGTGATGGTCACCTCCTGCCAAATGCTAAAGGATGAGACTGAAAAAAGTATTCATAAGTATCAGTTATTGTTGCCCCATGCATTTTTTACAATGTTCTTAGGCAAAGGTGGAGCGTAGTGGTCCGGCCATCGAGCAGCACATTGCCATGGTGTCCCTGCTTCTGGGCGACACTTCTAAGGATTCCAATTGGGTGTCCCACACTGGACCAGGACAGTTGGCCTTAGCCTGGGATGTGGTCAATAGGAATGCTTTTTCTTTCATTTCAATGAATTCAAATTTAGCTGGTATCCGACCCGTCTCACAAAACCCCTTTTACAAATACCCCGGGTCACAATGGACCATGAACCAGGCCGGTTGGTGAAAATACAATGTTTCTTTATTTTTAAAATTCACAAAAATCATGCACATTTTAATATTGGGCAGCAATCACCAATGGGGGTGGGGATTTTACTACAATGCACTTGGTAAACCTTCTAGTAAAACATATCCAAAGCCCAATTGAATAGGAGCACTTTTTGAATTAGGATAGATAGCACCCAAGTTAAGGTTTCCTCCTGAAATGTTCCCTCAACCCACCAATAATCAATTTTGAGCAGATAGAAAGAAGCAGCAGGGATTTGCACGGGCCTTAAATGACACTACGATTTTGTAAAATAATTATATGTGTGTTTAAAGAATGGTACACATATGTTTTATCACAATATTAGGGATGTTATCTCACTATCAACCATCAGGCAACGTATGACAAAAGCATACAGTTCACACAACAGATTGAAATTGAAAACCCAGTGCAGCCGAATTCACACATGGAAAAGTTGCATTTGTTCTAGTTTGCAGTTTTAAATGTAAAAAAGTTTTTTTCATAAAACGAGTGAAATACACTGAATCAGAATGTGTTTTTTTTGCAGGGAAAGAGATGCATGGCACAGGCACAATATAGATTTGAAAGGAGGGCTATAGCTGGAGAATTTAGAGAGATTTGGAAGGTAGAATAAGGTTAGTTTTTAGGAAAATAGAGCAGTTCAAAAGAGAAAATCGGTTTTAAAAATGAAAGGCAAAGTTTACTTAAACTAAATTATTTAAGAAAGCCAGGGTACATTCAAAGATTGATTCGCGATGTCAACCTTTTCCCACCGTGTTCAGATCTATGTGGGAATTAATTTGAATTACTCCAAATGTCACTGATGAGTTACAGGTGAGGTGAATAAAAGAATTGCACTAACACTAGGAAACAAGAACAGGGTGCGCAGAAAATTAGAACAGTCTACACAAGTTATCAAGGTATGGATGGGGTTGCTTAGAGAGTGGCACAAAGACAAAAGTCAAGATGCGGTAGACTATGTGTTATGGGATGGAGAATACTCAGAGTCCGCACTTAAATTTGGGATTAGGAACAGTCAACCGGGTTCTGTACTCCAGGGCTTGGGTCACCAGGTAGCGACGGACTCTCTTAGCAGAACAACAGCTGGGCCTGTCTGGTCACCGGATAATCAGTACAGCTGGATGGCAGGGTTGCAGCGGGCATGCAGTTAGTGGGCAAAAAGCCAGTCCGGTTTCAGGATGCTTCCCAAAAGAATACCACAGCTTTTCCCATTGGTTATTGGGATTTCTTTAGTGGGATCTCTGGATTGAGGCCTTGCTGGGATGATCAGCAATGCTGTAGCCTTGAAGTGGAGCCTGGAATCAGCCATGCTTTGGCTTTGCAGTGGGATCTGGAATCAGCTATGCTTTGGCTTTGCAGTGGGATCAGGAATCAGCTATGCTTTGGCTTTGCAGTGGAATCTGGAATAAGCTAAGCTTTGGCTTTGCAGTGGGATCTGGAATCTGGCAAGATGAATGTAGAAGATCAGGAACGCAGGCTCAGGAAATTCAGGAAAGTGTCTCTCTAGAGTTTTGTCAGCCACCCTTTTTATAGAGCATGGTGACATCATAGAATTATACGGCAGGGCAGGCTTAGCTAAGCATGCCTTTAAACAACTGGATTGGTCAGGGGAGATAGTTACCACCTTCCTCCCAGCTGGTTGGGTTACAAGGGCATGATGTCAGATTTATTATGTGAGTTTTACAATGTCCAGAACCACCCCCAGTTAATTTAGCTACAATTCAGTTTTGCCATAAATAGCACATTTGTACAGTTGGGGCCTTCTAGCAAATTACATAAGCAGGTTACATATTTTATGCAGAACGGGCCAGTCCAACTCTACAATTCTTAAGACATTGTTTTGCCCTTCTAATCATTTTTGTGATTTTTAGCGTGAAATATTTGGCCTAAAATTCTATAACTTTACACGTGTGTACGGATTATCATCAGGCATGTCGGTATTGAATTTTACATTGGCATCATGTACACTTTCCTTGGAATACCCCATTATCTGCAATTTATTTTCCCTATATGGCAGTGAAGGCTACAACTTCTTAAATTAAATCCCACAAAGTTACGTTAATACTGTGAACTTTTTACATTCCTGAGAATTTCTGTTGCAAAAAACTTTGGGCTTGCAGCAAAAGCAGCACTGCTTTTTCACTCCCCTTCCTTTGTACATGTAAGAGCACAATGGCAAGCTTTCTCAGTGTGCTCCCTTGTTCCATCCTGCCCAATATGTGCTTGGCAAGATGGTGCAGCCATCTTTTTGTAGCTGAAAATGCAGTTTTGCCGTGAGGCAGTGGTGGTCCCAGGAGCCAGCACAGCCATTTTGCTGCTTCTGCTGAAGTGCAGCTTGGTTAGGGAAGGGAGAACAGCTGAGTGGGTAAATATATCCCACAAATTACCCCCGACTCTTCTGAGATTCCTTGTTGAGGGAGAGTAGGGAAATGTGTGATTCATCGGTAGGGCAAAATGGGGTTCATCAGGTGGGCGAAACGGGGTTCATCAGGTAGGGCAAAACGGGGTTCATCAGGTAGGGCGAAACGGGGTCCATCAGGTGGAGTCCTTCCATCATCAGGGAGCGGTACTGCACGATCCTCCCGTTGTCTCTCATTGTAGTGTGTAGCGACACTCGGAGCTTCCCCTTATATCTTTCTTCGTGGTGTGGAGTGACACCCCGGCTTTTCCTTTGTTCTTTCCTTTCCCGGTCCCCAGGGAGGTCCTCCTTGGTGATGAATGGGCGGGACCAGTACAAATCTATTAAATAAAACAGAACCGGTTACTACATTTTCCCACTGGCTGCCCTCCAGGAGGTTGACAGCCGTGGGACACACATACATTTAATAATGACAGTACTTTGGTAATAAAGGTAATTGATCAGTCCCAATCCACAGATAACAATGGATTTGGCTCAAATTTTGGGGAATCCCTTTTCCTAACAATGAAGAAACATATCCCCTGTTAAAGAATAATATCTCTAAACCTATCTGTTCCCTTCTGGTTCTTCTTTGCCTGGTTCTCATTCTCCAGATGTCTCCTATATTTGTTGCAAAATGTGCCTAGGGTGACAACTTTTTAACTGATTAATATGGACCCATTTCTCTTCTGTCAGTTCTTCTTTGGGGATGCGGATTCTGTAGGCGAGGGCTGGTATGGTGACCCCTTTTGTTCAAGACACCATTAGCACCCATGTAGTGAACTACATAGGTGCTAATAGCGATATTCCTCGAGGCGGCAGCCCCACCCTCCCGGTAACGACACTGCCACCTTCGTTACCCTTCGCTCGGGCCCTTAACTCGAGCCATATCGCCTCAATATAGCCCATTCTCATTAAAATGTGATTAAAATATGTGACTTTTAACTGGGCTGGGACCGACTGGACAGGGGCAGTCATATATCCTTGATTGTGAAGCATAGAGGCTGTAAGGGTTGGGGCAGACATCTACAAAGTGGAACACCATTAGGCAGCTTGTCAAGTCCTAAAGCACTTTTGTGTGGCTGCACACGCTCCTAGAGGCTGTAGACGGGATACATAATGCATATTCTCATTCTATGCTGTTCAAGTGTCACCCTTTCCCTAGTTTAGTAAGGCTGGATTCAAGGGAATTGCTACTTATCCACTAATCTGCAAGTCCTTACCAGACAGTGGAGAGGTTTGTATGTGTTTTCTGTTGTCTCCAAGCAAGGATCCACAACTCTGACGGGTCTAGCTCGCTGCTCCACCAGCTTGGTACGATTTTAGCAGCAAGGCTTCAAGGCATCTAGTAGTCTTTGGGACAGGACAGTTCCAGCTCCCTCCCCTCTAGTACTCTAGTAGGCTCCTCAAACCCCAGAAGGCTTTTGGCCTTGGCCTGCACTCCTGATTAGTGTAGATGAGGGGACATGTACCCTATGACATTTCAAATCATTGGCCCACACTGTGGCACTTTGTGATGTTGAGACATTCTAAAAAATAGGTAGGGTCTATTCATTGGAATAAAATGAATTTCTTTAAAAAACTCATGAAAAATGATGCCGGAGCCCATGTCTTCTTTGCGTCGGAATAGCCCCATGGATTGAGAATAACAATGTACACTTGTGATCACGTCAGTAAAAAGACCTAAAGAAAATTACATTATAAGCACTGAACTACCTAAAACATCAGAAAGCCAACCTTCAAAACATGTCTTCTAAAGGTACTGTACACCATATATTACTTTCTGTCTGTTCATTCTGTCTTCTTTGGGGTTTATATGGCATGCATTGCCGTAATGTCACCCTCTCTTGCAATTCAAGTGCTTATTGCTTGGTTAATTTCACCACCCCATGACGATGAAGCATCTCGTTGCTTTAGTACATAAAATCACATCACAAACGCAAAACACTTTCAGACCCGTTCCTGCCTAACATGAGCATGTACTGTGGGTCACAAGTTACCGCTCATGTCTAAAGTCAACTTAAATTAGCAATTTAAAAGTCCTCAAGTTGCACAAAAAAATTGATGCTGTATATTTATTGATGTTGACACAATGGATACAAGTCTGGAAGAACTCTACTAAGGTTCAAGATTTGACAATGACCTCATTAACTATCACTTTTGCTTTTCTCTGGCATTTTGGGGTTCAGGGTCTAAATCCCGCAAACAAAAGCCTGTCTGTGCGGAAGGCTGCCCTGAATGCCACGCCCATCAGGTCTTTGTTTTGCCTCCCTGCTCCTGTCCCCTGTCCAGGGGGGGGTGACCCCCGGTGTCCCCAATCCCACTGCACTGCCCCAACGCTATAGTCTCCCCTCTCCAACGCCTTACCTTTAATAGATCAGGCACCCTCCCCACCACGATCTCATTCCTGCTAACCTGGAAACCTGGAGCACTGAGCAGTGCACATCATAATGCAGCGCTAGTTGTGTCAGGCTTGCAGGAATGCGGCTCGAGACCATGGTCATCATTTTGCAGATTTTTCTTATGTAACTCCTCACAGATACTTTCTTAATGTTTTCCTTTCCTCAATATCCTGAAAGAATTATAGAAACTGATGCACACTTTCATTCGAAACATCTAGCATTCATGGCTTCATATATAGAAACTGATGCACACTTTCCTTCCAAACATCGATCCTTCATGGCTACATATAAAGAAACTGATGCACACTTTCCTTCCAAACATCGAGCCTTCATGGCTACATATATAGAAACGGATGCACACTTTCATTCCAAACATCTAGCATTCATGGCATTACATATAGAAACTGATGCACACTTTCTTTCCAAACATCAAACCTTCATGGCTACATATATAGAAACTGATGCACACTTTCCTTCCAAACATCAATCCTTCATGGCTACATATATAGAAACTGATGCACACTTTCCTTCCAAATATCGAGCCTTCATGGCTACATATATAGAAACTGATGTACACTTTCCTTCCAAATATCGAGCCTTCATGGCTACATATATAGAAACGGATGCTCACTTTCATTCCAAACATCTAGCATTCATGGCATTACATATAGAAACTGATGCACAAGGAGTGGTGCAAAGTGTATTTTTGCAGTGCAAAGTCACTTTGCACCGCGCTTAAAGTTCCATGAATTAGTCCTAAATTTTGTGATTAATGTTCAAGAAACGTTTTGATACATCTAAGGGCCTCCTTATGATTTTGGCGCTTGGCAGCATTATCCGTGTTTGTTGGCAGTGCAAAGTCACTTTTCACCAGTGCAAAGTGAACTTGCACCGTGCTAAATCTTCCATTAATTAGCCCCAAAGTGCATTTATGTAATTGCGCTTTTTTCGCTGTTATTTTTATGTACAAATAATCCTTGTGTAAGCAGTTTCATTGACCCATGATTCATTCCTCAATTGTCTGCCGGAAATCAGGAAGAAGGGCTGTCCGAGACCATGAATTATTAGGACATGAATAGGCTTGCCACACAGTCTTTCAGTGTACATTCAGCGAAGGGAAAAGTGCTTAGTCTGAATGTGTCTGGTCTCATGACCATTACTCTCAGTCAGCAAAGACATGTGATTCTGCATGTGATCTGCCTTTTAACATCAGAAGCTTACATTCTACTTCTTCAAAAATGAAGCGATATGATTTTAGCTATTTTATCAATTAACATTAAATTGTGTCTCTAAGTAGACAATGCTGAAATAGGCAGTCCAATTAATTTAGGGTTTTTCTTCTAATTTTTTCTGGCATATTTGGCTAATTCCACATAATTTGCTTATAAACACATGATAAAACGTACTTGTCGTTTTTTTAAATGAATAAAAAGTGAGTTTTCAGAGTGCTTTGTGATGGCAGAGTCCCAAATAGTTTAATTAGTGAAATTCTACTCTGGCTTACATGCCACATATTATATGAGCAGTAAAATGAGTTAGATAACACAATTACTTTTATAGCGCATGTTAAAAAGGATTTCTAAAATCTGGCCACCCTAGTTATAGTGAACAGGGGAATTCTGAGAGGTCAGGCAAACCCAATCAAGGTAATTATGGAGAGTGGTCAAGGCTAAGGGGCTGATTCATGGAATTTGTGCGCCAAAAAACAGGGATTTGTGCGCCATTCTGACCGCAAATCCCCATTTGTTAAACAGGGATTTGCGGGCAGAATGGCGCACAAATCCCCGTTTTTTGGCGCACAAATTCCATGAATCAGCCCCTTCGTCTCAGGAGAGGTGAGTGGAGTCAGGGGTCCACAATGCATCCACACAGTGAAATTCACAAAAAATCTGCTTAGACATTTAAGTACAAAACTACTCTATTTATTATAGGTCAAAAAACACACTAGGTAAATGAATCAAGCAGGTAATATTATCGCTCAACATTCAGTTATGAAACATATATACAGTAACCTTTGATTTGTAGAAATGCATACAATTCACCTAAGCATCTGAAAGGAAGGTAAGTATGTATGTATGCAGTAAGGAAAACCAGTTCACAAGAATGTAGACCCTAACTTTACAAATCCAATCCTTATGTTGAATGGGCCAAAAGTCACAAACTTCCTTCTAGAGTGACGACAAAGTCAGGAAGAGTTGTGGCGGCAGTGAAAGTGTTCCAGAAGACTTTTCAAGAATTTTACAGGTAAGTAAGATACTTCCATCTCTTAGAACAGCGTATAAAACAAGCATTTAAAAAGAGGGGAAATAGGGGCACCAGTAAGTATTCCAATTACTTACCGCCCTTACTCTGATTTTCCCAAGTGACTAGGCAGGTCGACTGGGAGTCAGTGGAGTTGGATTTTCCCGTCATTGTATCCAGTAGATGATGCCCAAGAGCTGGAGGCACAAGGAAGATTCTGGCCGGGTCAAGGAGCTGAGTGCAACACTTTCCAATGGGGAAATGCAGCAGGCACTGATGCAGGCCTTTTCAGGACACTCTACCAGACGGAAGGAAGCCGGTTTCAGTGACAGTCAATACACACGGGTGACAGCAGGCGTCTCTCCAATCACAAATGAAGACTACCCTCAAGGACAGAATCCCTTGATGCTGGGAAGCTGAAACCTGGCAGGAAGGTGACTTTTAGGTCTAGCTGGTCAACAATAAAGTTCCAGACGAAAACGCAGAATTTCAATGCTTCTTGCACGTTAGCCCAATTCAGAACTCTCAGTCCACCAGGTGATCCAGGGATGATTCCGAAGGCTCAAAACTGCAGGAACGTGAGAAGATGTTGAGACTGGTTGGTCCCACCATCCCAAGGGTTGAAGCACTGATGAGGGCCTTCTCAAATCACGTGGTCGGCATGGGCGTAATTATAGGGGGGAATGGGGGTTTTGTCCCCCCCATCTTTCGTGGCATGCCTTTTTGTCCCCCCATCTTTTGGCAGGAGGGCCGCTGGGCCTGGGGCTGCATTGTGGGCTGTGCTGAGTTTTCTGCTTGTTGTGGGTGTGCGCAGGCAGCGACGCAGTGGGCTGGGCCAGTTTCTGCAGTGTAGAGTTTCTAATTTGCCCCTGTCCCATATTTCTAAGGTGCAGGTGCTTTCTGTACATGTCTCCCCTCTTCCTCGTGTGTGGCTCACTTTCTCTCTGTCCCTCGCCTTCTCTTACTCTCAGCGTGTTTTTTCACAACGTTGATGGATTGACATTGGAGGGCCTTGTTTGTATATTATTACAAACATTACAATGTTCTGGCTCACACGCACACCAATTTGGCATGCTTGCTGTTACAGTGTGATAGAACTACCCCATACAGTGTGAAAGGAAAGATAATTTTATTTCGGCAGCAACTACTGGGAATTCAGTCGAGACTTCCCTGCATCCTGATTCATTGTGTCAAACAGAAGGCTCCTAATCTGTATTTGTTTATAATCAATGGTATTTATGCACATTCTGATTACATTTTAAAGGTGCTAGAGATGTGGCAAAGTACTAAGGGTGTAAATAGCCTGAAGAGAGTGCAACAATTCCAATAATGACATTGGTGGCTTCTCTCTATGTGTAGCTTTTTTATGACTTGCTTAGGAATAAGGTGGTATTCATTAATGCAATTAGTGAGTTAGTTTCACATCTGTAGAATGTTCACCGTGGTGGATTTACTGACGATGCACCATTTAACCAAACATTAAATGGACCATAAAGCTGTGTGCGCTTGGGTTTGGCAGGCATCAGGACACAAACAAAGCGTATTCGTATGCAATATAATAGCATGCCCTCTGTTGATGCCATGGGTTCCATTGGCACCCAAAACTGAAAATGCTGCATTATTACAGTTTTAGTGCCTAGTCGTATTGTGTCCAGTCTTCTTCCAAGAAGAAGCTGACTGCTGCTTGCAGTCCTACCACAGGTTCACCAGGAATAGGGGTTGGGTTCCTCTGTCATTATCTTTTTCTATGAGAAGTTCAATGGTCCAAACAAGCATATTTTGTGAGGAAATAAGTCCACAGATAAGGTACAGGGAAGCACATAAACGTGTACTTTGTGATGAGTATATCCGGTTGGTGATCTGTGTATAGATGGTGATCTGGTTTGCAAATAACAACAGGCTCTATAGCAAAACAGTGAATCCACAAGAGTCTTCACCCAACACAACAGCAAAAGAATGAACATGTAATTTTCAATAACAAACCTTGAAATACCCCACATCACTGCCTAGAAAGAAAGGGGGTACTTGAGGAGAAGGGAGCAGAGGAATATAAGAGAGAAAAAGAGCAAAGGGAAAGAAAAACAGGAATGGGGTTGGAATCATATCAAGTGAGCGGTGGCAGGACAGGGAATGAGTTGTGCGGCTGACCTTCAATACAGGCCAAAGCCTTGGGGAAGGATGCAGACCCTGTGTGGACAGCAAACCTGTCAAACTAGAAATTATATATTGCCTCCTATTGCTACGAATATATGTATATTGGCCTACGCCAAGCTGCTAACAAGCTGCTTATAAACTACATGTGAATAAACTCGCATTGCAAGGTCCTGACCTTAGAAACCATGTAAACTGTCATTTTGGGTCAAGCCGCCATTTTAGGTTTTCTTGCTCTATAAAGTCACCATGTGAGCTAAAATGGTAACCTATGTTATTCAGAACAGAACTTGATTGTCATGACCTCTGTACAGCTAATGTATAACTTGCCTGCAGGCCACTTGTTAGGGTCATGAGCTGAGACCTTGTCCTTCTGCTGACCTGTGTGCAATGGATTACCTGTATCACCGAAACTGATCTATAATTGAATGAGAACACCTGCTTAACTACATTGTATAAACTAAGTCCTGCATTGTAATGTTAGGCCTAGAGCATACATTATCATTTCTTCTTGTTAATGTATAAACCTAAAATGAACTAGATTTGACCTGGCAAGGGACCCTAGAGCAGTAACTTATTTATGGAATGGTTAACCCAAAGGAGGGCTGAACAGCAGGCTTGAAATGTATAAAAGCCTGACTGTTTCAATGAATATTTGCACTCACTGAGCACACCGAACCACGCCGGAGTTCGCTGTGTTGTACTGAGGGTCAATAGCTATCTGAATTTTGTTCTGTTCTTTTGTAACTGGATTCAGTATAAAATAAAGTGCTTTGTATGTTCCTTTGTAACCTGTGTTTGGTGTGTTTCCTTTTTGGTTACCCTGCCTCATATTATTTCCTTGTTTTCACAAACCAAGTCTGTCAACTGTATAGGTCCAACAAATCCACCTAAATCTCCTCATTGGGCGAATGATTGCCACCGTATTCCACTTTCACTTTTTCATGCTTTGCAAGTCACTGGTCCCCATGAAGGATGCTGTCTGGACTTCCAAAGCCAGAAAAGCAGTGTTTTTGTCACAAACAGAACTTTTGTGACAAGCTGAGCTTGTTTTTAAGAGTCAGACTGGTGAAGAGTGTTACAAGAGGGAGACCTGCAATTTGAGGCCCCAGAACCAAATCTATGCAATCTCATCCCCCAGGCTCTGGCAGGCACCAACACTCCCAGAATAAGTGAGTCAGTGTTCTGGGAACCAGTCTTCCACAGCATAGATCAGACTTTGTCAGTCCCAATTTGGCAATCCTAACAAGTGTCAAATAAACACGAAACACAATTTTCTGCTGTTGCAGTTTCAGATTAAAATTTCACATTGTACAAGGAATGGCCTATCGACCTCCACGGCATACTTTATTCCATGCGGTGCCACTGTGTGTTTGTGTCCTCAAAGCAACCTCCAGGTCGAGGCTCTGCTGGCCTATAGTGCAATAGGCCCATGGCTGAACCAAAAATGCAAAATGCTTGTATGGGTCAGTTGTTTGGGTCAAAGTGGGCACTTTTTTGGCCTATGTGGGCTAGTTTGATGAGTTACTTCACTATGCGGCTAATAGTTATGACCAGTGTTGCTGAATACCTTTTCTTTAAAATGCACAATTTGCATCACATTTAATTAAAAAAATCTCCCTTGGGTACCAGTCAAACAGTGTCACAAAAGGAATGAATAGACATTTGCAACTATGGGCCACTTCATACCGATCAGTCTCATTAAAGTTATAACCGAGCGCATCAGCAATGGACTCTTGTCGTGTAGTAGTTTAGTCTTATCCTTCACTGCCAACGTCCGCCCACTCCACACCGCCCCTTTCTTTCAGTTGTATTGATGTCCCCCCACA
Source organism: Ambystoma mexicanum (assembly GCF_040938575.1). Taxonomy (NCBI): domain Eukaryota; kingdom Metazoa; phylum Chordata; class Amphibia; order Caudata; family Ambystomatidae; genus Ambystoma; species Ambystoma mexicanum. The sequence goes on along the minus strand of NC_090932.1, from coordinate 760,650,545 downwards.
ACATTTTCAGCAAAGTTACTCCACTGGTAGTCGGGCATGGCTTCACCCAGACAGTTGCAGGAAAGGTTGCCAGGCCTTTTCAGCAGTTGTCCATGGGTCTTCAGTCAGCTGCAGAGCTACACAGGCTACTTGGCTCCATTGCTGATCTACTGGAATGGTGCAGGACTCTTCTTATCCTAGATTCAGTTGAGTGATCAATCTCAGCCCTCCAATAGCAAGGATCTGCACCACTCGCTCAGGCAGCAGTGGGTGAATCAGGGGCCACTGTGGGTTTCACTCATGCATGCACTCCAGACTTTGAGGCACCACAGTTTGTGAACTGGGACCAGACAGTCCCACCCATTTCCTGTGTCCACACAAATGGCAACCACTAGCCTGCGAAAGCCGCAGCTTTCCCGGGTGATTGAAGGGCCATTCTGGGATTTCATGGGCTGGGAAGGCAGGCAGAAGGCCAGAAAACAATATGACAAAAGGACAAGTGGAAAACTTGTGGCAATGCCATGTTAGGCCACTAGCCACCTTTACTAGCCAGATGTGGTAAATGTAAATGTGCACACTAAATTAAATGCAAAAATTGTCAAAATCCAATTGCTGCCACTAGCTCATCCATAGGCACATATAAAAGTAACCGAAAATACCAGAGTAAAAAGTCTAGGGTTATACACAACGTATCCCCATGCACATGCATCAAAACAGGTAAAAAGTAAAATGCAAAAGGGAAACATAGTTTCCCAGTACTGACAGTCTGAAGGACTAGTCAGTGTCCCCATGACAAAATGAGCAAAAAGACCATTGAAATGAAGCTGAAGGCTTTACTTCTCTTTAAAAAGTCACGACAGGTCAAAAACAAACGCAAGTTTGGGGGTCCATAGAATATGGAGGGAATACTGCCTAAAAGAGAATTCTTTCATATAATTGCACAATTGCCATCAAAGCAACTGTGGTAGTGAATTGAGATTTGTATGTGTTTCAATTCTTTTATATTTGATGCAAACTGAAAGAGTAAAACATGATTAAGCTCCTCTTGAGACTTGCAGATGTAGAAGATTGTCAAAGAAAATGACTTAGAGCAGAAATTACCAGTATCTGCTTATTTTATGACTTGTGACACAGTGTGCTTCTGGATAGGTGTTAGAAAACTGAACTTGTGCAAAAGCATTCGAAGCTGCAAGGCATGGGTATTAGGAGTCCTACTATTTCACACGATTGTGCTTATTTTGTCCCGTTTTACCCCTTCAGCAAAAGACCAGACTCAATCCATCAAAATGAATGTTTTAGGTGGTTGCAATGAAAGCTACTATTCCAACAAGCACCCACACCACCACTAATCTTCCTTACATGCATATTCATTTGTCAGACATCATCCTGGATTCGCTGCATGCAAGTGATGGGCCCAGGGGCGTGGGATGCACTGCATGCAGTGCATTCACTGCATGCATGCATGCATGCAGTGAATCACTGCTCTTTTTTTGCATGTTCCATCAGTATCATCATGTGGTGGATACATACCAGAATGGATCAAAAGGGAATGACTTGCCAGTTGCAAACTGTAGCATGGCCTCTAGCCCTGAGATACGACCCGTTCCTCTGGTCCTTCCGCAAAAACCTCAAAACCTGGCTCTTTTCATGTGACTCGATTCAAAAACACACCATTACTCTGCAGAATGAGCTCTTGCCGGTTTCGCAGACTTCCAGCTTTCACTCGGACACAAACAACATAGATCAAGGCAGCACTATAACCACCAGAATAACTGTTCATGTCCTGCCAATGAATGGTACCGAGTGAAATCCAGAAATACAAAGATCAACCTCGAAAACAAAGCCACAGAAGTTGCTAATCTGAACCAAGACCAGAGATGGCAATACCTGGCCACATCCGAGAGTCTGACCAAGCTCAATAGTCCTAACTTCAGTCTATGGACCATAGATGTGCTAGTGTGCCCAATGGGGAACAAGAATAATCTACCACAAAGTAACCATTTGTCCTGAAGATGGCCCAATATTCATCTTAGTGATCACTGTTGACAGAGGTGGTACACTACAAAGGGCCGAAACATATGTCGACTGCTAAAGGGAAAATCTAATGGTTTTTTCCCTTGTCACTAATGCATATCTTGATTTACTGTTATGCACAAAGCTGTTTAAGTTGTAGTATTCCCCTGTTAGAATAGATGAATGATGACTAAATGTTTTGATTGAAAATGTATTAAGTTTGCTATGTTTGGTTAAGTTTGTAATGTTTTTTAGGTATTTTTATGACTATTAAAAAGATAGAATTTTTTGTACTTAGTTGCATTTTTTTGTAATTTTTCCCAAAAAGGCGATAACCTTACTAACTAAGTGTACAGGTTAACTTTATCTTCACCTGTGACCCATACAGGACTTAAAGAGAGGGGTAGTCGATCTGTTTTTTCATAATCTTTTCCCAAGATACATAGAAGTGACCCTCCTCGAGCTTTTACAACGTTGTCCTAACCTGTATGTATTCTACACAGTACTTCTCTTGCACATAGCAACCTGATGGAATGTATAACTACCATAACCTAATGCAAGATGCAACCACTGTAACCAAAGAATGTAACCCGCTATGCAAGATGTAACCACTGTAACTAAAGTATGTAACCTACTATGTAAACAACTCTTGTAACCAACCATCTTAAGCAAAAAGTGCCCAGATGCCTTTGGGTTCCGTGTGCTATACAAGTGTCAAAATAAATAAACAAATAAATAAATAAATAAACAAATAAATAAATAAATAAATAAATAAATAAGGATTGATTATATGTGCTTGAAATAGGTTCTGAGACATCTCCACCATATAAGAACATTATTTACTGTACCTGAGATAGACAATTCTACATATCGCTTTTTTAATCACCCGATTCAGCCACATCAACCACAGCCTTTTGAGACGCTGTTAATCCTTCACCACAAGGTAGCTCATTGCCATTCAAAGGGGGAAGAAGCACCCACAATTTCATGCGCTGGCTCTGGCCACGGGTGTTACTCGAGTAGAAAGTGAGCACATAGGATATCCATTCATCATTATAGCAGCGGTGGATGTGGGTATGAAAGCCTACCTATTGCACCCATGATAGATTGGGGCCCAAAGGATGATTCGGGTGTGAACCTCCTCAACTCTGAAAACGCATCATATATGGGATGACCCCTAAATCAAGCAGGTACCGGCATTCCACCTGCCCCACTGTTGTTACTTTTAATTTGTTCAATACATTTTACATGTTCCACCTGTGGTATTTATTTAGTATTTATTTATTATTGTGCTTTTGATTTGTCCCCTGCTTTTATGCCCGTGTTTTTAGCTACTATTTTTTTGGGTGCAGTATAACGAACAAACAATAAGCACTGATGAATATTTGCAGTGATACTTGTTTATTATTTGTTCTTTTTCTTTATAACCTGCTGCCTTTATAGTACATGTTGAATGCACGAGACATTCTGTATTGGTAAGTACTTTACAACCCACACAAACAGAAATAATCAACAGTACACTTCTTCATGAACCCCCACTCCACTGCCTTATTCAAAGGTGCTGTTCAGCTCATGCTCAACTTGACTTCTGCTTGCTCACCTCCTCATTTCCAGCGTTGACGCCTGACAGGGACAGAATCACATGTGAAAAGGTAAAGGGTGCATGCACTTTGCAATTGGCGCATCAAGCACTTTTCAGGAGGCGAACATCTGTGACTGTTTGCGCTCTTGCCCCACTGTCATCAAAACCCACATTTCAAAGGTACTCTCGTGAGGAAAAAGCTGAGAAATGTAAAACAATGCCCCAAATGGTGTTGTCTTCTTGTATCCACATTATAAGTGTTGCTTTTATTATTTTCACTGTTTTCTTTCATTTTAATTGTTTGAAGATGCCAAAAGCGCCAAATTAAGATAACAAATAAGCCAATTAGAAAAAAGCGGTTCGGGTGAGAGTTCATCCTAGCTTCTTTCCACTGGTGACAAACACTCCCAGCACCTCATGTGCAAGCATAGATGAGCATCACCTCATCCCTATATGTCACAATGCACTCTGCTACAGAGTGTGAATCACATTGCACTGTGCCACACAGGGGTCAAGTCCTAAAAATGTAAGTGGCAGAAGTCACCAAGAAAGGCGGTGGGATGTGACGTCACCAGAAATTAGCATATCAAGGTGAAATGTGCACAAACCGAGGCAGGATATTTTCTTCTAATAGTGTTTTTGAAAACGTTAAAAGGTGTGCACGTTTCAAACTCCAAGAACCAATACAGATGTTTTCCCTCTGACTTGCACTACCGAAATGAGACATTTCCACTTTAGTTGTGTTTTATTTTTCATCAGGTTATATAGTGCAGTGGTGAAGTGTCCGGCCTGCAAACCTGATGACTGCAGGTTCGATCCATGATGTCGGCTTTATTTCATAAATTCCAAGATGACTTTCAATGTTTCTCATTTCAGCTGGCAGGGACCAAGTCCACCCGCTGAAAATAGTGGGTGGACCCCGACCACCCGCGTGTACCCTCGACTTGAGCCCTAGTGCCACAGTACACAAGGTTAATTGGGGGTCATTACGAGTTTGGAGGTAACCATGGCGCTATTAGCGCCATGGCTGCCTCCAAACCCATACCGACTCCACCCTGGTGAATTAGCTATTACTGCCCTATTCCAAGGTTGGCGGGGGCGGTAATTCCCCATTCACCAGGGCCCTTCCCCATTCCCATTTGAGCCCCCATAGGGCTCAATGGGAATGGGAAAGGCGCTAATAACGGTACCTCTAATTGCGGTACCGTTATTAGCTCCAAAGTCCCTTAGCGGGTCTTGTCCTTAACGCCTGGTAAAACCAGGCGTTAAGGGAGGACCCGCAAAAGGGACCTCGGAATAGGGCAGTAAGGGATTAACAGCACCGGTGCCCTTACCGGTACCGGTAATCCCTTACCGCCCGGGTCGTAATGAGGCCCATTGTCTTCCAAGCAGGCTCGTTCCTGGTCGCGTTTATACTGTTAACAAATAAACAAACAAGCAAAACCTTAAGCACGGGCAGCAGAGTTTCCACCTGCATGTACTGGCCTTGATCATGAACTAGAAGTCAGTTGCTCAGACAAAAGTACTTGAAATGGGGCCAAGGTGCATCATGTGCCTGCCACGATTTCAAATAACAATGCCACTATCAATAATTACAGTACTGCTGAGGATGCGATGCACACTATTTCTTGTCCCTTGTTATCCCGTCCCAAATCCATGCCATGCCACGGGCGCCCCCTACACTTGAATTCTCCTGCCTTTCTGGCTTTGAGCACTCCGAAATTCAAGTGGCACATTGACAACAGACTTTAGGCCATTCCCTTGACAGCCACTTTAGTAATGGCTCTTTAATGGGGACCATGTTAGCACACAATTGTCGGCCAACCTCCATAGATTGTACTTCTTCCCTCTGATACGAGCTGCTATCAGACCAGCACCTTCACTTTGGTGTCCCATTCAAGTGACCATGTGTATTGCTATAAATGCTTCACCCCTATAGCATAGACATAGAAGTTGTTTTGATTTCCAATAAACTCCATAATGCAGGTTTGGTGGCTGCTCCCATCAGCATCCATGGAAGATCATAGACCAGTAAATGAGGAAGAAAATAAGGGCACGAAAAAGCAGACTGCAGCTTCACAAACTACTACAGAAAAAGCTGGGTGCCCACAGGACTTTCAGTAAATAAGGAAAACGCCCCTAAAATGATGTCCTTTCAGATTCTGGTTCTAGATTTTCCCAATTTAGGGAAACCACAAGCACTATTTACCTAACATGCCAACACATGAGCAAGTAGAAATAACTACTCCCACAGAACAGGGTATAGAAAACAATCAAGTTCATTTAATGACAGTTCAACTCTAGGGGGACATCCAATAGAAATCAGGGCACTGTTCCGGCTCAGGTTACATACAAAACAAGATGATCCTTTGACTGCACGGGTCTGGACCCATTTTACGTCAGAGAAAGTTCCATGGGAAAATATGTTATTAAATCAGTTCAAGATTACTTGATAAACAAAAATTCTGAATCTTGGGATAGTCATGACATTACATAAAACACTAGTATACCCAATAACATGTCCCCAGAAACAGTATAATCACATAAATGCAGGAGCAGATAACATGTTGGACCAAGGAATCATAATACAGTAGACACGTCCATACACTATACTAACATTTCATTTTAGACTACAGAGTACTCAATGTAAACATTTCCTTCCAGCCAGTTCACAATCTACACAGGTCTGGTATTCTGAGTGGCATACAGAGGTGTAAAAACAAAACTGTTCCTGACATTAGGAATGCCTGTTTTTAAGCAGCCATTTTATAGAGATATTTTCAAATACTGTGAATTCAACTTGAAAGGAAACCACTACTGCTTTACGAGAATTCATCAGAACTACAGAAACAGGCCAGAAACATTCTCATGCAAAACTTTTTCCCACAACATTTTGAACATATCTCGGTATGGATCCCCGATCCTGTATATATTCTGCAAATGAGGCTGCGTGTTTTTTTGTGTGGCCAAAATAACAAGTAGTTGTTCTTGACTCTGCTCGACCAATGCATCTTTCATGACTTTTTATGTTTTCTAAGCGCCCAATCCAAAGTGCATACTTTGGTGCCAAGGAAAGCCATGTGTACTGCAATTGACGAGAATTTCACTATGTTGCGTTGCTAGATGGTATAAGCTTTGCTCCAGACAAAACTACTGCATACAATACGCTCATCAATGTTTGAGCTGGGGCATTTACCAGTTTCCAAAGCAGAGTCAGGCACCATAGATGTGATTTTGCTTGAATGCCCCAAGAAAGTATCCACTGCCCTTGCAAGCAAGGAACCCAATAGAGCCAGCTATTAGTTATACTACAAATGCACTTAGAGCCAATTGAGTGCAGAGAAGTTCCAGAAGACCACCTACCTGTGTGTAGAGGACCCCTGTCGGTTCTAGCTGAACGTAGGAATTTACCTGAGTACCCCTCCGTGGCCCTGCTCAAAGGCTTGGACATGGAGAGGCCCCCAGATAAACCCTCGTGGGGGTGAAAACCCTGTAGAGAGCAGGTGGGGTGCGATGTCTCCAGAGTATCAGGAGCGATGGCGTGTTGATCCTGGGTGGTCGGTTATGGTATAGCTGGCTGGATCAATTCTGCCTAGGTTTTGACTAAGTAGACACAGGAGAAGGATATTAACACTAGGCTCCTCTTGGGCAGTTCTCAAGGGGTAATATTCTCCTGAAGGTTCTTCGGTATCTTACCCCAAGCAGATTATTCTGCCTTTGGTTAGTACAAAGGTTTTGGAACTGGAAGGGTGCCTTGCAAGGTCCAGTACAGCTGGAGATAGGGAATAGGAATGAGAGATAATAAACGGAAAGGAAAGTGAAAGTATGTGAGCAGAGAGTAGGTTGGTGTGGCCGATAACCCTACCGGTTTCTAGAGGCAGGCGTTGCCCTATAGCACTGTTGGTTTCCGGGTGCTGTTGGAAGACTGGTTTTAGCGGCTTGGTAAGAGGGATAAGATGCAAGCCTGCGGCCGAGAAAACAGAAGGCTACTTTATTCAAGATCTGCGGGACGGAGAAGAATCCGCCGTGAGTATAAATCATAAACCTACCGCTCGGTCGGAAAGCGGGGCTCGGGGTGAACAAAGAATGGCTTCCCGTACCGAGGGAAGGCGTGGGCAGTCTGAAAGGGATGAGAGAGGTGGAGAGAGAGGGTTTAGAAGGAAGAGAGGGGAAACAGGCTTAATCGATACTGTAATAGGAATAAGCTAAACGAACTTACCCAGCATTTCAGTACTCCGAGGAGAGTAGCAACGCAAGGATCCCATGGAGGTTCTCCTGGATATGTAGAGAAGGAAGGGGGTGTGGCGACCCGTCCCGGTGCCATCTGGAAACAAAAGACTAGACTGTTAGAGGAAATAATCATCACAGTATGCCCCCTTTTAGGCCTACCTCCCCCCGGCTTGCCCGTATGTTTTTGATGAAACCTTTTCACCAGGCGAGGTACGTGTACGGCTGCCTCTGGTTCCCAAGTCCGATCTGCGGGGAGTACCCTTTCCAATCCACCAGATATTGTAGTCGTCCTCGGTTGTATCGGGAATTGCAAATATCAGCGACCTCATACTCTGGCCCCGAGGCAGAGAGAATTGGTCGAGGAAGTGCCGAGACCTTCGGATGTCAGGTCTCAACTGGGAAACATGAAATACTGGATGGACACAGGCCCAGGTATTGGGAAGACGGAGCTTGAAAGCCGCCCCCCCCGATAGCGGCCACCACCCAAAAAGGACTAAAGAATCTGGGTGATAACTTGGATGGCACCAGGTGTCGCGGAAGAAGGCGCGAGGATAGCCAGACCCAATCCCCTGGTTTGATGTTGGGGGCTAGAGTCCGATTTAGGTCCGCAAATCGTTTTACTCAGATTTGGGACTCCTGTGAAGCGGCTTTAGCTGAACGATGAAATCGGTGTAATTGGTCCATCAGATGATCCACATCTGGAAATTTGGAATCTGAAGCCCCCACCGTCGGGAATGATGTGGGGTTATACCCATACGTGCAGTGAAAAAGAGTTGTTTTGATGGCTGAAAGGTAAGAGTTATCATAAGCATATTCTGCTATTGGCAACAGATCTTTCCAGTCGTCCTGGGCCGCTGAAACATAGCTCCTGAGATACCCTTCCAGAGTCTGGTTTAGTTCATGTCTGACCTTTAGACTGTGGATGGTAACCTGAACTGAGGGCTCTGGAGATTCCGAGGAAACGACAGACTTGTCTCCAGTATTGTGAGGTATACTGCGACCCTCTGTCTGAAATGATGGTTTCAGGTAGACCATGTAATGCGAAGATTCTATTGATGAAAATGTGAGCCATCTGGGTGGCCGATGGAAGGCCGGTAAGAGGGATGAAATGAGCCATCTTTGTAAAGGTGTCAACTGTGACTATGATGGTAGAGCATCCACCCGACAGCGGTAACTCCACCACAAAATCTCTGGAGATTAACTGCCAGAGGCGTGAGGGTTATGGCATCTTCACGAGTTCCCTGAGCAGAGAATGACGAGGCGTTTTTGACTGTGAACAAGTAGGACAGGACCCTACGTATTCTTTGATGTATTTTCTCAGCGAAGGCCACCAGAAATAACGGGATACCAGTTCCTGATTGGTTGTGACACCTCGTTGCCAACCGTCTTGGAGTCATGACACATTTTCAAGACTTCCTTCTGGAGAGACCGGGTAGGTATGAATGCTCTGTGTCCAAGGAAATAGCAACCATCCTCTCTGGTCAAGGCCTGTTGGGCGGATTGTGAGAGTTTTTGTCTTACTGCTGGTTTGGATTGTAGTTTTAGGCGGGTCAAGAAGTCTGGAACCGTATGTAATCCCATGGCCACACGGGGAAAGATGGGTTCTGATCTGAATGCATCAGGGAGAATGTGTTCTTTCCGGGACAAAGCGTCTGCCCTTAAGTTATTTCTCCCTGGGATGAATGAAAATGTGATCCTGAACGGGGAGAAGAAATGTGCCCATCAGGCCTGACGACTATTGCACGTCTGAGCGTATTGGAGTATCCTAAGGTTATAATGATCCGTTCGGACTTCCACTGGGAATTTAGCTCCCAATAACAGGTGGCGCCACTCCTCGAATGCGCGTTTTATGGCCAACAACTCTTTTTCCAAAACTGTATGGTTGAGCTCTGCAGATGGAAAGATATGCCAATGGGTGTTCTTGATCCTGGTCGTCGATTTGGAGCAGAACAGCCCCAAGAGCGTAGTGTGAGGCATCCATCTCTACTATAAATCTGCGGTTCTGATCTGGAGTCATCAAGATTGGGGCTGTGGTGAAGAGTTCCTTGAGTTTTTCGAATGCCTGTTGCGTGGTTAAGGTCCAGGAAAAAGGGACTCCCTTCTTGAGAAGGTTTGTCAATGGCTGAGTGAGAGTCGAAAAATGTGGGATGAATCTCCGATAGAAGTTTGAGAACCCACAAACCGCTGAATGTCTTTACCGGATGCAGGGGTTGGCCAGTTTTGCACAGCTGAGACTTTCTCGGGCTCCATTGCTATCCCTTCGGCAGACAAAACGTAACCCAGATAGATTACTTGAGGCTGATGGAAAGAGCATTTATCTAATTTGCAGTACAAATGGTTTGGTTGGAGTCTTCGTAGGACTTCCCCCACGTGCTTCTCATGCTCTCGGGTTGAGAAAGAGAAGACCAGAATGTCATCTAAGTAGATTATGACGTTGTGCAGAAGTAGGTCAGCAAAAAGAGGGTCCATGAACCGCTGTAAGATGGCAGATGAGTTTGAAAGACCAAAGGCATCACCCTATATTGATAATGGCCAAATGGAGTTCTGAAAGCCTTCTTCCACTTGTCGCCTGGTCTCACCCGGATAAGGTGGTAGGCTCCCTTCAGATCCAACTTGGTATAGCTTTTGCCCCTTTTACGGCCTCCAGAACATCGGGGATAAGAGGCATAGGATATTTATCCGGGACTGCGATTTTATTCAGTCTGCGGAAATCGATGCAGGGACCTAGCTCTGAGGTATTCTTTTTTGGTATAAAGAATAATGAGGCTGCAGCAGGAGAGGTGGACTCGGTGATGAGACCATTCATTAGATTAGTTTGAAGATATTCTCGAAGGACTTCTTTTTCTGTGGTCGATAGAATGTACATCCTTCCAAATGGTAAGGGTTGGTCTGGTATTAGTTTGATGGAACAATCGCCCCTTCATTGGAGAGGTAGCTGTGTGAACTCTGAGGTGGAAAACAGCTCTTGGTATTGTTGATAAATCTCCGGAAGATCAGATATCTGAAAGAGAGTAGTGACTCCCTGGGGAATAAAGGGCGTCTTAGTTGAATCCACCAATATCTTTTCCTGATTACCAATGCAATGCGATAAGCAGTATTCTGACCCCAAAAAGAGGGACCCTGCCGTCCAATTGATATAGGGATTGTGCTTTTTAAGCCAAGGCAACCCTAAGATCATGGGATGGTGTGCTGCCCGGATGATGTCTAGAGTGAGGATCTCCTGATTGGAGGATATCGACATTGACAGTGGGCTGGTTTGATCCTTAATGGGACCGGAAACTAAAGGGCTACCATCCACGCTTTCCACGGGAATGGACTCTAATTTGGTTGACCGAGGGATACTATGAGAGGCAGCCCAATGATCGTCCACAAAGTTCCCAGCTGCCCCAGTATCGATAAGCGCTGGAATGTCTGGTAGTATTCTCTCTCCAATGGCGAAAGATATCTTGAGCACCAACATGCTTGTGTCTGTATGATTGGTACACATAGTAGAATGAAATTTCAGTGAGGAACCTTGATCTGGCAATGGATCCTGAACTGTGGTCCTGCTTACGGCCGGGCGCTGGCGTTTCCCGAGCGTCTAGGTGGAGCAATCAGGCATTCTTGTACTGTGTGTGTGTTGGCTTCGCAATACATGCAGAGACCTAAGGTCCTTCTGCGAATGCGTTCTTCGGGTGACAAGGTACCTCTAGCTGCCATCCCCAGCTGCTTAGGTTCTTCGGAGGTAGATGCCTGAGTAATGTTCGGGAGGTTGGGAGATGGCCGGAGTATCCTTCCCTTTCTCCTTTCGCTCTGCCTCTCTTTCATACAATAGTCTATTTGCATTACTAGAGCGATAAATTCTGTTAGAGAGGATGGACGTGGTACTCGGGAGACCTCATCCTTGAGGTCCTCCATCAACTCCCTCCTAAATATGGTGACTTGTGCATCATCTGACCAAGTGGTCTCACTTGCCATTTGTTTGAACTTGGTGATGTATGCCAAGATATCCTGGTTTCCTTGTTTGAGGTCTAGGAGATAATCCTGAGAGGCTACCCGGATCTCCTGCCAGCCAACATCGAGCATACGCTGTTACAAAAGGCTGTGTGAGAGTCGAGAAGGGGATTGTTATTGGTGACCAAAGGTGTTGCCCAGGCCAGTGTGGGTCCTGTCATTTGAGATATCATATACCCTACTCAATCTCGAGCTGTGTGAAAATAGGCCCCTTTAAATGTAAACTGTACCGCACAGGAATCTAGGAATTCCTTTACTCTATGCGGATTCCCGTTGAATTTTCCTCCTGGGAGAGGACCTGGTGGCACCTCTGAACACTGCAGGAATCGAGAGGTGGCAGCTTGCTGTGCTGGTTGCTGCTGATGTTGCCTCAGCGTGGCGTTCTCCTGCTTAAGCTGCTGGACCTCCGCGGTTAAGGACTGTACCGTGGCGATCAGCTGTTGGATCTACTGCTGTTGCTGATCCATGTTAGGGGTCTTCTAAGAGCCACCAGCGCTCTAACTTGGCTAGGCTGATGTATAAATAGGCGTTGCTATCTGTTATACTACAAATGCACTTAAAGCCAATTGAACGCAGAGAAGTTCCAGAAGACCACCTACCTGTGTGTAGAGGACCCCTGTCGGTTCTAGCTGATTGTAGGAATTTACCTGAGTACCCCTCCATGGCCCTGCTCAAAGGCTTGAACATGGAGAGGCCCCCAGGGAAACCCTTGTGGGGGAGAAAACCCTGTGGAGAGCGGCTGGGGTGCGATGTCTCCAGAGGATCAGGAGCGATGGCGTGTTGATCCTGGGTGGTCGGTTATGGTATAGCTGGCTGGATCAATTCTGCCCAGGGTTTGATTAAGTAGACACAGGAGGATATTAACACTCTGCTCCTCTTTGGCAGTTCTCAAGGGGTAATATTCTCCTGAAGGTTCTTCTGTATTTTACCCCAAGCAGGTTATACTCCCTTTCGTTAGTACAACGGTTTTGGAACTGGAAGGGTGCCTTGCAAGGTCCAGTACAGATGGAGATAGGGAATAGGAATGAGAGATAATAAACGGAAACATAAGTGAAAGTATGTGAGCAGAGACTAGGTTGGTGTGGCCAATAACCCTACCAGTTTCTAGAGGCAGGCGTTGTCCTATAGCAGCGTTGGTTTCCGGGTGCTGTCGGAAGACTGGCTTTAGAGGCTTGGTAAAAGGGATAAGATTTAAGCCTGCGGCCGAGAAAACAGAAGGCTACTTTATTCAAGATCCGTGGGACGGAGAAGAAGTCCGCCGTGAGTATAAATCATAAACCTACCTCTCGGTCGGAAAGCAGGGATCGGGGTGAACGAGGAATGGCTTCCCATGCAGAGGGACAATTCCGGCCACAGTGGAGGTTTCACCTCACCCCCACTGAAAATCAACTCGACATTCCCAGTTCGTCTCTGACACACCATTGATGTCTCTGGTCTTTATTACATTTCCCTTGTCCCGGGAGGATAGCTCAGCGGCAGCATGCTCACCTTGGAAGCAAGACGACACAAGGCAACACAGGTTCGATCCCCGGGTCCGCACTTCGAAACCTCTGGGTATCAAGCGCATTATAAATACGCAACTAAGCCATGTTCCGTGACATGATGTAATGTATGATCTTCCAGAACATGGTAGAATTTTTTTAATTGAATTTTATTGGCTTTACAACAGTGTAAACTTCAATAAACAACTTCACATTACATGGGCACATTATCCGACTATACCCAATGTTGCAAGGAGGAGATGGAACTTACTGAGTTGTGAGTTATAAATATCTCTGAGAGTCAGCATTAGATTCTTCCTAGTGCATCTGTGCGGTCAGTGCAAGTTCGGATAAGTGCTTGAGAAAAAAAGGAACAAAAAATAATAATAAAAAAGGAACAAACGGTTTCCCTTTTCCCTTCCCCCGCCCCTTACCCCTATGGAGTACATGTAAAAAATAACTATCCGGATTCAGGACTGAAGGCTTATTCAATAGAATAACAATACAATGGATATTGACAGTAATTTGATTGGAGGTGAAATATGGTACTTTACCTCTGCTGCACACCGTGGCACCTTATTAGTAGTGGTAATATCATAGTCCAGTGCAACAAGAATGAACTAAGGATCAAACCATAACCATTTCTCACAGTTTAGGTGGGTGCTCATCTTATGACTGACTCGTCCCAGCCCTTTCAGTTCTGTAATATTCCAAGAAGGGGAGCCATGCAGCGTCTATGTGTATGTTTGTTTCCATTAGAGTTGCTCTGAGGCTTTCCATTTCATAAACGTCAAATGGTTTAGCGAGGCACTCAGCTTTCGATGGGAGAGTGTTTCTTTTCCATTGTCTCGCCAAACATGCTCTTGCAGCTAGAAAAAGATTTTGAGACATGTGGGGGAGCAGGAAGTAATAATCGTCTTTTTAGTGAATGCATAACAATAATAACAGCAGCGTGAACTTCCTGCCAATCTTTTCAATTGCGTGAACCCAGCTCAACACTTCTTTCCAGTATATCTGAGCCTTGGGGCAGCTCCACCACTGATGCCAGTAGTCAGAGACTTGTGTGCAGCCTCTCCAACAAATCGCGCTGACCCCCACATACATTTTCGAGAGATGGAGTGGTGTTAGGTGCCATCGAAATAAGAGCCTACAATTCAACATTTTATATTGCATCGCTATCAAAGAGGACCATACAGCCCTGGTCAGTGTGGGCCAAATTTCAGGTTTGATTTGTAGTTCGAGATCTCTTTCCCAGTGCACTTGTGTATGCACTGTGGGCAGGCGTCCCTTGGTCAGTAACGTTGTATATAGTTGCGAAACTAAGCCCTTTGTACTAGTGTGTGTGTCTAGGACATGATCAAAGGGGGTTAGATGCCTTTTCAGCTGGTCATTCTAGCGCTGGTCCAATAGGGCTCCACAAAGTTGCAAATACCTGAGAGGGGGAACATCATGCAAGTGCAACACTTGTTCTAACTCGCTTTTTGATATCATTTTACCTTTGTGCCACATTTGTCCCGCTGTGATTAGTCCAGCCTCATACAATGCCTGGAAGTGCCCTAGGCCTGTGATTAGGTCCCTTATTGGAGGGGCCCATTTACAGCTCAACGGGTCGGGCCATGAAGTGCCATTTTGCCACAAAACCCAGAACACTGTCAGAATGGGTTCAGTCTGAATTTTTATGGGGAGTTTGCCTTGTGGGACCCATACCGATTCACCCATGATGACTTGGGGCGAAAAGTCAATTTTCCAGTGTGACCCATTGTTGCTCGTTGTTTTCTCTTAAATGGTCCACTATTATCCTTAACTGGGCCGCTTTATAATATTCATATATGTCTGGATAGCTTGTTCCACCTTCCGTTTTTGGGAGGATACAGATTTTATATGTGATCCTAGGTCTATGGCCTGCCCAGAGAAAGGCAAGGAGTTCTCTTTTCATCTTGGCCAAGACGACATCTGGGCTTTTACCGGGTAGAGATTGAAGCATAATTAGCAGTCTGGGGAGCACGTTCATTTTGATTGTCATAAAGCGAGCCACCCAGGACAAGGTAATTGCCCCCCTCTGCCAATACCTCGAGTAATATCTGCCCATAGGGGGGGGATATTTTGTGTCATACAGATCGTTTAATTGGCTAGTGAGTGTTACACCCAGTTATTTGATACCCCTTTAATTTATTTGAATACCGTGTTGTTGCATGTTACATCAAACTCAGGAACTATTTGATGATAATGGCATGGCCGTGGTCTTAAGTATGTTAATGCGAAACCCAGAGTGCTGGCCGTAGTCAGTGATTGTTTGTAATAATGCTGGAACTGAAACATCAGGGGCAGTTATATATGCAAGGATGTCATCCGCAAACATGGCCAATTTGTAATCCTTAATAGGCCTTTGATGTCAGTGTTTTGGCGAATTGCTTGTGCTCGCGGTTCGACAACTAACACGTATAACAATGGGGACAATGGGCAACCCTGTCATGTGCCCCTGCTCAATTGGAAGCTTTCTGATGTGACCCCATTTACTACCACTTGCGCTGACGTGTTCTTATATAACGCTAGTGCTCCCGTGGCCCAGTGACTGGCTAGGCCTACTTTTTTGAGTACTGTGCTCAAGAAAGGGCCATTCAACTCTGTCAAACGCCTTTTAGGCATTGATGGACAGCAAGCTCGGTTCTAGGTCAATTTTGTTTAGACTAGCTATGAGGTCTAGAGTTTTACATACATTATCTGAGCCCTGTCTTCCTTGGACATACCCCGTCTGGTCACTGTGTATGAGCCTCGGTAAAATACTCCGAAGGCGGAATGCTTAGATGCTTGCATACATTTCTGCATCCACATTGATTAGTGAAATTGGGCGACATGAGGTGCACTCAGTTTTGTCTTTCCCTTCTTTAGGAAGAACCACAATTCTGGCTTGGGTGAACGAAGATGGTGCTTCCCCCATTCCTAGTATATTATTATACAGTTTTTCTATAAATGGGGTCACAGATTGCCCAAAGGTTTTGTAAAAGACCTGCGCATATCCATCTTGGCCGGGAGCTGACCCGTCCTTGAGTTTAGATATTGCCTGCAGGAACTCAATGTTACTGATTGGTGCATTGAGTATTTCAGACTCTTGCGGGGTGACTGATTTCAATGGTAAATCTGCTAGACATTGGTCAATGCCGTTGGGATCCTTCTGAGCCTCTGAAGCATACAATGCTGTGTAGAATTGAGTCTTGGTAAAGGGTATCATTGCACACCCATCTACATGATGGAGGCATAGTAAGTCCAACATCTAGAGTTAGAACTGCCATATCATGGTCCAACGATCCTACGACTGCTATACTGGTGGATCTGATTTTGTGTACATACCGTTCTATTAATACATAGTCTATTTGGGAGTATTTTTGATGTGGTGGTGAGTAGAAGGTATAATTTTTGATAGAGCAGTGCATTTTCCACCATGTATCAATTAAGTGTGCTTCCCTCAATAGGTGCCTGTTGGGGATTTGCAGCGGTTCAGCTTCACGGCGCTGTGACCACCAATCCACGGTAGTGTCGACAATCATGTTGAAGTCGCCTCTGCATATTAGGAGGCCCTCTCCCCACTCCTCCAGGAAGTCAAACACTGATCTACAAAAAGGGGATTGTTGGTGGTTTGGTGCGTACACAGAGAAAGGTGTTACCAGTGTTTGCTTAATAGAACCTTTCACAGCGATGTATCTGCCTTCTTTGTGTCTGAATATGCTGGTGACCAAAAGACCCAGCTAGGCCTTATATAATATGCCCACCCCTGCTTTTTTGATTGTATTGGAAGCCCAGAGAACACCACCCACATGTTTGCCCCTAAGCGGATATTCCCCTGTTTGTATTTGGTTTCCGGTACGAATAGTATGTCTAAGTATGATTGTCTGAACTCCCTCAGGAGCATCAAGAGTTTTTGAGTTGAGTCCTTTCACATTCAACGAGCCACACCTAACTGTTTTGCTAATCCACATCTCTGGGCCAATATTTACTTCTGGATGCTACGGACGCCGGGAGTGAGCCATTCAATGTTGAGCTGTTAGTCAATGTTGTACATTGTGTTTGCCCGAATTCCCCATTCCAGAGTTTAAGCCTGTTTGAGTACTTGTGTGCACCACATCCCCAATCCTTTGTACCCCATTGCCCCATTCAACCCATAAAAAGAAAAAAGTCAACAATAACAGTTATAAGAATGAAAAAAGAGACGCCCTAAAGGAAACCTTGGCCACTCTTGGGTGTTTCCTTGCCGTCCTGGAAGCATTAGTACATTAATCAGTTGCAACGTGTGTGGGCTTGCCTTAAGTAAGTCTTTGAATCCAAACTGGTAAAGTCTGATAGAAAGTGTCTGTTTCGTGAATGTTGCAGGGTGCATGTCTGCGTTTGGGAAAATTGTTTTTATCCTCAACTACGACTTAGATGTGAGCGGATCGCTATTTGGTCTCATGTTTTCAGAGCCAAGATACTCGCTTCACGGGGTATTAAAAGTACGGTACTTCCTTGGCCTGCTTGCCTTGCCCCGTCTAGCTAAGTGCTTGACACGTGGTCCCTTAGAGTCAGTGGAACTGTTATTTTCACCCAAGGAAGTGCTTCTGTCGTCCCCTTGGAGCCTCTGCAGGACTCCTGCTGCTTCCTCACCGCTTGTGATTCTGTAGTCTTCTCCTCTGTTTTCAAAATTCAATGAAAACGGGAAACTCCAACGATATCTAATGCCTTCATCTTGGGCCGTTGGGAGGGCCTCATCCCCTGTGAATCCTGTCAAACTCTATTGCAGTAGTAGGCAGTGCATCGAAGAGGGATTCACCCACTGATGAATTTATTCAACAGTTAAGGTTGCTATATATAACAATTAATCTACTAATGTTTCATTCGTAGTGGGGAGACTATGGTTATGTGTGTGGATGTTTATTTAACATTGAGATGGTAGATCTTAACATTTTTCTTTAATGTTCACTGATTTCTATTATTTTTTTGTATACAGAGTGCACAAATATTAGCTTATTGAGAGGCAGGGTGTGGCAGGGCAAACGAAAGAAGATATGAAGCTACAACCATATGTTTATGGTTTAACTACACATGCCAAACCTATCAGCTATGTCAATGCGTTTTAATTGAGCTTACTGTCAAATGTGTAAATGTTTAATATGACCATGTGCTTAGCAATGAATACATGCAGGCACATAAACTATTGGCTTTGCAAATGCTTGCTGTTATGTGCAAAGTGATTGTCCATAACAGTTGACCAACCGTGTGTCTGTCATTGAACAACTGTGCATTTCAGGCTGAGCCAACGCTGGTCATTTATACATTGTTTACCTGCGTGGTTGGTTGTAGTAATTAAAGCTACAAGCATTTGTTTGTGTTACGCCCTGGGCTCCTCCAACACTGCGGTTTGGGATTTTCACCTGGAGATTGTATCCCCATTGGAGGCTGCGTGCGGGGGTCAGCCGGCGGGCTCTCGCCACTTGCCATGGCAGTGTTGTCCCGGCAGGCACAGGAGACCGGGTAGAATGATGCACATGGGCGCTGACATGTTTTTTCGTTCTGTGCATGTGCGGAGGTCTGAACACTGCCTCTGGACGCTTGCACATTGCGCAGAGCATCCTGCATTGCTTTGCTTTAAACCTGGCTTGCCAGAAGACAGATGCATATCAATGTGCTCTGTATGTCTGTTTTTCCTGAGAAAAAGCCCGTATTTCTTGCTTTGCACCCTGTTTGTCTTGCTTGCCTACAGTATTTCCTGCCTGTGTTCTCTCCCTTGTGCCTCCTTCTCTCATCTCCCTTCTTCTGGCTTACCTTAGTTCCTCACTACTAGCTGCCTTCCATTGTTCCTCACCTTTGTTACTCACCTGTGTCTCCTGCCACCGAATGCCTGCCTGTGCCTTCTTTGTTCTTCTACTTGGTGTATGTGGCCATTGGATACTTACTATCTACACCAATCCTTGAGGGAGTTGGTCTATTGTCGTGACTACCCACTGGAGTTTGCCTTCTTCCGTCACATTGTTGTATCCAGCTGTCCTGGTCAGTGCCTTGCGCTGTCCCTACTCCAAACTAGCACCAGTACACAACTCTGGAGGACAGAAGAAGATCCCAAAGTGAAGCACTGCAACCACGAGCTTGGAACCATCGAGATCAGGTACTTGACAGTTTGTTAACACAAACAATAATTTATTGGCTTTGCCAATGCTTGTTATTTTGTAAATTTGTTCATGAGTGATTAAATGTGGTAATTGAAGCTATGGCAACTGTAAATGAACAACTACAAATGCCAAACGTTCAGATTTGTCAATGCTTGTTATTTCATACGTAATGACTAGAGTGATTGTTTCAAAGTATTTGAAGCTATGAAAGCTTGTTGGCAATGAACAACTGGAAACACCTAAACTAGTGGAATTTGCAATGATAGCTATTTTGTACATATGTAGGCACTGATTGGTCATAATAATTAAATCTACAAGCAATTGCAATTAGGAAAACTATACTCTTTTACAAAGCTTGTTATTTTGTACATTTTGACACAAGTGATTGATCACTATAAATTAAGGTACAAGCATTTGTTTGTTGATGAGCAACCATACATGGCAGTCTATTGCCTTTGCCAATGCTTGTTATTTCTTACATTTTTACTTACATTTTTACATGTGTGATTAGTTTCAGTAATTGTATGTACAAGCATTTGTTTTTCAATGAACAACTGCAAATGGCAAAACATGATGTTTTTTCAATACTTGTTATTTCCTATGTATGTACCTGAGTGATTCCTTATAGTAACTGTATTTGATGTCGCACTTTATTGTAAATGGGACATTGCGAATTGAACATGGCTGTCATATGTATTTGTTAAAGGGACGTTTTGGTTAAGGTGCACTAATAAAAACCTAAGAAATTCAGTGAAAAACCATTGTTAAAGTGACGTTATGGTTACAAGCAAAATCGAGAAACCCAGGAAGTTTGCCAGTTATGGTAAGCTATGCAACCATAACTCACTACACCACCGTGCACTGCCAATACTAAGACCCAGGACATCAAAGAAGATATCACAAATGGCATAATTGAAGTGACCCACCCATAACCTTTACTCATTCTCAATCTGGCACACCAGGGGAGAGCATCTTTTTTTGGGAGCTGATTTCTGCAGAAATCTACAGGAAGCTATGGCATCTGTCATGGCCATCCCTCCTCTTCAGGGGCCACTGCCACCTGGAGGACCTGGACAGAAGAACAGGGGCATTGAAGCTAAGGAGGAGGAAGAGAAAGATGAAGATGAGGTAGAGGATGTTCCTACTAGAAGCACCTGTAAGGAATCATGGGTGTGGTGGGTTTTTGCCACCATAGGATGGGTACCAAAGGCTCGGTCTCCCAAGTCAAATTCACTGAGTGTGGAGTCACACTCAGTCGGGGACAACATGGGCAGTGCTCCTTTGTTACTACCTCTATGTGCCGCCACACTTGCACAGTCCACCTGGGTTCTTTGAGTAAAGCTGTTCCTTTCTCAGGGAGTAGGTGTACCTCCTCTACCCCATCTTCCTCAACTGCTCCTGCCACCACACAATCAACTCCTGGGGAGCAAAGGATTCTGCCTCGCAGATGATAGAAGAGGCTCTTAATGCTTTGCTTTCTAGGACAACCCTTCTCTGCATGTACTGCGACACAGTCCTCTGCAGGGGGGAGCAGCTTTGAAGTACCTTTGAGGCTGCTGTCAAAGAGCATAAGAAGCACTGCCCCCTACCTTAGATTTAAGGTCAGGCCCAACATCTTACTCTGTCCACCTATCCCTCCTTATGAGGAGTTGTTGCCTCTTCCCTCTCTTTTCCTCCTTTCCCTCCCCCCACCTCATCTTAAAAATGACAGAAACAATTTTCTGTCCCACGTACTTTTCTCTAGCATACAATAATTCAATAACTACCATAACTTCCTAAGGACCTTTTCTAGCCCTATTTTGTCCATGGATATTATAATTGTCTGCAGACTCCCCAGAGAATTACAGGTGGTGGGGATTAATTTAAACTCAATTCACTTTTTTTCCGTTCCACAAAAGTGGCTCTTGAAAATAACCTTTTTGTGGGTTTTTTTTTGGGGGGGGGGGAGTTGACATACTATACTAACAAATGCTCCCCTGTACTTAGTTGTTATTTATAACTTTTACAAAAACTGCTTCAAACTTGTTTTGTGTTTTTGGTTTGTATGTGCTATACCTACTAACAGATGCTTTACTATATATTCCATGTGTTTCCTTTTCTTTTTTTTTCACAACAACTGTTTCAAGGCATTCTAACATGCTGCCTGTCTTTTTCCATTCTTGGACAAAACAAGTTTGAATGTTTCCACATTTGTCTTTGATTAATTTGTAAAAAAAATAATCTTCGAAGCTGGAAACAGTTCCATCAACCTTTTAAACATAACCTTCATGGCAAACTGCAAGAATACTCCAGTCAAATACCCCCAAACTGTGGCCTCCACAATGTAAAATAATGATGTCTGGACATTTATCCCAAACCATATTCTCACAGAATGGTAATAATGCCACCCAGTTTAACTCACAAACTCCATTCCAGGAAACTTCCACTTCTTCTAATCCAAGAGTCAAAGAGATTCACTCTGCTCTGTGTAAAACTTTAACCTGTGTACCCATGAATCTCCCAGCATCCATGCACTCTGCTTCTTCATAGCCATAGCCATCTCTGCACTTCAAACAAGAAAGAAAACAATTGCTACCCTCTGCACTAGAACTCCTCCTTCACAACCACAAAATCTGATTGGCTAATCCCCCGGTGTCCATGGACGTTTGTGACTATCCATGGTCTCTGTAGTCCTATTTTCATGCCAGGCATCCTTCAAAGACACGGATGGCCTGTGGACTATCGTGGATGTCCGCAGACTACACAGGGCAGCCCTTCTACCTTATTTACTTTTATGCTTGTAACATTCCCTAATTGACTACTTTCAAACAGTCACACATTCATCCACCAATCAAATCTAAAAACTCCACATTTAACACTGTCACCTTATCTCAACGCTTCAGATGAACATTTCAACTCCCAGAGTACATGTATCCTGTCAGTCACAGCCTCCTGCATTACAAATTACTGTGAAACTCTCCAAGTTTTATATTTGCAGATTCAACAATATCTACATCTGACAAGACATAATACAGATATGCTTATTTTTTTAAAAACACCTCTATAAATATATATACAGGGTTGCTGCCACTAACCCTGTAATATGCATCTCAAAAATCATACTCTCTTTTATAACCACTGCTATTACATGTCATGTATTGCAACATTCTGCACCTGGTCACATCAAGTGGCAGTTACTTGCACGTACTGCCAACAAGTCTTCTACAAATCTGTTCTAACTACATTTCCCTTACTTGTAGAAAAAGATTACAAACAGTGCTGTTGTAAATGCGAATATGCCTTTTTTACCTTTCAACAAAATGCTCCTAAAAATAATCTATTTGAAAAGAACACAATTTTTCCTTGTATATAAGTAACTTACTTTCCAACCTTTACCATCCCATCACTTATAGTGCCACCATTCTCTACCATCTCACACATATGTATTTACTGCCAATGTATCTATATGCAACACTTGCCCTTACATACAAAATACAAGTATTTTCCAAACACTACTATCAGACACCATATGCTAACAACATAAAATGTTCCAACTACAAACTCCCATTGCATTACCACTAGGCCTAGGATTCCCTACTATTTAAAAACACAGCAACATATTACAAATTAATTGCACCACAAAGACTGCACTTTTCATATTAGAAGCACCAGCATAAAAATTGCCCTATTGCAAAAAACATAAATTTTTCAACATTTTTACATCAAGCCAAATTTTGCTATACAGCTAATACCATTAAATATTAGCCCTAGACCAAACTTTGCTGTGCTGCAGAAATGACCTATATATGCATATCTTTGACACGCCAATGTTTATCGTTGCTTATAATATGCCACACTGCACTTGTCATAGTGAAATCGTTCTAAAAATATAGTTAACATACTTCACTACTCCACCAATAACTTTATTCACTCTTTTTTCCAACAACTCCTCCTACCTTAATAAATAGCAACCTCTCTTAATAAAACGACTCACTGTTACAACACATACCAACCAACCTTCTTTTACAGTTGCAGGAAAAAGAAGTTTGACAAAGACAGCTACTGAACAAAGAAAACTCTTCACATCCTACAAAGTAAGTATAGCAATATTGTAATATTTCTGTTCAGTTTCTTTCGTTTCCAGTTATAATTATGTTTCCCTATAAACATGCACCCACTGACCTGATCCTGTAGTCTGGACGGGTGGAATATGAGAAGCCCCCCCGGGGGAATCCCCTCCTATCCCGTGATGGTTTACACCAGGAAGGAGTGAACTCCCCAGGGAAACCCTCTGGGGAAGAAAACCCTGTCCGCCTCGGTTGTTGGAAGTCTTCTCTGTGAGCAGGTAAGGGCAAGTCTTTAACACATTTCCAGGTGACTGGATGCAGGTTCCATAAAGAAAAATAAGAAAGGCACAGATTAGAGAAAGGTAAGTATGTGCTCAACACGGAGTAGGAGCGGATGTCAGTAGCCTAATAGTTACCAGTATAAAGAGGATAGAGATCTATATTGCCTCAAGATTGCATCCGTTCGGATTTCATCTGTGGAACGTTGAGAGTGATGACTCGTGGATAACGCGATGTAACTTCGGGAGCCTAATATATATAAAAGGAAACGTGAGGAGACTAGAAGGGAGGAAGGGCGGGCAGGTAGTTCTAAATAACGAGAAGAGAAGGAGAGAAGGGTACCTGGCAGCAGATTTGAATCGAAGCAAAAGCCTTATGAACAATGCGGCTGGGAGATGAGTGAAACAGCTGACTCGAATCAAGGTGTGTACACGGTCCAACCTGGTGTGAATGGAACCGGTTGTCGAAGAAAGGAGAGGGATCTGTTTTGATCAGCACTGGAACTCGTAAATAGAGTTTAGGAAGCGGAATCTCTGTCTTTGGAGTGCAACAAGAAGGCTTCTATACAAACAGAGACAGAAGAAGGTTTAGTAAGAAGTAAATGAGAATACAAATAGTGGTAAGCCTAGGGACGAACTTACGAAGCGCTGACTGGGAAGAGTAGCAACGCACTCGAGCGTTGTGCCTGCCGTAAGATATCCGGATCTCTGCTGAGGAGGAGGAGCCTCCACAGCCCGCAACTCTTGCAAGACTGGAACACCTCCCTCGGACGGCGCCGCCATCTTGGGAGAAAAAATGGCCGCCACCCGTGATTGGGACCAACGGCGCCACAATGACCATCTCCTTCTATGGAATATGACAGTATGCCCCCTCCAAAGGGCTGACGTACCCGGTTTGCCTGGATGAGAGCGATGAAAGCGGCGAACCAGTTGTGGAGCATGAACGGCAGAAGCCGGTTCCCAGGACCGTTCAGCCGGCGAATACCCCCGCCAATCCACCAAGTACTGAAGACGGCCCCGGTGGTAACGGGAATCGCAAATGCCGGCAACTTCAAACTCCGGTCCCGAAGGAGTCGAAACAGGAGGAGGATGAGCCAACCGATGACGGGAAAAGCGATCCGCCACGTCCTGTTTAAGCTGAGAAACATGAAATACCGGGTGAATCCTGGACCAAGAAGGAGGAAGACGTAGACGATAGGCTGCCTCCCCCAGACGTTGAAGCACAGGAAACGGACCAAAATACTTAGGAGAAAGTTTAGAAGGCACCAGGTGTCGAGGAAGAAAACGAGAGGCCAACCACACCCTGTCCCCGGGTGCAAAAACCGGAGCTGGAGAGCGCCTGCGATCAGCAAAACGTTTGATTCGTTCCTGAGCGTTCTGAAGAGAAGATAGAGCCTTCTGATGACCCTGCTGGATATCCTGCAGCAGACAGACTACATCCGGGAAGGAAGACGCAGACGACACCTCCACAGGGAAGCAGGTAGGATGAAATCCATAGGAACAGTGAAAAGGACTGGATCCCAAGGATGTGTGATGTGCATTATTATAAGCAAATTCGGCCAACGACAATAACTCCGTCCAATTGTCTTGAGATGCTGAAACATAGCATCTAAGGTAGCCCTCAAGGGTCTGATTCAATCGTTCCGTTTGTCCATTGGTTTGCGGATGGAAACCCGAGCTCAAGGCGCGGGTAACACCAAGCATTTTGCACAGTTGCTGCCAATATCTAGACGTGTACTGGGGACCTCTGTCCGAAACGATAGTATCCGGCAAGCCGTGAACAGAAAAGATATGTGTAATAAAGATCCTTGCCATCTGTGCTGAGGTAGGTAATCGAGGCAAGGCCACGAAGTGGGCCATTTTAGTGAAATAGTCAATAGTGACCATAATGGTCGTACATCCCGCTGAATTAGGAAGGTCCACTACAAAGTCCGTGGAAATGATCTGCCATGGACGAATCGGCACGGGCATTCTCGTGAGTAGACCTAAGGGGGAACCTCGAGGTGCCTTTGATTGTAAACAGACGGTACAGGCAGCCACATATTGTTTAACATCTTCCACAAGACTAGGCCACCAAAAGTTGCGACGGACCAGTTCCACAGTATTGTTGACTCCTCGATGACCAGCTATGAGTGAGTCATGACACATTGTAAGAACAGATTTTTGGAGTTCAGCTGAGGGTAAAAACAGTTTCTGATGTCGGTAAGCACAGTCTTGAAATACCGTGAGTCCCAGGGCCCGAAACAGGTCAGGGTTAGCCTGTTGGAAAACGGATGTAGCTCTTGCTACGGACTGAAGAAAACTGGATATCACATGCACAAAACGAGCATTGGGAAATAAAGGTTCGGGCCGGAAATGAGCCCAATCAGTAGATTCCTTCCTAGATAAGGCATCCGCCTTTAGATTACTTTTGCCAGGAATGAAAGTAAACACGATCTCATATGGAGAGAAAAAATGAGCCCAACGGGCTTGTCTGCTATTGCGAGTTTGTGCATTCTGAAGGGCTCGAAGATTGTGGTGGTCAGTCCGAACCTCAACCGGAAATTGGGCTCCTAGCAGTAAATGTCGCCATTCCTCAAAAGCCCGTTTGATGGCAAGTAACTCCTTCTCAAGGACCGTATAGTTCAGTTCTGAAGGAGAAAGGGTCTTGGACATAAACGCCACGGGACACTCCACCCCCTGATCATCTTCTTGAAGAAGGATAGCTCCAAGGGCAAAGTGGGAGGCATCCGATTCTACAATAAATCGTTTTCCCTGATCCGGAGAGAGTAGAATAGGCCCGGTCATGAAACAGTCTTTCAGGGAGGTGAAAGCTTCTTCTGCTTGTTTGGACCAATGGAATGGAACCCCTTTCTTGAGGAGAGCCGTTAACGGTAAAATGATCTCAGAGAATCTGGGAATAAATCGCCGATAGAAGTTGGCAAACCCCAGGAAACGTTGGATATCCTTCACGCAATTTGGAGAAGCCCAGTCTCGGATAGCAGAAACTTTCCGGGGATCCATAGAAACCCCCTGAGCGGATAGAATGAAGCCCAAATATGCCACACTGTCTTGATGAAACTCACACTTGTCCAGCTTACAGAACAAATGATTGTCTAGAAGGCGCTGTAGAACATCCGTAACATGACCAATGTGTTCAGTGGGAGTATTAGAAAAAACCAAAATATCATCGAGATATATAATAACTGAATGCAGGAGAATGTCAGAGAATAAATGGTCCATAAAGCGCTGAAAAACTGCCGGAGCATTGGATAATCCAAAAGGCATCACGCGATACTCATAATGACCAAATGGCGTCCGAAAAGCCGTCTTCCATTCATCACCTGATTTGATGCGGATGAGATGGTAGGCTCCTCGCAGATCTAACTTAGTAAAAATCCTGGCTCCTTTTATGGCTTCAAGGATGTCAGCTATTAGGGGCATTGGATAACGATCAGGAACCGTAATCCTGTTCAATCCGCGAAAGTCTATGCAAGGTCGGAGTTCAGCAGAGTCTTTCTTAGGAATAAAAAACAAGGAAGCCCCCGCAGGGGAGGTGGATTCGGCAATGAGACCATTGTGCATGTTCTTGCGAAGATACTCTTTAAGAACCTCCTTTTCTCTTGCGGATAGCACGTACAAGCGACCAAATGGGATAGGGAGGTCCGGACGTAATTCAATGGCACAATCATCCCTGCGATGAGGTGGCAGTTCAGCATATTCAGTATTAGAAAATACTTTATGGAAAGAGTGATAAGGTTCAGGAATCCCCTGAATCTGATTTAGCACAGTGGTTCTTAATCCTTCCCCTTCGCGTGACGAGGCAGAAAGTAGTTCACCAGTACCACGAATAAAACAATGAGCTTGACAGTGAACAGAACCTAGAAAAAATGTTCCCGCTGACCAATTGATGTAGGGTGTGCACTCTAAGCCAAGGTAAACCCAATATCACCGGATAATGGGCAGTCCGGATAATGTCTAACGTGATGGTTTCCCTATGATTACCTATAGACATCTGTAAAGGAACTGTCTGCTCCTTAATGGGACCTGAGACCAACGGACTCCCATCTACTGATTCAACGGGAATAGCCATAGATTTGGAAGAACGGGGAATTCTAAATTGAGTCGCCCAAACGTCATCAATAAAGTTGCCTGCTGCCCCGCAGTCCACCAATGCGGGAACCTCAACCAATCCCAAAGAATCACAAGAAAAAGTAACCTTAAGAACCAACATAGAGGTGTCAGGGACGTCAGTACCATTGGATGAAATGGAGGAAGAAGGGGAACCGCTCACTGATTCCCTAACCGCGGTTCCCCTGACGGTCGGGTTCGAGCGTTTCCCTGCTTCCGGGAGAGAATTATCGGACAATTTTGTAAAGAATGCTCCTTGGAACCACAGTACATACATAGCCCTAAGGTGCGACGTCGAAGCCGCTCCTCAGTGGACAAAGGACCCCGAGCAGCTCCTATTTGCATTGGTTCGTCAGATAAGTGTCCCTGAGGGGAGTTCAATGACCTTTCAGGTTGAGACCTAAAATTCTTTTGCCGTCTTTTTTCCTGACGTCTTTCCAAAATTCTATAGTCCATCTGCATAACCATGGATATTAATTCGGCCAAATTAGGGGGGCGAGGAACTCTAGAGACCTCATCCTTTAGTTCCTCATTCAAGCCCCGTCTAAAAAGCGTAATCAAGGCGTCATCTGCCCAAGCTGTGCCTGCCGCTAATTGTTTGAAACGGGTAATGTACACCAAGAGATCCAAAGAACCCTGACGGAAGTCCAATAGTTGTTCTTGAGCTGATACTGTGACCTCCTGCCTCCCGAACATGGTCTTAAGACTATTCACAAAGGCGGGATATGAATCTAATATTGGATTATTTGAAGTGACTAAAGGGGTAGCCCAGGCTAGAGCGGGACCGGTAAGGTGAGCAATCATGTGTCCCACCTTATCCCTATCCGTGTGAAAGAATGCCGTCTTAAACGTAAACTGCACTGTGCAAGATTCTAAAAACTCTCTCAGCTTATGCGGGTCTCCATCAAAGCGTCCCCCTGGTAAAGGTCCAGGAGGTAGCTCGGAACAACTAGGGGACCTCCCCATGTGTTGCCGTAACACCGCATTCTCTTGTTTAAGTGCCTGGACTTCGGCCGTTAGTGACTGGACCGCCGCCAAAAATTGCTGTTGTTGAGCCGGATCCATCACAGTGTGAGCGTAAGGGGAAGAACAATTATGCCTGGAAACCGAATGGAGGTAAAAATGAAAAAAGAGACTAAGATAATCTCTATATATATATTTTTTATGGCGTTGCTAACTGTAATATTTCTGTTCAGTTTCTTTCGTTTCCAGTTATAATTATGTTTCCCTATAAACATGCACCCACTGACCTGATCCTGTAGTCTGGACGGGTGGAATATGAGAAGCCCCCCCGGGGGAATCCCCTCCTATCCCGTGATGG
This sequence comes from Ambystoma mexicanum, assembly GCF_040938575.1. NCBI lineage: Eukaryota > Metazoa > Chordata > Amphibia > Caudata > Ambystomatidae > Ambystoma > Ambystoma mexicanum. The sequence goes on along the minus strand of NC_090932.1, from coordinate 760,621,375 downwards.
TTTACACCAGGAAGGAGTGAACTCCCCAGGGAAACCCTCTGGGGAAGAAAACCCTGTCCGCCTCGGTTGTTGGAAGTCTTCTCTGTGAGCAGGTAAGGGCAAGTCTTTAACACATTTCCAGGTGACTGGATGCAGGTTCCATAAAGAAAAATAAGAAAGGCACAGATTAGAGAAAGGTAAGTATGTGCTCAACACGGAGTAGGAGCGGATGTCAGTAGCCTAATAGTTACCAGTATAAAGAGGATAGAGATCTATATTGCCTCAAGATTGCATCCGTTCGGATTTCATCTGTGTAACGTTGAGAGTGATGACTCGTGGATAACGCGATGTAACTTCGGGAGCCTAATATATATAAAAGGAAACGTGAGGAGACTAGAAGGGAGGAAGGGCGGGCAGGTAGTTCTAAATAACGAGAAGAGAAGGAGAGAAGGGTACCTGGCAGCAGATTTGAATCGAAGCAAAAGCCTTATGAACAATGCGGCTGGGAGATGAGTGAAACAGCTGACTCGAATCAAGGTGTGTACACGGTCCAACCTGGTGTGAATGGAAGCGGTTGTCGAAGAAAGGAGAGGGATCTGTTTTGATCAGCACTGGAACTCGTAAATAGAGTTTAGGAAGCGGAATCTCTGTCTTTGGAGTGCAACAAGAAGGCTTCTATACAAACAGAGACAGAAGAAGGTTTAGTAAGAAGTAAATGAGAATACAAATAGTGGTAAGCCTAGGGACGAACTTACGAAGCGCTGACTGGGAAGAGTAGCAACGCACTCGAGCGTTGTGCCTGCCGTAAGATATCCGGATCTCTGCTGAGGAGGAGGAGCCTCCACAGCCCGCAACTCTTGCAAGACTGGAACACCTCCCTCGGACGGCGCCGCCATCTTGGGAGAAAAAATGGCCGCCACCCGTGATTGGGACCAACGGCGCCACAATGACCATCTCCTTCTATGGAATATGACAAATATAGCATGTATATCTCTGTAATTGAAACAATATACATTCACTATATATTAGCCTAAATTATTTTTTTCTACTCAACATTCTTGTATTTCACTATTACTCATACTTTTTCACTAGTCACACTCATTGTAATCCTATCTGAAGCTTGCTGTTTATTCAATACACTACCAAATCCTTATTGCCTAACAACACAACCATCTCCCATCAACTGCTATACCACAATTTCATTTCTTTATTCTTCCATACCCCTATCCACATCAAATCCTCTATTCGATTTCAGAAACTTTCACACTCATTGCATTCCAAATTACTAACACATACATGCTTAATAAACATGTAAAATCCATCTTAAAAACTAGAGTAATCCATTAACTATATGGAAAAAGGACATCTGAGCCTGATGTCATGAAAAAAGTAACTCAACACAATGTAAAATGCATGTGCTTAATGACAACGTTTGAAAGCTGTATCCAATTCAATGATACAATGCTGAAACAAGAAATGCAACCCATAGTGCATATCAGCTCCATAGACAAACTAGAAGTGCAAGGGATGACACTCCCTATGTGTCAACAAGCAAAAGCATGACTAAATAACTTTGAAAAATGTATCTCCAACACAGATGGATTAGAAAAATGATTAACCCTGTGTCTAAACTGCAGAGTAATTCTAAAACATAACCTTGACGTAGAATAAGGTTTAGTCAATGGAGCAATTGGTACAGTTGTTGGATTCCAAACATAAAACATGACAATATTCAGTTTGTCAAGATCAACTTTGACAAATTTGCAGATGTTGAAAGAATATACCACACAATAGCATGTTTCCTTCTTTTCAAAGGCATGTATGTACGCAGAGATCCATTCTCTATATCTCTTCCATTTGCTGTCACTATTTGCAAGTCGCAAGGTATAATTCTAGATCACGCACTGATTGACATTGGCAGCACAGTCTTCAAAGAAGGTATGCATTAAGTAGCAATTTTATAGCTCTGTACACTCAATGGTCTATTCCTAGTTAAATTTGTTGCAAACAACGAAGTCAAAGCTGGCATTCCTTTCAACCTAGAATACAACAGGATGCATGCACTGTACACATCATCTAGATATGTACCATCCTTTCTTTCAAAAGAAAACTAATAAAAATAGAAACTATACCAGAGCCCCCTGCAATACCCCTAAAAAAGAAAGCACAACCGCTGCTTCATCAAATAATTCAAGCACAAAACTATCTAGTCCAAGAACAAATGCACATCCATCAAAAGACAAAGAGACAAATATCTCTTCTCAACAAAGAACTGCAGGCCTGTCAAAGGATATAGAGCCACAACTCTCTGCTCCATTTAAACCCTGCAACACAACTGGAGTAAATTGCTATGCAAATGTAGCAATCAAATCTTCTCTTCCAATTGCCACTCATTTTTCACAATATTTACTTAAACAACTCGGACCAGTTGAGTTTGCAAAAGCTCTTCCTTCCTACAAATGCCACAATTAATACTGAAAGCATCTACAGTGTCGCAGGTGTAAGGCAAGAATTGGACTACCATGGAGGAATGTTAAAATTCACCATAAACACACAGGAAGATCCACAAGAATTCCCAATGTACTTACTACAAGTACTAGAAACCAAAAACATCCCTATAAATGAAAATTTCTAGATTTCATACACGTGGAAAAATACATACACTCTCTGCAATCATGTTTCACAAGAGCACATCCCTAATGAACAATGTGTGTATGTATCCATACCAAAATTGTGAATCCATTCCATTTCATCGGCTTCTGCAGAATGCAAATCATAGCATATTATGCTCTTTTTGCAATTCAGACAATCGCTCCACAATACAAATAAATTCACATGGCCAATATGTGATACTAATGCTTCTAAGGTACAATGCAGACGGTACCAAAAACAACTGTAAACTCCCTAGCTTTGCACACTGCCAAGTATCTCTTGGCAAGAAAACCTAAACAACAGTAGAAATAATCGACCACACTGGTGCCACAACCACTTCAGGCCACTATATATATAGGTCACAAAGAAGTGGTTGGATTGAATGTAACAACACTTCTGTTACTCCAAAACATAGGTTACCAGAAAATTTAACAAATGCCTACCTAATATTCTTGCAACCCAAATTTACTCCCTGAAGTATGGTACAAAACACAGTTAGAATACGCCAATGGTATCTAACTACTTTAACTACTTTAACCGGTTAACTGCTGAGTTTCAATTTAGACTATGCAAAAAGGACAAGCATACTCATGCTTAGTACTTAAGGGGTTAAACATACCCTTCATTATAATACACCAAATATGCCACCACACTTATACTTGCAAAGTACATCCATACAACTACAACAGTACTTGTAAAATTCTGATAGAGTTAGAATATGCCAACAGGTATCTAACTACTTCAAACATATCCTTCATTACAACACACTTCAAACATGCCATCACACTTATACTAACAAAATACATCCTTAGTACTACAATAGTACTTTTAAAATCCAATATTGTTACAATACGATGGATATCTAACTACTTTAACCATGCCCTTCATTACAATACACTTCAATCGTGCTATTACACTTACACTAACATAATATAGCCATACTACCACACAACTGTATTGTGCAACATGTTTATACTTTACAACCATATAAAGGACAGAAACTGTATGTAAATACCATAGTTTTTTTTTATCCACAATGGATATTTTTCCCAATGAACCAATGATTACGTTATGTTAATACAACAACAGTGTACCACAGACAAATGTTGTAACAAACATAGTACATGCAATGCACTATTTATGAGGGTAAACAAGTAGATCTATATGTACAATTGTAAGAAATCAATGGTTTCAAAGTATCTTGTTTAATAAATGACACAGATTTTTTTCTTCACAGAAAATCAACCAAAGATTCCGGCTTTCTTACCATATGGAACTCAATATTCACACCTGGTATTAGACTTTTTTTTCTTCACAAATAAACAACCACAGATTCCAAAAGCAGTATCCACAATTCTGGTAGTATGACAAATACCATATACACGTCAATGATATTGTTTGACCGTATTACAAATACTGTGTACTCCCCCTAGAGTACCTAGAATTACTAATGATGGAAGAAAGAAATGTAGAATCAACTAAATGTGACTCTTTCAATCTGAAACAGAGATTGCTATCATAAAGTAGACAAAGGCACAACATTTACACATAGCATGAAAAACCTGTTCTAGTAGGGAAGAGGGAACATCTTTCTGGGAGTCTAAATGTGTCCCTGCATCTATAAGTATTCACCCACTTTCACTGTGTCATTCCTGGACAAGTCGATATAAGACATAAGGTAGGTCCACACTGACGCCTCAGGTGTACACACTATCAGAAATTGAGTAGTCAAGAATGCACATCCTGGGGTTCTCTTTTTAAAGGCATATAGGAAGATACTGAGGGTTAAACTTAAGATAGTTCCCTTCCCTAGGGGGAATTTTAAAATCCTAAAGATACAAGTTCAAGACTTGTCTGACAATTTGTGTTGTGCTACATATTTTGATAAATGTTTGTCTTATAACCCAGTGCAATGGTCAAACAAAAGTTACTGGGAACACTGTGCAGTACCTTTCTCTGATTCACCTCCAGAATTTAAAGAACAATTTCCCCATCTAGCGCTGGGACACCATCAAAGGGGTGTTTACAATTATGAAAAAACATATTACTTTAATTCATGACCAAAGTAAAATAGCTTCTCTTGGCCTACTACCAGTGTAATATCTGGTAGAAAGTGTTATGCCATCTTGGTAGAAAATTCCTAGTAACAATTAGTTTCTTTTTACACCAGGTGGGGTTAGGGTGTTACTTGGCATGTGCCTGGAGATGAATCTTTAAAACTAGCATATACGATTCCACATCTCATGTATTTTTTAAACTGTATCCATACTCAGACAACCTATAGCAATAGACAATCTATATTAGAAAGCACTAGAAGGCACGGTTGACATGTTCTACAAAGAAAGGAAGCAATACTTAATCGTAGCAGGCCTGTTACATATGCTTAAGGTATGCCTGAATCATGGGCTATACAGTCCAATCAATGGAACAACCAACATTTTGGTACTAGTATATGTCTTAATAAAGCCAGCCCCAAATAAAACACTTCAGAGACATATTTAATATCTATTTGCAATCTATGCCAGTTAATGGATACGCACTCAAAGTTGCGATGTCATTCATGGCAGAGACACATGGGATTTGTCCAGTAATTGCAATGAAGTAATTCCACGGATAGCTAGAAAGCTATGGAAGCCAAGGCAGAACTGCTTGAGAGAACAAACCAAGTCTTTACAATGCTGGCAAGTTGCTGCCTAAGCAGAACAGCATCTAGACAATCATGCCATAGAGAGAAACTTCTATACTCCAGGTAATTACTTTGCCTTATAATGTGGGATCTATCTCCTTAGAGATGTCAATGAGATATCATTGGCACAATTTCCCATGATCTCTCCCTAATATGAAATGATCATTTCTTGCTGCTGAAAGTATTCAACAAGTGACAAGCTTGCTGAGAGGTGTTCCAAATGGGAACTTAGTGAAATGTCCCATTCAGGTTAGAGCACTGAATTTCTCTACAAAGCAAGGATTCAAACCCTTCAGAAACTACATGCATACTGTTGCATGTACTAAGTTGATGTTTTTATTCATCATTGGCCTGGATTACAATGGATTATACTTGGCCTTGAACATTCAAGTACCTACAAAATCCACCTTGCTTTGTCAAGCACCACAATCATTTGATACCTATAATATGAAGAAAAACATTGGATACAGACTTCCAATGAAGTAACCTACACACATGCCTGCATGTCATTAGGGGTTTCATCTATTCACAACCATATTGTGTCAGGTGGTTTACATTGATTGACACAATAGGATGGCACAAGCATGTTATTAACAAAAGCTGTGTTAGGGCTGTGTACAATGTTGCCCTAAATAATAAACAGGAAGGCTTTAAATTAAGCAAAGGTTGTCCGGATGGTGATTCTACAGGATGTTGGCAGTGCTTCAGGCCCACTTAAAAAGAAAGGGCCTCTCAGAGAAATTAAAGAGTGCCCATCTGAAATGTTCTCCCAGTTCTTGGTAATTCTATATCTGTCTCTCAGGCTTGTGGGGTTACAACACCCTTCTTATCTGGTCTTCTGGGGGTCTCTTCACTTTGGGTCTCATTATTCGGTTTCTAGGATTCCTGGACACTTTGTTTGCCTTTCATGAGACAAAGCTCTTTTCAAGTCTCAGCTATGGAATGGAAGCAGTAGGCAGGCTCTCAGACGGCTGAGAGGTGGAGCTGGCATTCACCCAAAGTCTTGAGCCACAAGGAAACTGGAAGCTACCCTAAGGGCAGGTCAGGTTACTTCCTAGGCCTCTTACCACCATAATCTCCATGGAAACCTATTTCTCCACCCACCAGCTCTGGTCTTCCACTTGCCCTCCAAGTCTTATTTCAATTCATGTTCCTGTACGGTCATGCCTGAGACCTTCCTCTCTGTCTCTTCAGCATGAGTGTCTCTAGCCCCGTGGACATTTGGCCAGAAGATGGTGCCTCCACCGATCCCCGGTGTACTCCTGGGTGTCTTATGGTCCATCAAGTTCTCCTTCTTGCAACTGTTCCTCCGCCAACCCGCTGATGTAGAGTCACTGTCCTCCTCCTAATTGATAATACCTCTTTCTGCACACTTCTCTCTGTCACTTTCTTTGTCACCTCCTTGATGTTCAACCACTCCTCCACTTCACTTTCCTCTGCCACCTCTTCCTTCTCCTTCTGAATGTTTCTCCACTCCTCCATGACATGAACAACTTTTTAACCAGCTCCTTATCTTTTCCCTCTATCAGTTTTCTTGTCCACCTCCCCTTTGTCAGATAACTCCTCCCAACCTCTGGGTGCCTCCCTTAACAGCTAGGTTTGTCCTACTCCTCCCGCCCTTTGTGTTGTTCTGCTCCCTGCTATCTTGACCTGTCCAATACCAGCTCTGTTGGTCCTTCTCTTCCAAGCCAGTTGGGTCCTTCTCGAAGCCCTTTGGGATATCTTTTCATAGCATTAGGGAGGATCTGTCTTCTCCCAGCCTTCTGGGTCTACCTCTTCCCAGACAGTTAAGCCCTTCTCCTCCCAGCCCACCCAGTCTTCCTCCTCCTAGATCTTTCAGTATTTCTTCTTCCAGCCCTTTAGGTCACTTGTATTTCAACCTGGGCCTTTCTCTCCCCAATTCTCAGATTCTTTGAATTATTCCCAATCTCCAAAGGCTGTCTTCCCAAAACAACTGGATATCACCTGGAGCTGCCTTTCTCCTTCTTATTCTAGCCTTCTGGGTCTATCCACTAGTGTTTGGAAATGTGCATGGGCAAGGTGTGACCCTTACATACTCTTTCAGGGCCTATCTGTTGCACCTTTGGGATCTCATCCATCACAGGCAGGAGCTCCCCGTCCAGGCCCAGCCACTGCAGGAGCAGGGGGCACCTTTCCTGCAGGCCGCTCGACCTGCGCCGAATTTCCACAGCAGCGCTCTGGTCTGAGCGCCCACACACGCCGAATCCATCCTACGAGCGCCGGAGCCTCCATAAATGAAGCTGCACCGACGCTCAGAGAAGGAAACAGGCTGCCGTGCCTGAAATAGTGGGAATCGCTATCTTTGCACCTGTCCCCCACCCAGGTACATCACGGCCCACCACACTCAAAGATGGCCGCCCGTCCCTTTGTTGCTCACCAGAGAGCTTAACCAGGCCCACATCAGCCACATGCTGCAGCTGATTGGCCGGAAATATCCTTAACCCCCTGATTGGTAGCCGGCAGGCTGAGCCGGCCCACTCAATCCAAGGCCCACGAGTGCAAGGCCATTTCCTGTTTCTTGCCTGTTGCTTGCCGGAGCTGCCGTCTGCCAGTCCCCCTGGCCCTCACAGGCAGGCACGACACACGGTGAAAGTGCAACGCGACCTCGCTCGAGGCCACTACCTGGTAAGCAATACTTCAGCACTCCCACGGCACCCTTATTGCTGACGTGACTCTGCATCGTGAACTAACTCACCTACCCACCAACCTGTGAGCACTAGAGCTGCTCCTTAATGCTAGTGACCCGCATACTGTATTTGTGCCATATGCCCAATGTTGAATCTAGTATTTGTGCCTTATGCCCAATGCTGAATCTAGTATTTGTGCCATATGCCCAATGTTGAATCTAGGTACCACTGCCCTATCCGCATACTGTATTTGTGCCTTATGCCCAATGTTGAATCTAGGTACCACTGCCCTATCTGCATACTGTATTTGTGCCATATGCCCAATGTTGAATCTAGTATCTGTGCCATATGCCCAATGTTGAATCTAGGTACCACTGCCCTATCTGCATACTGTATTTGTGCCATATGCCCAATGTTGAATCTAGGTACCACTGCCCTATCTGCATACTGTATTTGTGCCTTATGCCCAATGTTGAATCTAGGTACCACTGCCCTATCTGCATACTGCATCTGTACGGCCCTGCCCTGAATTGAATTGTACGTGATTGTATTGCATCTCGCCCTGCTCTGAACAGCCACGGCATTGAATCGCCATATCACTATATTGCATTTTCCCCTGGTCTGAATTGCCTCCCCACTGTACTGCAGTATCCCTGTGTCCTAACTGCCATACCACCGAATTGCATTATCCCCTTGCTTTATTACTATACTGCGCCATGCTACGGCACACTGAACTTAGCCATTACTCTGAATTCCACTGACCTGCAGCCGGACTTTCAGACTGCCACCCTACCCTATCTTTCCTGCCTATACCCCATCTCCTAGATAGCACCCACATTCCTACTCCCACTCTGCTCACACAACGCCAGCGCTGTACTGCAGAAAATGCTAACTATATTACTCATCTTCTGTGCAATGGCCACGCCCGCATCCCCAGATATTCCCATTCAGGATACCGACTCAGGAGCCCCCCCTCCCAGCCAGGCACCAGTCTCACCAACGACTCCTACATAACTAGTTACTATTCTGACCCTTCCTGCCCAAGGTATCATCGCAGGTCAGGACCTATAACCGTTGCCTCCCACCCCTGCCCTACCACCGAAAGAAACAACAAACTTCGCGCTAGACTCTCTAAACTATATGAGCCGCCCCGAAGACTCCTGTCTGACTCCAAATGCGAAGCCAAAAGCTCCACCAAAGGCCCCGCCATCCCCACAACCAAGTCCAAACCTATCGCTCATACAAACATCTCGGTAAAAACGGATGTATACTCCTATAAAGGAGCTCTCCTCAATACTAGATCATTGGTCGCACATGCCCTTGATATAGCAGACGTAATCATTAAAGATAAATTAAACTTTATTGCTCTAACTGAAACCTGGCTCCACAATGCAGCAGGTCCGTCTCTAATGTTGGCCATCCCAGATGGCTATACCATATCCAGGCAGGACCGGGTGGGCAACCGGGGCGGTGGCATCGCCATCATATCCAAAGAAAGTTTAGCTCGCAGACTAGCCCCGACCCAAACTCTGCAATCGTGCGAATCCCTCACTGCCAAACTCCCTATAAACAACACCCAATCCCTCACCATCCACCTGATCTACAGACCACCAGGTCCGCTCGGGACCTTCGAGGAAGATTTGCATAACCTAATTTCCAACAATGCAAAAAACACCTCACAACAACTGCTACTAGGTGACCTTAACCTAGGGTTTAACGACCCAGCAGACATACATGCCTCTACCATAGCTAATACGATCTCATCACTCGGACTCACAAAAAGTTAACCTACCCACCCACCTGAAGGGAAGAACCCTAGACTGGGTTGCTGATGCTAACTGCTCAGCGGTCATCTCCTCCACCACACCACTACCTTGGACTGACCACTCGCTGGTCTCATTTAACCTACTGACCTCTAGACCACCTACCACAACCGTGTCACTGGCACCACCCTGCCTCACAAGAAACAAGAAAAATATTTCAGTAGAAAAAATCATCCCAGCCATCCTTCCAACCCTAAACGCATTGCCAGACAATCTAGATCCCAACACACTAGTTCACGAATATAATAAAATCATGTTAACTACCATGGACAAAATTGCCCCAATCAAACTTCGCACCAGCAAGCCAAAAACCCATTTAAATAAATGGTACACACCTGAACTCAAAGCCCTCCGCCTAAAAAAGCGAAAATGTGAAGCTGATTGGAAACTATGCCCCTTCAGTGAAAAGAAAGCCATCCTTGACACGATTTCTCGTCATTACAAAGCTGAAATCTGCTTAGCTAAACGGAATTCCTATAACAACCGCATAGCCAACTCCAACTCAAGTATGAAGGAGCTCTTCTCCATACTGAAGGAATTTGAGTCACCCATTGCCACACCCGACACCTGCACCAAGGACCAGACTTGGTGCACAGACATCCAACAGGCACTAGCAAATAAAATAAACACCCTACAAAACAAAATTCAACTAAAAAAAGACTCCTTAAAACTCACTAACTCTCCCACATCTCCGCCTAATGCCTTACCAAGTACACACACTAACTCATTCACCTTCTCTAAAACCACCACCCTGGAGGTTGAGAAAATCATTCTTTCTCTTAAACCCTCAAACTGTAAAGGCGACATCTGCCCTGCACACATAATCAAGGACGCAGCCAGAGACCTGTCGCCCTTTATCTCCAAACTCAAACGCCTCTTTTTCCTCAGGCAGTATCCCTTCCAACTTAAAACAATCCTGGGTGCTCCCCCTCCTCAAAAAGCAGACGCTTGATCCTCTCATGCCCACCAACTACCGACCCATCACCACGGTACCCTTCCTACTGAAAATCTTGGATAAAGTGGCCTATGTCCAGATTCAAAAATACCTAGAACTACACAAATTACTAGGCTCCAGACAATCAGGTTTCCGCCCATTACACGGCACGGAAACAGCCCTCATTGATCTGAAAACCCAAATTGATTATCTGAGGGACAAGGGTAAGACAGCACTCCTCCTACTCGACCTCTCCGCGGCATTCGACCTTGTCGACCACAAGGTCCTCTGCAGACACCTTAATTCAGCTGCTCATTTCTCCCCAGAAGCTATCAGATGGATTGAATCATTTCTGAGTGAGAGAACAATGAGAGTCTTCTCCCCTTCAGCAGCAGCAGACCCCTCTCCTATTACCTGCGGAGTCCCGCAGGGCTCATGCGTCTCCCCCACACTATACAACATCTTCACCAAACCTCTGTTTGACGATCTGGACCATTTGGGTGTCACCTACACTAACTATGCAGATGACACTCAGATTCTCCTCCCACTTTCAGGGGATCACAGTAAGGACGGAGAGTTGGTGAATAGGGTATATTTCATCATTCAGGCATGGATGGCATCTCATGGTCTATGCCTGAATGATGACAAGACAGAGCTCATCATCTTGGGTACCCCCGCTAATATTAACAAACTAGGCCTTGAATATGCCGAATTTAACATAGATGGTAATTTTATCAAAGTATCCAGGGAAGTAAAAACCCTCGGCTTTTATCTGGATGCCACTATGTCATTCACTAAACAGGTCAACTCACTAGCATCTACCACTGCGTATACTTGCAAATTAATAAGAGCAGGCAGACCATTCCTATCCAATGACAGCTGTATGATCCTAGCAAGAGCACTCATACTATCTAGGCTCGATTATTGTAATGCCCTTTATAGCGGTGCTAACAAAGCCATTATCCACAGGCTACAAATCCTACAAAATAATGCCTTGAGAGCTGCCCTCGGCATTAATAAGAGAGATCATATCTCCACCACCAGACGCCAACACAAATGGCTCTCCACAGACAACAAAATCAAACTAAAGTTGGCCTCCCTAACCCATAGAGCCCTCAACAATGCCGCCCCTAGTTATCTGATGGATAAGGTACAGAGAAAGTCTTCCATCAAACAAACAAGAACTATCAATTCCAACTGTCTGATAATTCCAAGATTCAAACTCTCCACCATTGGTGGCAACAGTTTCCCGGTGAAAGCTGCCACACTTTGGAACTCTTTGCCACACAACCTAAGAGCTGATCAACCATATTTGCACTTTAGAAGGCACCTCATCAGTCACCTGAACTCCAATAACCCCTGTATTTAGTTGCACATTCTATACCTATGTATAGATATTAATACTCTTTGTTTGCGGCCTTGCCCTCGCCTCTAGCAGCTCTGTACACATCTGTATATGTCTCTCCTGTATAGATATTGATTTTTTATGTATGAAGATTTGTATATTTCTTATTTCTGTAATCCTTGAATATTTTTATTTTTACTTCAACTGTATATTTCTGTAACATTGTAAGCTTCGAATTATCTTTTTGCCTGCGCCCTGTTGCCCCTGGGTAAGGTGCGCCATACAAATAAATAAACAAACAAACAAACAAACAAACAAACAAACCTGTTTGCATTAACTGTCAACATTAACGCCCACCTCTTAGACTTCAATCATTAGCCAAAAAGCAATAGGTTGGAAAAGTATGCCTAAAATTGGGGTTTCCCACAATTATAGTTTTAACACATTTGTTCAAGGAAAGACTTGATCAAAACATGAAAATAATTAAACTTGACACTACTCATGTATTTCAAAAAAAGCAGTTCTGTTTTTATTATATACTAGCAAAAGGTACCCACTCTCCAAATGGGTTCTATGGACAGACATGACAACATTCTATGGACAGACATGACAACATTCTCATCAATTGTTGAAAATCAATGATCCTGTAGGTCGCTGTTCCAAGTCACTTATCACTTTATGTGCTTTGCACTGTGAAGTAAACTGCACTAAGAATGGGCGTGTGTGACTAGCTGCCCTACCCCTTAGCAAACTTTGGCTGCAGACGAGAGTTGGTGTGCTGCTGTATACAGGGACCTACTGTGCTCTCTGCCCCTTTGTTGCCTCGCCCTGGTGTGGTGCAGTTTGTTGCAGTGCATTGTGCTGCAAATATCCCAGAAACCATTCATTCTAGGGTTTAGGACCAGTCCTTCTATGACCACTTTGATGTTTTGCCAATTTCAAGCAACAATCTCCTGTGTGCTGAAATCCAGGGAAAGGGTTGGGGTGCCCAAATGAATGTCCAGAAGGTCCTAACAGGTAACTATGCAAAAGTTGGTGCAGATTGGTGAAACAGTGTAGAATTTCATAAGGAACAACTCTTCGCCAAGCCACAAACCCAAAAAAACATTTTGACTTTTGCTGAAATCCGGGCAATGGGGTGTGGTGTTCAAATGTCATGTAGCCAGTATTGTCCGGAGGGTCCTGACGGGTAACTAGGCAAAATGTGGTGCAGATTGGCGAAACGGTGTGTAATTGTATAAGGAACAACGCTTTGCCAAGCCATACACCTAGCCACAAACCCACACATTTTCACTTTTATAAATATAGATATATATTGTTATACATTACTAAATAAGAATTGATTGTTATCTATATACAAAGTAGAGCTTGAGTTGTCAATACAGTTTTAAGCTGCATCAGTTATTCGTCTACTCTTACGTGTCCACGATTGTCAATTATTCAAATTAGTTATTCAGTTATGGTCCCACTGTGAACAAAGAAAATAGTAAAAACCTGTTTCAATGTTCTTGGAAGTGGATTCCACTAACCCTCCTTATGTCCTCTCTAAATCAGGCTTTTTTCTTTGTATTTGACAAATCTCAGTATTCTGAAATTGTTGGAAATCACACTTTTAGTATTCTGCAAGAAAATGTGTTCGTACTGCTGGGTTATCAAATTCTTTTTTTTATAAAATGCCATCATATTGTTTGTGTACTTGGCTGTTTTGTAGCTCAGCAGCATCTGTACTACATTTCATCTCCTTTGGACGTTTTTGTCAAATTAATTATCAAATTCATTCCATAATGATATAAATATATGTTCCCGATCCCTTAAGTCAACTCTTAGATGATGTACTCAAACAAGTGTTGATACAAGGACTTACATCATCTCACAAGTAGCCTTGGATAGCCCTCGAACTCAAATGATCTAAATGGAGGCGTTTTGTTTAGTCTAATCTGTATCCCACGAGTAAGAAACAAAGTCAAAAGAACACAATTCAGATATTGCTTCTTAAATAAGGCAAGTATGCTCACACAGGAGATTTTGTTAATACGTGCCCTTGTGTTTGCTTACAAACTTGCATGTGCTATTTATTATTTGTAATTTTACAGAAATCTGACTCCTATTTCCTGAGAGGCCCATTTCTGACCCGACTGGAATGCCGGAATCACATACAAAGATTTGCCATTTTGTCTTGCACTAGTGCAAGTAAGCGGGAACAATTTCTGCCAGTGGCAGAAGTTCAGTTTATAGCATCCACGGGGTGACTGCCATCTTGGTTATTGCCTAAATAGGTTTAAAGATACATGAACGTCATAAAGTTAACCTGCATGGGCATGACGCGAGTCACAGTTTAAGAATAATTTGAACAGCCGAATGTTGCCTTTCACCTGATTTCAGCACCTCAAAAGTTTTCAAAGGTGATCTACATTGATTTCAAACCTACAGAAATATAAAATCCCCTCCACCCCCTTTATTTTCTTCCTGTGTTGTCTTTGCGGTGTTATGTGTGTTTTCATGTTGTCTTCGTGATGTTTTGTGTATGTTAGGAAGAGCATTGCTGGGGTTAGTTTTTTAGATTTCACATTGTTTGATTTCATTATAGAATTATATTAAGTTGGTTGTTCAAGACCTTCATATGTAAATACGTGCTGTAAGGTTGTGTTGAATCTATGTGGAATTGATGTATTTAATTGAAAACCTAATAAACAAAAATAAAAATAAATTAAAAAAAATTAACAGGCCATTAAATGTTTTTCAATATTTTCAACATTCTGTATTGGTCTATTTGTCGTCTCATCTATAATGATTTTTATATCCAGGAACTACTCTGTTGACCCCGCTGTCGGTTCAGGTATCAGGGATGTCCCAATTGAACAGTTGACTATTTATTAATACACACTTTATAGAACTCCTGCTTCTCGTCCATTTTTGCTCCTTACTTCTCAATTGGACTCCCATATCACTCTTTCTGTTGGGCAGGTGATGTTGTTTCTATTATATATGGGGTGAGTGATGTGGCACTCCCCCAATGGCCAATTTCTGGGCCATATAAGGTGGTATAGCTCAGAAATCAATACATCCCAGAAATTGGCCAATGCAACGGAAGCCTCGCCATTCCTCAGGGGTCGTTACACTGGTGGCATGGTTCTCAGCGCAGCCATCTATCTCATCATGGGAGAGCCATGCTGACAGCCATGCTTCTGGAACTGCTCTCATCCTTGCCCAGGCCACATCTGACAGACGTGGCCCAAGCACCAAACTCTCCTGCCTCAATCCCCTACTCCTTACCTTCTTAAGGTGAGGGTGACCATCTGTCCCATTTTGTTGCCTGCAGTCTTCGCCAGGCCGCACCTTGCAGACGCAGCCTGGCTGGTTTCCAAGCCCTGCCCCTCCCACATCATCATGTTTGTAAGTTGTTGCTGGGAACTAGCCA
This sequence comes from Ambystoma mexicanum, assembly GCF_040938575.1. Taxonomy (NCBI): domain Eukaryota; kingdom Metazoa; phylum Chordata; class Amphibia; order Caudata; family Ambystomatidae; genus Ambystoma; species Ambystoma mexicanum. The sequence goes on along the minus strand of NC_090932.1, from coordinate 760,605,890 downwards.
GTTCCCAGCAAAGAGTCCAGGCAGAGTTGTTTGCAAATGGGCAAACTATGCCATGAGTAATTTTGTAGCATGATTTTATCGTACAGAAGGTTGTTCTAGCCTTGTTGATCAGCCACATGTATGCGTTAGTGATCATTGTCTTAGCATATGTGAGGTTTTTACATTAAATGTGTTTAGATGCTATGCCTCTTGAAGAAATGTCTTTTAATATTAGTTGTGAATAGGACAATCGAGTTTTTGGAAATGAAGGCTAGTGACTATCAAAATGTAGGAGAGTGTTCTTGTCTGTATGTTTTCTTTCGACTGCCACGTGGCGTGGCATTGCTCCCCTGCACTGCCCATTTTACCGCCCACCCATCCCTTTTACTGTGGACTCCCAAACATGCCACAGGTCTTCGCAGGAACCAGGGATGCCACTAGAAAAAAACAATGTTTAGCTGGTCTAAAAGTGGTCAGATTTGCACCATTTACCACCAGTGCCTTACCAGCAAATTGCCATTCGGGGTGGCGGTACTGGGGGTGAAGCGAATTACCACGGGGGAATGCAGCCATTTCCATTCTACTCTCACCCGCAGAGCCAGGGGAAGGTTCGAACCGCAAGTATTTTTATCACCCGTGGGAGCCTCCAGTAGCAGGACTACCACCTGGCTGTCATACAGTGCCAATTTCAGTATTTTAAATAGCCATTTTTTTAAACCACCCAAATTTAGTGAGGGTGACATGACATATTTGTGTTATAGGCGACATAGTTACCACCTTATGGGCAAGGAGGCACAATGATAACAAACTTGAAAACCATCGGACAGGTATATTTCAGTTAAATAGCAAACGTTGTTTCTTATCCATGCAATGCGGTATTCTCATTTTGTGGTGTCAGAATTGAACATTTCCTCGTGAGTTTCTTTTCGGAAAAAAAAAAAATCACATTTGCTGTATATTCACTGGTCACAATCACGGCAGTCGCGCTTAAAGTTCCATAGGGCTTGCTTCCAAGGATGACTCCGTGTGGTTTTAAATGCATTAAAAAGGCAATTTGATGATCCACTACATTAGGAAAACCGCTAAAAGAAACTTTGAAGTAATGTGTTTTAGAAAGCAGTAAATTGCATGTGCTCATTTATTTTCTGGACAAACCACGGGGACAGAAAAATGTCCGAAAAATAAAGTTCCCAACTCGTACCTTGGGAAAGTCAATGTTTCCTTTGTCAATAGCTGTACAGCAGCCTGGGTAAAATGTACGGGTGAGCTGACAGTGCATTTGGACAATTAAAGCAAGGAATATGATTTAATTATGTTTTCTAATTACATTGATTAACTAAGACAGCGCACTTGAGTAACATGCACAATGGAGCGCAGACTAATTACACAGCTTATATTACGGAATGGCAGTTCGGCGTGACATACAGCACAGAGTGAATTTCCAAAGGGCAGGTTAGTTTGTCAGGTCCTAATTGCTTTCTCATTACGTTCCAGCTGCATTAGGTGGGAAATGTAAAGGCTTGACAAACACAGGGGCACGATTTACTCTTGGCTACGATACACACATCATCTCAGAACGAGGAACAGGCCTGTGGGGCTAATACGAATTAAGAGTTTTTACTGATTTCAATAATAATGTAATCCAGCTGGAGCTTGTACAACAAATGGCCCTGTGCGTCAATCCAAAAAATGCTAATTTAAGTGGAGGGCATGCTGCCAGTCAGAGCGACCTTTGCCCAATTTGAGTCACATTTTCTTGTCAGCCCGCGCAGATTCCAGGCGATTTGCTACCTTTTTTGTGTCATTTGAGACTTATTTAATTTGTAAGTGTTGTGTAGACCATGCATGCGTGTATTAATGATATGTGTGATTTGTATATGGGTGTTTGATGTATGGACAGTTGTATAAAGGAGTTGTGAATGAGGAGTGGTTGTGTCAGTCCCAGTTTGGTCATGCTTCCATGGCAAGGGGCAGTGGGATAGGTGGCAGTTGCAGAACTGGTAGCGGCTGCTGAGGAGGCCTTGGCAAACTCAGTCTAGGAAGTAGGTGTTCATGAATCTCTGATACCAGAGTGTGGAGAGTTGTTAAAACATCCAAGGAGACATCCCTCAGAGCTGAAGGAATCTGAATCGAGCATGAAGCCAGGGACTCAAAGGGCGAGCTGGTTGCACTGGCAGTGCAGGCTCCGGAGCCGGCAGTGGGACGTGATAACCAAGCCACTCATCCGGGATTGGACTGAAATCTTCCGAAGATTTCTCCTCCTCCTCTTCCTGTTCAGAGAAGGTGGAGCGTTGAATCCGCCTAAGAGGGGATGGCTCCCTCCCTGGGAGGTCCCACAGGGTTTTTGGTCTTCAGCAGAGGAGCCTTGGTGGGCTTTGGCAGAAAAGGGAGTGCTGGGGCAACTCCTTGTCCATGCTGGTGCCTCTAGGGAAAGTGGCTTTCACAGGCACACCTGGAGCAGGTAGAGCCCTACTAGCTGACCCACTCTGGGCTGACAGAGATTTTGGAGGCAATGCCGCCCTGGATATAGCCATAGTAATGGTAGACATGGTAAATGTAGTCATCGACAAGGTCGTCAATCGGACCGATACTAGTACTGCTAACCTGGCAGATGATGTCAGCGACAGTGATCCCATCAGCAATGCTGTGACAGAGTCTTTGGCGATGATGATGTCTTGTCCGATGACAGCCTTGGGGTCGTCAACCAGGATTTTGATGATGACGATGAGAGCTTTGTTTACGGGGCATGCGTTGTTGGTGAAAGAGCGGAGGACCTCTGGCCTTCCAAAGACGGGTCCCCTTCATGGCTCTTGCCAATTCAGCTGATGGAGACACTGGAGCCACAACGCTCATTGACAATGGATTCAAAGTGTGTGACGACTTTGCCTTCTTTGGTGCCTTCCCCTTTGAAGCATCCTCGAAGGACCTCAACCTCTTTGCAGAGGGAGTACGCTCTTTAGGCCTGCTAGCCCTGGAAGAGGCATGACTGTGTGCGGACACCGAGTCATAGGCCTTAGCTTCCTCAAGCTATGCCACCTACCTCTGATGGCGATCCCTCCTCGTCTTTGAGGAAAAAGACTGGAAAATAGGACATCTTTCCACATCATATTCTGGGTGCAGGCAGTAGATGCACTCTTGATGCTTGTCTTCCATGTAGACGTTCTTCTGCCACATCTTGATCAGGCCTTGAAAAGGCACTTCTTCTTGAACTCCGACATGGCACGTGTACTAGCCCCAAAACGCAGCCAAATTGTTTCAAAAATAGGCGAAATATCTCAAGCAAGTCGAGCGCTACTCGAGGACTCCCTACACGAAAACCTGTGGTGAAAATCTGAAGATTGCCACCAAAGGTGGTGTTAAGGAGGACTGATGTTTTTGGCTGGCCCCGTAAGACCCACAAAGACAGTAATAGGCTATGCAAGCTGTACAGGCAGTTTTAGCTAAAAGCTAGATGGCTTTATATATTACCAAGGATGCCCAGCCTGATGAAAGGCAATATTCATAGCATGTGAATCCATGCGAGATCCATGCTGGAAAACAAGAGCTACAAGTAATTAACGTGTTGCTTCTTACCAGTAATATGCAAGAACGATGAAAGCTAAAATGTATTTATTTAAAAAAATAAAAAAATAATATATATTTTGTCTGACTGTGTGTCCACATCAAGTAAAACAATAAGAAAGGAAGTTCCATAGGGCTTGCTTCCAAGGATGACTCTTGCAATCAATGGCTGAAACCCATGGATGTACATAATTAAAGGCACATTTATTGATGTGCATTCAACATTAGTATATAAATATTAAAAGTATGGTTCTATATATTATTCATATCTCGTAAAACGGAGAAGTCATAAATTCTAAAGTGACTAAAGTTTGTATGAAGCAAACTTAAAGATACACTTTGTGAGCAAGCAACCAAGAAAAATAAACCTGACACTACAACCACTTATGAAAGATAATCAACACTTACTAAAGTAACTAAATATAATGAGGTTATATATTCCAAGGCGGTGGGCTGACCCTGCCAGTAACGCCTGCGGCCCAAGTTAAGGGCCTAAGCAAAGCATGGATCCCTTAATACAGGCAGCGATGCTGTCAGCAGCAGGGATGGGTCACCGCTAAGGTGTATATTTCCATTAGCACCCATATAGTTTCCTACACATTACCTTGCTGTGGTATGCCTTAGTTTCCTATGTCAGTTTTCTATGTTAATGATGTGAAGTCATCAAAAAGGAAACAGACTTCAAAAACTACATTGCTGCTGCATGGCGCACCACAGGGTAAGTTTCCTTTTTTTAATTAAAACCCTTTAGCACCCATGTAAGAAACAACACAGGTGCTAAGAGGTGAGGGAGGAATGGCGAAGGGGAGGAGTAGTGGAGAAGGGATTAGGACACTGGCTAGCAGCACTCAGGCATCTCAGAATGCTGGCTTACCCCATAGAATACAGCCCGCTTTCCAAGCTTCCTGATTGGCCTGCGCCTCTTGCTAATTTCTGATGTACAACTTCATAACTGTGACCTTGTGTTATACAGGAGGGGCACCCTGTAAAGTGTGTGATTACACTTTGAGAATGTTAAACTAACTGGTGCAGGTCTACGGGAGTATTCTTTTTCACTTGCATTATACATGTTCCGAATAGAGCTGTGAGTCAAGTGTCTGTGGGATGTATTAACCCACGTTGCTATACTATGCGGCATCGCCCTGCTATCTATGGTGCAAGAAACAGTACAAATGGCTGCAAAACTCTTGTGCGCGCCAAAACCTCCAAAACATCCAAAACTGCGTTTTTCAACACACAAAAAGATGGCTGCACAACCTGCCACCCAGGGTGCATATGTGGTGGAATAGAGCTCACGTTGCAGAAAATGTGCCAGTGGGCTCCATGACAAGTAAACACGGAGTACAGAGGGAGAAGCAGTGCTTTGCAAAATGAAACCCAAAAAGGAACCTGTAAATGACATTTATTTTGCTGCGAAAACTCCAAAGGCCTGTACATAATACTGTTTCAACACTCAAAATGTTGGTTGGTGCTAAAATTCATTTAACCTAATGAAGCACTGTGAATGTACAAAGTCCTAAAATGTGAAGAGCAAAACATTTTCTGGATTGCCTGTGAATGACAGCCCCTGTCAAAATCTGTGTGCAGCACGCTGGGCTACCTGTGAATGACAGCCCTGTCAGATGGGCTCTCCTGTCGAAACTTCAAAGGTATCTAAACTACAAGTCTGCCGGATTAGCAAACATAAAAGGATTGGTGTTAAAGGAATACAGATCCCAGTTGTTTTTTATTCCACGGGTTTAAAGCTAAGAATGTAATTTATCTATGCCGATTGATGCAACAAGGTTGGTTTCTGCTGGATTTAAGTCAAGAAATTAAGAATAAATGAGCCTGGCTGGGCCTGCAGGAAGTGGAAAACAGGTTTCCCCCAAGGGGAGGGAAATCCTCTCAGCAGAAACTCACTGACATATGATAATTGTGGGTTAGGCCAGACCTTTGTCTACAACCAAGGAATGAACAATGGCAGATCCTCCAGGCCAGTGTGAAAAGGTTATAAACTGCTCCTTGAAGGAATTCCCCAAAGGGCTCGTCGGAGAGACAAAAAGTGGACCATTTGCTGCTAAGAATAAATAATGAAAAATGTCTAGAGACTCATAACTTGTTATCCAAAGTGGTGAAAAATATAAAAAGGACAGATTTGTTAGTCTAATTTTTGGCTTTATGTTTCAAGAGGCGGGGGAACTGTGTAACATATTCTGGACAGGAATGGCAATATATGTGGTTTTATGTGAACTGTATTAATGCTAGAATTGTTAAACTTTACACACACATCCCCATGGTAAACATACATAATTGTGGAACTTTGCAGAAAGTTTGGAAAAGTGTTCATGGCGAAATGGACAAAATTCTGCAGAAAGGTGAAACAAGGTGTCACAGCTGTGGGATTTTGAGGAACAGATACCCCATACAATATGGAATCCTTGTGTGTGATTTTTGTAGAGGTTACCAATGTATAAATCTGTATTTAGGACAACATTTGATTTTGATACTAGTGGCTAGGGGAGGTTTTTAAGGACTGTAAAAGTCAAACCACGAATGTGACATCATCCGTCCTTGATCCAATCACTCAGATGCAAGGCAAAGATGAGGCCCTGATCTAATCCCAGTTCACAGGGATAAACTTAGTTAAGTCAGCCCATACACCCATTTTTGGGATGTCATTTGAAAGGATAAATGGAGACAGCTGACAACACATAGGGGCAGATTCACTCTTCTGATTCCGGCGAAGCACTTTGTTCCAGCATTCAACATCTAGCCTTTAACATCCTTCCAGATCCATATGCCAAGAATTAAGCCAAGCAGTAGCTGAACCATTTTCAGCAAGGCCTCAATCCTCAAACTTATTCTTACAACCCAGTGAAGAGCTGTGGTGTGAGAAAGCATCCTGAAACTAGTATCCTGAAACTATCAGGGTTGCTACCCTAGGGCTTGCCTGATGAAATCGCTATCCCGCTGATTTGAAATACCCAGAAAAAAGAAGGGCAGATCCTCTGCAGTTCCGGTGACTGGCCTAGCTGATCCAGTCCGCGCCTGATGTGCTGTCCTTCCTTGATAGACCCAATCCATTGACCAGAGCCGTGACTGTCAAAAATCTTAAATCCCAGTGGATTGTGAGTATTAATAGGACGCTAGAGAACTATTGTATACCTTGTATTATTTAGTTCCGTTTTAACCTTTGAACTATCCCTACTTTCATAACCAGTAACAGTGTCAAAATCTTTAGTGCTATCTTATTCTGTCTAGTTGCTAAAGCGCCATTTTCATAGTCATGTTATTTGTGTAACTCTGATCCATAAATCCCACTTTGCGTCTTTGGACTGGTGCCGCCGAGGAAGGTGATGGGGATCTGTTACTGAAGTCATGAATCGGTCTCTGAGCTTACTTTATCCCGACTTGGTTGCCTAGCCTAAATGCTCTAGCCTTGAGTAAAAGCATAAGCCATATTTTCTGATTCCAAACTGAAGTTCTTGTCCAAAATTTGTGTCTTTATTTTCGTAAAAACACCTCTCATTAAAACCTCTATAACTCCCTCAATTTTTAAGATAAAAGCAATAGATAGTGCTTAACAGTGCGATTGACCCGTTATATGAATAACTGCATAAGTAAAAGTTTGCCACAAATTTCCCTTTTGAAAAAGTCTACAGCCTACACGTGTGAATTGCCTTTAAATAATTTCTCACATTTATCCTTTGAGATTTCAATTGTTTTCTTTCTTTTGATTATATCATTGCTTGTGTTTGCTTGCTTGTGTTTGCTTGCATCCGTTCAAAGCGGCTTCCATAGAAATGTATAACAAATTAAGCATTTTTTACCACATTTAGTGTTTTTGCTCAGCCAATTTCAAATCCATACTGACAGTTGAAAAGTCAATTCCGTTTTTCTCTTGTGTTTAAAGGGGGAAAGTGGGAGTGAGATTCTGTTTGATCTGTGTTATTCCTGAGTACCTGCTCTTTCCTCAAATCTATTTAAATTGCCTATTGGTGAGTTGAGGGGTGTTGCAGGGGGAACCCTTGACCATAGTGTTATCTGTTCCAAACCAACTCAAAAGCAAACTTTTCTGTGTTGCATTATTTTTGTGTTCATTACCTGATTCCCAGTGCATTAAAAATATTATTCAGTGTTCTGTCACCCCATTGGTGATTGTTGTTACCTATTAAAATACATTGTGATTTAAATTCTAAATAATTAAGTAAATATTCACCTTTGTAAACTAGCCTGATTCCTGGTTCAGTGTGACCGGGAGGGTCTCAGGAAAAGGGTGTGATATGAGCAGTATATAATTCAGAATATTGAACATATAGATACAAATAAATAAGGGTTTCATTTGCGCACTACATGCTGGGTGAGACTTGGGTGTGTACCAGATTGAAATCACTTACAGCTTGGAGGCTCATGTCCAGGATCCTGAATTTGACATACCACTCGTGACAGCCTAACACAGCATACTAGCCGGCGGGGTACATACACGTTGTTGGGTTGGCATACTGTGCTACACTGTACAAGCACCCCTCAAAAGAAATACTCAAAAGAATTGGGCCTGTTTGCAAAAGTAAATTAACCCTGAGATAAGTCAGAAGGAAATTAATATTTCCGGAATGGCGACCCCAGTGGAAATTAATATTGCTAGGGAACAACTCCTGCACACATTTTTTGTCAGGGGTGAATGACCAGAACAGGACGCACAGGTATGGCTGCAGGGAATAAAACAACAAATCACTGCAATCAACATTGATACTTGGCAGGACAAGGGTCCATTACATCAAGAGCTTAGCGAACTATACATGGCCCCAAAAATAAAAGTGGAGCAGTGTAAAAATTGCCAAAATAGCAGCCTACCTGTACCTCCACATAGGAATTATACAGGAAAAGCATGCAGACAATATAGATTTGACAAAGAGCAAGGCACTGCAGAAAATCCAGACTAATCTGGACTCTGCTGAACAAAGGCTCCAGGATAGGCAAGAATCTGAAACCGAGGCTAGGCAGTATATCGCCAAACTCCAGGAAGATCTGGCTCTCTCACAGCAAGAGAATGCAGAACAAAATACTCAAATACAGACACTGCAAAAAGAATGTCAGGAAAGAGTTAACTCTCTAAAACAGAGTTAACAGAAACTGGCGCAACACTTAAATTACAACAGAGCATGCGCAGAACAGATAGTCACATTACAGAACCATATAGAATCCTTGAAAAAGGAAAATAGTACATGAATTATTAAAGGCATCCACTCCCAAGAGGAATATGATGAGGAGCGCCAGAAATCTAGTGCATTAAAAAGACAGGGGGATGACCTGGCTGCACAGAGGGGTACTCTAACTCAGGAGAGGGACGCCTTAGGCCAGGAAGTCAGCCAATTAAGAACTAAGTTGGAGGAAAGAAAGCTGGCCCGCAAGAAAGTTAGTGAAATCAAAAATGATTATGAAAAGCTACTAGAGCACACCAGGCGGGTGGAGGATGCTCTGGCAAAGAACAATCAGGCCAATAAGGACCAAATTCAGGAGGTGAGTCTCCTGCAACAGACATTGGCCCAGTATTCCCAATCCAGACAGGAAGCACAGATAGACAATGAGGCTCTCTGTGAAAAGAATGACAGGCTCCACAAACAGATAGCTGTGCAAGAACAAATCATAGAGACCAGTAAGGCCTTAATAGAAGAGCAAAAGGGTCAGATTTTGGCATGTCATCAGGGAATAGGAGTTGAAAGAGATGAGGTAAGATGGGAAAGAGAAACCGCTGAGCATAACCTCAGGACCCCTGTCATCATGGACTTTAATCCATCAGTTGCATGGACTCTGCCACCCTCATGTCCACTGGCTCATGTGAACCAAGGGCAACGGGGATGGTAGACTTCAGCACAATGGGAAATATGGGACTGACGGATTAACGCTTCCCAGAAATGGACGGGCAGGCATCTATGTACAGATTACCAAATATGAGGGCTAGCCTCTCTGATCAGGAAGACTCCAGTGAGGGGAGAATCAGAGAACTGGATCCTCAAAAATATCAGCTACCAAAGGATCAGTCTGTCAAATTTGGTGGGGAATTCCATGAGACTAGGCCCACCAAGAGCATCTTAAAAACCTCTTCCCAGCTAGGGCAGTGGGGGGGTATTCAGCCAATCCTGGGAGCAAGGGAGAGTCAGAAGACTCTTCTGAGCGCCACAGGTCTCAAGAGACTAGGCCCCCACATTCTGCAAGCCATTCCCAAGCTTGCAGAATCAGGGAGAGCCTAGAGGCTCAGACAGCCACCTCCTGTAGCAGTGCCTCTGAGTCAGAGGATGAGTGGACAAGGGTGACCAAAACTAAAAAGGCCAACAAAATTAAGAGAGCCCTACTGAAAGATCCCCTGAAGCAAATCAAGGTTATTACGAGCGTCATAATGCCCTATCATAAAAATGCCAAATATTCAGTTTGGGAGCACCTTGAGTTGTATGAGCAAATGATGGATACTTTCCACCTGAAGGATAGCCAAAGTTGCATTCAATATGTCAAGTGGACATTTTCTTCTGAATGCTCCAGCTTCTTTGCGGGGCTGGAGGATCAGAACCACTCAAGATGGTCCACCTATAGGGCGGCCATATTAAAGCATTTCTCAATACATAGAAACCCACAAGAGGCCTGCAAGGCAGCCTACAAGCTGCAATGTGGGGAAGACCAGGCCCCGCAAGAATTTGTACAAGAGTTGAAGCGTGCCTTTGCGCAGACCACCAGGAGGGTGCGCACAGACAGTAGGGAATTCATCAATCCCTTCTTTCATGCACTCCCTAAATACATTATGACCCAGCTGGTGAGGAACTTTCATGAGAAGAGATCACGAGACGGGGTCATTGAACAGGCAACTCGCATTTATGAAGTGCAGAAACCAGTAGAAAATAAAAGTACCAATGAAAACCCCAAACCAACCAACACCCCTGCTGCTGCTAAGGTGGCGGAGGTGAAGGTTGCCCCCATTTTAGATCTGGAGATGGGGGGGCCTAAAAATATTCCTGTGCAAAATCCTCCTAACCAAAGACCCAGAAGGCCATCGGGCCAATCCCAAACAGGTAGTCGGGGAGGTAACCCCCTCAAATGGCACCCCTAATTCCCCTGACTACATCAGCCCCCGTTGCAAGGGCAGCAGACCCATCCTGGGCTATGTGTGGACTCCCCCAGCCCAAGGGGCGGTCCAACCAGGTAGCTGGAAACCCAGGAAACTTCCCTCCAAACTTCCCCCAGGAGGGCAGTAATCCCCCAAATGCCGGGTTGAGTTTTTCTCCCCGGTACCTGCTGAATATCAACCCCCAAAACAACCCTTCTTTCTTTCCCCACTTTTCTAAGCCCAGACAGCCCTATCCGGGAGAGGGGAGGCCAAGAGTGGAGGGGAACCAGAACTATCCCAATCAAGGGTATTATGGGAGGAGGGAAAGTTACTGTTCCCGTGATCAACCTATGATGGACCAGAGAACCCTGTACCAGCCAGAGTGGGTGTCCCAACTGGAGCGCCAGGTCCAGAACTTGGCACAGGATCTGGGTCGCATGTTGAGGGCTCAGCCAAACCTTCAGATGAACATGGTGGCCCAGAACCCCTCAAACCAAGGGTCTGGCACTCCAGAGCAATGACGGGGAGAGAACCCAGACAACCCACCGGTTCCCAGGGAGGATGCACAGGGGGAAGGGGGATGTAAAGCCTAAGAGGAAGCTTCCTTCCCCACTTGTGAAAAGCCCTTGGAAACCCGGGAACCAGAAACAAATTCTCCTGCCCCCAAAAGTCTGCAACCTAAGGAACAGAGGGCGGGTAGGAGAAATAAAGGGCCTCAAAAGTCCCATTTTGAGTAGGAGGTTAGAATCTTCCAATTTGAAGGAGAGGGGTCCTCAGAGGATTCTGGGAAAAGGATCATCTCTTTCAGGGATGGGGGAACTCCTCCCAAAGAAAAATGGGTCCCGAGAGATTCTGATCAAGACTGGGTAGATGTGGGGACCGAGTTAAAACCGCCCATCATTGAACCCCAGTATGACCAGCCAGAAAATCACCCGGCCCAAACCCATTCTGGTGACTGCCTCCAAAAAGGGGGGGGCAGCCCAGAATCAGAACCAGGGGAGCCCAAAACTCCCCCAATATCCAACTGTCCCACTTTGTTTGCAGATTCCCAAGCTCCCCCACAGGATCATGCCCAAACCTATTCTGGGGACTGCCTCCAAAAAGAGGGGGTGGCCCAGAACCAGAGAAAGAAGAGTTCTTAGCTCCCCAAAGCCATTCCGAGGACTGTCTCCAAAAAGGGGGGGCAGCCCCGAATCAGAAAGGGTGGAGCCTGAGACTCCTCAAATCACTGAGTGTGAAACTGTGTGCTCAGATTCCCAAACCACCCAACTTCATTCTGTGGACCGACTCCTTGAAGGGGGGGGCAACTCAGAACCCACACAAGAGGAACCCCAAACCTCACCAAACACTTCTGTTGACTGCCTCCAGAAAGGGGTGAGCAGCCCAGAACCAGATCATGGGGAGCCCAAAACTCCCCAAATAGCAGTGTGTCAAAACTCTTTGCTAGATTCTTCAACTCCAGCACCGTCTCTTGACCCAACTATCCCGGTGTCAGAGTCAGAAATGAGCAAATTGACCATCAAGCTTACTAAGAGCACCCATTACCTTTGCCCCTTAGAGGAGAAGGAAGGTAGATTCTACGCCTCCATCCAAGTGCAAGGGCAATGTGCAATTCCAGCACTGGTGGACACTGAATCCCAAGCAACTTTGCTGTTCAAGAGGATCTTTGAGCAGCTAAATTCAGGAAGGGGGGAAAGATACCAAATTCCTCTCATCCCTCTTCCTGGACAGCCCCAGAACTTTAACGGGGAGGAAATTCCTGTTGAAGGGTCTACAGAGCTGGAAATTAAAATTGGGTGACACACAATGAAGCACCCGGTCCTAGCTGTGGTGCCAGAGGGAACCCCCTGTCTATTAGGGAATGTCATCCTCTGCAGGCTGTCTCCCCTAATAGATTGTGTGAATAAGGTACTCTGGACCCAGACTCACAGGCCAATTAAATTAAAACAAAGCATCAACCATGTTAGTCTAAATGCCACGTGCCACATGGCTGAACAAAAACCGGACCAAATCAGGTTCTACTTCCAAAACAATGACATAACCGCTGTCACCGTCATAGCTGTGGCAAAACCAACTGGTGATGAGAACTCCTCTCCATTTCTGCAAATCAGCCTCCCTTCCAGTCTCAAGTGGCATTCCACCCTGGAAGGGGATACATTGAAATTTTATACTAATGTACAATCAGGAAGTCCCAAGTTCATAGCCAAAATTGATATCAAACCAGCGCAAAACTTATCTGGCATTCTGAAAAAGGGTGAACAGCTCTTCCTCCCGATTCAGTTAAATGACGGGAAGGAGTCTGTACTCGACTGAGTTGACCTGAATAGAGAAGAAAGCTTCATCAGTGAAGTATTATTAAAAAAACTCCCAAAAGACCAGACCCTACCTGCCGTAGAGTTGGTGCAGCAATGGGTATAGGACCTGGAAACGCCCCGCTCAAAACATCCTCTGCTTAGCAGTTGCATGATCAAAATTTCTAGGGATGACAAAAGCATAGTACATACTTGTTGGTTTGTGCGAGGTGTTCCTTCCGCCTTTTATATGAGCAGTGACCTCCTCCACCAACACAAGATTAATTTGGACCCTAGTTATTGCCAAGCCCATTCCCAACTGGAGAGTAAATCTCAGGGTCCTGGCAAATCTAAAGAAAGCCTTCCGGTCAGCACTAGTGCTACGGTAGGAAATGGAATTTCAGAAATGGAGGAGAGTTGACCATCCCAGGCCTCACCTACAGAATCCACCTGTTAAGACCATTAGTAACCACAGATGGGGAATATTGCCAATTGTTAAGGAATGCAAGTGTATTTCCAACTGCTGACATCCCCCGAAGATGTGTGGACACAATAGTGGGAACATTTCCATAACCTTGCTATGTTCTGTTTTCTAGCATTTGAACTAAGAATCATCCCAAGAATCACCAAGGAGGACCACTCGGGGACCGGGAGGAAAAACCCAAGGTATCCGGAGTATCATCCCATCCTAACTTGAACCGGCAAGGAGAGCGTGTCACCTCAATCACTGAAGGGAGAAGCAACTGAATTTTTCCACATGGACAGAAAAGAACATCCCAATCTACCGACTCCCCCTCGACTGGAGGTCAAAACAAAGTCAGGAGGGGGGATTTGTGGGATGTATTGACCCACTTTACTATACTATGCGGCATCGCCCTGCTATCTATGGTGCAAGGAACAGCAAACATGGTGGCAACACTCTTGTGCGTGCCAAAACCTCCAAAACCTTTCAACACACAAAAAGATGGCTGCACAACCTGCCACCCATGGTGCATATGAGGTGCAATAGAGCTCACACTGCAGAAAATGTGCCAGTGGGCTCCATGACTAGTAAAAATGAAGTACAGAGGGAGAAGCAGCACTTTGCAAAATGAAAACCAAAAATGTGCCTGTAAATTACATTTATTTTGCTGCGAAAACTCCAAAAGGCCTGTACATGATACTGTTTCAACACTCAATATCTTGCTTCACGCAAAAATTCATTTAACCTAATGAAGCACTGTGAATGTACAAAGTCCTAAAATGTGAAGAGCACAACATTTTCTCAGAAAAACTGGATTGCCTGTGAATGACAGTCCCTGTCAAAATCTGTGAGCAGCACACTGGGCTACCTGTGAATGACAGCCCTGTCAGATGGGCTCTCATGACCAAACTTCAAAGGTATCTAAACTACAAGTCTGCCGGATTAGCAAACATAAAAGGATTGGTGTTAAAGGAATACAGATCTCAGTTGTTTTTTATTCCACAGGTTTAAAGCTAAGAATGTAATTTATCTATGCCGATTGATGCAACAAGGTTGGTTTCTGCTGGATTTTAAGTCAACAAATTAAGAATAAATGTGCCTGGCTGGGCCTGCAAGAAGTGGACAAACAGGTTTCCCCTAAGGGGTGGGAAATCCTCTCAGCAGAAACTCACTGACATATGATAATAATTGTGGGTTAGGCCAGACTTTTGTCTACAACCAAGGAATGAACAATGGCAGATCCTCCAGTCCAGGAAATGGACGCGTGAAAAGGTCGTAAACTGCTCCTTGAAGGAATTCCCCAAAGGAGGGGGCTACTCCTTGAGCTCCAGGGAGAGACAAAATGCAGACCATTTGCTGCTAAGAATAAATAATGAAAATTTTTTAGAGACTCATAACTTGTTATCCAAAGTGGTGAAAAATATAAAAAGGACAGATTTGTTAGTCTAATTTTTGGCTTTACGTTTTAAGAGGCGGTGGAACTGTGTAACATATTCTGGACAGGAATGGCAATATATGTGGTTTTATGTGAACTGTATTAATGCCAGAATTGTTAAACTTTACACACACATCCCTATGGTAAACATACATATTTGTGGAAATTTGCAGAAAGTTTGGAAAATGTGTTCATGGCGAAATGGACAAAATTCTGCATAAAGGAGAAACAATATCTCACAGCTGTGGGATTTTGAGGAACAGATACCCCATAAAATATGGAATCTGTGGGTGTGATTTTTGTAGAGGTTACCTATGTATAAATCTGTATTAAAGACAAAATTCAATTTTTATATTAGTGGCTAGGGGAGGTTTCTAAGGACTGTAAAAGCCAAACCATAAATGTGACATCATCCGTCCTTGATCGAATCACTCAGATGCAAGGCGGAGTTGAGGCCCTGATCCAATCCCAGTTCACAGGGGCAAGCTTAATTAAGCCGGCCCATGCACCCATTTTTGTGATGTCATTTGAAAGGATAAATAGAGACAGCTGACAACACATAAGGACAGACTTACTCTTCTGATTCCGGCGAAACACTTTGTTCCAGCATTCAACATCCAGCCTTTAACATCCTTCCAGATCCATATGCCAAGAATTAAGCCAAGCAGTAGCTGAACATTTTCAGCAAAACCTCAATCCACAAACTTATTCTTACAACCCAGTGAAGAGCTGTGGTATGAGAAAGCATCCTGAAACTAGCGTCCTGAAACTATCTGGCTTGCTACCCTAAGGCTTGCCTGATGAAATCGCTATCTCGCTGATTTGAAATACCCAGAAACAAGAAGGGCAGATCCTGTGCAGTTCCGGTGACCGGCCTAGCTGATCCAGTCCGCGCCTGATGTGCTGACCTTCCTTGATAGACCCAATCCATTGACCAGAACTGTGACTGTCAAAAATCTTAAATCCCAGGGTATTGTGAGTATTAATAGGACACTAGAGAACTATTGTATACCTTGCATTATTTTGTTCCATTTTAACCTTTGAACTATCCCTACTTTCATAACCAGTAACAGTGTCAAAATATTTAGTGCTATCTTATTCTGTCCAGTTGCTAAAGCGCCATTTTCATAGTCACCTTTTTTGTGTAACTGTGATCCATAAATCCCACTTTTAGTCTTTGGATTGGTGCCGCCGGGGAGAGTGATGGGGATCTGTTGCTGAAGTCATGAATCAATCTCAGAGCTTACTTTGTCCCGACTTGGTTGCCTAGCCTAAATGCTCTAGCCTTGAGTAAAGCATAAACCATATTTTCTGATTCCAAACTGAAGTTTTTGTCCAAAATTCGTATCTTTATTTTCGGAAAACACCTCTCACTAAAACCTCTATAAATCCCTAAATTTTTTAAGATAAAAGCGAAATTTCAACTCCCACTTGTGCCTAACATCCTTAGCTATCTCTGCAAAACTGCAGTGCTAAACAGTGCAATTGACCCGTTATATCAAAAACCACATAAGTAAAAGTTTGCCGCGAATTTCCCTGTTGAAAAAGTCTACACGTGTGAATTGCCTTTAAATCATTTCCCACTTGGCCTTTGAGATTTCAAATGCTTTCTTTTGATGAAATCATTGCTTGTGTTTGCTTGCATCTGGTCAAAGGGGCTCCCGTACAAATTTATAATAAATTAAGCATTTTTTACCACATTTTGTGTTTTTGCTCAGCCAATTTCAAAGCCATCCTGACAGTTGAAAAGTCAATTCCTTTTCTCTCTTGTGTTTAAAGGGGGAAAGTGGGAGTGAGATTCTGTTTGATCTGTGTTATTCCTGAGTACCTGCTCATCTATTTAAATTGCCTATTGGTGGGTTGATGGGTGTTGCAGGGGGGATCCTTGACCATAGTGCTATCTGTTCCAAACCATCCCAAAAGCATTCTTTTCTGTGCTGCATTCTTTTTGTGTTCATTACCTGATACCCAGTGCATTAAAGATATTATTCGGTGTTCTGTCACCCCATTGGTGATTGTTGTTACCTATTAAAATACATTGTGATTTAAATTCTAAATAATTACATAAATATTTACCTTCGCAAACTAGCCTGATTCCACGTTCAGTGTGACCGGGGGGGTCTCAGCAGAAGGGTGTGTTATGAGCGGTATATCATTCAGAATTATGGACTTATAGATACAAATTAGTAAGGGTTTCATTTGTGCACTACATGCTGGGCGAGACTTGTGTGTGCGCCGGATTGAAATCACTTACATGTCTAGGTTTCATAAACCGATTAAAGGTTTCATAAATAGATTACCTACAGCCTCAGGGCCCGTTTACATAATGGGTCTCTATTAACATTCTTCACAGTGTTGGAGTCCTGCACTGACCAAAAGTGTACTGTAGTGCGGATTCTTGACCTAATCAAGTGCACAAAAATGATTCCTATTCATTGATGTGTTCCTTATTACAGTCTATTTTTAAAAAGGAATACAATATAACACAATTGTGATCCACATTGTACAGTATGTACGTATGCCTCTTGATACACTTACTACTAAAAATAAACTCAGGTTTGTGATCCTAGAAGTAATCACAAGGCCACCAAGAGGAGGCAACATGAGTCAGATCATGGCCTGAAGAGAGATGTTTTGGGTGTATAAATTAGAACCATTGGAACCCAGAGGTTTGAATGAAGAATTTTCATTGACAATATTTTCTTAATCAACACATTGAACTCTAGCTGATAAGGGTCTTTTGAAAACCACTGGAAAACAGCCAATGGAAGTCAACCCATGACTTATGTGTTAAATCACTAACACATTGAACACTAGTTGATAAGGATTCTCTGAAAACCATTGGAAAACAACCACTGGAAGTAAACACTGTAACCTAAGATTTATGGAATAAATCATTACCATGGACAGATAGTGAAGAGTATTAGTAATTAAATCATAGGAATATTTTGGACTATTAGAGATGACGTGCAATGATCCTATTGAATCAAATTGGGATCCAAGGAGCTTTTTACAACAGTTTGTTGGCAAAATGTATGAAACGTCTAAGATACAACGGGTTAATAGCATGAGGTATGCTAGAAATAACTATCAATAACAATAACGCTGAATCATTCCAATAATCCAATACGTAATGAACATTGGAGCCAAAATATCAATTAAAGAGCAATACCAACTACATTCCCCAGAAGTCTACAGGAGAAGGCGGCGTTGTAACATAACGTCAAGATGTCCGGCTTATATTCAGCGGTTGCTTGGCAAAGGTAAGAACTGCATCGAAGCTCTACGAAAGACCCCCACAGCGATCACCTTGTGAGTCCCTCGCATCATCACAAGCAAGATTGAAGACCAAGAAAACTGTAAATTAATTATCCTTGATCACCAAAACGCTGAGTTACAAGCCATTTAAAGAAGATAGTAGGATTGTTAGTACCACTGATTAAATATCACGTTTTCTTTTGTTTTAGAAATGCCCACAGCTAAAGCAGAACTCGTGATTCTGAACATGTAAAGAACAAAACTCATAAAACCGTAAGTTCTTGAACCTTGACTTCTAATGCAGTACCAGATTATCAGAGAGAATATTCTCAAACAATAATATATACTGAAGGCAGCATTAATTTTCTAGTACCGTACACAGATGAAAACGACGGATTAACAAGATGCTCAGGAGTGACTGAGCCCTGCAGACAAGCGATATGGGTGCATACTTACATACGGCTCCTGTAAGTACAAACTAAATCAATTCTAAAGACCATAATTAACGCAGAATATTGACTATATCATACTAAGAGGTACATTTTTCTCTTATGAAGCACAGCAACCCTAGACAACAATCTGGCAGATGAGGAAAAGGTGAAAAATCTTCTGAAAACTTTTCCAAAAAAACAAAACCTGTATATTTCAACAACACGTTTGAAGGTAATTTGATACACTTAGGAATCAGTACCATAAATATAGAGCTCAACAAGACATAACCGATGGTCTAATTTTATATTATACAATAAATGGACTCTCCTTAGAAATACCACCCAGGGAGCATGTTAAGCTGATGAAACCAATAAGGATACTCAATTAACTGATGATCTACTGTAAGGATATTTGGCGTGTTACAGCACAGAGTACAGCACCACTGCACAGGTAGCAATTTTTGATGCAGCACCACCACATGGGTGTGGTGCATTGCTATATGTGTTGCCAGATTAACATGGACATATAAGTAAATACAGGCTATTCAGTCAAAAACGATTTTAACATATAAGATGCAAATCTATTTTTACTGTTAAAAGCACACGTGCACATTCAAAAATGCACACTATTTTTCACCTGAAATGCCTATGGTGCAAGAGACACATTTGAAAATTAATAACTAACCTTATTAATAACTAACCTGACTAATAAAACTGCATTTAACATAACCCACTAATAAAAATGTGTCTCCACTGCAGAATTAGGCCTACTCTGAAAGTGAACTTTTAAACGCACATTTATTTTTTTTCTTTTTCTCTGCTGCTCTGTCCACATAACTACATAACTACAGGAAGCAAAGAGCTCCAAGGAACAGGAAATCAGTTGGTTACAAATAGTTACTGTAGAAATGAGCCATTGTGTAGTGAGGGAGGAGATGGCATGATTGATTTCTGATTGGAGCAGCGTCATAGCAAGTATCATGCTAGATGCATCACAGACAATGCTGTTACTGTGCTATTTTATTTATTTCTGTAAAGAGTGAGATCGTGTTTAAATGCAACTTTTATAATACACAAAAATATTTGAAAGCAGACGGGTGGTGTGTTTTATATTTACCAATACAGTGCTGATGATGTGGGGAGATGTTTAGACAGTGCAATTGTCATTTTCAAGGTAGCTAAACGTCAAATTTGCTGCAGCCGTGTGCACAATGTAATTCAGTATGAGCAATTATAACTAACTGTGTGTGTTGTAGTTTGTCGGAGGTCTATGAGTCGGCAAAAAGGGAGGCCCGGGACATAGTTCACTACCGTATATAAGATAGTGAAAATACCACATGATAGCTCGCTGCCGTAGATAAGACAGAGAAATTGCCCATGGTGGCACACTAAAAATGAAAATGTGGTGTTCCTGAAATGCAAGCCTGAGGTCTCTCTAGTGATTACACGAAAAATCTAAACAAAAATAAGGGGTTCTGGATATTGGGGCCACAAATAAAACAAGGGAATTATGCTCACCAAAATACCACCAACCACCCATACCAACCACGCATACCAAATACGCATGTCTGTGTGCTGAAATAATGCATATCCAATGTATTATTGTTGTACATGGCCCAATCTGAATACAAGGAGTGATTGTTGGTAAGTTATTTTTCGGCGGTAAGAAAATACCGTCAGGCCCCAAATCTTCACAAAATACCCTACACTACTCAGCATAATTGCATGAAAGAAGAATAGGTGAAGTAGGTCAGACAATCTGACATACTATACAATCAAAAAGTGGAAATGCTCCTAATGATGTGAGATCAGAAATGCTGATGAAAACTTTCTGAATTTGTTGTAGAAAATGTGTTGAAAGCAAAAGATCTGTTTTGGCTCCTGAAGAAGAGATTGTTTCTTAAAGGCATGGTCTAGTAAAAATTGTAGTTGTCCCTACGGGTCGGTCATGTTTTTTTAAGCCTAAGTGGCTCGATTTTAGAAAACTTTCCTATGGACCTTACCCGAGTTTTCGTCCATTAAACGCATGCGAAAACAAGCACCAGGGAGCCGCCATTTTCTGATAATCCTATCTTTTCCCTGATCGCCATGGCTGACCTGCTTTTGCGGCACTAAATCAATTTCCCCGCCCCTCAGCCTGACATTATCAAAACATTCATATTCCCCGCCTCTCTCCGTGACGTAACTGTGCTGCGTAGGCAAACGCGCCCAGTCGTCTTCTGCGCGACTCCACACAGAACCCGGAAACCAACACAGATCAACTCACAACACAGCGCGCCACAATTCGGAATATGAAACTGTACTTTAAAATGAAACAGCAACACGGTACATTTGGTAAAGTACATTTATTTGACATTAAATGTTTAGAGAATATTCAGCAATTGCCATATGAACTCCGAAAGCCATTTATTTTCTTTTATCTGTATCCGCAATAACTGTTCCGTTTCATCTTGAGTCACGCGCTGTTCCTTTATGGTACACAGGGTGTTCATTTTCGTAAAAAGAATCACTTTGGAAGCACGGTGAACCACAAGGCTGTTCCATCAAGTAGGCACTAGGCCAGCGTAAAGGTTGATATGTTGCTTCTAGCCACTAGTACAGCGTACGGGCATGTGGGCCCTTGGCAATCGTCCCATAATATGATGATCGTGCTCCAGTTGTTGACACGAAGCTGCAGGTGTCTGCTGAAGAATCCATCCGCCGGTGTCTCAAACAGATGGCAGTGGCAGAATGGGATCAAATACCTGTTATGAAAACAAAAAGATTATAATTAGTCTCGCTAGCCGAACTTCATTAATATTACTCATTTCATTTATTACGGCCGATCAGAAACTATTTGCTTGCAAGGATAGTTCAATGGAGTATGTTCGTCTGTAAAAATCAATGCGAAAAGTAACGAGATAAATCGAGGCCAACACACAATGATAAACGACAGTTAGTCTACATGCGTGAGGAATGATATGATATATGATATGGCATTTGCAACGCGCCTATACTCCAGTGTTTCTAGGCGTGACGAGGCAGGTGGGGAACAAGGGCAGACAGACAACGATCCTACTAGGCCAGGTGTCTTTCTCATCGCGCATGGGGAAGGGCTGTACATGGTTAGTTGAATACAAATTAAATAATAGGGCCAGCTGGTGGCAAGTGCAAGGTAAATGCCGGGAGAAGGGGCTGAAGGATACAGAGACAGTCCCGTAGTGAAGGTAGGCAGTGCAGGGAAAAGTGGCTAGGCCAAGGACCGAGATCGGTGAGACCAGTGGCCCTGCATTCCCATGTACCCACTACGAACACATTTTACTTGCTTTTCCTAGCTCTTCATTTATTCATTTATTCATGCATCCATTCATGAAATCTTCATTCCGGTATAAAAGTGTGTAAAGATTTACTTACATTATATTTGAAATTTCCATTGTGTCTCTTCGTAATGCAGTCTGTAAAACGGACCGTGCTCTTGACAATGATTTTTTGTATACTGAACTAAAGTGAAACTTGGTCTAGTTTCGGAATTTTCTGCCTTATCGTCTCTTACGTTATTGCACACTCCCTTCAAATGTAGTTCTTTCGGCATGGTCCCTGTCTCAAGGTCAAAAAACAATAGACCCTTATACTTCCAGTGCGACTTGTGGGCATAATCTGAACGCTGTCCTTCGCATTCTTTATTTGCAACATCACGTTGTATAGGCATCTGTGAGAACTTGAAGTTTAGAATCCGTCTATGTAGTGCGCCTCAATGTGCAAATGCGAACTGGCTTCTCTCCCAAATGCCACGGCCCGCTTGGCTGGCGCGTTCTAAGTGCCCCAATTTTGTCCCCGTTGTCTGCGAGCTTTGCAGCCCAAATTGAGACATTTAATTTTTTGCGGAAGGTCAGGGAAAGTATAAAGTACCACAGGAGTTGAGTTAAAAGTGAGATTTATTGTTTGTTTGTTTTATTATTTGCAATACACAAGCCTCCCCTCCGTTAACAGTGCACAGCATTTACATTTACATGAGATGAGACATGAGAAAAATATATACATACACATATGTGAGGTGAATAGAGAGAATTCAAAGATGACACCCAGCTTGTTCGCCACCCATGATGGTGAAGGTAGGGGTTAGGTTTACAGGTACACTGTACAATAACATTTATTTACAAAAAGACAATCGTATTGCAATTATTTAAACCGGGATTTGTACTTCACAATCAGCTGTGCTTCGGGTTGGCATGGCACAGTCGCAATGTTCGGTGGCAATGGATCACTGCTCTGCACAGAAACGTCCATAATTCCATATCTGTGCTTCTCTAACACAGCAACAATAAGGCCTTTCACAAAGTCGAACTGCATTTCATCATAGACTGGTTTGATCACCCATTGCTTACTTCGTTTTGAAAACACCTTAGTGTAGCGAGGCATCCTTACTTTACCCCTAGTCCTAGATTGTTCACGTCCGACATTGCTGTTATGGGCCAAGACCGCTAGTAGAGTGCGATGTTTCATGCCCTGAAAGCTAAAATGCAAGCGCTTTGGCATGTACTTTAGGCACATATTGTGGAACACCTCCAAATCTCCTGTGTGACAGAATTCTGTCAGTCCTCTCAAATCTCTTGATAGAGTTTTGTCGAAAACAATCTTCTCAATGGCTTTGTGTGTTGGTGAAGATGGAATCAACCACTTCTTCTTCCGTGCCTCCTCTGGGGACAAAGGGCCATGTTCACATTGGTGGAAATGTTCATTTGCTGTCCAGCGGTGAACGTTGGTACAGTGGTGCATCAGTGACCGCCATTTTTCAAGTAGTATTTCCACTGACCCCTCACAAGTTTTTGAGCTCCACCAAAGATGGTTGGTGATAGAATGTGAACACTGCAAAATACTTTCAAAACCTTTTTTTTTTCCCTGCAGCCGAGATTTTCTTATTGATTGATTTAGCAAGATGCCATACGTCAAATTGATGTTTAATATGTGGGAACTGCTCTCTCATTGTCTTGGCAATTGAAACGTGTCTATCCGTGGCTATGAGGTCGATGTGCATTCCCCTTGATTGTAGATATTCCACTGATTTTATAAATCCTAGTTTCTCCATGGCCACTGACGATGTACATTGTGTTACCTGCACGACCACCGAACTCACAATTTTCTTACTATCCATGTCCTGGAAGTGGTAGGTGCAGTACTTGGCAGAAAATCCAGGGCTGTCGCACCGTCCATCGCCGGCTAGCCTGAATCGTTTGCCTTCGAATGTACTTGCTAGAGACAATTGTTCAATTTTCCAAGCATCACTAATGGCCGGAAACAGATAATCACGTTGGTATATGTAGTACAGCGCTTTAGAAATGAAATGGAGTCCCACAAACTGAAAGAAAGCCTCTAACATTCTAAAACTGGAGCCACTAAAAAGTGATGCAGCTGCACACAGTAGATTGTCTGCTGGCAGTTTCCCCAGCATCGGTTGTGCAGACCATGAGAACCTATGATTTAATCTACAGGCGGCATTTATTTTGACTTTACTGCCTTTTATTTGACGAGTCACATTAATCAATGGCTTCCCACATACTTTCCCTCTAATGGAATGCACACATTTCAGCATACTTATAATTTCCATCAAACAACTGTCGAATACAATGTATTTGCTCTCTTTCATTAGACTGTCATCCTGCGTCAATGTTGTTTCGGCCTGTGACGTTGTGGAGATTTCAACACATTAGAAAGTAATATCGCTGATATCAAGTTCTGATGCGTCTGTGGATGCTGCGGCTGGTTCATTCTCTGTCATTTCAACATCTATTACTTCAACATTGATGGGAGAACACAACAATGTCGACAGGTTTTTTGGTGGCAAATTTTTGGCGGGTGTAGATTGTGTAAATTGATCTGCAACTACTTCAGAGCTATCTTCAATACATTCAATAACATCTTCTTGTGGTGGTGCGGTCGCACTGTAGTTATGGTCCAATACAACTTTGCTGTAGTCTCCAAACACAGTTAATTCATGTTCTGGCCATTGGACATGAGCATCTCGAGCCTGAACACGCCTCGCGTCAATTAATAGTTCCTCCATAGTGTACATGGTCTGGCAAGCCACATCTCTCATTCGCTTCACTGTCTGTGTGTGTATAGTTCTGAAACCCACGGGTAACTGGAGGAGAGATTGGAAAAGGGATGTTCAGTTTAAACACAAGATGGAGTGTAGTAGAATTGACTGGAAAAAAACATAAAATAGTCCCCGGCACAAACATTTTTTTTAAAGTTATGAACTGTTTGTAACTAACTTTTTTTGTTTTTTTTTCTTTGCAACTTTTTTGACTCGACCTTCAACATCTGCACGCTGTAGCTCCGATTCGTTTCTGCATGTCCTCCCTTCCTCTTGCGCTGCAACGACTATATTTTCTGTATCCGCATAGACAGCACAGAATGAGGCTCCATCGTCTCCCTGAAACATAGTACTTTCCTTACTATGTATCAAAATATTGTTAGCATAAAACACACGTGAGGACGACCACACAGGTACATCTCAATAGCCAAACACGATTTAAACATTGTGTGCAACAATCAAACGACAAGTATTCGACCAGTGATGATCTATTTCGATGGAACTGTCAGTATCCATACCTCTGGCTCTGCATGGACTGCCATGAATGGTTGTATTGAAGAGGAGGCATCCGCATCTCCCTGAAACACAGTACTTGCATTAGTATGCTTTTCAATATTGGAAACACAACACACACTTGGGGTCGACGGCACAGGTACATATAAAGAGATAACCACAAATGATGCATTGTCCAAAAGAATCAAGGAAAATCCAAATATGATCACATTTCATCGACTTATTTCAACGATTCCTTTACATCTGCATCATCTAAATGAGATGTTGTGATTGTGGTGGAAGCTCCGTCATCTCCCTGAAACACAGTACTTGGATTAGTATGGTTTTCAATATTGGAAACAAAACACACACTTGGGGTCGAACGCACAGGTACATATAAAGAGATAACCGCAAATGATGCATTGTCCAAAAGAATCAAGGAAAATCTAAATATGATCACATTTCATCGACTTATTTCTCCGATTTATTTACATCTGCATCATCTAAATTGGATGTTGTGATTGTAGTGGAAGCTTCGTCGTCTCCCTGAAACACAGCACTTGGAAAGCACTAACCAAACATTCGGTAAAATGATTACACGATAAAATAAAAATATTACTTGACACGCATAAAACAGGTCTGTAGCGTATTAGCCTAGTAAGATTACCTGATACGCGCTAGAAGTGGTTGATAACTGCGACCACGTCAAGGATGTAGAATGTTCTTGCTTCAGATTCAAGGGATAGTCAAGAAGTTGTAAAGGTAAATTAATGATTGATAATGAAATGCCAATATTAAAAATAGCCATGTAAGGCGACAGAATACTTGTAAAATGCTCAATACAGCACAGTTCCCTGTTCCCATATATATACATTGCGTTTGTGGGTTATGAAATCGAAAAAGAATATATTGGTAAATGTCATTATTCAAAAAACTATACAATCATATCAATATCGAAATTATTACAAGGGATAGAACACCTACAATATCAATTAATCCGTTCGGATACCTACACACTACGGCAAGGCCTAAAGCTAAATACGGACACTTGACTCACCGGTGGCGGAATGTGGACGAATAGAGTGGGAATAGCGTTTGAGCAATTTCCGTGTCGTTCGCCGTTTATTCTTCTTTGTTACCCAAGATGTTGTGTACATGTCCAAGGAAAAGTGCCGGCTGCAGATGCGGTATCGATCACCCCTCTTGTCCTGTAAGACTTGTTGGACTCTACTTTGCAGCTCATCCAGTGGATATCCGCAATGTCTGACCCATTCTCTTATTCGATCAACAGTTTTCGGGAAAACATGCATTGTAGTGCCTTCAGATTTCGCATGGTTCTTCGAAGGGCAACCGCTAATCGAACAGGCAGGCATTGTTGATAAATCTGAAAAGTAAATATCTACATTTTTATACAATCTTCAAGAATAAAGATTTGATACAAAAGTAAATGAATCATACAATGATCAATGCAAGGTTTGTTTTGGTCGCAGGAACTATACCAGTTCATTATGTGCGGCTTAGTATTTGCATAAGTTGCAGAAATGTATAAATGATTTGACTAAAAACTGAACATGTGACTCATCCCTTGGATGTTCTGCATTGCACGAGAAGGAAACATGCTTACATCATAGACTGGACCCCCGAAGGATGCAATTCGATGACAATTGACACAGATGAAAATAAATAGATCTGTTGTTAGCATAGCAATGGAAATTCAAATCAATAGCAATGAGACCAATGAACATAGCACTATTGGGTACTCTACTCGCAAATAGATAGAAATTTAAAAATCTGCGAAATATGACCAGGATACATGGCCTTACCTTGACCAACAAACAGTTGGATTCAGCAAGCAGAGCAGTATGTTGTGGGAGAAAAGGTGGATGGCCACAGGTAGCGAACTGATGGGTATGCTCGAAGCGGTCACAGAAGTTCACGGATAGCACGACGACGAGCAGATTAGCATAGATCTCAGTGGTTCCCAGGTAGCACGTTCAGGAGTTGACTTGCAAAGCACAAAGATGTTCTCATGAAACATATCGAGTGGTTTTTAAAGTATTAGAAACTGGGGTGTGTTTGTGAATGAATGACGTATGTATGTCGTGGTATTAGGGGGGCGGCCTGCTTCAAGGGGAGGCCTGGCTGGAGACACGGGGTCTGAGGAGGCCATGTGACCGATGGCCCCTTGGTGTGGGACACCTTTTGAAGTGTACATGCTGTTTGGCACCTTGGCCGTTTGCGCCCGTGACAGCCCCCCATGCCAGCGCTCATCCCCGGGTGCGAACCGCCTTTGATAGAGGGGGTGGGATGGATGGGCCTGGGGCGTTCAGATAAGGCACAGGAAGACTGCTGAATGGAGACACACTTATGTGGATTGCAGGGGGGCGGCCTGCTTCAAGGGGAGGCCTGGCTGGAGACACGGGGTCTGAGGAGGCCATGTGACCGATGGCCCCTTGGCGTGGGACACCTTTTGAAGTGTACATGTAGTTTGGCACCTTGGCCTTTCGCGCCCCTGACAGCCCCCCATGCCAGCGCGCAGCCACCGGCGCGAACCGCCTTTGATACAGGGGGGTGGGATGGATGGGCCTGGGGCGTGCAGATAAGGCACAGGAAGACTGCTGAATGGAGACACACTTATGTGGATTGCAGGGGGGCGGCCTGCCTCAGGGGAGGCCTGCCTGGAGACACGGGGTCTGAGGAGACGATGTGAACAATGGCCCCTTGGCGTGGGACACCTTTTGAAGTGTACATGCAGTTTGGCACCTTGGCCTTTCGCGCTCCTGACAGCCCCCCATGCCAGTGCGCATCCACCGGAGCGACCCGCCTTTGATACAGGGGGGTGGGATGGATGGGCCTGGGGCGTGCAGATAAGGCACAGGAAGACTGCTGAATGGAGACACGCTTATGTGGATTGCAGGGGGGCGACCTGCTTCAAGGGGAGACCTGGCTGGAGACACGGGGTCTGAGGAGACCATGTGAACAATGGCCCCTTGGCGTGGGACACCTTTTGAAGTGTACATGTAGTTTGGCACCTTAGCCTTTCACGCCCCTGACAGCCCTTCATGCCAGTGCGCATCCACCGGCGCGAACCGCCTTTGATACAGGGGGGTGGGATGGATGGGCCTGGGGCGTGCAGATAAGGCATAGGAAGACTGCTGAATGGAGACACACTTATGTGGATTGCAGTGGGGCGGCCTGCCTCAGGGGAGGCCTGCCCGGAGACACGGGGTCTGAGGAGACCATGTGAACAATGGCCCCTTGGCGTGGGACACCTTTTGAAGTGCACATGTAGTTTGGCACCTTGGCCTTTCGCCCCCCATGCCAGCGCGCATCCACCGGCGCGAACCGCCTTTCTATCAATATATAGTATATCGCCTTTATATCAATGATAGTATATCGTTGCTTATCCATAACAAATGCCACATACCGGAGATTCTTGTGAGCACAGACCCACACTTCAACCGGTGTATTATAGTGGTCAAGACCCTAAGGCCTGTATAATCCAATGGTAATTGTTAGTATAGATATATGTGTGACTTTTATAGAGACATAACCTACTGAAAGACTTTGAACAAGTGTTATTTAGTGCATGCATTATCGAGAATATGTTATGTTAGCTTAGATAGATAGTGACCACCCTGCTTCACAGCGACCAGACCTTCACCCATTCGGAGCACAGATGTCTGACGTCCATCCTTGAATGGAGACACACTTGATTCATTTAAAAAATCGAAACAAACGTTGTTAAAATATATGTGGTGTTTTATTTTGTATCTTATTTTCATGACACAAAAATACAAGACTTTAAAGATTATACAGGTCAGGTTGCAGCACAGCAAGAGAAAATCCTCTGTACTGACGGCTGTCACTCGGGAACGTTTCTCTGATGGCACAGGCGGGTATCACTCTTCGAACGCGGTGTCCAAGCCTCCCGTGGAGCCACCATGTAAAGGAACGATAGGCCACCAGCCTGTACCACCTGTGAAAAGGAATGAAACAAACTGTTTTTAAATGACCAAGATAAGTTTAATAAACGTTTGTTGACAATGACAATTCTTGTAACTAATGGCATTCTGCACGGACAAATGCTATCTAGACAATGCACACTATTGAACGACTTACATGCGTTACAATGATATGTAGATGTAATTTTGGATACAGTAGAAGATCATGAAATAGGAGTGGCATGACAAGCAGAGTATACTTACTCGTTACTGAGATTACGAGGATGAACAGTTGCGCGAAGTTCGTGCATAAGCACCATCATTATTCTCAACACAGCCCGTGTGAGGCAGGCTGCCCTGAAGTCTGGCAGCTCGGTGATGCATTGCGGTCGTGGCTCGCCTTCCGAAATGTAGGCCAGGCATCCCGAGTTTTCTCGGCAGCAGCAGTTCTCGTCCTCAGTTGGCATTAGCTCTCACCGATTGCATGTGCACCAGGTGGAGACGCCGTCCATTCGACTAGGCCCAGGCTCTTCATCTGTTGATTCGTCCTGCCAACTGCCGTCCGAATCTCCATCGTTTTTGCGTACTTCCCTTTCCAGTAGTTCCTCCTCGGTATACTCAGGCTCGTACATGTAGGGCATTATTGTAGCCATTGTGTGGTAAACAGAGAAAAATAATTTACCGAGATGGTACAGGTGTTCACACGGGCTACAAGCGGCGAAGGTAGCTGACCAGAGCACTGAAACGAGTCACAGAATACTCAAAGTAACACAGAGAGAGGAATGGAATCGAAAATCTGCTGCTGTGTCTTGTGAAACTGTCTGTTTATACTTATTGAGCAAAGAGGCGTCCTGCCATTTCCATGGCGACACGTCATTAGCTGAAGCACAGCGAATGTTAACACGAGACGTGCTTTGGCGTTGGGAAATGGGCGGTACGAGTCTGCTGATGACAGGCTCAGGGGCGGGGAAATTGATTTAGTGCCGCAAAAGCAGGTCAGCCAGGGCGATGGGGGAAAAGATAGGATTATCAGAAAATGGCGGCTCTCTGGTGCTTGTTTTCGCGTGCGTTTAATGGATGAAAACTTGGGTAAGGTCCATAGGAAAGTTTTCTAAAATCGAGCCACTTAGGCTTAAAAAAACATGGCCGACCCGTAGGGACAATAAAAATGTTTACTAGACCATGCCTTTAAAACGTGTCAAACCTTTTTTCGAAAATGTTATTTTGAAAACTTTATTGACAACTTTATTATTGAAAGATCTTATTGAGTACTTTGTGTTGCACTAATTATGTAATGTATTAAAAAACACTAAATGTTTGTATTTACTAAATTCAATATGAGATTAACAAATTGAATGTAATTAAATTGTATTAATTGAAAAACTATTCTTGAAAGATTGTTGAAACTATTCTCAAAGCAAATTGTACAGCGATTTAAACACCAAAACGTATAAGTTACAGTAAACTTTGACTGAAGAATTTCTTCAGTATATATAGGTGTGCGTGGGATGGAAGGGTCCATAAGTTGTGGACACCTAAACTGTTTCCATTTTAGATAGTGACTTCCAATGCCAGAGTCACAGATTTCTCTGGTGCACCCTTTACATAGTAATAATTTTTTTCTATAGGAATATTAACTCTGAATCAAAAAATCTAGGTGTGCTAAGCCTTATGACAATTTCGTAACCATATAGTTCAAAAAATGTTTCTAAATTCTTGCCCATCAATAGTCTCTAAAACCTAATCTAGTAATGTCCAGCTCTACTGCATGACAAAATACAAACATATGCTACCCGACAACCCCTTCCAGGGAGTACTCATGGTTCAGAACTCTTCACGATCTCTTGGCTCTTCTGCTTTCTCAAGATTTTTCCATGGTTTTTCTGCTCCTCCTCAATGCTTCACTTTCTTCATTCATCTCCCCTGTCTCTAGGCTTTTCTCACTTTAAAACATCACTTTATCATAATCCAGGGTGCTCATCCTGTCTCGTGCTCTGGGGTTTGCCTTGGTGTCTTTCTTTCCTCCGTCAATTCAGATAAGCCGTCTTGGGGTGATAAAGTATTCCCTCCGAGCCCATCTAGGCCCTTGTCAGACAGATAATATCATCCTCCTGCCTAGGGTCTCTCCTTCTGCGGCTTCCCTTGAAATGGCCATAACTCAGGTCTTCTTTCTTTGTCCAGGTCTCTATGGGGTAACCCTGATATAGGCTCCACCTTTTTCATGCCACTGATCCTTGTGGGGTCCACTGTGGCTTGAATGTTCCAGAGCTTCTGCTGAATATCCATCCGCAGGTGTGTGCACTTCCTCAGTCAGGGTAGAGATCTCCCCATTTCCACAGTTAGCAATAAGTTATCTTAACCTTGTGCCCCATGACGACTTCCTTCAGCCCTTTTTATACACCAAGGCTGGCGGGTGTCTTATAAATCTGTGTCAATATAGTTTCAACGCAGTGCCACATAATGTAATGTCCTTTAAAATTAGCCATCTTCAGTGTGTAAGAGGCATGCACATATCTTTATTGTGATGGATGACCATTCATTGCACAATGCTAGAAGTAGGAGTTATTGTCAACCAAATCATGGCACTGCAATGATTAGAGTGTTGAACAATCAATATGTTATTTTTAATCCTAGTCCCATTTCATGTTTAGGCAGTCAATCTCTAAGTATCTTTTTCAACCAATTGTATTCTGGAAGCCTGTCTTTTCTGGATCACTCTGGCATGC
Source organism: Ambystoma mexicanum (assembly GCF_040938575.1). Taxonomy (NCBI): domain Eukaryota; kingdom Metazoa; phylum Chordata; class Amphibia; order Caudata; family Ambystomatidae; genus Ambystoma; species Ambystoma mexicanum. The sequence continues at coordinate 760,574,159 of NC_090932.1, read as the reverse complement.
ATAATGTTTTCAATCCTGATATATGCCATTATTTTAGCGGGAGTCAGTCCTTTATTGGGGCAACTAGTGTTCTTAATTCGAGTGCATGCACTAGTCCCACTATAGTACAACTCAGAAAGCATAGGGTTTAGTTTTGTGCTATTCATTTTAATTTGGGAATTTACTGAGTATGAAATTAGATTTGGGGTGCAATGGAGTTATGCACATTGGTAGGGGTTACAGGACTAGATTTTATGGTCACAAAAGAGAACAGTTCTTACAGCACAGCATGTATTACAGTCATACTGCTTATAGTAACATTAAATAGTTAACATTTACTGATAGTGGGCAACATGTAACAATGCCTAAGATTGATGCGGAGGTGAAGGGCAAGAAACACCAATCCACACCGCACGTGCAGGGCTTCCACTTAGATGCATCACACATCCAGCGGTAAACTTAGCTGAGCAATCAAAGACGACATGCTTAGGAGGAGAGCATGGTGGCAAAGAAGGTTCAGTGTAGCATACAACAGCACACTATGGGCCTCATTACGACCCAGGCGATAAGGGGTTAACGGCGCCGTAAAAGGTGTCAGCGCCATTAAACCCTTACCGCCTAATTACGAGGTCCCTTTGCGGGTCCCGACCTTAACGGCTGGTTTTACCAGCCGTTAAGGAAGGAACCCGCAAAGGGACTTTTGAGGTAATTACGGTACCGCAATTTGCGGTACCGTAATTACTGCCTTCCCCATTCCCATTGAGCCCTATGGGGGCAAAAATGGGAATGGGGAAGGGCCAATGGTGGATGGGGAATTACCTCCACGCCAACCTGGAATGGGGCGGTAATTCCACCATTCACCATGGCGGAGTTGGTAAAATACCGGCGGCAACCATGGCGCTGCTAGCGCCATGGTTACCGCCTGGGTCGTAATGAGGCCTGTAAAGGACCGGTAGGGGGTGTCTGTACTTCTGCTCTCTATATGGTAGAAGAGAGGCACAGAAGACCCCAGCCAAGATTCTCTATTACGGTAGCAATGGACGAGCAATCAAGGCCTAGCTTCTCAGGAGGTGATGCAGGATGGTTCTTAAGTACAGTGTAGTCCCCAAGCCCCCACAAAGGAATGTCCACACACTGTATTGGTTAGAACACAGTCTTTATATAATCAATATTCAAGGTTATGTACACTTATCATAATAACTCACTTTGTACTTATGAAAATCAACAATGGCAAATATATACAATTCTAAAGTGGTACCACCCTTTGTATTAGATCTCATTAAAGTGCATCAACAATACTGTAACAATGTCACACAGATCAATAGAGTGAAACCAGCAATAGAGAGAGGAGAGAAAATAAGATGGTTGAGCAATAGGCAGAATACTGGCCCCTACCACTAGACACAGTTCTGTGTGGAGATCCCCCCACCTGGGCAACCTGTAAAATAAAGGTATAGCACAAGCCCAGTCCATATATTGTTCTGCAAGTCTTATTCCCTCCTATAATGTTTTTACCCCCCCAATGTACCTGGTGGAGTCGAGTTCTTCGAAGAGGCGTCGACAGATCCTTCTTGAGCGACCCCCTTTCAAGCGGGAATCACGGATCGTCGAGAGGCGTCGAGAAGCGTCGAGGAACTCGGCGTTCGGCGGCGGGGAATCGACGGCCCTTCTTGATTGCCTTCCCTTTCAAGCGGGAGACACGGGGCGTCGAACGTCCGTCGACAAACAGGGTAGAACGGCGTCGATGAGGCGGCAGCTTCGTCCGAGCGGTGCTCGTCGGCGTCGGAGCGTCGGCGTCCTGCAAGGCAGAGGCGTGCGGGGCACCTCGGTGACAATAGTTCTGGACCGCAAAGATTGTGGAGACAGAGGCCCAGCAAGGGCGTCGAGTCGTTCGAGTCTTTGTGGTCTTCGGGTGGCGGGAAACCCACCGGCAGGTTTCTCCTCGGCGCGTTGGTCGTCCTCGACTTTCTCCGGCAGGATAAAGCGGTCGACGGTGCGGTCGAGGGAGTCCTTCGATTCAAATGTTCTTAGGCAAGGAGCGGACGGCTCCGGTCGTCGCGGCACGGCGTCAAGTGGTTCCCACGGCTGGGCAACACAACTTCGACGGACCTCCAGTGGTTACACAAACCTGTGAACCCTGGTCGACGGTAATGGACTTCGACGGCGGCGATGTCCGGGTGCTTCACTTCGATCTCCTCGGCGGTCCCGTCTCGGGTCGGCAGCCTTTCGAGGGTCTGTCTTCCAGGGCGCTTCGGCGAAGATGGAGCGGTGCTCGATGGTCCCTCGGAGCACGGGAAGAGGGCGCCTTACCAGGTCCTCTCTCGGGTCAGTCTTCGACGATTTCGGCAGCCTTCGGATCGGTCGAAGCAAATGCGACAGCAAGTCTTCTTCTTCCAGCTGGGCGTCGAGGATCAGCAGTTCCAGTTACTCTTAGAGTGGAGACTCAGCTCAAGAACGCTTCTGAACGCTTCTGAACGTTCCTGAACAATTACCAGTGGTGAGAGGTCCCCAGATATACTATTCTGTCTCTCATCCACACTGCTGGCACACACTCAGCAGCCAATCATACAGAGGGGCATTCATGCAGTCAGTCAGCCAATCAGGCACACAGTGCATTCAAGCCACACTCCTCCCTTTCAGACACTCACAACAAGGAATGTGGATTGGGACAAGTACCCAGCCATTCAACACTACACACTGCATTCAGGCCAGTTTCGGGCAGGGCTGTCTCAGTCTTTGTCTCTCATGCCAGAAACCAGACAACCACAACAAGGAGCGTGTATTGGTCACACACTCTATTCACCCAGGTCCCACCCACAGGAGGTACCCACAACATACAGTCACTGGGAAGGCTCCAGTCAGTCTAGCTGGGCCTTCACAACAACACCATATATGGAACTTCCACCCAACAGCCAGTCAGGGGGAAGGGACAGAGTCAGGGCTTCCCAGGACTTTGGGAAAACAAGGTAACAGGCAATAGAAAGCAAGAGGCCACAGGGGCCATCTTGTTTCCTATCAGGAATCAACAGACCCCAATGGCAGGGCCTGGGTATCCCAAAATGGAGGACACCCAGAGCACCTGTCAAATTCAGCATGGAGCTGCCACCAGCCCATACCCTGCTCTGTGGGCCACCCACAGGTGCCCAAAAACATACTCTAGGGGCACAGGGTTGTACCCCTACCCATGGGTGCCATAAGGGTATCCCATGGGTCTGTTCACCAAACCAAAAGAGAGAGCTGCACTGCCAGGAGTCCCACATGGACTCCTGGGCAGAAAACACGACAGAACACACGGTAAAAAGCAGTAAAGGACAAGGATTCAGAGGCCCTGTCCCTCTGATGCATTTCCAGCATCACAAGGCCCTATAAGACAATCGCCACATATTCTTAATAAAGTATGTGTACAGAGGAAAATGCAATGTGGAAGGTAACATTTTAGGGCTGGAGTGTTTAGTGTAGTGACTTCCTTATAAGTCACTGAATTCAGTTTGAGTCCAAAATGCAAAGATGGAGTTTGTAAAAATAAAGCATAACCCAATATTATCCAATGGGACAAAGACAAGTCTAGGGGGCAGCAGTGCAATTATGGCAAAGTGTAGTGGTCATGTTTTCTCGTGTCTGAGTCATGGTTAAGGGAAGCTCATATTGATACAAGCAGATATAATGTAACACAGCTATCAAAGTTGTTGTTCAACAATGAAGGTGCTGGGTATGAAGGCCGTAACCATGGCCAAGGAAGATAACTCAAGGACCACGGATGAAGTCATTGGAGTACAGAAGGACACATCTGTTTCTTGGGTGTGCTGAAGCTACCTGAGTAGATGGGAGGAGATTGGTCAGACCAGGCGTTAAGGAAGGGACCCGCTAAGGGACCTCGTAGTAGGGCGGTGAGGGATTACTGGCACTCGTCTCCTTACCGGTGCCCGGTATCCCTTACCGCCCTACTCGGAATGAGGCCCAATGTCCGTTTAGTTTAAGCAATTCTTATCTGGAAACTATTGTATGGACATTGAGGAACAAGAAACTAAAATCTGGAACACATTAAATAAAAGAAAAAAAAAACAAAGCAATGCAGGCAAACTATCACCATGGAGTTGAGGTTTATACATGAAGAAAGCAACTGACATGTTCAGCTCTAATGTGCTCTACTGTTCACACAATGCATTTTATTTTCACTTTCATTACTATTGACTTGTAGATAGTAACAGAGTCCCCAATCCCATTTGACAATGATAGTTTTCAGTGGGAAGTTCACTCATTAATCCCTTGAAAGTTCCATCATCAGGAAAGAAATAAGGCTTTCTGAAATGAAATGTGTTAACTCGTTGAGTAGTGGTGGTTTTAGGTCGACAGCAGGGTAATAAACTTGCACCGTTGAATGAAGCTCTATACTGGGCAGTAACACCTTCAATGCATAATGAATTGTGCTATCATAAATTATGTTTATGTTTATTTTTATTGTATTACAAGCAATTTGTTTGCAGTGTCACACACACAAGTTTGCGATTGACATTAACAGTTTGAAGATGGAGGATCACTCTTGCCCCTTTGTTAGACATGTCATAAGGAAAGAAACAATATTTTCTACAGACAGACATTGTAGCTGATGCAGTCGTGTCCTACACGCCCAAATGCACTGAGGTGAACCCAAGACCCTCATAACCTGCATAACCGCGTGCACCATGTTAATGAGCTGCATGTTTGACAAAAATAGCTGACACTTTTAACTCTTAATGGTCTTTACTATTCACAACCAGTCTCTTGTCTGTTTTTATTAGAAGCAACTTGCAGATAACAGTAGAAACCCCTGTTCTCAATTAGCTGTGACAGTTTGTAATTGAAATTTGACTTATAGCACCTAAGTCAATAATGTCTTAATGGTAAAAACATAGGGCCTTATTACGAGTTTGGTGATCATTCGGTGGCAAATCTGCTGAATTACTCCCAAACTTGATTAACGTTACCACGACTTGGTTCTGTGGGGTTACCATGGGATTACAAGCGGTGGTAATTCCCTATTATTGGAGTCGATAGGATTCCATCGGGAATCTTGCCGGATTTGTTGCCAATTTATGGAAGAAAAGTGGAGGATTTACCTCCAGCAACAAGATGGAGGTGAATCCACCAGTTTTCCAATAAATTAGTGCCGGATTTACAGTGGAACAAAATCCACTTTGGAGCTGGGCAGTACACTGAGCATGAATCGCTCAATCCTTTGGTTCTTAAGTGACTTGTGGCCAATAGCAGACTCTGGTCCCAATAAGCAGTGATAGTTTTCAGATAGAGGATCCCTCATTCCATTCCATGTTTCCTAAAAGGGCTCCAGTTAGTTTAGAGAGAACAACCTGGCCTCTCACCCTATAGGTGGTGTGATCAAAATCGATGTGTTGCAAAACATTTTCCACCATGGACATTTGTAGTTTACTGGGCAACAATATCTTATATTTTGCTTTATTATTGTTCTATACTATTCACAAAATGCATTTTTGTTTATTTTGCCTTACTAGTGGTGTGTTGTAGGTTTCAGAATCTGCGATTCACAGGCCCAATAGAGGTTCACTCTTCACACCTTTGAAAATCATATAATATGGAAAAAACAATCTGCAAAGGGAGATCCAGTAGCTTAGAGTGCAACCTCTTTGCCTCTGAACCTTGGCTAATGTGTTCAAGAGTGGAGTTAGGCAAAAGCCTTGCACAATGAAGTTAGGCAGTCATCCAAAATCACATTTTGTACTATTCACAAACATGTGTTTTCTGATTATCTTTAGTAAAAAATGACTTGCAGATAATAGCAGAATCTCCAATCACAATTAGTAGTGGAAGTTAGCACATGGGTCTGTGGGGTGCTCACACAGTACATCTTTGACATTCATGTCAGAAGGAAAAAACAAGAATTATACAAAAGATGCCTATAAGCTCAGAGTTTAAAGCCTTGTGCTCGATTCATAGAATTATTTGCCCAGTTCAAAGTAACTTTGCACTGACGGTGTTGTTGCAAGGAGAAAACACGTTGTTTTTTTTAATAATGAACTGTTGTTATCTCACAGGTTAGGGCATTGGACTGCGGACCTCTTGGTGCTGTGTACAACACCAAATGTTCTCTGAAAACACTTAACTATGCACACGGGGCTAAAATAATTTCGAACTTTAGCATTTAACGAATTGTACTATTGTATTTGACTTGTAGATGGTAATAGAATATTTGGTCCCAGTTGGTTGTGATGGTTTTCAGATGGAAAATCATTCATTACAGCCATGTTTTGGGTGGTTTTCTGAAGCCTTCCAATCAAACTTGACACTTCATCCGAAGTATCATTGGTTCATGGATTTTAAACCATACTTTGTCCATTCTGTGTGAACAAATGTTTGCCTTGTCTGAGGGAGATACTTTGACAGAGTATTTACAAGAGAATGCATTTAAAGAAAGTATAGTCCCTTCCTTGTCCCTACTTTGGGGAGGGGTTCATGTTTTAGTCCCAAAAAGATATTAGAATTGGGAACCCCAGGCATTTTATGGGTTAGAATACGTTATTAAAAACAATCATTAACTCTGCTGTTCAATTGGCAATATTCACAAGGCTGTTGGAGATGCTATTGCATTAACTTGGATTTACAGAGAGATTATCACATTCTGTGAATAAAACCTGCCGATGACTGGAAAAACACCATTAGAATGCTGTTTGGTCATTACGGGTGTTGCATAATGCAATTTCGATTAATAATGTCTCCTGAGATTTTCTAGAGATTGATGTATTTAGGTAATGTCTTCATTTCATTTCTGATTGGATGCTTTAATGATATTTTGATGATTTCATCCTCGGTAGAGGAGCATAAGCAGAATGCACTAGAAGTAATCACGTATCTCGAAGGACCAGTAATTAGCAATGCCCGAAAAGTGTGAGTTTCAGGAGGACAGCGTTGAATACTTGGGATTCCTACTTTACATCATGGGCTGTCAACCACTTCTCTATTAAATACAAAAGACCTTGTTATGTAGTTGTATCTGGATGAGTGAGTTGAAGGGCTGATTCAGGAATGTCTGGGTTAAGTTTTGTCAGTTATACACTAATTGACTATCGATGAGACCATAGCTATTTAGTCTCTGTATTTTGCAGACCATTGGAGGTCAACCACTTCGATAAATTGAGATCAATGTGACTTATAGATGGTCTTTATAACCTTGCAATATCTGCAGTAAGAAATTCATGTCAGTAAACTTGATCGTTTCTGTACAATAGTTTTTGTTCTATTATTGTGTCGAACGAACAACACTCTGCAGAATAATAGTGAAAAAGTCACTCACTAACCCCACTTTTGTTTCAATTTTATGATTTACTGTCCTGTATTTATGTATAAGAGAAAATATAAAATACATTTTCAGTATGAAAAATTCTCAAGGTGGAGGAAAATGATTAACCAATATATATAAAAAGGTTAATTAAAGTGTCACCAATCTAAGACATTTGGACGAAGAGAGGGGTAATCAGCTTTCCGTTAATATTTTTGAATTTGATTTTCTCCGCACTTGAAAGCTGATCCCGCGTCAACAAAAAACAAGGGAAGTACCCAATCTGATAGTATCAGTCATATACTCCTCTACCAAGTGATATTGGGGACTAACCTTTTAAGAAGACTAGTTCAGCTGTTCCTTACAAGTTTGAAATAGCTGCACGTCAAGTACATTGGAGAATCAGAGCTGTTGACAATTAAAGTGACACATTTCGCTCCTTTTTTGGGTAATTTTTCTGGTTGAAGAATTTCACCTCAAAATCAGGGGAGTTGCTAGGTCTGGAAAAGATCCGGGGCTAAGCTGATGTCAGAACTTTTGGGACTGGGGGCTAGCTAGTCTTTTGGCTGTAGCTCCTGAGATTCTATCCGGGGCTACAGCCAAAGGATCAGGGGCTATAGCCCCCTTAGCCCCCCCTAGCAACACCCCTGCTCAAAAGTCTTCTGAGGAAGATAACTTCTTCCAATGGTTTGGTTTACTGTTTCTGAGGTATTGTGTGTTGAATGGGCCCAATGTGCAAATCATAGTTTGCAGCAATTGGTCAGTTGTTTGGGTAATGCTACTTAGGATAATTGGAAGGCTTATATTTTCCATGCAGACTCTACTTTTGATATTTTGTGAATTCTCAGGTATTTCAGGCATCCACATTTTACATTTGTATGTTATACATACTGAGGCTATTCTTGATGTAGTTATCTGCAATGGAAGGTTTCCACTTCAAATCCTTTATGCGACAATGACAACAGAATCATTTTGATTTCTGATATTTTGTGTGCACCTAAAGAGCAAGAATAATGCTGACTGACTTGGAAGATTTATATTAAAGTTTTCTGTTGCTGACTAGGACTAGTTGGCTTTACTTTTTATCCTGATATGTTTAGCCAGGTAATTGGCTCCACACTTGTGGGGGCACCTGTTGTTTAATGCATTGCCAACCTAGTGGCTATTTCTCTTTAACACGAGGGCTCATGTGGTAGTTAGTATGTTTCAAGTTAAACCTGGGTATCAAGGCTCTTTAAAGCATGATTATTTTCAACTTGCCTTTTGCGCTGGTGGACAATTACAAGGAAATGAAAGGGTTATCCAATTATAGAGCATGGGAACCTACACCTCGTGTTAACTCTAGTTTTATGTCTAACAGGGTTTGGGGTATATTTATTTATTGTGCTTTTATGAGGCACTTATACATCATGTAAATTGTGTTTCAAAGTGCCCCAAAGGGCAACAGGGAGGGAACATGGGCATGAAATGCAAATATAACAATGAAAGATATTATTATATAGTTACCTACTAGGCCTTTTGAGCATTCAAAATGTGCAAGTGCAGAGAGAGAGAAGGGATGAGGGGTGGGGGGGGTGTTAAGTGCTAGGAGTACCATGGAGGGAAGTGCTAGGGAGTAAGCAGCTGTTAAGTGACTTGGTAAGAGTGGTCAACTGACAATGAATAAGTGCAAGCCTGTGATAGCAAAGACCAGTGGGTTCCTAGGCAAGTGCTGGTAGCAGACGGAGGCTGAAGGCGATTGGGTGTGGCAGGCCATTGCCCAGGTGGACACATAGGGCCCAGACCACTAATCTCAGCAATTGTGGGATTTAACAGAGGAGTGAGGGAGGGGAGGAGGAGGTGAAAATGAAGGTCTTGAGGAGCGTCTGCAATTTGAGGAGATCTAGCTCAAGACAAAGAGGAAGGGGGAGGCTGTTCCATAGGAGGGAGCCAGCCGAGGAAAGAGATTGGCCACCAGTTTGCTGTTTACTGAAGAGCTTGACACACAGACTGCTGGTGCTGAAGGAACGCAAAGATATGGAGAGACAGTATTTAGTCATTTATTGCGATACCTAGTACCACGTCAGAGCATCTGGGGATATTGAGTCAGAAAATTGTATGGGTGTTTTTGGATCAGCACAATGGTGTAGGGTTTTACAGTGTATTTCTAGGAGTGGTGTCAGATGATGTTATGATGATGATAAAGGGTTTTTTAAAGTGATTACCTCGAGTGGGACTTGGAGACTCCAAACCGGGGCAAAAGATTGTCTCAACCAAAGAATAACTTAACCACTCTCTTATGGTGATAAGGCTGAACAGTCAGGCTTATCTATGGATGGAGGGGCTACTGTTGTGTACTACAGTTAACTTGTTCAAAAATGATAAATAACAGAAACCACAGAGGTAAGTTAACAAATATTATTACACTACTATGCAAAGTCACACTTTGCACAATTAAAGGTAGGTAAAATTATACTATTCATAGGGAGCAGAGTTTGACAAACCACTATGGGTTACTCATTACCTTAGTATTTAACAGAGATATTAGACAGGATATTGTAATCTAGGGCAACATTGTTTGAATCAAAACACAGTCCTCACAATTATTAGGCAGCTCAGGCACAGCATAGCTAATTCCATATGTCCAATCCCTATGCAGCAGAAGTCTTAGGTTGTTTTTTGGGCTTCCTTTAAAAGCAGATTGGTGAGTAGCATTAGCAGTGGCTAAGCAGAATGGGAGCTCCAAACAAAGAAGGAAGCAAGTATAGAGCCAAAACATAATTCAGAATATGATTTACGTGGCTTAAATAAACATATATAAGCAGTTGGAAGCAGCTACAACCAACAGGGTCCAAGAATTCTAGAAGAACTTGCCTGTCCACCATTCAATAGGGTCATACATGGATAGCACTACGAAAGGAACGACTTTGTGACCAATGCACATCTGATGGGCCTAGGGATGGTTCGGTTCAAGAGATATAAGGGATCTCTGGCCCTGACACCCCCAAAGGTAGAAACACCCCCAGCAGATATGAAATTGTTTAGGAAGGCTTGCCTCGCCATTGGTGGGTTTGAGCTGGGATGTCTGGTTATGGGTTTGTGTGCCTACACCGACGGCACTCTTCTTATTACTCTGGAGACCTCTGACTGGAATGGAATCAACCTGGATTAGTCCTACGATGGAGCAGAGATCCTCAAGGATGTCTACACAGATTCATGTTTTGAAATGATCACAGATAGGGTCAGTAGGCCCCCTGCAGCTCGGAGGTTGGACATCAGGTTTTTGTACGCTCCTCTTCTGGTGAAGGACAGTCAAGCAGCCCCTGCTACATTAACAGGTCCTCATGTTGGCTCTGATATCTTCTCCCACTCTCCTCGACCTGTTGGGAAGGGTGGTGGCATGGGGATCCTTATAAAAAAACTCCCCATGACTGCCTCCTTGTAACCCTTGACATCATCTCTTTTTTATACACTGTTCAACTCCTCCCTCCCACTCCTCTCACTGTTTTGGCTCTCTATTGACCCATTAGTCCTCTCAACTCCTTCTTCCCTGAACTGAACCTTTTCCTTGAGTCACTTCTCTCCCACCTCCCCTTTGTCATGCTGGCAGGCTTTAACCTTCCCAAGCCCTCTGAAACCACATGCCTTGAACTTAACTCCCTCCTAACTCACCACCCCCTTGACTCCCTCCATGACAGCCTTCCCACTCTGGCGAGAGCTCCTTTGACTTCATCTTTCTTTCCAATTCCCTCTCCTCCTCTGACCTCTCAGTTTACTCTTCTCCTTTTGATCACTCTTCGTTCACTTTAATGTCTCAGATCCTCTCCCTTCCTCCTTACCCCTCTTCCATGACCTAGAGAAAATTGATGCAACACTCTCTTGCCCCTTATCTTGATGGTTTTAGGAACTCTTCTCTGCTTCTCTTCCCTATTTGTGCCTCTCTCATTGTGAATTTTCAAACTTTCAGTATGCACTTATAACTCCCACTGACCAACACTCTCCTGCATGCACATTCACATCTTCCTCTGCCCTGGACCGCCTCTGAGATCCAGGGCAACATAACAAATATGCACCATGACCTTCTATGCTGGCGCAAATCCAGAGCCCCAACCTACTGCTAACCTTCAAAAATGTGCCACCCATCTTGCACTTCTGTTTGCCTGTTTGATCCTCAAACACTCAAGCCTTGCTTCCCACTGGCAATCACTCCCCCTGTCGCTGTTGGGTAGAGCCGCACTATTTAAGATGATGACCCTCCCCAGACTCCTCCACGTCCTCCAAGATGCCCCATTCGCCATCTCCAAGGAATTCTTCGCACTTATCGATAGGAATCTCTGCACACTATTATGGGGAGGGAGGCAATCCAGAATTGCCCTTGATACGCTCCAAAGATCGGTCTGGGAGGGGGGTATCAGCTTGCCCTGCATGCGTACATACTACCTTGCAACACAGATCGGAGTGGTAAATGATTGGATGCATGCTGACCCCACACTACCGCACATCCGTATCGAGCTGGAGACCATGGCCCCGTTATCCCCACTCCAGACACTGTATGCCACCCACAACCGTCTCCCGAGGCTTACCAAGACGATTCACCATGTCCGCCGTGCTTGGCGGGAAGCACACAAACTGGTCGGCTGGAAAGGAATTCCAACACTGTCCCAACCTATATGGCACAACGCACTCCTCCCAGAAGTAGTGAAAATGGGTGCTTTCGCCCACTGGCACGCAAAAGGGATACACACACTGGCACAGGTGATACAGGGGGGGCGCATCCTAGACTTCGAGTCTATGCAAGTACAGTTTGATCTGACGCCCATGGACCGGTTTCGACATGCGCAGTTGGCCCACGCCATCCACACCCAATTCCCAGACACGACAGACATACCCCCATGCTCGCCCATTGAGACCAATATCCTCCCCCAAGGCATCCCTTCAAAGGTCACCTCCACTCTCTATCAGGCCCTCAATTCTTTTGGGACTACGCAGCTTGACAAGCTCAAAGCACAGTGGGAAAGGGATGTGGGTCAACTGGAGCCGGAGGACTGGGTCGATGCATTGATGTCCCCCAGGGAAATTGGGATAGAAAATAAACTCAGATTAATACAACTGAGAATTCTCCACCGCTCTTATCACTCACGGGCTGCAATGGCCAGATGGGGGGACTAGATGATGGGACATGTATCAGGTGCAAAATGAGTCCGGCACCTTCTACCATATGATATGGGAATGCCCAGTGTTACAGCTCTTCTGGGGGGACTGCATTAATACGATCTCTGCCGCCATGGGAACACCAATCCCTAGGGACCCCAAAATGGTACTCCTGGGCATCTGGGGGGAAGTAGACCTGACAAAACATGGGAAAATGTTCCTCTCAATAGCATTAGGGGCTGGCAAGAGACTTATCGCGGCCAAATGGGGTTCCGCAGACGCACTGTGCCTGAACCGATGGAGGAATGACCTGAACAGGTGTGCGTCTTCGGAACGCCGGATCTACAACGCGCGGGGTTGCCCCCGCAAATTCAGGAAAATATGGGACAAATGGCTTGATGCGCAGTAAACCCCGCCGGTCGATACAGCTCAGCATCTTGATTGACTTTATCTACCCGCCTTGACCTGCAACTGTCCTTGGCCCCTGGCCCTGCGATGCCCCCCCTCTTGCCTTGATAGTGTCTTTGATGCTGCTATGTTATGCTTTGCCTTTCTCGCTTGTCGTATGCCGATGATTCATGTTTCTTGTTATGTTGTTAAGCTCTAAAACTCAATAAACAGAGTTATAAAAAAAAAAAAAACACTCAAGCCTTAGGTTCATTCTGTGCCCTCATCTCTCTGAGCTCTTTATCTTCTCTCTCCCCATCCTTACTTGCCTCCTTCAAATCTGCAACTGTTCTGTCTCTTTTAAACAAACCCTGGCAAACTATTGCTCAGTTTCCTTTCTGCCTCATTATGGGTCTTGAGTGGGTGGTATTCAACCGGATCACAAAGTGCGAAAAATACAAGTACCAGAATCCTTAGAGTCAATTAACTTGCCACACCTGAAAAGGAATGAAGACACACCTGAAAAAGCAAAGAAACACAGCCTCCCTGAAGATTGATGGAGTCATGAAAACGTGCGTTTGGAGGAGAAGCTAATGCAGGAAAACTTGACTGGCAACAGAGCGCCTGCCTTGTCACCAATGTTTAAACATTGTTCCAGGAGTCCCGGGCTCAAAAGGCAGCAGCAGCAGGGCCATCATGCCTTACAATGGAGAGCCACAACCATGGCATTCCCCCTCCCCCCCATCAAGGGGAAGATTTGTGCTATGGAGAGAATTGTTTCTAGCCACCTGCAAGAAAAACTAAGTGCGAAACATATAAGTACCAGGATCCTTAGAGTCAATTAACTTGCCACACAAGAAAAGGAAATGAAGACACACCTGAAAAAGCAAAGAAACACAGCCTCCCTGAAGATTGATGGAGTCATGAAAACGTGCGTTTGGAGGAGAAGCTAATGCAGGAAAACTTGACTGGCAACAAAGCGCCTGCATTGTCACCAATTTTTAAACATTGTTCCAGGAGTCCCTGGCTCAAAAGGAAGCAGCAGCAGGGCCATCATGCCTTACAATGGAGAGCCACAACCATGGCTTTCCCCCTGCCCCCATCAAGGGGAAGATTTGTGCTATGGAGGGAGTTGTTTCCAGCCACCTGCAAGAAAAACTAAGTGCGAAAAATACAAGTACCAGAATCCTTAGAGTCAATTAACTTGCCACACCAGAAAAGGAAATTAAGACACACCTAAAAAAGCAAAAGAACACAGCCTCCCTGAAGATTGATGGAGTCATGAAAACGTGCGTTTGGAGGAGAAGCTAATACAGGAAAATTTGACTGGCAACAGAGCGCCTGCCTTGTCACCAATTTTTAAACATTGTTCCAGGAGTCCCGGGCTCAAAAGGCAGCAGCTGCAGGGCCATCATGCCTTACAATGGAGAGCCACAACCATGGCTTTCCCCCTGCCCCCATCAAGGGGAAGATTTGTGCTATGGAGGGAGTTGTTTCCAGCCACCTGCAAGAAAAACTAAGTGCGAAAAATACAAGTACCAGAATCCTTAGAGTCAATTAACTTGCCACACCAGAAAAGGAAATGAAGACACACCTGAAAAAGCAAAGAAACACAGCCTCCCTGAAGATTGATGGAGTCATGAAAACGTGCGTTTGGAGGAGAAGCTAATACAGGAAAATTTGACTGGCAACAGAGCGCCTGCCTTGTCACCAATTTTTAAACATTGTTCCAGGAGTCCCGGGCTCAAAAGGCAGCAGCAGCAGGGCCATCATGCCTTACAATGGAGAGCCACAACCATGGCTTTCCCCCTGCCCCCATCAAGGGGAAGATTTGTACTATGGAGGGAGTTGTTTCCAGCCACCTGCAAGAAAAACTAAGTGCGAAAAATACAAGTACCAGAATCCTTAGAGTCAATTAACTTGCCACACCTGAAAAGGAAATGAAGACACACCTGAAAAAGCAAAGAAACACAGCCTCCCTGAAGATTGATGGAGTCATGAAAACATGTGTTTGGAGGAGAAGCTAATGCAGGAAAACTTGACTGGCAACAGAGCACCTGCCTTGTCACCAATTTTTAAACATGTTCAGAGAAAGGCTAGAGCTGGGTTACAACTATTCTGTTTCTCCATGTGCTGCCATTTCACCATTAGCCCATTTCCCCACTTCTTTTACTTGTGTTGCAGTTGAGTATAACCTCATGTTTATTATGTCACTTGGCTTCCCTGCCCATCCCGGCACCGGATGTAATTGCCAGTTTTCATCCTGTTTTTATTGTGTCTAGTGAGAGGCTTGATTGGTGGCCATCACTTCCTCCAAATTTAACAAAAGTTAGCAAACGATTACCCCTCTCTATGCCTATAAAGGTCAGGTTAGGTTATGTTCTCTACTACAAAACAAAGGACATCATTGTCTCCTTCGGCTCAAACACAAGTTACTACACAACATTTCAGACATGATTATAGAATCACATTTCTCATGAACCACTCTTATCTGTATTTCATCACCAATTTGTATTCGATATCAAAAAATATATATTTATAAACATAAAAACAGTACATAATGTTTTCAACACATTTAAAAAAAACAGCTGTATCTGTGGTGGGGTTCTTTGTCATAAATACAAACGACTACATTGAATTGCAGCTGATAGATGATAGACTTCAGTTGTTCTCTAGTCTTTTAACAGTAGTCGACATGTTTCGGGCCTTAGGTAAAATTGGGCACTAACTCTAGTGCTTGTTGAACCCTTGATTTTATGGCCTTCTTCAGGACAAATACATTTCTTCAGTATGGTATTAATACTTTTGTATACCCCAATACAAATATGCACATATCTAAAAGAAAACACATTTAAAAACAACACGTTACGTAAGATAGTGGTTCAAGATCATCTATACAAGCCCCTTGAGTTTCTAATTATTCCATAGGCTGATCTCTCATTTAAATTACTGATTCATTGTTCAAGAAAGTTGAGAAATTGTGCACGTATCTTATTGCATACACTACATTACCCAACAAACAGAGGAAGGAGAACATTGTCCAATACTGTTAAAAAATTATACATGTTTCAACACACCAGTATTATTACATGCACATCATTGTAGGAAAGAGAAGAAGAACATCACTCAACCATTACTTACATTCAATATAGTCATGAGTAAGCACCGGCTCGATTGTAGCCCGTACAATTTGTAATTTCATTGGAAAAAGCTGGCTCACAAATGGACAGGCAATTTCTGATTTTGATTGGATATGTATTGTTCCACCCACAATTTGATTTCTTTCAACACCTACATGTACTAGGATCCTAAAAAACATGGAGAGAGGACACAGTAATACCTGAATGTTACTTAGCCAATCCTCTATGTTATATCTGCTAGTTTCTGCCTCATATAGTTTTAACAAAGCAGTCACCCTCAATTTTGTTTTTGTTTTTTCACAAACATCCCTATATATATTAGAAAAGCTGGGAAGCGACTTTATAATCATAGTTTTATTTCCGCTATAATCGGAGTATATTTGAAATTTAATTTTATTTCGTAGTGGGCCCCAATTTCAAAACCAATATTCTTATTTTTCTTATTCTTTCAAAAATCGCCATCTTACCTTTATTCAAAAAAGGCAAAGTGTTGTGCTTGAGTATGCATAGATTCTCCACATCCGATCTCAGAAAACCATGTGCGCAGAGACTCATGTATTTAAAACACTCCTAGCCTGCCGGTTAGAAAACACAGGCATAAGTCTAAAGCTTATTTTTCGCGACTTATTCAGATATACATCAAAGACAAGGCGAATTTAAGTGCCAATGCTTCCCGGGAACATAAGACCCGGACTAATTAGCACCAAGATCGTAAATCCTGATCAGGATTAGCATATCAAACAGAAAACCAGTTAACTGTTTCACAAGAGCCGTCAAACATTCGTATCGGCAGTGAAGCCGATCAAATACGAGGCCAATGACCATAATGTGGCCGCCCAAGCAGGAGAGATGCCATATAATTACAGCACGGCATGGAAAACACCTACCTTTCTGTATTCGAAATGCACTGGCATGGCCTCAAGGTTTCCGCGCTGTGGATGTCGCAAAAAAATTAGACCAGCTGTGTCCATTTATATATAATGACGTATTGTAAACACGTGATGGTGTATTACTTAGGCCATAGTTTTTTAAAGGAGCCATAGCCCTTTGTGTGCCAGCAAAAGGTTTCAAACGAATGGCAATGTATTTCTCTCTGGCTTTCAAGCGAAACTGTCTCATAGATTAGATAGCCTGCTTACACATTCTCGTTTGCCAAAATGCCTCTACAGTGTGATCTTTCTCACATATAGAGGCCAAGACACAAGCTAAATAACGGGCCCAAAACTGCAAAACTTACATAAGAGAGATGACACATGATTTTTCATAAAAAAGAGGATTTTACCTAAAAACTTATGTCAGGAGGGAATTCCGCTCCATGGCCAGATTTAAACCACAATTAGCAGTATTTAGGGAATAAATCCAACGTTGTTCGCTCATACTGAGCATCATTTCCCAGTTTCCACCTCTCTGTTGATGGAATTAGTTGAAGAACAAACCAGAACATTTTAGTATATTTATATTTTAAGGTTTCATAATGTGCTACTAGTGGCTTGTTAGCCACTTTGTTCTTCAAACATGATTTATGTTCGCATATACGCTGTTTCACACTTCTTTTTGTTTTTTCTATGTATATTAGGTTGCATGGGCCCTTAATCCCATAAATTACCCAGGAAGACGCACAGTTTGAAAAATCTCAAAGAACCCTGTTTTTTCCATTCAATTCGCTAGAGTTCAAATTACTAGTTAACGGGCATACTACACAGTGACCACACTTAAAATGGCCCACCACCTGCGGAAGGTGCCACATCGTACTTTGGCCAGATCTTCCTACTTTTTTAGGATATGTATGAACTAGCATATCTTTAAAATTCTTTTGGCACTTAAAGGCAAAGCGCAGTGCGATCCGGTTGAAATCAGCCGTTTGTAAAATAAGCCAATTCTTCTTAATGCTTTCCTCAATTTATTGCTAATTGGGCTAAAAGTTGTTACACGTGTTATTTTATCTTCCTTTATTTTGGATTCGGGGTATAGAAAGCGCTCTCTATTGGAATGTTGAGCCCGTTTAAAGGTGGAATTAATCACTCTCTGTGGGTATCCTCGCGTTTGGAGTCTTGATTTTAAATCCTTTCCTTCCTTGAGATAATCAGATACGTGCAAACAGTTTCTTCTGATCCTCAAAAATTGCCCAATCAGAAGATTGTCACGTATGGACAATGGATGGAAGCTGTTGTATTTTAAAAGGGTGTTCTTATCTGTGGGCTTTCAATACAGCTTAGTAAATAGGTACCCTGTGTCTGATTTACAAATGAGAAGGTCAAGGAAAGGGATAGATGTTGAGTCAAAAGACATTGTAAATTTAATGTGTTCATTTTGACTATTAAGCCAATCTAGGAAGCTTATAAGCGTGGTACTATCTCCCTTCCACACCATAAAAATGTCATCGGTGTATCGATACCATTGGCATATTTGTTCTTTGAAAGGATTGTTGATGTTATATATGGATACGTTTTCATAATTATCCATAAACAAATGTACTAAGTCCAGGGCAAAAGTGGCCCCCATGCTGGTTCCATGGATTTGGCAATAAAAAGTTCCCTCATGTAGATTTTTTTTTCAGTCAAGGCAATTCTTATACATTCCAATATGAATGCTGGCGGGACTTGTTCTAGAGTAGTGGTATGTTTGTTCAAATATTGTTCAACCACTTTAAGGCATTCGCCCTGCGGCATACTAGTGTAAAGGGCCGTAACATCTAATGTCACAAGTAAGTTGTTATATTCATACACTTGATTCTGTATAATATTGACCATACTCGTAGCGTCTTTTACAAAAGATTTCATAGTTCTTACAAAAGGTCTCAGGAACCAATCCAAATATAGTGACAAGGATTCCAAAATATAATTGATTGGCGAAACAATCAGTCTACCTGCTGGGGTAGGAAGATTTTTATGTACTTTAGGAAGTAAATAAAAAGCAGGGATGGTAGAGTTTGTTTTGACCAGATATTGGTGTTCTTCTGGTTCAATCCATGCTCATTTAAAGCATGTTCCGTGAGACTCTTGATTTAATCTCTGAGACGGGATGTTGAGTCTCTGTCCAGTTTCCAATAGAAAACTGGATTTTGAAGTTGTGTAATGACCTCGCTGTCATAAAGTTGTTTGTCCCAAAGCACAATGCCCCCGCCCTTATCTGCCGGTTTCATATGAAAGGTATGATTGTTCTGTAATGCTATTAAAGCATCTCTTTCTACATGGAACATATTATCTTTGTGTCGGTTATTGTGTTGCAGGAGTTTTTTACTCTCGGCAATGATCTTGTTTTCGAAAGCCACTATAACAGGAGAGACCATGTTATTTAAAGGAGTAAAGCTCGACGGAACATCACTTCCTCCAGGAAAAGAGTGGAGCAGTGAAATGGGAACACTGAGATCCTGGCACCGTCTCTGGTGGCAGGAGGAGGTAGAGAGCCGGGTCACACATGAAATCTTTTTCTTGTCTCAAGCCATTCATTCATGCTAATTCCTTGTACCTAAAAGATCTCTATTGTGATTTGCTGACTCCTCTTTTGCTGGGTTCTATATCACTTGCCCGTTGTTTCCTGTGTTGGTTCTCATATTTCCTGTGTCTTGAAAGTGTGGAGGATACCCGCCAAGAGGAAACAGAGACAGGTGCATGGAGGATCAAACATGCTCTTTGATGAGGCCTTCATTCAAGGTCTTCTAGACGATAGAGTTTGACAATTGGCAAATCACACCCAACTGTTGCGGATCATATTGCTTATCACACACTTCTATGCTGTGCAGACCTTCGCTGAGCGCCTTCCCCAGTTAGTCCTCTTCTGGTTGATTTCAGTCACAGGATAAAAATGAGGTAAGTAATCGAATAGTACCAAAAGCCCACTCGTAACCTCTGTTGTTCTTCTAATTAGAAGGGTTACATATGTTGATTGTACTATTCCCCACTCATCAAGAGAGTAGACAGTGACTAAGTGGAATCTATGAGAGAGAAAGTGATGATACTTTTCTCAACTATACAATGCCAAACATGGAAGCATGTTAGGGGCTTGTGGCCCTGCTATAACATTAGGGCACTGGTAGATTCTGACCATTCTGCCTACTTTCCACCACCACCTGCTACCCATCCAGACTGTGAGCAGAATGCACACTACACTTGCATCAATATAGCCCTATCCTCATTCTAAAACAAATGTGCGCGCGCACACACACACACACACTCACAACATCTATCAAACACGTGCAACTTTTCTCCCACACACACTCAAACACAGAAACACAAAATATCTTTGTAGAGTAAGCAGCAGTGGAAGAATACGCAAAAAGAAAAGCTGCAGTACTGGACAGCAGCATGGCAAACTGCCCTTATTAGAACGGAAAATAAACAGCACAGTGATCAACTGCTCAAACTTCCCCGCAGACAGAACATAATCATCTTGGGCAAATGCAGTGCAATCTTCATTCACTTGAGTGAAACATGTACAGAACTGACTTGAGAATGCACAGAAAAGGTACAGCACGAGCAGCGGTTCTCCCATTTTCCTTCAAAGGAAGAAATATAATCTATGCAGATCCAACACCCTACTATCAGTGGTACAATGATTCCACACAAACACACACACACATACACACACACACACACACACACTGAACCACTAGAGCGCAGATATAGCAATGCAAGCTACCAACACACGCAAACACACCCACACGCGCGCGCACCCACACACACAGAAAAGGAATTGCTCAGGCAGTAGCACACACTTTCACCACACACCAAGCAGTTACAGCAGGGGCTGCCTTATTTAGACATCCCCCTACACAGAAAAGACACAGCAGGATCAACAGTATTGCTTTTTGCATCACACTCACAGAACACATACGACACCGGCCATCCCAGTGCAAGGTTTCACACCACCACTGATGGTACAGTTGGCATTGGCAGCCTCAGTACAATCTCCCCTCACATAAAGACCATGTACGGAATGGTCAATTCCAAACCTTCTCTGATGTTTTCTTATGCCTGCAATGTGGTTGTAGGTGGGGTGCGGTAGTTGTGCTGAACGGATTAAGGGCCAGATAATGAGCCAGAGTAAGAATACACAGGAGAGAGAAGAGCTTAAGATCAATTGCACACATATACTTGCACAGTTAGAACCCTGATTATGCTCTGCTAGCAGTGTTCCGTGTGCTCCCCATCTCATTTCGTGCATTTCCTTTAGTCAACCAGTGTCATTGATGTTTTAAAAAAATAACCATTTTATTTCAGTGAATTGCATTTAAAGTGGCAATCATATGCATATATTTTCTACCTGGCTTGGGTAATTCAGGTTACCTCAGTGCAATGTTCCCCTTGCCTCTGGAAAAAACCCTCACTTTCTTTGGGGCATCTATGCAATAATTACAACTTGTGCTCTCAGGGCTTTCCCTGGAACCCATATATTCTCTCAAGATAAAGTGATGTTAGGCGACAGAGCACTGGCCATTGTTAATCAGCACCCTTTATTTTAGGATTTGTAGAATAAAGCCTTTTATTAACCCAGGGTGGAGGAAAGTATGCAACATGCCAATTCTCAGAAGTTGGTGTTCTTACAAAAATATACTATTAACCTTACAATAGTTACATGGCAGCTAGGAGTCGGAAGGAAACAGCAGGCAATTCCACTTGTAAATATCACACACGGAGGTTATCAGGAGAAGACAGATTAGCAAGCATGGCCACTGGAGAATCGTCCGTCCCTTCTGATCAGTTAAACTCCTAAGAGAGATAACCAAAGTGGACTTTCAGGATTAGTCATCTGAATAGTTTGACTGGTGGAGCACCTTCCTCAGCGGTGCTAACAGACAACCTAGCTAAGTTGTCCACCTGGACCATGGCCAGAGCTGGGTATCATTGCACAAGGCAGCCACCTCCCTTCTTCTGTGCTTGCCTGGGAATCCTGGGCGACCAATGAGGACCTTAGTGCAGACTAGGTGCATAAGAGGCTGAGCAAGGAGTGGAAGTGCTTGTAATGGCCGTGTCTGCTCTGTCATCCATTTTTTTCTGCTTATCCTTTAGCGGGTTGCGGATTTCTAATTAACAGATTGATGGGCAGTGCCAATAATAAAGAAACAGGACCAAAAAACTCTGATTGAGGACATACTGAGTTAGGGAAGAAACATTCTGTCTGTGTTAATATGTGTTGGACAAAGAGACAGCCACAGGAATATTTCAAGGCTAGTGGAAACTCGATGGCTTTTACACACAACTCACTACTACACAACATGCAATACAACACACCTGCAGTCCCATGCTTCCCAACCAGACAGTGGGTGACCCCTTCCTGCCTAACACCAGCAACCTGCATTTTTGGAACTGCGGAACCTGGAATACTAATTTAGGTCGCAGGATTCCTCCCTTTCCTTTATTCCCTACTTACCTTTTTCTGTATTTATTTACTTCAAAAGATTTGGTGCTTTATTCATTAAGGTTTCTCTGTGTTTTTTCTGTTTTTTCTGTTTGCAAATCTATTTTGAATGCATATGTCCTGATGACTTTTTTGACTTCATTGAATTTTGCTTAACCTTTTGTTTTCAAGTTCTCTTCTGCACTTGTGTTTAAATTTGTCATACTTTCTTTCATGTGATTCTGAGTTTAAGCAATTCTTAGAAAGAAAAATATTCTGGAATCTGTTTCACCAATTTATGTACCATTGATGGTTGCTAAAAAATATAAAACAAAAGATTGCATTAAAAAATCTTTTTTCAAAAAAAGAAGGAATGTTTTCAGTATTTAGAGTGGTGCAAAATAAATGTGATATCCGCTGTTAGGATACACCATAATTAAATTTGATTTAAATTATACTTGATTCTTCTCTATAATAGCATAGTGGATACCATCGGTATAACATAACACCAGCAACAAGTCAATGGGCCACTAGCCCTCCCCTGTGCTTGGCATACCAAAAGCAATCTGAATATATAAACAGAAAAGGGTGCAGCGAAAGACTATATAGACATAAGCCATAGAGAGTGCAAGTGACACACAGGTAAATAGCCAAGAAAGTACCAATGCTGGTCTGCCATGAGAATCAGCCCTTTCACTTTTCCCTTAGATTAAAGCCATACCATCAATCTGAAATCCATGTTTTGTAATGGCCTTTAACACACCGCCCCTTGCTTTTCTCAGTGCCATCCCTACCTTGCAAAGCCATACTATCAAGCTGTAATCCATGTTTTGTAATGGCCTTTAACACACTCCCCCTTGCTTTTCTCAGTGCCATCCCTACCTTGCAAAGCCATACCATCAATCTGAAATCCATGTTTTGTAATGGCCTTTAACACACTACCCCTTGCTTTTCTCAGTGCCATGCCTACCTTACCACTGTATCAGGGGTCCTCCAGGGCAAGTAACGACTGGAACACCAAAGTAATCCAAAAAGGAGAATACTAAAACAGGAAGTAACATAGTTTGTTTAGGCCCAGGTGCAGCTGGGAGAGCACAGTTCAAACAGCCCGGTGGAAACGAAATGAGTGAAGAGAACAGTCAACTCCGCCCACCTCAGGCAAGCCTTTTGTCCACAAACGACACAATTAGCAAACTCACAGTTGAAACATTTGTTTAAAACATCCTACAAAGCTAATTGATGGGACAACATCAGTCCCCTATATCTAGGCATACATTGAGTAGTTATCATTGGCTCATGCCATCCTGATCCCCATTGTACAACACCACCCATCGTGACCCGTCACAAACCTTCCCACACTGCTTCACAATGACACTTTCAAGCATTACATGATTGTGCTGACATCTTTTTTTTAGCTCTTTTCTTGCTCCCCCAGACCCTTTTCCAGCCTTTTGGTTGACCACAAAGCCGCTTTTCTCAGCCCCAAACCCCTTTTTCTTGGCCCCAGGCCCCCTTTTCTCGGCCGCAGGCCACGTTTTCTTGGCCTCCAACCCCTGTTTTTGTTGCCCTAGCCCTTCTTTTCTCAGCTGCCAGCCTCCTTTTCTCAGCCCCAAGTCGACTTCTTTAGCCCTTTCCTCAGCCCCCAAGTCTCCTTTTGTTGGCAACCAGCCTGCTTTTTTCGTTCGCTTTTTGGTACAATGGCCTCTGTTCTTAGCTCTTTTCTAGGCTCACAGACCTCTTTTGTATACCTTTTCTTGGCCCCAAGCCCCTTATTTAGCCCTTTTCTTAGCCTCAGCCACCTTTTCCTGACTTCAGACCCCTTGTTAGCCCTTTCCTCAGACCCTACGCCTCTTTTCTAGCCCTTTTATAGGGACCGAGCCCCCTTCTTAGGCTAATTTCACAGCCCCATTTATCAGCTCTTTTGTCAGCGCCAGACCTCTTTTTCAGCTCTTTTCTCACCAACTGCCCGCCCCCTTGCCAGCCCTTTTCTTGACCCCCATGCCATTTTTCTCAGTCCCAGGCCCCTTTTTCTTGGCCCCAGTCCCCCTTTTCTCAGCCACAGACCCCCTTTACTCAGCCCACAGACCCCCTTTTCTCAACCCCATGCCCCCTTTTCCCTGCACAAGCCCCATTTCATCCCTTTTCTTGTCCCCCAAATCCCCCTTTTAACCCTTTCCTCTGCCCAAAGACCCCTTTTTCAGCCCCTTTCTAGAACCAAAGACCCCTATTTTGTTGAATGTTTTGGCCACCAGCCCCCCTTTTCAGCTCTTTTCTTGTCCCCAAGCCCATCTTGCTGTCTATTTCTCGGACTGCAGACCCCTTTTCCCAGACTCCTTTTTTGGTGATCCTTTCAGCCCCCAGTTCCCTCTTCTCAGCCCCCAGACCATTTTACTCGACCGCACGTCCCTTTCTTTGGTCCGGATACCTCCTTTTTGGCCCTTTTCCAAGCCCTCAGATCTTTTTTTTAGCCCTTTTCTTGGCCCTCAGACCACTTTTTCTGCCCTTTTCTTGGTCCCCAAACCCCTTTTTGTCCTTTTCTCAGCCCCAGACCCCTTTTCTGTATCCTTTTCTTAGCGCCCAGCCTTCTTTTCTCCATCAAAAACTCAATTTTTGTCTCTTTTCTCTGTCCCAAATCCCCCTTTTCATCCCTTTTCTCGGTCCCCAACCCCAATTTGTTGGCCCTTTTCTCTGCCCACCCTTCTTTTCTCGTATCCCAACCCCTTTTCTTTGCCACATGCCCCCGTTTCTCGGCCCCCAGGCCACCTTTTCTCTGCACTCAGTCCCCTGCCCACTTTTCTGCCCTGTTCTCATCTCCCGAGCCTAATTTTTCAGCCCTTGCATCGGGCCCCAACCCCTCTTTTCTTCTCCCTAAACTGGCCCTTTTCTCATCCCAGCTTGCTCTTCTGGCACTTTTATTGCCTGGCGTCTTTTTTGAGCCCTTAACTCTCCAGACCCTTTTTTCGGCCGTTTACTCACCCCTAACTCTTTTTTAGGCGTTTTACTCACCCCCTGCCTCGTTTTCACCGCTTTTCCTGGCCCAGAGCCCCTTTCAAAACTCTTTACTCGGCTCACAGCCACCCTTTTCTGCCCTTTTCTCGGCACCCATACCCCTTTTTTTTAGCCCCAGCCCCCCTTTCTTGGCCTAATCCCCTTTTATTGGCCCACCTTTCTAGCCCTTTTCTCAGTCTCTCCGCTCCTTTTCTCAGCACCCCTTTGTATCCGTTTTCTCAAACCTAGCTCCTCATTTCACCCCTTTTCTCGGCCCCCAGGACCGCATTTATCCCCTTTTCGCGAGCCCCAGACCCGTTTCACAGCATTTCTCGGACCCTGAGCCCACCTTCTCCACTTTATTTCTTCCAGCTCCCTTTTCTCTGTCCCCAGACCCTTTTCTATGCCCCAGAGACCTGAACCAGATCCCCCCGAGTGTTTTGCTTGCTTTTCCCTAAACCTATGTTTTGCTCTAAGATCCAATTCCGCCCCCTGCATCTTTTATGCCCCCAAGGCCAACCCTTTTTTGTGCTCCTGCACCACCCAGTGGAGTAAGTTTTCTGAAAATGTTGGGCGACATGACACCTAAAGGAAAGGTGACCCTGTCAAATGAATGGGTAAAAAATGGCATGTCATGAAAGTTTGGGGGAAAAACGTCCCTGTCCCCCCTAAAATTACGCCCATGCACCACCCCAACCCTCTTTTGTGCTTACGCTCAACCACAACCCCGTTTGTGCTCCCCCAGCACCCTGCTCCTCGTGTGCTAACTCCTAACCACCCTCTTATCCCCTCCACTGCTCTCCCTCTTACCTTCGCTCTCCTTTTCCACCTTTTATCCACAAGCCTTTCTCACGCTATCGCGCCATCTCTTACGGGCCCTGTTGAGCCCATCCATCTCTCTGTGTCCTCTCTACTCTCTTGTATGCTCCCCATCACACATTCCGTTGTTTGTGCTT
Source organism: Ambystoma mexicanum (assembly GCF_040938575.1). Lineage (NCBI taxonomy): Eukaryota > Metazoa > Chordata > Amphibia > Caudata > Ambystomatidae > Ambystoma > Ambystoma mexicanum. The sequence goes on along the minus strand of NC_090932.1, from coordinate 760,547,955 downwards.
ACCCCTAACTCTCATCCTCTTTTGTGCACCCCCACCACCCTAACCCTTTGTTGTGCTCCCCCACAACACTGAGCCTCTTGCGCTTACCCCAATCCCACAACCCTCTTTTATGCTCCACAAATCCTGCCACTTTTTTGTGCCCGACCGACTCTCTGGTCCATCCATGCCCCATCCAACCCCTCCCGGTCCCAACATCTCTGCCCTACTCCCTCTCTGCCCATTTCTGCCCGCACCCTCCCCCTCTCGACCAGCATCCACCCCCTCTGTGCTCCCCACTCCACACCTACCCCCTGACACACCCACTCCCCATCCCCTTTCCTCTCACTGCCTTCATTCTTTCTCCTTCCCCTATACTACTCCATCATCTCACTCTACCTTACCCCTCTCTACCCACACTCTACCTTACTCCTCTCTGCCCACACTCTACCTTAACTCTCTCTGCTCACACACTACCACTACCACCAGCCTCCTTCCTTCAACCCTGCCTTTCCCCAAAACCCTAGCTCGTGCATACATATCATGCCCACCCTGCTGCTTGCCACCTTAGTTTACCCCTGCTCCACCACTCCAGCTAACCCCTGAAATCACCATACTTACTTTAAAAGTTCCACACGTCTGCAAGCTAGTGTTTGCTGACACATAACATTAGTAATAATTGTTAAATGGCTTTGATGCACCAGTGAAAAGAAGTCTTTCTAAAAAGTGTATAACTAATGTAGTGTGCCTGCAAACAGTGACTTGCAGACATTTTTGGAATTTCAGAGAAATAACTTACACATTTTTATTTATTTATTTATTTGTATTCAGTAACTAAACGTTTACAAATATTTAAAAACAACAACAGTCATTATAATCAATATGATAACACAGCAATAATAACACCATTAGATCTCATCATAATTACTTTAATATACAGCACAGTTATCATCTAACACCCGATATTCACAAGGCATAGATTCATAAATACGTTCAACCCTAATAAATAATTAAAATTGAATTTAAATTAATATTTGGATTAAAACTCACACCTAAAACTCTAAATATATATCTAAAATGCAGAAATGGAATATAAAACCCCCAGTCGTCTATTTGATTTCATTGGGGAGTTGTTTCTCAATTATTTTCCATAATCTAAACAGTGCTAAATTCATCCGTCTATCTTCAGAGTTCAGACAGTATATCCAAAATGAATCCGAATTGATTGACTCATATAAAAAATTACAAAATACTTGAATAATATTTCTTAATCTCTATACACTCGGTGAACAAATGTCTAGCCGTTTCAAGCATTTTAACTCTCTTACATATATGAAATATTCGCTCATTACACGGCACACTGTATTTAATCCCAAGGATTATTAATACTGGTAGCTAGTTTATCCTGAGCCTTAGAAAACATTCTAAGGGATGGGCTTGGGCAATAAATGATATATCTTTGTGCCTTTAGGTACATGAATGTAACCTTTTCCACTTCTACATGGGACCGAAGACTGTACAAATGATCGTAATTTTCAGTCCAGTGCCTTAGACACACCTTCCTTTTATATATCCATTTCAATGTATTAAAACAAGTGCCCCGCCCAAAATCAGGAGTCCAAGCAATTGTATTAAAGCATTTCAATATCCAACAATCAAAATCCCGTTTTTTTGGGCAAGCCCTTTTGTCGATTGCAAATTGGGAAAGCAATTCACACTGTGGGTGAGCATTTATTTTTAAATAGAGTACACACTGCTTCATTCTGGCCTGTCCTTTTAGGGAGAGCAGACTGAGCTCAAACCTCAGATAGTCAATAGGCACAGAGCACGGCAAACCAAGTACAGTATTCGAGTAGTGCCCCTCGATCCAATCAAGCCATACCAGATCCTCCATGGCAAGTGAATCAATTCCGTAATGAACAATAGGGCTAAAACATTGCTTGTACAATGTTATAATACCCTCTAGCGAGTAGCCCATAGTTTGAGATGCAAATCTCGTAATTAAACTCACCAACTGTTTAGCTTTAAGCCTTTTTGTTTCTTTTCTATGAGTATAGGTCCGACTGGAGCTCATCCCCAATCCCAGGTAGGGGTATTTTTCAACCCTCTCTAATACACCTAAGCTAGTAGATAATTTGGGACATTTCACTGATTTAGTACCCACTATCATAACTTCGGTTTTGTCCATGTTAATAAGCAATTAATTTGCAACTGAATATTCCACCAGTTTTTCAAACATCACTTTGATACCACTTGACAACAGTTGTCCCAACTTCTTTAACAAGGAATAAAAATAACATCACAGTGGACAAAGTGATCCCCAACATCCTCCCGACCCTCAACTCATTGGCTGACAACCTGGATCCAGGCTCATTAGTCAATGAGAACAATAAAATATGCTAACTGTACTCGACAATATTACCCACTTAAACTCAGACCTAGCAAGCCCAAATCTCACCTAAACAAGTGGTTCACCACACAGCTAAGGGACCTACGACTCCTAAAGAGGAGCTGTGAAACCGCCTGGAGATTATTCCCTCAGGAGCCAACAAATCCAATATAAAAAGGAAATCTGCCTGTCTAAACCTAATTCCTGCAATGAATGTATCTCTAACGCCAACTCCTGTATGAAGGAATTATTCACCATATTAAAAGAATGAGTCTCCTATCCCCACACCTGAAATCTGCATGAAAAATAAAACATGGTGCTCAGACATTCAACAGGCACTTTCCAACAAAGTAACCACCCTCCAAAACAAAATAGCCAAAAAAAATCCTCCCTTAACTCGCTATCCCAATTGAACAACTTAGACCTCCCCCGAGTGAAACATTATCTGACTCTCCCGCCAGATTCCTTTTCACTAAAACATCTATATTTGAGGTAGAAAAAGTCATTCTCTCACTTAAGTCTTCCAACTGCCAGGGCGACCTATGCCCAGCACAGATTATAAAAGATGCCGCAAGAGATCTTGCCCCTTTTATATCCAAACTTATCAATGCCTCTTTTGCATCTGGCATCACCCCCACTAACCTGAAGCAATCCTGGGTGCTCCCACTGTTAAAGAAGCAAACCCTGGATCCACTAATTCCTACCAACTACCGTCCCATCATGACGGTACCCTTCCTGCTCAAAATACTTGATAAGGTTGCTTATACTCAGAATCAAAAATATTTGGAACTCCATAAACTCTTGGGAGCAAGACAATCAGACTTCCGCCCCCTATATTGACCGGAAACCGCCCTCATCGCCTTGAAAACACAGGTCGATGAGCTAAGAGACAAAAGGAAAACAGCTCTCCTCCTACTGCTAGACCTTTCGGCCGCATTCAACCTCGTGGAACACAAGGTCTTATGCGTCCACCTGGACTCGGCGGCCCACTTTTCCAAAGAGGCCATTTGTTGGATAGTTGGACAGAACCATGAGGGTCTTCTCCCCTTCAGCAGCTGCTGACCCTATTCCTATCACATGCGGTATCCCCCAGGGCTCCTGTGGCTCCCCTATATCATACAATATATTCGCTAAGCCCCTGTTCGATGATTTGGACCTTCTAGGTATCACCTACACTAACTACGCAGATGATACTTAGATTCTCCTCCAACTTTCTGGGGATTACGACAAGGATTTGGCCTTGGTGAATAGAGTGTATGTCATCATCCAGGCATGGATGGCGACCCACAGTCTATGCCTGAATGATGACAAGACTGAGGTTATCATCCTGGGCACCCACACCAACCTTATGAAACTAGGCCAGGAGTACTCATCCTTCACAATTGATGAGAACCTCTTCAAGGTGGCAAAGGAGGTAAAGACCCTTGGCTTCTACTTTGACTCCACCCTCTCCTTCAACAAACAAGTGAAATCAATGGCCTCCGCCACCGCATACACTTGTAAGCTCATTAGGACCGGCAACACCTTTCTGTCAAGTGACAACTGCATGATCCTGGCCAGGGCCCTAATACTGTCCAGGCTAGATTATTGCAATGCCCTTTACATTGGCGCTAATAAATCAATCATTCAGAGGATACAAATCCTCCAAAACAACGCCATAAGAGATGCACTTGGTGTGACCAGAAGATCACATATCTCAGTGTCTAGGTGCCAAAATAACTGGCTCTCGACCCAAAATAAAATCCTACTAAAAACTGCATCCCTCACTCATAAAGCACTAAACAATGGTGTCCCCAGCTACCTCACGGATAGACTCCATAGGAGAACATCTACCAGACCTATGAGACTTAGCAACGCCAACTGCCTTACCATCCCCAGATTCAAGCTTGCTAAGGCAGGTGGCAGTAGCTTTCCCTTGAAAGAAGGCCAACTTTGGAACTCTCTGCCACACCCTCTTAGAGAAGATCAACCATACCTGAATTTTAGACGCAACTACGTTAACCTGCTCAAATCCACTGACCTGTAGGCTTGACTGCTGTGCTACCTACACCTCTGTAATGTATATGTATATTCCCTCAAAGTACTTCTTGACACAGGCCTGCTGTATTTATGTATTTTACCTGCTTACAAGCTGTATATATGTATACAAGTTTTTTTTTTTAATTATTTTTTTATTTACTGATTGAATCAAATAAGAAACATTGAAAACACAAATCTGGTAGAATTGAAGTTCAAAATGAAAGTATAAGAGGCTTTCTCAGGTTATGAGGCGGGTCTGAATTTGCTTGCTAATTCAGAGATCCAAGAATCTGTTTCAGTGTCTGCGCAGTTGCTATGGTCCAAGAGGTTTTTGCGCCGCCAATTAATCTTTGCCACCACACCTGCTCTTCTTGAGTATAGGAAGAGGTCAAGTGCGCCAGCAGATATTTTGATCCCATAGACTTAGTTCCAGAACAATTGAGGAGCAGGTGCCATATTGTTTCAGTCTGGTCATCTTTTCGACAAAAGCGGCATTTGTTTGAGTTTGCTAAGCCTCTTACTGCCAAGATCTCGTGAGTTTCAAGGAGGTTTAAATGTGCCCTCATAAAAATGTTCCTTACTGATTTATTAGGGAATTGTTTCAGGTAGTTCGGAACACAGTTTAATTTCCTCGACTGGGGTCGAAAATGACTAGTCGATTTGAACTGGGCAGCAGAGTCGAAGGTCTTTATCCAGTCAAGATCCTCCATTTTCCTTTTTATTTTCATCCGGTTTTGTATCAGCTCAGCCACGGATAATTGAATTTTTTTTAGCTTCTCTTTGCAGGCTTTTTCCCATGTTTTCAGCATAGTGCATATGGTTCCCACTGTTTCATCTCTGATCATGTTTAAGATGTTTGGGTGATTGGGAAGCAAGGTTTTTCTGTAGAGCATCATGCTGTTTCTTTCGATGTTCGCTTCCAGTGAAAGAAGACCTAGTTCCCGTCTGATTAGCACCATTGATGTAGATTTAGGGAGGTTAAAACAGAACACCAAAAGTACCCTTCCAGCCTGATCCATAACTTTCCTGGTGTTTGGGGCAGAGCCTCCATGGCATAAATTAGGGATGGCACCACCTTTGATTGATAAAATCTGATCATGGGGACCAGGGAGAAATGGCCGTATTTGTTGTCCAAAGCTCTGGCTTGGGCAGACAGCTTTCTTGTTTTTTCCAAAAGAATTTGTTGCATTGCTGTGTTTGTTCTAGAGCATTCGAGGGTCACACCAAGATATTTAAATTGTTGTACCTTTTCTAGTTTCAATCCATCGTTGAACCAGTTCAATCGTTCCTTTCTCCTTTGTGATTTTTCCAAAACTAAGATCTTTGTTTTTGCGACGTTGATGTGCAAGTCGTTTCCTTGTATATAGGAGGCCAGGTTGTCCAGTTGACGTTGAAGGCCGATTGGGGTGTGATCCATTAATATCAAATCATCAGCATGCATCAAGCGCATAGTTTTTGTCAGGCCCATAGGGGGTGGAAAAGATCTTATGGCGATCTCTGAATCTTTGAAATCGCCCATGTATGCAATAAAGAGAGCCGGGGCTAGTGGACAGCCCTGCTTGACTCCTCTTTCGGCCGGAATTTCATCAGATAGCCAGTCCGCTTGGTTTAATCTCACTCTCAGTCTGGTATTCTCCTGGTGGGCACAGATAGGTTGGAGGATGTCAGGAGGGCATTTCCTCACTCTTAGTTTCTTCCACAAAGTCTCTCTGTTGACCTGGCCAAATGCTTGAGCCAGGTCAATGAAGGCCACAAAAACTCGAGGAGCCCCTTCGATGATCTTGATCTTCAGTGCACTCATAAACAAGATATTCGCAGTTATCCCGATGTTCTTGGTGAATCCAGTTTGGAAGGGGTCTGCGCAGGGTTTTTTTTTTGCCCACAACTGGAAGTGTTTTAATAAGAGGGTTCCAAAGACCTTACCAATCACATCGAGTAACGCAATGGGGCGATAGTTTTTTGGCTCTCTTTGTATCCCTTTTTAAATATCGGGACCACGATGGATGTGGTCCAAGATGATGGAATAGACTGGGATTTCGTGCATCTTTTAAAGATCGCACTAATGAGCATCACCCATTCCTCTGGATGCTTTTTGAGATCACTGTTGGTAATGCCGTCCGGTCTCGGGGCTCTACATGGTTTCAATCTGTGGATGACATCTATTATAGCTTCTTTGTTGCTCAGATCGACCCATTGTTCCAATTGGGTTTTTTCCTCTACAGTTGTAGATGATGAGGTTTGCTGGAATAGTGATTTGAAGAACTTCATCCAGGTCCCCTTGGCGATGATGTTTAACGGAGCGGCCTCCCCACTAGAGTCGGCAGCTCTAAGTAGAGCCCAGAACTTGCGGGGAATAGGACCACAAACGTTCCTCAACATTTCTTCAGCGTCCTGTTGATAGAGGTTTAGGCAATGGTGCCTAACCCAGGATTTGTAGGATTTTTCCACTGTACGTAACAGTTCAAGATTGACTGATGAAGGGTATTTCAGGGCTAACCGCTTCAGTTTCCTGAGATCTCGAAGTTTCACTACCAGAGTCTTGCAGTAGGCGTGGTTGCGAGAGTTTAGAGAAGTTTTAGCCTTTTTAGCAGTGGATATGTACGGAACCAGAAGAGGCTGATAGTCCGGCACTGCTGAAGTGTCATTTGAGCGTGATGCTTCCGATCCCTTTAGAAAATGTGTTGTTATAGTCATTAGAGATCTAACAGACAGTTTGAGTCGATTTCTTTGTGGATTGCACTCAACTTGGTTTAACATTAAAAATGCTCGTGCTGGGCGTGATTTCCATGTAAGAGCCAGTAGATTGCGGTCACTGGCGGTTGACTTTACGACCTCAAATGAGGCGGCTTGAGAGGCTAGAGATCTTGTTAGAAAAATGTGGTTGATGTCTCTGTCCCATGTGGGCACCCGATTTTGCCTCGGGAATAGTTCTCCTGCGTTCAAAAGGTCTCTTGAAGACATAAGGTCAAGACACTTTTTGCCTCTTTCTTCTCTGTGCGATAAGGGCAGCCATTGTGCTGACATGTCGTCTTCGGGAAGACATGTAGCATTTAAATCTCCACATATTATCACATTTGCAACCCGGCGTTCTATATAAGCATCGTCGATAGCCTGCTCGATCATCAAAAGGAAGGTCTTATCATCCATAACCTGAGGGTTCCAATAGGTTTTCATAATAATCAACAGGGTTGACGAAATAGACGTCTTTTTACTCGTAAGTTGATCCCATCCGAGTAATGTGACAAGTAGGTACAGGTTTGTGATCATCTTTTTCTGAAAATGCAGCCCGCTGCCTGAGTGTATCGCAGTAATGATGCCTGAAAACTGGCACCCCTGAGCCCCTTTTTTTGCTGGAACAAAAGCTATTTCATAGCCATTCATTGCTGGTTTTTCCATCATCCAGGATTTCTGAATGTAAAGTATATCAAACAATCCCAAGTTAATGCTGCCCTCCTTTGTCAGATGGTAAAAGCCCCGAGTGTTCCAGGACCCCAAGGTCAGCACCTCTTTCACTAAGATCTAAGATTTAGTTAAGGGGTCAGGTGGAGATCTGGTAAAAGGTCTGGCACATTGCTATTGCTTCCTGTTGATTGTTAATGCCTTTGGAATCAAGACCAAAGTTGTGAAAGAGGGGCCTGCTTTATGTTTTGTTGGGGCGTACTGTTGTCAGTTTTAGGCACTTGTGACATGGTTCGCTGAATTTTGTCCAATGGTCCTTGCGGGAATCGACCTATACCCAGGGGGACTTTATAATTTGTTTTCTCTGGAGGCTTTCCCTGCTCATTATGCTGTTTGTAAATGGGAGAACGCAGGCTCTGTGGAAGCTGGTTGTTGAAATGCCTGGGAGTTCGATTGCTGTTTCTTTAATCCGTTTGTCTTTTTTAGGGGATTGGTCGATCTTCTGCGGGAGTAGCTTAGGATGAGAGGGCTTGAAGTATGCGGAAGGTTTAGTACTTGTCTTCTTAACATCCTCATGAGGCACCCTCGAGAAGAAAAAAGGACCGTTGTCAACTAATTCTAGAAGATCAAAGCCCAATTTCAAGAAGTTTTCGGCAGCATCAGTGATCACAGTCTTTACCAAAGATGAAGTTACATGAAGAAATGCAGTGGCTTTAAAGCCTTTGTGGATTGGCTCGACCAGTGTAATGTTGTCTGTTCTCAGAAACCGCAGGTTTGGAATACATTGAAATAAGTTGAGCACAAAGCCTCGATTTAGAATGATGTATTTCTTGTTGTCGAGGAGTTGTTCTAGCTTAAACGAACGTTTGGTCTTCGTTCGTATGGAAGGTTTTTGCTTTCCGGACTTTGAATCGAATCTTGGCTGATGTAGACTTGCTTTTGTAGAGTTGAACTCTGCTGGTGTCTCTCAGGCTTAGAGGGCAGGCGGTCACAAGTGGGGTATACCCACTTTTTCTTTCCAGTTTTCGAATCGTAGGACGGTGAGCGATACCTCCCCTCCTCATGTCTATGGAGTGAATGAGCCTGTCTCGAAGACCGAACTCGATCTGCTTGGTTGGTCCGTTGTGTTAAGTCTATAGGGGACCATATCCTTTCCACTGGACCCCAAGTGGGTTTAGCAAATAGTTTCTTACAGTGGTTCTCCAGAGTCTGAAAAGGGGGTTCTTCAAGAGTGTGAACCCCCTTTGGGGAATTCGATGGCTTGGCTAGATTAATGGCTTCAACACAGTCTTCAGCCTCCGGGGTTCCGAGTTGAGAAGTATCCATTTTGACCTCTGAATCCAGGTAAACACTTAAGTTAATTAGATCGTCATCTGCGACGAGTTCCTTGGACAGTTTCGGAGGTGGTGGGCGGATGGGTATTTTCTTGCCTTTGTTCTCTGAATTAATCATCCCACCTCTGTTCGCACTAGGTTCTCCACCTAGACCTTTTTCTAGCAGTTTTGGTGACGGTATCCAGATTTTGGGTCCCCCCTCTTTGTTTGAATGGTCCTTAGTTGATAGAGGGGGCTGTGTTTTGGCTAATTTGTCCTTGGTTTTCGAGGCATCAAAGATTGCAAAATCTTTGTTTATTGGGTCATTAGCTGGCTAGTCAGTCCTAGCGGTTTCATCCGATGCAGGTAAAATGAGGATTACCTCATTGTTAATTGCGCCATTTAAACAGACGCCCCCAGGCTTATTCTTTTTGTTTGTGGTCACAGAGCCTTTGGTGCTTTTATTCTCCTTAAGAGTATACTCCTCTGGTTTGCGAATTACCAGAGGCGGGAGAGTCTGTTTACTAATTTCAGCAGTTGTTAAAGGTTTAGTGGAGGACGGAGTTAAAAGGTCCACAGAGGAGACCTAAGAATGCTCTTTTGAAGATTTGTGTGAGCCCAAGCCCCCTTTTTCCACCCGAGTATTCAGGGCATTGATGTTACCCTTGAGAAAAATCAGTCTACTGTTCATCATGGCTGAAATGGATGTATGGTCTTTTAGAGTGTCATTGATAGACTCGTACAATTTACAAAAGGGGGCGAGGGCAATGGTAACTGCTGACATTACGGACAGAAGGTCAGACTTTTTTCCCGGAGAATCTTTAGGAGTGTTAGATGGAAGCTCACTTAGCTGTCGATTTCTTGGAGGAGTTTGATGAATACGAGAGGCTGTGGGTAGTTCCAGGGCTGGGGGTAATCCTGGACCCAGCATGCCATCTGGCAGAGAAGGGTCGGTTGTTCCAGAGGATGGCCTTATGCTCTTTCCAACAGGTGTCGGGGGATGTTCGGGTTGATACTCAGGCCCCTCAGGCCCATGATTGAATCCTGACTGTGCTGCACAGCTAACTTTCTCCATGCACGTTTCGGGTAGGGGCCGAGAGTAGATGTTTCCCTTTGGGTTTGTTGAGGTCGAAGGCAAAGGCGTAAACAGCCTTGCTGGTTCCCCTACCCACCCGCCCACAGTCTGTTGTGGAGTCCCCTCGGTGTCCAAACAGGAAGCGGCTGGAGGCAGAGGTGATTGTAAAGTAGCTGTAGTCGGCGAGAGGGTAGAGGACGCTAAGACAGAAGCTACAGCTTTCAGGGGGAAAGGATGGTCTAATGTCTGAGCCTGGGCGTCTTGTCAGGTTTGGGGAGAGTCCCACTTCCTTCTGCCACCCGCAAGGCGGGTTTAGACGGCCGCATCAAGGGTATTAAAGAGGAGCCTGGTGACCCAAAGTGACACCTGACTGTGGGCGAGTGTGGAACCATACCCTTGTGACTTGCGGCAGAGCCAGACATTAGGCTAGCTACTCGTTGCGAAGAGTTAGGAAGAGCTTTGAAAGTGAGGTGCCTGTTCAACAACCACACTCAATATTTCAGCGTCCGAAAGTTCCTCTGGAGCAGAGTCTTTCCTTTTTTGGAATTGAGCAAAAAGTTAGTGAGAGACGGAGCCGGCACAACGTTTCTCCTTTCATTGTGCACCTCTGGACCCTCTTTGGGCTTACGTGGGAGTTGGTGGGTCTCAGGGTCGAACTGGGGAGCGCTTTTTTGCCTGACTTTTGTTGAAGGTGGGCACATCTCTTTCTCCGAACACATTCAAAAAAGAAATGTTTCAATAGTTAAAGTGCAAAATCTACAGTATCTCAAAACTCTTCTTTAGCTCCCATAACTTCTCTAGTTGGATATAAGTTTAATTTCAACCACAGTATGTCATTCCTAAACACTCTCGATGGATGTTTCTTTAGATAGCCCAAAATACTATTAAATGGTTTGATTTCTGATTTCAAATTATAACAAAGGTGATAATTAATTAAAGAATCTCTGTATTCGATACAATCAAGCTCAAAGAGCTTACTTTTCACCTTCACAGGGTTGCTCATAAGTTCTACTTCTGATGAAGTAAGGCCCAAAAGAATAGAATTACACAGAGCCTTCCAGTCTGTTCCAGCCTTACAAGGAGAATGGTTCACTTCTAAATTTAACTTTGTAAACAGACAATCAGCTGGAAATAGAAGCTTTCTAAAAAGCTGTAGAAGTCTCCATTTAACACCAGCGTGCAGAGAAATGAAACCTAATTCATGGTGTAAAATGACTACTGGGACACCTTGCGGATTTGAGAGAGTTCTTTGCCGAAATATTGATTCTGGTTTTGCTCAATCAAATGACAAAGGGAAGAATTCTGCACCATATACAATTGTAGGTACAAATTTGTAATGGTACTAATTAATGATAGGCAGATTTGAGAATCGGACAAACTTTTTATATAACAATCATCTCCATGGCACCTAACGTAGCTAATGTTCTCACGTTGTCCAACATTGTCTGATTTGATTTTTTGGCATGAAAATTCTCCCCAAGATATTTACAACTGGATATTATTTCCAAAGGAGATTGGTCTAAATACCATCTAAATTTTGAATGCTTTTTTAAGTTTGAGATCAATATTTAGGCTTTAGCTACATTCAGCTGCAAATCTAGTTTAGCAAAGTAGGACTTAATAGCCATCAGTGATATTTGTAGCCCTATTGGTGTCGAATCACACAGAACAACGTCATCCACATAGGCTAGATAATGGATGAAAGTATTACCCAGCCTAAGGTGATTCGCTGAAATTTTCTGAAAGGCATTACCCAAGTCACGTATATATAAATTAAATTAAACGGGTGCTAGTACACAACCTTGGTATAATCCCCAAAGAGTACCAATCCATTTGGTATAAGAACCCTTTTGACCCAATCTAATTTTTATTCATGTGTCAGAGTGGAGAGCAGCTAGAATACTAAGTAGTCCCTCAGGGCGACCAAACATGCATTTTCCCCCACAATATTGATCTGTTAACATAATCGAAAGTTTGTGAAATATCCAAAAAAACAAAGGGAGTCTGTCTTTTTTCCATGAGATTTTGAGATTGTGGACAGCTGTAATACAAAACAATTCAATGATGTACCCACAGCACTCTTAAATCCGATTGGTACAAATCAAAACAGCCCAAAGATTCAGCCTAGGTTGATAATTCTTTTAACATAAGATGTATTGATTGAAAGCACTAGAAAAATGGAACATCCGGGCCTGATTGGGGATTTCTGGCGTACCCTGCAGCATGCACTGGTGTCTCTAAGGACAGTGCCCCACTGTCCTGAACTAGGAAATTGAGAAATGGGTTTGAGACCCCTCACAATTGTGTCAGGTATTTAGGTCTGTACAAGAGTATATAAATAAGTAGGAAACTGGTTTGAAAGGTGTAACAAGTATTTTATGGGCATTGTCGACACGTGTTTTGACCCACAGGTGTCCTTTTCAAGGCTGTGCATCTAGTGGATCACCCGATAGTGTGTTATACCAATCATGATAGGTGATAAAACAGCATGTGATATACCATAGTGAGTGATTATTTAGCAGTACGTACATAGTCATTATAAACATGGTTGCATCAATAGGAGTCAAATATATATGCAGGTTCATGTTAATCGTAATAATGATTTGTCATATAGGTAGGCATGTGAGAGGAGGCATGTGGGGAGAGAGAGAGGGAGGAAACAGGAGAGAGGGGACAATTCGTTATTTGGTAGGTTGGGATGAACCCCATAAATTGTGAGCGTACAGATGGTTTGAAAGTGGCATGGAGGTTAATGCTTAACGATTTGAGGGTGGTTGGGACTGGTATTGAGTCCAGTGTTGTGCTTGGGAAGGAGTCCCATGGAGTAATCAGGTGGAAAAGAAGGGCATGAAAAGTGAACCCGGGTGTGTTTAAGGTTCATTTGGTGGATCACAGGGGTACATATTGGTGCACTGGGAGCGGTGTGCATAACGGCATTAAGGCCATGGGTTGGCTTGGTTGCTGTTATGTCCTACTCAGAATCGAAGAATCAGAAACAAATAAGGAGGGAGAACGAGACAAATTAATGTCTGGGATAACTTGTGCCTGCGACGTAAAAGATATTCTGCGTGCCTGTAGAACCACCTGCTCCAATTCTTCAATAGGATCAAAGCGAGATAGAAAGGATTGAATAGGATTCGAGGCAATTTCATTTAAAAATCGAGTTGTCACTCAAACTGGGAACAAGTACCAGCCAAGGCCTCTACGTTACTCGTGACTACAGGTGATTGCGCCGTCAATTTAGTAATAAGGTTGGAAGGCCCAGCGGGTCTTGACCCCTTAAACATGTATGTTCATGAGCCTCGATAGATCAGCGGTCAGAGGAGTGGTCAAAGAAGTCATGGGGCCTCATTACGACCCTGGCGGAATGGGTTAACGGGTGCCGCTAATGGAGGCGGGCCCGTTAAACCCATTCCGCCTCATTACGAGGTCCCCTCGCGGGACCCGGTAAGGACGCCTGGTAAAACCAGGCATCCTTACCGGGTCCCGCGAGGGGTCCTCGTGAGCTAACAACAGGCTGGTCTTAATCGGCCCCTTGTTAGCTCCCTGCACCCATTTCCATTGAGCCCTATGGGGGCTAAAATGGGAATGGGGAAGGTCCGGGCCCTGGTTCCCTGAAGGAGGAATTACCGGGCCCTCCAAACTTGGAATAGCCCGGTAATTCCCTATTCAGGGAACCCGGACCCGGTTTTGGTGGCAGCCATGCCCTTATTAAGGGCATGGCTACCGCCAAAGTCGTAATGAGGCCCATGGTTTTGTTGCACAGAGAATATGGATTAATTAAGCGATCAAGCCTTGTGCACCTGTGTGAAAGTAAGTAACAATGAAACTCAAAAACCACCCAGTATAAAGTAAATTGGTACACAGGGCTGATGCTTGAAGAAACTTTTTTATTAAACCAGTAGTGCACTTACATCTCCAAATAAACCATTAACTCTCGTAAGACTGCTTTGAAAAAACAATTGTAGGAACTTTGAGTTCAACATTTGATGCTAAGTCTTGCTAAAGCTAGCTCGAGGAGATCCGAGGAGGGTGTATTTTGGGTGAGTGGCAAAGAATGGCAATAGGGGTTAGCATGCCCATGGGCAGTCAATGGGTGGGGAAATAGTCAAACAACATTTACAAGTATTGTGTTCCTTGCCATCTCTCCCTAGCTGTACACCCATGCAATAGTTTCAGGATATTGGTGTCACTAAACCAAAAAAACAGAAAACAGCACCATCTCCCAGCGGACAGTAGTACCTAGCAATGCTGAAGTCAGCTTCCTCATGTACAACCCCGACACCCTCTCACAGCGTGTTACAGACATTGTACTGTACAATATGCCACAAAAATATAAAGAAGAAAAGAAGAAAATGCATTGGCTGCATTCTTATGGCTGGCAGCCAGAGCCACAAATTGGGTGATGCGTCATTCTGAACAGGTTAATTTTAATCGTTTAATATATTATATCAATATACGGTGAGCATAACGCAAAATGTCTGATAGCTACCTTTTTTTGTAACAGAAACGCCATTTGGAAGATCAGTTTTGCAGTTCACTAGATTGTTGTATTTTCAGCTGCGATCCCCAGATAATGCGCTCTCAGAAACAACCCGCGCCGTGATTCACATGTCCCCACTATACCGCACCAATCCCTGCTGTTGAGAAGTGAAAAGGCCGCACATTTAATACCGTAATTCAAAGCACTTTAGACGGTGCACGATTTTTTGATGCTCAAGAGAGTCACATCCTGAGAAATTGCATATTCTGCTTTGGTGCCTAATAGCCCTGCTGGAAAATCATTCCAAAATGCAAATGGCCCGAGGCGTTCAAGTGAACTGGAGAGGATAATAATGTTGGCAGCTTCGCAATCACTGAACATGGAAAAGCTGACAGGACAAATGCTTTCTTTCCATCAATCTGGCCCTCTGCTAATCCGCATACAGTAAATAGGAATGCTTAGTCATTCTCCTTTAACAAGCGTAGAGATGCTGGCAAGGGGCGCGGGTTTGTGTGGGAGGGCTACGCGCATGTGTAGCAGTAGAAATGTGCTCAGCCCATTAAATTCGTGTCTGAAATGAAAATGAACCGAGGGCATCCAGCTTTTCAACTTCCATTGGACAATATGTTTTTCTGTCTTCAAACCTAGGCTCTCTTCTCTGAGCCATTCTGACACTTTACATTTTGTTGACAAATGATGGTGATTTTTAAAAGGCTCATCTTTTGCCCCGCTTCATAGATTTTGTAATGATCCCTTCCAATCCTATTTATATGTAATTCTCTGGGGGTGTCTTGCGCATTTGGAGCTGAGCAAGCGATCCGCTATGTTTACCATGAAACCTGGATACACTTCCGGTCAGAATGCTGAAACATTATTCCTGGGCTGCCCTGAAAGGCCCTGGGAGCTGCTGATGTTCCAGCGGCCCCTGTATCTACTACTCATGGCCTAAAGCTGTTCGAATACACTTTACAGACCTTGCTGGCGTGAGAGTTGTGGGAAATTAAATGCCCAGTGTGCGCTGTTTACCTAGTGATTCAAGCAAACATCCCTTTAAAAAAAAAAAGAAATCACAGACATATTTGTCAAATATAAAGGTTTGTGGTCATTCCTATGTTCCCAATATGCTCTTTGATTTTATGCACAGTGTACCAGGAACCCTCACCGGTGCTTTAGTCCTTGCCCTTCCCCTTTCTCTTAGGGGTATTATGAAAGAGTAAAATGACAGTGTACCACACGGTGCAGCTTTGATTCATAAACATCTATCAATACATAATGATTGTGGTTATTCTAGGTTGTGTTTGTGACTTACTCAGAGCAGTGTAGCATATTTTTCATGTCTAAAATACATACTGGAAGTGACCATTAGAAATTAACGTTGTAACACTTTAAAAGGAGGCAGTTTACAATGTCAGTACAATTAAATAATTTCCTCTTTTCTTCTGCAGACAAAAACCCCCCAAAAGATACCTGTATTTTTTTCCCTCGGGTAACACAGCTGTCAACAAATGCTGGGATAGCACTGGCAAGTGCTCGCCTGACAAGGTGACTTACAACCAAGTAGAAAGAGACAGCATCATATAGTGTGATAGAGAAGAAGAGAGAAAGAAAGCAGAGAGAGAGCGTGCAAGCTCTAGATTGGCATATGATGTGCCGACTGTGATGTCTACGCGACCCGCGTCATATGGACAAAGGAATAAAGGTGTGGAAAAAGCCAGCGAAGGGCAGTCTCCCGCTCTGACACCAGAGCTAACGTGTCAGTGCCTGGTCGGCGCTTGCCTGTGCAGCGTCACTTCCAACTGACAGGGCCGGCCTCCGAGCTGGGCCTAAGCATCACACTGGCGACGAGGAGAAAGTAGAATACCCACCAGCACAGCATGTCAGCAGCAGACCACGCCCGCCTCACACTGTGCTCAAGGCACGCCAGGGCCTGCTGACCCAGGTCGCGCCCCCCCTCACAGTGCCTGAGCGACGGCAATGCTCTGCTCTGCCTCCGTGCCACAAGCACCCCCTGGGCTTGCAAATGTTTATCGCGCCTTCATAACTGGGAGCCTGGGTGTCGGGAGCAGGGAAAGAAAAAAATCCTCACCAGAAGTAAGTGAGCCAACTGCGCCAGGTGCCAAGAGAAGAAAAATAAAAGGGAAAAGATAATTATTTTCTCACAGAAAAAAAAGAACCTCACAAGATGTAACAGTGCCTGTGACTGAAATAAACTGAAATACTTCATAAGCCCCAAGCACCGCGTAGAGGCATTTTTACCACGCAAAGACACTTTTCACATTGTAAAGAGCTGCCAAAGAGCTCTGAGGGACGGCCACAGCTACAAATGCACCCATAGTTAATGGCAAATGCACAACAAAGAGCACAAGACTCAATACATGTCCCTCTGGCAAGGTTTTTTATTCTATTTTGTATTTGACAAATTGGGATAATACCACACACACAGCCACTGTAATACAAGTGGACTCCAACAACAGTACCAGAAAGTGTGAACTTGCCGCTGGTGCACAACCAAAGGTACACAGCAAGCGATCATAGTGCACCACACGCCATGGGAGATGACACCACAGCAAAGCCCAAGAGGCAACAAGGCCAAAACCCCAACACAAGCATATTGCTCGACACCACGCAAGGGACTTTCATGCAACCTTTTCAACCTTTTGGGCTCCAAACAGGACTCCGCTGGGAGCTCTGGATCCAGCAATTCGAGCTAAGCATCAAAGCACATGATATCACTAGTGAGGAGAAGAAAAGAACCTTCCTCATACTCAACCTAGGGGTTTATAGTCATAATGTCGACAACAAAAATGTCGACAGTCAAAAAGTCGAAAAAAAAATGTCGAAAAAAAAATGTCGACTTTTTTTTTTCAATGCATTTTTTTTTCGAAATGGGGGGGTTCCCCCCCAGCCCCCCTTTTTTTTATTTTTTTTTATTTTTCCCTTTTTTTTAACTCCCGAACCCCTAAAATAAATATATAATTAAAAAAAACGAAAGTCGACATTTTTTTTTTCGACATTATTTTGTCGACATTTTTGTCTGTCGACATTTATTTTTCGACATTATGACTCCCCACCCAACCTAGGAACTATGGCCCTCCGACTGTTCAATGCTCTCCCAAACAGAGGTACAGAGGATGACTATGAGACAGTGAAAGACATCATTACCAGGAAGTTCAAACCCAAGATCAGCCCTGATTTTGAAAGGTTCAAAATTAGCCACGCTAGGCACCGCCCGCAGGAACGCATTGACGACTTCCACAGCAGACTACGAAAAATGGCCATCAGCTGTGATTTTCCAAACGAAGAATTTTCTGTGAGACAACAGGTAATTCATGGCCTATCCTCAGAAAAACTCAGAAGATCTATCCTATCGGAGACCGACCTCCCGCTGGACACCATCCTGTTCATGGGACGATTAAGGGAAAGAACAAACCTGTGTCCGAGATGGAGCAAATAATCAGCGGCTTGTCTCTGGACTCCGAAAGGCCCGCAACAGCATGACAACTGTTAATGCCCTACGGCAATGCAATCCCCAACAAGGGCCATCAGCAACACGACCAAAGAGCTGCCCATGGTGTGGTGGACAGCCACACAGGGGAGAACCTTGCCCGGCATACGGCACAAACTGCTACAAATGCAGCAAGGTAAACCACTAAGCCTCGATGTGCAGGAGCTCCCAGAGACCCAAAGATCAGAGAAATACCCAGGACTGGAGGAAGGACGCAAGACCATGCAACACACCACCAGGTCAACTAGAGCAGCACGACCGCCAACAGTGGAGAAAACCAGGCAAGACACAAGAAACCAGAAACGAACGAGCCTGAGCAATAGAAGGAGAAGGTACCAACAGTGATAGCAGCGATGACCGACAGTCAAGCAGAAAACAGTCCCCAACCTATGCAAACAGGCAATGAGAGACACAACCGGAAAAGGTCCATATTATATCAGCAGTCAATCCCACACATGGCAAGCAAGCCAGTGACAGCAAAGCTCGTCGCAGCTGCATCGAGACAGTACGAGATATCCCTGTGAGGATGATGATCGACACAGGGGCCACAGTAAATTCCATGCCGACTACCAGGTACGACAGATTGTTTCCAGACCCCCCCTTCGGCTGAAACCCATACTGCTATATGCTTATGGCTGCAAAAAGCCACTACCCGTAGTGGGGTATTTCAAGACAGTTCCCACACACCATGGGAAAGACTGCAAAACTCGTATTCATGTTGTGGATGCTGGCATAGAGACCCTGCTCAGCTGCCCAACAGCAGAACGACTGGAACTCATACAATTCAATTATGCCATCCAGTCCAAGGAGATTGATCAATTGTTAGCAAAGCACAAGAAACTGTTTAAGGGCATTGGATGCCTCAAAGGAACGTCAGTAAAACCACATTGACCCCCACAATAGAGCCTCGAGCCTTACAACATCGTAGGGTACCTTTCCACATCAGGGCAGCGATTGAAGCAGAGCTAAACAAACTTGAAGACCTCCGGATCATTGAAAAGACCATGGGACCCATCCCTTAGGTATCACCTATGGTAGTAACGGAGAAGCCAAAACAGCCCTAGGCGGTGCGCATAAGCATCGACATGCGCCTACCGAATGCAGCGATAGAGAGAGAGAAAGAAACATAACACCGACAATAGATGAGCAATTGTGGATCTGACTGGCGGCACCGTCTTCAGCAAACTGGACCTACGGTCAGGTTACCATCAAATTTGCCTGGCAAAAGAATTACACTACATTATGACATTCTCTTCACATCTAGGGCTACGAAGGTACAGCCGTTTCAACTTTGGCATATCTTCGGCTGCTGAAGTCTTCCAACATGAAATACGCAAGGTACTACAGAATCTTCCAGCAGTCACGAATGTCAGTGATGACATATTGGTCTATGGAAAAACCGAAAAAGAACACAACAATCAGCTAGCAGCCACCTTACAGAGGCTAGAAGAGTTGGGTTTAATGCTGCACGAAGAAAAGTGTGAATTTGGGAAGTCCACGCTGAGTTTTTTCGGCTACATCGTCAACAAGAAGGGTGTGTCACCCGACCCTGGGAAAGTTCAAGGCATCAAAAACTTGCAAGCCCCGACTACAGTAACAGAGGTTAAGAGTTTTCTGGGGATGGCAACATATTGTGGTCGATTAATCCCCGACCCAGCCACCATCGCCACTCCTCTACGAGAGCTCATGAAAACAAAGACAACATGGGAGTGGGGAGAAACACAGGAAAAAGCCTTCAGGAGGATCAAAGACTCTCTCTCCAGTTATGTTGTTATGTTATGTTATGTTATGTTATGACATTTATATAGCGACAAGGCCCTAGGGCATCCAGGCGCTCACACATGGCATTTTTTACAACACGTACCACAGAACTACTTGTAGATGCCAGCCAGGCAGGGCTTGGAGCAGTCCTCACCCAAACAGACAAGGACGGAACAGTAGTTCCCATTACATTTGCGAGCAGAGCGCTCACCCGACTGAACGGAACTATGCTCACATTGAAAAAGAGGCACTAGCAATTATATGGGGATGCAAGCATTTCCACGTGTACATCCTGAGACATCCTGTGAAAGTGCTGACAGACCACAAGCTGCTGGTCCCCATATTGAAAGGGTCAGCACCACATCCCCCAGCTAGGATTGAATGCTGGATGCTCCAGCCACAACAATTTGATCTTGAGGTGCAGTATCTGGCTCGAACTGACAATCCTGCAGATTTCTTGTCACGACACCCCCGGCTTGCCACCACCACAGAGCGAGAAGCAGCCAAGGAGACTGAAGAACATGTGTGCCAAGTTATAGCCTGTGCCAAGTCCAAAACCATGAAAATTGAGGAAATCACAGAAGAGACCGATAAAGATCACTGCCTCCAACTAGCAAAGAAAGCAATTCTGACAGGAGAGTGGAAGATGTTCTTCACAGCAGTTGCGCAGAAGACCTGCGAGGGGCAAGAAATGATACAAGCATTGTTTGGAATACACCATGAACTGTGTGTGTCACTTGAAGGCCTCATCCTCAAAGGACACTGCATAATATTGCCAACTACTCTCCACAAGAGAGCCCTCAAACTGGCACATGAAGGCCACCAGGTAGTGATAAAGACCCAGGCCTTCCTCAAATCCCGTTTGTGGATGCCAAATAGACAACAGAAGGTCATGCGCCTCATTGAAACCTGCATAGCATGCCTGATGACACAACGGCCAGGACCCCCTGAACCCATTGCCTGTTCCTCGAAAAGCGAATGCCACTGGGGTACCATAAACATCGATCTGTGCACCATTGCCAATGAAGCATACCTTGGTGGCCCTTGACGAGTACACCCAATACCCCTAAGTGGAGCCAGTGAACTGAACAGATGCTGAGTCAGTGAATACTGCACTAGAGAAGATGTTCGCAATTCATGGCATATCGAACTCCATAAGGAGTGACAACGGCTCACCCTTCACAAGCAAGGAATTTAAGTGATTCATTGATAGCTTGGGAATCAAGCACCACCGCATCACCCCATACTGGCCTCAAGCAAATGGGTATGCTAAGAGGTTCATGGCCTCCATCAACAAAAAAGTGAGGATTGCAAAAGACAAGGGCACCCCTGGCTACCCGAACTTCATAGATTTCTCCGGTCATACCGGCAAACACTGCATTCGGCAACCCAAGTGAGCCCTGCAGCCTTAATGTTTGGACTACCCATTCAGGCAAGCCTACCTCTACATCACTTGAGGAAGCCGCCACCACAAACAGTATTTACCCTGTCTATACTGTATACTTCAGGACCGTTCCGCTCTCCTGATGCAATATTTTTAATTATTTGTAAATATGTGTAACATGTTTTTTTGCTGTAACCTGTAACTGCCTTTCAAAACATGCACCCAGATGCTCTTGGGCAAGGTGCGCATTACAAATAAAATAAATACAAATACAAATACAAATACCACTAGACCTCAAACTAATGGAACGCCGAAGACAGGAACATAACGCCAAAGAATACAAAATCCGGAGAGCGACCCCAAGTGACTTCCAAGTAGGGGACACAGTACTTGTGAGGAATCGAGTGCAAAAAGGAAAGCTGAGCCTCCCCCATTAGTCTCTCCCCTGGACGATTACTCACATAGAACATGGACTCGCCACTGCCACACGAGGACCCTAGAAAGTGACCAGAAATGTATCTCACTTTCAACTGACCCCTCCAGCCCTATGGTAGGAATCTCCAGGAAGCCAAGAACCCGAAAAAGCTCTCCTCTCAGCGACAAGAAGGGCATCACCCAAAAAAGAACAAGAGGACAATCTTCACCAACTGGAGGACAACCCACACCAAGAACCCCTAACACCAAGGGAGAAGGATAAGAGCCCATTCAGAACACTCACCCCACATCGAGAAAGAAGGGAACGATATTCGCTCCAGAGAAGACTAATACCTTCCACCCGACTCCAAGGGTACATCATGAATGGCATCTGCATCCGTATCCAAGGATGATCGCCTGTGTGTGGTGAACACTACCAAGAAATAAAGACATTGTTGTTTGTTTTGTTTATCTAAAGTTGGAAAGGGATGCAATGTCCACACGACCCGCGTCACGTAGACAAAGGAATAAAGGTGTGGGAAAGGCCTGCGAAGGGCAGTCTCCCGCTCTGACACCAGAGCTAACGTGTCAGTGTCTGTTTGTTCGGCGCTTGCCTGCGCAGTGTCACTCCCACCTGACTGGGTCAGCCTCTGAGCTGGGCCTAAGCATCACACTGACTACATCTAGCATTAACAATGTGTGTTCTTGTGTAAACCCTCTTGCCAGATGCCTCCTGCTTTTAAGCTCTGTGATAACAGGTGCTGCTATTACTTAATTCAATGGTACTCAATTTATTGAGCTCGAAAGGTGGAAAGGTTGATTTGGCTCTGCCTTCGTATTAGAAGGATGAAGGGCTGAGTTTACCCTGTATTGGCTTTTGGACTTGCAAAGTGCAGGCCTGCTCCATGTCAGATACCAACAGGTAACTTGTTAAATATTCACCTGCCTAGTGCAAGCCACACTAGATATTTGCTTCTTTTGAGTGACAGAAGAATTCACATTTAGCAGACTGTGAACACTGTTATCCATCCTTTTTTTGGAATGGGTTATGCACTTCATCTGCCCTGGGCTCAACCCACAGATGTATCGATTTGTGCACCCTATTTTTTACCTTCTTTCTAGGTTCATGCCCACATTTTTGTGTCACACTGGTATTTTACTTTTTAATGTAACGCTTCCCTCGCCTGTTGCTGCAAGTCACACTGTTAAGATGAGTAGGTGCATTATCCTGCAGGTGTGTTTGTACCTTTTCACATAAGCATATCATTTTTTTAATTTACATTTTTTTTAATGTTTTATTGGTTTCATAGTCAAGAACAAAGTCATTGTTAACCAGACATGTATAAAAAAAACTTTAACATTAGCTCAATCCTCCAATCCCTCTTTAAAAGTCATCTTAAAAAGGCTACTTATCCTCACTTTAACACAGTTTCAAACATGTTCATAGTTGCAATTACCAAACCAGTATGTTCACCCATCAGTACCTATTTCCACCAATCCGTGGGACTTAGAGTTGTCCCCGACATCCTATATCCTTCTAGGAAGGTTTTAACTTGATTTAATGACTCTCAGTCCATTATCAGATGCATTCCTTCACGCCTTGCTTTTACTCATCCATCACCGCTCTCTGTGCAAAATCACTGTGCCGAAATGACTTCTGGACTACTGGAGTAAAAGGGTGAGTAGTGGCTAAAGCACCTATTACCCCCTGAAACTGCTACACACCAAGAGTGATCAAAATCAGAAAGGTAAAACAGGCACTGTTAAGGGATACACCTTTGTCTCTTGTGGTAACGTGGGCTGAGAGAAGGCTATGTTCTCAAGAGCGGTGTGAATATGATTCAGGAGTAACACAAAGAGCAATAGTTCAACAGTCCAAATACAAGGGAAAGTCCAATCGAGTTTCTATGTAAAAGTAGATATACTTTAGTGAAATACAACATCTTCAGAAATAATGAAACAGGAAAGCAATATATAAAACCCACCCCGGAGGAAAGGATACAGAATATATACAGAAATATAGATGTAGCACTCTGGGTAATAAATCAGGGGTGAAAGGCAAGTAAATACCAGTGTTCTTTAAAATGACATGTTCTTGGTTGCAAAAAGCCAATGAATGCCTTAACCAGTCTCAAGGGCCAAAAACTGGAACAAGGGGGTAGCTATGAATCAGTAATACCTTCTTGCAGTTCTTAGCCGTTCATCAGCATCAAACTAATCTTTTCGGTGCTGTTTGGGCAGTTTGAATCAGGCTCGACTACGTTGCTTACTTTGTTACACAGATGAAGAGCAGGTAGCGTGCCTGAGTCGGCCAAAGTTTGACGTGGTTCAGAGAAATGCAGATCGTGATAGCCACCAGGGTCAGTTTGATGGTCGATTAGATGGCAAAGTTGCTGGTGACTCCATGCTCAGTTCGATTCACATGGTCTGATTCAAAGGATCCCTTAGGGTCTGGTCCCCTGTTGCTGAAGATTGGCAATGAAGATGCTGGCAGTTTGAAGGCAGTGATTACAACAATGAGCTTCAAGTTTGAGCAGGGGCAATCACACGTTCAGCTGGTGCAGTGCACCAGCAAACTGGTTTAAATGATCAGCAGTTCAGGTGCAGCGGTGGCATTGTTCTACACGGGGAGCAGTGATGAGCAGGGTTCAAAGAGGAAGTACTCACTGTGGTTTAAAGATAATGCTTGAGAAGGGTGGACTGTGACAACCACCAGATTTAGTTTGACACTTGATTTGATGGTGAGGATGCTGGTGACTGGATGTGCGGTTCTGCTGGATCAGTTTGCTCAAGTGCTTGAGAAGCTGTCGATCCTAACGGCAACCAGGTTCAGTTTTATGGCAAAGAGGCTGAAGACTGGATGTGCAGATTGGTTCAAGCAGTTAGATATGGCGTTCGATAATCAGGGCTTGATGGTCCACCATGGTCGGTTCGACTGGCAATGGAGATTGGCAGCAAAGATACTGGTGGGGTGAGCTGGGGTTCGAAGATAGCAGATGCAATTAAAAGCTTGTAGTTCAAGCCGAGGCAATGACACTCTCAGCTAGCTTGGTGCAGCGACAAACAGGTTCTAATGCCCAGTACAGCGGTTTGAGGTGGTAGAGTGCCAAAAGAAGTTCCCATATTTTTGAACCCTTTGAATGGGCTTGAATCACAGTTTGAATTAGTTCAACTGGAGAAACGCAGACTTCCGAGCTGTCTTTGCCCTCTGGTTGTTACGAGTCCCAAGCTCTAGGGTATGTTTCAGTCCTTGTTCTCATGCTCCCACACAGAGAGGAAGCTGGCCCATAACTGCAGGTGTCTCTCAACATGGTGAATTACTGGCTACCATTGTGGCTAGCAGAGAGGCAGGTCTTGCCCTACATCAGTTCACCCACACTGCACTGTGGGGTTGGCTAGGGGACAAAGCTTTCCTCCACCTTGGATACTCATTCTTCACCTCAACTTCCCCAACATAGTTCCAATGAATTGTTGCTTAAGTGTTTGTCCAAAAGTGAATCAAAGAAGGAGTGGGAAACACCCTTTTAAAATCAAAAGCCCACAGGTGTTTGAACTAAAGCTAGCCTATTTTAGGCGTCCAATCCCTGTTCTTGGTCAAGTGGACGTCGCCTTCTGACATTGCACCCAAAGTGATTTATGCTACAGGAAGTGGAGAGGACAGGCAGGAAAGACTGGGGCAGAGATAAACAAGATGGTGGAACCTTCCTCCAACTGTAAAGAGCTCTCCCCGTCTACACTAAATCCACCCCTTCTCAATAGAATCAAAAGCATTTCGATATGCAGAAGCCAGGTGTGAGGCTACTCTGTTTGTGAATGGGTCTGCCCTTTAATTCCTGTTCCCTGGACAACTTTCTGTGGAGTAGCTGTCCCCCTCGGGAGGGTATTACCTGCCCTAACAAAGGAACAAAGATAGGCAATCCACAAGGCTACAATACTGTCAACAGTGGCAGGGCCAGCCTGTCTGGGAAGAACACACATAACCATTTCACAGCTAAACTGGCATCACAGGGATGACACAGGTGTGCTATAAAATTGTTTTGGCTATAATAAATATGAGAAATACTATCCACCATACCATAACTCAGGTATGGCTTATATTTAAACATGTATCTGCCACCAGGAAAGTAAACTCATACTTATAGGGATTTGGTACATGAATGCATGTCCTACATGTACACCTTGTGCTGCATAGACCTGTATGTCAATTGTGATGAATCAGAGCTGATCAACCCAAAGACCCTATCCAGGGACCCTTCTCATGCGTCCATGGAAAGAAGACGTTTCCTGATCCTTACCCTTTGAGTGGTGTTTTACCGGGAGGATCACATGGGAAGGGACTCAGGTTAGGAGAATTGGGAGAGCCCTGTAACCAATTTCCCTAATGATCCCATTGTCTTAATGGCCTACTGTAAAACTGAAACCTTTGATGTGAAAAGGAACCTCAAGTTCCATAATGCTTTAGGTACTGGGACGAGGAACAGGATTTCAGAGGTGCAGAACTATGGTGTGCAGTCTAGTTGTTCTAATGACCCACACCTGAGTGGGAATTTTAAACATTTAAAACCCCATCACATACAGGCCATTAGAAGGCAACAGTGAGAGCAGGAGAAACAAAACATTGTTGTCGCTATATTGGAAGCAGGACGCTGTGTCATGGAAGTTGCACAGGCCAGAAGTCCTGTAGACTGTAGATGATATACAGCAGGAAGAGGTTAAAAAACTGGATGTCCTGAGGAAGAGACAAGCTCTCCTGGTGTTGCTGCGTGTGACCCTGGTCTATGGCATTCACTGCAATGCAAGCTGAGCAGTGAAATCTACCAGCTACATGAGACGCGAGCAAGGGAAACATTACCGGAGCGGCAAGTCGCATTTGCGCACCCACAGTAGAAAGAAGGATGAGCAGGTCTATTGAGTGCGCACGGAAAGAGGAGTGAGTTCGCCTTTGTCAGGGAACCCTGGGGTGCTCTGAAACAGACTGCTGACTCCCGATAACATTTTTGAATACAGAACTATTTAATGGAAGTCAATTAAGTGTTACTCTTATGTTAAAAGAAACAGAATTGGGGAACATTGTATCCACCAATGTAGAAGTGGATGTAGTTCTTAAATTAAGAGAGATCAAGTTGAGGAACATTTCAACCACCATTGTCAAAGCCAAAAGGGTATGTTATTTCACACAAGTATAAAAGAATATTGCAACCACCTTTGCCAAAGTAAAAAGGGAAGAATATTCAAACAAACTGAATGTGATTAAAAAAGGAAGATCATTTATACAAGAAGATTATAACCAATATTGTCAAAGCCCAAGAAAGACATTATGGAAAATCAGTATTTCCAAAACCAAAGAAGGGAAATTGAGGGAGAACAAAGATGGCTGATTGGAAGTCCTCCTTGTAATAATAATCAAGAGGGAGAGGAATATTATCTGCATTTGCTGGTGCAAGCAAATCAGAGTGAGACACATTATTAATGTGTTATGACTTATTGATGAAACAATAGTTGATTTAACTTTTGCACATTGAGGATTGAAGTGTGGAAAGGTTGAAGCAGCCTTACCACAGAGTGCTTGGAGTAGTGGTAGGAGTTTTATCCTGGCAGGCAAGTACACTAGGAAAGGGGCGATTAGTGGACCAAGAAGAATATATTGAAGTACTGTAATGATAGAGAGTTGTGGAAGCACGAAAGTGACAAGACTGTTATTATGTTGTGATGAACTATGGAAAAACCATCTTGACAAAACCTTGTTTATGAAGAAGTTCTCCAATAAAGAGAAATTATATCAAATATTGATTGAAAGTGTGAAGACAGAATCTTTTTGTTCGAGCAAGAACTGTGGAACTGTGATAATCAATTTGAAAAGTGATTTAATTATTTTGACACTTATATAGAGCACAAAGCCCGGGTGCATCTCGGCACTTGTACTTAGGAAAGTGGTTACAGTGAATGCATGCATATGATAATTTTTACAGACATGGTTACAGTGGTTACTGGCAGAGAATCACCTCATGTTACAGGGGCTGCGACAGTCACCCAGGCAATGGGATCAGGCAATCAGGCAAGTGGGCAGCACATGACTACACAGGCAAATGGTCACATTAGGTGGTTACATGTAGGTACATTTCAGTCACAGCACAAGGCTGGGTGGGTCACCTTACGTAGAAACATGTAGGTGCATTTCAGTTCCAATGCAGAGCTAGGAGGGTCACATTAGGTAACATATTAGTCACAGCACACGGCTGAGTAGGTCATATTTGATAGTTATGTATAGGTGCAAATCAGTCCCATGCAGAGCTGGGAAGGTCACATTTGGTAGTTAAGTATAGGTATACCCCAGTCCCAGTGTGGAGCTGGGTACATTAGGTAGTTACAAGTAGGTAAATTATAGGTACATTTTAGTTGCAGTGCAAGGCTGGGTGGTTCCTATTGGGAAGATACTTATAAGAAGGGATCAGACCCCAACACGAGACTGGGAGGGTCACTTTCAGTGGATTACATACATGTATAATTCAATAATGACCCTTACGGGTATACTGGCTGGGAAAGCCTCTGGGTAAGAGATGCAAAGGGCTAAATCAGACAACATGCAGATTGGGAGAACCACGCCTCGTGTTACAGAGGGCTGCACTAGGGAGTCGGAATACATGTTGGTCAGGTTACGTGTGTTAGCAGGGCCTCTCCCCCTATTAGAAGGGGTTACTTAAGGAGCATGGGGACATAAAGGTGAGAATGCCCTAATAGTAAAGGCTGTTTAGTAATAAGACAATTCAAATGCCAAGTGAAAGACTTATGGCGTGAAAAAACGTTGTGTTGTATTTGGACAAGAACTTCTCTATTGAAAATAGCTTTCTTGATTTGAACTTTGGTTTTGAAAATCCTGAATGAATCTTGGGGAAGTGGATACGACCCTGGTTACAAGGATATATGCTTACAGTTTATGTTTGAAAATTAATGTTATGTAATTGAATTGAAACAGCCATTTGATACCTGTATGATTTTGTTGTATGTATAAGTGTGAGAGACAGATACCTTTTATTAGAGTGTTTTCCTATAGTCTTAGTTGGCCTTGTCAGGTTAGGAAAAGCAAGGCTTTTATCACACCATTATTATTTAATAAAATGGCTACTTGTGAAAAATCTTCATCTACTTGTCTGCCTCGCATTTCTGACCCCTCACATAAGGTGTCAGAAGGTGGAACAGAATCAATTGAAACAAATTGGGGAATCCTTGCATTTGAGAAACTTAGTAAAAGAGCTTCTGATCCTACCATTGCTACTGAACAGTCTAAAGGATTTGATATTTAAAGTGGGATCAGAATCAATTGAGACAAATTGGGGAAGCCTTTCATTTGAGAAACTTAGTAAAAGAGCCTCTGATCCTACCATTGCTACTGAACGGTCTAAAGGATTTGATATCTAAAGTGTGTGAGGGGTCAGTAATGCAAGGCGGGTAACTGCTTGTAGTTTTCTCAATATTTTACATTTTATTAATGAACGAAAATGTAAAAAAAATCTAACTAAGGATGCTGCACCAGGGAGTTGCGTACCTAGTCTAGTTACTAAGGAAAAATCTTCTAAAATATACAAAACTGGCCCTCACACTAAACAACAAAATATTCAAAGTAAATAACAAAACAACTAAAATAAATGATTACCAAATAACCAGTGACCTGGAAAACTTCCACCTGTCCTGGGTAGATCCCTTATCAGGAATGTCCAAAGTAAATCGCTCACAAAATAATTAAGTGTTGAACTAGTTCTTGAAAGTTCCAAAACAAACAAAAGTTCCCCCAAACAAAACTCCACTGGTAACAGCTCTTTCTTAGTTTGTGGAAAAGTCCCCTTTCCAATGTTCACAAAGAAAACCACACAAATGATAACCTCCTTCCAAGATAGACTTGACAAAGATCAAAACAAAAGTACCCCTTCTGCTTCAACAGTTGTCCATCTGTTTGTGACCTCTGCAGTGTATTTGGTAGTTGGCAACTCCCTGCTGCTGATGGCACTGTGAAAGCACACTCCGTTACTTCACAACCATCTTCAATATAATGTTTCCTGACAATATTAGACAACCACAGTTTTGTTAGTTGTAGTGCAACTTGGTACTTTAAGGATTTATTAGGCAACATAAAGACACAACCCTTCAACCTCCATAGGTAGGGAAGTCACTCTTCCTTCCTATGCCACAAAAAAGGGTCAGGCTGTTTGTCTCTCTTGTCTGCCTTACCGCTACCACTAAAAGCTGTCTTGGCTTCTAGACTGCTTCTTTGTCTCAGCTTCAACAGTCTTAGCTTTACAAATTGTTTATCAGTTCTTTTTACAAGCACCAAGCTCACTTCCCCACCTTTATGCACACCTTCTTGGTTCTAGCAGTTACCCAAAGCTGTATTGCCACTCTTCCACCCTTTTATAACCCTTGTCACCCTTGCATCAGGGGATACTGGATTTGTAACAACTTTGGCAACTTCTAAATATAGGTGGTTTGATCTTAATAGGGCTGGTTTCACATTAGAAAGGATGTGTCTACTGGCTTGGGTAATGCTTGCTCTTCTCATTACTTCAGCAACTTCTACAAATAATAAGTACTTGTTCTGGATGTTAGAAAATTCAGGTTTCACAAGGGAAACAAAATTAGGTACACGTGACCACACTTTGATAACGGATTTCAACTTCAAAGAACAATAAAGTCTTGTGTTCCCTTTCATTCAAACAGAATGCTGCTTTAATGTGGATCAGGAATTACAATCAATCATAAGCGATCTTTCTTTGATGTTAATGTTCTTAGTTGTAAATCATCTGGTTACAGTTACCGGCAAGACATTTTTGGCAAATTGGAGTACAGGGCTTCACTCACCAGCTCCAAAACACTGCAATTGCGGACAGCTTCCAATTCTTGACTTTTCTTCCAGCCGCTACTACTTCAGGCACTCTTGGGACCCACGCCCCTCTGCAGTACGGGTGTCCTCGATCCGGCATAGACCACGGAAAGCCTCCTTCTCTCCTACTTCCCTCTGCTGTCTTCAGCACACAGGCCATGGGTAGCTGCATGATCTCAGCTCTGCAGTCACAGCAATTAGGAGCACCTGATGAAACCTTCACTTCTCCAAGTCTCTCTCAGTGCTGCCACAGGCAGACAGGGTTTGTGAACAGAGGACCAACTAAGAACCTGCAGGTGAAATCTGCTCTTCTCTTGTACTGGCATCCCTTAAGTGGTCACACTTCCTCGTGAACTTACAGCATCATGTTCTTCTCCTTCTGCTACTACAGCCAACCTTCCAGCTCCTGCTCCAGCTCCTTCCTTCTGCTCCTTTCTGATGCAGCCTTTTATGCTTCTCAGGTGGGGCAATTTACTTCTGGGGTAGGCCCTTAATGTCATTTGCCTGACCCTGGCAAAGGTGGTTAGGCCTACTTGCCTGTTCTTTACTTCTGCATTTCTCCTCAGCCCTCTTCTTTGTCACAGTCCCTGAGGGATTCTGTGACATGTAGTTCATTGTAAGGAAATTAGGTATGTCCCCTTAATTTACTTTTTTAAGGGTGGTTTTAATTCCCTTAATATATTTAGAAGAAGGATTGTGAGGTTTAACATTCTTGGAGCTAGATGGTGTAGAAAAGGTAACACTTCCTTCATTCCTTTTGGTGTACCCTACACATTGAGGAAGATGCTTATTTTCAGAGATACATAAATCCTGTTCTGTTGATATAATAAGTTTTGAGGAGTTACACCCCTGGAGCTTACCATCTTAGTCTTACTTGGGGGTTGGGATATATGAAAGTGGCAATAAGCCAAACACTTCTGTGACCTAGTAACTAGAGTATCACTCTCAGAGGAAGAATACTGTGTCTCATCCCACAGATTCTCCTCTCTACCCTGGGCCCTGTATCCACCCAGGTGATCCTCTCACAGTACACCACCCCCAGGATTGGGATCAGGAAGCGTCTGCCTTCTCCCGGCCACCAGGCAGTATACTTTATGAAGGGCTATCAGTGAGGGTTCCGCAGGATTTCCCACAGTTAGCAGAGGAGAATTAATTCAGCCTGGAGACAGAGCATTGATATCCACAGATTGAATTCTAGTTCTTCCCACTGGCACCTATATCAGACACACCTCCTAGTCATGCCTAGACTGGCACTATGTCTTAGATGTATTGGTGGTGGTAATAGATCCTGACTATAGGGAAGATATCAAAGTATTGATACAAAATAACAGAAGAAAAGCATATCAAATCAAAGCAGGAGAAAGAATAGCTCAAGAATTATTGGGGAAGGCTCTTTTTCCAAAAAACCCTGAGAAGTTAAGAACAGTGACAAAACTGAAAGAGGAACTCAGGGCTTTGGCGAAGCTGATATAGAACCTCCTGTGGAATCAATACTGAAACTTAATGCTGATGAAGAGGGAGAGATTATCCCTGATTTAGCTTTTGCTCAAAGAAACAATCCTTTGTTAGCAGAACCCTTCTTTCAAGTAATATAAGAGGATGAGGGCAGGGCCAAGATAGGACCACTTTTATTTTTCTAAAGTCTGGATTGGTATAAATAGGAGATGTGGGACCAACAGGTATACCCATGTCACAGATTGTAGTACCTGGGAGCCATACAATATTGTTCTGGAAATGGCTCACTCTCACTTTACAGGAGGTCATTTGGGAATTGCAAAGACTTGAGAGCAATTTGTGAATAGATTCTATTGGCCTGGGATTTTTTGCTGACATAAAGAATTTTGTTAGTACACGTGCCTTATGTCAGAACACCAGTACTCATATTATTATAGATATTCCCTTTTTCACAGATAGGAATGGACAAAGTAGGTCCTTTAGAAACCTCAAATCTAGGGAACCAATATATACTAATAATGTTAGATTACTCAACACGGTATCCTGAGGCTTTTATATTAAGAAATAACACTTCACAGTAGATCGTGAAACATGTATTCCCTTTTTTCTCTTGAATTGGATTCCCAAAAGAAATGTTGACAGATGAAGGATCTACGTTTATGAGCGAACTCATGGCTGAAGTTAAGGAGATTCTTCAGATTAAAACTTCTCTGTAGGTCAAAAGGAATTGGTTTTACTTCGATCTTCTGAAAACAAGACAATTCCCTGATGTATTTAGAGCTGAACCAGATGGAGTTAAAGGGATATATCATCATACTCTTACTCCTTCAGGGAAGGTTGTTCAACAGAAACCTTAAAGAATCCCTGATAGTAGAAAACAGATTTTTCAAGAAGAGCTAGATGCTATGTTCAAATCAGATATTATAGAACCTTCTCAAAGCCCTTGTTCGTCCCGTATTGTACTGGTTGCTGAAACTGATAATTCATGGAGGTTTCGTATTGACATTAGAAAGGTTAACCAAGTATCACAGTTTGATAGAAATCCCATGCCCAGAATAGACAATCTTATTGATAGGATGGGAGATGCTGTATACCTGTTTACTAATGATTTAACCAAAGGATATTGCCAATTACCAGTTAATCCCATAGATAAACCCAAGACAGCCTTTTCTATTTAAACAGGCCTGTTTCAATTCAAGGTTTTACCCTTTGGGTTACATGGTGCCACAACTACCTTTCAAAGACTAATGGACCAAATTCTTAGACCATATGCTTCATCTTGTGGCTCCTATATTGACAATATCATCATTCATAGTAAGTCATGGCCACACCATATGTCACATTTATATATGTTTACTGGGGCCCTAAGGAAAATTGGACTTACTGCCAATCCGAAAAAGTGTCATCTTGCTAGATCTGAGGTAAAATATTTAGGCTTCTTTGGGGGAAATGGATTAGTGGAGCCTCAAACTAAAACAGTTAAAGGAGTTGAGGAAACTCAGGCTCCCAAGAGCAAGAAAGAGCTACAGACTTTTCTGGGCCTAGTGGGTTATTAGAGACGATTTATCCCTAATTGTGCTTCCATCACTTACCTTCTCACAGACAAGCTTAGAAATGCAGAACCACAAAAACATAAATGGCACCCGGAAGTCCAAGTATGTTTTCATAAATTAAAACACATCTTCTGTAGTGAACCTGTCTTGAAGGTGGCAGATTTCAATAGACCATTTATCCTACAAACAGATGCATCAACTACTGGTCTTGGGGCTGTGTTGTCACAAATCCATGATGGTATACAACATCACATTCTTTACATTAGCAGGAAACTATTTCCTAGAGAGAAGATTTATGCCACTATGGAACTTGAAGCCCTAGCCATCAAATGGGGTATAACGTATTTAAAATATTATCTGACATGTAGAACATTTCACCTAGTTACTGATCATGCTCCCCTTAAGAGGTTTAAGAAAAGATACCAATGCCCGAGTTATGCCCTGGTTTTTTGATTTACATCCCCATAGATTTTTGGTTGAACATTGTAAAGGAAAGGAAAAGGGTAATGCAGATTTCCTTTCACGATTCCCAAAAGAGACTGTGAAAACCCAATGACACTAGGGGAAGGGTATTTGATGAATCAGAGATGATCATCCCAAAGACCCTAGTCAGGGACCCTTCTAATGTGGCCACGAAAGGCAGACGCTTCCTGATCCTGACCCTGTCAGTGGTGATCTGCTAGAGGATCACATTGGAAATGACTCATCTCAGGAGAATTTGGAGAATCCTCTAACCAATTTTCCTAATGCTCCCTCAGTCTTAATGGCCTACTGTAAAATTGAAAACTTTGATGTTAAATGGAACTTCAAGTCTCATAATGCTTTAGGTACTGGGATGAGGAAGAGGAGTTCAGAGGTGCAGAACAGTGGTGTGCAGTCTAGTTGTTAGAATGACCCACACCTGAACATGAATTTTAAACATTTAAAACCCCCTCACGTGCAGACCTTTAGAAGGAAGCAGTCGGAGCAGCAGAGACAGGAGAAATTGAACAGAGCTGCTGCCGTATTAGAAGCAGGACACCATGTTGTGGAAGTTGCAGAGGCCGTAAGCCCCATAGACTGCATAGGTCGGACAGCAGGAAGTGGTTCAAAGACTGACTGTCCTGAGGAAGATAAGAGCTCTCCTGGTGTTGCTGCATGTGACTCTGGTGTATGGCGTTCACCAGAGTGCAAGCGGAGCAGTTAGATCTCCAGCTATAGGAGGCACGAGTGGGGGAAATGTTAGCAGAGCTGTCAATCCCCTGTGCAAACCCAAAGAAAAAAAAAAGAAGGATCATCAGGTCTATTGGATGCGCACAGAAAAACCAGTGAGTTTTTCTTTGTCAGGGAACCCCGGTGCGCTCCGAAACTGACTGCAGATTTCCGATACATTTTTTGTATTCCTAACTATTTAATGTAAGCCAATTAAGCATAACTGAAGAGAAATGATATTGAATATTGATTAGAAGTGTAAATACAGAATCTTTTTGTTCATGCAAGATCTGTGGAACTGTGATACTCATTTTGAAGAGTGATAAAGCCTGTTTAGCAATAAGACAATTCAAGTGCTAAGTGAAAGACGTATGGAGTGAAAAAACCTTTTTGTTGTATTTCGATCAGAACTTGGCTATTGTAGAGTAACCCCTCAATGTTCACACCAGAAAAAAAAAACAAGGGAAAAAGGCCCATCACAACTCTTGCAAGAAGAACAATGTTTAATCTCACAAAAATACAAGTACGTGCCAGCAAAGAACTCTGCTGCCAGGGAGCGCTCTGACAAAAACAGCATGAGCAATAGGTTTTAAAGATACACAACGTCACACGTGAAGTATATTACATAGGTTTCAAATCCAGGTAGCTGGTTGATGCAAACCTATACACATATAACCTGATCCATACGGGATGCCAGGCGATTGGTCCCAGCATCTTCTGTCCATCATCTTCCACGTGGGGATCTTCTCCTTACATAATCAAGTACAAAGACTCTAATTGGCAATTTTGTTACACAATTCATTATTCTCATAGCTCTACAGTGCACCTGGAATCAAGGACATGAGCGAGGCAGATGCTGTCGAGGTCATGATGACTTCCTCAGAACTACGTGAACCCTTGCTCCAATCCCAGACACATCGCGGCTCCTCCACATCTTTCCCACCCGCAGTCCTAAATCTGTTAACTTCTACCCCGGCGCCTCGCAACACAAATCACATGGACTGATGGTGGGGGCAGCATGTCACTGTTCTTTGATCTTCCCGATCGATTGGCCACTTTACAGTTTTATGGCCAGGAGTCTTGGGCTGGTCAGGGCACTCAAATGCTTGTGTCCTGGTTTTGGGGGGGTTCCCTGGCTGCTATAACTTAAAAATCTGGACTGGCGAAGACCTAAAGCCTGCACACTCCTTTTCCTGGGATAGTTCTTCAAAGATCAATGCCTTCCCTCTCTTGGCCTTGCAGGGTAGACTCCTTCTGGTTGCATGCACTAATGATAAGACACAATGGGGAACTGTGTGTCTTCAGTAAATTAACCTTTTGGAGGGCCGCCAGGGCTGAGAGTAAAAGACACACGCATACACAGCTAACCCTTGGGATGGGGTTAAGTGTACTGGCATAGCTGTGGCACTAGGCCTACATTTAAAAAAATGACATCAAACTTCTTAAAAGGGGTCTCCTTATACATGTGATGGTAGCACTAGAAATTCCTGAATTAATCCTGGGGAAGGGGATCCAACTCTGGTTACAAGGATACGTTTTTTCAGAGTTTATGTTTGAAAATAACTTTGAAATAATTGGATTTAAACAGCCATCTGATACATGTATGATTTTGTTGTTTGTATAAGTGTGGTGTGAGGGACACATACCTTTTAATAGCGTGTTTTCTTTTAATCTTAGTTGGAGTGGTAGGGAAATGCTTGTTAGGTTAGATAAAGTGAGGCTTTTATCACGTGCTTTGTTTTGCTTCAGTCACCCCGAGTGAGACAGTTATGCACAGAGGTGGTTCCCATTCCCGCTGGGTCTAGAGACCAAAGCTACACCTCACTGATGATGCACAATGAGGCCAAAAAATGTCTGCAGTTGCTTGTGGTTTCATGCAGAAGAGATGTGACCAAGCAGTTTGGGCTGAACTGACCATTTCGGCTAGGAACAAGCTTGATTGCTTTGCATTTGGTCCTCGTCTTTCTGTAATCGCTTGGCAGGTGAAGAATGGTGGTCTGAAAGGTTGCCCAGAGTGATGCCAGAGTTGAAAATGAATTCTAAACCTTCCAGCCATCACCTCTATGTTTTGCTCTTAATCAGTTGACAGCCAACTCAGGAGAAAAGTCTGGGTTACCAACTAAGAGAGTTAAAGGAAAGGGGAGTGAATTCTTGCCATTACCCAGTTGCAAACCTTTAACAATTGTTCTGCTGATGGATTAACATAGACATATGAGTGTCTGTGTTGTTTTTAGAGCCAACTGCGCTTCAATAAGGCCTGCCCCACTACCACCCCATTCTTTTTCGTCCATTGTTTATGGGATGAGTGTTTGAACCATTCTCCAAGTATATGTGGTTGCAAAGCCTTGAAGTATTGAATCAAATCTGGACAGCCTAGCTACCTCTTGTATTACTAGTAGTGATTTGTTTTTGTGCTAATCTAGGCTTCCCTCCTCACCAAATAAATGTAATCAGGTTTTTCTCTACCTTTATCTGATCTTTCCTCAATGTACAGACTGGAAGTGTCTGGAAAAAGTACAGTAGGCGTGGTAGTACGTCCATTATTATAACATGAATCTTTCTAAACTATGACACTGATAAGCAATTCCATCTTTCCAGTCTGATGTGAATGAGTTGTAAAGAGGTGGCTAATTGCCTTTGTAAAGGTCTAATGTGATACTTGTAATCTTTGCCCCTGAATACTTCATTGATTTTTATGCCCATTTGAATTCAATGTTCACTGATGTGGTATTGCGGGTACCTCCAGAAATATTCAGGCCCAATAACTAGGATTTCAGGATTTTGATCTTAAATCCCGAAAACCTGGAGTACCCCAAATTCTCACTTTGTTCCCATGGCATGTATTCTACTGGATCTGAGAGAGATAGCAGTGCATCATAAGCAAATAATGACAGTTTATATTCAGGAGTCTCAAATGTAATGCATTTGATTGACTTATTCGCACATAACTTTCTTGCAAAGGGTTCTGTTCCTAAGAAGCTGGGGTGATAACAGGCAAACTTGCCCTGCACAGGGGTAGACATTAACCCATTACTTTAATCTTCATTGTTGGATTCCTATAACAAGAGAAGACCAATCTGATTGTTTGTTCTACAAAGCTAAACCCCTTCATCACTTCCTCCGGGAAGGACCAGTCTAGCCTGTTAAATGCCTTCTTTGTGTCTAAGAACAGCAGGGCAACTGGGTCCCTTGAGAACCTTGTGATTTTGTCTATAAGGTGGACAGCCTTTCTTAAATTGTCAAAGGTCTGTAGACCCTTGAGAAATGCTGATTGGTCTGTATGAATAATACTTGGGGGAACTCTCTCCAGTGTAGTCGCTATTATTTTTGTAAATATTTTAATATCTTGATTTAAATGGTCAATAGGTCTGTATCACCTGCTTAAGTTCGGGCTTTTACCTGGCCCCAAAAGGATGTTCATCACAGAATCTTTCACTGAGTCTGTGACTTCTCCACAATCAAGATAGGAACTAAGCAGATTAGCCAAGGGATTTACAAAGTCTTCCCTAAACATTTATAAAAAAAACAGGCCTTTGACGGGGTCTGGTACAGGGACTTTGTCAATCTTAATTGAGGAGATGGCCTTCCCAAATTCCTCTTGAGCGATGTGAGAGTTTAAGAGTTCTCTTTTCTCTCTCTCTCTCTCTCTCTCTCTCTCTCTCTCTCTCTCTCTCTCTCTCTCTCTCTCTCTCTCTCTCTCTTTTTCTCTCTCTCTCTCTCTCTCTCTCCCTCTTTCTCTCTCTCTATCTTAAGCAGCACAGTTGTAAGAAGGCATTCTACTTGGTAGTTTGTGTTCTTACATTCCTTGTTATGTAGAGTTTGTTTGAAGGCTGAAAAGCCTCTAGCTTTGTTTTTCCCATTTGAGTATTTATCCCCTCCTCATTTGAATCACTGTTAAATGGTGATTTTAGTATTTATTGCACGGGCACTGGCCAAGAGCTTATCTGGCTTGTTACCCTTCCTGTAAAAATGCCCTTTGAGCCCCAACAACACACTTTCAGCCACTTTAGTCTGGTGCATCAATGCATCAAGAGTATTCTGTGCACCTCTTGAAGCTTCCGATAAGACCTCCTGGAACCCATTTTCTCATACTCTTCTCCAATGCTTTCAGTTCCTCTTTCAAAAAATCTAGGGTATATTTCCTATTTCCGGCACGTTTCGATACTTCAGCTAATACTAGGCTTCTCACAAAGGTCTTTAAGACATCCCACGTATTATTGTGCAATGTTAGTGCAGGGGTATTGAGAGTGGAACAATCTCTGATCTGCTCTGGGATTTCTTTCACAGCTAGTCTGTCCCTCAAACCATATTTCAGCTATCTCCAGAGCCCTTTACCTCTGCTCTCTTTAGTAGCTGTGAGGACCAAACTGACTGTGCTATGATCAGATATTGCTTGTGGGGTGATATAACATTCACTTATCTGGGATATCAGCATGTTATGCACATATATATAATCAATGTTTGTGAAGCTATGGTATACATGTGAAATGAAGGTATATTCTTTATCATGCAGGAAGTATTTGTATTTGTATTTATTATAATTTATATAGCGCCTTACGCCAAAGCGCTTTACAAGAGGAACGAGCAAATTACAACAAGCATTACATAACAATTGAATCATAACCAGAAAACAGTACAAGGAACAATTTACATTATTGATGAGGTTCAGCACGATTGGAGAGTGACCAAAGTGAGAGAGGAAGTAGGAGGTGTGGGTAGAGGTAAAATCAGAAGTAAGAGAGGAAGCAGAAAGGTGTTAGGGGGTGAAGGGAAGAGAAAACGATTTTAGAGAAGTGCGGAATGAAGTGTAGGAGGGAATAGAACGGATGGGGAGGGGTAGGTGGTTCCAGTGGAAAGGAGCGAGAAGTTGGAAGGAGCGGAAGCGAGAAGGGGCACAGGGTGGAGGAGGAAGGGAGAGAAGGAAAAGATAGGCAGAGCGGAGTGAACGAGAAGGAGTATAGAAAGTGAGAAGGGAGGATAGATAGGGAGGCGCAAGATCATCGAGGGATTTGAAGACTAGACAGAGGAACATAAATTTGAGCTGGGAGTGAAATGAGAGCCAACCTACTGAGATAAGAGAAGAGGAGATGGAGTCATGAGGTGAGGGAAGGCAGAGGGAGCGGATGGCAGAGTGGTAGACAGATTTGAGGGCGGAGAGGTGAGTGGAAGGGAGTCCAAATAAAAGAGTGGAGCAGTAGATGAGTCTGGAGAAGATGAGGGAGGTGATTAAGAGTTTACTAGCGTGAAAGGTTATGAAGGGTCGAATTTTATGGATTTTATAAAGGTGAAAGCTGCAAGATCTCGCAGTAAGAGAAATGTGGTGAGAAAGAGAGAGGTGGGGGTCAATGTGTAGACCAAGGTTGCGGGCGTGAGGAGAGAAGGGGAGTTCGGAGGGGGGAAAGAAAATGAAAGGAGGTGGGGACGGAGGAGGAAGTGTGTTGGCAGGGAAGAATAGGACTTCGGTTTTATCTGCATTAAGAGTAAGGAAATGAGAGGACATTCAAGATTTAACAGCAGAGAGGCAAGAAGAAAGCCTATGGTGAATGTCAGGAGAGAAAGAGGAGAAAGAGAGGAAGAGCTGGGTGTCATCGGTGTAGAAATGGTGAGAGACACCAAAGGAAGAGATAGTTGGAGTGAAGAAGGAATTGTAGAGTGAGAAGAGAAAGGGGCCAAGGACAGAACCTTGGGGAACGCTGTGGTTGAGAGGATAGGTAAGGGAGGTGAAGCCACCGCAGGAGACTGAAAAGGTGCGGTTAGAAAGATAGGAGGAGAACCAGTTAAGGATAGAGTCTTTAAGGCCAAACAAAGAGAGAGAGAGAGTTAAGGAGAAGAGGGTGATCAACAGTATCAAAGGCAGCAGAGAGGTCAAGGAGGATAAGAATAGAGGAATGCTTAGAGTAGCGTGCAGAAAGGAGAGAGTTGAGAACAGAGATGAGAGCAGTTTCCGTGGAGTGTTGAGGGCAGAACCCGTATTGGGTAGGGGGGAGGGGAGAATGGTTGGAGATGAAGGTAGAGAGTTGAAAATAGACAATGCATTCAAGAAGTGAAGGCTACATGCATCTTTTAAGCCAAGATCCTCTGACTTCGTCATTAAGGACATGGGAGCTACACTATCTTGGGGCGCACACGCTTTTGTGTGATCTCATTCAACTGCCATAAGAATGTTGAGGTCCCCCCAATTATAATGCCTACACATAATTCCAACAGGGTTTCCAGAAAGTCCAAATTAAACCTTCCCTTTCCGACATGTGGACCTATATACCAATAATAGGATTAGCAAGGTAACTAGGGTTATTGCTGTGAATCTGCCTACTTTGCCAACTGCTTTCGATTAGGCAACTCCTTTCTGAATTAAAATGGCCTCTCTGGCCCCGCTTCACTGGAGAAAATGATTAAAATGTCTGAGGGAACATCTCATGGTGCCGTCTATATTGGCCTCTATTTGTCAAGTGTGTTTTTTGGATAAAAGCAATGTCCGGTTTGTGGTTTTTAAGTAGGTTGAACAGGCAAACAGTTTAGTTACGGGAACGTATGCCCTTAGCATTCTGTGTCAAGCACTTAAATAGATATTAATGAATTAATATTTATTTAACATTTATAAAGCGCTCACACAGCCCACAGGCATCGAGGCGCTGTTACAGGAATTGTTTGTTTTTCTTAGTTGTGTAATTGTGTTGTTTTTTTTGTCTTAGTTACGTATTTATAACGCGCTTAAACTCCCAGAGGTTTCTAAGCGCGGACCCGGGGATCGAACCCGTTGTTGCTTCGTGTCGTCTTGCTTCCAAGACGCGCACGCTGCCGCTGAGCTATCCTCCCGGGAATATATCCTCTGGAACCTATTCTCAGATCTGACTGAAGCAGGGACAAGTATGTAGTGGTACAGTAGTGGTAATTTCCCCAAATGTTTCCACCTCCCAACATCCCAAAATTAGAATACCAATAGCGAGCAAAGCCACTGCACATGCAAT
Source organism: Ambystoma mexicanum (assembly GCF_040938575.1). Lineage (NCBI taxonomy): Eukaryota > Metazoa > Chordata > Amphibia > Caudata > Ambystomatidae > Ambystoma > Ambystoma mexicanum. The sequence continues at coordinate 760,506,198 of NC_090932.1, read as the reverse complement.
ATGTCCTTTCTGCCCCTCCTGGCTTTATTACTTTACAGATAACTTCAGTTATCCTCCCCATCTTCATCAAATTAGTAATACCTCTTTTGTTTTTGCATTTTGATGTAAGCTTTCCCTTTGTTCCCCTGGTATTACTACCCACCTGTCAGAACTCCCATAGGCGCCATTGGCCTAGTGTCTCTGTTTTTTCCTAGCCTCCTGTCACTTGGGACTATCTGTTTCAATGTGGTCTACTTTCATCTCATTCATGGGTTACAGATGCAGGACTTGTTTTTATGTTATGTTATGTTATGTTATTTTGCACTTATATAGCGCCTTATATACCATTGGTATGGTCTGAAGGCGCTGGTAGGTTGAACGCCCTTGGGAACCGAAGTTCTTGTCAGTAGAGGGAGGAGAGAGGGTCCAATAGGTGCGAGTGCGCATCTGGTATGTGTGCAGCTGGTGCGAAAATTCCTGTGGAAGCTGCTTCATAGCGGTAGGTGTGGTGGCTGAGAGGTCAGGAGTATGTGTTCGAGTCTGGCAGGAATTATCCAGACCGAGAGTGGCAGCGTAAGGCCTGAGGAGAACGCCTGGCTGGGGGTGCGAGACCAACAGTGATTACATAGAGTGATGTGGAGTGAGCGGCGTCAGATGTTGATATGAGAACAGATATACCGAATGGTGTCATAGTATCTCTGTGTTCTAGTTGGGTGGTGGTGTAAGGAGAGAGTAAGCGTGGGGTGTGATATGAGGTATGATCTTTTAAAGGATCCATGCATTCTAGGTATAATATGGACTTCATGCAGTTAAGCGATTCGTCCGTTCTGCACATTCGTCGGCCCTCCACCCGTCTTCTCGCCACACACGTCCTCTCGCTACACATGTCGTTTTGCCACACACGTCCTCACGCCACACACGTCCTCTCGCCACAACACGTCCTCTCGCCACAACACGTCCTCTCGCCACAACACGTCCTTTTGCCACCACATGTCCTTTTGCCACCCACGTCCTCTCGCCACCCACGTCCTCTCGCCACCCACGTCCTCTCGCCCCCCCGTCCTCTCGCCACACACGTCCTCTCGCCACACACGTCTTCTCGCTACACACGTCCTCTCGTCACAACGCGTCCTCTCGCCACAACACGTCCTCTCGCCACACACGTCTTCTCTCCACACACGTCTTCTCTCCACACACGTCTTCTCTCCACACATGTCTTCACTCACTACACCCGGCCGCCCTCCACACCAGGCCGCCCTGCACACCCGGCCGCCCTGCACATCCGGCCGCCCTCCACACCCGGCCGCTCTCCACATCCGGCCGCTCTCCACATCCGGCCGCCCTCCACACTCATCCGCCCTCAATACTCAATATCAATCCCCAAGCCCGGGCAGCTTCTTCCAATGATGAGATCTTGTGCGAGAAGCCATTTGTTGAAAAGATCAGGCCATGTGGGAATGTCAGCATGTACCTTACTTAATGGGAGTGTAGTTGCTCTTTTACTTGTGTGTAATCTCTCAATTTCACCAGCGTATGCACAGCTAAGTCTTGGAAGATCAGAACTTTGAGACTTTGATTTCAATATGTGGTTTATTCCTTGTGGCTTGGCACGAGTTTGTCTTTGGTGGTGAAATATTGATATTTCACCAGAGTTTCTCTTGGTCTATTGCCTGGCTGGCTAGGTGTAGACCCACCTACTTGCACTCCGTCCATGGTAAGGTCCATCCCATTGTTATGTGGAAGAATAGACTGGAAGAACTCTCTGAGGAATATGTGAAAATCTGTACTCTCACGGTCCACTTTTAACAATGACAACCTTATGTTGTCCTTGCTCAAACGATTTTCTAAATCCTTGCATGTATCCAATAACTGGCCTGTAGGGGCATCTAAGGCCATCACAACTCCTTGTAGCTTAGGGACTTCATTGGAGATTTCAGTGAAAGCTTCTTTGTTTCTTTACACCCTTTCTCCCAGGGGTTGATTCTATGCATGACACTCTCCAGTGTACACTTCATCTTTTCCTTCAATGACTGGATCTCTTTGGTAATTTTTTGGGGAGATTGCTCATGCACTTCATTAGTTCCTCTTTCATAATGTTTTAATTATATGAAGCCTGACCTAGTTTAACATAAACTTTACACCCTTGAAAAGTACAAAAACGAATAAAATATAATTAAAAAGAAAAAAAAGAAAAAATATATATAGTTAAAAATAAACATAAAATCAAATGTGAAATCGTGTTACATGGTTACCCAATTTCAGATTTCCTTTTTTAAAAATACTGTCTTCAATGGCTGTCTATAATTTCGTTAATGCATCTCACCCATATATAAACAGATTTAATAGTACATAAACAGATTTAATAGTATCAAGAGGGTGCACACATTTCTCAAAATATAAGTGGTGCAGTCCTGCTAATTAATGACATTCTGTTAAAAGGTGTTGAATGGTTTCTGATTGATCAACTTGTTTGCATATTCTACAGTTGCGCATCGCCTTTTCAATTCCAAACCTAGGGCCCAAAACGGCTAAACAAGGGAGTAAATTAATGCATAACAAGCAACATTTTTGCAGCAGCTCAAAAGAAGGGAATTTAAGTCAATACTGCTGAGGATGACCATACGTGTAAGTTATAGTTATCATACCTCTATTCCTTGTAAATTCTGTGACAAATCTCACGATTTGAGTCTTTCTTTTAGTTCTTTTTTATAGTAACATTGTATATGCACATGTTTATCCATGTGTCAACCACAATTAGCATACCCTAAGATGCTTCATGAACATATTGGAAATGTTACACTTTTTAATACTAACTGTATACACCAGGGGGCATGTGTCAAAGAAAAGGAGTTGGGATACTAGAAAAGATGGCTGGGGCAGGGAAAAGGGACAAAATAATTGGGCTTGGGAACCGAGAAAATGAATGCATTTCGAAAACAAGTCACTGCTTTCTTTCGAAGAACAACATTTTGGGCCGGAATGTGAGTCAGACAAAATATGACTGAATCAATGCAATATGGATGCTGATCATGTCAAAGAAAATGTTTATATTTTGTGGACAGATGCATGAAGCCTCAGTACTCCGGGATTGTATGACTTTGAAGATGTACATGAACCAGACCTATTCCAAGCAAGTTGGGATAAGGGTAGCATCCAAATTCAAGTTGGGTCCTGTACACAAATTAGATGGCATTAGTTTGGCTTTTGAACACATTAATACAAAGACATGGACAATAAGAGTATGAACAGGAAAATCACTGTGAAGATGTTTAAATTGAATTCTGAAATATACCTTAACCATACCATTTATTTCATTCAGATAGCACCTCTGATATAACACCCGATATTGCTACAATCCCATCTCGACATTCTGGGACAGGATACATTCTATATTCAGACTGCATGTTCTGTTTTATTGAAATAGTAAATCAAAACCAAAGGCGGTCCTCAAACCTTACCATGGGGAAGTCACCCACAATATTATTCACCCACAGGCAACTGTTCCATAGAAGAGAAACTAACCTAACTGCCAGGGTTGGACTGGGAACCAAAAGAGTCCCAAGAGATATTTTTAAAGTGCCCCCTTATTAGACATTTTCAGCAACTCCAACCCTTTTACTATGGGGACATTTGGAAATATCACACAAAAGAGGCCCATGGTGCAGAGGCCTAGCAGGATATCTCCAGAGTTCCCTATAAGCCAGTCCACCACTGCTGTCTGCTTTTTCTTACTACTTGTCAATGCAAACAAATATCCATTCATACAAATGAATCTACATATGTGTTCTAGACAGCAATATACAATATACCTCCAGTTATTGCTGCTTGTTGACTACCATATCTCCTAAATATTCTCATCAACAATAGACAATTCAATATACTTATGATTTTATTCACGATCAACAACAAGTGTTGGCCAAAGATAAAAATGTTTGAATGCACTTTTAGTTGCAGTACCTCTTCTGCCATTGACGAGTATTCACATGAGGGACAATCTACAGCATATACATCACATTCAATTCCAACTTTAAAATGTTTGTGGTATTATGGTGAACATATATAGTGCTGTTGATTTCTAGTGTATGCATGTATGTGAAATACAAATTGTGGTGGGCTGCACTGCAAATTATCAGCTTGGTTTTGGGAAGTGTGCTTTCTTACAGGAGAGCACAACATATGGGTGTGAGTCTTGTCAGAAGGACACCTAGAAGCCTATGGCAACAATGGAAGATGCATCATCCTCGACATGTTATGTGGAATCCAAGATGGCGCCTGCTCAACAACATTACCACCAACTATTATTGCAGGTCTAGTTGCAAATGCTAAATTAATTAAATTAATTAGTCTTCCATTCAAGATGGAGGACACTCAGATTCAACCCATGCATTCGTACTTAATCACCGGAGATCAGACAGGTAACTGCGTTGCTACTCTGTTCCTACATTTAGCATTGCTCTCTATTCTCCCTTTATTGTATTATTCCACTTGATCCTTCTGATTCTTCCCCTTGTATGTTTGTCGGTACCCAACTACGTTTCTTGTTGCCTCCCTTTCTGACACTTTCCTGTGTCCGACTTATCCCCTTAAGCTTTTGCTTCCTGCCGTTTCTCAGGCTTGCCTCTTCCTCCTTTCTGCCGTTCTCGGCTTTCCTTCCCTTTCGACTTTCCTTCGTATTCGGAGACTCGACAGCCTGTGCCGCTCTCAGCTTTAATTGCTTTCCGGCACCCTGCCTACCTGCGCCACTCTCGGCTCTCATTATTTTCCGGCGCATTCCTGCTTACCTTTCCTTTTTTCTTTTCCAATTACGCTACTTACATATCTGTAGTTTCTTCCTTCCTCTTCCTTCTCTGTGTTTTCCGCATTTGGAGTTTATCGGCTGTTGGCTTCAGTCTTGGAGGAGTCTCCCTCCAGATATGATCCTACATTGCAATGGAGACCAATTTCCTGTCAGGGATTCCACTGATTGATACTTCGCTCCATTGCTCCACTCTGACCTTGGACCACCTCTTCATTGGACTTCCACAACATCAACAGATTCTGGGTTTTCTTCCCCATGAGGGTTTCCCAGGGCATGGCCCCCTGGGTTGGACAAAGCCCAGTTTTCTGGCCTCTGGACATCTGGGGGGACGCTCCTTACCTCTTCAGAACTGAACTATTTAACCCGAAGACTCGTGAGTACCATCTTATTGTGAAGGCAAGTTCGTAAGACTTGTAAAAGTCATATTAACATGACAAAGAATTTCCTGAATGGATTGAAAAGTTTGTACCCTGTGTTAAGTGAACTCCAAATGACATATAGGATTTGAGGGGCTAGCTCCCAAGTGATATTATTAGAAACATTTCTATGGTCATCTAAATTGGCATCATTTTCTGGTGGATGGAAGTGTCTGAGTTAATCTCCCTCTCACCCCACCAGATGACTGTGATGAGAATTTCCCTTTATAAATAACCATTGATCTACAGTTAAAGAGGTAAATAATCCTCTGTAATCTGTGAAGGTTTATACCAGTTTCAGTCTTAAAATACACCTGTAAAACATGGGGTTGAATCTACTTGGCGACTGTCAGAATCACAACATGCATTTTGCACTGAAAATGCTATGACATTCTATTTTAAAACAGTTCCCAATGTCTTTGGCCATTGTCAGAGAACAATGTGCATTTCAATCTGAATAATCTACAGAATTATATTATAAATCAATTCCCAATTATTTCTCTCATAGTCCATATTGAGTGATTTAGCTGGCAAAAGATCCCCTAAAGTATTTTCTGTTTCTCTCAGGGATTTATATATTTGCTTCTGGGTTTGTCTTGTACGGCATATAATGGGTATGGCATCTCACAGTTCCAGGTAGCTTCACCCAGTCAGTTATGCCTCATGGCTGTATTACTCCTTGGGGAATCTGGTACTATTCAGTGAAGTCCTGCATCAGTTTTCCTCTGGACTAGATCGTTTCAGGGGTTCCATCAATTATCTCCAAGGTAAAATCTCAATTCAGCACCTCTTCTGTCAAACAGAATTCCCCCATCTGCAGACTTGTCAGAATCCCTGTGCCATTTCTACTTCTGTGTGTTTGGGCTCATGTAGATGCAAAATCTTCCCACACAGTGTCATTCAACAAAACTTTTTTATTGGAAATATTTTCTCATCTGTACCCTTCAGACGCCGACACTTTAAGCATAGCCATGTGACAAGAAAAGGTTCTGATCAGATATGGAGCCAAATACATTTCCCTTCATACTTTTGGTTTTGAACAGTGATGATTTTCTGAATCACACATGAAATCTGTAGACATATTACATTTATTAATAAATTATGTATATTAATATATCATGTTTAGGCCTATACTGTGGGGTGTGTTCCCCTGAACCCACACTTGTCTTCACTACTTCAAACAACTGCACAGTTACAACGTAATGGTCCTTTTTGTAAATTACATTATGTGCAATTTAAACTGGTCATTTTAAATGGCCATTTTTGTACGTGCAGGCCCATTTAAGCTAATCATTAACTATAATCAGGGTTTCTTATTTTCCCAGCAATGAAAGCAAACATGATTAGAAGGTATTCTATGGCTGAGCAGGATTTCAGAACAGGTTGAAACTAAGAGTATCTTGAACCTTTTGAAGCTTTGTCCTGTGAAAAGAAGGCCATCATGTGACCATCTGTGAGCCACAAAGTGGCAGGGGTCCATGGAAATGTATCTTTCAGACTGCACTTATCATATTTATTTTGCATTTTTCCAATGTGGCCTGCATCTATGTGGGTGCATTCTATTCTATTGGATTTATTTAAATATTCATGAGGTGCATGACTTTGGCAGATGGCTGATTTCAGGTCATGAAAACTCCCCTTTGCCAGACTCCAATTGGTTGCTGGGGCTGGGCAGTCAGTTGTCATTTGGGTCATCTGGGCTCGTCTTCGCAGGGTGAATCAACCACGTTCCAGTGCATATGTCTTCCATCCATTTCACTCTCTCATCTGTCTGTTTGTGTAGTGCTTCAGCCTTACACATCACTGTTGCGTCATGCCACTTGCTTTCAGTAAACATTGTCCCTTTAATTTTGAAAAACGGCTCCTTGAAACATGTAGCACCTTCTGGCTTCTTTTTGCATAACTTTTCGTCAGGAGGGGGCAGTTGTAGTTTTACTGTGTGTGCCTGGAAGGTACTTAGAATTATACACAGTGTGAAATGAAGGAGATGCTAGGCTTCCACTATGGGAGTTTCTTGCGGCACTAAAACCTAAGGTGTTCCTGGTGCATGGGGGATCAGTGAACACACATAACAGCTTTCATTGGTAGCCTGCTTGCCAGTGATGCTCATATCTGAGTACCATTTGTGGATTGTTCTGGTTGACGGGGTCTTCAATTGCATCTAATCCCAGTCTATGATAAGCGTTATATTTGTGCTGTTGTATTCCCCTTTTCCTCCTCCCTTTCCTCCCTAGGCCATTAAGGGCATACATAGCATTGTGGAAATAAATGGAAAAAATACCCATGTTCAACATTTCCTCATGATTATTATTATACTGCCAATATTGTGTATTTGGAGAGGTAGCCAGTGGGGTAGCTTGGGACATGGTGCACATGAATTCAACATTTGAGGTTGGATCAAAGGTTATCAGTAAATGAGTGTGTGGTGTTGCAAATGCCTCTGCAGTTGGTTGGTCATCATCATATACATAAATTACATTTTCACTGGTATTCATTATAGGCAATTCAGGCTGGAAAGGGTTAATTGTACAGTTCTTATGCAACATGGTGCAATTTGCAGAAGTATTATGGTGCCATCTCAATTTTACCCCATCCCATATTAACTTAGTGCCTTCTTGTATTAGTTTTCCCCTTCCCATCCTTCTTTCACATTTCCAATGATAAAAGACAAGCTCCAGTATAAACCTAAACATAATAATAAAATTGAAAAAAAAAATCCACGAAAAAAAGACCACAGTCGTATGAGTAAGCTCTAGTAGCACTAACATTATCTCTACTGGTATCTAACTCTCTTCTGTCTGTATTCAGAGATCTTGTCGTAGTCATTGTTGCTCCTATAGAGTGGAATAAAGTGGGTTAAGTACATTTTACGTTATAAAACACTGACATGTTTGTAAAAAATACTTATACTTAGAAAAAAGAGAGAGACAGAGTCAGAGAGGGAGAGAGAATTTTTTCATTTATACATTATAAATGTTCATTTGCTACTTCTTCTCTTTTTCTCTTTAGTTACATATATGGAACCATACAACAGTACTCTTCTCATTCCCACTATCTTCCTCCTTTTAGTATTTTAGCAGTTACTACTTCTGTACGCAATTGTTTCATTAAGGCACTGCTACTTCATGTTCCTCCGGCACTACTGTCTGTGGTGCTACACAGTCATGTGCTTTCCTGACGTCTGACAGATAGATCCAGTATTTCAGGCCCTTTACCTTGACCGCTGAAGCAGTGCAATATGTTACTTCATAAGGGCTGTGGAATCATGGAGAATTCCATCTTCTCACAAAGCTGCAGACATATACTAATGCTCTTGGCATTAATTGATTTGCTGGACTATCAGTAGCTGGCATTCTTGTCTCTCTTTCATTATCGTGTGTGAAGGGCGGCGCTATTTGTTTGGCAATGCTTCTTACCGCTCGTGTCAGCTGCGTTAAATATTCCTTGAATTCCTCTCTTAATATCGTTGCTGTTTTGTGGGCATCTGAAACTTGTCTTACTGACGATAGTGGTATTTGCCTGCATCTCCCTGCCACTATTTTGTGGGGGGACAAGTGCTGATCTTTGGTAGGCTGTGTGTGGAGTTGGAATAGTGCCAAAGGCAAGCAATACACCCAATTTTTCTTGAGAGTGTGACACCATTTTGATGATCTGCTCTTAAGGAGTCATTTGATTTTCTCAACAATCCCATTTGCTTGGGGATGATAAATCAAACACATTTTATGTTTTATCCCTAATAGGGCAGTAACTTCCTTGAACAAGTCAATAACAAAATGTGTTCCAGTGTCGGAGCGAATTACGTCACATATTCCCCAACGTGGGAACACTTCCATCACCAAAAACGTCCCCACGCATTTCGCGTCTGGGTGTGCACAAGGTCCTGCTTCCACCCATCGTGAAAAAGGGCAGACCACCACTATCTAGCTCCATTGCACCTCTCTCCCATGTCTGCGTAATCAATGGGCAGCTCACGGAAAGGTCCAATGGGGAGGGGCAGTGTACCTCGTAGTGTTCGAAGGGTCATCCTGAGTTGTTTGTCTGACACGTGATACATTCGATAGACATTTTAGTGAGGTATTCTTGGAGATTTGGAACAAACCAGTCTTCCTGAATGTCTGCAGCTATGTGCTGTTGTGTTGTGTGGGCAGGGAAATGCAATTGTTGGAGTGCTACTTGAAATAACTCTACAGGCATTAACACCTTCCCCGTTGCATTCTGTCTCCATAGGAGATCAGTTGGTGATTGTGTACAACCCCTTTTTAACCATAGGACGTGTTCTGTGGCTGGAGCTCTCTTTTGCAATTAAATTATTTGTGCTATTGGTAAAGCATTTTACCCGTCCTCCCTCTGTTCCTCTGTTTTACATTTCTGCACACATTCTGCAAGCAGTGTTTTTGAAAAATATGCTGCCTTTTTTGCTGCGGCCTCCGCAGCTGCATTTTCTAATGATATGTTGTCACTGTTGTTCATATGGGCTTGGCATTTTACCAGTCCTGCCGTTGATGGTTCTGCGAGTGCTTTTTTCAATTCATTCAAAAGTTCAGCATGTTGTACTGGGGTCCCGTCTGCCCTCCTGAACCCCTTCTTCTCCACTAGGATAACCCAGCATGTACCGTGGTGGTTACATATGCTGAGTCTGAATATATCATCACTGCACAACCTTTTGCTTCATTGAGTGCTTCTACTAATGCCACCAATTCGGCAGCTTGTGCTGAATAGTGTATAGGCAAATGTTTTTGTACTAGTATTTCATAGTCTCCCTCCTCTAACCTCACTACTGCTGCTCCCACATTTTTTTCACCTGTCTCCAGACAAATTGATGCATGCTGTTCCATCTACAAAGTAAACCTCCCTTTCGTCGTCTCCCTCCCCTTCATATGTGGCGCAATCGTGATTCTGCATGTCTTCTACAGTGCATGGATCTGTAAGGAAAGTTGCTTGATTTACAATTTTGCAACGCACTACATGGAGGGTTGGGCTTAATATTATTATCTCGTAGGCTGTTGCTCTTTGTGTAGTGAGATTTGGATCATTCAAGTATTGTGAATAGGGAGTGTTCCACAAACAACGTGACAGAACATCCCATCACAATTGTGGAACTCTTTTCAATGGTGAAGGCAGCTGTTGTAAGTCCCTGTTCGCAAGCAAAGTGGCCTTGCATTATGGAATCAAGGGTGCTGCTGTAGTATGCTAGTGGCTTGTGGCCCAATGATGTTTTCTGTGTCAATACCGCAGCCATTATTGTTCCATCTGAATGGGAAAATAGGAATATTTCCTGGTCATAATCCGGTGTTACAAGAACGGGTGCTCTACAAATCATGTCCTTTAGTGTGGTGAAGGCAGTGTGCATTTCTGGTGTCCATGCTATTGTTTTATTCTGTTTCTGTGCTTCTTTTAGCCCTTGCAATAATGGTCTTGTGTAAGCGGTATAGTATAATATCCATGCTCGCCAATAATTACATATGCCAAGGAATTTCTGCATATATTTCACTGTGTGGGACCTTGATGTTGCAGCCTTGTCAGGAATTATTCTCTTTCCATCTTTTGAAATCAGTTGCCCCAGATACAATACTTCTGCTAGACAATACTGGAGTTTACTTTTGTCTACCTTCTACCCTTTGTGGGCCAATAAGGTAAGTAATTGAATGGAATCTTTTCTGCACATTTCTTCCCCCTCACTGCATATTAACAGGTCATTGACGTACGAAATGATTGTGCTTTGGACAGCAATATTGCTGAGTTCTTCGTGCAATATTCTGAAAATGCTCTGGCTTTCCCAGTACTCCTGGGGCAATCTGCAATGTTCGTATCGTATCCCCCTAGTGTGAATGCTGTCAAGTATTGGGAATCCCAATCAAGGGGCACAGAGAAAAAGGCATTTTTCAAATCCACTACAGTAAAGTGCATTGCCTTTTTTGGGATACTGCACAATATGGATGCCGGATTTGGAACAAGAGGGCGTTCCTTTAGGACAATGTCATTAAGTGGGCGAAGGTCCTGCACCATCCTCCACGACCCCCCCTTTGCTTTCTTAATCGGATACATTGCAGTATTGCATGGAGAGTTGGAGGGGACAATGATACCTTCTTGAAGTAAGGCTTGTATTATTTCTCTTATTCCTTCCTCTACTTCTCTGGTCAAAATGTATTTTTACTCTGGGCAGCACTGCCCCAGGCTTCAGTTTTATTCTTATAGGGGGGTCACTTCTTTTAATAACCCTACATCATGGGAATTTGTTGTCCATAAATTCGGTGGTACCTGCTGTAAATCTGTATTGTAGAATGATAGTGGCACACTGACAGTGGCCATGAGGGGGTTTGTGACCCGTCTGTTTTGTACCATTATGTCATAGGGCATGCTTATTTCCATGATTATTTCTCCATCATGGTCACTGACAGTGAACAACTCTTCATCTGTCAATTCGCGCAAAGCTTTATTTGGATCTATGCATAGCACTGTTTGCCATTCACACCCATGCGTGTCCAGTCCAATCGCCACAATATGTTCTGCTGACACTTGTACCCCCTGCAAGTCTAGTGAGAGCATTGTACCAGGCAATATGTCAGGGGTTGCTACTGGGCAGAAAACAAAATGAGAATGTACTCTCCAATCTTTTCGGGTTATTTATGGCACTACTCTTGCCAATACTTCTATGCCATATATAAACATATCTGCATTGGTGGGAATTCCTTGCACTTCTGTTTCGTTTGCTATTGTTTGTAGTATTAACATTGCCTGTAGGGGGCACATGCCAGGTGTAGAGCATACTATGCCGTTTTTTGTGAATGGAATTGTCATATTGAGTTTACTGAGAAGATCCCTTCCCAATAAATTTACATGCGACTCCTCATGGTACAATGGGGGTGCTCTCACTGTTCTTCCTCCTATCTTTACATCAAAATCTTTAGTGTAAGGAACCGTGACCACAGCTCCAGAGAATCCCTGCATCTCGAGATTTTTGCCAGATAGCGGACACAAGCCTTCACATAGACATGATTTCTTCCCCCTGAGTCCACCATAAAGATGAACTTCTTGTTTCCTATCTCTGCCCCCACCAGTGGTTCCTCGTCTGGGGGTAAGATAGTTGATAGGACTGGATACGCAAGGGCTCTCTGTGGGCAGTCCTAGTCTGGGTGAGTGTCTGTTCCAGAGCAAGAGAAAGCATTGTCGCTGAACACACATGCTCCCCGAAATGGTGCTGGTGCACCATTTGCAGTGGTCATGATGGGGTTGGCATGCGTGTGTGTCATCTGGTTTTGATGTGTGAGATGTGTCTGCATGTTTTGCGTTGGCTGTCTGGGTGCGTTGGGTCCTGCTGTGTATCTCTTATCATTTTGCTCATCCTGTGCATATCCTGCGATGGATAATCCATAGGGGCTCCCTAGGTGCGGGTCCCCATATTGGTATCTCTGATTATTCTGATACTTAGCCACAGGACGAGTACGACATTCCCTCACAAAGTGGCCCCAGGGAACCCTCGACAATCCAACAAATCTAGTAAACCATCACCTCTGCTACCACCTGTTAAGACGGCTTGGAAAAACCCAAATTGCTAAGAGATGTTGGAGCCAGATCATACCAGACTCAATAACAAGAATAGACTAAGTGCAAGGCAAAACACAGCTTTATTATCATCACAATAAAGCAGAAACAGCATACAAGCAGTAAAATGTTGTCGCTCTCAGGATGCTTATAAAAAACAACAGGCTTTATATTCAATTTACGTCATAACTGACATCTTGTAATCTTAGTTACCAAAACCTACTGGTTACGGGGATATAGTGGTGAATACATCTACATTCTATAGAGGTTTAATTTCTAATTGGGTTAAGCTTGTCTGATGGCTCCTCCTTAGGCTACCTCTAAACAGATACTAGTAAAAACACATAATTTCTACAATAAACTATGGGTCGGCATAATACATGATGGGCAGCATAATATTAGTGGTTTTCATTGATTGGTTTCGTGCTACCCAACCTTGGACAACCGACAGGTCATCAAGACATGAGCTAGACTGGAGTAGGTGGAGATAGGACCACAGACTGCTTTCCTTTCAATTAAAGATGATACCATCCCTCATTTCTAGGCCATGAGCCAGGATGATCCCTTTGTATTTGGTCTTGTGTGGCGTCTCATGTCTGGGTGGACGTGTAGGGTATATAGCAAGTGTCCTATCTGTTCGTGACTAATGAATAGACAGTATTCTTCAATTATGGGTTACGTGTGATGAGATCGTGTTTGGAATTATTTCACCCTGCATTTATTAGGATTTTAGCTAATATGGTGAGAGTGTTATCGTTTCCTTTAAAACTGGGAACACTCTTGAGCTATTCCCCATAGAGTATGTGGTCTTATAATGATACTGTACCTTGCTTTCAAAGGCTGTTCTTTCCTTCAGAAAACTTTAATTAACTTGGAAGTAGCCTTCTTGCGTCCTGGGAGTTTCTATCTCTTCACAGAATCCTTGGTTGTGGTTGTCAGCATCTGTCTGCGCTCTGCAAGGATCGATATTTTGTTATTTCAGCAATTTGGGTTCTTGTGAAGCCTTGAGGCCTTTCATTTACTGTGGAACATGTTGTGGCTTCCATTTTGGAAAAGATGGCTGTCTACTACTGTTGCGTTTCTATGTTTCTTTGTTAGCGAGCTATGTTTGTTTGTGTGTCGTTCATGTTGCTTTCAACCTATACATTGGTCATGTCTTATGGATGCTATGTTAATATTCTTCATGTATAAGTGCATGTATTACCTAGTGTTTGTGTTCTTTATGTTATGTGCACATTTGCTTCGTGTCTAATGCATACACATGTATTGTAATGTTGGTTTGGTTTTACTTGTTCCATCTTTAGCTTTAGATTTTATCCATCTCATGCTCTAACTGCCTGGGATAAGGGTGGTACGGTTGCCTTAGTGCGTAATGTTTATCATATGTGCAACATTGAGCTGGGGGAGGGGCTTAAGCTATGGATGACATATTAATTTACCTCTCAACAAAAAGGAGGTGTAAGAGATGGGGAATGGGGCAGGGCCTTCGCCAAGAGATTGTGATGAGCCTGGGTATGTCTCTGGGGAGGTCATAGCTATCATGACAATGCAGAAGGAGGTTGCAGTAGCTGCAGATACACGAAATAAAAACAGTTATAACTAAAACAAACGCCAGGGGACTATCTACCCCATTGGAAAGTGTTTCTCTCTGCATTATTGTGGTTGTACAATAACAGGAAGAGGACACATGAACAGAACAGGAGTACACCAACCCCAACAGCATCTCCTACTTTGACAGTCACCATCAGTCAGTCACTAGAACTATGGCACACAAACAATGTTTTCTAGGAGACAGTATGAAACCTCCTGCAGCATGTCTCTTAGACTGGCATTGGAGTATGTGGTTTCTTAGGAGGGATAGGGTACATGTGAGGGGAGGGAGGAGTGTAATAGGAGTTGGGTATCTAGAGAAGGATGAGGAAGCATATGTGATAGTGTTACCAGAGAAAAATGAGCAACAGGTGGAGGAGGCAAAGGTGGTCCCCACTAGATGGAAGTGGCCCCAACAGATGGCTCTGAAAGAGAAATAGAGAATATCCACACTTGCTGCATGGAAGGGCAAGTACTGGTGTCCATTGTCAAGTTTCAGATGGGATAGGGGTCATCCCCACCTGTAATAGTGTCCTCCTCAGCATGGGTCTGGGAGTACTTTAACTTGATGGAGGGAAAGACAGTTATAGGGGAGGGTGCACAGTGAATTGAAAACTATGCAACAAACTAGTCAAGCAGGATGGGACTAGGAACGGTTAAGCATTGAGAACCATGGAAATGCACATCGATATTTGATAGTGGCATGCTTCTGACTAAAAAATGCACTTGGCAACTACTAACTACCCCTCTTTCACAGCGCTCTCCAGCGATATAGAAGGAGATTAGGGAGTGTCTGCAAGTTCCTCTTGGCGGACACACCTGCTCATTGCTTGACACATAATCACAAGCAGCCCTTAGTCCTGTACCTTATGAATCGGCCCAAGCATCTCTGCCCTCCATGCATTGTAAAGCGAAGCCTGTATGAGTGGTACGACCCACCAGCATGGCTGCACTCTCACCACCACCACAGCACATTGCTGGTGGTAATGGTGGCAGCATTATTGGCACTCATGACGGTACTGACAGATGCAGTATGCAGACATGTTTCCCTGAACTGGCAGACAACTATCAGTGCAGGAGCTGGACCCCACGGTACCAGAGGAGGACATTGAGAAGCACATACAAAGCAGAGGTTGTTCTGTATTGTTGGAGAGTCACTTTAATTGTGCCTGAGGGTCACAATCTGAATCAGTTTGCAAAGTTTCTTTCACAGCCTATTGTTTTACAGAAAACATAATCAACCATATAGACCTGGAAGTTGTACCACTGTCTTCAGAGTTGAACAATTATTTTCTCCATCGTCAATGTAATGGACCATATTTTTGTAACCCTATGTTTGGCTCTGGATTACAAATTGCTGTGATAATGTCATAATATCCTCTCATGTAAAAAAAAACATCTAATCAATTTCGTTCTGCCTATTACTACATATTTGCAGGTTTATACAGAACATGCAAAGAGCTTCCAGCTAGGAATGCACCCATTGCATTATTATTTTGTCATGGATGCAGGGAAGGGATATGGTGGAGACTTGTGGAAAATGCAAGTCAAATGTTGAACACATTCAAGAAGATGTGAGGTGCTAGTTACAATACCAGAAAGTCTTTTATGACTGCCTGAACTTCATACTTGTTAGTTTTGTGCCATCTTTTTATTGATAGGACTGGTGGCATGTTTTCCAAAGCAAATGTTCAGGGCAATGCAATCTTGGAAGTGTATATAAACACATTTTATGGGGTACATCATAAATATCCTGTGTAGCAATTTATTTCAGTTGAAACACACTTCAATAGAGTATCAAATTAGATAATGTGGGTTAAGAATGACTGACTGACTGGTGTTGTTATAACACACTTGGAGGCCCCTACCCCTAAAGCTCATATGTGCTTCAAATTGAGTCAACTTGAGCATATGCTGACACTCATGTGCTTCTTCCTGTTGTATAGCAGGGCAACCCAAGAGATTGTCATGTTTGAGGCTCTTGTTTAGTAGGGTGAACTCGAATAATTCCTATTGAAGTGGGAGAATGGAAGAACAGGCTCCCGTCCTTCACCTCTCGCGCTTGGCCTAGAGGGTCACGGCCCAGACACCCGCCGCGAGAAGAGTTTGTCCATTTACCAGATGACCAGGTACCCTGGTACAGGAACATACGGATGTGTCCACCTGCCTGCCCAACAGCCCGCACTGGCCATGCCGACCCCTGCGGCTCGGATCAGCTAGACTAAAAACCACACGTCGTTAGAGATGCCATGACGACCTAGACAACGGGAAGCACATCTGTACAAGTATACACACTTAACATTTCCACACCAATCTACACGAAGAACATACTCAGTGCTCTGACGTAGGCGACAGGCATATTCACGGACGTGCATCTTTATTATTTTTACATAGGCTTTCAGAATGCAGAAACGCAAGATGCATCATGAACTCATCTATAACGCTTGCTCACGCTTCCCTTGAAACCCGTTACCACCATGAGAGGTATAATGGAAACACGATACTGGTCATGGAAATGTATGCTACTATAATCTAAAGCACCTATGAACCAAACAGACTACTTAAGCACCAGGCCCGAGTAGGCCGCAAACAAGAGCTCCCGTGGACGTTAACAAAGCAAGAGTCAGGTTGCTGATCCTGCAGAAAGAACCCGATGGAGCAACCAGCCAAGGTCGCAATGTTGCAAGCCCACATCCAAGAACAAATCATCAAAGGCACGATGTTGCAACCTCGCACTCCGCGTACCAACGTTAAAGTCATATCTACAAATTAAACCAGACACACAGTGGAAAAGCAATATTAATTGTGCAGAATTCTGCCTCAAACACGGTCCCGCCTCACGTGACCAAGCCGAATCTGACGAGATGCCAAAACCCAGGAGAGAAAAGGCGTCTGGGTCCCTCACTACGAGACACAGGCCGAGACACTTGAAAGGCTCAATGGACACCTGCTACAGTGGGAGCGGTCAGCCTTCCACCTATGAATAAATCCTCACATTGTCTGCACGTACCCATATTGAAACATTGTTGCAAACACAGGTACACCGAGAGCTGGGAACAACGGTGGTCCCAGGCTGGGGAGCTCACGGATGCACCAATCAGAACATGGGGCTCTTATCTCAGACGTCAGTAACATTAGCCAATCCTCAGGAGCCTTCATGTAACAATTCTTATGTATCCAATTATAGGGACAACCCAGATATACCACCTGACTACACCTTGTCCACTAATATCATTCTCTATATGTGTACTATACTAACCCTACCACTCGAGCAACCAATTAAGAGTGGCGATAGGTTTTTTGTTAACTTTCTGAAGTGACGCAAGTAGCGCGTCATAATGCAGTAAAAAGGGCCTGCGAGCCCCACGATTGTGTGTGTGTCAGGACGGACGCGTACGCTCCTTGACCCATCCCTGCTGTTTTGTGTAAATAAACAGCAGAGTCACCTTGCTCCTTGTGTGCGTCTCATACTCTATCTCATCTTATCTGGGATACACACGGGAGGAGTTGGGGCCTCCCTGCCTGGAGGTCTGCGGACGGCCCGGCCGACCCCGGCAGAATTTCCCCCCGACAAGTTGGAGGCACTGCTGAGATCTGTTTAAGATCGACTTTTATTTTTACTTTTTCCAGGCACTCCCGTTGCGAGGAGGCCCGGCGGCGCGGCCCCCTCTGCCGTTGCCCCCTTCTGAGGACTACAGGACCATCGCGGAGCTGCGAGACGACCGGACAGCGCAATCCGGATATTGGCCCTCGGGAGCCGGTTGAGAAGTATCCCGCCCGCGGTTGGCGAGTGTCCAGACGTGGTCCAGACGAGGGGAGGTGGTGAGCCGCTTGGAGGGGTGCACGCAGTCGAGCGGCCCTGCATCGAGAGAACTTGGTGAGCATGACACACACAACGAGCAATGCGAAATTGTGAGGGAGGGGGAGGAAGTAAATAAGGGAGGTATTGTAGAGATGTGCGGCGAAGGTTTAACTGAGTGTTGCTAATGGAATGAATGGTAGGAAAACGAGTGCGAGAACAGTCGGCTAACGTTACGCGAAAGAGGGGGGCGGGGCACGAAAACATCACGTGCAGCCGCTCGTAACAGTCAGCTAACGTTACGCGAAAGAGGGGGGCGGGGCACGAAAACATCACGTGCAGCCGCTCGTAAGACCCTGATGGTCTAAATTGCGACTAAGTGTGAGGGTGGGTGTGTGTGGTTTCGTACGATTTGGTATTTATTGATCAATGAGTAGATGAGGTTCCCTATTGTTCGAGCAAGAAACTCGATAGGTAGATGAGGTTTCCTATTGGTCGAGCAAGAAACTCGATAGGTAGATGAGGTTCCCTATTGTTCGAGCAAGAAACTCGATAGGTAGATGACGTTTCCCTGTAGGGGGTAGCTAGTTGCATAGTTGCCAAATACGGAAGATAACTGGCTGGTTAAGCCCTCCTGTTGAGGGGCGTATCACACGCGAGGCGACGCAGCGTGTGCAGTCCAATTATATTATTGATGAGATTACCTTGTTCCAGGAGAGACAGGAAGACAGCTGTAGGGTTAGCGGGGATAAATTGCAAGTGTATTTTGAAACTAATAATGAGACTGTACTAGTAGCGTAGAGACATCGGTGACGTCACCAGTAGGGATTTAATAGGATATCGCTAGCACAAGGAATTTTGGGTTTGAGAGTGGTGGGGAAGAGAAGCATGATAAAGGAGCTGGTACGGAGATAAACTATAAACCAGTGGATAGAAAAAAAAAAAAAAAAAAAAGGGGGAAAGGGGCGTGGCTGCGCACGGAGAACGCCGGCCACGGCAAGTGTAAACGGGGGAGGAGAACGGAGAAACAGGACGACTGTATAAGATCATCGTAAGGGGTACGCAGCCGCAGGGGGCTGCGTGCGCTTCGGCCGCAGGGGGCCGTAGGGGAAGGAATATAATATAACATCATATTTATTATTATTGCATAATTTGTCAAAAGGAGTGTCGAAAGTCCCCACACTTGCGGGGCGAGGTAAGCAATACAAGGTTGTATATCGTAAACTGCTAGTAAGGGGAAGGGTAAAAAGGGGAGTGAATTTATGTCATACGGGAGAGGGTCGGGAGGGTGGGGGAACACCCTCACTACCCCACTACAGCACATATGCACCACACTGCCACCACATAGGGAGAAGTTAATTAAGTACAGCATAGAGTGGACCCAGGGGACAGATAACAAAATGTTAACACCATGGCCGCCTAATGGTAGTTTCGATCCATATGCCCAACATTCACTACTGAACCATCTGCACAATACATACAAGGGGAAGAAGTTGGCAAACCATGTGGAGGTGTTTAACTTATGGAGGATGTTCCAGGGGTCTCGACCAGGACCAAATGGAATGTTCACTATGGGGGAAACACCGGAAGAAAAGGAGATTAAGAAAGAAGGAACGGGTGGGGAAAAGGAGTGCGAAAGCACAAAGAATACGGGGAACGAAAGACAGGGAGGAGAAATGATTGATAAATCAGACGACATAAAAAAGGAACCGAGCAATGGGATACCCATAACACCGGGAGTGAAAACAGAGGGAGGAGGGTTGTACCCTTTAAGAGAATTAGGAGAAATAGCAGGACAGTTAAGGGCGGCTGAAGGATACTCAAACCCGGCATACAGCCCTCCACCATATGTGGCTCATGGGAAGATACCAATGGGGGACAGGAGGATTAGAGAAGAGCAGACTGTAGAGATAGGAAACGATGAGTGGATAGCTGCACAGATATTGTTGAAATTACGAGGCTCACTAACTGGAGAAGAAAGGGAGGCGGTAAGGAGAACAAACGAGGATAGTGCCAGAGAGAGTGAAATGAGGGGAGAGGAGCTACTACGGCAGAAGGAAGAGATTTTGGAGGAAAGATTAGCAGAACTAAGGGATGAGCAGAATGAACTGATCAAACAACTTGAGCGGGAGGAAAGAGAGAGAGTGAGGAAAAGGAAAGAAGGTAAGGACGAATTGGAAAAATTAAGGGAACGAAGTGAGGAACAAAAGAGAGAAGCTGAAAGGGTAAAAGGAGCAGCAGATAGGGTATCAAGAGTAGTGCTGAGAGAGAAGAAGAAGGAAGAAGAAGAAAAGGAAAAAGAAATGGAAATATGGAGGAGGAGGATAATATCAGAGGCAACTAAGAAATATGAAGAGGGGAAGGTAATAGAGAGTATAGTAGAAAGAGAAAGGGTGAAATGGGAAAGGAAGAAAGAGGATGAAAGGATATTGGAACAGATGAGCAACGAAGTAATGGAGGAGTTGAAAAGGAAAAGGGAGGAAAATAGTAGGGAAATGGAGGAGAGGAGTGAAGGAGGAAGAGAAGAGAGGGGTTGGGAGAGTGAAAGATGGGGAGATGTGTATAAAAGTAGAGAGGTAGCAACAACATCAGCACAAAGGGGAACAGTTGGTAACAACGGAAAGGGAGAAAGAGACTTAATAGACTTAAAAACAGTAACAATAAAAGGAAAAAAGGCAGAGTGGGGGGTGCCATTTATGAATGATTTTTGCAGTGAGGAGGAAGGAGAAGTGGTGAAGGATGGAAGGAAGAGTGAAAGGGAAAGCTTAGATAAACTATACCTCACTAGAACAAACATAGATTCGCCCTGGATGAGTAGAAGATGGGAGGAGCTGGAGAGAAGTAAGGAGGAAGTGAAAAGAATAGGGGAAACACAAACCAATGAAACCACGCCACCCACATCACCATCGCACCCTCCCACGTCACGCCCTACATGTTCAACTACCGCGCGCTCTCTGCACAGAATAAAGCTCGCGCCCTTCATGAATGAATTTACACCTTATGCATGTCGGCTTAGGGACCTCCCTAGTCGCAGGCAAGACAGACAAATAAACATACCCATATTGAACACAGGAAATGATGAAAAAAGGGGAAAGGAAGAAGAGGGAGGTAGGAGCAGAGGTAGTAAGGAAGAATTTGAAGTAGTAAAAGAAATGGGGGAAGAGGAGGGGTGTGAAGACTCAACATTATGGAGCGTAAAGGGTGACACAAGACAGAATTTAATGCCACTGCTGGAGAGAGGAGGGGTTAGACCACAGTATGTACCTTGGAAACATACGGATAAGGAAAATATAAAATGTAGGCTCCCATCACTAAGTGGAGGTGCGGGTAAGTGGATATATGAAATGGAAAAACACACCGCAGGACAGAAACTAGCAGTAGGAGATGTGAAGGGCCTGTTAATATCAATATTAGGGGATAGAGCGGATGACATTTGGAAAAGAGCGGGATTCCATGGGGTAACAATAACGAACACATCGCATGATGGGGCACCATTTGCAAACTGCAGACATGCGCTATGGCAGGCACTGAGAGTGCAGTACCCAGACACATCAGACATAGGAGCCATTACTTCCCGTAAAATGGGTGAAAATGAGGATCCTGTTGATTATATCCAGGATGTTCAAGAGAAGTGGCGCATGGAAACTAGAGAACAATGGGACAAAACACCAGCCATATTTTATCATATACTAGTACAAGGGCTCCCAGAAGGAGTTCAAAAACAACTAAAGAAAGTAGTGGGGATGGAAGCAAAACCATGGCCAGAAATACAACTGACTATAGTACATCACTGCAGAACATGGCAAGGAAAAATGAAACAAAAGGAAGAGGATAGGAAAACAGAAGAGGCCAAATTAGTACAGAAAAAACTTACTAAATACACAATGGAAGGGGCACTAATAACTACGCCCACACCAATGGCCCAAAGCCCAACGCAAGTAGTGGCTGCACAAGATCCCGCACAAATAACGCCTCCACAAGGTGTAATACAGCAAGTGCCGCCTCTGCAATTACACGCACCAAACATGGGAGGAGGGTACCCAATGCAAGGAACTGGGCATTATAGTTATAACAGAGGGAGAGGAGGGTTTATGAGGGGGAGAGGATATGGATATAATACCCAACAACAGGCTGGGGGACTAAGAAATAACTACCCCACAGGGCAACCCGTATACCAGGACAACACAGGGAGCTTCCCATGGCAAAACAGGGAACCACCCGTGTGTTGGAGCTGCGGACTATTAGGACACATGTCACGTACATGTAGGGTCAGGCCAGGAACACCAGCATGGAATGAACAAGCACAACCTAGGACATTACAAGAACAGCAGGGCATACAACAACAGCAGACGTCACAAAAAGGGAGTGACCCACAACAACAAACAACACAACAGCCACAAACCTATTCACTGCCACAACAACAAATAACACAGTACCTGCCACCGCCACAACAACAAGTAGCGTTAATACAACCACCACCCCAAAATGAACGAACACAATTGGGTGGGGTGACGGTGTTGGGACACAACCCTTACACAGGGAATGGCCAATCATTGTACCCCCAATAGGCCAGCCCACAGACGGCCTTGGTGTGTCCCATCCTGTCAGTAACACCTAATAGTGCGGAGGAACCACGCATAGAGGTAACGATAGGTGACAAAAAATTATCATTTCTTGTTGACACCGGGGCAACCCGGTCTTGCATAAGGGAAGGTAAATTTAAGATGTCAGGCGAAGCCATGAACACCCAAGGATTTTCTGGGGCTAAAGGGTTGGTTCAATTTACTGATAATGTTCCCTTATCTATTGGAGATTATGATCTGTCAGTTCCACTCTTGTATTATAGTGCCTCACCAGTAAATATACTGGGGAGGGACATAATGAACAGGTTGAACATGACGATCTCCTTTACAGAGGATGGCATAATTTGCTCTACTCCAGGGATTAACATGCTCGCAGCACGACAGATTTTGCAAGCATACTGTGGACAGACAGCGATTAGGGCGGAGCCAGTAGATGGCGAGATATTCCAATATGGCACTGACATGGCATTTGCATGGATGCCAGGGATAGAAGGGAAAATATGGAGGAGACCAGCAGCCTATCTATTCCGACCAGAAACACCAGTTAGTGAACTAGAAGGGAAGGTGTTTGTAGTGGACATTGAGAGCATTATTGCAACAGCTGATTATGTTGCTGTGCACGCCCAAGATAAAGAAGGGAGAGCATGGAGGGCGGTGATAGCACTAGCAGAAGGATGTAGGCTGACCCAGGTGTCAGATGAAGAGCTGTTCTCAGAAGAAAAGGAAGAAAATGAAATGGTGTTCATGATGAGTGTAGAAATGTGGCTAAGAGTGGCTCACAAACAAGTAGCACAGAAAATTGCAATGGCACTTGAGGCACCCGCAGGCACCCCAGTCCCATTTTTTAAGGAGGATATGTCAAAGGTGCCCAAATCATTATGGACTATTAGCCCTTATGACGTGGGATGCATAAAAAGCATAGGGGGTGTAAGGATAAAATTGAAAAAAGGTGCCATACTACCAAGAGTTAAACAGTACCCATTGTCAAAAGAGGCAGATGAGGGCATATATGAAACCATAACGGCCCTTATAAACAATGGCATATTGGTCCCCTCAGAATCACCATGTAACACAGCTGTGTACCCGGTGCGCAAGGCTAAAGGGGGGTCTTGGCGCTTCATACAGGACCTCAGACCCTTGAACAACATAGTAGAAGCAGAGTATCCAGTAACAGCAAACCCGGCCACAATATTGTGTGGCATTCCAGCAGAAGCATCACGATTTACAGTGATTGACCTTAAAAATGCTTTCTTCTCAATACCATTACACCCAGACTCACAAGATTTGACAAGCTTCACTTACCGAAATACAAAGTGGAAACATACCAGATTACCACAGGGGTATTGTGAATCACCCTCAATTTTCAATAGAGTAATACAGATGGATTTGGGTAACGTTGAGGTGGAAAGCACAGTGTTACAGTATGTGGATGACATAATAATTTGCAGTACAAACGAAAGTAAATGTAGAGAGGACTCCTTAAAAATGTTGACGATACTGGCAGAAAAGGGGTACAAGGTAGACATGGAAAAGATACAATACTGTCAGGAACAGGTACTTTACATTGGTCAACTGATATCCCAACATGGAAGAAGGATTGCACCACAAAGAGCACAGGCCATCTCAAGCACTCCCGTGCCACAGACTGTGAGAGAACTGCAGCAATTTCTGGGGCTGTGCAACTACTGTAGAGCATGGGTATTTGATTACAGCTCATACATAGGACCCCTGCTTGAGGGTTTGAAGGAAGCAAATAAAGGGGAGAAAAAGTTGGGATGGACTATGGAAATGAGGGAGGCATTTGACGAATTAAAAGACGCGATATCAACTGCTCCAGTACTTGCATCCCCAGACTATGAGCGGCGCTTCTTTATATTTTCACATTGCGACTCAGCAGTGATGAAAGCAGTATTGGCCCAAAAAACTAGCATGGGCTATAAACCAGTAGCATTTTACAGCGGTCACTTAGACCCTATAATGTTAGGCCACTTCTCTTGTGAACAAGGTCTTGCTGCAGCTGCTTTTGCAGTAGAAAAAGCATCAGCAATAACTATGGGGTGTCCAACTACACTATTTGTGGAACATGCACTATTTGCGATATTGAATAAACCTAAGTCCACATTAACGACACAGAGGGCATCAGGTTATGAGATTATTTTGTCTAAAGCTGAACTGGCAATTGTTAGATGTAGCACGGTTAACCCTGCAAGGTTCCTAGCAGAAGTAATTGAAGAGGGAGATTACGCCCACGACTGCACCCAAGTAACTGAAATATACTCATGTACTAGGAAAGTTGAAGAAAACGCACTAGAGGGAGGTGAGCTTTTGTTTATTGATGGGTCATCAACTATTGATCAAGGAGATGGGATACGAAGGACTGGGGCAGCAGTAGTAAAAATGATGGAGGCGCCGGTGTGTGTGGCTATGAAGTGTGTACAATTACCACAGCATTACTCTGCTCAAGCGGCGGAACTCGTTGCACTAATATTGGCATTAAAGGAAAGTTTTAATAAAAGAGTAACTATATATTCCGACAGTGCATATGTTACATCCACTGTCCACTCAGGGCTATCAAAATGGAGAAGGAGAGGGTTTAGGAGAGCTGATGGCACTCCAGTACAACATGCCCTCTTGTTGGCTGAACTAATTGAAGTAATAAACGACCCCCAAGAACTAGCCCTAGTAAAATGCACCGCACACACCAATGGAGAAGACTACGTTTCAAAAGGAAATGCAGCAGCAGACGCACATGCGAAATATGCTGCATATTTTGGTGAGATATGGAACCCCACAGACTCACAGAGAGGGAGAGGGAGGGGAATAGCGAGGGAGATGTTAATAAGAGAAGGGTACACCCATCTCCCAGCCACACAGATTATGGAGCTACAAGCAGCAGCACCAATGGCCGAAAAGGAAATATGGGTAAAAAGAGGATGTACAATGTCACCAACCGACGCACTATGGCGCCAGAGTGGTACTGGGAAAGTTGTAATACCATTGGCACTTTTAAATACCGCCCTGAGCCAATTACATCACCCAGCCCATACAGGCAAGGAAATAATTGCAGCACGAATTAGAGATGATTGGTTCTGTCCCGAGTTGAATTCTCATGTTTCAAATTTTATCAGCAATTGTCTCACATGCCAACAGTTTACGGCCGGTCATACCCTAAAAGTGATAAGAGGTACCATACCCCGGCCAGAAGGACCCTTTCGGCACCTCCACATTGACTATGTTGATATGATCAACATATGTCAAGGTAATAGATACATGATTGTAGTAGTATGCCCATTTTCTAGGTGGATTGAAGCAGGGCCCTGTTCACACCCAGATGCATTTAGAGCAGCCAAATTCATAGTAAGAGAGGTCTTCCCCAGGTGGGGAGTGTGCGAAGTATTAAGATCAGATAATGGCCCACATTTCGCAAACGAAATGTTCCAACATATCACAGCCCTGCTGAGCATAAAGCACAAATTTGCATGTGCATATCACCCACAGGCTAATGGCGTATGTGAACGCCTAAATGGCTTATTGAAGGAGGCAATTGCTAAAATACAACAAACAACAAAGAAAAGTTGGTTGTATTGCCTTCCGTTAGCATTGTTTGAACTTAGAAACAGGCCAGGGTCCGACCACCACCTCACCCCTCACGAAGTGGTTACTGGACGCCAAATGCGCCTTCCCCTAACACCAACGTCAAGGGCATTCACCGATAACGAAAGTTCAGCGAATGTGTTAGGAGATGAAATGTATCAATATGTGTCTTCTTTGATTACTAGTGTCGTGTTTGTGTCTCAACAGCTCGAGCGCACACGGGGCGGGTCTACCAGCAATCAAGAAAAAGACGAAAGTACGGAATTGGGAAAGGAGAACTCGTGCAAACTTGCCAAAGGTGACCACGTACTACTTCGCAATTTCAATAGAAGGTGGCACGAGAAGAGGTTCACTGGCCCCCATCTGGTAGAGGACGTATCAACAAGAGCAGTAAAACTAAAGGATAAGCGTGCCTGGAACCACCTACATGACGTAAAGATCTACAAACTGCAGACCCGCCCCAGCGCCAACGACAGGTCCATTGGAAGAACAGCAACAACATCGCCGACAGCGGAAGAAAGTTCCACCACAGACAACGACCCAATTGTTCCCTCGGAGACAATAACTGACGAAGAAGGGGGTGACCCCCATACTGCCCACCCCATGATCACTCGCTCAAAGAGTAAAAATACTTCCGCCATCTGAGCGCAAACCCCCCCCCCCCATTGAATGCTAAGTACAGTTGTAACTAAAATTGAAGGACATTGCTTGCACCAATACACATGTAAACACGTGAATGTTCTCTTTTTCTCTCGCACATACAGGAACTGCGTAATATTGTATTGTTAAGAAAAGCTAATTAACAAGTTCAGTGTGCAGGTGTAGATGGTGCTGCCAGACGATAACTACCCAGAAGAATTGTCACACCAATTTGTATACGAAATAAAGAGGCCAACATACTTAAAAAGGAGAAGGGTACGTGTATACTACACAGCCTTCCTCCTGGCCATAGAATATTACATGCCCCACCTCCGCCCATACTTGCCGGTCCTAAGAGACCCATCACTTAGAGTAGCGTGGGAGCAGCTCTTCGCCTGGGCACTGAATGACCACTTGATAGGGAGAGCTTAAAGGAAACAAAACTAACATTTAATAACGAGCACTTTTGAGAATTTTTAGGCGGGCAACTGTAACGTCGCAAGAATAAGCTGCCAGGACCGCAGCAATGTAAGAGCAAAATGCCGGTGAAATTAGCATATGTAATAAAAATAATAGGGATTTTTATGATCACCGGATTCTTGGCTGCCTCTGTCTGGCAGTACAGCTATGCTATTGATTTTATTGCTGCATCCAAACTTAATATACCCCCGTCCCCTGCTGCAACAGGTGTTACGTCAGGTGGTAATCGTAATTTTGCACCCAAGCAAAATAGAGTTAAACGCAGCACGTACTCAGACAATAAAGGTATTGATAATTATGTACAAGATTCAGCACACGTCACAAACAACATATGGTACCAACACATGACCCGCATTGGTAAGCAGACAACTGAGGATAGCTGTTACGTTTGCTCATTAATACCATACGCCATGAGCGCTTCACGAACATTTGTTGCCACAGAAATAGATGAAAAAACAGCACAGTGCATAATATATTTGGCCCTGTTCCAAACGAAAGGAAGATTTCAAGGAACAGTAGTGCACATGACATGGAAAACACGAGATTCATACCCATATGAAAACAACTTCCTCAAGACCTATCTGAGTTATCACAAGACCAGTTTACATGCTGAAGCATTCAGGTACATAACGAGTGGCCCTGCAAAAGGAGAAACAAAGAAGGTAACACTGCAGTATCTACCATGTGATTGGTACGCAACTGAAGTTCCGGGTAAACAAGGATGCTGGGAGAGGCCGCTACTGACGATAACAGGAAAGGTGTTCCTGGGCAACAGCTGGGAGATAGGAGTGATTGGCAGCAACATGGTAACAAAAGAAACTATATCAACTATCGAGACACACAATCATCGATGTTGGACGACGTGGATCAAGTATGTACCAATGCTCACGTGGGTAGAAGAAGATGAAGACCCGATAACTATACTACCATTGACTGCGCCTAAAGTATGCTACCAGCATAAAGGAGAGGTGGACGTAGGATATAACACCAATTGTGCAAGCGTGATGGAGTTGCCTGAGGGGGGAGCGGGAACAGCAGTAATAATGGACCATTATTGGGCCTGTGGAGAAAAGGCATATCATACACTGCCTCCCCTGTGGAATGGTGTGTGCACAATGGTACACGTCAATGTACCATCACTAGTGGTACCTAAGAAGCATGTCGATGTGGCGAAATTTCCTAAAATGGATGAAGGGGATAAGAGAAGAAAGAGATCTGCACCACTTCAGAAGGAGCAAGGAAACAGGACCAACAGCAATGATACTGTCCTAAACAGGAGAAAAAGACAAGGAGAGCCATTGACAGGAAATTACCTGTGGGGAAGGTCGGAAACGGAACTAACATCAATACCGCCAGAACACAGACTATTCAGCAGAGCAGCAATGTTCTTCTCCTCAATAATACATCCGGGACTGCAGGCATACGCAAACGCAAAATGGCTCCAAATAACAAGGTGGGAACTAATGATGACCATCAATTCAACAGTAAATGGGTTCAACGCAATTAAAGAGGAGCTGCGAGCTGTAAGGATGGTAGCACTCCAGAACAGATATGTATTGGACCTTCTCACAGCAATGGAAGGAGGAGTTTGTGCAAAAATAGGACAATCTTGCTGCACGTTCATACCTGCCAACGATGCTGACAATGGTACACTGACAGAAGCAGTTTCACAATTGGCCCAGATGCACTCCAAAATGATGGACGAAAGTAACGGTGTAAACAAGGATAAGAGCTGGTTTTCACTATTATGGTCATGGATGCCATCTTGGCTGTCAGATGGACTGAAAATAATAGTGGGATGTGCTATTTTGGCTGGAGCTACCCTGATCATAATTAGATTTTGGAAGGCCCGGAAAGCACGAACGACTGACGAGTTGCTGGAAATGGTGGGAATGCACCCCTTAATGCCAGCAGATGACGGCCAGCATACAGGTGTGATAATACAAGAAAGGGAGAAGCTGCGCACCCAAATCATCACCAATCATCTAGACCCACCATCAGTGAAGATTGAGAACCCAAGGAACCCCAGGAGCTACATAGGAAGATGGGTATATTGTACTCCTGGGGGTACCTGTGAATATATGTATTGGTCATTTGAAGATCATGTAAACCATTATGGACATCTCGGAGGGATAACTAAGATATGGAGGGTAAGAGGAGATAACGAGAAGGATATGTTTGTGGTCGACAAGTCGACCAGAGGGGGGACTGAAGTGGGAGAATGGAAGAACAGGCTCCCGTCCTTCACCTCTCGCGCTTGGCCTAGAGGGTCACGGCCCAGACACCCGCCGCAAGAAGAGTTTGTCCATTTACCAGACGACCAGGTACCCTGGTACAGGAACATACGGATGTGTCCACCTGCCTGCCCAACAGCCCGCACTGGCCATGCCGACCCCTGCGGCTCGGATCAGCTAGACTAAAAACCACACGTCGTTAGAGATGCCATGACGACCTAGACAACGGGAAGCACATCTGTACAAGTATACACACTTAACATTTCCACACCAATCTACACGAAGAACATACTCAGTGCTCTGACGTAGGCGACAGGCATATTCACGGACGTGCATCTTTATTATTTTTACATAGGCTTTCAGAATGCAGAAACGCAAGATGCATCATGAACTCATCTATAACGCTTGCTCACGCTTCCCTTGAAACCCGTTACCACCATGAGAGGTATAATGGAAACACGATACTGGTCATGGAAATGTATGCTACTATAATCTAAAGCACCTATGAACCAAACAGACTACTTAAGCACCAGGCCCGAGTAGGCCGCAAACAAGAGCTCCCGTGGACGTTAACAAAGCAAGAGTCAGGTTGCTGATCCTGCAGAAAGAACCCGATGGAGCAACCAGCCAAGGTCGCAATGTTGCAAGCCCACATCCAAGAACAAATCATCAAAGGCACGATGTTGCAACCTCGCACTCCGCGTACCAACGTTAAAGTCATATCTACAAATTAAACCAGACACACAGTGGAAAAGCAATATTAATTGTGCAGAATTCTGCCTCAAACACGGTCCCGCCTCACGTGACCAAGCCGAATCTGACGAGATGCCAAAACCCAGGAGAGAAAAGGCGTCTGGGTCCCTCACTACGAGACACAGGCCGAGACACTTGAAAGGCTCAATGGACACCTGCTACAGTGGGAGCGGTCAGCCTTCCACCTATGAATAAATCCTCACATTGTCTGCACGTACCCATATTGAAACATTGTTGCAAACACAGGTACACCGAGAGCTGGGAACAACGGTGGTCCCAGGCTGGGGAGCTCACGGATGCACCAATCAGAACATGGGGCTCTTATCTCAGACGTCAGTAACATTAGCCAATCCTCAGGAGCCTTCATGTAACAATTCTTATGTATCCAATTATAGGGACAACCCAGATATACCACCTGACTACACCTTGTCCACTAATATCATTCTCTATATGTGTACTATACTAACCCTACCACTCGAGCAACCAATTAAGAGTGGCGATAGGTTTTTTGTTAACTTTCTGAAGTGACGCAAGTAGCGCGTCATAATGCAGTAAAAAGGGCCTGCGAGCCCCACGATTGTGTGTGTGTCAGGACGGACGCGTACGCTCCTTGACCCATCCCTGCCGTTTTGTGTAAATAAACAGCAGAGTCACCTTGCTCCTTGTGTGCGTCTCATACTCTATCTCATCTTATCTGGGATACACACGGGAGGATTGGGGCCTCCCTGCCTGGAGGTCTGCGGACGGCCCGGCCGACCCCGGCAGAATTTCCCCCCGACACTATGTTTGTGGTTTTTATGTAGCAGGGACAACACAAAAAGTGCCATGTGTGTGGCTTGCATTTAACACAGAGAATTGCTAATATTTTCATGTCTGCAGCTGTTGTTTAACAGATAGCATACAGACCATTGTGTCACGACCCGTGACCCAATTCCCCACTGGCATGGCCACATGCCAGGTAGGGTTAAGACTCAAGGTTCACTTGGGGACCCAAGGGCCTTGCACTATCCTCATGGTCTCTTCCGGAGTCAGTCCTGGCGCCTTTGGCCCCAGACTCATGTTCAGATTGGAACACTGTCTTGAAGGGACTACTTTTTCATTTGGAGGTCTGTAGCCAACATGGAGGCACCCACACAGCCTAGTTCCTAGAACCAGACTGTGCGGTGCAGTATTTTGGGTGTGGTAGCACGGACTACTTTACCTGGAAATGCCGACAGTAAAGACTCTTCATGCAAACATCACTCGAGCCTATAAAAAGGCAACAGAACAGTTAATCCAAGCCAAAAACAAGCAAAAAAGGTTTGCTGACCAACATTGGAAAAAGACCCCTGACTATCAGGTAGGAGACAAGGTTTCGTTAGCCGCAAAATATATACCTCTAAAAGGAACCCAGATTTTCCTCCTCGCTATTTGGGACCTTATTCTGTTCATGCCATCATCAACCCAGCAGCTGTTAAACTAGCATTACCAGCCAACATGCAAATTCACCCTGTATTCCACGTCTCACTTCTAAAACCAGTACAACCCGGTACAAGAGTTAAGCCACCACCTGAACCCAAAATGATCGATGGAGAACCTGAATTCGAAGTGAAAGAAATCCTGGATTCCAAATATACCAGCTCCAAACTATACTATCTAGTCGATTGGAAGGGTTGCAGCCCTCAAGACAGGTCTTGGGAACCTAGTGATAACATTCATGCACCGCGTTTGATTAGAATATTTCATCGAAACTTTCCAGCCAAACCTGGACCAGTCAGGAGAATCACTTTAGGAGGGGCCTTGGAGGGTAGTGCTGTGACGAC
Source organism: Ambystoma mexicanum (assembly GCF_040938575.1). Lineage (NCBI taxonomy): Eukaryota > Metazoa > Chordata > Amphibia > Caudata > Ambystomatidae > Ambystoma > Ambystoma mexicanum. The sequence goes on along the minus strand of NC_090932.1, from coordinate 760,473,989 downwards.
CCATGACCCAAAACCCCACTGGCATGGTCACATGCCAGGTAGGGTTAAGACTCAAGGTTCACTTGGGGGCCCAAGGGCCTTGCACTATCCTCAAAGACTCTCCTGGAGTCAGTCCTGGTGCCTTTGGCGCCAGGCTCATGTTCAGATTGGAACACTGTCTTGAAGGGACTACTTTTTCATTTGGAGGCCTGTAGCCAACATGGAGGCACCTACCCACCTTAATTACTAAAACCAGACTGTGCGGTGCAGTGTTTTGGGTGTGGTAGCCCGGACTACTTTACCTGGACTACTTTACTGGAGGGCTATATAAACCACACCCAAGTTACAGAGCATGCTTCGCGTTATTCTGCAGCCAGCAGCGTGATGCTCATCGTGTCGAGAGACCAGAATCCGGCGATGCTTTAACAGCGGACCTGCAGTGGAGACAAAAGCACATCGTTAGCAGTTCCTGCTTACCTGCAACTTTCCAACCGTCGATAATCCATCTTCGTGCTGCTCGCGGTCTTCCATCCAGCTGGCAGCATCATCGGGACACCATACACGCACCGGAACGAAGCACCTGGAGGGAGAGAGAAAGAAGGACAACATTAAAACAGGTTACTCATGGCATTTAGGGCAGTAATCACGAGAACCTCACCTGGCTGGGCATTTCTTGGTCGGCTCCGCTCCGGAAATCTTCACACGCCCAGAAAGACCTTCACGACCTAAAAAGAAATAAAGAATACAGGTTAGCAAAAGAAGACATTACCGCACCGCACTTCCCGCTTAACCTACCATCCATCATACGCTCCTGCGTCCATCATCCTGGTAGGAGCCCGATCCAAGCTGCGCATCCACCGAACCTCTGTGCACCTAAGGGGGAAAAATAAGGCAAAGACATTAATCGCAAGAAAGGAAGGGATGGACCTCTTAAAACTGCTATGCAGATTTACCTCCTTAAAGACACTTGATTGGGTTAGCACCAGTGAAGTTCACTCGGTCGCTCAAACCCGCAGGAAACGACGCGCCCCTGCACAGAAGGCGGGACGGAGAGCATGCCAGACATCACAGCAAGGTGAGGAGTGGGGCATGAGATAGAATCCAGGGTGCAGGGGGGAGGAAATGAAATCTGTTCCTAAATCCAGTCCCCCTGTGTTTTCAGGCCCGACCTCCATAGAAGGCACCATCCGGAATCGAGAAGGGTCCAGGGTGAATCCGCCAACCAGCGCATAAGGGCGTCCCCGTGGATACCAGGTGAGCGTAACACATTTTCATAGTTTCATCTTTCATTTAACAGTGAGATCCACAAATGTTTTTAATTGCTCTACTTTGATAAGGGACACCTGTAAGGCTGAGGGTGGTCTGGTGATTGATTGCTGGACAGAGGGCTTCATTAGAACTCTTCTGGGTTAATCCCTGACCCTTGCATGGTGTTTCATCATATGGTATTTGCAAAGATGTGGTATACAAATTGGTGCGACATGTTTGTAGGCACACAGTTTTCTTGTACAGAGTGCAGGTGGTGGGGGCTTCGACTTGGCTGGGAGCAACACAGAGCTCACGTCAACACCACCAGAAACAGTCTTTCCAAATGCCTGAGGCTGCCCGCAGGGCTCAGGGCACCTACAAGAAGCTTCCAGGATCGATCTAGGCACTGCCCATGTGACCTCTGACAAAGTTACTTCTGGGTTACTTTCGTTATGTACACACTGTCCTTTGGGCATCCATTCGATCCAGCGTCCAGAGCAAAGGGTAGACAGAGCTAAGGGTTGCTACTATATGCTTATCTATTTCATTCTGTGCTCTGTGTTAGCCCCGGTTTGACACAAATATGCCTTGTGTACACCACACAAACAACATCCAAATCAAACTCCAACACAACACTCCATTAAAACATTTAATTTTTCAAAGAAACAAGCTGGGGGCAGATCTCTGTCTTCGGCCCGGGCCTCCCTTTGGAACAGCCTACCAGCCACCCTGAAACTTGAGGAGACCCATCTCCAGTTCCAGAAGAACCTCAAGACCTTCCTCTTCGCTTCCCGCCTTTGCCCCTCTTCTCCTCAGCTGACCTGTTTTTCTCTCTTGGCACTGTGCACCTGGACACCCTCTGTCCTTCGGCCCCAGTTACCTGCTTACCCTGCCTCCCTCCTGCACTGCCTCCGGGCGTCCCATTGCACTGGGTTCTGTATCTGTACCCATACGGTCCCCCACTCTTCCTCTGCACTTGTCAGATATACCCTATCTGACTAATCTTGCACTTGCCACTTGCTGGCTGCACTACCATTTTTTCATTGCCTGTATTTATTCATTTATTTAACTTATTCTTTTCTCTCCTCCATTCTGCACTTTCCACTTCTCCCACTTCCACGCACTTTCCCCCTTTTCCCTTCTCCATGCAATTGTGCGTTCTTAATGTCACTGGGACTAGTAAGATTGTTGTTTTTATTTTTTGTTCTCCCTTGTTTCCCTCCTTTTGCTTGGTCGCACTCTGAAACACTTGTGTACGAGCGCAATATAAATAAAATATCATATCATATATATCATATCATTCACCTGCATTCTTCCCAGGTGCCATTCGCACCTGCTCACACACATAACATTAAATAACTCATTGGCACACACTCACCAGATATACTCTTCCTTACAGAAACATGGCTCAAACCCTACCACACACCTATTATCCCTGACATGCTCCCCCCACACTATCTCATCCACCAAAGAGATCGACCACACAAACAATGTGGTGGCATTGCCATCATATATAAAGACACACTCACACTTAGTAGTCCCACACACCCCCCCACAAAAATCAGTTGAAGCACTCTATCTCACTTGCTCCCCATCCATCACACCCACACCCAACCTTTCTCAACCTCATTTATCGCCCTCCTACACATAATCCCAACTTCCACACTGACTGAACTGACTTCACTACTAACAACCACATCTCCCCCTGCACCAACATCAAACATGGCAACTTTAACCCCAGCAGTTCCCTTCCAGACACCAATTGTATACCAAAGACTATCCTTGTTTCCCTCACCCCTTATGACCTCACTCAACTCATTACTTTACTTTACTTTCACATTTCTACCATGCAAACCGATTACCCGTAGGCTTAAGGGCGCAACATGTAACAGGACGTACAGACCAATGGAAGATCAGGAGGAAACCAGGGGTCTAGAGACCCTAGGCTACGATAAATTGTATGCACCTGCACTAACTTTAGCAAAACAGGGAGGTTTTCAGTTTCTTCTTGAAAGAGTGTGTTGCTTGACTTTCTCTTATATCCAGAGGAAGTTTGTTCCATGCTACTGGAGCAGAAATACTGAAATCACCATTGAGAGATTTATTGGTTTTACAGTTGCAGGTTTTTAGCTGTGAGGTGTTCCTGAATCTGAGTTGTCTCTCATTTTTCTTATCCACAATACAGTCCTTGAGATAGTCTGGCATCATGCCCACAGTGCATTTGTGAGTGATCAACTGCAGTCGGAAGGTGATTCTTTCTTTGACCGGTAAACAGTGTCGACTTAGTCTAGCCTCTGATACATGATCCCTCCATTTAAGATTTTTAATAAGCCTCACTGGGCTGTTTTGAATAACCTGCAGGCACTGGATATCACATTGAGGGATAACAATTAGTAGGCTGCACCAGTTATCGATTTTTGAGCCTATGTTAGTTCTGGAAATCATTTATGCGTTCTCTTGTGAGATAAACGGTCGAAGATGTGTGAGTAACTTTATATAATAGGATAATGACGAAATCAGGCTACTCACTTGAGCTTTCAAATTTAAATTTGTATCCAATGTTATTCCTAATGTTTTTACTTTCCTTTGGACGTCTAGTTTGTGGTTTGCTATAGTAAAGCTACTCAATAAAGGGCTCAATTTGGTTAGCTTCTGTTCTGAACCAGCCACCATCAGTTCTGTTTTTTCGCTATTAAGCGCCAGATGATTTTGAACCATCCACTTGTGTATAATATCATATGTGCTGTTGACAAGTGTCTCGTCATGACTATGTCATCCTGTTAACGGAATGACACATTGCATGTCATCAGCATAGTTTGTGAATATGATATTATTTTGTGTCAGGAGGTCGAAAAAAGGAACCATAAATATATTATAAAGGGTTGTTGAGACGCATGCCCCCTGCGGTACGCCAAAAGTTAGTGTGTTTCCCACTGAGAAACAATACCATCCACTGAGTGGCCTGATCTGAAAAGCAGGCGACGTTCTTCATCCTGGTGGCCAATATTTCGTGGTCCACCAGGTCCAATACTGTAGATAGATCCAAAATCATGGGTAGTGATACAAGCCCACTGTCCATTCTTTCTAATAACTTAGACTTCAGGCCAAGGAGGGCTGTTTCAGTCCAATGACCCTGCCTGAACCCTGATTGCAATGTATTAAAAATGTGATGGTTATTGATATGTTGTGAGATTTGCTCATATGCCACCATATTCAAGATCTTGAGGAGGAAGGGCGTGTTCGTGAATGGTCTATAGTTGGTTGGGGTTATAGGAAAAAGATAACAATGGTGCGACCCATGCTTATTTTGAGACCAATGGGAACATGATTTTCTTCAAAGTATGCATTAATACATTTAGTAAGCGCAGGTATTAAAGTATCAGGACATTCCTTAATGGTCATAGCAGAACAGGGGTCTCCCTTGCAGCTGGTGGGTTTCAATTTTCTAATTACTTTGGCTAGCTCTTCTTCCAAGATTGGAGAGAAATTAAATTGCTGTCGTGGTTCTGCAGTGTCAGTGGGTTGGATCAGCTCTGAATGTATCTGATTCTTTAGGGAATATTTTTTTGCCTCTGTATTTTTTAATATTAGCAAGTTTATTAGACATTGCTTCTTGAATTGAGGTAAACCAGTCTTCATTTGTATCAAATGTTCTTTATTGGGACCTCTGGGGTTCTCCTGTTCTCTAAGTATTTAGAAAATATCTTTCGTATCTGATGTGGATTTAGTAATACTATTGTTTATGGTATCTTTTTTGGCTTGTATAATTGCTGTTTTAAGAGCTTTAACTGAGTTTTTATAAAGATTTAGGTCAGTTAATTTCTGACTTTTTCTCCATGAGTAAAACAACGTTATTTTCTCAGCTTTAAGTTTTTGAATTTCTGTGGAGAACCAGTTGTTGTCTCTGTGTCCTTCCTGGCAGAGCTTCCTCTTAACTGGGGATACCCCACACACATTGCTGTCAACACCCTGGACCTTTGGATCACAAGCAACAATCTTATCTCCATGGATAATCGAATATCGGTATGGTGTTCTGACCACTTTGCTATCCCCTTCGCATAACCATACAAAATCCTACCACCTTCCACCCCCCCAGCCAGACAAACCAAAAACATTGTAGACATATCCTTAGCATCACACACACCACTCCCCTCTCCCCAGACACACATCCCTCCATCCTACTCCATCAATACAACACCATCGTCACAGAGGCATTCAACAAAACTGCAGCAATCAGATTACAAAAACCCCACAACAACCACCACAATCCAGGGTTCCACAGTTCCCCGCTCTCTATCAATAAGGAAGCCATATGCCTAGAAAGAGCCTGGCAATAGAACACATGCCCCTTAACTAGGACACCCCTCAGACACTGCCGTAACAAATATAAAACAGCCATATGCAATGCCAAAGCCACCCATTAGGTGGAAGAACTCCAAAACGCCACTAATCGTACTAAGAAACTATTGAACATCATCAAGCCCCTCTATAAATCACCATCAACACCTTCCACAAGCCCATCCACTGCAGTATGCAACTCCCTCATGAACTACTTCAAGCCTAAAATACACAACATCAGGACTGTCCTCCCCTCAGCTCTCCCACTCACACTCCCAAACACTTCAACACATGGGACACCATTCACCCTCATCACCCTCCCTGCCAAAACAAAACCAACACACTTCCTGGATGATGCATGCCCACCTCAAGTTGCATACAATCGCATCACCACCCTAGCTCCCCACTGGCTCAACATCATCAACTCCTGTCTCTCACATGGTGCCATCCTGTCATGATGCCCACCCCCGGGCACTCAGAACAAGTCCAGCAACTCCGGAAGCAGGCATCAAGTTAGCCAAGCAAGCCCAACAACCCCTTCTAGGGGCTATTTGGGTGCAGTCCTGGCACCTATGGTGCCAGGCTCACATGGAGAATCAGTCCTGGCGCCATAGGCGCCAGGCTCATAGATTAAAACTTACCTTAAAGCAGACCATGCTGCAAACTTACCTGATGCAGACCATTCTGCAAGAGCTCCAAGCCAAAAGAGGCTTGGAAGGGACTATTTTACCAAGGGACTATTTTTTACTCGGGTGGGCTGGGGAGGAATACTTACCTGGGACTACTTAGGAGACTATTTAAACCACACCCGAAGAGCAGCACACGCTTCGCGTTATTCAGCATCCAGCAGCGTAACACTCACCGTGCCTGCAAGTCTGCATCCAGTCTTCTGCCACGCCCGCCTCGAGTTTGGAGCTCCTAGAAAAAGGGAGAAAGAAGGAGAAAAGGTTAGAACAAGAGCAATACCTTTGATCCTTACCTGAATCCCGATCCATCGCGCCTTCGAGCTGGAGGAAAAAAGTTATTTTATGCGCGTCGCCTCGCCTGCTGCAGCGCCGCGTTGAACTCACCGGTCTTCGCAGCATCTTCACATTCCACCGCATCCTCCTGCATGTTCCCGCCACACTCCGGCACCTAAGGAGAAGACAAGAACAGCCAGGTGAGCCAAGGGAATACACAGAGGAATAGCCCCATTAGGCTTACCTGATTTTACCACCGGGGGTACTATTCCTCTTCACGGGTCGGCGCAGCTTCCACTGCATCTTAGCCGAACCCCAGCCTCTAAGGGGAAATAAAAGGACAGCAAGGTGAAACAAAGGGACTAACAAGGGGAACCCTCCTCACCACAATAGACTTACCTGATTTTACCGCCAGAGGCATTATTCCCTGAGACTTCATACTTTCTCTCAGCACCTGAATAAGGGAGAAAGCAACAGGTTACATATTGACAATATTTTATCGAACTGTGTTGGATAATACAAATCCTTACCAGAATATTACCGGTTGCCACGAGGAACTCTTCAGTAGGGTCAAGCTGCAACCTGCAAGGAATGGGACAAGAGTGAAAGTCAGGCATTTGAATTCTTACAAACTACATACTTACGGCGTCTTGCCGGGAATATCGGAGTCAATATTGTTCTGGAACTCACCAATTCCTTCGAGCCAGTGAAGCAACTGGTTATCTACGCGCCACTGCACTCAATGCAGGATGGAGAGCTCATCTTTTCAAACCATCAGGTGAGACTATAGGAGGGGACATCAAAGGTGATCAGTGGGAAGAAGAGCGGGGACGGGGGTTTTTACGCTTAACTCCACGGGTGGTTAATTCCCTTTCTCCATTTGCAGAAGAATATTCATACGGGCCAAGCAAACGAAGCTAGGTGGGCCAGTCCAGTCCGTCATCTCGGCCCTACGCATCACATTGGTGGAGACTGCAGCTGTCCAGTTCAGATCACTGCCTCTGTGTGAGCCAGGTGAGCGTAACACATCCCTACTGCACTCAAAACGGGACAAATCTTACCCTCATAAAAAAAATATCTCGTCCCCATGCTCCTTGAATACTACCGCCCCATTACTATCCTACCATACCTCGTCAGAATCATATATTGTTTTATAACTACCCAACAGCAACGACACATCACAACCTACTCAACCCCTTCCAATCTAACCTTCGCCTCAACACAACACTGAGACGACTACTCTTCATATCCTCGATGACCTCCACAGAATCACACACAAAGGACACACACCACTATTCGTACTCCTCCACCTCTCTTCAGCCTTTGACACCATCGACCACACCCTTCTACTAGACATCCTAGCCCACAGGATGAATCTATCTGGCACCATACTCAACTAGTTCACCTCCTTTTTCACTGACAGGGTACACTTTGAGTCTATTTCCCCTTATCAATCAGACCCCAACCCTGTCAAGTGTGGGATTCCATAAGACTCCTCCCTACCTCCGCTCCACTTCAACCTATATGTTGAATCCCTTGGACAGACCTTTAGCAAATACAAGACATTTCTACCAATATGCAGATAACACGCAAATATACTTCCAAATGTCATCCCCTTCAAAACTACACGCCCTCAAAACCTGTCTCTACACCATCACCAACTGGATGGCCACCCACCCACTTACTCAAACTCAACCCTTCCAAAAGAGAATACCTCCTCATCTATCCCCTAAGGTACAAACCTTGGATCCAAGAACTCACCATGGACAACCAACAAATATCCCTCTTCACACCTCGGCAATCCCTTGGCTTCACTATCGACCCCCACCTTTCCTTCACACTCCACAGACCTGCGGTCACCAAAACATGCAATCAACAACTACACCTCCTATGGAAAATCAGACATCTTCCACACTGCAGTCCAAGCAATAGTTCTCTCTAAGTTAGACTATGGAAATGCTCTCCTCATTGGACTCCCGAACAACACCCTTGCCCCCCTGCAAGCCATACAAAACGCAGCAGCCAGACTCATCCTCCACCTTCTCAAACATTCACACATCACCCCAGTTCTTGACCAGCTCCACTGGCTCGCCATACCCTAGAGACTTGCCTTCAAATCACTCTGCATTGTATTCAAAGCCTTCGACCTCAAAACTCCATCTTACCTTCATGACAAACTCGAACCCATCACCCACACAAACACTAGACAAGCCAGGCAACACCTTCTACACAGTCCACTGTGCAAACTCAAAAGCACAGAAAAACAAGCATTTCCCCACTGGACCCACAAGGCATGGGACAGGTACCTCTTCACAAACACACTGCATCCTCCATCACCACTTTCAGAAAGAGCCTCAAAACATACCTGTTCCCTATACATAACCCTGCCCTCCTTCACTGCAATCACTTGCCTCTCCTAATTTTCCTATTTTTACCTGAGAAAATGTTGTAACTTGTTTTCTCAACTCCCACCTTTTCAATATGTGAACCATGTAAGGCACTCCGAGACCCTCTGTGTAGGGCCAGAGCTAAACAAAAAATTCTAATAAATAAACATATGTTTTTGTATTGCTCTACTTTGATAAAGGACAACTGAAATGCTGGCAGTGGTATGGTGATTGACTGCTGGATAGAGGGCTTCAGTAGAGGTCTCTGGGTTCATCCCTGCCCTGTGCATGATGTTGCATCATATCGTATTGCAAAGATGTGGTATCGGAATTGATGCCACCTGTTTGTCAGCACACAGTTTTCTTGCACAGAGTGCAAGTGGTGCGAATGTGGAAATGTGGTTGTGGTGGTAATGTTGGTGGGTGGCTCATCACACAGATTGTTTTTCATTTTCAGTCTAACAGGCTGTGCTTGGAAAACCTTGTCTACACGTAGAGAGATATCTCTGTTTTTCCTCCCGTCTCTGTAACTGTAACAATGGAATTGTCCTTCTGCACCTCATGGTCAATATTATTGGTTTCCAGAAGAATGGGCTTCAGCACAGATTAAGATGGTTCATAACCTTTATCTTGCTCATAATTATGCTCATTATACTCAGACCTCTTAGTAGTGCTGACGACCTGAAACGTTTCAATAGCTTTCCACTCTACACTGTGTTTTGTTTCTCCTGGCTCACCATCAGTAGGTGCAATTTGCAACTCAAGTCCTGCTTCTGCTCCAGAGACGTGGACTGAATCATCTCCTCCTGCCTGCGTAGTAATACCTGAGCATGTACTCTTTTATCTTGCACACCAGAGTGATGATTGGCAGAAGATTCTGCGGTTGAATGTGTTTTCAGTTTACCATGTACATGAATGCCTTCCAAGACCCATGCCAGCTGTTGTGGCTGATGCAAACTGCCTTCCAGCTGCATGCATCCTGCTCATCCTGGCACGCATTGGTGTTCCGGATATGCTGCATTGTTTGGGATCAGGAGATCATACTTAGTGGTTTTAACTTGGGAGATGCAAAGATATACCCATTCCAACAAGCTAGGGTGCTGGCTGGAAAAAACCCCACAAACTAAGGTGAAACTTGAATGCCACTTTTCTAAGAAACCCTGCTCTGCCCTACATCTCTTGGCTGCTGCAGAGGTGCACAACTGTCTCGTCTCCATCTGGAATATTGGCAGCCTGATGAAGGATTGCATTGAAATGTCCTTTCTTGACCTGTATAACATATCAACATGGAGCTCTCCCAACTCTGAAACAAAAATGATCTTAAACACGAGCATGGTTAAGGCAGGATGTTAAAAATACCACGTGTTTTCATAAAAAAATATGGACATGTGTTTGTTTTTATTCTTCTATCACAGAAACCACTACATTAAAGCGAGGAATCTTTTGAAAACGAGTACAAAGATGAGCTTTGGGAAAAACACTCATGCCAACAAGACCCATTCTGTGAGATGTAAGTCCAACCCGGGTTTGAACTCTGCCTTCTAGGACTTGTAGTGCTGAGTTGATAAAGGGGAATTCCAGGACAGATAGTCTCAAAATGCAAAGTTAAAATAAGAACTGGACAAGCCATTGGCCTGTATGCCAAAGCGACAACAACATACAATCAGTGGTGGAGAACATAAGTATGCCCCTACAATAAATCATAAGCAGACTTCCTTCCTTCCTTCCTTCCTTCCTTCCTTCCTTCCTTCCTTCCTTCCTTCCTTCCTTCCTTCCTTCCTTCCTTCCTTCCTTCCTTCCTTCCTTCCTTCCTTCCTTCCTTCCTTCCTTCCTTCCTTCCTTCCTTCCTTCCTTCCTTCCTTCCTTCCCTCCCTCCCTCCCTCCCTCCCTCCCTCCCTCCCTCCCTCCCTCCCTCCCTCCCTCCCTCCCTCCCTCCCTCCCTCCCTCCCTCCCTCCCTCCCTCCCTCCCTCCCTCCCTTCCTTCCTTCCTTCCTTCCTTCCTTCCTTCCTTCCTTCCTTCCTTCCTTCCTTCCTTCCTTCCTTCCTTCCTTCCTTCCTTCCTTCCTTCCTTCCTTCCTTCCTTCCTTCCTTCCTTCCTTCCTTCCTTCCTTCCTTCCTTCCTTCCTTCCTTCCTTCCTTCCTTCCTTCCTTCCTTCCTTCCTTCCTTCCTTCCTTCCTTCCTTCCTTCCTTCCTTCCTTCTCTCCCTGTCATGTTAGATGTGTGTCCACTATACGAGACTTGCGTGGCACATTCGGCCCACCAGTGAAATCAGTTACGCCCGCCCCTGGCATAAGCTAATGAAGCAAACTCTGTATAACGGAACAGCTGATTGACACCTGGAGTTCTCTGACCTTTACCTCCAATATTTCCGGGAGAGGGCCGAAGCTTTATTTCCAGACCTGAAGGCGAGATAATCCGAGAATCCGGTCTAGCTATATCGAATTTTCTGCTGAAAACCTTCTGGTTCGTGTATTGTTCCCAACGCAGCTTAAATATGAGTCACGGAGGTGTCAGTCTCCTGAGATGGGGTTGCTAAGTACATTCCTTGTTGCCAACCTTCTCCCAGATCAAAAGGAATACTTTCGCAATGGCACTGGCGCTCATGGTATCAGCAGCACAGGCAGTTGTCAGAGCGTGGATGCTGAATTATGCAGGATGTGGATTTTTACCGGGTTACAGCACTGTGCAGAAATACAATTCAGTCTTCCAGCCCCGCAGTATGATGTATTTCATTTAAAATGGAGGTGCTCCGTTTTAAAGGCACCCCTCTTGCAGCATGCTGCTTTCGCTCGTCTTTTGGTAGCATTGCACACTGAATGTACGGTGTACCCAATTAAAATAAGACACTTTTTCTGTTTTGAGAGGCAAACACATTAAATGAGCAATTAAGACACCCATGCAGAATAGGAGGAATAACAAGCCAGTTTCCCATATTTGTTTTATCAAGAAATATAAGCAAGGAACTGTTGTCAATGTATGTTATACTTTTTGTGCGATTTTTCTGTTTGGTAGACCTCGTTTTTGTTCCTGCTTTTCTTAAAGTGTCAGCACTGCGGCAACGTACATTCTTTTGCATGCATGTTTAGAAACTACAACACCTGTTTGTAAAATTGTTTCTAAGCTTTGTAAAGTGCATTGGGTTCGTCGCTTACCAGTGTGTGAAATTGGAAAACACATTAACATTTCAATTGCCAGCACAAGGTTGTTTTTTTATTTTATTTCTAAAGCCATGATTTCACTTAAAATCCCATTCAATAAAGCAGGCAAGCCTATTGAAATTCGAATGAAAGAACTTTGAGAAATTACAAATGTTCGTACACCGGTAATATTTGCCTGCCCCTAGACATAGAACACTGTTAACACAGATGTATTTTTATTTTTATTTGTTTATGTGTTATAGTTCTCATTTAACGTTCACATATACACACAAAAAGGCACCACATACAAGAACATATTTCAAGAAAAGTTCAAATAGATTTAGACTAAGTTTTAAGACGTGCTATGCACACATAAAACACACTTTCTAAGTTACCTGTAGAACAACAGTCTTAAAAACCTTCTAAAAGTCTTCCTGATTCATACAAATTAAAGATAAAAAAAAACTGACAAAGAATTAGATAAAAAGAACCCCCCCCAATTAATCAAAAATCTAACAGAAGTCTCTGCAGGGGGCATACTGAACTACAGGCTAACATTTCTTTCATAAAACTGGTATGATATGATAGGTTATTTATAACATGCTTAATACCCAGAGGTTTCTAAGCGCAGACCCTGGGATCGAATCTGTGTTGCTCCGTGTCGTCTTGCTTCCAAGGAGAGCATGTTCCAGCTGACCTATCCACCCGGGACTGGGAGGCAGCCAAGCACCATTTAAAGGATTTGTCCATAAAAATAAGTTGCCAGACCCAGCCCAGATGAACCATTCTAAAATTCTTCAAGAGATGCGAAAACTGTGGATGGTGTATCCTGAACAATTCGGGGAAATTTACCAACAGATGCTGAAGAGTTTATATAGAGCTCTCTGTTTTACAGAATCTACAGTGTCTTAACTTACAAGCTATGCCACCACCAGCACACAATATTTCGTTTGTGGGGAGCAAATTCATACACAAATATACGCACTGAGTATGCCAATATTGCCCCGGACATTTCCTCAAATGAAATGGTAAGATGTTATTGGGTCTGGTGTCTAGCAGCAAGCTCGTAAATAAGTGGTACTACCTAACATGATCGATTGTGTCAATACTGTTGGCCTCCCATAGCCTCTTTTTTACTTTCAGTGGATACCTTACTAAGTAATCCACTGAGGAGTTGAAGGCACTTAATATTTTGAGGCACTGACGGAACCAATCTGTGAGACCTGCGGGGGATTTTAAAACTAGCCCACACCTTAGCAACACCCAGGAAGACCCCTCGTCCGCCAGGCAAATGTTTAGTATAAAGTTTAGATGTTTCCATTTAACCATTGCTTCCAAAGACACCAGACCCAATTCCTACCTTAGGACTGGAACTGGAACACTAGCTGGCAATCCCAAAACCTTTCTCCAGAAGACTCCCTCAAACTTGCACCATTGTCCTTTAAGGGCCAGACATGACACCTCAGAATTGTATGTCATCACTGGGACCGCCTTTTTACAATAAACCTCTCGTACAGGAATTATGGAAAAGTATCAGAATTTCGTGTTTACACAGCTTCCCTGGGCGGCAAAGGCCTTAAACTTTAGTTTTTTTTTTTGCCACAAGCCGTCTCACACTGTTATCTTTCCAGAAGATTGGGAAGCCCAAGTACACAAAACTGTCCTCTTTCTCTAGAGGAGTCGCCCCTATGGACCACTTAAATTGTCCTCCTGCTTTTCCCGGACCGTTATGCAGAGTTAGAATTTTTGATTTTGGGACATTTATCATTAACATGTTTTTTTGGTGTATGTCTCCAGTGCCTTCAACTCCCTCTGTAGCCGTATTGGTGTATAGTCCATTAAAAACAGGTCATCAGCGTACAATAGATAATTGATCATCTGTCAATCAATATGGGGGCGAAGAGATTGATATCAGCGAAGGCATCACCAAAGTCAGATAAGAAACGGAGGAATAGAATTGGGGCCAGTAGTCAACCTTGTTTTAATCTTCTTGCTGAATTATTCAGAGCAGATAGGCTGTCCTCTCTGTCCAGACGGCTCACCCACTGGTGTTCGTGTGTAGTGCAATCCGGATCGCTAGTAGGGAAGGAGGACAACGCCATTTATCCAGTTTGGCCCATAGCAGGTTCCTCGGGTTGGTATCAAAAGCCATGGAGAATTCTATGAAGGCGGCATAGAGTGGTTTATTGCTTTTGTTGTCCCCCTTCTTTAGCAATTCTAAAAGAAAGCTGTTCATCTCAGTCCCCACTCCCATCAGAGACCTGTTTGGAAGATGTCGATTCTTCCATTATCCTTACCCCTGTTTCTCAGGTCCTGTAATACCAGGCCTGTGAAGATCTTGGCCGGGCAATCCGGGAGGGAAATAGGTCTATAGTTTAAAGGGCTTAGACAGGACCCTTTTTTAAATATAGGCATGATGATAGCTGTTGGCCAAGACACTGGTACCCCTTTTTCCCTCAGTATTTTTCCCTCCTAAATTGCGTGGTGAAAAAAGGTTCACTCTCACCACTTGGCTCAACAACCCCTCTGAGGTTACCAGAATAGCATTCAAATCTATCTCAAAACAATATAAAACTGCCATCACCAACGCTAAAGCATCTTCATACAATACCAGGATAGCTAATCCTAAATCCGGAAGTAGGGAAATATTTGCCATTTTCAGAGAACTTGAGACTCCCATCTCTCCCCCTCACCGATTGTGAAGGACGATGCATGGTGTAACTCCATTCAGTCAGCCATTCTAAGCAAACTCGAAACACTGCAAGCCAAAATACTCACACACCAACAAGAGCTCACCAAACTGATCTCCAGCATTCAAGATAAACACACGCCTCGAGAGAAGCCCACCCTCACCCCTGTGTTTGACTTCAAGCATATGAGTGAGAAGGAGGTCATCTCACTTCTTCAATCCATCAAACCCTCCAATTGCAAGGGCCAATTGCAAGGGTGACACTTGCCTCGCACAAGTCATCAAGGACTGTGCCCCATCCTTAGCCCCCATAATCACAGCATTCATCAATGCTTCGTTTCGCTCTGGGCATGTCCCAGTGGGACTAAAGGAAGCATGGGTTTGTCTGCTCCCAAAAAAGCCCTCCCTTGACCCCTCTATCCCAGGGAACTCCAGGCCTATCACCACTGTCCCCTTTCTATTGAAAATTCTGGATAAAGCAGCCTACCTGCAAATTCAGAAATTCCTAGAAGACAACCACCTCCTAGGATTTAGGCAATCAGGATTCAGACCTAGTCATGGGACTGAAACAGCTCTCCTTGACCTCAAAAACCAAATTGATGCCCTCAGAGACTCAGAGACGCAGGCAAACCCGCACTCCTCTTGCTACTGGACCTTTAAGCAGCATTCGATCTAGTAGACCACAAAACCCTCTGCCAGCACCTCTCGTCAGTAGCCAATTTCTCTGACAGGGCCTGCAAATGGATCGACTAATTTCTGAAAGACAGGGCAATGAAAGTCTTTTTTGACTCATCAAGCGCTAACCCCAGCACCATCAAATGCGGAGTCCCGCAAGGCTCCTGCACGGCCCCCACCCTTTACAACCTCTTCACGAGGCCAATCTTCTTAATCCTGGATTCCCTGGGCATCTCATACACAAACTATGCAGATGACACCCAGGTACTCATCCCCCTCTCGGGTGACTACCAGGCCGACCAGAACAACTTGAATTCCATCTACACAACAATCCAATCTTGGATGGCAGAAAACTGGTTATGTCTCAACAGTGAGAAAACTGAACTCCTGCTAGTTGGTGCCCCCTCCACCTTGAGCAAACTGGACAACCAATATTCCATCTTCTCTATCGATAACATCCCCATCACCGTATCACCTTCCATCAAAATACTAGGTGTCTACCTCAAACCCAACCTGACCATGGATTGGCAAGTCAACGCCATAGCCTCCTCCTCTGCTTATCATTCTAAACTCATCAACTCAGTCAGACCCTTCCTATCCCAGCAAAACTGCCTCACCATCGCCAGGGCCATAATTGGTTCCAGGCTTGACTACTGTAATGCACTTCTCATCAGCACTTCTGCCAAGAACGTTGCCAAACTCCAAGTCGTTCAAAATAATGCACTCAGAGCCGCCACTGGACTAGCGCATAGAGAACACATCTCGGAACTCAGAAGACAGTTCTACTGGCTCCTAGTTAAGGAGAGGATCACTTCCAAAGCCCTCACCCTGACTCACAAATGCCTCCATGACCTTGCCCCCCCCCCCTACTTGGCAGGCAGAATCACCAAACCTGCCACCCTCAGACCTTCCAGATCTCCCTACTCCAACCTCCTGTCTGTTCCTAGAACCCGTAAAGCCCTTGTGGGCGGTTCCAGCTTCCCCACTGTTGCCCCTTACTCTGGAACTCCTTATCGCCTCACATCAGGAGCATTGAATCCCACTCAGCCTTCCGCAAAGCCATCAAAACCAACCTCTTTGACTGACTGTTTTCAAACTGCATTTTATGACAATCATGCATAACCATGTATTCTGTGATACTATGTTAACACCCTGAACTGTAAACAAGTACCTTTGGGCGGCTTCATTGTAGCCCTTATTCAAGCCTGCTTAAGATCCTCTATATTGTGCCTCGATGCCTGCGGGCTGTAGCGCGCTCTACAAATTTAAATACATAAATGGTTCTAAACCTTATATCTAGGACACAGACCCAAGTGTCTGGGCTATTTTTCAGGACACAGATAGCCAATCGGTCGGGCCCGGGGCCATAGATGTTGTACTCCTAGTAATTAGGTGCAGCAGGTCATCCAGGTCCCAGTCTAGCTCCCAGTCTACCTTTTTTATTGTATCCCCATTCCACACTTGCTCAGTCACCCATGGATTTATTAATCTCAATGGGCCCTCCATGATCCTTCTGAAAATTGGGTTTATTTGAGCCCCCATTTGGACTTTGTCATTATTTTTTATTAGGTTCCAGAAGTCAAGCAAGTTGTTACTAACCAAGACCTCAAACATTTTACAGGGGCGGGTGACGACCCTCAGTTCAATTGATGGCAATAGTGTCTTAACCAACCCCTATTGGTCGCCCTTAGGCACAGCCTACTACTTGTATCTTCTTGGGAGGCTCCTTAAGCGATTTCTGTAATTCTTTCTTTTTAAGTAAGATGACTCAGTCAAATGTATGTCTATGGATCACTTTGCCTGGTTTCTTTTGTGGCAGGCGCCTGTAAATCTGCTCCCAGATAGGACGCACACCCTTTCCAACCACCCCTTTCCTCGAAGAAGCTATTGAGCTGTCTGAGGCCAGGATTCTGTTAAAGGCCGTCATTTTGAACTCGTTTCATATTATTTTATTTCCCCCCGCATTCACCTCAAGTTAAAAAAAGTTAACATTCCTGGTTCTGCTTCATCGAGGGCACTAACCATTCAATACTTAGTGGGAGGTGGTCGCTCACCATGGATTCTACCATGGTTAGTGATTTAAACTCAAAGTAGATCTCCTCCGAGACGTACACATAATCTAAAATGTTGCTTTGCGAGCCCCTCAACCAAGTATCATGTGGCTCATCTCCATTTATGTTCCTGTTTAGTATTATTAGTCCACATTCCTCCATGAGGTTCCCCCAGGCCCTCCCCCTGCCCTTGCTGAACTTATCTGGCCGGAGGTGCTTTTACATTCTGGCCAGTCAACACATCAACAGTTTAGGTCGCCACATATTATTGTTGAGTTTAAACCTTGATCACCCTAACTAAAGAGGATCTCTGCAACTGCTTCCAGCATGTCTTGTTGGCTAATTCTTAAGTTGTTCCAGTAAATATTTATTAGCAAAGTGTCAGGTCAACCCGGCAACCTTTCACGGTTCCAAATAAGTTTAATTCCCCGAACATAAGAATTAGAACTAGCTATGGTCTCGACCTCCGCCCATATCTTCTTGGTCACACCTATCAACAGCTCCAGCAAAGGGCACCCCCTATCCCCTTCAATGGCAGGAGTCAGAACCACAAAGTAACCATCAATGATGGGAGCTTCTGACAGCCAGCACTCTTGCAGGGCAAACAAATCATAATTTAGCAAATCCACACTTTCAGGCTGGAACAGGTGGGCTGAACCTCTACAATTCCAAGATGTTAAATTCACCTGTGAACATCCACTATACTGCTGGTTCCCTTTGTTGTGGACCACCCATCCTCGCATTTAAGGTGGCCACTACCCAGGACCAATCTTCTTCCCTTACTGCTCAGCTTTGCCCATCTGACTGGTGCCACAGAGGTAAAACCTCTCAATCTTCACGAGTTAACACACCCTCCTCATGATCCATACCTGACTCACCCTCTTTGTCACCTATAATAGTGCTGACAACCTCCTCCACGAATGAAGAGGACATTATCAAAACACTCGAGGAGACCGAGCCACCCACTACTGGTTGCTGTAATTGTGTTAGGCCCTGGATGAAGGGCGGTCGGACCCCCTGACACCTTATGTGACCTTCAATATCCGTTATTTTCATCATCATGGAAGCAAGCATTTTTCCTTGATCTGCTACGACGTTGACCAGGTCCTTCTGAGATTTGTTCATTACAGACATGGAAAGTTCGAGTGCCGTGGCAACCAAACCCAGGATGAGCATCATCTCGCGCTGGCCCTGTTCGACTACTTGTCGCTCGTACTGTAAACTTTTATTCAAGGACTGCTTGTTAAATTTTGTATGTGCCCGTGGGCTGTCGCCTAGAAACTGAATGGGGGTTTGCACTTTTTTTTGATTTGTGGACAACAGGGGTCTGACTAACAAGTGCCATCGCACTTTATGGGTATCCCTTTCCTCAGGATTGGTTTGCCTGGAGACCTCTGCCCTCGCTCATACCCCTTTAGGGAAGTCAAAACTCCCACCTCCTATGTTGACCCCAAAAGAAAAGGGTGGGGTGATCTAGAGCCCCCAAACACGTCTCTGCTGGTGGATAATGCTGAATAGGGTTGCCCCACTGATCCAAAATACTATTTACTTGGGCAGACGTTCTATGATTCCCCAAAGTCTCTGGGAGGTTCTCAGGGACCCTATGAGCCCCCTCATGGTTGAACCTTTGAGGGTGGGCTTGTATGATGGAGCTTAGCGTCCGCTCGTCCCCCTCTCGTGTGCTGACGAGTTGTTCTTTCCAAGGGGGGATGCCCTGCAACACAGGGACATTTTTGTCAGGGGGGACGGTTCCCAGTGAAGCATCCTCTAGTCCCACACCCAATCCAGACTCCTTCCCAGCCAAGCTGCCAAAGAAAGATAATTCCCTACAAGCTAGCAACTCCAGGTCCGTGATTTCTGCCTGGGGAACACCTGCCCCTCTTGATCTTTCACACCCCTTTGCAGTCCGGGCCAGTTTTTCCAGTACAGCTGCGGTCTGCGCAGCCAGGCCTGTGCCGGCTCCCCTGCCCGCTCCCCAATATCACGTAAGGGATTGGCTAGAGGCTCGGAGCCAGACTTAAGGGGCATCGGGTGGATGCACATGGTGAGTTTCACGAATCGTCCCGAATAGCGGAGCGAAGAAAACAGGCTTTCCTAACAGAGTCAAAGAAGGCTTCTTCTGAGGCCTGTTGTGTGCAAGTAGGCGTTTTGGGGCGTGAACTTGAGCCAAAATTGTTAAAGAATCTTTCTCCCCCAAGACCAGTAACCTCTGGCCATTAGTCTTTTTTACTGGCTTGCCCCCAACAGGCTCCATCACAGTGAGTTTTGTTTCTTAGTCTCGATGCCATATGGCACTTACCCAACTAGGGGGTATGCCTAGTTTATCAAGGCCAAGGCCAAAGCCAAAGACAACAAAACAAACCAGACACTACAAAATATTTTTTTGGGGTGGTTTTTCTGGATCCTAAACCAAAGTGGGTGCAACATTTTAGTACTATGATGCAATCACATTCAAGGTAACATTCACAGTAAAGAATTTCTAAAAAGGGAAAATCTGGCTAAAACACGCAATAAAACACAGGGTCAGAAAAAACAGACATAAAACATGTGGAGACCAGTCAAAACAATAGCATCGGGAATACATCTCTTTTAGAGGTAGTCACAGGTTGCTACAGGCAATAGATACAGAGGAGAAAAGGTTTTCGCAAAATCTCCGAGGCTTCTCTTAATAAATAGCTGGATAGATGAAACAAGTGTGCCCACACGTCCCAAAGGCTTTTGCCCGCAGTCACTGCAAGCTCCAAAATGCAGGCAGCACGCAAGTGGAGGGACACAAAAGTTTGCTCAAAGATTTTATGGGTTTGATCCAGTAGGTAACGGGGTGGGTTAAACAAGTGTGCCCATGCGGCCAAAAGGCTTTTTTAGCCTGCAGTCACTGCAAACACCAAAGGGCGGGCAATAGAAATGTGATGAGTTCCAAGTTACTTTTCACTCCAGAGCTCACCCTCAAATAGATACTCAGTTAATAGTCAAGTCTCCCAAGTCCCATCCTCACTGCCTCTGTCTCCACTCATATCCGAGAACTGGCTCAAAGGTAAAGTACCATAAGGGTAGTACCCACAGTCACTGCTCTATATGGTCGTCTCATACAAAGGAAGGCACTTTACGGCTGGATGGCAATTTTTCACGGGAGAGTTTCATGTTTGGATGCAAACAGACACAAGTTTTGGGTGCAGCGATTTGTTTTGTTTGAAAACAACTTTCCTTTCCACGTCTTGACCATCTTGGTTTTCTTACGGAGGCACTGGGGAAAGCTGGTGTAGTTTTAGTATAAGGTTAATATTGCTGGATACGTGAGATGGAAAAAATCAGAATGCCTCTCTCCTTAGTTATAGCAGAGGCCTTTCTCAGAGGCAGGGACAGTGAGAAGTCAAAGTCAACTTCAAACAGATCCATCGGCACGCCGCACAGCCTTCACAGACTGCAATGACTGCCCACCCCTTTCTCAAAGTCCGCTCTGCGGTAGGAAAGAGTTTTTAAATATGAGCTCCTCCAATTCAGTAGCAAGTGAAGAAACACTCTGGGTCCTCTGACTGCAATGACTGGCAAACTCTTTCTCCAACTCTGTGCGCTACGTGGTAGGAAAGAGTTTTTAAATATGAGCTCCTCCTATTCAGTAGCAAGTAAAGAAACATTCCAGGTCCTCTGACTGCAATCACTCCCCAACTCTTCCTCCAACTATTTATCTATTTGTTTTTTTTTAGTTATAAATGCGCTTGCCTGGGTTGGACTGGGCCATAAAATGGTCTCGGGGACCAATGACAAAGTGGGCCACAGTTGCAAATGGCCATTCATTCCTTTTGTGACACTGTTTGAATAGTACCCAAGGGGGCGTTTTTTGAGAAAATGTGATGCAAATTCAGTATTTTAAAGAATTTGTACTCAGCAACACTGCTCAAAGCTACTAGCCACATAGTGAAGTAACTCATCACACTGGCCCACATTGGCCAAACAAGTGGGCAACTTCGACCAAACAAACTGGCCCATCACCAGCATTTTGTGTTTTTAGTTTGGCCATGGGCCTATTGCCCTATATGCCAGTCCAAGCCTGGTGCTTGCCTATTTATAAAGAACACTATGGGCCTGATGCATGGAGCGTTTTCCAATGGGATTGCACCATTATAAAACGCTTCTGTGAATCAGGTCCTTCATCAATAGGAACTCAGACAAGAAGGATGCAGCATTACATGAGGAGGGTTAGAGTGTTGACAACCTTGTCGAATGTTTCATATTAGAAAAGATGTAATTCTGACGCAAATATAGTAAATACAATCACAAACAGCATATTATTTTCTTCTAATAAAACACATAAAGGGCCTGATTCATGGAATGTTTGGCATGGTGCAAAGTGCCCCGCTCTTGGAGTGAGGGTATTTGTTGGCAGTGCAAAGTCACTTTGCACCAGTGCACAGTGCCAAAAATTCCATGAATCAGCCACAAAATGTCAGCCAAAATTATTAGCACATAAAAGGAAGGCACAGAAATGCATGCATGGCTGTGTCCATAACTCTAAAACAGATTGCCCTGTTCTTTACACTGGATGCCAGATTCATGGAAATGGGTGCAGAACCCCACAGGGGGCGCAGAACAAAAAATGTGAGCCCGCAAATTCATGGAATTTCCAGCGCAGAACCACCCCATGTGCAGGCTGCATGAGAAACGGCAATGACATGCCCAAACGCAGAGCCATATCATCCATGGAAACAGACCTTAGTGCACTCCTCGCGTGCGATTCAATGCACCCCTGAAAACTTGCGTGCAAACCCCCACAAGCAGCCCAGAACCCTGCCGAGGTGTGTGGGGTCCCCCGTAACTATTCCCAGTACCCCCTCAACATGAGTACCACGTATCGTAAAAGTCAACATTTGCTGGTAAATATGCATGCGAACCCTCGCCAACCACTCCAGTATCCAGATACGATACATACGTGCACATCTAAGTCTGATCAGAACGTTGACTGAATGCAGGCACCCAATAATCCAATTTACGATCTTACCATCATGTGGTATGCCTGCCTTCAAGTGGCAGATAATATGAAAAACGTGTGTGGCCAATTCAATGCAGAGAGGTTGCGCGCAATTGTGGGGGTGCGATGGACTGCCTGCAGGCCGTCCCTCGTAACGCCCACTTTTTCGCATGTTCTTCCCCATTTTCTGTGTTCTTCCCCCTACTCCGCCCTCTGTGCAGGTCTCGCACATGCTCTGCGTGGTGTCTCGTAAAAGGCACTCAACGCCTTGCAGAGACGTGCTGAGCCTGAATGAACTCCACACAAGTCCTGGAAAAGTTCCACGCATTCAATTCTATGAATCAATGAACGTGGATTTGTGCACAGTTGGGAGTGCAAGTACCCTATTTTCCATGCAAATAATTCGATGAATCGGGCCCAATGTCTTTTATGTAAGAGGGCCGGACTAACAAAGGTTGCTTTTTCAATTCATGAGGAAGATTACCTCTTCTCTATAATTTCTGCTTCTACTACCCCCAAATATTTTCAGCAGTGATCTTCTCCTTCAATTCCAATAATGTGAACAAAAGAGGAAAAATGATCCACCTCTTCTCATCTTCCCTTCAAACAAGGACAGCAGAGAGATAAATACAGGTTAGGGGCCTAATTCATGGGATTTTCTGCACAGTGCAAAGTGACTTTTCACTGGTGAGAAGTGACTTTGCACTGCCAACAAACACCCTGATTAATGGAACAGTGCAGTGTGTCTTTTTGTCGAGCAAAGTCACTTTGCACTGTAAAAAAAACACTTTGCACTGCTCCATGAATCAGGGTGGTGCAGTGCAAAGTGTATTTTGTCAGTACAAAGTGACTTTGTACGGCAAACAGACACTTGCCATTGTTCCATGGATCAGGGTGTTTGTTGTCAGTGGAAAGTCACTTTTCACAAGTGAAAAGTCACTTTGCATCGTGCAAAAAATTCAATGAATCAGGCCCTAGGTCTTCACTTTGTTAAGTTGTTTATTAAACATATCTTGTCCAAACTTCCTCTGGTGATCACATGTCTTTGAGCATTTTTTATATTTTTGTCTCCCAAAATGACACTGATAATTCTGCCTCTGAAAGTAGGCTGTGCTAATAATACTCATTTTCATAATGTTTCATGTTGAAAAGTACAGTGCAACCATGCAACTCTGTTAAGCCTGTGTACTGACACCTCTAAGCAGCTGCCTTTTCATTTGACAACATGGCAGTTACAGAGTAACGTGCATTCTTGCAATCAACCAGATGGAACTCAAAGTTCTAACAGCCAGGGACTGCCTTTAACTGTGGGTAGCCCTCCTCTAAATGATAGAATTGGGTGCTCCAAGGCCTAGTTGGCAGATTCATATCTAAATTAAAGCCATGTCCAGTTTTGACATGGTGAGCTCTCAGAATCCACAGTTATTCTGTCAAAAATCATTTGATGTCATTTTATGGTGAGCTTAGTTTTTAGAGAATCCTTCTCTCAGGGCATTCTGTGTATTCCCTGTCTGAGACTGAGCTTTGCTTAAAACAGACCATTTGGGCTCAGATCCAGCAAAGCCCTTGTTTTCTTTGGAAAAGGTGTGTCACCTTCTGGAGAACAGGACAATGCCAGAACTCTGGAACTAGGATCATGCTCACTGGAGGTGACAGCTGGCAAACCTTCTTGGCTGGGACGGGCAGAACAAGGACTCCCTTTATCCTTGAATACCATGGGCATGGTCCCATGGCAAACAAGAAGTCAAGGAACACATATGTGCTGGGTTTCCTGCCTGCATCTGCTTTTGAGCCAACTCAACCACTTTCAAAGTAATTTCCTAGACCCTGCGGGCATCTGGAACTGCTTTTGACATTAACAACTTTTCAATCTAATTTGAATCATTGAGCCACTGAATCGATATGCTCCTGCCTGTGCTTCAGACACTGCTGAGCCAATTCCCCACCGTAGAATCTCATCACATCATTGGACCATGTCTAACCGACACGACCGCGTAGAGGTGCTGTCTTGACCATCACCTGACTGTTCTTCCAGGACGGTTTTGAGCTGATCAATGCTGAAAGACCACATCGCTGGACCACCTTGAGCTGACTCAACTATCTCGATACACTCGATCCATTGGGAACAACTGACTGGACAGCCCCTATCCTGACTTGACACATTGCAAAGCACCTCTAATCCTGTCTTGACAGTTACAAAAATTAAGAAAGGCCTAAAAGCTATCTATAGTAGTTGTTTTCCCCTAGGATGCCTTAAAATACTGCAGTAACATTGAAGACTGTTAGGGGTATTTTTGTGGTATTTTGGTGAGCCTGTTGGGGTATTTCGTGGTATTTTGGTGAGCCCTAGATATGTAGTACTGCCTGATATATTGTTCTATACCAGGATCTTCGGACTTGGTGCGCACCAGAGCGCAATTTCCTTATTATGTGGTATTTTATCCAAAATACGCCTTTGGCGGTATCTCAGAATTCACTTACCAGGTCACCTGAATACTGTCATCTATGTAATCAGCCCCTTAGGATTTGAGCCCATTCACAGTGACCACTTTGGTGATGTGTTTTACCACATGCTGTAAAGTGTGTCTGTATGCTATCAGAAGTAACTAGGACACGTAATGAACAGACCGAGGCTGGCTTACTCCTTTTTTTGTGCTTAATCAGTAGTTATTATTCATGAAAAGTACACCTCACATACACAATGTACTGCGTTTTTACATGACATCCATGTGATTCAAAAATGAAAACACAAAATCATGAGCACATTCTATTTGTAAAGTTCCCCACCATAATTAGTCTTTTCTCACAATAGGCATCAGATACCCTCTTTGTGATAGATTCCAAGAGTTCTGCTGAAACTGCCCTTGAAGTTTGTCACAATCTTGGCAGTTTATAAACCTTCTGTCACATCTGAATCTTATTGCATGGGTGATCAAAAACACATGAAAAATAGCTGTCAACTTTTAAGAATGTGAATGCATTTTTCTAAACAGCGACTTTTTGTAAAATGCACTTATCAAAAGCCCTTGAAATATAACCATTGCTTTGAGCAGCAAGTGAATATGAACTACCCACTTTTGTTAATTTAGCTAACATTCTTCAGACAGTAATTGCCTGTAAAATATTCTTGTAAAAAAAAAAAAAGAAAAAATCATTCATTCTCCTCGCACCTCACTTTACTGGGATCTCACCTAATGTACACTTAGTTCCGTGACCTCGGACTGCAATGCTAGGACGTCTCGCTTCACCCAGCCGGTGAAAAGCCTTCATGGCAAGTTTCCTTATCTTCTTCTCTTCCCACTCGGCATGGATGAACTCAGCAAAGCCAGTCTGCGCAGGCACTCTCAGCAAATGTAGCACACACTGACCCGAAATAGCCTGAATAGAAATAGAGAGTAAAACCCCCCTGTGACTGACAGTCCTTTTTAAAGCCTCTGTCTGTGATCTGCCCACAAATGTATGTGGGCCTACATAAAGTGTAAGAAAATGTCTATCTCTGATAGTGGTGTTATGTGCCAATCAAGAACCACCCCCTTTGTCAAGCCTCGAGAAGATTCCAAAGAGCACATGATCAGCCTGCACGTTTGACTGTGATTCAGGCAGCAACGGATGTAGAGTGTTACATTTTACTGCACTGTTTCCTGTCCTGAAAATGAACAATGAGCTTGCTTTGAGAAAAACAGGCTTCACATACTTAGCAAAAATATCAGCTTTCATTCTGCACATTTAGGGGGTAATTCTTAGAATTCAGTGCACAAGTGGCGCACGCGGCTGGCGCACAGTGTGCGCCATAGAATGTCTGTGCCAGCCGCGTGCACTAAAATTGATTTCCGTGCACAGTGTATTTATGGATTTTAGCCTCCAAAACCAGCCGTGGCGCAGGGTGGCGCAGCGACCCTGCAGCAGCGCCAGTTACGCCCCCAAGAACGCCCTTGCGCAAGGAAAAGCCATCAAAATCCCCAATTCAGTGCAAAGGGCAGCGCTAACCCTGGACCAGTTTACAGGGCTGCCAAACAGCAAAGCCAAGCGGGGTACGTGTATTCCTGGGGTTCGCGTGAAGTTTGACACACGAAAGGGCCCTGTGCGAGTGGGGTACGTGCATTATAGGGTTCGCCGGAAGTCTCACACGCGAAAGGGCCCTGTGCGAGCGGGATACGTGTATTTCAGGGGTGCGCGGGAAGTTTCACACATGATTTCAGCAGGGTACGTGTATTTCAGGGGTGCGCGGGAAGTTTCACACGCCATTGGCCTGGGTACGTGTATTTCAGGGGTGCGCAGGAAGTTTCACACACGATTGGCCTGGGTACGTGTATTTCAGGGGTGCGCGAGAAGTTTCACACGCGATTTCAGCAGGGTATGTGTATTTCAGGGGTGCACGGGAAGTTTCACACGCGATTGGCCTGGGTACGTGTATTTCAGGGGTGTGCGGTAAGTTTCACATGCAATTGGCCTGGGTACGTGTATTTCAGGGGTGCGCGGTAAGTTTCACATGCGATTGGCCTGGGTACGTGTATTTCAGGGGTGCGCGGGAAGTTTTACACGCGATTGGCCTGGGTACGTGTATTTCAGGGGTGCGCGGGAAGTTTCACACGCAATTGGCCTGGGTACGTGTATTTCATGGGTGGCCGCGAAGTTTTACACGCAATTGGCGTGGGTACGTGTATTTCAGGGGTGCGCGGGAAGTTTTACACGCGATTGGCCTGGGTATGTGTATTTCAGGGGTGCGCGGGAAATTTTACACGCAATTGGAGCAGGGTACGTGTATTACTGGGCTGCGCATGAAGTTTCACATGCGATTTTGCTGTCAGAGCGGGGAACGCATATTTCGGGGGTGCGCGGGGAGTCCTACACGTGAATTGGCAGTGTGGGCCCTCCCAGGTGTCCCCTCTACCCCCTCCACAGCCCCTGCAGGCAGCCCACACCACAGGGGACTACCCTGCACCCCTGGTCATGTCCCGCAGGCAGCCCATCCACCAGGGGCATGCCCCCAGCCAAGCCACATGTCACGTTGCAATATGATCACCAACTCATGTCTCCCAGCACCCCTACCCCACAACAGTGAGGGGCACCTGCCAGCAGGCCCCCACTCATGTCCCCCAGCCCCCCCACACCCCCATCATTGACAGGCACCTGCCAGCAGGCCCCGACACATGTCCCCCAGCACCCCCACCCCCATCATTGACAGGCACCTGCCAGCAGGCCCCCGACACATGTCCCCCAGCACCCCCACGCCCCAACAGTCAGGGGCACCTGCCTGCAGGCCCCCACTCATGTCCCCCAGCACTCCCACCCCCCAGCAGTGAGGGGCACCTGCCAGCAGGCCCCCACTCATGTCCCCCGGCACCCCCACCCCCCCAGCAGTGAGGGGCACCTGCCAGCAGGCCCCCACTCATGTCCCCAGCCCCCCCCACCCTCCCATCATTGTCAGGCACCTGCCAGCAGACCCCGAAACATGTCCCCAAGCACCCCTACCCCCCATAATGACAGGCACCTGCCAGCAGGCCCCGACACATGTCCCCCAGCACCCCCACACCCCAGCAGTGAGGGGCACCTGCCAGCAGGCCCCCACTCATGTCCCCCAGCCCCCCCACCCCCCATCATTGTCAGGCACCTGCCAGCAGGCCCCGACACATGTCCACCAGCACCCCCAAGCCCACATCATTGACAGGCACCTGCCAGCAGGCCCCAACACATGTGCCCAGGACCCCCACACCCCGGGCAGTGAGGGGCACCTGCCAGCAGGCCCCCACTCATGTCCCCCAGCCCCCCCACCCCCCCATCATTGTCAGGCACCTGCCAGCAGGCCCCGACACATGTCCCCCAGCACCCCCACCCCCCCATCATTGACAGGCACCTGCCAGCAGGCCCCAACACATGTCCCCAGCCCCCCCACACCCCAGCAGTGAGGGGCACCTGCCAGCAGGCCCCCACTCATGTCCCCCAGAACCCCCACCACCCATCATTGTCAGGCACCTGCCAGCAGGCCCCGACACATGTCCCCCAGCACCCCCACACCCCCATCATTGACAGGCACCTGCCAGCAGGCCCCGACCCATGTCCCACAGCCCCCCCACCCCCCAGCAGTCAGGGGCACCTGCCAGCAGGCCCCCACTCATGTCCCCCAGCACCCCCACCCCCCAGCAGTGAGGGGCACCTGCCAGCAGGCCCCCACTCATGTCCCCCAGCACCCCCACCCCCCCAGCAGTGAGGGGCACCTGCCAGCAGGCCCCGACACATGTCCCCCAGCAGCCCCACCCCCCCAGCAGTGAGGGGCACCTGCCAGCAGGCCCCCACTCATATCCCCCAGCCCCCATCCCCCAGCAGTGAGGGGCACCTGCTAGCAGACCCCCACTCATGTCCCCCAACCCCCCCACCCCCACATCATTGACAGGCACCTGCCAGCAGGCCCCGACACATGTCCCCCAGCACCCCCACCCCCCAGCAGTCAGGGGCACCTGCCAGCAGGCCCCGACTCATGTCCCTCAGCACCCCCACCCCCCCAGCAGTCAGGGGCACCTGCCAGCAGGCCCCGACACATGTCCCCCAGCACCCCCACCCCCCAGCAGTGAGGGGCACCTGCCAGCAGGCCCCGACACATGTCCCCCAGCCAACACCTCATCACAATCTAGATCCCCGGCTCTTATGGGCACCAAATCCCAGCCCACGCCACCCCAGTCCAAACACCCAACCAAGCTTTACATCCACTCCAAATTGAAATCCCCATTACATGATAGATCACAAATAAGCAGTATGCGCATGAGTACAAGTCTGTCAGACCCACACAATGCCAACACATGACTGAGAACACCCACATTGTGACATGCATGAAACCAATGAGAGAAGACCACACATTGAAGTAAGAAACAAACATGTATTCAAGTCAAAATGAAGGGAATGAAATCAAAACACACAATAATGCCAATAATAATCAAAATGCAGCATGTCCCAAAAAATGATAAATAAATAAAATGAGAATCCAAATTAATCCAAATGAAAATGTGTCCAAAGTCACCGTCCAACAAAGCAAATCCAAAAGGAAAGAAAAGCGTAATATCCATTGCTCCATGGTGAAAAAAAAAAGATGAAGGAGAAAAATCCACTGTAAAAATATGTACAAATAGCAAATCCAGGGTCCATGAGCCCAACGACATAAATGAAACCTACAATGAAACCTACCTAATTATTAACTATATACAAAAATGTGGGGCATAGTCCATGCGCCCCAAATGAAAGAAAAAAGAAATTAAACTTAACACTAATGAACTATATACAATGGCGGCGGGCAAGTCCAACGGCTCACTTGTTGATGTTATGGGCCAGGGCATCATCGAACTCCTGTACAATGTCTTGGAGGCGGGCCTGTTCTCTGGCCCCGAGGTCTCGCAGGGATAACGCCATGTCCACCTCCAACTCCCTGCGAATTCCCTCGAGGCACTCAGCCCGCCTCAGCGCCCTACGCATGGAGTTCTCCGCCCTGACCATTGTGAGCAGTGCCTCCTCTGCCCGCCGCCGCTCCATACCTATCCGCTGGCCCAACCGCTGCCACACGGAAGACACTCCCATTCCAGGGTCCTCCTGCCCTCCGGCCGATGCCTGCCCCTCTGATGTAGATGGCCCCGAGCCATGATGCCTCCCACATTGAGCCTGCTGCTGCCTCCGACGCAACTGCCTCTGCCAGCACAACGGCATCCAGGCTGATGGAATCCACCAACGCCGTCATGCACTTGCCCTGCCCGATGATGCCGGCACATCCTCCATCTGCTGGGGTCCAGTTGCTGGGGTGTCCACCCCTGCTGGACCTCCGACTCCCGACTGTGGCAGGGATGGGATCCCCACCGAGCTGGCTGCGTTGGTCAGGGCAGGTCCACAGGGGGCCCTGGTGGCATCTGGGCCAGAAGACGGCATGGAGAACGACTGGCGCATAGTCTCCACAGAGAAGGAGAGGGCCGCCAGAGTGGCCTACACATGTACAAACTGGGCCACATTGGTACGCTGCTCTTCGTGATGACGTGCATGCTCCCCCCGGGAAGCATGCACGTCATCACGAATGTCATGCGTGCGCAATGCGACACCAATCAGGACTTTCTCCATACAGCCAGGGTCCCCTCATCCGCAGGTAGAGGAGTGTCAGGTGACATGGACATCCCCCCTACCTGCAGACGGGCCTGGGATGGGGCATCCCTGCTGGTGCATGGTGGTGCAGTCACAGTGTCAGGGACAGTGACATGCACAGGCCCCTCCACGGAGACCTGTGCTGCCTCCTGCCCCTGGACTGCACCACTTGCAACAGTACCACCCCCACCAGGCCCCATGTGCGGCTCAGTAGCGGCCTCCTCCTCCTCTGTGGAAACCACCAACCCGGATGGCTCCACACCGTCTTCCGCCGTTGCAAGCCCCTGTGGGGGCTCACCCACCCCTTCCGCTGCAGCCATAGTGGCAGACGCAGCACCAGTCCCCTCACTCCCAGACGATGGTAATTTCTGGGAGGGTGACTGGGCCTTGCGTCGCCGGTGGGGGCATCCCCGCCGCTTTGCTCCACAGCGCCGTCTCCGCCCTCTTCATCACTTGCCGCTGTGTAGAAGGAGACATAGAACACAAGCATCATGGTACTGTACAATGGTCCCCTAGACAGGAAGCAATAGCAGATGTGTGGCACTGTCAAACATCACTTCCATCATGTCCCTCCACAACACATGGGTCAGTGCAGGCAAAACACATGCAGTAACAGTCATGGCGCATGCTATGAACATTAGCATACATGTCCAAGGGACTCTTGAAACATATAATGCTGGTTTGAAACTCACATGCATCATGGGTCATGCCTATCACATGCACACACTTCACCGTAGTTTCATCCATCTGGTCTCGTACACCCCAGACACAGTGGATACAAGGATGAGTAGGCTGCATCAGTGAATCTGAACATTGTCACAGACATGTGTCATGCATCCAGGGCATTTACAAGTCACAGACACGCAAGTCAGACACACAGACATAGACACCATACATGTCCATGACAGCAGCACCCATCTCTCACACCCCATCCATGTCCAATAACAGAGACAGGCATGCATTAATGTGTGCATTCCGCATGCTGCTCCGCATGTTGCATTGTAACACATGCACCAACCATGTGGTTCACACATTACTGGTCTCACATGCATGACCATGATGTCCGTGCACACACACATACGTACATGGCCTATGTCACACATACAGGCAAGTATCAGACAACCAGCACCCTGCAACATGCCCTGTCTCACACAGCAAATGCTTAGCCACTTACCGCTCAACTCCAGACGGGTCTGCCTCCGAAGGATCTGGGCGTGGAGCGCTGGGCCTACGCGTTCCAGGACCCTCATTTGGATGGTACTCATGCTGCCCCGGTCCCCCTCCACGAGGCGCCTGGCCTTTATGAGGGTCCTGGACCTCAAGTCCTCCCATCGCTTCTTGACTTGCTTGATGTTGCGGGTTGCCACCCCCTCCGCGTTGATGGTGACCACAAAGTTGTCCCAGATCCTATCACGTCCTTCCTTGTTGGCGCGTGAAGTTCCGAAGAGGGCATCATAATGCCCCAGGACATGCTCCACCAGGACACCAACTTCCTTCTGACTGAAGCTGGTGGCCCTCTGCCCCTCTGGCTGGGGGTCGCCAGTGGTCTCAGATGGTGTTTGCCCCGACATGGCGACCCCCGAGGCAGGCGTGGGTGGGCAACTGTGTACTGGGGTTGGGCTGTGGAGCGATGGTATCCCAGTCGGGAGTCTTCTGTTCCAGCAGGGGTGGACACAGCAACTGGACCCCTGCAGATGGCTGATGTGCAGGCACTAAATAGCAGGGCACGTGGGCATCAGGCAGTCAGGCAGCAGCAGATGGCAGGTGGGAGCATGCTCGGGGATCTTGGGGGCAGGAAAATGGCCTTCAGGACAGGAGCGTGGTCTTCCATGTGTTTTCGCGTGGCCAGCTTGATACGGAGTGATTTGGCACGTGAAAAAAGTGCACGTCAGCGTGTAATGCGAGGAAAGGCCCTTTGCGCGTCAACGTGTCAGCGATTTCATTGGACCAAAGGCCCTTCGCACGTAAGCGCTTCTGTGACATGACACGCACGGGCGTGCGCGGGCGTTTCCCCCGTGACGTGGGAATAGTGGATTAGCGCGCGTGCGAAAAAAATGCACGTCCCCGTGTGAATGCGTGTAATCCGAGGAAAGGGCCTACGCGCGTAAGTGATGTGACGCGCGCTGGCGTTTCCCTCAGCACGGGTTAAAGGTGAGCAGGGCCAGCCATTCGCTGTACGTGCCTTTCGTGGAGACCGACGTGTGTTGCTGCTTCGTGTTGTTTCACGCGCCATCACAACCTCACAGCTATCAAGGACATATCTCTTCTTTTGGCGGGGGTATTGGCTACGCGTGTTTTTCTGCATCGCGCTAGTCAGACGGTGAGTCGCGCACGCTATTTTTCCCACTGCGGGTGCCCCTGTGTATCGCACCGTTTTTGATGTCATAGTAGCCTGCGTGTCCCATGCATATGCGTTTTTCGTGTTACTGGGTGCCACCGCGTACTGCGGGAAGTTGATTCCACGCACGTAGGCTGCAGGGTTGCGTGCACGGTTTTCCAGTAGTTTTGGGGTGCCTGAGCGTTGCGTGACCCGTAACTACATCACTAGGGTCACATACAGCCTTGCAGGCGCAGGGGGGCTGTTAACATCTTGCTTCCCACCCTCTTCACCCCAATTGCCCAGGTCAATTGTGGTGTACACCTCCCATTGGCACTACTCCATCTGTGCCAGCACTACTACATCTGTGCCATGGTTGGGAGGACACCAAAGGTGAGGGGCGCCTCAGCTGGGTGCACTCCTCGTGCCGGGTGTGGTCAGGGATGTGGCCGGGGTGACCAGGGAGTAGGGGGACTCCAGGGTGTCCAGGGCGGCCGCAGAGTGGGAAGAGGCAGGGGTGCACCACTTGAGCACGATGTTGTGCCATGTGTCGGTGCAGCCATGCCACCACTCCCTGTGGTTCCGGGAGATGCAGTTTCTGCATCTGGCACTGGCACCCTTGTGACCCGGCAGTCCGTTCCATCGACTGCTACGGGCCCAAGGGTAGTGGTAGCTGCAGGTGCAGCTGTGGACACCGCCACCCAGGCTCAGGGTCTTCCAGCGCAGGCTGCGTTGGCACTTGAGGAGCCCTTGGAAGATTTCCAACAGGCCAGGAGGGAAACCGTAGGGGCACGCAGGGCTGCCCTGACCAAGACACGTGTCCCTGGGGCAGTTATGTCATCTGCTGCCCCGAACAGCCGGGTGTTGGCAAGTGCAGGGGCAGATGCACCCAACAACACCCCGGTTGTGAGTCTGCCAACCAGGACAGTTGCGGTCAATGACCCTGCCATAGAGGATGCTGCTGTGCAGGGTCCATTAGAGGGCACCCAGCTGCCACTGACAGAAGTCAGGCCTTTGGTTGTCCCTCCACCTGCCACTCCCTTGGCTCAATCCACCGAACCCACTGGCCATACTGGTCAGGGCGGCATTAGCCAGACAGCGTCTGAGCCACAATCCAAGAGGAGGAAGGTTGCACCTGCAGCACAGGCTGGGACCCCACACACAGCCACGACCTCCTGCACATCGAGGAAGAAGCCTTTCTGCAACCAGGAACTGGACTTCCTCGTGGGCTACGTGCGGGGCCACAGCCGTGACATGCTAGTGGGTGCCAATAGTCAGACTACGGCTGCCCAACATGATACCCACTGGAAGCATGTTGCGGAACATGTCAGTGCATTCGGCCATGAGGTGCGCACGGCGCAAGAGTGCAAAAAGCGTTGGAATGACCTCAAACGCAGCGCTAAGGCTAAGCGTGCCTCAAATTACAACTTGACTCTGGTGACTGGCGGTGGGCCTGCACCAGAGGAGGAAGTCCTCACTCCGCATGAGTCACTCGTTGCGGAGTTCATACCATCTGAATCGGTCGAAGGAGTGGGAGAGATGCTGGACTTTGATGCCCAGTCCAGTGAGTGTTGATGCGTGTTTGTTGAGGACGTGTGTGTTTTACTTGTGGGATGTGTTGTGCATGATTGCCACTACATGTGACGTGTACATGGTTCTGATGTGCAAGTAATGCAATGCTTCCGTGATGCATGTCTGCTCTGCTGGATGGTGGACATGTGGAGCAGACGGGGACTGTCTGCATCACCACTAGTGCACCCTACTCACATGCTAGTTACCAGTATGCCCCTCCGGTCCATGTTCCAGCTCACTGGCCCTTCTGCATGTAGCGTGGGGTGACCTTCCTCTCAGCCCAGGCACGATGTCATAGCATGACTGACATGCATGTGTCCTCTGCCTGCATGCGGGTACTCCATGTAGGCATGCTCCCTTGCCCCCCCACCCCCGCACTGCACCCCAATTCCAACTTTTGACTGGTCTGCTTCAATATTGCCGTTGGGTACTTCCCTGTTCATGCGTCCTGTGTACATGCTAACTTCCCGCAACCAATCTGCCAGACACATGCTGTGTGGTACAGCCTTAGTACTTGATGCAGGGTATCTCACTTGTACTGTGCAGACGTCAGATGCCCCGCAGGGACATGAGTGCCCATTCATGCTCCATGTGCATTGCACGCATGTCCCTATGTGTCCTTGACTGGATGATCACTGTAATACAAGTCCTGGGTGACATACATTGCATGGCATTTCATCAGCCTTCCCATGTCAACTGTGGCTCAGTACTGCGTTGCACACATGTTTAGGGTCTGACAATCTGGGTGGGTCACAGGCCTCAGCCTGTTTAATGGCCAATGACTCTGTCCAACTGGTGTAGTGTCTTCTTCACATGTGGGTGGCCTCCAGACGTTTCATCATGTCTCCTGCTTACTGTCCCATCATCATGTGCAGTGTTGTCACTTGACTCACATGAAGCTGTTGATGCTAGTCAGCACTGCCTGTCAATACACAGGTCTATGGTCAGCCTTTTGATACCATGCTAGGCATCCCTGCTTTTGCACTTGGGTGGAGGGGTGCTTTGCTTGTAGATATGCTACCCATTGAATGCACATTGCACGTGATGCCTGAAGTTGACCTTGCACTGCCTTCACCTTTTCTGACACACACCATGAAGTACTTGTACATGTAGGTAGTGAGTAACATACACATTTGCTGCACTGCGTAGACCCACTTCAAAGCAAACTGCCACCTTTAAACAGGTCTGATCACAGAAGCAATTCCAAGTTGACCCAGCATGCATGCCAGGTTCTATTTTGTGTGTCACATGTCTGCCTGATGTGTTTGTTGTCAGTGTGTGTGTGTGTTGTGTGCTTCTGACATGTTTTTCTCTCTATTTTTCAGATGATGACGCAATGGTGCTGGAGGATGGTGTTGTCATGCCAGGCACAAGGTTGTTATCACTACATCAACCCGGCAAAATTGGGGGTCGTGGGGTGGTAGGCCACAAAAACCCCCAAGTGCTACAGTCCATCTTGTCTCTGGCTGCCTATGAGTCCAGCCCTGATGACGACTCTGACGCCCATGTCGAGTTGGATGAGCATCAGGTCCATGTGTCAGAGGTGAGTGATTCTGATGTGGACACTCCTCTGTCTGCGACACCTGCACTGAGGGGTCAGACAGTCTTGGAACCTCCATCCGTGGTGGATCGGGACGCAGGGTCACCCTCCACACCAGTCACTGATGTGCCTGGGACATCACGTCGACGGGGGCATGTAGTCGTGCAGCCGCGGGTGGTGCCAACACGACGAGGACACCCGGTCCTTGGGTCCCGCAGGGGTCAAGCCCAGCAACACGGTCGCCGCGCGCAACCTCAGTATACTGAGTGGGAGCAAGACATGAATGCCAATTCAGAACGGCAGGGGGCAGCAATGGAGAACATCGCTGAGAGCATGGAGCGTGTTGCCCGATCTGTGCTCCCCCCTGCTAGGCAGGTGCTTCTGCAGCAGCAGGCGGCACGGTCCACGGCCCACTCACTCAAGCTGGGCATGGCGGCCTCAGACAGGGCACGCCAGGCTGAAATGTCATCTCTGCGTGAAGCAATTGCTGCTCACGCAGAGGCACACATGGAGGCCCTGAGGGAGGAGTATGCTTCCCTCAAATCCACTCTGGGTGTCCTTCTGATGTCCCAGAGGGAGCGGTCAGAGGAGAGGTTTGCACAGCTTGAGTGTACCATCTCAGCTGAGCTACAGGCTTGCCCGGAGGTGCAGCGGTTGTCCAGCCAGGCCTTGCAGGAGGAACTCTGTGTTACACGTGCTTCCTTGCAAGAGGAAGCACATGTATCACGGGAGGTTCTGCATGCAGACCTACATGTCATCGCCACACAGAACCAGCTCACCCATCCGGCAGACTTGCTGCCGATGAGGGGCATGCTGCGGCTAGGCGTGGCCAGGCTACTGTGCCATGTCCTCCTTTCCAGGATGAGCCAGACTCGGACGACAATCTATCTCCCACATAGGTCGGGCTGTGCAGGCGTTGAGCCAATGGAGGTTTTTGTTTTGCTCAGCATCATTGCATGTGGGTGTTGAGCAGCACCCTGTACCTCCCCCCTCCTGGATGCCTCCCCTCCCGGGTCGTATGTGGCCATTTTTGATTTTTCTTTTAGTTTAATTAGTTAAGTTTCTGTTTGATAGTTAGTTTAATTAGGTGATGTAGGTATTTCATAGTTAGTGTAATTAGTTAATATAGTTTAAAATTGCTTGTCTATTGTGCTTTCATGTGACAGTGTGGTGCTTTGTGGCTTTTGAAAGCATCCACTGTCTGTTCCAGCTGGGCCCTTCAGGCTTGTCTTGTGTATGTATTTGCTGCTTGGGGTCCTTGACTCACATACGCCACTCCTGCTTCCCTTATCCATGGGCTCGCAAGGATGGTTCGGTGTAACAGCCTATTGCACAAGGGCTTTGGACTGTCATATCTGTGGCATGTCTGCTGCTGTGGAACTTGTGTTAACACCCCTAGTGGGGATGATTGGGGTGTTATTGACCACTGTTATGCTTTTGCTAGATGTGGTGTTTCATGATTCATGTGTACATTCATTGCTATGCATTGTGTAGTATGTTTCTTATCTTTACTGCACATGTGCTTGTTGCAATTCATGCCATAGATAGTGTGTTCCACACTTTGGCTGTGAAAGACGGACTGATGGTGTGATTTCTGATGTACGTCTCTGACATGGTCCAGTGATGTGATGCCTGAAGAGACACACACACAGATGAATCTAAAGCATTAATCATGTGTTTCATGCCCTTTCTGCAGGGGGATGAGCCTCCAGACCACCTTTGCCAGCAGACATGGGCCATTGGACGTCTGGAATCTGGACACGTTTGGTGGTGCCCACATGCACATGTGTGCGCAAGCAGAGGCACAGGGATTGCAATCATACATCCTAAAACTGCTGACGTGTTTCAAGGGACTCCAGGCAAGGTGAGCAGCACAGGGGGGCCACAACACAGCAAACCTTCCACCAGGCCAGTTGCACATGCATGCTCAGTAGCAGCACTGAGGGTGAGCTTGGATGAATATTGGTGTTGAAGCGCACAATACAGCTCAGATGTGTTGGTGGACTCATGGCTAGTTGATTGTAAGGTTGTCTGGGGCACCTGCAGGGGCAGTGGCACATACCCTCCAGTCCACCATGGTCCATTGAGGCACTTGTATCACCCATGTAGCGTTCCGAGACATGGAAAGAAGCAGCTCACAGGGACAGACAGCAAGGGACAGACTCGGGTGCAGTGCATTTCATTTCCATGTAGAATTTGAAACATGCACTGCCTACTTTATTTCGGTCATGGTGGAACACGACTTGTTCTGAAGTCATACCTTGCTATATGCGTCTGTCTGCTTACCCAGGGAACATTGCATGTTGTGTGAATCGTGACACATTGGTGTTCCATTTGCCACGCACCACCGGCGCCTGACTTACTGCATTGACTGTGTATGAAACATCACAGGGGTAATGTTACGTATGGGTACGAATCATCCACACCAGATTGTCTGTTGGTAGAGTAGTTTGCTACTTTGGGGCCTATTTGGTGGTGTGTTTGTGTGTTATGGGCACGCACATATTTTTAACTGTGGCTCTCTTTGCAGCATTGAAGTGCTCCTGTTACCGGACCTGAGAGTGCGCAGGCAGGAGGCCAGCACTCACCCCAGAGATAAGTTTCTCTTTGACTTCCATTTCAGTGAATTGCTGCTATGTGCATGATGAACAAGTTTGGTATGATTGTGTATGTGTTAATGTGAGTACTACATTTTTGGGCATTCCCTACTTTCCCGTGTAAATCCTACTCCCCTCTCCTGCCCCTCATTCCAGTTATCCAGTATGCCAACACCTGTCCCGACTGCATATACCTGACCCTCCTTCCCCACCAGGGTCTTAGAGGCCTGTATGAGTTTGACCTTGCAGTCACCCAGAACACGGTGGGGGTGGTTGGTTCGTGCCACTCCTGTGCCTGTACAGGGGAGCTGTGACAGTACACATCCGTTTGTGGTGCATCATTCTATGTTATGTACCACACATGGTACACATCCTGTTGTGGCATTGTTTTACTGTGCTACCTTGGTTGTTACGTCATTGTGGTAGTACTTGGCCTTTGTGAGGTACTGCTACTTCAAGTCATCTACTGGAGGCTGTTCTGGTTAGTTTTTCTGCCTGCAGGCTTTTTGCTTGGCTTCTCTGTTGGCCTGCTTTGAGTTCTCTTGGATGTAGTGTTTTTGCAAATCAAGGTGGACTCTGAGGGTGCTGGCACCTTTTTACACACAATGTGGGAGATGGTGACAAAGGGGAAGGGTGATCCTGTGGCCAGGTGAAATTCAAGGATGAAGGCTCCATAACCCCGGTGCAGTTGTTCAGTGGGTCATGGTGATTTGTGAGGGGGGGGAGGGTGCTTTGTTGGTGATAGTTGCCTTGCCCTGCAGTGTGATAGGCACCCTGACATTGTAATTGTGGTATCCTATGTACATGATGTGTTCTGCTGATCAATGCCTGTTCATGTGTTGTGTTTACCTTTCAGGTGTGAGGGGATAGTTGTGGTTTGACATGCTGGGGTGTACACATGGTGAATGTTCACATGTGATGTGTAGAGGACACTGATGGTCACTTGATTGCACATGCATATGTTGAGTGCATGTCCCTACTGACCCACACACTCGCACTATAATGCACTACATGTACAACCACCCTTCCATGTCCACGTGTACACTCTGTTTTCCTTCTGGTGCCCACTGTGTCCCTGCAGCACATGTCCTATGACCAATTGTTGATCCTGTACATGATTCATTTGCTTTTTGATGTGGTTTGTCACTTAGATGTGATGCTCAGGGTGTGCATCACACGCAATGGCTGTTAACTGTGCTGTGCACTGAGCAGTGTGTTGCAGGAGGTGGACATGGCACACAGAAGCTGCAGTGTTGATTTTGCAATGCACAATGTGCATGTAGGCAGCCATTCATTGTTATGTTACAACTACGACTTTTGGAATGCATTTGGGTATGACTTATTTTGGGTGGGAGGTTGTTGGCCAGTCATTTCATCTGATTCCATGTCAGGCATCATTGTCTGATGCCAATTTACATTTTTCACATGGCAATGTTTACCTTATTGGTACTGTGTTGATGGATGGCTATTGCCTGCCATGTCATGTTGTGGTTTGGGAGGGTTTGAGTGACATAACAGTGATAGTTATGGCCTGTTTTGCAGGTGTGTGTGATTCACACCTTGCATGTGTGCCTTTTGGTCACACAGGATTGCTTGTGTTTAAGTAGCTAGGGATGCACACAATGTGGCACTTCCATGGCAACAATCTCAGGGTGGTAAGGTTGTGACAGTTGACTGTCTCTTTGTCATCATCGATTGTCACCTGGTATGTGCCAGGCCTGTGTGCACTCCGCAGGGGTGGGAGTTTAGGTGAAAAATGTGTCCACAAGCTGGTTCCGTGCTTCCTCCCCACGTGCCCTATCCCCACCCATGGGTAGCGCCTGTGCCTGTGGTTGGGGATGTGGGGGCACCACCATGTCCACCGGTAAGCCCTGCGGTGTTGCAACATTGTGCAGGACACATGCTGCCACAATGATTCTGCACACTACTGGGGGTGCATAGAGTAGCTGCCTACCAGTGCGGTCAAGGGAGTGGAAGCGTGACTTGAGCACTCCGAATGTGCGCTCCACTATGGCCCTGGTTGCAATATGGGCCACGTTGTATCTTACCTGGGGTGGTGTGGTGGGGTTCCGGATTGGCGTCATCATGTGGTTGCTCAGAGGGTAGGCACTGTCCCCTGGAGAGGTGATAATGGTTGTGATTATTGGGGTTTGTGTATTTGTGTGTGTGTGTGTGACATGCATGCATGTGCAAGGGCATTTGTACTCACCTAGGAGCCATGTGTCGCCGTGCTGCCCAGCTTCCAGGGCCCTGCTCAGGAAGGACATTCTATATATGAAACTGTCATGGGTGGAGCCAGGGTAGTTTGCATAGACAGAGGTGATGATTCCCTTTGCATCGCATACCACTTGTAAATTGATGGAATGCCAGTGCTTGCGGTTTCGGTAGATGTGCTCAGTGGCCCTAGATGGATATAGGGCCACATGGGTGCAATCTATGGCACCAAGCACTTTGAGGAAGTGTGCCACCCTGTAAAAGTCCAGGACAATGGCCTGCCTTTCTGCGGGTGTTCTGGGCATGTATATGTGCCTGCGGACTGAGGGGCGCACTGTCATGATTGCCAAGACCTGCTGTAGGCAGCGTGACTGCGTGGCCTGTGAGACCCCCCCCCACTATGGCAGTAGTCCGCTGAAATGACCCAGTGGCCAAAAAATGCAGGACATTGAGCACCTTCTTCAAGGGGCTCAATGCTTGGGAGCAAAGGGTGGGGGATGTAAGGTCATCTTCCCACTCCCTGACCAGGTCTAGGATGATACAGGGTGGAAACCTATACCTGCCATAGACCTGGTCGTCAGGCATCCCAAAAAGGCTTGTCCATGGTGAAGAAATGCGTGCCCTGGCTATTCTCCTCCTCCTGCGGTGTCCCACGATCAGTGCTGCGACAAATGGGGCATTCATCGCAGCTGTATATACGTGTTTATTGTTTGCGCGCACTTTTATACTGTGCGTGGGGACGCTTCCGTCTGCCTTTGTGCGTCTTTTGCCGTGCAGGGGTTTCCTGTATTCGAATCCATGAATACGGGCTGTTTGTGTGCGTTTGGGCGTTCCGTGTAGTTCCCTGCAGTACTTCCCCAGTTACGCCTTTTTTTTCACGTGTTATTCCACATTCCACGTGTTCCGCCCACTGTTCCGCCCACTTTTGTTGTGTGCGCTGCGCTAAGTGTGCTTTTGCTGTGCGCGTAGCGCACGCCGTTTGATGATGTGTGTGTCCGTGTGCAACATGCACCGATTTGGCGCACAACCAGTGGTAAACAAGCGCAGCACCTTCCTTGAAGCGCACGCTTTCTCACGCTTGCACCACCTTGTGCCTGCTTGCGCTGGGATTTTCGGCGCACGTTTGTTCCATGAATCGGCCCCTCATTCCCTTTTAAAATGAGCCAACTTGTCATCAATATTTTGCACCACAGGCTATGGCTCATCTCCCTTGAACATTAGTAATTGGATAGATTAGAGTTTAGAGGTATTAGTAGAATTAGTCAAAGTTAGTTTGTATTCTTCGCTGCATGAAAATACCAGCTTTTATGTAATTGCCAATTCAAACCCCCCCCCTTTTACCTTGTATGTTGCTATGCACTCACAATACTGACTCACACCAGATTCAGATCAGAGTCTCACACTCTTGTTGATCAATTTTCCGTTTTTGTGAAATGTTGACCAGACAAAGAATTAGACTCTCTGTTAAAATTCAGAGCTTCATTTTCTTCCTACAAGACCACACTCCATTCCATTGTAAAGACATCTTGATTAAACATGAACTTCAATGCTCAAAATATTGCCTGTCTCCCCTGTCTTCAGGCCCAGAACGCCACCTTCATTTTAACATCTGCATATTCTGTGTCTTCTCTTACAGTGTTGAGTTACAGTGATTTTGTTTAGTCTCCCTATATTTTTAATTGAAATCACCCATTTTTTATTGGAACATGGTTGGACATTGTTTTATTTTAGTACCCTTGGACTATTGTTGCTTGGATGTTTCTTTGCTAGCTCACATGCCTCCTGAAGAGTATAGCCTGTCCTCTGCAAAGGTTGCCACAAGAGGCAAAGGAAGTATATCAGTCAGATTGTGCCTGTTTCACCTTTATGTTTGGGATCTTATTGGTTTGGCAGTAAAGCAGGGCTAAGTAGTAACTTTAACCACTACTAAACCCTCTACTTCTGCAATGCACCACTCATTTTGTCACAGCTCTCTAGACTCGTTTGGCGACGAGATACAGATATATAAGGCAACACTCACTATTCATGATACTCTAATAATTTCTCATACTAGTTTCCCTTGTGATTCAGCCCAACACAATTTTTCATTCTTCTGAACGCCTGGCCCTGACACTTGATGATATATTTTCTGGGTCATTAACCATGAATCCAGACTAAGTAGGTTAAAAACAGTCTCATATTAAAACAATGCTTTATTTTATTTTGTATGATTGGAAAGGAAACCCTCCTAAGGGATAGATGTCCAAAGTGAGAACTTTTTAGTAAACCACCTCTTGACCCAGGCACTACCCAAACAGTAAAGTAGTCGACTAAATATTCACATTGCAATGCTGTTGTCTTCGGCATGCGGGACACTTTCTTCAATGATCGACTCTCAATTATAGAGTAACATCCACCCATAAAGAGACTTCAGGGTTCCATACCATAGGTTAATCAGGAGATAGATTTCACCTTAAAGACTTAAAAGCAGATTGTATTAAGAAACTCCTGAGTCTTTGATGCAGAGACAAGAGAGCCTCAGAGAATGGCTTATACCTACATTTTGTATGGCCGAAGAGAATTTAGCCAAAAATATGATGCCAAGATAATTAACTGTTTTGAACACCTATGAGTGATTATTTTTTATCATGAATCTCAACTTGGGCCTCTTTTGCCCTCAATATCACAACCTTTCACTAGTGGAATTTACCACTAAACCACACTCATCATAAAAAGTCACACAATTAACTAATAGAGTCCTCAGGGCTATCTCAGTTTTGGCAGCTAAAACAGCATAGCTGGCAAAAACACAGCAACAGGAAAGGCCTTCCTGACATTTTTGGGACATCATTATCAGGTGAGCTTGCAAAGCAAGCATTAAATAAATAAATAAATAAATAAACAAACAAATACATAAATAAATAAATAATAATAATAACAAGGAAGCCAAAACAGGTTCCTGCCGAATTCCCAGGGATA
This sequence comes from Ambystoma mexicanum, assembly GCF_040938575.1. Taxonomy (NCBI): domain Eukaryota; kingdom Metazoa; phylum Chordata; class Amphibia; order Caudata; family Ambystomatidae; genus Ambystoma; species Ambystoma mexicanum. Next base: position 760,430,249 of record NC_090932.1, on the reverse strand, counting down.
CAGGAAAAGCATATGTAGTGTTGCCACTCGTACCAAACGTCAAAACGGCACAACTATCATGATACAAATTCATTATACATTTTCAGAGACCAACTAGAACACACAAAATGAACAGGACTTCCCAGAGTTTAGACCTAGGAACCAGATGGGAAACAGTGCTCAGATAAAGGAACAGCAAGTACAACATCTCACTTACCCAGAATGCATTGTAGCTTTGAGATTAACAGATCGGTCAAACATTGATCCATTGTGATTTTGCTCTTTTCAATGCCTCGCCTGCATGTGTAGTGTATCTCAACCCATGGCAGTTACCAATTTCAGCACATTCTTATAAAGTGCAGTGGAGTTTCCTCCATAACGTTTTGCCATGATGAAGGAGAAGGGAGATGGGATGATAACACTTCAGACCTTCTTTTTATCTTTTTAGTTTGTGTCATCTACAAGCCAAAATTACTGCATTAGTATACAGCTAGGGAGCATATGAGGAGGGACACAACGCTTGTAGGTGTTGTCTGGCAAATATGTGTCCGCCCATGGCCATGCTAATGCTTGTGGCCATTCCCACCAAGTTCCTGCCCCTCCCTGCCCAAAACACCTTTTCATGGGAACTCTTTCAGCTCACTTTAATCAAGCATTACTATCACATTTTGCACTCTGCATGCCAGTATTTTTTCAAAGCAGTCTTCTGAGAGTTAAAGATTCAATTGGAGCTTCAAACCCACTACTCGTGTAATACAAATGTCTTTACCAGAAATTCCTTCAGCGACTCTATTTATAAGCACTATGCATGTCCTCCACTGAAGTTGTGTAAAAAAAAGCAAGCATTGGCAAAGCCAACAGTTTTGGCTTGTGTATAGCTATTAAGCCTTTTCCAGGCACTGCTATTAGATGTCCAGGCACTCACACCATTTTGAACCTCATCCCATAAATGGGCAGTTAATACCACTATGACAGTGCCTGGCAAGTACTTTTACCATGACCATGCCTATAGAAAAGCCCAAACTGTTAGCTTTGCCAATTCATGTTTTGGAATAAGGCACTCTATTGGCACTTCTCTATAATTTAGGCATTGTCTCCACATAAAACACCTTTGTCACGACCACCCTCAACACCATAATATCCTGCTTCATCATTTCAGGAGGAATGCCATCCAGACTAGGGGCCTTTGCACTTTTTATCCCACCAATATCCCTCCCAATTTCATCAAATTCAGCGATTCGCCCTTAGATAACATGAATGTATGGGCAACTGGTGACATGATCCTGGTTCTGCCAATCAGGTCTCTAAGACTTGTTTTGTGCAATAATTCCCACGTCTGTCCTGCAGCCTTACTCTACCTTTCCTTTGAATTATACATTGCCTTCAGAGCATCTTTATAACCAAGTGAGGCAGCACCCAATTCTCCTTGAAATCCCTCATTATGGGAATACTGCTACATCATTCTGCCAATATTCCACTATCTAATCTAGGGCCTCCAAAAAAGGTCAGTTAAATAATCAGTTTAAAAGCATGCACTATCTTTACTTGTGGTGTTGAAAAAATGATTTAGGAACAGAGTGTGCCTTGCTTTGGAATCCACAAAAGTCTTTCTCTACTCCCAAGATAAGGATATTGCAATCCACAAAGCTACACCCCGAGGAGGGTTCCATCACGGATTCTTTAGGATCAATTTCTCAATTACTACATACTCCTCAATCTTTAGGAGGCTCCAATGCCAAGATTCTTGTAGAGCAAAAATGTCCACTATCTTGAGCAATCATCACATTTCAATCACTGTCCATTTATGTGCCATGACAAAATAAATAAGTCACTGCTTAAGGATTCTATCTCAATGACGTACAATGGATCCCCTGAAAGGCTGACAGCCCAAAAAACAGGGAATAAAAACAATCTAAATGACAAAATAATCACTGCACCTCTTTGCGAGCGAAAACAAGGTTTATTACATACAAAAAGGGTTTCAGATGGTCTCGTTGTCGTAAATCTCCCCCGTCTCACCTGGGATCGCTTCTTGCTCTTTTCCGCGGGAGGATTCCTCTTGTGGACAGATCGGGTCTTGTATAGACTCGCTCGAGTCTCGTCCGGCTGCAGAACGCGTTCAGAGTTCTGGGAAGGCCGCTGTTCCAGGATGTCTAGGAAGGTAGGTAGCAGTCGCTAAGAATGGGGATTCCAGGAGCAGATTAGAGGGAAGGGGTGAAGGAAGGAAGGAGGAACCAGGATCTAGGATTAGTGGATTCGCTGAACATCACACACCCGTCAAGTCACTACCTAATGATAGCGTTGAGACGCGCGGGGCCGCGGGGACGTGGCCAATTTATAGAACGTGCCGTGTGCGACGCGGAAGCTGGTGCGAGGCAAGTCGCTTGTTGCGGCCATGTTGGGAGTAACAAAGAATACAAGCCCCGGCGCGATAAGGACCAGGAAGTCCAGAAGGGGCAAGTTCTATGGGTCATGACAGCATGCCTCCTCCGAAGACCTGTTCCACCAGGTTTGCTCGGGTGTATGAGATGGAATCTTCTAAGCAGTCGAGGAGTATTTAAGTTAGAAACTGGTTCCCAGGTTCTCTCGCTAGGAGGGTATCCTTTCCATTCAACCAGGTATTGAAGTCGACCCCGTTTATACCTGGAATCGCATATTCTGCACACTTCATATTCCAGCTGATCATCCACAACAACAGGACTGGGTCTGCAGGATTTTCGGGAGGATTGGATGTAAGGTTTCAATAGGGAAGTGTGAAAGGCTGGGTGTATTTTCTTCCAGGAATCGGGTAGCTTGTGTCAGAATGAGACAGGATTTATGACTTCCTTTATGGAAAATGGTCCATAGTACCGAGGGGCCAATTTGTTTGGCCGTAGATGTCGCGGTAAAAGTTTTGAGGACACCCAGACTTGAACACCAACAGAATAAGAGGGCGCTGATCTTCTCTTGGAATCCGCATAGAGCTTAGTGCGTGTTTGAGCCTCTTTCAATTGTTCCTTGGCTGTATGTTGATGAGAGTCTGTATCCATGAGTCGAGAGAAGGTACTGGAGTGGGATGTGGAAGAACAGAAGGTAAAACAGACAGGTAAAAACCTTGACTGCAATAGAAAGGGCTGACCTTGAGTGCTGAGTGATCAGAATTGTTGTAGGCAAACTCGGCCAGGGGTATGAGGAGAGACCAGTCATCCTGAACCTTGGTGGCAAAACAACGAAGATATTGCTCCAGAGATTGGTTAACACGTTCCGTGGATCCGTTGGTTTGTGGGTGATAACCTGATGAGAGAGTGCGTTGGATCCCTAGAATACGACACAGATGTTCCAGAATTGTGAGACGTATTGCGGTCTTGGGTCCGATATGATCTTGGAAGGAAGTCCATGAAGACGGAAAATATGTTCCAGGAAGATTCCAGCAAGTTCTGAGGAGGATGGTAGTTTATACAAAGGTGTAAAATGAGCCATATGGGTGAACAAGTCTATGGTTACCATGATGGTCATTTACCCTCGGGAAGGTGGTAATTCCACAATGAAGTCTGTAACAATAAACTCCCATGGTCTTGTTGGCAGCAACGGTTGCAGTAGAAGACCCGCCGGTCTCTTGTTATCATGTTTGTTTTGACTGCAGACAGTACAAGCCTTGACATACTGTTGTACGTCGGTCTTCATTCAAGGCCACCAAAACTGTCTTTGTATAAGAAGGAGGGTGTTAGTTATACCACGATGATCGGAGTGAAGGGTATCATGGCAGAGGTTTATTACCCTGTGTTGTAATTTCTGCGTAGGAATGACCAGTGCATTGTCCTTGAATAGATATTCTTCCTTGACTCTTAGATTCCATGGATTCTTCCTTGAAATATCCTTCCAGAGGTCAGAGGACTGGGTTTGCACTCTGATTTCTTCCAGGAGGTTGATTGCTTGAGCTACAAAGATAGTTTGGGGAAACATCTTAGGAAAGGCCTTGTCCTCAGTAGCTGCGTAGTCTGGATGTCGAGATAAGGCATCAGCAATCATGTTTTGTGATCCGGGAACATGAGTGATTTGAAACTGGTACTGGGCAAAGAAGTAGGTCCAACAGGCCTGACGACTGTTCCACCGACTGTATGATTTGGAGATTCCGATGATCTGTGCGGACCTGAACTGGATATCTAGCACCCAGAAGTACGTGTCGCCATTCAGTGAAGGCTTGGCAGATGGCCAAGAGTTCCATCTCCAGGACGGCATAGTGTGTCTCGCTGGGGGTCAGGGTTCGTGAAAGGTAAGCAATGGGGTGTTCCAGGCCATCCTCAAGTTCCTGTTTCAAGACTGTCCCTATGGCGTAGTTAGAGGCACCCATTTCCACTAGAAATGGGTGATTTATGTCGAGCTGGGACAGGATGGGGGCTTGCGTGAACTCTGTCTTCAATCGTTGGATAGCCTTATCTTGTGGTGTAGACCAGATAAAGGGGGTGTCTTTCTTCAACAGAGCAACGATAGGCTGAACGATATCGGAAAAGGTAGAAATAAACGTCCGGTAGAAGTTGGCGAGCCCCAGGAAGGATTGCACCTGTTTCACAGATGTGGGAGCGGGCCAAGCCAGTATGGCCTTTACCTTTGAAGGGTCCATACCAATTCCTTCTGGGCTAAGGATGAATCCTAGGTAGTGAACAGAAGTAACGTGGAACAAGCATTTTTCGGGTTTGGCTAACAGTTTGTGTTCACAAAGTCGTTGTAGTACTGCCTTTACATGTTCTTCATGTTTTAGAGGATCCTTGGAAAAAATCAATATGTCATTCTGATAGACAATGACGAAGAGGAACAACATATCAGAGAACACCCTGTCCATAAAACGCTGAAAGACAGCGGGAGCATTGGCTAGTCCAAAAGGCATGACTAGGTATTCATGGTGACCAAAGGGTGTTCTAAAGGCTGTCTTCCATTCGTCCCCTTCCTGGACACGGATTAAATGGTAGGCACCCCGGAGATCCAACTTCGTGAATATTACGGCTCCTCTCACAGCTTCAAGGATATCCAAAATCAGGGGCAGTGGGTACCGATCTTTGAGGGTGCATTGGTTTAAGCCTCGATAGTCGAGGCAAGGTCTGAGTTCCTTGGTATCCTTCTTGGGAACGAAGAACAACGAAGCACCCGCTGGAGATTTTGAGGGTCTTATGGTGCTTTTTTCAAGATTGGTGTCTAGGTATTCCCGAAGGGCCTTTTTCTCAGGTTCGGAAAGAATGAACATTCGGCCGAAGGGAATTACAGCTGAGGGATCTGTATCTATGGCACAGTCTTGGGGCCTGTGAGGGGGTAAGGCTTGGACTATGGCAGTAGAAAATACATCAGCATATTCCTGATAGGCCTCTGGAACTTGTATGATATTGGAAACCATGAGTGGTGTTTCTTGGTCTCTTGGTGGTTCTTTAGGTGTTATCGAGGAGAGATCCAGGGATAGACAGTGGGACACACAGAACTCTGAGCCCAGGAATAATGATCCTGCTGTCCAACTGATATACGGACTGTGCGTTTGTAACCAGGGCATACCCAAAACCATGGGGTAATGGGCTGACTTAATGATGTCGAATGTAATCCGCTCTTGATGATGGTTTATGGAAAGTTGGATCTTTTTAGTCTGCAGGCTTATGGGTCCTGAAAAGAGGGGTCTTCCGTCAATTGCTTCCACCGGCTGCATGGTGTTTCATGTCTCGTACGGAATATGATGACTAACAACCCAGTCTTGATCAATGAAAATTCCCATAGCTCCGCAGTCCATCAAGGCCAGAATGGGATAGGTCTTGTCTTTGGAGGGCGAGAGGAGAGGAAGGCCTGTAGTATCACCAAACTGTTTTGTCCAGGAGAGTTCAAGGATGGAATTGATGTGGAGCAAACATCTCTCTCCCGACACCTCGCTCCATCTAGGATTGGAAGCTGGCGTTTCCCAAACACTGTGGAGGGGCTAGAGGGCATTCTCTAACAAGGTGTTTATCCGAGGCACAATACATGCATAGGCCTGTGTGGAGCCTTCTCATCCTTTCTTGAGGGGAAATAGGCCCACGGAAGGCTCCGATTTGCATGGGTTCCTATGTCAGGGGTTGGGGCAGAATCGGTTTTAACAGAGGTCTCAAGGGAATTCTTTTGAAAAGGTGTTTGGTCTTTCTTCTTTCAGCCTTTCTTTCCTGGATTCGGAAGTCTATCTACATGGCTAGATCCATAAGAGCCTGGATGAACTAGGACGAGCCATCCGGGCTAATTCATCCTTAATGTCCTCGTTTAGACCCCTGCGAAACAGAGTGAAACTTGCTTCAGAGGACCAATCCGCTTCCTTGGCCAGTTGTTTGAAACTAGTAACGTACGTTAGCATATCCTGAGTACCCTGTCGGAAATCAAGTAAGCGTTCCTGAGCAGTAAAAACCTGTTCAGGGCGGTCGAGCATAGTCTTGAGTGCCTAAATGAATCCATCATAATCATCCAGGAGGGCATCCCCATAGTTGACTAAGGGAGTGGCCCAGGTCAACACGTTCCCTGTGAGGTGCGAGATTATGAAGCCCACCTTCGCCCTAGAAGTTGAAAAATAATAGGGCTTAAAAGTAAAATGCACCAAGCAGGAATCCAGGAATCCACGTAAGGATTTTGCCGATCCATCATATTTGTCTACTACTCCACCCAATAACACACTGTCCTTGTTTGCAGGTTCGCGAGACAAAACAAGCTGCCTTAACACAGCATTCTCAGCTTTTAAGTTCTGTACTTCAGTTGTGAGCTCTTGCATGCCACGCATAAGGTCCTGGACTGCTTTCTCCATAGCAGTATCAGTGTCGGTCGTTTGGCGTCTCAAACTGTCGTAAATCTCCCCCCATCTCACTTGGGATCGCTTCTTGCTCTGTTCCGCGTGAGGATTCCTCTTGTGGACGGATCGGGTCTTGTATAGACTCGCTCGAGTCCGGCTGCAGAGCGCGTTCAGAGTTCCGGGAAGGCCGCTGTTCCAGGATGTCTAGGAAGGTAGGTAGCGGTCGCTAAGAATGGGGATTCCAGGAGCAGATTAGAGGGAAGGGATGAAGGAAGGAAGAAGGAACCAGGATCTAGGATTAGTGGATTCGCCGAACATCACACACACATCAAGTCACTACCTAATGATAGCGTTGAGACGCGTGGGGCTGCGGGGGCGTGGTCAATTCATAGAATGTGCCGTGTGCCACGTGGAAGCTGGAGCGAGGCAAGTCGCTTGTTGCGGCCATGTTGGGAGTAACAAAGAATACAAGCCCCGGCGCGATAAGGACCAGGAAGTCCAGAAGGGGTAAATTCTATGGGTCATGACACTCGTAGAATCAAAACAGACACCTCTCTTATTTTCCAAAGGATTTCAGGTTATATAGCAGCCAGACCACAAATTAACAATACTATGTACAATGAGTACAGCACAGTCCCACCACTCTCATCGGCTACAACCTATGGAACATGATAATTCCCCCTACAGCTCCTTGTCAGATTGGTCACATCTACGCTAACCCCATTCTCCTAGGTATGGCCCCCTACATCTTCACTGTCAAACCCACATATATGATTGGCAGGCTCTTATCTATAGGTTTGTAAATTTGGGACGATCATATGATGTGCACCCTCCTGTTTCAGACGCAATCACAGTAACTTGGTGAGGCCAACTCCACTTTGATTAGACAATAGGCTTCCTCATTAACCCATATGCTATGATGCACATGAGCGGCACCTCCGACATTGTACTAAATTTATTGGCATCATCTCTGCTTGGTCTGTCCCAAATCACAAGAAGTTCCAGACACGGCTCCCCCATTATTTTCTCCCAACCCCAGGGGTTCAGTGATGACGGAACCAGGGCACCACTTTCAAGTCTGAATTTCGAGGATTTGTTTGCTTAAGTTGTGTGTCTAGATGTAATTCATATGGGGCATCTTCCCCGGGGTGAGGGCAGTAGTGTTCTAAATCTTTGTCTGGCTCCTTTGCATCACAGAGCCTTGTGACCTATTCTCATGGATTTGTGCTTCGAATGGCATGTCTATTTCTGTTCTTCTACCAACTAACATTCCATTCCTACCATGTTCAGGCCACGCAGCTTGATACAATTAGTGCTCATCTACGCACCATGGGTGTCTCTGACCTCGACTTCTCTCTTGGAGAATGGGAAAGGGGATTTGTTTTTGTAGCTGAACTACCAGAGCCGCTTCTCGAAACCAAGGCCTGCGTTCTCATTTGTTGATCATCTGCTAGGCCTCAATATCCAAAATGGCGACACTTCTGCCAAGTTAATACACTGGCTTCCCTTATGCCACACTGTCTTGCTGACTCAATCTTCCGCTTATTTCAATCATTCCCACATCACACATCCTACGTCACTACAATATAATCAACTAAACACCAGCCCATAATGTTGCCCTATCTATGACCTCTCCAACTACAACATTAATATATTTAATGCTCCTTCTGTGTTGCTATACGTGAGTATCTAATATGTGTTGGACCTAACTAAGACAATGTATGCGCTATCTGCGGCACAACTTTCACTTTGCTCCCACAATGTTGCACTCTAATAGGTTTTCCTCAATCTGAACCTTTTTGTCTGGCAGGGACGCTATGCGTGCATCCCAACACCATCTCAATCTAAGGACCCTCTTCTTTATACCCCCTCTGGTGCTAGCCCTCACTCAGTTTGTGAATGGTGAGAAGTCATCAAATGTATGGACTGTCAAATGGAAGCAAGCAGCAGTGTTTCTCTAATATTTGCAATCTGTTGATGACAGTGAGGGGAAGTCCATGGTAGATGCTACTGCTGTAGTGTTGCCTAGGGCGGATGAAGCCATTGAGAATTTCTTTGTTTTGTATGGAGAGTTAAGGAACAACTTTATTAGAGACCTTTAGATGGTAGGGTCAGGTGATAACCATATAGTTAATTTGGGGGATAAGACTGTGGTTATTGTCTCCAGTTAGGTTTAAATATTTCCAATCTAAGAGGAGTAAATTGAGAGGGGAGCAAAGCTAGGGAGCCAGGAAAAGAAAGGCCAGCCTTCGGCTTGAGGATAAGGATTTACATTGTTTCAACCTATTGCATGCACAGTATCGTTTGTCACAAGGAATTGTTTCCATCAAATGGGAGAAAGAGGTAGCAGCTGGAGAGGGAATTTTGTGAAACCGAACAAGGATTTATAGATAATTCACATAGGAGCTGAAAGTGAAGCCAGCAGACAAAGGAAATTAGCATAGGTAAATGCCAAAGAAGAGCTGATACTGAAGAAACCTTTTGGACACGGGGGTAGTGGCCAGGATTGGGACATCAAAGACAGATGGCAGGTCTGTTGGGTTCTGTCACAGAGAAATGAAATGATCCAAGAGAGTGTTGAGCCATGGCATACTTCAGATCACTAAATCTGACAGAAGTAAACATACACAAAAAAATGATTTTTGGCCTGTTAACTCTTTTTTCCTGGGGATTTCAAGAGCCGCCCTCATAAGCCCATCTTGTGGCTCTTATCCCTTCAGTGCAATCTTTTCAGAGAGAGACTTTCAGGGTATTTTCTCTATGGTAGGTTTTGCTCCTGACTCTAATCTAATGTAGGTATCTATATATAGTGTTTAAATCTAGCATCCACCTACAGAAACAGTGAATCTGCATTTTGAGCCTAAACATGAGAAGATCAGCCTATATTTTGTCTCTCTCTCTCTCTCGCTCTCTCTCTCTCTCTCTCTCTCTCTCTCTCTTTCTCTCTCTTTCTCTCTCTCTTCCAAATTGTCCTAAATAACTGAAGATTCATTCTCTAATTATTGTAACCCTTCATTAGTCTCACATTACCGCTCACCACTAACCTGACCAACATTTAAATATATATTACCTTGGTTGATATTTGCTGGTATAGGCAGTTATGTCAAAGTCCTTTACTAGGTTGCATTTCGCTCAGTGGACATAATGTCAATCCTGAGGGTAATGTAGGACTGCATGATGTCCCTGGTCTAAATCCTCACTGTCAGGGATAATGGCAGCAGCTATAAGCTGATGATGTGAAGACTGAGAGCATTTGGTGACCACTTTAACGCACTCAACCTCACTCTGCAATAAGCATTCCAACCAGATCAAATGGAGTCTAGCTAAATACGGCAATCATGCACTAACCATCTCCCAAAACAACGCTGCCTTTCCAGGGTTTCATGTAATCTAATTTAAGCATAAGTGAAGCTCTAAAATGCAGACGGCCCAATGTATACACCTACATTGAATATGAAAGAATGGCAACCAATCTGGCAGCCAAAAAGACACTTGAGCATTAACCTCATATCTGTTCAGTATGTTTTGATATGGAATGTAAGGTGATGTTGGTGAATGCCAGGTGTTCTGTCCAACTGGGTGGCACAATGGGCCTCATTATTAGTATTTTAGTGCAGTAAAGAAATTAATTAACGTGACAGTAATTCATTTGCTGCCACTTTACCGCCCCATTACTGCACCACTGTACTCAGAGATTTGGCAATAAGGAGGAGTTGGAGCTTCATCATCCACTTAACCTTCCACAATCATCAGATTTACCATGCAGAATTACTGATCACAGTAAATCTGCTATGAATCCCCATCGCGTGTTACACTACATGATTCCATTTGTAATCCTGTGCTAAGTAAACGGGAACTAGCGGTGGCAATGGCAACTGATTTTGTCAGTAAACCAGCGGATGTAATGCTGATTTACTGCCAATATTATAATGCGGGCCAATATCCAAGTTATCACAGTTTCTCAGGTACTGAGATCACTATTTAGATCTGTTCTCTTAGGATGTTAGGAATTTGTGGAACAAAGATCATATCATCTATCTTAATGATCATCTGGACAACATTCTTCCTCATGGATGCTACCATTGGCTTAAGCAGCTTGCGAACCACCATGCGACTGATGATAGTCCAAACAGTAGTGAGGAAAATCCCCAAACATATCCTTCATAGATGACCTTATGAAATCTCCAGAAACTCTGTGACATAGAGACTGTCGAGTGTACAAATTCAAGCGTTTAATTACTAACCAGATTCCTTGAAGAAGTGTGTCTCTCAATGAATGGATACTGTTCACCATAAAGCTGCAGCACACATGATATTACTATCACTTTAGATGCATTACTGGCTGAATATGTTCTTTCCTTCTCAAGTGGAAAATATTGCAGAGAAATTGTGTGAAAGCGAGAAAGCACTATAGCCATCTTCTGACAGAAAGGTCTCACTTCTGCACTTAGTAACCCCCTATCTGCTCTCTAAACATGATCAGAGAAGGTATGCACCCCTCCATGTGTGTCCTCTGAGCGTCTACATGGGCATTGCTATCATTTTCAGGTACATGGATCCAATGTCAGCATTCCCAGAACGTTGGCACTCTAAACTCTACTTTTGCTTGATAGATTTGAGACAATTGATGTGCGAAGTAGTTTGGCTGACCTTCTTCAATCTGGCTCCGAAGTCATGTCCCAGGAACATTACTCAATCTTCCTTATGTTTGAAATTTCTAACTGCACATACGGAAAGCAAAGGTCTCTGAGTATTCTTTGCTTTCACTGGCCTCATGATCAATCTTTCTGTGAATACTTTATGAATGGCCAAAGTTGTGTTATCCAAAACAATAAAGGTGCCATCAAATGTACTCAAACTCTTTTCCAATCTAGCCCTCAAAATAATTCTCAGAACCACTATTCCACAGCTAGAAGTGGTCAGATCCCCCATGCCAGGACTCCACTTTAGTTGACCAGTCTTTCTGCTTGATGCATCCATGGAGCTGATTTCATTTTTGTAAAACGCACACAGCGCTTTGCGCCTAAACCCCAAGAATATGGGTCAATCAGTGTTGTTGGTGCTCTGGTGCCTTTTGCTATTTCTATAGGTGTTCTCATTGTCCCTGGCATGGTGCTATGCCTTATAAATCCCCCTCCTAGGATGTGTTTTGTATTTAGCCAGTAACACTACCATTTGCAAGGGGCAATGTACTCAAATATGTGCCTTGACCTTTTCATCTATGGCCTTATGCAGCATTCTCTTTATGTCACCTTGTATAAAGAATCCATTTGAATGATTTTGGCTGAACAAGAAAATCCCTTTACTGTTTCAGGTAGACCTGTTTTGCTGGAACTTGACTCCTCATGACCCGATACAGGGAAGGTGATGCAGAGCTTGGACATACATTTAGTGTACAACAGGTCATTGGTCTTATCTGTGTTGCTGGATGCACTTAGGAGAACTAATTGGAGTTTTAGCTACACTAATTCCTGTGTGATAACACTGTCTCCAGGCATGTGGCTCATTGACCTGGGACCTTAAAGGTCCTCAAAAGATCTGATCTATGCGGAGCAGGTCTGAGTGTAATACAAGATGGCGACACTTTGCCAATGCTTCAGGAACGGATAGCAAAATTGAGGTATGTCTTAGCTCTCAGGGAAAGCTGAGCAAAAGGAGTGGTATCGAATATAGGCAGAAGTGTCATGAGCCAGCAGGTCTAGCTGTTGGAGCAGCAAATCTCTCATGTGTCTTGGAAACTGGTGATTTGTGGCAGTGTTATCTGCATGACAGATGTCCTCCTAAGGGTAAATCAGGTGTCCGCCAACTTGCAGGTGGGATGAGAGTGTAGAGCATGGTGAGAGCACAGTTAAGAGTCAGAGCAGAGAAAAGGCAATGATTGTAGAGGAGGGAGAGAGGCTGATGGGCTTTGCATTTCCTTGGGGGTCTTTGGGCACGCCCAATAGATCGCATAGGGATGAGTGTGCTAAGAAGGAGCTAGATATCTCATCATTGTTTATAACAATGTCAAGGAAGCAGTAGAAACAAATTAGAAGTGTTCTAATCAAGCTTTGATCCCACCTATCGAATGGGCTCTTAGAGCTGGGAGGGAGCATACATGGATATTGGACTAGTCTTGAAGGGTCTTGGAGACATCATGGCATACCTCCTTCCTAACTGGCCAATCCTCTAAAACCATTCTGTGCCCTTTCTCCTCCCCTTCTTCCTCTGCCACCTGTGGCGTCCCCCAGGGCTCCATTCTTTCACCTTGGATCTTTAACATATACCTTTCTCTGCTGGTACGACTCCTTCTCCCTCAACTTCTAGTACTATGCTGACAATACACAACTTTTCTTCAAACCTCCCACTGATGTCCTTGCACCCTCCTTCGACCCTGACTGCATCTCTGCCATCCAGGCTTGGTGCAATGCTGAAGACCTCTGCCTCAATGCCAGCAAAACATTGATTCTCACTATTGGGTCCCCTGCACCATACTTCTTCCTTGCACTCTGGCCTTCCTCCATGGGACCCCTTGCCCCCTCCACTAAAGCTAGGAATCTAGGAGTCATCTTCGACTCCTCCCTTTCCTTCATCCCTCATATTCAGGACATTCAAGAAGTCCCACTTTCAGCTCTTCCTTCTCAAGGGGACTCTATCCTTCCTCACCTACCCGCAGAGACTCAATGTTACCTGTGCGCTGGTGCTCTCCAGGCTAGACTACTGCAATAGCCTCCTCCTTAATCTTCCTTCCTCCAGCCTGCGACCCCTCCAGCTAACCCAGAATAGGGCAGCAAGACTTATCCTTGTTCTCAAGCCCAGGGACCGCATCTCTCCTGTCCTACAAACCCTTCACTGGCTCCCGGGCTCAGCTGGGATTAAATTCAAATCCCTCTGTATCATCCACAAGGCTATCTGGGGCCGGGACCACTCTATTTTCAACACTTCCTGACCAAATACTCCCCTTCTAAACTCCTCCGTTCCTCTGGCACCAACTCCCTGCATGTTAAGTGCTTTGCTAAACAGAGAGCTGGTGGGCGATCACTTTCCTCGGCTGGCTCTCTCCTGTGGAACAGCTTCCCTCTCCATCTGCGTCTTGAGCATGAGCTCCTTAAGTTCCAAAAAAACCTTTCTCTTTACCTCTTCCTTCTCCTCCTCTCTTCCCTGCTAATATAACAGCAGCGTAACAGATGTGCAGGGCCCTTATGTGTCCTTGGGGCCTTGACCCCCCACATCTCTCATCCCAGCCGCTGTCTTTCTGCTGCACTCACCTGCGCTCACCCTACCCATGGGTGGTTGCACTTACGTTCTTCTCCTCTCAGCACCTACCCTGTGCACTTCTCCACGAGCATTAAAGCAACTTCTCCTCACCACCTCCCCTCTGCACTTGCACTTTCTGAACACTCACAAGGCATAGTACGTTTGTCTCCCCTTCCCTTATTCTCATTATTTGTTTGTACTTTTAATTTAATTATTTATCATTGCTGTAATTCATTGTCTATCTTCCCCTCACCAATAAAAAAATTATAATAACCGATTAGAATCCTGCACAGTAAAACTGATAAGATGCAACGCTCAGTGACTTGAGTGGAGAGTGAAGTGGAAGATATGGAAAGTGCATTAGAATTACAGAACGTAAATTAACAGGATGGGCCCTTTGACATGGAAATGGGCAGGGAAATGTGCACAACTTTGTGGAGTTTAAATAGTACTGCAGAGGATGTAATGACACTTCGCTAATATTGAATGTAGAGAGGTGGCAGATCCTGGTCCTAAGGGATCCCAGGAAGGATTGTTGAAACAGATATGTGTAGCGCGCTGCTTAGTAAACAACATGATCCTTTGGTGGACCCAAACAGCTCAAAGACAATGCACGTGCACTCTCCTTCAGACCTTCCACCTTACAGGGGAAAGGTAGTGGTGCTGTGACCATGATGGTACTACACAACCTGGACGACTGGGACGCAAACTATACACATTCTGTTGTTAGTGGCCTCTTGGAAATGGATGGCAACCGAATACTGCTTTTTCAAGGGCAATGCCCTGAGTTGATGTGCAAGAAGAACTCATTATTAGAGGGTTGGAAAAGCTTGGCTGACTTGAAGTTGCAGCTTCAAGTTGGTACCTGGTCAGACTCAAATTTCTGCACAAGGACAGGAGAGTTGGTTGTGGTTTGGCAATCTTTGAGTAACTTCAGAGTAAATCCCGGAAATCATTCATACTGGTGTACTGTCGTCCCATGTTTGTGACCTTCAAAGCTGTCTGGCTGTGTCGACACCCTCCAGGTTATGAATTAGGGGGAGGAATATGGTTTATTTGTACTTATTCCCTAAAGTTCTTTTCAGTAATGATGGCCCTTAGCATTGAGAAATGTGGCTCCTCCTTGCTTCTGGTCCAGTACGGCTGACCCTCTTTCTTCCCGTTCTCGTACTCTTTTCACTACTTGTGCACGCTCACCATCACGCCCTTACCTCTCCTCTGCCTTCCCTGTAGGGCCAGATCTGTTAAAAGTTGTTTATTATTTTAATAAACTAGGCTGTTTTTGAATATGGGGTTAGCTTTTGTGTGCTTCTTTGAACAGCTCAATCAAATCAATGTTGAATTATTTTTTAAAAAAGCTGATCTCAGCTTGTAAACTAACACTGTACAGTATTATATCCGTCCCGGATAGCTTAGGGGCAATATGCTCGCCTTGGAAGCAAGACCACACGGAGCAACACAGGTTCGATCCCCGAGTCCGCGTTTAGAAACCTCTGGTTATTAAGCGCGTTATAAATAACCTATGATATCATATCATATATAACAGCCTATGGTAATGGTTGCTTCCACCTGCACTATAATGCTTCAGCAAGCACTGTCCGCTTTACACCAATATATTTGTTGTTAGGACACTTTCCTGTGCCAAGACAATTTATGTGATTGTGAGAAGTCAACCATCCTTCAATTTCCCAGGATAAATGTTGCCTGTCTCATGAAGCCCTGACCATGCACTTGTCAGAACACACTTGAACCTACGTGCTAGCTCAAGCTGTGACCTTCTATGCCCCACTCCTATGCCCCACTCCATGCACAGGACTCTCTTGACCTGAATGGTGTTGCAAGTGGCTGAGTACAGAGCAATTTATGCTTTAGAACAGCTGCCCATTGGCCACTTGCTCTTGTGATATTGCGACGAGCAGCAGGCCATGCTTTCCTCTCCATTTACTTCAAAGGTTGGGGGATCCGGTAAGTTCATTTGGTAGCACCAAACCCTGTATACTATATCTACTTGGTTACAGAGCATCTGTTTCTGGCCAAAAGCACATCTAGCACATACTCTCATGATCACCACCCTCGGAGTGCCACACCATCTAGCGTATGGCATCAACCAACCAACCGACCCCCCAGTGAATGCCTCGAATATCAGGAGCAAACATCAAGGGTACGACATGTCTACTGCACCAACTGTAAAACGGGAAAGACAGAGGCATCAGAGGAGGGCGTCAGCTTGTCAGCTTGTAAGGAAGTGGATCATGTGACCTATCAGATATTTACATCTAGGAGATGCATATAATGGCATCCCAGCCTCAGAATGCAGGTTTTATCTAATGGTATTGGCCAGCACGCCAAGCATCCCGACGTCCAGTACACTGTCTACTTCCCTCTTGAGCTTCTCCTGCCTGACGGACCACCAGCTCCCCCACCCTTCTTACTTACTTCGTGTGCCACACCCTTTCCACTCCCAGTTTATTTATTTTATGTTATTTTATTCATAAAGCTCTAAAAGGCTCAGCCCTTGGGCATGTGACTGCTAACAGGACAGACAACAGTTTCACATCTCTTCCCGTCATGCCCCCAGTCTGTCTCGATGTTTGCCATGGAAAGGGAGAAGGGACTAGGACTAGTGCCCTTTCTCCTATGTTCTTCGAATTGCAGTTTGTAAAGGTGTGAAACAGCCACCAAGCTGTTTAAAATGTTGTAAACAAGCTATTGGTGCCTCAGAATGATTCTGGGGCGCTAATAGTTATAAACAGCAGGGCGAGGGGCTTCACTACCAATTTATGGATCTAGCCCACCCTCTGTTAGACACTTCCCTTGCTCAGGCCTCGAACATGTGCCCAGAGTAATTATGTGTCAGTAAAGCCTTCCCATTGAGGGGTTATTATGGATGCAATAGCCAAAGGGATATGACCTCTCCACCCCCTGGCCTTGGCTTAAAATCTATTGAACAGAGAGAGAATCTACACCTAGGAGAAAAGAATTCAGTTAAGGTGAGGCAAGTGAATTCCAATAAATGTGTGTGCAATAGTTGTGAAATTTCCCATTCATTGGAAATGTTGATGTTATTTCTATCCACCGGACTAGGCAGGTGAGGCTACCCAGGCAAAGAGATATGCTATATCTATGTGTGATGTAATGTGCTGAAGAAATGTAAGCAGTTCCCATATTCTCGCTTTGCTAATTATTGAATTGATCTCATCTCTACATAGTATAGGTTTACAACTCTTAATTTCAACAAACTATTTGCAGGTTGGAATATGCAAAGCAATGAGTCTGCTTCCCAGTAACCCTTCCCCTTAGGAATTAAAAAACAAGTATTCGAATTTCTATAGTTGCTTAATATTATCTGGAAGATGTGTACTTGCTTTGACCAAGTGTTGTTTTTTTTTAACCTCTTTGGTGAAAGTGTATTGATCCACGCTGTAGCGCCCTGTCATCCTAAATATGTGAGTGCATAAAAAAACCTATTTTATAATAGTGGAAGATAAACGTGACTTTTAAGGAACGCTATGGACCTGTTGCAAACTGGCTAAAAAAGCGATATCTCCCACGGAAATGTGGTCAGATACTCCTCTGACTCATGGCAGGATCAATCACTTTTTAGAAGCATTGTACCCTGCTTTTGAAAATGTCAATGTCAATATCCTTCCAAGAAAACAACAACACTGCGTCAAATGTACATCTATATACTTTGATTATGTTACTTTAGTAGCCATTTCAACTGCTTTAAAGATAGCCTGAAGCAGGGATCAAGAGCTTGACAGCTGTGCCATTGCACCTTAATCCCATGAAGCATTTTGCCCGAATTTTTGATTCCCACGTCTCTTTTATCTAGTTACTGTCAATTATGCAGCGGTTTAGTGCTGTGAACAAAGGGGCGTCTCCAGGGGATTGAACGGGATGCTCTTTTGTTAAGTGGTCCTAATTCATCATATGTGATGAGGTGCTTAACGATGTAGCCTTCGTGGGTCTGATTGTGTAATGGCTTTCCAGCCGGGGAGTGTGATGAATATCCCACAAGGGCTCTCTAAGGCAATACACATTGCATAGCAACAATAGCACGGTGAGCTTCAAGGGGGATTCCTAATGTAGCAATGTAACCTATGCATTGTTGGCTCTGCTATGTTAGTGGATGACATTAATCAGGGCATTTTATAGGCTACTGCCAACCAGGGACGCAATGGTTGACATTGGTTTTTAGATATAAAATTATATCTATCTATCTATCTATCTATCTATCTATCTATCTATCTATCTATCTCTCTGTCTTGCTCTATCTATCTATCTATCTATCTATCTATCTATCTATCTATCTATCTATCTATCTATCTATCTATCTATCTATCTCTCTGTCTTGCTCTATCTATCTATCTATCTATCTATCTATCTATCTATCTATCTATCTAGCTATCTAGCTATCTATCTATCTATCTATCTATCTATCTATCTATCTATCTATCTATCTATCTATCTCTCTGTCTTGCTGTATCTATCTATCTATCTATCTATCTATCTATCTATCTATCTATCTATCTATCTATCTATCTATCTATCTATCTCTCTGTCTTGCTGTATCTATCTATCTATCTATCTATCTATCTATCTATCTCTCTGTCTTGCTGTATCTATCTATCTATCTATCTATCTATCTATCTATCTATCTATCTATCTATCTATCTATCTATCTATCTGTCTTGCTCTATCTATCTATCTATCTATCTATCTATCTATCTATCTATCTATCTATCTATCTATCTATCTCTCTGTCTTGCTGTATCTATCTATCTATCTATCTATCTATCTATCTATCTATCTATCTATCTATCTATCTATCTATCTATCTATCTATCTATCTATCTCTCTGTCCCCCCATCTATCTATTTATCTGCCTATGTATTAAAATGAGGATCCTTTGCCACAGTTCCCCAAATCACTAAGGTGAAGAGTAGACACATTTCAACCGCTCAATGACTGTGCACATGTGGTTTCCTCTGTGAGATCACTTCTGTGGTGCCGAGTCTAGAGATGTCATGCGACCCCCAACTCCAGCCCCTTTAAATAATTGAATACAACGCAATTTAATTATGATCAGATGACAGCATTAGAGGCTGATATCAACTTGGAAATGATCATTTTTGCATTTGGAGCTGTTTTTCTATCACATAAGGACCTGCAATTCTCCTTATCCAGTACCACATGTACCAACATGTACGGTGTAGTTTCTTCTTCTTTCTTCCCCCCTCAGTTGTTGCCTGACTCATTAGCAGTGGAGTAGCCTGCGCCACACCCAGCTGTGCTTTAGAACAGGGGTCTCTGCATCCCTCAAGCCAGGCCCTGTCTACAAGATATCATGCACTTGCGAGCCTCCACAGATGCGTGATGTGCACATTTTCAACTAACCCGGACTAGGTTGAGTGTAAAAGCTATCCAAAAAATAATACGTGTTAAAGAATTGGATGAATCCAGGCCAATTATTAAATGACAACTACAGTAATCCGCAGAATCTGGGTGAGCGACATGTGCAGCCTGTGACTACTTTGTGATACTTACTTTTGAATGTCTGTTGTGTCTTGGTGCATCCCTTGCCCTGGTGTTGTGTTGTGAGATTTGAAAGGTTGTGGAATGCTGGTAGAATGCTCAGGAGTGTGATGCTTGTATGTCTGAGCCCCAGAGTGTTCCCTGGTTGTCAGTTGGTGTGCTGATTGCTTGAGAGAGAGGGTGCCGGTGGATGTGTCTTATGTCTTCCCTTATTCTTACCTTGTAACATATATGCTTATGTTACCTTGTCAACTTTGACTTAAGTGCAAGAGTTAATTTGGCAACCTGGTGTCTCTGAGTTCTTCTTCACAAAGAGTACATCCTTACAATGGCGATGAGCTGGCTTGGAGGGAAGAGCCAGGAACCGGCAGCAGCTGGTCAAGAGGAGCAGCACCTGGAGAAGAAACGGAATCGTGAGGACTAGGAGAAGGGACGTCCACCGGCCCCCACCCCAATTAAGGTGAACTGAACCCTGCCTCAGTTACTGGAGCAGCAGAGGCAGGACTGTCTCTCAAGGGGCAGCATGGGGTGTGAGCATGTCTGCAAGGGCCAGGCAGCCTGTAAAGGGCCCTCTGTGACAGTTTGGGCCGTTCTGTGTTGGTAGAACATAGGAGGTGGCTGCTTCAGCCAGGGGCATCGACTACTTGGGTGTTCTGGGGCCTGGGCACCCGCCGGGAGAATTAATTCGGGGCTGAGCCCCCTCCGCTAGAGAGAGAAAACAAGAGAAGACGCAGTATGTCCCTGGTTTCTGCAGAGTTTTAGGGACGTTGTTGCATGTTCTGTACACTGCCGCTTCTGTGCATAGTACAGGCATTCTGTAGCTGTCTTTGCTTTTCTGATACTTCGCAAACCGTGCAAAAATGTCCATTGTTGTTCAGTGAGGAGTGCGCATGTTAGAACGTTTCCACGGAGGTAGCTAGTGCATGCTTTTGAAACTTGCATCCCGCCAGAGAAGTGGCATGCCTGCCGGTTTTATTTCCTAGAATTAGTCAAATACCCTGAATTTAAAAAAAACGAGGAGTAACAGATGAGCCGTCGGCTGCCCCTTGCACAGATGTGTCGATGTGCTTATCCACGGTCCGTGCCACCCTGAGGAAGGAATTCTACTATTGACCTGGAAAGGGCCTTTAAGATGCGCAGAGATGTTACTACATGGTTAATATTAGCCTTAAATAGACTGAGGGAGGTTTTTTTTCGCCTTGGACCAGTACCCCAATCAATAATGAACCCTCCGTGCACCACAAGACAAAAAAAGGGGGCGGGGTAAAGGAGAAAGATAACAATAACGGTCCTGTTAGGCCTTGTGACATTCGGATCGTATAAGTGTAGTAACAAGAAGGGAGAGGGGGTGAGAGACAGTGCAGGTATGCACCAAATGTGAAGTGCTAGGGTGGGAAGAGGAGTGCAGGGCAAAGAGGAGAGAGTACAAGTGAAAAAGGGAGGGGTGGAGTAGGGTCACAGGGGATAGGCGAGTGCTAAGGGGTGGACAGGTGGACAAGTGCCAGTGATTGCATGTGGACCCTCACACCCTGAACCCCATACAAAGTGCGAGGAAGGGGATGGACTGACCGGGGATATCGGGCTGGTGCCCTGTAGAACTTGGAGGGAAACCAAACATCCAGTCACTGCGGCATATGGAGGCGTTAGCAGGGGAGGGAGAGAGGGAAAGATGAGAAAAGTAGAGTCTTGAGGAGCTTCCGGAACTTGAGGAGATCCGGCTAAAGCCTGAGGGGGGGCAAGGAGACCATTCCGGAGGAAGGCTTCTGTGGAGGAGAGATATCTACCCCCTGCTCTCTGCTTAGAGAAGCGTCTGATCTGCAGAGAGTTGGAGCTAGAAGACAGAAGGACTCTAGTAGGGAGGTATTTAGGCAGAGAGAATTGGATGTTGCGGGGTCCCAGGCCCCAGAAAGCCTTTTGGATGATGCAGAGGGTCTTAAACTTGATGCTAGCAGCAACCGGGAGCCAGTGGCGAGATTTTGGGGCTGGAGAGATGCGGTCCCTGGGCTTGAGGCAAAGGATACATCTCACAGTCCTATTCTGGATTAGTTGAAGGGGGCTAAGGGAGGATAAAGGAAGATTGAGGAAGATGCTGTTGCAGTAGTCCAGCCTACAGAGGACCAGAGCTCTGAAGACATTGAGTGTGAGGAATTAGACCATCCACACAGTGGGTGTGTACTCACCTGGGCTTTTTTGAAATTTGAAATGACATGGACTGATGGTAGATCAACCTCTGGAAAATGTGTGGGGCTAATCGCATACATTTTCCTATGCTACCCGCACGACATACACATAGACCCGTGCACTCTGGGTGAACACTTCCTAAAGGCGCTGTCCCCCGTGTCATATTTAGTTGGAATATGACAGCCAAAATACATCAAGGCATCTCAGAAAGGGGAAGGCAAAACCTTCCTCCTGCCATGGCCAGCCTACTTAACTAACAAAGGCTCCATGGATCTGCCCTTTCCTTTGTTAGCTGCTGGTGGCAGCCTCACATACTAATCAGAGCTCATTCAAACAGGCCCATGGGAGGCCTGGTTGCAGGACTAATAAAGGACAGGAAAACACCAACAACCTTTCATATGCACTGTGTCAACCTGAAGCCAGCTCCTGCTTCTCAGTATCAAGGGCAGTGACCTGTCATGTCTGGAACTATGTGTTTACAGTAATCATCCCCGCAGGGGGACCACATTCAGAAGGTACGAGTATGTGGATTTATGAAGAAAGAAAGTCTGTTCTTGTAACAGCTTCAAGGGAGACCTGCCACTTTAATCAGGAATCACAGAGAGCTCAATTAACCAGAGAGACCCTTTGATCCACAACAGACAGAAAGATGGGTGGGACTTAGTATGACATCTTTTCACCCCTTTACCTTTTCTGTTGTTCCTCGATCTCTCTTCTGCCTTCGACACGGTCAACCATACCATCCTGCTCAACCGTCTCCGTGAAAACCTGGGTATCACTGATCAGGCTCTGGCTGACCTCTTTCCTCTCTGATCGACCTTCCCAGGTCCAACTTGGGTCCTTCTTATCATCGATCTTCCTCTCTACCTGTGGTGTTCCTCAGGGGTCTAACCTCTTGCCCTGGCTTTTCAAACAATACCTGGCAACTCTCGCCTGCTGCATTGCCATTTTCTGCTCAAATTTTCAGTGCTACGCTGACGACACCCAACTCATTTTCAGGCTGCCCTCGGCCACCTCCTCTCCCTCTCTCATCTCTGATTGCCTAACTGCCATTCAAGATTGGTGTGCTGCCAATGATCTTTGTCTGAATGCCAGCAAGACTGAGATCCTCCTCATCGGCACACCTTCCCCATCCTTTCCCCTCACTCTCTGGCCGGCTTCCCTTGGCCCTCCTCCTACCCCCACCTGCGAGGCTAAGAACCTCTGGGTCATCTTTGACTCCACCCTTTCCTTCTCTGCCCAAGCTCTGGTTCTCTCTAGCATGGACTATTGTAACAGCCTCTTTCTAAATCTACCTGCCTCTACTCTCTGTCCTCTGCAACTAATCCAGAACAGGACTGCAAGACTTGTCCTTGGCCTCAAGCCCTGGGATCGTATCTCTCCAGCTTTGAAATCTCTCCATTGGCTCCCAGTGGATGCAAGGATTAAATTCAAAACCCTCTGCATTGTCCATAAGGCTTTATGGGGCCTGGCTCCAAAATACCTTCAGCTATCCCTCTGAAAATACCTCCCCTCTCAAGCTCTTCGCTCCTCTACCTCTAACTCCCTCAGGGTCAGTCATTTTTCAAAGAAACTAGCTGGGGGTAGATCTCTGTCTTCGGCTGTGGCATCCTCTGGAACAGCCTCCCTGCCACTCTAAAACTTGAGGAGAACCATCTACGGTTCCACAAGCACCTCAAGACCTTCCTCTTTTCTTCTGCCTTTGCTCCCCCTCTCGCCTACTGATCTGTTCTCTCTTGGCACTGTGCACCTGGCCACCCTCTGTCCTCCGGGTCCAGGTACCTGCTCACCCTGCCACCTTCCCGCACTGCCTCCGGGACACCCCTGCACTGGGGTCTGTATCTGTACCCATACAGCCCTCCTTTTTCTTCCTGCACTTATCAGACCTACCCTGTGTTGTGTGTTATTGTTATTAATGTATGTGTAGTCATGTTGGTGAGAATTATAGAACCTGTAAAGGAATGGTGTGGGAGTTCTAGAATCTTGGGGGGTGGTAAAGAAAGTTACAGAGGAGTTTGTTTGGAGATAAAGTGTGGTTCATACAAATGTGGCTCCTGAGTATTTAATGAAGATCTGACAGGTCTATAACAATGCCGATGAGGGGAAACGAATCATAAGGGAGAAAGAAACACTGAACAAGGAAGAAAAAAAAAAGTGGAAAGGGTAATAGACAGCAAACAACAAGAAAATAACGGAAAAGAAACAAAGAAAAAAAAAAGATGGTAAGTCGCATGCAGTGGGTAGCATCAGGAAGGAGATAAGATAGATAATAAGGGCAACAAAAGTCTAAAGGTAATATTTATGCAAACAAAAAAAAAGTAAAGCGCATCATTTAAAAGGAAGAGGTAATGGCACTTACAGAGAGCGAGCCGGAAAGCTTGAGGCCGTGTGAAATGCGGAAATAACAGAGGAAATTAGAAAAAAGGACTCGCATACGTGAAATAACGTACAGCCATTTTAGGAGATAAACACCAGGTTGCATAGCAACCAGGATAAAATGACGAGGAATACGAAAAACGGACATTGAAAGAAAGGGACAACTCAGTTAAAGCTTTTGTAACTAGAGGCCATTAATTCAAGAAACATTGTTTAAACACAGGGCAGTTCTCTTGCATCAGTGCACCGAAGCACTGAATGTTCCTTTGTTTGTAGCCCGTGTTTCTCAGAGGATGCATAGGGCACTCGCGCCACCTACTGGATTTCGTATGAAATAAAGATGTAATAATAAGCTATCTAGTGCATACAATAGAATAGCACTCATACCCTGATGCATATAAATAAATAAAACAACAAAACCGAATAAATTGCACTCCTTAATCAAATAAGACATCATTAAATATTATACTGAGAGTATGGAAAGAGGACAAGGTAACCAGATATAACAAAGAGTAAAGCAGAAAGTATGTTTGACACAAAATAATAAGCAGAAATACAAGAATAAAACAAAGACAAGAACAAATCAAACAAAGGACAAAATAAGCAATAAAGACGTGTGAAGAAAACAGACACAAGAATAGAATACTGAAGATTAATACTGCAATTTACCAACATATCGTCTGCCAATGCAAATGGAGACTCAGCTCAAGTAGGCAGCAGGAGCACTATTAGCCATGAATCCATTACATTATTTAAGACGTCCAAATCCCTTTAGCTTAGAACCACAGGATGATCAAGGTCAGAGATGGCAGAAATGGCTGGATGAATTTGAGAGATTCCTAAGAGCAGTGGGAAATGAAAATGCTGTTAACAAACTGGACATATTTATAAATATAGTTGGTAATGAACTAAACACCGTCATAAAAACAATACCCACAGAGGAAAGAGCCACATATCAACTCTTAATAGCAGCTATCAATAACAAGTTAATAATTCCGACAAACAAAGATTATGAAAGGTATATATTTAATCAATGCACACAAGGTCTAAATGAATCCATTGCTCAATTTGCATTGAGACTACAACGCAAAGCAGTGAATTGTGATTTTGCAAACTACAATGACAATGAGGCAATAAGGCTGAGAATAATTGAGGGATGCTTATTGTCTCAGTTTAGGAAACACTTGTTGAAGAAGCCACTTCCTCTGAAAGAAGTTTTAGAGTTAGCAAGAGTATATGAAAGAGTTGATGCTCAAGCTGCGAATATTGAAAATCCAAAGAGACTAGACTCCATCGCTGCAATACGGCAGAGTGTACCATGGCGAGGAAAATATTCAAATAGTTTGGGGGCAACAATGACCCGGCAAGATGGATGGAATAATCAAAGAAATACAATTGAAAGACAGTGTTATAGGTGTGGATTTGAATTCCTGCACAAAGGTCCATGTTCTGCTATGGGTAAACTGTGCATGCGATGTGGACAAGAAAATCATTTCCAGACAATGTGCATATGGAGCGAGTGCACAGATGAGTTTAAATCGCAAATATGATGGTCAAAGAGGTTTCAACGCAAGACAGTTCCCAGAAAAGGAGGTGGCAAGGTCAAGTGGTGTGTCTGGAATGTCTCATTCAATTCAACAACAAGGGTTTGTAAGAGCAATGGACAATCTGCAAGTAGAGATGCCTGAACAAAGATATCAAGGACAGGAATTGCCTATGAAATTGTATCAGCATCAAAATCAAGAAGGAAAGCAGATAGAAGATCCATATGAGAACCCATCACTAAAAGAAGATGATGGAAATAAAAATCAATATCAATATCAGGAATATGATAGATACAGTAAGGAGCATGTGAGACTGTTATATGATAATGCAGAGGAGAAAACAGCCATAAAAGTCACTGTGAAACTAGGTGGTCAAGAAATACCATTTCTGGTGGAGACTGGCGCAACTGTAAATGTGATGAGTGACAAGGCTTATGGGGTAATTGCGGCGTTGTAACTTTTAAAATCATCAAAGGCACTCATATTTCAATGGGGTGCTAAACAACCATTATCATCGAAAGGGCAATTTCAATGTGATTTAATTAATAATGGGAAATGTGCAGCAGCTAACATGCATGTTATAAGTACCCCGGCGTTGGGGAGATGCCTCATCAGTTGTAAATATGCTACAGTGTTGCAACTCATATCTGTTAAATATGATCAGGTGGAAAAAATACAAGGATATCCTTCAAAGTGTCATAAAGTATGTGCCCTTGCAGAAGAAACAATGGATTTGGAGAAAATAAAAGAAACATTTCCAAAATTGTTTGACGGTGTAGGAAAGCTTAAAGATAGCATGATACATTTGCATATTGATCCGTCAATACATCCCGTTCCTCAACACCCCAGAAGGATTGGGTTTCACTTGCAAGACAAGTATCTAAAGAGCTTGTAGGGTGTCCTGACCCACGTTTAAGCTACCCTGCTACAACATTTGGTGCTGTGGGCTTAGGAAATTCAAGATGGCGGAAAACCCACGTGTGCGCCGAAATCCAGGAAAGCTGCGCAGTTGTGCGCACACCAAAATGGTTACCTAACTTGCCACCCACCAGGGTAAAGAAAGGTCTTTGTTAACAAAATCCACTTTTACTGATGTCAAAAAGTTGCTGAAATCGTGACTCATTGGACCACTTTAAAGATTCAACCCTTTTTGTGGGGTTCCACATAACCATCTTACTGTAAGGAGCCCCATCAAAACAATGTTAAGCAAGGATTTACTACCATGTAAGAACCATTCCTGTTTAGAATGCATTAATCCAAGAAAATCCCCAAAATGGGTGCAGTACCAGTACTCACCACTATCCAAAAGCCGGCGTTTTAAAACCCACTGTGTGTTTTTCTGAAGGCAAGCAAAATGCCTATTTCAAACCTTGCAACATGTGCAAAATATTCACTGAACACCAGCAGACATTTGGCAGAATGGAGTTTTGTGTGCCTACAAAATCTGGGAAATGAAGAGCCCAAAAACAATGCTTATAACAAAAATGCTATGGAGTCAGCAGCTTAAGCCTAACTGCAACTGGATTTAAAACCACCAAAATCGAAAATGTTAAATTAAATGAGTGACCTATGTTTGGTGTCACATGCCTTTGTAACTGTTGAAATGTCATAGTTTTGCACTTAGAATCAGCATTCTAGCTGCATGTGTAAAATTACAAGTTATTTTAAAAGCAACAAAAAGTTAGCTGAAGGTCTGGCTTAAGGAACTTGATTTTGCCTAGCAACGGATCCCATCAGGAGTGAAACTTGAGTCACAACTATGTTCCCAGGCCAATGTTCCTTTTGCTGCCCACACAAAGGATATGCCATCTATCTGATAATTGAATTTCCTGTGCTCTGCCAGAGAGTGAACAAAGCCCTCTCCACTCAGGCAAAGGTTTTTATTACAGACGTCGTAAAAAGTGGCTTCCTCCTGGAGAAGCTGGGAGGGGCACTGCCTGTGAGAAGCAAGCTGGCTTGGCAGAAACTGGAAAGACTGGTTTCTGTACCATGTGACCTGAAAAGACACACCCCTGCAGCAAGGATATGGTTTTATAAAAAGGGGGATAATTCATAGTGCGGACATGTGAAAATTTTATAAATGATACCATAATTCTTGTGATTTTTCTGCCCACAGTTTAAGACGTGGTAGGAACCGGTGGTATGTTCAGGGGGGTTTTAGCGGAAAAGTGGATATTACTCTAAATGTGTGCATGTTAAAAATCTGAAACTTCATCAGTTAATGTCCCTACCCCCTGCACACATGTATGTAAAGTTGGGTCCATGTCGGAAATTGAAAAAGCAGTTAAAAAGTCAATTATGTACACTCTTTGAATGCAAGCTCCGAGAATGAGCAGATTTGGACATAGACATGGCTAAATTCAGCCACACCATGTATATGTAATTTCAAACAACTGTGTAACTCTGAAGTATGGATTTTGATCATATATATATTTGGGTGCACAGATGATAAGGGAGGTTGTTTCAAGAGATCATAAAATGACATCAATCTGACTCACAGTTCAGTTTGCCAATCAAGCGGAGGAATGGAAGCCTGACCAATGACGAATGAGAGGGGCAAGTCTAGTGATGCAACACACACACCCATTCTCAAGAAACAGATAAAAGCAGAGAGTCAGGACACATAGAGACCTTCAATTCCATTTGCTGCAACGCACTCTGCCGGACACTACAACATCCAAAGATCCAGACTTCAAATTCATCAACCTCCAGAAAGCCAAACTAGAGACTTCAATCTATCCAGAGCAGAGAGAAAGCAGTGCTGTGCCTAGCAGAGACCAGACCAGAGAGAAAGCAGTGCTGTGCCTAGCAGAGACCAGACCAGAGAGAAAGCAGTGCTGTACCCAGAGAGACCTGACCAGACTGAAGTCCGTGACCAAGTCGCTTTCCTGTTTAAAATCTCTTGTGAGTACCGCCAAACTGTACCAAACCAATCTCTTAGTTTAAATTCATCTAATTCAATCTATTTAACCTAAGTAGAACTGCCTCCTATCTGTCACCTGTCATTTCTAGTAAAATTTGTCATTTTGAAAAAGTGTGCGTTTAAAATTTACAAAACCAAAAACGACCTTTACT
This sequence comes from Ambystoma mexicanum, assembly GCF_040938575.1. Lineage (NCBI taxonomy): Eukaryota > Metazoa > Chordata > Amphibia > Caudata > Ambystomatidae > Ambystoma > Ambystoma mexicanum. The sequence goes on along the minus strand of NC_090932.1, from coordinate 760,401,560 downwards.
AAATTACTCATATCTCCGCAACCGTTTGGGCTAGAGACTTGCAATAACTTTCATTTGGAAGCTGAGATCCCAGGCTTTCCTAGGACCCCAAAACGGTAGAGATAGTCCTTGCGGTTCCTTTGTAATAGCGCTCGGCGCATCCGCGAATTTTGCCGCGATTTGCAATTTCTTCACATGTAAAAAAACTGCTGCTGCCTGATTTCATTTGCCAGAAATTCGTTTAACCTGCTAACTATCCCTGCATCATTGCTAGTGTGAGCCTGGACTAATATTAACTAGATACCACTCATCCTGAACCTCTAAAAGGGAATTAAGAGCGTTTCCAGCATATTTCTCATTCATTGCTAGCACCTATCAAAGCATTTGCCTGTGTTTTCAAACTTCTGTTTAAGCTTGCTGGATTGAACTGAATTACAGTTGATTGCATTTCTGAGAACTGTGTGTTTTCCTTCCATTTCCTTGCCTTGCATCAAGGGGGGGAGGGGAGTAGCCAGAGAAAAGTGATTACATTGTTTGGTTGAAATCATATTGCGTATTTTCTGTACTGCATTCATTGAATATTGCATCCACCTGAGCCTACATAAAGCATCCTCTACCACATTATACTTTTGTTCCTATTTACCAGTGTGCTACCTTATCCATTTCATGTCAACTCATTAGTGATTAAAGAAGTGTGCTAGTGCCAGATTCTCCGTTGTTAATATTTACCATATCAGATTAAGTGTGATATTCAATTATTAATTTATTAAAAAGTGTGATATATATTTTAATTTATCAAATAAACCTTTTAAACTTGCAAAACAGAATTACTTCTTGGCTCAGTGGGGTCAGGGGGATTCCAAGAGAGGGGTGTTATACAAGGGTAGTCATCCAGAACGCATGAACTGGACCTAAAGATATATCAATAAGGGTTTTCATTCAGTATTCTAGACTAGGCGTTAACTTGGCTGTAGTGCTGAATTGAATCCTCTTACAAGCTACAGCAGCTATTAGACAATGACATAATTCAAAGAGTGGAGGCAGGGGAGTTGCTAGGTCTGGAAAAGACCCGGGGCTAAGCTGATGTCAAAACTGTTGGGACTGGGGGCTAGCTAGTCTTTTGGCTGTAGCTCCTGAGATTCTATCCGGGGCTACAACCAAAAGACCAGGGGCTATAGCCCTCTTAGCCCTCCCCTAGCAACGCCCCTGAGTGGAGGGTGGTCCTACACCATGGGCGTCCCTCTTAGTGGTAGTCCCTAAAGCGGATGGTCGTCTTCGCTTATGTGTGGACATGGGAATTCCCAATAAGGCAATACAAAGAGAGAGACATCCAGGACCCAACATTGAGGACATGATGATTTGTTTAAATAAAGCTACCAGATTCACGAAATTAGATTTGAACCAAGGGTTTCATCAGTTAACAATTGATCTGGAATCAAGAACCATAACCACTTTTACAACACATGATGGTTTGTTTAGGTATAAGAGACTGAGTTTTGGTATCTCTTCTGTGGCAGAGATATTTCAAGAGACAATAGGAAGAGTTATAGCACTGGTAAACAACTCATTTAATTATAGTGATGATATATTGGTATACGGAACAAGTCAGAGTCAACATGATGAGGCATTGGAGAGAGTGTATGAGATTCTTCAAGAAAATGGATTAACTCTGAATGGTCCAAAATGTGAGGTAAACAAAAAAAAGTTTAACATTCTTTGGACACATATTCTCAGAGAACGGCATTAAGCCAGATCCAGGAAAAGTAACTGCTATAATAGACTTGGAGTCTCCTAAGGGTGTAGCAGAAGTCAGATCGTTTTTAGGGATGACTAGGTATTGTGCAAGATACTTACCTAATTATGCAACAATGACTGATGCTTTGAGACAGTTGCTAAAGAAAGATACTCTGTTTCAGTGGAATGAGGAGTGTATGGCAAGTTTTGTATTGATAAAGAAGGAATTAGCAAAGGAACGGCAACTGGAATACTTCAATCCTGAATGGGAGATTGAAGTCACAGTAGATGTGAGCCCAGTGGGTCTGGGTGCTATATTAGTACAAATAGAACCAGGAAGAGATAATGTAAGACATGTTGTGGCTTATGCAAGTCGTGCCTTGAGCTCTGTGGAACAAGCATATTCGCAAGCAGAAAAAGAAAGTCTAGCAGCAGTATGGGCTTGTGAGAATTTTCATCATTTTGTAATTGGAAGACCATTTACTTTAATTACAGATCATCAGGCTCTCTTGTCTTTGTTTGGTAATCCCAGAGTTAAAATGCAACCAAGAATTGAGAGATGGGGACTTCATCTGCAAGAATATGATCATAACATCATTAATAAACCCGGAAAAGAAGAAAATCCAGCAGACTACTTATCAAGACATCCAAAAGAGGGGCCTGAGAATATAATGCAAGATGAAGCAGAAGAATATCTGTCGTATCTATCACTAAATGCATTACCGGTAGCAATAACTAAGGAGATATTCTTGGAAAGAAGCAAGGAAGACCCCACAATTCGAATGGCTATTAAGATTACCAATGAAGGTAAATGGAAGTGCTGGAGTAAGATTCATGTAGAAGGAGAGGTGGATCGAAAAGATCTTGAGAGGATATCCAGAGTGAGTAATGAATTGTCTTCAACTGAACAGGGGTTACTAATGAGAGGAAATCGGTTAGTGGCACCAAAACGTTTGCGGAAAACACTTGTCATGTTAGCTCTTGAGGGACATCAGGGAGTTGCAAATACAAAGAAAATTCTCAGGAATCAAGTGTGGTTTCCTTATATGGATATAATTGTACATCTTACAACACTGTCTTGCCTGCCAAGTGACTATGTCTGAACAACATTCTGAACCTCTAAGATGGGTGCCCTTGCCCAATGGTCCTTGGAATAGAGTGACACTTGATTTCTTTGGTCCACTTGAAGCAGGTGGATATCTTCTAGTAGCTATAGATGAATATTCACGTTTTCCATTGGTCAAACATTTGGCTTCTACTGCTTTTCACCATGTTGCAGTGGCTCTAGAAGAGTTGTTTAGTGAATGGGGTGTCCCAAATGTTGTCAAGACGGATAATGGGCCACCATTTCAGAGTCATGAATTCAATAAATGTGCTACTCATTTGTGATTTAAACATCAAAAGATCATACCATTATGGCCACAAGCTAATGGTATGGCTGAAAGATTCATGGATGCGTTAAAGAAAACTCGACAGAAAGCGTTAGTGGATAACATGTCAATGCCCCAAGCAATATCTCAAATGCTGAGAAGTTATCGTAATACTCCTCATGAAATGACTGGATATACACCCTCTAGTTTGATGATTTGATACAAACCTCGAACCAGACTTCCACAAATAGAAGATTATACACTTGTCAAGGATGTTGAAATCAGATAAAGAGATAAGTTAAAGAGGAAGAGATTAAAGAATGGACTGATCTCAAGAGACATTCACGTGAAAATAATTTAAAGGTGGGAGATTCTGTTCTAGTGAAACAAAGACAGCGTTGAAAATTGGAGTCTAGGTACAAGCCCTCACCATTGAGGATTGTGAGGATCAAGGGTCCCATGGTGACTGCTGCAGGAGAGGAATGTGAAATAACAAGGAATGCTTCATTTTTTAGAAGACTCTTTCATGATGATGAAAATACAGATGAGGATGTAACTAAGGTGTCTGAGGATATCGGGTGATGATGACTCTCTGGAGTCTGATAACTGTTTAGAAAATTCTTTGTTAGTAAAGTCTCAGGGTCATGTAAATCCTGAAGTACAGGATCTATTTTCAAGGGATCGTCCTTGTAGGGTGAGTCGGAGACCAACGCGTTTAATTGAGCAGATGTAATATGAACCTGATAATTTGTAAGTACAAATGTACTTGTTATATTACGGGAATGAAATAAGATAATAAGGATGGGGGGGTTGTTGTGTGTTATTGTTATTAATGTATATGTAGTTATGTTGGTGAGAATTATAGAACCTGTAAAGGAATGGTGTGGGAGTTCGAGAATCTTGGGGGGTGGTAAAGAAAGTTACAGAGGAGTTTATTTGGAGATAAAGTGTGGTTCATACAAATGTGGCTCCTGAGTATTTAATGAAGATTTGACAGCTCTATAACACCCTGTCTGCTGCCTTAAACCTAGCACTTGCTAATTGCTGGCTGCACTACCACTGTTTGTTGCCCACATTATTTATTTATTTATTATTTATCAGTTTCTCCTCTGCTTCGCACTTTCCACTTCTCCCCCCTTCCATGCACTTTTCCCCTCTTCCTCTCCCATGCACTTGCGCGTTCTCAATGTCACTGGGCCTAGTAAGATCGCTGTTTTGTTCTCCCTTCTTCCCCTCCTTTGCTTTGTCACGCTCTGAAACACTTGTGTACGAGCGCGATAGAAATAAAATACCAATACCAGCCCTCTTGTTATGACCTCAGGCATACAGTAGATGTTTAGTGGGGACCCAGGATTAGTTAATTAAGGTAGGCTTAGCCTACACCAATCACTGTGGCCCCTTTGGCTTTAAAATAGGCTGAGCCCCTGTTTTGGGCAGAACATCTGAAGACTTTGCAAGGAGAAGCAAGTCAAACTCAGCATTGGACCCTGGCGGAAGGTACAGTCTGCCTTACAGCTTCCGCCAGTGAAGATAGGCCATGACCTCCACGAGGGAATTCAGATCCCTCCCCTTAACATCTGCAAGGGAACAGAGGGAGATACTTAATCCAGAAGACCCTCCAGCAGCACCAGAACCAGTACCCAGCCAGCACACAGCATACCCTGCTAGGCTCTGAAGCAAGCTTTCTAGGTGGGAAGTGCCAGAGAGTCACTGAACAAAACTAAGGACAAGGCAGCTATCTGAAACACTCTCCTCAGCTTTGGCCCATCCGCTTTAAAGGACGAAACAAGCCCAGTGAACAAGCTAGGAGGAGCGCATCAACAAGCATCTACTGCTGTCCACCTTAAAGGACATTTTCAAGCCAGTCGAGCTCCACGAGCTTCAACCGACTGCACTGCTGACTGTTGTTACGCTGCAGTCGCTCGCGCAGTCCGAGACGCCTCGACCAGTGCTTCAGACCTGCCGACCAGCACTGAGACAATGATTCCTGACCCTGATCCACTGTGTAGGCCACCCTGCAGCTGTCCCTCCAGCCTTGCTCGCCGAACTGCCTGCTGCCTGATACCCGCAGCTGTCTCCCATCTTGACTTTAGCATATGCAGAACATGCTTGCCAATGTTTCCACTGTTCTGCGCCCCTCCCTTTAACCAAGTTGGCGACTAAGTAGAAATGTGGTGATCTCTGTCGGCGATGTCACTTCCTTCTATCTGGGCACCCCCACCGGGAAATTTATAAGTTGGCTCCATGGATGCAGCCTGGGAGAGACCCGAACAGACGGCTATCACAGCCTGTTAGAGATGTACGGAAGGCGGCTACTATAGCCTGGAAGAGAACTGTTATCTGTAAGCACCTATGAGTGGCTTCAGTGGGTTAGTCATTCCTGCCAGTTGCAGGAGCTGACACCCAGGAGTGGTGTCACATATAATTGTGACAGCAATCTAATGGGAGAATGGCATATGTGAGAGCAGCTTACCGGAGCAATTTCCAATTTTTGGGTGAACAGTGAGCTTTGGCACAGAGAAGCGGGGCAGTCCAGGGAGCCCTGGTAGTCGAGGGACGTGGGAGATGTCATCTTTAGCAGAGGTCCGTGGCTGTCAGGGGAACTGTTAGAGCTGGGAGCTGTGCCATGATCTGCACTTCACTCCATACTGGTGATATCACACAGGGTACGTTTGAGTATGGTGAAGGCCAGGTGAACGTTTAGAATCTTTTGTCTAGAGAAGCTGCTCTGTCGGCAGCAGATGTTCGTTCCCCCCACAAGCGCTTCCCAGGGTTAGAGAAAAGAACTCTGGAACACGCTGCCAACATTATGACATCAGGGAATATTCATTTTACTCCGCTCAACAAGGATTCCAGCAGCATTGTCCCTGAGGGGCAGGAGAGCTACACAGCACAGCACAGAGGGTGGCACACAACTGGCAAAGCGGTGCAGCGGGAAAGAGCGCTGCTGTTGTCCATTCAAAAAATGGACATATGAAACGGAGCACCCGTTGTCAAACACTGGTGCAATTATAAGCAATGGTGTGCTTTGGCACTCTGACATTTCATTCTGGCTTTCTGTTTTGGGGGTGCAGTCTAGGGCGGCTTCCATCACTCTGCAACTTTTATATTCATGTTGAAATGATGTTCCATTTTGTGTCGTGGTGACTGCTCTATTTCGTTTTCCAGTTCAGAGAGCATTTGAGGGAAAATATGGCTGGCCATTGTTGGGCAATTTATTTCAAAGTATTCCAGAGCCTTGGGAAACTGTGTTGTTATTAGCTCCGTTATTATTGTCACGTGAGGCCTGGGAATGGTTTTGATTGCAGGATCATGGTTTTGAGATCTGGCTGTGCTGTGGATGTTGTGGTGGTGAGACTCCCAATGTGTCCGTTGACTCTGGATTGTGAGAGTGAACGTAATATGACCTGGCCTCTGTTTAGTAAGCCAATGCCTAGCCAATGGTGACAGCTGTCACCATGTAAAATGTTAGATTGTGTGTTAAAAATGTTGGCCTCCACAGGATCACTAAATTGATGGACTTTGTAGCTTAGGGAATGGACTCGATAAGAGTAGGAACCTCTCATTTATCATGTCCCAGTGGGCTCATTTAACTATGTTTGTGTGGTAAGGCTATATGGTGTGTGCCTTGTGTAAAACTCAGCTTGTGGCCTAGCAAACCATTTGTGGGTTTGTGGCAGCCCAACCCTTGTGTGTTGTTAGGTAGTGCTGTGTCCGCCAGTACGCTTGAACTGACTGTTGTGTTGTGTGGTGCAGTGTCCGCTGGAGTGCTTGAGCTGGCAACGGGCCTCTGTGGGTGTTGAACACCCCGGACTTTGGGGTCTCATTAACCTGTGCCTGTTGTTGTTGTGGTGGTGGGGTGTTGGACAACCTGAGGTTGATGAGACATTTTCCTGGCAGGTTTACTCGCCTGTGCTTTTGGAGACACTGGAGTTGGCCACCCGGTAACCATAAGGGGGTGGCCCTCTCTTTCCATTGGTGAGTTGGTGTGGGTACCTGTTGCCCTGTGTTGTGGTGTATGGTGTTGGTCATTGCATTTGGCAGTATTGTGGTTGAGGGGTGTACTGTCCTTCAGTGCACTGCAGTTGTTGGTGGTATGATGTGGGATGGTAGTTACTTGAGACTTTATGGACTTGTGGTGGGTTGTGGTGTTGGGCTGGCTACCTTGGTTAGAGTGTCTCACTGTGGGCCAGCAACAAGATGTGAGTTGTGTTTGGATGGTTTGGCCTGATCATTTGGCAGGACATTGAGGAGATGAAGTTTGGTGGGAGCGTGGCTTCTTGTTGAAGTGAGAGGTTGTGAGAGCTTTGCTGTTGGTTTGGACCAGAGTCTTGGTTGGAGTTTTCAGACTTTGGTCGCTTTCCCTGTGTGCTGTGTTCTGTACGCTTTTCCTTTGTCTGTGTTAGGGAGGGAGATGTCTTGTGTCTTGGTGCATCCCTTGCCCTCGTGTTGTGTGCATGCAAGTTTGTGGAATGCTGGTGGAATGCTCAGGAGTGGAATGTTTGTGTGTGAGAGCCCTTGACAGTTCCCTGGGTGTCACCTTGTGAGCAGAGTGCTTGAGAGAGAGGGTACCGTTGGATCTTTCCTATGTCTTCCCTTATACTTCCCTTGCAACTTACCGTGTGAACTTGGACTTAAGTATAAGTGTTCACTTCCCTACCTAGTGTCTCTGAGTTCTTCTTCACTAACAGCACATCTTTACAACAACCTTTTACTGTGTAAGTGCAATAGGAAAGACGCCATGGGGTCTTCTGCAGTGAGAAGGTGCAGTTATGGTATGAAGCCCCTACCTGATCCCTTTAATCCTCAACCCCTGCCAGATGGTGGCTGGGCGGTGGCTGGGCAGTGATGGGTGCACAATTTTCTTTCGTTTTTTTATTTAGGTTTATTGGTTAAAAAAACATTTACCCAGTTACATCAACAACAATAAAAGAAAAAAAGAAAACATGAGATGATTACATTACTATGTTTAAAACATGTTTCCTGAAACCACCAGATTAAAAACACTAATTTCTTAAAACATGTTAAATCAATTACTTACATTATGTAAGGATAGTAAAAAGGTAAATATGCATTTCATCCACCTATCAACCCATAATTATTAAAATTCCTCCTGTAACTTGTGATAACATCTTATAAACATACTTCCAATTAACTATCTGATATTACCAAATGAGTTTTAAAAATCATTTGCCAAACATAAAAGGTATCATAATTCAATTTCAGATTGTCACCGGAAAATATACAGGCCCAGAAGTGGTCATTTTGTTTACTGCCAATATCTGTTACAAAATTATAGTAACCTCTAACATATGTCAGTTTAGAACTTGAGGTGAGCAAATGTCTAGATTCAATTTTGTCATGACAAATGCGACATAGCCTAGCCTCGTGAGGTACATTGGTCCAGGCACCTCAGCGTTCGGTAGTTGCTCAAAACGTAACTTCTTTATAAAGCAGCGTGTTTTTATGTTTCAAAATTGGTAACAATATTTAAATGGAACTCTATTGATAACACCTGGCTTAACGTACTTTTTAAAAGATGCCTTGCTGGATAAGTATTCAATATTCTTTATACGGTCCCAGATTTCGGCTTTATAGCTGTGCATAGGGCAGGGGTTTCGGCGTCCCTCAATCCAGGCCCTGTCTACTCCCCTCCTTATAAGATATCTTGCACTTGCGAGCCTCCACAGCTCGACGATGTGCACATTTTCAACTAACCCGGACTAGGGCGAGTGTAAAAGCTATCCAAAAAATAATAATTATAAAGAATTGGCTTCAATTCAGGCCAATTAAATGGCAAAGACAGTAATCCACACGACATGGGTGAGCGACCTGTGCAGTCTGTGACTGCTTTTTGATACTTCCTTTTGGATGTCCTTTTACTGTGTGAGTGCAATAGAAAAGACCTTGTGTGGTCTTCTGCAGTGAGGAGGTGCAGTTATGGTGTGCAGCCCCTTCCTGATCCCTTTAATCATCGGCCCCTGCCACGTGAAGGTTGGCAGTGTTGGTGCACAATAATAGAGCATAGTGTTTTCCACTGGAAATTACATCACCAGTTACTGGTGCACCCACTTGCAGTACGTGCTGGCCCACACCCTGAGTTTGCAGTGAACAGAATACTGCTCTGCATTTATGTGACACCCCACCATGGCCAAATCTATAAAATGGTGATTGTGCTTCAAAATGTACATTGACTCCCAATTTCAGATAACATTAATTTTCTCAGTAAGTGCACTTTAGGAAAACGTTGAATTCATAATTCACATACACATTGTCAAATAGGAATTGAATTTGGCAATATAGTCTGAAGAGGGAAATCCGAAATCTTTTTCCAACCTTGCCCTATCAGAAACCCCCCTGCCTTAAATGGGAACAGGCACACACTTGTACCCTTTCTTAGAGTTTAATGGTATGACCCTCCAAAATAGGGGCCAATCAGGTTGAAACAAATGGCTCCACCTCAGAATAACAGACCACTTCTATTATTTTCTCTCTGGCCCTACTGGGCCCAATCTACCATCAAGCAGGCTAATTGTGCAACACAAGGTGCCATGGGCCTCTACTGCAATGCTCCTGCACCCTCACATGTGTTCATAGAGCGGGATAATTGAACCAGTCCCTAAGAGGAGCTTCCCACCTGTCGATGATTCAGCCAAAAGAAATTCTGATGTGAGTATTATGTAAAAGGTAAATAGTCATGTGGGGAGTGATCCTATCAAGGGGATAAGAGTACATCTTGGTTCCTATAATGTGTTGACACTGAGGGTGTGAATAGAAAATTGAATTGTGCATCCAGAGAAGTTAGGAAACATTTCAGAAGTGTATATGCTTCTCGGAAAAGATATATGTTATAGATTGGGTCCCATGGTGAGTATACAGTGAGATTCCCTCACTCTTTCGCTATGTAATGATATTTAGAATGGAATACTTGTTGGGGAGTTAAATGGACATCTTACTGTGTGCATACCTATAAAAAGAAGATAAGTAAAGTAATTCCTTGTTTTATCATCATTCAGAACATTGATATTGATATGGGGTTGCTCAAGATGGAAAGGGTGATTATTCACTCTCCATTTCTTGTCCTGTTCAAGGTGCCCATTGAAAGAGAGAAAGGTACATTTTACAAAGTGATTGAAAAGAAACATCACTAAAGCAAATTTTGTCACTATGCTGCCAAACAAATATTTTCTTTTAAGCCATTCACATACCCGAAAGTCCAATAACTTATTACCATTCAGTTGAAACTCTGACGTTTCTATTGAGTAAAGGGTGGTGGTATTTTGAATAATGGAGAAGTAGCTAGAAGTGGCTAGGCAGGGATATTTGAACTAACCGGTTGTTTTCACAAATGAAAGATTCCACCTGGACTCCCATGCGTCCAATCTGTATTGCCTGCGTGCTCAGGGTGAATTAATAGCATAGATACCTATGGTGAAGTGTATGTTACTAAAGTTTCTATTTCCATATCTGTGGCATTGAAAACGAAAGTGACTAGTGTTGATTATTGTTTATCATTTCCATTTTTTTGAAGAAACAATTTGTTTATCTGTAATCTGATTCAATTATTTCTATTTGGTTAATAAATAGATGTTCTGTTCAACCTTACATTTTTCTTCTCCCAAAAGTGGAGGGAAGCTATGCGGAATTGATCCTATTAAATTGGATTCCCAGTTTAATAGAAATAACTTCATTATATAAAGGAGAATTGTGCATACATGGTTTGGGGTGGGTGGGAAATTCCCCTGGATTAAATATCATTCAGTTAAAACATCCTACAGAAGGTAGTGGTCAGCAGCATTCTTTTAAAACCTTCCAAGTTGAGATGGCCTATCATACAGGACACAGTTTATGCCCTGACATATGCCATTCACTGGAGCTGGGCTAGGGTTACGTAGAGGACTTGATGGCAATCACCCATGTTTTGCTGTTGGCTGATACTTGGATCTACTGGCAGAACATGCTCTCAAAGTTCATACTGAATAAAACATTTAGACATAATGGAGTCTTGAGAATCCCCTGCTCATATATGTGAAAAAAAACATTGTTGGACATGGCTGCCGCCATTGGTTTGAGATCTCATCCATACTGCGGAAGAATATTTTTTGGGTAGTTAAGAAGAAATTCCTAGAGAAACATGTAAGGATATTTGGCGTGTTACAGCACAGAGTACAGCACTACTGCACAGGTAGCAATTTTTTTTGATGCAGCACCACCACATGGGTGTGGTGCATTGCTATATGGGTTGCCAGAGTGACATGGGCATATAAGTAAAGACAGGCTATTCAGTCAAAAACGATTTTTACATATAAGATGCAAATCTATTTTTACAGTTAAAAGCACATGTGCACATTCAAAAATGCACACTATTTTTCACCTGAAATGCCTATGGTGCAAGAGACACATTTGAAAATTAATAACTAACCTTATTAATAACTAACCTGACTAATAAAACTGCATTTAACATAACCCACTAATAAAAATGTGTCTCCACTGCAGAATTAGGCCTACTCTGAAAGTGAACTTTTAAACGCACATTCATTTTTTTTTCTTTTTCTCTGCTGCTCTGTCCACATAACTACAGGAAGCAAAGGGCTCGAAGGAACAGGAAATCAGTTGGTTACAAATGGTTACTGTAGAAATGAGCCATTGTGTAGTGAGGGAGGAGATGGCATGATTGATTCTGATTGGAGCAGCGTCATAGCAAGTATCATGCTAGAGGCAGTGATTAGAGTTTTGCGGGGGAAGCTTGAGGAGAGGGGGAGGACAATCGAGATTTGGCAGAGCTGGGAGAAGGACCTGTTTCCTGGCTGAAGCATTACTGCTGCAAAAGCTGAGAATTCCAGGCAATAACCCCGGTTTGAGAACGAAAGACGCTTGTTTTTACTGGGGTTAATCTTCAAGGGAGCCAAATTCAGAAAGAGAACAGCCGGAGAAAACTCATGCTGAACAGATAAGGTAATTACAGAAGTTTGGGGGCTGAGTGTGTACGAGAATATTCAGTCAGTGTAGGAAAGGAGATTCCTGTGCTTTACTCACGTGTTTAATGTTGCAAATTGAGTTCTTGTCTCCGCCACTCTCTTTTCAGTGTATCACAGATAGTGCTGTTACTGTGCTATTTTATTTATTTCTGTAAAGAGTGAGATCGTGTTTAAATGCAACTTTTAGAATACACAAAAATATTTGAAAGCAGACGGGTGGTGTGTTTTATATTTAGCAATACAGTGCTGATGATGTGGGGAGATGTTTAGACAGTGCAATTGTCATTTTCAAGGTAGCTAAACATCGAATTTGGCTGCAGCCGTGTGCACAATGTAATTCAGTATGAGCAATTATAACTAACTGTGTGTGTTGTAGTTTGTCGGAGGTCTATGAGTCGGCAAAAAGGGAGGTCCAGGACATAGTTCACTACCGTATATAAGATAGTGAAAATACCACATGATAGCTCGCTGCCATAGATAAGACAGAGAGAAATTGCCCATGGTGGCACACTAAAAATGAAAATTTGGTGTTCCTGAAATGCAAGCCTGAGGTCTCTCTAGTGATTACACGAAAAATCTGAACAAAAATAAGGGGTTCTGGATATTGGGGCCACAAATAAAACAAGGGAATTATGCTCACCAAAATACCACCAACCACACATACCAACCACGCATACCAAATACGCATGTCTGTGTGCTGAAATAATGCATGTCCACTGTATTATTGTTGTACATGGCCCAATCTGAATACAAGGAGTGATTGTTGCTAAGTTATTTTTCGGCGGTAAGAAAATACCGTCAGGCCCCAAATCTCCACAAAATACCCTACATATTTATGGTCCGTTGCAGGCCGGGAAAGTGATCATAGAGTACCTATTGGGCGTGGCAAGCGTGTCTCACACTGCCATTTGCACATTAAAGGGAACCCATTTTATAATAGCGGTGTGCCACTAAAAACGAATTTCAGAATGTCACAAAGGGAAACCACATTTTCAGACCTAGTGCAATATTTAGAGGCAAAGTTGTTTGCACATGGGACGTGGTCGTCGAACAGCATGTTAGAATGGCGTGACCGCATTCAGGGTGAGGTGCAGAAAGAAAAACTAGACAATATTTTTGCAGAAGGCAGCATAATTCAGGTCTGCTTTACAAGATTATTGAATGCAGCCGATAAAAGTGCAGAGAAAAACTGTTTAATACGGCTATGCGGCAAAATATGGTTTATTTTGAATAAGTCCCTGCGAATGCAGGAGAATGATACTCAGCTAATTAACAGGTTAAAGACTGAATTAGATGGGGCAAGTAAAAATCAGGAAATGTTAAGAGCAGAATTGGATGTATGCCAAAAAGACATGCAATTAAAATAGAGACTTTGATGCTCAGTTATCCAAAAGCAAGAATCAATTTGAGGATAGTGAGCAAGAATTGGTACACTTAAAAGCCTTAGTGGACCATTTTAGACAGGATAAAGATGAGGTTGTTTCGGAAATGCAGATTTTACAAAAAGAACATTGTGAAAAAGAATGTGATCTCCAGAGTGCAGAACAAGAAATGATTTAAATGATTCAAGAAAGAGACAAGAGAAATAAAGAGTTCAATGAATGCCAAATGCAAATGTGCGACATGCAGGAGGTGATTAATAAGATGAGTGATGAAAACAACTATTTGCAAAATGAAGCAAACAGACTCCTTAAAAAGTGTAAGGACTTAGAACAGCAAATGTGCATTCCCAGGTCCCAGGAGAGGCCGCGGGGTACCACATTCAATGGAGTGGAGGTGAATTCTAGCTCTGCCCAAAGAGCTAGTGCTCCAGTGACTGGGCCGGTGACTGAACTTGGTTGCAGCGCCCTTGGGGGATTTGATACTCCCATTGGGGGCAGCCACCAATCTCATACACCTGAAAACAGGATTGAATCACGAAATAGTGCAATTCCATGCATTGCAACAAGTAGCCCCATAAAAATAATGAAATCCATTAAAGCCCTGATCAAACCATTTAAAAAGGGAGGTGAATGCTGCATTGAGGATCACTTAGAAGCGGTGCATGACATTTTTAAAGCACTCCAGATACCTAAGGAACAGTACAGACAATATTTTCATTTAACTTTAGATGCCCCGACGGCCAGCATCATAAGGGGATTAAATGAACAGCAGAATATGACCTGGTTGGAGTTTGAAAAAGAAATTAGGCGTCATTTTTCTCCTTTTCAGTCATTGCAGGAGGCAAAGAAAGTCGCTTACACAATTACTGCTGGACCTAATACATCCCCTCGCCAATTTTTGCAAGACTTAAAAAGAGCATTTTCTCGCTTTGATGTATCTTTTGACTCAAATTCCAATCAGTTTAAAACTGCATACTTCTATGGGCTACAGAAAGACATCATATCCCAATTGGTCCGTGAATTTGACCGTGACAAGTCCCTTGAATGGATTGTACATCAAAGCACAAAACTATATGAGGTACTCTATTGTCAGGATAGAGAAAGTGATAAAATGAAAGATACTAGACCTAAATCTAAAGAACCCTCAGCCACAGTAATGGAAATCAGGTCAGCCAAAATGTCCCTTGAGTCTGCTCAAAGCCAAGGTAAAAATAATGTGACACCTGAACAAAGGGGTAATCAACAAAGATCGCCATTTCCTGTACCAATGTTCCAATCACATGATCCTAGTAATAGAGAGAGCTACATCAGCCCTAGGTATTTAGGGGACAGACCCCGGGTAGGATATCGGCCTGATATGGCAGGTATGAACAATAACCAGAGACAAAATCACGATCAAAGAAATTATGGTCCCTACCAGTCATTGGGGACACAGAGCAGATTTGATCCCAACACCATGATATATGGTAATCAGGATAGGCCCCGATATGTGGATCGATTTACTGATAATGGAAATCAACCTAGGGGCCAGTACCCACAATCTGAGAGACAGGACATGAGACAAAACGTGAACTACAATCCACGTCAGTACAATGATTCCCCACCAGGGGACTATAATCAAAGGATGGGTGCAACCCGCTCCCCTCCAAAAATGAATCAAGAGTTCAGAAACCATCCCAACCGACATCAATCACCTGAGAGGTATCAGAATAGATCCAATCAGGGGGAAAACAACCAATATCGACCTAGGCCACAGAAAGAGAATCCTAGAGAGATGGAAAGGTTCCAGTGTCTTGAGGCCCAAGTGAAAATGTTAGCTGAGCAAATAGGAAAGCTCTGTACAGCGCAAAAACAACCTTCCAAAGAGGGGGCTGATGGCCATAGCAATGACCGGGGGGCTTCCGAAAAGTGACTAAGTACTCATGATAACTGCAGTGCCAAAATGACAGATTGCTCTGATATAATTTTGCATAACGACTCTGAGATGCCTAATGGATTAAAAGTGAAAGTGCCAGTAAATGAACTTGTGACAGAAAGTGCAAATACTTCTAAAAAAGAGGTACGGTTTAACCTAGAGCTAAATAAAACAGTAAAGATTTGTACAAATGAAAAAGAAACATTAGGAATTCCAAAAGAACAAAGGGACAGATTTAAGAAAAATGACTCATGCATGGGGAATACCAGTGAACAGGGAGTAAGTGTGGATGCTATAGCTCCTTCCCTGGGCAAGCAAAACAATGACCAAACACAGACAGAAAAAGGAAATACTCAAAAGGAGGGTACAAGTCAATCACCTGAAGAATTCTTTGAGCCACATATTTTTGAAGAGGCTGAAAGGGCTGGTATCACACAAAATGATCACAAATGCACAAAATTAAAAAATGACAAATTGCTGAATGGTGTTGTTACACATGTTCAGTTGGAAGGTTGTAATGTGGCCTCTGATGTTACCCAGGTGGATGGGCGAACAGTGGCCACACTCCAAAAAACCTCTGATCATGGAGAAATGAATAAAGTCTCTCGCGCAGAAATGGGTAAAAAGGAGGGAAAAATGTCTTTCCATTTACCAATGTGTTTAGCCAAAAGTGAAAAAGACCTGAGAAAGGTGAGCCCTGAAATCAGTAAGAATTCACATTTCTTATGTGTATTAGAGGAAGTTGAGGACAGATATTATGCACCCATCACTGTAGAAGAAAAATGCCACACCTTTGCTATGATTGACACTGGCGCACAGGCCACAATTATGTCCAAGGAGCTGGTAAAGAGTATCAATGAAGGGAGACCCCCACAGAGTCAGATCACAGTGAAGGAAAATCAAGGCCCAGTGCATAACTTTAATGGGGAGGAGGTGCCCATCATAGGTGTAACTGAGGTTGACATAAAAATAGGAAAGCACAGAATGAAACAAGAGGTATTGATCACATCTATTTGTGAAATTCCATTTCTGATGGGGACAGATTGCCTGAAAAGATTGTCTCCTCTCATAGATGGGGTGAATGGAGTGGTGTGGTCCTTAACCAAAAAAACATTGAGGCCTAAGAAACTAAAATCACAAAACAGCAATATAAATGAATGTCACACCGTTGCCAAAACAAATGATGCTGTGGAGGTATATCTCCAGAATAGCTGCATACCTAGTGTCACTGTTATATTAATGTGTCAAGACAAAATGCAGAGCGACAATGAAAAACTACCTGTACAAATATACTTGGACCCAAGGAAAAATTGGCAGACTGCCATAGATGAGCACACATTACGTTTTTATTTAAAAGAGAAAACATGCAAACAGAATATTGCTCCTAAAACAGATTCAGAAAAATACATTACCACTCTGGCAGAAATACACATGGAAGATGAGCAACCATGGGTTCATGTTGGTATAAATGACTATTTTAAAACAAAAAAAGCCACTTTAGCGCTTGGACATGAAAGGAGTTTCATTAATGAGAAATTGTTGCAAAAAATAATGGAGAGGGAAGAAATCCCGAAATTTAGGATTAAAAACCAATATGTTTCTGGGTTGGACAGTCCAGACTTTGAAAACCGAATTGCAGGCAGATGCATGCTTAAAATTATCATTGGGCAGAAAACAATTTACCATAATGTATGGATAGTGAGTGGAGCACAAAATGAATTTTACATGGGCAATGACATCATGCACAGAATGTGTATGGTGTTAGATTTCCTTAATCAAAAAATATGGTCACGCCTAGGTGGTCCGGCACCTGAATTTGAAGACAAAAGAAGGGCTTATCATTGTGCACAACTTGTTCCTTATGCAATCGAATTACAAATGAGGAAAGATACTATTATTCCTGCATTTACAAAACAGTTTGCAATAACACTGAAATGCAAAAATGGACAGCAGATGAAAGACTCTGATGCATTTGTATGCCTGAATGAATCCATAAAACAGCAAGGCCTGTATTATGAATACATTCCATTGGTAGACATTGGTGAAGGATCTGTAAAAATGATGGTAAATAATAAAGGTTGTCAGGATATTCATTTAGAGGAAAACTCCCCATTAGGAATGGCCATACAAAAATCACATTTAAATAACATGGTGATTGGAAATATTCCTGAAAAGTATGTAGATGCCAAGGGTGAGTTGCCAGAACACCTGGAATCTCAGCTCAAAGGAATATTTAAAATTCATTCTGTGTATCCTTATGATTCAAATGAGACAGTGTGCTGCCATCAAGAGGATTGCATAATATTTAATTTAAATGAAAATGAAACAGAAAATCAGCCCATTGAAGTGGAAGCTGATATGCCAAAATATTTAAAAGTGGCAGCTTTACAAAAAGACACAGCCACACAGTTAGAGGAAAGCGGCGAGATTCCCTTACCAGAAGATTTTCCAGAATTTTCCAAAATGGTAAAAGAGCAGATCTCCTTAGCGGATGCGTGTGAAAGCAATGAGGATAGGGACAATCTGAGGGAGATATTTATGGAGTTTAAGGATGTATTTGCAAAAGATGCTTATGATTGTGGTTTAACTGATTTACATGTGGCCACACTACCAGAAGGGTGTAGCAGAAATCCAGTGTTTGTACGCCAGTATAGACTACCGCTGGCATGTTTAGAATCATTGGCAGAGATTATTAAAAATTTGGAATCACGGGGAATCATCAGGCCCATTCATAGCACATCCAATACACCTATTTTAGGTGTGTTAAAGCCAAATGGTCAATGGCGGCTATGTGCAGACTTGAGAGAGTTAAATAAAAGAGTACCAGTATCTAGATGGCCACTGCCATTCATTGATCAGGGCCTAGCTCAGGTACATGGTTCAAATGTATTTACCACATTAGATCTCACCTCTGGATATTGGTGCGTGCCATTGGCAGAGGAGATACAACATTTATTTTCCTTTACATTTGACAGGACTCAATATGCCTGGCTTAGAGCTCCGTTCGGGTACATCAATAGTGGGAGTGAATTTGGCATATTTTTGAGAAAGGCCATGCCGCATGCAGCGGAAAGAGGAACAATAGTTTATGTGGACGATGTCCTGATAAAAAATGAAAGCCTGAAAAGCCATTTTGATGAAATAAGACATGTACTTGGCCAATTGCAGA
The DNA here is from genome assembly GCF_040938575.1 of Ambystoma mexicanum. NCBI lineage: Eukaryota > Metazoa > Chordata > Amphibia > Caudata > Ambystomatidae > Ambystoma > Ambystoma mexicanum. Next base: position 760,383,033 of record NC_090932.1, on the reverse strand, counting down.
AAGCAGGCGCCAAAGTATCTTTGCAAAAAGCACAATGGTGCAAGAAAAAAGTGAACTTTCTAGGGCATGAAGTGACTGAACATGGGCTAAATCCACAAAAGAAGAAAATAGAGGCCATACAAAGATTAAAAGATCCTAAAAATGTGAAAGGCGTAAAAAGTTTATTAGGGATGACAGGCTATAACAGAAAGTTCATTGAAAATTATGCAGAAATCACTCAACCGTTGACTAAACTGCTTAAACTGAATACTCCCTGGAAATGGGGAAAAGAGCAGTCTGATGCAGTGGCTAAATTAAAGGAATGTCTTGTAAAGGCACCATGTTTAGCATACCCCATAAAGGACAGGGATTTCTTTATAGAAATAGGTTTTTCTGAACATTGTATGTCAGCAGTGTTATCACAAAAACACGATTTGAATCACAAAACCATTGCCTATGCAAGTAAGGCATTTTCCCAAGTTGAAATGAAATTTAATGAATGTGAAAAGGCCCTATTAACCACTGTGTGGGCGCTACAACATTTCCGCCCCATTGTTCAGGGAGAAAAGGTGATTATTGAAACAAATCATCAACCTTTGCAATCTTTAGAGAGTGAAAGAATTAGATCAGGTAATCTAGCGCAATCCAGAATCACTTCATGGACGCTGGCATTACAAGGTTTTCCCGTAGAAGTGAGAAATGGACAAAATAAAAAGAACCCAATTGCTCAAGGGTTAGCTGACTTACATGACTGTGCAGCTGAACAAATACCAAATGAAATGGAAGTGGAAACTAGTTTGCAGGAATTTGAACAATCACCACACAAAGCTTTTGATGAAAAAACATGCAAGGATTTGCCAACTGTATATGTGGATGGTTGTGCTTTTCACATTGAAAATGACAGTAATAGACAGTTAGTGGCAGGAATAGGAAATGTCTGGTTGAAATGTGAAGGCGTCCCCAGTATAGGGATGAGGATTGGAGATAGGAGCAGTCAGGTGGTGGAATTGGCAGCCATTTATAAAGCAATTGCTACTGCAGTTGATAAAAAGTTCAGTGAAATTGTCCTGGTGACTGATTCTGACTATGCACGGAATAGCTTTGTGGAGTATTTGCCTGGTTGGAAAGCAAGAGGCATGGTTACATACAACAAAAAGCCACTTAAACATGGAAAAATGATACAAGCCATAGACAAATTGGTGTCAGAGAATAATTTAACAATATACTGGAGAAAAATTCGTGGGCATTTAAAAACACCAGGAGAGGATAAGGAGGGAAATGATAAGGCAGACCACCTGGCTGAGATTGGGGCTGTGATGGGAGAATTGCTACCTATTGGTTATTTAATGGGTGAAATACAAATTGATGCAGTGACACGTTCTAAAGCACCAAAGGAGGTAGATCAACCGGTGGTGCAGTGGAGTCATGACACGCCAGACCAAGATCTGATTGAGGCACAAAAGAATGATCGAATTTTGGGAATCTATTATAATCATTTGATAGATCCTGAACAAAATTCTTTAACAGAAAATGATTGTATGGGAAAATAAGAGTTGAGGGTGCTATTAAAGAACAAAACACAAATTAGATTACAGGATGGACTCATGATTAGAGAGTCCATAACAAGACAAATACAGTGGGTAGTACCCCTTTCATTCAGAGGACTAATGCTACACCATGCACATGATGCCATAACTGCAGGCCATAGAGGTTCACAAAAAACATTAGAAATACTAAAAGATTATGCTTACTGGCCACATATGTCCCAAGATGTGGAATTATATACTAGAGGATGTCTAGTATGCGCCCAATTTAAACCTGCTTCACCAATGCATAGAGCACCATTGATGAAAAGAGGCCTAACTCTCCCATGGTCAGATTTGCAAATAGACTATGTAGGTCCTTTAAAAAGGTCGAGCAGGGGAAACAGTTATATTTTAAGTGTGGTATGTTTGATGTTGAAGTGGATTGAATGCATTCCTGCACCAGATTGTAGTGCGCAAACAGCAGCCACATTGCTGGTGAACCATGTGTTCTCAAGGTTTGTGTTGTCACAAAGAATTGAGTCAGACAGAGGAAGTCATTTCACAAGTACTCTAATGAGTAAGGTATGGCAAATACTAGGTGTGAAAAGGAAACTACATATCGCATATCGGGTAGCGTCTTCAGGTACAGTTGAAAGAAGCAATAGGTCTGTTGTGGATATTTTAAAGAAATTTGTGGCAGAAGCAGGTTCCAGCTGGGATTTACGTTTACCGTTGGTTTTGATGGCAATCAGATCAACTCCTGCCAAAGCAACAGGTGTTAGCCCCCATGAGGTCTTGACAGGTAGGAAAATGGTGTTACCACAACACCTACTATACAGAACACATGAGCAGACACTTGTGAGTGCATCCACAGTTCATGAATATATTGATGAACTGAGGAGGCATTTGCAACATGCATTTGCTTTTGTGCAGAGAAATCTGGAAAGAGCTGTTTACAGTGCAAAGTCTTATTATGACAAAAAGACATCAGTAAAGGAATACAGTGTAGGGGATCAGGTGTACAAGTTTCATTTTGGAAAAATTAAACAGAAAAATTCTAAATTTCTAGCAGCCTGATTTCGAATTATAGATAAGGTCTCTCCTGTAGTTTATAAAATTTTGAAAAATGAAGGTGAAACGGCAATAGAGCAGTTTGTCCATGTAAATCAAATCAAACCATGCCATCCCAGACATGAGATCAGGCAGCTTGAGCATGTAGAAACAGATAAAGTCCCTTGAACACAAAAAGAGAAAATAAATGGGTACAGTCAGGAGGCAGTGACAAAGAAGTTAAAAAGTTGATTGTTATAATGGCACATAAACACTGTAATATATGTAAAAATATATAATATAAAATAAATAAATAAATAAATATATATAATGGAAGCTCATGGTTGGTGTGCAGAGAGAAAATGTATTAAATATTGAATGCTGTTTTATATGTGCTTGTTTTCTTTTTAACATGTGTTTAATATCAGAAAAAAAAAAAACGAAATATTTTTACCAAGCATGTTTTATTTTTGGCAAAAGGGTGAAGTTAGTATTGTGCTATGTACTTAATTTGTTTATTTTCTATTTGATTTAGAAAATTAACATTATTTGGTCGGAGGTTCCGGGATCAGAGCCCACGGGAGACGATGGAGTCCTGGAGCCCATGTGGACGGATTCCAGGAAAGCCCCAAAGAGGGGTGAAGACCAAGGCTGCAAAGCGATCAGCATTGAAGATGATACCGATGATATGGTTAATGATGATGATATTTGGAGGGATCTTCAAGAATTCAGAAGCACAGGTTGTCATTGAACCTGGACCAGCATCTGGTATCGCGGTGGAAGAGGCACTAGGATTCATCATTAGTGATAGAAGGATGATTTTCCAAAATATATACATACCATTGAATCCTGAGATTTTGATTGAAAAACACTTGAACAATACCGGAATTAAGATTGAACAGACTAAAGAGTGGCTGGAAATAAGAAAAGAGGACACTAAGCAGTCAATAAGAGATATATTAATGCAATTGGAAAAAACATTCGTGAATTCAGCAGACATTAAGAAGAGGAGAGGAAAGAGAGGTGCGTTGATGCTCGCGATATCATTGGTAATGTCTATAGTTGGAGCCATAATAGGTACCACAATATCAACAGCCAATTCTATTTCGGTAGGAACACTGAGTACTAAAGCGCAACAACTGAGTATTGACCTAGAAATAATACAAAAAACATTAGATGGAATTAGAGGGGGACTGGATGAACAAGTTAGATTCATAAATGAAACTGCAATCATTCTAAATGAACAAGCGGATGTAATGCAACGTGCGACTAAAATAATACTTAAGCATGACAGAACTTTGAATGAAATATTGAACATAATGAGTCCTGTTGATAGACTATTTACGAATTATATGAGAGAAGTTCAAACTGCAGTTTCACAATTGATTCAAGGACATATCCCCTTGTATTTTGTTTCGCAGGATATTATTCGTCAAATGATAGAAAGATTGACCAGGAGGGAAATTTATATAATACAGGTAAAAATTGCATTCGAAATGGGTAATGCAATGCCGTTATATGTGGACTTGGAAAGACTAGAGATCGGATTTTTGCTATGCATCCCATATGTAGCCCCTGAACTTATTTATCAAACGAAGTGGGTACACAACGTGGGATTTTGGCAAGAGGACAAATTTATTAAGATTAAGACTCCAGAAGTGGTGGCATTTCAGTCATGGGAACCTGAAGTTTATTTAATACCAAACCTGGAAACATGTGTAAAATTTAAATAACAAAATGATATGTGTCCAGGTAAACTGTTTGTTCCTGATGCCACAGATGCTATTTGTGGTTTGAAATCAGACCCAAGTATATCGGAAGGATGTGAAGTGATTATTAGCAATATGGGGAGTGAAGAAATGGCACAGGCTAAGATGGTCAGAGGTAAATGGTTGGTCAGCACCTGTTTAAAGAACATGACGGTAGTACATTTAAACCATAGAACATACGTGGTTAAACAGGTGAAATATAATGTTTTTTATTTACAGGTTCCAAAGGATACAATTGTGTCAATTGGGGGGTTAACATTGTTTCATGTAACAAATGATGTTTGGGAAAGCCAAGTGGAAAATATCGATTTTTTCAAAGGGATACTTTTCCAATAGATCCGGATGTGGAATATTTATTGAATCACAAAGAAAGCCATGTTATAAAAATGAATTTGAGAAAAAACAATATTACAATTAGTAATCTGGGGATAATAGAAGTGGAAAGATTTAATTGGGGAACATGGGGGGAACGCTCAATAGTGGGTTTGGCTGTCCTGGTGCTAATCATGGGTGGATGGTTGATTTTGCTATCAGTAAAAATGAAAATGTTACTGATTTTACTAGCTACGTCAGGAAGAGAAAGATATCCCAATACACATGCATTTTAAAAGAAAATAAAGAACAAGTTGTTTTTAGGAATTGGCTTGGATCGTAGCCAAGTTCTAAAAACAAAAGGAGGGTATGTAAGGATATTTGGCGTGTTACAGCACAGAGTACAGCACTACTGCACAGGTAGCAATTTTTTTTTGATGCAGCACCACCACATGGGTGTGGTGCATTGCTATATGGGTTGCCAGAGTGACATGGACTTATAAGTAAAGACAGGCTATTCAGTCAAAAACGATTTTTACATATAAGATGCAAATCTATTTTCACAGTTAAAAGCACACGTGCACATTCAAAAATGCACACTATTTTTCACCTGAAATGCCTATGGTGCAAGAGACACATTTGAAAATTAATAACTAACCTTATTAATAACTAACCTGACTAATAAAACTGCATTTAACATAACCCACTAATAAAAATGTGTCTCCACTGCAGAATTAAGCCTACTCTGAAAGTGAACTTTTAAACGCACATTCATTTTTTTTTCTTTTTCTCTGCTGCTCTGTCCACATAACTACAGGAAGCAAAGGGCTCGAAGGAACAGGAAATCAGTTGGTTACAAATGGTTACTGTAGAAATGAGCCATTGTGTAGTGAGGGAGGAGATGGCATGAGATTCTGATTGGAGCAGCGTCATAGCAAGTATCATGCTAGAGGCAGTGATTAGAGTTTTGCTGGGGAAGCTTGAGGAGAGGGGGAGGACAATCGAGATTTGGCAGAGCTGGGAGAAGGACCTGTTTCCTGGCTGAAGCATTACTGATGCAAAAGCTGAGAATTCCAGGCAATAACCCCGGTTTGAGAACGAAAGACGCTTGTTTTCACTGGGGTTAATCTTCAAGGGAGCCAAATTCAGAAAGAGAACAGCCGGAGAAAACTCATGCTGAACAGATAAGGTAATTACAGAAGTGTGGGGGCTGAGTGTGTACGAGAATATTCAGTCAGTGTAGGAAAGGAGATTCCTGTGCTTTACTCACGTGTTTAATGTTGCAAATTGAGTTCTTGTTTCCGCCACTCTCTTTTCAGTGTATCACAGATAATGCTGTTACTGTGCTATTTTATTTATTTCTGTAAAGAGTGAGATCGTGTTTAAATGCAACTTTTATAATACACAAAAATATTTGAAAGCAGACGGGTGGTGTGTTTTATATTTACCAATACAGTGCTGATGATGTGGGGAGATGTTTAGACAGTGCAATTGTCATTTTCAAGGTAGCTAAACATCAAATTTGGATGCAGCCGTGTGCACAATGTAATTCAGTATGAGCAATTATAACTAACTGTGTGTGTTGTAGTTTGTCGGAGGTCTATGAGTCGGCAAAAAGGGAGGCCCAGGACATAGTTCACTACCGTATATAAGATAGTGAAAATACCACATGATAGCTTGCTGCCGTAGATAAGACAGAGAGAAATTGCCCATGGTGGCACACTAAAAATGAAAATGTGGTGTTCCTGAAATGCAAGCCTGAGGTCTCTCTAGTGATTACACGAAAAATCTAAACAAAAATAAGGGCTTCTGGATATTGGGGCCACAAATAAAACAAGGGAATCATGCTCACCAAAATACCACCAACCACGCATACCAACCACGCATACCGAATACGCATGTCTGTGTGCTGAAATAATGCATGTCCACTGTATTATTGTTGTACATGGCCCAATCTGAATACAAGGAGTGATTGTTGCTAAGTTTTTTTTCGGCGGTAAGAAAATACCATCAGGCCCCAAATCTCCACAAAATACCCTACAGAAACTGGCAGAAGTAAAGTAGCTGTTGGAACTTTGCAAGTTCAACATAGCTCACTTAAAGATCATAAGCTCTTTTTCACTGAAGCCCTGATATGATGCATAACGAAAAATCGAGTACGTCTTATCATACATGATTTAGAGTTAATTAATTACACCTTAATGACGTAACTGGCAGATGTCACAATTATGGGAATACTGAATGCTGGTGCCCTTTCTACACCACAGATCTTAAAGCTATAAATGCGCTTTACAATTTTTTGTAAGGAATACGATTGAATAAAAAGGCTAATTTTGCTCCCACTCCTAAGGGCAAGAGACCCACGTTTCTGCACTGTTAGCCAGAGAGAAGAACCTCATTACATGTTAAGTAGATTTCTTAAGGCAGGACATGAAATCCTCATACAAAAAATAGCACTAACTACTACCACAGGGCAATTAGGAGAGTCACCTCGAGGAAGATGTTTAGTGTGAGGAGTGAGAAGCTCTATTAATCCTACATTATGCACCATATATTAAGATGATTATTGCACGTGTATCATATCTTCTCAGATGTAATGCTTGTAGTTACTTTTTATGTTCTTTTTTAATTTTATTAGCATGATATTTTTGAATCGTCATGTATGTGATATATTATATATGTTTATAGATTTAATTAACCCGAAACAGTGTATCGATTCATTGATGCTTTAATTGACACACACACTGAAGAGTATTAAACGCCTTCATTTTTGGTACAAGAAAAGACAATCATACTGAAATTAGTCATTTCACGGCTTGGCTTGATGTGTATTTTTTAAAACCTACCCAACTGCTTTAAAGAAGGAAAAATGCCATCAATAGAACACAATGCAGAATTTTGATATGTGTTGTTTCAGTTCTTAGAAGTCAGCAGAGATGAAAGCAGGTATAGCTCCGAACCTTTGAGAAAACGAATGTAGACTTTGGATAAGAGACTTAGGAATAATTTCGTCCAAGTGACTGAAGATAAGCAAACCTATTAAAGCTTTTGGATGCTGAAGGTTCTGGCAAGTGACCGCCAACTTCATCATTTGTGATCAATAAGTGAATATCTTTCACAAAAATGAAGCTATTATTTCATTACATGAAAGCAATTTGAATAAAGTCACACACAGCACAGTGCCACCCAGTAGCCATTACTGGAAGTTCAACTCGAGTTCAAAGCCACATGGGGAAATCATTGTGGGTTGCAAATTAGCTCAAATGTCAAGCCTTTGCTCCAGGAAAATATCTTTGTCTACAGGCTATTGCTATTTTAAACACAGCATGTTCAACCCAAGAGAGATAAGTCTCAAGGATGTGGTGAAAATAGTTGAGTAGTTTTGAGAGGCAACCAGTTTAAACTTTGTTCAAAAGCAGGTGTTTCTTCCAGATCTAAATCATGTGTTATATGGAGAAAAGGAGAGAAGGATGATACTGTTTCTTTGGAAGCCATAAAAGACATCAATAACACTGTGTAATAGTCAGTGTGAAATGTATGCATCCTGTAAGGACTTTGTTTGCAGGGTAATTGTACAGGGCCCCTTAACACTGTAAGATAAACAAGCATTGACAATACCAAGAGTTTGAGCTTTTGCGTAGGCATGGGAAAGAAACTTGCCAGTCACAGCCGTAAGGGTTTTAATTACCCATTGTTGGCAGCAGGTCTAAAATATCCCTAGCAATTGCATATCTGTTTAGCTAATATTAATATAACGATGGTGGGGAAGGAACGCTCAATGCATCTACTATAAGAACAAGTAAACACAGTGAAGCATTGCATCGTTTGCTTTCGAGCTGCTACAGCGTTTTCAGATTTGGGGATGCTGCTATGCTTGAAGTAGCTTTACACTCCGCCGGGTACATAATGGTATCACGTCGCTGAGATAGAATTTCCATTGAAAGAGTGGGCATAGACTGGAGAATGCTGCATGCAGACTCTGTACAATTACAGTAAACCCTGTCGCTGCTGCTACCTTGAAACCTGCCTACACCACAGCAGGAGAGGTAAGGGCAGTCACGCACTGCCAAAACCTGAGCAGAATCAGACTCTTCCGTGATAACGAGCGGCAGTGGCAGAATGTCCATGGGAAAACATCTGGTAACTCGTGCGTCCCTTGTCTCGCATCCCATAAACCAGCCTTATCTCTCATTTGCATCCATCTTCCCAGGCGCTGGCTATCCCTTGCTCTCTGCTTCCCATTAGTCTACCCCTCGCTAGCCCGGGCGCCCTTAACGGGATGTAAGTACTACCTAAAGGCAACATTTAGCTGCCTCTCTTTCTTCCTTGGCCTACTTGTGGTTTCCCTAAAAGGATGGCTAACTGACTCCCTAGGGGCCTTCTAGTCTTTCCTTGGCCTACCCCGCTTAGAGTCCTAAGGGAGCCTTCTTCCACACAGTGCCATCTATTCTCCTTGCACACACTGTCTTACCTGACCCTTCACTACACTGGCCTTTAGTTTTTTTCTCTTACCGCTGTGCTACTGTCCCTCTGATCTTTCACTCCATCTTACCTTCGTCCTTTCATCTTACTATTATTCTTATTCCTGCTTTTACTATAAATCTGATCTTCAACTAACCCTCTATGTCTACCTTCGCTGTTATTTTCTTTTCCATCCTTCCTCTCACTCTACTACCTTGCCTTTTGCTTTTCTTCCATTTTAAGAAATGCCCTCTCCTACCACTACTCTTATTCTCCTACTCCCTGATGCTCTTACTACTCTCGCTCTACTAAGACCTCTCTACTACTGCCACTCTACTACCACTATCATCTCTCACTACACCTTGTCTCTCTCCTCTTCCCAGGATTGGCCACTTACCTTAGTAAATCACTTGCCTTCCTTGACTGGTGTGACAGGGAAATGGTCAGGGAGGGCTGATAAGGGTTGGTAAGCCCCGCCCTCCTCTTGCCGCATTTCTCAATGGCCTTGTATTAGCCAGAAGGGAACTTCTGTTCCTTCTGCCATAGGCCTGAGGCTAGGCCTAGATTATTTTACCATTCCCTGCTGGTTTAGTGGGAAATTTGCCAGTAAGGCCTTTGTTTGTGGGTTAGTGGTGGTGTGAAGGCTCCATTTTTGGAAGCCCTGTTGACTCCTAGAACCTCCGCTGCATCCTTCTCTTGGATGGCCAGTGTTGTACTGTTCACAGAATCCCCATGGATAGTTGTAGTCCTCTGCTGCGTGCCCCTTCCGGTGTTGCCATGTTAGGCCCTCCAGCAGCATAAAGCTGCTGCCTGCTCCGCTGCCCAACAACTTCCGGGCTGCAGAGGGACCTGCTGTGGCCCTGCTGACTCCTCCTTTGTCCAAGGTGAACTCACCATCAAGTAAGCATGAGGAGGAGGGCCTGCCTGATCACGTTCCGGCAGTGCAGGTGGATTGCAGTGGGCCCCCTCCTTCTCCTGACAGGGCTTGCATGCAGGCCCTATCACATTCATTATGGGGAATATGCTTTACAATGATAGGAACAGATGACATAAGTGATAAAAAGAATGACATCTCTATGAACACTTGGCTGCCATAATCTAGATATCTCTGTGCAATGTTTTCTGATACCTCCTGCTGGAAACTGTCAGTTGCTGGGGAATTGTCCATCCCCCTTTCTCCACTTACTGTCTTGTTTCCAAATAGAAGAAGTAAAAAGCGATACGCTGAAAAGGCCATTGTGTGTCACAAAGACAGTAGCTCAATGTTCATGTGGATACTTCTGTTTCTGAAAAAGGATGCAAGCCTGGATATGCTTGTGGATCATTCACTGGAAGAACCATTACCTACATTTCTTGAACATGCTAGAGGCTGTTCAACTTTGTTGATCTGGATACTCCCTAGCAAAATAGATATACCATCTTCACTAGATGTTCAAAGACCAGGAAGAGCTCTCCAGCTCGTGATTCTTTCCAACTCGTATGCCCCTGTCTGAGGTAAACGCATTCAAGAGTACCTTGCCCTTCGCACTAGTTTCTTTGCATTATGACAATGGTTTCTGTGCAGGTGCCCTCTCTGTACTCGAAGTTTGGGATCTGAACATAACTCTCTTTCAATAGGCTGAAGGTAACAGGAGTGGCAGCTGTTTTTCATTTGAGAAGTGTACATGTTTCAGTTGAATTGACAGGAGCAACCTGGCATAGCGAAGGGACCCAAAACAACCAAAGGGAGGTTGGGAGAGGTTCTTCCCCATAGAATGTGTTTTAAATAATGGGCCAAAATGGTGCATTTTACAACATACATTCTGTGAAAAATGGGGTGAAGAGCAATACAGTTTGCAATCCGTTTCATAGGGTAACACATAATAACATTCAATAGATGCAAGTCACCAAAGTTTTTCCAATGCATGTTCATGATGTCTTTCCCATAACATATGCCAGAATACTTTATTTTAATGCTGGCTGTGCCCATACGTGTCTATGTTTACTGCACCCATATACACCAGTTATTCCCATGTAATAGCATATTCATGTTTGCTTTGCTGATAATGCCAGTTATTAAACTGTAAGAAAACATATCCATGCTGGTGTGTATACCCATGCAATAACTTACTCCTATTGGCTTTGGCAGTACAACATGGCAAGCCACAATAGGAAATAATATAGGCCAGTCTAGCCATGTAATAAAAGTTATTATGTTGGCTTTAACCTCCAGACCCAGTAAAAAAAATGCCATGCAACTGTAAGAACACCGTACCAGAATAGCCTCACCAATGTAGTTCCATCTAGAACATGATGACACTTATCACGTTTACTTTACCCTTCAATTCCAGCAAAATTGCATTGATAATGTAGGAAATCATGTCTAGATGGGCTGCATCAGTGTAGGTCAATCTTTCCATGTGAAAGCTCTTATAGTTTTTGCTTTACCTTTCATGCCTGATTAGAAAATGTTATGCCACAGTAAGAAAGCATTTTCAGATTGGCTGTACCATTGTAGGCCAGTCTACACTTGTATTAACACCTATCATGTTTGCTTTACCATTGACGCCCAGTAAGAAATGTGGTGCAACAGTAAAAAACATATCCAGAGAAGCAGCTGCACAAATGTATTTATTTTATTTTATTAATTTATAAAGTGTACAACAGCCCGAGGTGCTCTTCCCCAAATTGGAGAACCCCCTCCCTGACACACGTGCAAGCTCATACATTCATCTGGGCACAAGTACAGCATACACTCACTCCTTCACATCTACAGCATATACATGCACTCTCTTGTTCACACGCACACCCATTCAACATACACTCTCTCATTTATGTGCACATTTACAGGCACATACCTGTGCATACACACATACATAAATATTGCATATGTTTTTTCTTACTTGGTCCCGGTCCTGCCTCAACTCAGCCTCACACTGCCTAAGGCTCCCAAAATGGCTCTCTGGCTCCTGCACAGTATGAAACAGTAGCAAGGAAGCAGGGAGAAATCCCTGGTTCCTGCACATGGACAGTGGAGCAAGGGTACTTCTATTTAATCACCCCTGATCCTATGAATGTGTGGGGAGGAACAGGCGAACTCCTATCCACAGTCATGTCTGCAGTACACCAGCCTGCATCCCAAATGGGGCGTACAAGGTCGAGTAAGCAAGATCCTTCTATCTTTGCGTGGCCCAATGGATATGTGTGTTGGGCTGTCAAATGGAAACCATGTTTTCCTGTACAGTTTAAAGCTATTACAGGGGTTCTCCCTCAGCTGATTGCTGCACCTAAGGGAGCACTCAGGGCTTTCAATGGGCTAGCTTGGCTCCTACATAATGGGTGTTGGGTAGGTGTTGCGCTGCTCTTTATGGAAGTGCCCCCGCTGGGTGTCAGAGGCGATTGCCTGCCCTTTCTGTAACTCACCCACCAATCTCTTAGAACTGGCTGACACATGCTCAGCTGCGGTTTATACGTTTCCACTTTGTCCTTCAAAGTTCTTGTTTGAATATTTATTACTACCAACAAGGACTGCACCTGGGATGGCCCTATACAGACCCATTTACTCCGGGTTTTGGGCGCAACCCAGTAAGGATCCTACTTGTCAGAGCATAGCCCTGGGGCTATCAGTGCCAGTAATGGCTCTATGAGCCTGTCACATCAGGACCATGCATTTTCAAGGATATTGTGTTGAGCAGTTTTGCATACCAGCAGTGGCACACTGGACACATGCATTTGGATCCCACGTCCACTTAGCAAAAGAGGCGTCTTACTCATTTCAAGTTTAACTTGAGATTGTTTCAGCTCAAGATCTCTAATCTTTCACTTTACCAAATAAAACTGGGGTTTCCGAATTCCAACTATCCTGTTGGAAACTTGCGTGTGATCCAGCTACTAAAGTGTTTGAGGAATCTTTCTACCCTATATGGGGGCCAGAGATTGATTCAAATACTTGCACCTGGGCACCATACAAATGGCGGCGGAGCATAGTATAAATCCAGAATCGTACAAAAATGTCAACCTGGGAATTGCGAAGGCTGAAAATGCCGACTTTTTTTTTTAACCCCCCCTTACACCACATATATATGTTGGGGGGTTTACAGTATAATATTAATATGGGGTAGGGGGGCTGTAGGGTGTCTCCCCCCGCATATATATGTGGTATTAAGGGTCAGCATTTTCGGCCGTCGCAATAATCACATAGATCCCATAAATCCCAGTAACATAACAGGTTCTGAAAATAAATCACACTCCAGACCAGCAGTCCCACCCCTCTTGCTCCAATACTGAAATTCCACACATGGATTTGCCAATGCCTCTCACTTCAGACCTGCAACACCACCCCTGCTGCTCCATCACCAGAATCTACACACATCTCTTCCAATGCATCTCACCCCAAACCCTTATCCCCACCCATACTGTTCTAGCACTTCAGTCTACACATGGCTTTGCCAATGCATCTCACTCTACAACAGCAGCCCCAACTCATACAGCTACAGCACCGTAGTAAAAAACACATCTCTGCCAATGTATCTTACTCCACACCTGCAGCCCCACCCCTGTACATTCAACACTGGAGTGCACACACAGCTCTGATATATTTCACTGAATACCTGCAGCCACACCCCTTGATAGTCTACAAATAGATATGACAATACATCGCAGTCCAGGGCTGCAGTCCAACCCCTGCTTCTCCAAAATTGTCATTGGTTATTTATAATGTGCTTAATACCCAGAGGTTTCTAATCACCGACCCAGGGATCGAACCTGTGGTGCGCTGCATCGTCTTGCTTCCAAGACGAGCGCGTTGCCCCTGAGCTCTCCTCCCAATTCCATACACAGTTTTGCCAATAAGAGAATTGAGAATTAGAATTAGAGAGCATCTATGTATGTTAAGGAGGGGTTAGAACCCAAAATTACCCCTGTCTGTGCATTGGCAAACTAAACATCAAATGGACAAGAAAGAGGACATTTGATTCATAGGAGTGAAACTTATTAGGAGTGAATACAGAATAGGCAAAATAGATGGGAATCTCAGAAGATTAGAAGCATGCGTCATTTGCCAAATGAAAACTGCTCAGAATGGCTTGAAACAGAACATAGACCAGGAGATGAATGTGTCTTTATGAACTTGCAATATCAACGTTAAGATCAGAAAAATGGTAACATTAGACGGTTACCATATACTTTCTTATATGATATATAAATGTTGTTTTTCAGAAAGATACCACTACCCGGGAGGATTTAATCATAAGGAACACTTAAGCAAAATGCATCTAAATGGCTCAAATGAGATATAATCCCCTTAATAATTTGTATATATTTTCGAAGTGACAGTTTGCTGGTACATACTGTGTCTATAAGAAAACCCAATGGGCTCTAGCACACTGCAACACGGGACTATTGTTTTCCACATGAGACCAAAGGCTTAGGAAACGCACACACTAATGGGGATGGTAAGATGCATAAGTACACTTTAAGGAAACCTGAAGTTTCTTAGTGTTTCCCTCCAAAAATAAGAATGACTGTTCTGATTTGTTAAAAAAAACGAATAAAAAAAATGCTCACACTATATTTCTTTTATTTTTTATTTATTTATTTATTGTGCGGTAGCCAGAAATTGACTTTTAGCACATTTAGACAAGATAATACAAAAAAATAAAACAGATTAAAAAAATTCATCAATCACTATACAAGCTGAAAAGCATAAAAAGCAAAACATACAATATTGAGAGTCAAACAATTCCGTCTGTTATTAACTCTAGAACCTTTAGACCAGAAGACAATCTCGCCCAAAAATCGTCAAAGCTAAGACTAGACTCATCGTGAACAAATCTATTAAAGTGTCTAGCCCTAATACTCCAAGTCCCAAGACAATTGGATAATAGATGTCTAATAATCTGGACTTCGTTGCTAAGGCACCTGTCACAAATTAGAAGAGTCCCCCCTTCCTTGTCTCTAGTAGCTAGAATTTCTCAAGTAGGAAGTAGGTTTAAACAAAATCTCAGAAAAGAAGATCTAAACCAAGGGCTAGGAGACTTCTTCAGATAGGCCGGCACAAATGAAAGTTGTTTATCCAACATTGTCAGAGAGGCTGATCTTTTAGCTTTTCGCATACTATCATTCGTGCCTATCCAGTCACTCAATTTCAATGTTTCTTTCACCTTTAGTGGATTCTGAAGAAGCAATTCAACATCACAGTCACAGCCAGACAATATTTCTAGACATTTTTGCCCAAATCTGTGCAGGAAACCATTATTCCCCAATTGCAATTCTATAGCTGTTTCCTCAAAGAGGGAGTTCTTTGGAGGATCTAAGATTAATCTGTAAAGAGCCAACCACTTCCATTCCAGCCATGATGGGAGTGATAAAAGACCAAGTTCATAACGCAAGCAAACGATATGTGCACAGTCTGGCAGAGCCAAGGTACGTTTCCATATCCTTGCTTCTATTATATCCCAGTATATCTCCATAGCTACACAGTTGTAGTCCAAACCATATAGAATTATGGGAACTACCTTTCCTATGTAGAATCTTAGGAGGGGAAGAATAGAGAATTTGCCAAACTTGGAGTTGATTTTTTTCATCTGGGCACCTAATTTCACTAGCTCTAGATCTATAGCTAACAGTAGGCGACTCTTTGTTGGAAAAGATCTTAATATGGCATCCAGATAAGTTAATTCAGAAACAACCTCTACTGGAGACTGATCCAAATGCCAAGCAAAATTCTTCACTATTTTATTTGGTCTCTTGAATAATAGGATCTTGGATTTTGTGGGGTTAATGTTTACATTATTGATCCTTGCATACGATTCTAATGCGGACAACAGACGTTGCAGCCCCACTTGTGAGTAGTCCAGGACTGCTACGTATCTGCATAGGCTAACCAATTTACTTTTGCATTGCCAATAGTTGGAGATATTAAACCAATATCCTGTAGCCAATTAGCCAGATCTGCCATAAAAAGAATGAAGAGCAGTGAGGCTATTAAACAACCTTGTCGTACCCCTCTAGCTATCCTGATTGGATTTGAGAGCAAGCCCGATCTACCAAGTCTGACCCGCATATAGTTATTGGAATGCAATTCTCTCAGAATGGAAAGTAAACCCGGGGGGATACCCCAGGCATCAAGTTTTTCCCACAGTAAGTTCCTATCAACTGTGTCAAACGCCTGGGAGAGGTCCATCCAGGCTCCAAACGAGACAGGGCCTCCCTTAGTAAATGACTTTGCAGCAAGGCAATTCAAAACAAGCCCATTCAATGAAGTAGATAGGCCCTTTCTAAAACCCGATAGCTGCTTTGGGATAATTCCCTTCGTTTTTACCCATGACTCTAATTCTCCTAGGATGATGCCCGAAAAGATTTTTCTGTCGGCATCTAACAGGGAGATTGGGCGATAATTTGATGCCAGTAACCTATCGCCCTTCTTATAGATCGGAATAACTATAGATTGTCTCCAAGAGTCTGGGATTCTCTACTGGGTAATGATGTTATCAAAGAGTTGTTTTAAGACCTTAGCCCAGGTAAAGGGGTCCAATTTTAGAATTGATTTGCTCAAATCGTTGGGGCCAGACGCTCTTGATGCTGAGGATTCCTTGATTAACAATTCAAGATCTAAAGCGCTGAATTCAAGCGACCAGCTGGACAATAATTCCACAGCCGGGCAGAAAGGAACCTCTGAGTCATAGACCTTGGCAAAGTGGTCGATCCACACCCACTCCTGGATAACAGAATCCTGTTTCTGGTAATGAGTTACCTCATTCAATCCCACCATTGACCAGAGGTTTTGAGAATTCCTAAGAGATAGATCATGGAGCATTCTCTCAGCATCATGCTGGAGCACCAAGTGCCTGTGGGCACGAAGCCAATTCCTATAGATGTTTTTTAGTTTTTTTACTTCATCCCCATAGGCTTTGGCACCTATACCAGATCTTTTTAACTTAGATCTCTGACGCCTCAAGTCTTTCTTTTGGGCTATAATTTGAACGTTAAAAGAGTGTTTATGGATCTTATGGGATTTCTGCAAGGAATGCTCAAACGGGGCCAAGTCAGACAAGAAGTTCACAAAGACACCGGGAGTACAGGACTGAGACAGTTGCTGGGCAGAAAGATGGCTCACCCTATTTCTCAGCTCCTTATTTAATAGTTTTCCCCCATTGGTAAACTTTCTAATCACATTACCTGCAGTATTAATAGAGAGCTCTTGAACATAGTGCGGGGCCACTAGATCACAGTCATAGGACATAGCCACCTTCAGCATAGCATGGTCATCGATGTTACGCTCACACTATATTTCTTTAAAATGCATATCTTTTCAATGTAAGCAGTTATGCAATGCAGACCGCAAAACGATGAGAAACTGGACAGATATTTCTTTCTCAATTTGATGAAATAATTGCTAACAATATTTTATACGAAATTCAATTCTAAAATATTGTATAGCACTGATACACATTTATTTCCTCCATAGACAACAGGGCTCTTATTTTGGCTGAATGAGGACAAGAAAATGCACCATTACATGGGGATAACTAAGTGCAATATTGGAGCATTTACAAAGCGGTCACCTAATGCTAACTTCTTGCAACGTGTTACGTCACCACGCCATGATGTCACATCCATGGAATTATATAGACATACACAATTGCAGGGACCACAAACTCGTGGAAGACTGCTACTAACTGAGGAAGACTGCTAATAAATGAGGAATATGCTAATAACTGAAAGAGGCCTGCAGGAAGAAATCTTCCCGACCTCAAATGGTAAGTGACCACAAGACAGGTCATTCCAAGGGGATATTTGAAGGTACCTTTCTCTTGTGAGGACAGATGAACAGAGTTTCAATTTGTAATGTGTTGTAGTACATTGACCGTTTATGCTTAAAGTTGTCTATTTAAACAGAAAAGTGCAAGTAGCTACAACCTGAGGTAAACCCCTTTAGCTAGTGTAGTAGTACTCATTAATTAGGTTGAACCTGCCAGAATCTGACTCAAACATGTGAAAAACAATGCATTTCCGCTGGTATTATCCTATGAAACACGATTCTTAGTACTCTGAAGGGATAAAATTCACACCCACATGGAAAGAGAAGATAGGGTCGGTATTTACTGTGGATAAGCATACCGATATTCCAATCAGATTTTCATGATACTTTAAGAATTAGAACAAGATGATGTTACAATATTAATTTGCCGATATGTGGAGAGTATCAAAACTAAAGAAAAATCATAACTAAACGAGAGCATTCTTACAATATTCAATTGTGAATGACTCAAACAGTTTTGGGCAATTGCACTCTGCAGGTGAGGTACTAAACAATTGCTTAATGATAACTTATCCATATAGAATAGTAATTAATTGTTTTTAGGACCCCGTCCAGTTCTTTTATACCAAACTAGCAGAAGTACCCATTCCCCGAAGAGGTTCTGTAGACAGCCTTGATAACACTCTCATCAATTGCTGAAACTTAATGAAACTTTACGTCCATGTTCCGCCTCACCCTGTGTGGTGCAGTTCGTCATGGTGCATTGCGTTGCAACTATCAAGGAAACCGTGAATCTCAGGCCTTTAAACGTAGATTTCGATGTCAGGACTGGTTGAGAAACTACATTTTTTGTTTCCTTTCCCATTGAACATGGTTCAGGGCTTCGTCGGCAGGCACCGTCTTGCAAAAGTTCTCCGGAAAAGTAATTTCACCTGATGCTGCTAAAATGTTATTTCCCCTTCCCAGTGAACATGGTTTACGGCATTGTAAAGCTTGTTTAGAACCAACATTTTTTGTTTCCCTTCCCAGTGAACATGGCTTACGGCTTTGTCGGCAGGCACCATCTCACAAAAATCTTCTGAAAAAGCAATTTCACCTGATTCAGCAAACATTTTGAAACTTCTGGAATGCAACCTTCCTTCACCTTTGCCTCTCAGGTCCATCCTCCTGAACACCTGTGAAGGCTTGTTTTCTAATCTCGATTCCAACTCTCCTTCTGTTCTTTATCCTTCTTCACCTTTCCTCTGCCTTTGACATGGTCCATCATGCCACCCTTATAAATCAGCTCAGTGATACCTTTGCCATCACAGACCTGGCTCTGGACTCCTTCCTCTCTGAAGGGCCCTACCAGGTTCAATTGGGCCCTTTTCTCTCCTTCATCTCACTCTCCACCTTTGGTGTCCCTCTTGGCTCTATTTTCCCATCTTGGCATTTCAACATCTACCTTGCCCCTTAGCCCATTTGATCTCTGTTTCTACCTTGCCCCTTAGCCCATTTGATCTCTGTTTCTACCTTGCCCCTTAGCCCATTTGATCTCTGTCTTCTCTCCTAACTTCCTGTGATATAGGGATGACACACAACTCTCCTTCAAGCCTCCCTCCTCTGCCTCTCTCATTCCTGACTGTGACTGTCTGTCTTCCATTCAAGCATGGTGCACCACTAACAATCTCTGCCTTAATGCCAGTAAGACTGAGATCCTTCTCATTGGGACTCCAGCTCTCTCCTTCCCTCCTAAAATCTGCTGCCCTCTATGGGCCCCCTCACCCTCTTGTGAAGCAAAAAACATCGGGGTCATCTTTGACTCCTCTCTCTCATTTTCTCCTCACATCATGGACCTTGCCAAGAAGACCCACTTTCAGCTGCACCTCCTCAGAGGCAGTCTCCCTTTCCTCACCTTCCCCCAGAAACGTAATGTCTCCAGAGTTCTGGTCCTCTCCAGGCTGGACTACTGCAGCAGCCTCTTCCTCAACCTACCTAACTCCTCCCTTCACCTCCATCAACTTATCCAGAATTGGTCTCCAAGACATATCCTTGGCCTCAAGCCCAGGGACTGCATCTCTCCAGCCCATAAATCTCTACACTGGCTCCCGGTTGCTGTGAGGATCTAGTACAAAACCCTCTGTGTTATCCACAAGGCTTTGTGATGCCTGGAACCCCGCTACATTCAACTCTTTCTCCCTAAATACCTCCATGCTAGAATAATTTGGTCTTCTAGCTTCAAATTTCTGCAGATCCAACGCTTCTCCTCTGCAGGTGCCTCCCTCTGGAACGGCCTACCTGCCCCTCTCAGACTTGAGCCGGATCTCCTTAAATTTCAGAAGGTTCTCAAGACCCTCCTTTTCTCTTTCTGCTTCCCTCTCCTCCTCCTCTGCTAATGTTCCTCCTCTGCCTCTTGACTGGCTGCCTGCTTCCATCAGATTTTTACAGGGCACCAGACCATGGGACCGGTCTACCACTGCACTTGGTCTCCTCTGCCCACCCAACCTGCGCTTGCCTTCCTTTGCTCCCTTCCCCCACACTAGTCTGGCTGGGCCTGCACCCGTGAGCCCTTCCAGGCCGTTTCCTTGCACTTAGCACATGGACCCTTTGCCCCTGCACTCTCTTCTCCCTTGGATCTGTCCATCTGGCCTCCCCTGGCCTCCCCTGGTACTCGCTTAACCCTCCGGCACTCCCCCCATTCCCACTCGCCTGCAATTCTGTTTACTGTACTTGCACGATCCGTATGTCACAAGGCCTAGTAGGACCGTTTTTGTCATCCCTGTCCCCCCACTTGTCTTGTTGGACCTTGAAACACATTGTTTATAGGCACATTATAAAAACCCAATAAATACATACAATAAATAAATACATTTTTGTTTCCCTTCCTAGTGAACATGGTTTATGGCTTCGGTAGCGGGTTACAAACCCACAAACCCATTTTAACTTTTGCTGAAATCCGGTGAAAGGGGTGGGGTTTTCAAATGTCATGTAGCCAGTAATGTCCAGAGGGCACTAACAGGTAAGTATGCTACATTTGATGCAGATTGGGGAAACAGGGTGAAATTGTATAAGGAACAATGCTTTGCCAAGCCTCAAAACCACCAACTAATTTTGACTTGTGCTGAAATCCAGGGAACGGGGTGGGGTGTCCAAATGTTATGCAGTCAGTATTGTCTGGAGGGTACTAACAGGTAACTATGCAAAATGTGGTACAGATTGGTGAAACAGTGTGGAATTGCATAAGGAACAACACTTCACCAAGCCACGAACCCACAAATCCCACCACAAACCCACAGACACATTTTGACTTTAACATTACAAGGCCTGCGGTAGCGGCCCTGTAGTTATGGTTAAGTTGCTCAACCCATAGGAAGAACACTTTTCGGGGTGGGTTATAACTTTGCCCCCCCCTTAATGAATCCTCTCCAAACATTGCAAAGAAAGTATATGGCCCCTTTGATTTGATTCTGCGAAGTTTGGTGAGGTTTTGTCCAGGGAGCAAAGTTATAGGGGGTCCCAAAATGTGTTGTTTTCCTCATAGACGCAATGGAAAAGAAATGTTACTCACATCTACAGCCCAAAACGCTGGATGGATTTTCACCAAATTAGTGGCAGGAGCAGCGGCTTGGTCCTGAAAGCGTGCTTTTGTGAATTTGGTGTAAATACCTCCATTAGTTTTCTTTAAAATGGCTAAAAAGTAGGAAAGATAATGAGGGATATCTGGGTCCGGTCTGCAGACTCACTTCCGTGTTCGGTGCATGGACAGGCCTCCAATTAGCCCTGGGGCTGTCGTAATGTCCGCAGACATAGGACGTGCCCGCTGATTGGATGGTGAAAAGGGTGAGCCACGTCAGATATTTTGAAACGGTCACCATGTTGGATTGCGGACAGCCGCCGTTGTCAGCAGACATCGCAGTAAAAACATATTAAAAAACACAACATTACACTTGTCAAACTTATGAAACAATCTGTGGGGAGGTGAGGGGTGATAAGGATGTGATGGGATACGGCCATAAAAAGGCCAAAAACTGGCGTTTTTTCATCTCCGAAGTTTGCAACCAGTCCGGGGACATCCCTGCGATGTTCGCGAACATCTCAGATGTTCGGGTGCATCCATACACATATTTGCATTACAGGGTTGGTGAAAAGCCGTTTTTGGATGGTGTATAACTTTGGCGCCACTCATTTAAACTGCCTGAAATACTGTGATATCATTCTATACGTTACCTTGAATGGGTCTTCACAGTTTGGTGCTGTTTTGCCAAGGGAGAACAAAATTAGAGCGTGGGTACCAAAATATTTGAAAGGGTTAGAAATTAGGTGCCGTTTCAAAAGTTTGCAAAAAGATTTAAGACACAGATTTGAATGGGTTTGCAAAGCGTGGTGGGATTTTGTGTTTGTGAAGAGGGGGTAAAATTAGAGGAGGGGTTTTAACATTTTTAGATGGCTTATAACGTTATTGCCATTTGATGAATGTGCACAAAAGATTTTAGAAAGATTATTGACCCAATCTCGAATTGTTCTGCAAAGTCTGAATGGATTTTGTCAACGGGGAGATACGTTATATGACTATTTTATATACATACATTTTGACACTTTTCAAAAAAGAAAGCATGCATTGATTTGCAGGAAAGTTGTGCAAGGAGCATTGGCAAGGACCTGAAAGCATGGTTTTGCAAATGTGTCTGTGTTTTATTTTTGAAAAGTGTCATAATGTAGGTACAAAAGGTAGTGATATACATTTTGTGACTGAGGTATACTCGGTGGCCATGGACAGTGGCCAGATTGTCAGAGTCATGGCCTGGCCATGGGCAGTGTCCAGATTGTCTGAGCCATGGCCAATGGCCATGACTCAGATAATCTGGCTACTGTCCATGACCACAAAGGACTGGCAAAGGGGTTTAAGTGGGCATGGCACGCAGGGACTGACTATGTGGAGTGGTGTTCCAAAATCGGGATAGGTTTGAATGGGAAATAATTCTGCGTGTGGCTAAAATTCTGTCTGTGGCTACAGCCCAAAGTGCTGCACAGTATTGCATCAACAGATCGCATTGACTATCACTGTATACACTCTGAGACAATGCTAATCAGCAGATAATTACCAAACACGCCAAACCAGGTGCCCACGTGGTCACCAGGCCATCTCTTGACATCATTACCCACCCTTATTTGCAATCATAGTGGGACACAATATTGGGATTGGGTGCTGGACCGATTTCCACAACCTCGCAGCAATGATTGGCCCACAATCTGCATGCCTTGAGAAAGACTCTAGAGAGTCAACTTACATGTCGGCTGACTTCTGACAATAAATATAGCATCAAGAATGGTTTTGAAGACTTTTTAGTTACAACAGTTACTTACTGAATAACCCAGTTCTGAGGTGAGCAGGGCTCACTCTCCTATTCAAAACCTAACACTTGAAGGGCACCTTCACAAAAGAACCCCATCACCAGCAGCAGGGTAATCTGTTTAAAGTACTAGATGAAGCGCAGAATGAACCCATTCTACCACCCTGCAATTACTTGATAATCGTGTACTCGGATTTGATTATTGGGGCATGCAGCATGGCCGAACCCTAGGTTTGAATGGGAAGAAATATTTAGCTTTCGGCTACAGCCTGAAGTGTTGTACTGAATGACAACAAACGTGCATGAGGAGCAACAACAAGGACCTGAAAGCAGGGTTTTTCAAATCTGTTTTGTGTTTTATTTTTCCAAAGTGTCCAAATGTAAGTAGAAAAAAACGTGATATATGTTTGGTGCATGGACAATGGGCATGGCCCTCAGCGAGGACAAATGCCTACTCTGAGTTACTTATTGGGGCATGCGGCATGGCTGAAGCTCTTGGTTAATATGGGAGAAAAATAATCTGCTTGTGGCTGCAGTCCAGAGTGCTGGACAGGATTGCAGCAAACTTGCACAAGGAGCATCAGATGCTTTTGCAAATCTGTCCTGTGTTTTATTTTATGGCAAGTATGGAAACGCAAGTACAAAAAATAGTGATATAATATTTCTGTGGTGGGCAGTGCCACAAAAAATAGTGATGTAAGTTTGGTGCATGGACAATGGGCTTGGCCCTCAGCAAGGACAAATTCCTACTCTGATTTACTTATTGGAGCATGCAGCATGGCCGAAGCTGTAAGTTTAAATGGGAAAGAAAAATCTGCTTGTGGCTGCAGCCCAGAGTGCTGGACGGGATTGCAGCAATGTTGTGCGACGAACATCAGCAAGGCCCTCAAAGGATGCTTTTGGAAATCTGTCCAGTGTTTTACTTTTTGGAAATTGTTGAAACGTAAGTACAAAAAATAGTGATATAACTTTTCTGCCATGGGCAGAAGGCCTGGCCTTCATCAAGGACAAATGTCTACTCTGATTTGCCTATTGGCGTATGCGTTGCTGATAACGACTCACAGAAGTATGCGTTGCAAAACATATGTTTGTTAAAGGAGGTTTATAGCTGTTTCATATAGGTTAAATGAGGAATTGTTAATAACTCATATACAGTAATGTAACATTATGAAACATGTTCAGTTATGAAAACATATTCAAATGACAGAAACAACTTTGTTAAAGGGACGATACGGACAGATGTACCCCATCCTTGGGACTCTTCTTCGTCAGCAGTTAGCTAGTGGCCTCCCACCTTGGCATCCCTTGGCGGTTTCCCTACTGGGCTCCCATGAGCATTTGTCCATCCTTACTGCCTCTTTTATTTATGCACTTCTGTCACCGCAAATTGCATATGTGCATTTATGGGAGTACTATGTAAACCTTTTTGGTATAAGTATGGGAAATGTAGATGCAAAAGATTTGTAGAACATTGTGAAGTGGCAGTTGGTGGTAGAAGTTTAATATGCTGATAGGCTATATGTAGAGTTTTTTTAAGTGATTAGTGGATATATGTGTGTATGGTTTAAAGCAGGCAACATGGGAGTGTTATAAACATAACAGTAAAAAGAGTATAAGGGCTGTTTTGTTTGATGGTGTGCATGTGCAATCCGGGTTTTCTAATAAGGCATGGGCTAGACAGTGGAACGTTGAGATTGTGGATAGTTATAATCAGCAATGGATTATGGTGTTTATTGTATACCAGAGAGAATAATTTCAGACAGAAATGTTTTTCTGTGTTTTTTTTCTTTTTCTCTAGTATACAATTGTCCATTATTTCCATTAGCATAGTAGAACATGCTAATGGGAATGTTGGAGAATCTTATTGAATCTAACTACTGTACTGAAAAATTTAAAGTAGATGGAGTCAATAAGCTTATTGTTTTAGTTTTCGTTTTTAACTGTGAAAGGTGGTTCAAAAAAGGAACTTTTTATGTTTTTTAAATTTAATTTGATTTTTGTTGGCAGGAGAGGCCAGAAAGTAAGGTGGGGAGGGAAATGAGGGAAGGGGCACCAACCAAACATATGGAGGGTCAGGTGGACAGGGGAAGATGTTGCACGCTTGTTAAATTTAAGGTAGAGGGCATTGTTTCTCATGCTCCTTGAATACAGCGTCAAAGACACTACGTAATTGCTCCCCCCTGCAGAGTGGTGTGTTGCAGTGTATACAGCGTAGTGTTGTTTTCAAAAGATATGGATCATTGCGTGCAAGGTAGCTAGTGGGATTGTGTGTCCCACATAAGTAGGCTGTGTGGTTACAGCATTGGTTGAGAAAGATGAGGTAGAGGAAGACAGCCTACTACTTCCTAAGAAAGGAACAGCTTTTCTGAGAGCATTGCAGTGGTTGGATTTGGTGTGGCGGTGCATTCAACGGTCTCGCAGGAGTACTGCCCAGGTTGTCCACGACTCAGTACAGTGCATTTCACTATGGTAGCTTTAGCCTTTGGTACATTTCCAACAGTGGTAAAGAACTGATACACCCATGATTCTCTCTGGGTGCTAGAGGTAGGCACTTCTTCTTCCTCATCTTCCTGGTCTTCTTGATTTTCTTTTGAAGTATTGCGCTTCTTTCATTGTGTTGGTACTTCAACTAGTGGTGGCTCTTGGGGACGAGGGATGGCAATAGTTGATGCCATTTTTAAGATAAATAGCATCTTTCCTAATATTCTTCTGTGCTTTGTGCTAGATTGTTAATGGATAATGAGTAAGAATAGGTGTAGGTGCTGTGCAAGGGTGCATTTTGATCTTCCGAGTTCCTAGATGAGCTGGAAAATGCAGTTCCGAACTGTTCGCGAAGCACAGACCAGTTCGTGAAGTGCAGACGCGTTCACGAACACGTCATCCTGTCGCACACACGTGTGTGGTCACGTGACACTGTCCGAAAAGTCTGTGATGATGTCAGACCATCGCGAACATCAGAAAAAACAAAAACAGTGCAAAAAGTTGCTAGAAGTGTATAGAAGTGTTAAAAATTATGCTTGAAGGTGGTGAATGGCAGAGTTTTAAGTTGAAACTTTCTAAACTGGAGTAAAATGTTCCTAGATTGGGGTAAGTATGATATTATTAAGTTGTAGCAAATTAAGGTGCACTGTTAAAAACCAATGAAATTCACTGAAACACTTTGGTAAGGGGACATTATTGTTAAGTTGCACTAATAAAAACCTATGAAATTCAGTGAAAAAACATTGTTAAGGGGACGTTATGGTTACAAGTAAAGCTAAGCAACCATAACTTGTGCCACCACTGTGCACTGCTAAAACTAACACCCAGTACATGAAAGATGAAATCACAAATGTCTTTTTTCAGTTTTACTTGTAACCATAACGTCACTTTAACAGAGTTTTTTCATTGAATTTCATAGGTTTCAATTAGTGCAACTTAAGCATAACGTCCCTTTAAGTTATTTCATTGAATATAAATGTAGTGAGTCCTTGCAATGTGAAACTAACTATCTATCCAGACTGAAAGGGTCAGCCCTTTGAACTAACTTTACCTGCAATATCATTGATGAATAACATATGTAATTACTTTTATTTACTACTATTGTGTATTAATTCTTCAACACTGTAATAATACCAGGAATGCTTTTCTAATGATTGTGTTTTACGTTCTTCTGTGGTTGTTTTGTTTGTTGCTCCTCAATATCATGTGTTCAGACGAATTAATTATTGTAAATAGCTCAAGACTGATATGAACCTATTCATTAATATCCTTGAGTGCTAATTGATTATACTAGCCTTGAGAACGCCTTTGATAGGTGAAACACTAGCATGTGCACAAGTGTTGGCAATAGTGCTTGCCTTTCAAAATCTGCCAATAGTGCTTGTTTTGAAAACGTGTGCATTTGTTGCAGTTTATTAAATGAGTTAATGCATCGAATTAGTCATGTTTTCGTCTTGTGCAAAGCTGTCATTTGATCTTCGTGTATAAGCTCTGCCACTTACTCCAGCTCTGCACCTCCAACCCATGTTGTTCCATCAATGAAGCCTACACATAACACTTCACATCTTCAGCCCCACCCTATATTGCAACGTTAATGAAGTCTGCCCACAGCTTGGCCAATGCATCTCGCTGCAGACTTGAAACTCCACCCCGCCATACTGTTCAGCACTTGAATGTGATTTGAAGAAGTTTGAAACATGCATTAAAGTTGAGTTACACAACATAAAAACATGAATACTGCATACTTCTCTATAAGAGAATATTTAAGATTTCTAAACGTAATCAGCACATTATTTGGTTGAGGAATGACACAACAACATTGTCAACCCCACCTTGCTGCTGAAATGCCTCCCCTCACTCATGACTGCCTGTTGTAGTGAAAATGACTCCTGATGGCGTGTTCCTTCCTTGCTGCAAGAGTCCCCTGTGACAACAGGTCACACTATGTGTATTTGCCCCACAGCCCCTGCCTGTCACTGAAAGAGCAGCCCTTAACATGGTATAAATATTGTATACCTGCTTTGCTTTTGTTCATTATTCAGCTTCTGTTCAAAGCTTTCTCAGGAGCTTTGGAAGACGCCATTACCTAGTAGGGGGCAGGAGATTTTGCACATACGGGACTGCATTGTCATGGCACTTCCTATCATATCCCCTCACCTGCCCCAACCCTCTTACTTTCACTGTCAACAAGCACCTACTCATTTTCCTACAGCAGTGGTGACCCCTTCAGACCAGGGTATGGTGCACCCACCGTTGTGAGGGCACTTTGAGAAATTATCATTCCTCCTTTTATCTCTCCTGCTCCTCATCTCATCATTGAGAGCCTCCTTCAGCGTATCAACATAATTCTGAAACTGAAGTAATAAGACTGTTCCAAGCCAGGTGAGGGGTGGAGGGAATTTAAATGGGGTTGGGACCAGACTTATATGCAGATGGACATTTCTCCTCTGTGAAAGGTACAGAGAGCTAAAACGTGGTGGAGACCCTCCCCAGTGGACACCTTCCCAGCGAACAGGTTATTTGGTTGTGTCTGTTCTCAAAAGGGTGCCTCCCAGACCTTTTCTTTGAAATTTGTAGGAACGTGGGGTTTCACCCTAGGTTACTCAGGGTAATCCAGATGTGGACCCCTTGCTCACTGTGCTTAGAGATGCACAGTTCCACCTCACTGGTGTGGCCTGACTAGGCTGAAACATGTGGCTGGAGTTGCTGTTGATACTCTTGTTCAGAGGAGACTGGCCTGGCATTTTGGTGCTGGACTGCCAAAGTGGGTGAGACCCTACTGATATGCAAATGGATATTTCTTCTCTGTGAAAGGTACAGTGAGTTAAAACGTGGCTGTAGACCCTCCCGAATGGGCATCTTCCCTGAGTGGGCACCTTCCCAGAGAACTGGTTATTTGGCCGGTCATTCTTGGTAGAGTGACTCTCAGACATGTTCTGGGAATTTAAAGGTGGTCTGTGGCTGTATGCATTCTGCATGTGGAGTTTAAGGTTTGTGGTAAAGACACTGGGGTTGATATGTGCCATAAATGACCAGGTATTCTGGCCATGGACCTAATCCACTGATGAATACATGATAAATGCTGTTTGTTGCAGGATGCGTTTGTTATGATGTACAATTGTTCAATCTGGCCCTGAGCATAACATCTAAGTGAGTTGGAGTGGGGTTTTTGAGATGACTCTAGGCCTGGCAACCAACAAACCAAGGAAGGGGAATGGTCTGCCTGTGGTTTTCATATTTCAGTCACTGCTTTCTCTGATCGTAAGGATCATGCCTCCCATGCACAATGGCAACAAGGTACAGTATAAATCTCAATTTCATAACATACCAAAACATAAAACATAACACAACATAATCATTACATAATGACTCAAATGGATGACCACCATTATTTACCATGGCTCTGCACTTATCAGGCCTAGTTGATTATATTTCGTGTCCTATCACTATGTACTATGTAATAGCCTATCCCAATTCTTTATAACTAAAATTGGTGATATCAGGCAGAATATCGAGATCTCGACTACCACTCCTTTGAATGATACAGTCAGTTATGTACCTCCCAACCGCTTATCGGGCATTAAAGAATGCTCTTCTTTTCCTATGTTTTCAGAGGACACAGTTCTAATGGCGATCCAAAAGATTAAATCATGCTCTCCTTCCGATGCCATTCCAGTGGACATTATCAAGAAAATCACTCCCGACACTGCTGACCGTGGCAGTGAACAACTCATGTCAGTTGGGGCAGTTCCTCCTGAACTAAAAGCAGCCAGAGTTGTCCCTCTGCTGAAGAAGCCATCACTTGACGCCACTGTATTGGCTAACTTTTGTCCGATTTCCCTTCTTCCTTTTCTTACTAAACTCCTTGAATCTCTGGTATCAACCCTTCTTTCTTCATTCCTTGAATCCTCACACCTCCTTGACCCGGCACAGACCGGCTCCAGACCTGGCAGAGGCACAGAGAGTGTACTGGTCTCCGTTCAGGATGACATGGCCAAGCTAGTGTACTCAGGTGGGTGGGTGCCCTGATTCTATTAGATCTGTCAGCAGCATTCAACACTGTCGACCAGCCCATCCTGTTGTCTCGGCTGGCCCAGATAGGGATATCTGGCCAGGTACTGGCCTGGTTCTCGTCGTTCCTGGCGGATCGGACCCAGACACTCTCCATGCCACCTTTTCTATCGGCCCCCTGTCATCTGAGCTGTGGAGTTCCGTAGGGGTTGTCTTTGCCTCCGATTCTATTTAACATCTATATTTGGGCCCTTGTGTGTCTCGTCTGCTCCTTCGGCATTAGGTGTTACTCGTATGCTGACGACACTCTGATTTTGATCCGACTTGATCTGGATCAAGCTGAGATGTCACCGCGCCTGCAGGGATGCATATGTGCCGTGGGAGCCTGGATGAACCTCAACTGGCTCAAATTGAACGGAGACAAGACGAAGGTGTTGGTGGGGGGTGTCCCCTTGATCCCTCACTCTGGGTTTCCTCGTTCTGGCCGTCCTCCCTTGGTGTCCTTCCCTCCCCTGTGAGTAAGGTTAAGAACCTAGGTGTTATTCTTTGAGCTTCCCTCTCTATGGCAAACCAAGTTGCTACAGTCTGTCAGGCGGGACACTTTCAGTTGAAAGTTTTAAAGAGAGTCCTTCCTCTGATTCCTGCGTCTCTTCTCCCTCCAGTGGTTGCAGCCCTGATTTTATCGCTGCTGGACTACTGCAATTCACTGTATCTGGTCCAACCTAGGGGTCTCATTCAGCGTCTTCAACGCCTTCAGAACATGTCAGCCTGGGCAGCTACTGGCACCCCTTATGGAGCACACATATCTCAGGTGCTGCACCCACTACACTGGCTCCCTGTAAATCAGCAGATTAGTTTCAAGGCACTATGCATAGTCCATCGCGCCATACATGAACACGGTGCGGAGTTCTTGCAAACAAAATGTTCACGTTATGTTCCAGTCATGAGCTGCGTTCAGTGTCTGCTAACCTTCTTACTGTCCCTCCTTTTCATCGTATGAGGCTGGAGGTAGGGCTTTCTCTATAGCCGGTGCTAGACTGTGGAACGAACTTCCCCCCTCAATAAAAGATCTCTCAAACCATTTGGCCTTCAGGAAAGCTGTTAAAACCTTTCTTTTTTAGCAAGGTTTTGCTCTCCTTCTTGCAGCTTCTGCCTGGATGCTGCCTGCCTCTCGAGCGCCAAGACACCTCTGGTGGCCGTGCACTTAAGAAGTAACAGTAACATAACATAAGATACCACAAGTCATCATGCTCTACCTGCCCTGACATTGTGGGCAGGAAAGGCCTGGTTGTGCACTCTCCATTAGAATGTGGCTGGATACCATCTCAGCCAGCACATGTCGGTGACCGTCATTGCACCAGAGGATTTTGCTCTGTTCTCTTACTTGTGCATTTGTCTGTATTTCACGATGAGGCAGGTGAATAAACATCATCATCATAGACTTTCTGCTTCCTTCATGGACCTACCCACTCAGCGGCAAAATGCGGCAAGCTACACCAAAGACAGTCTGCCTGAGTTGACAATCATGCTGGAAGCAGTGGCCTGTCCCTTGTTGCTGCTCTGGCGACCCCCAAGAGATAGTTGCTGGAGGTGGGTGCAATGGCATTCAATATCCTTTGGGCCCATGTTCACAAATAAATGCTGTCAAGGTGACGTAAAACTCGCTGCCATGAACCGACAGCTACTTGTGCAGTAAGGCCTACGCGGATGATCAAGAGCCAGTTGCATTGCACCACAGCAGAGAAAAAGCTTCTACTGCCAGTGGTGGCACATTAAGGGCATTCCAGGCAATTGACCTGCCCCTGTGTTGAATACTCTTGTCAATGTTCTTTTCAAATTTCCCTGATGGAACTTTTTCACTATGTGATGTCATACCTGTATTCAGCCTTAGATTGCCTGATTGAGGAATCTTGGCTATTTTATTTATTTTCAACCTAATCCAACTGTTCCCTGAATGGATGAGCACATTGATGCTCTAGCCAGGCTTCCCATTCCATGCCCCCTGGAACATTCAGAGGAAATACTCCCTCTGAGTTTACATTACCAACTATTTCAGAATACTGATTCTCTATGGCAAAGCATCCTTTCGTCTACTATGACATTTTCCCAGCTCAAAGGCTCAAACGATTTTTCTCTGGATTCCCCCCGCCCCAATATTTTCCATGTATTGCATTATTCACTTAGCCAAAGTCTTTTTCCTTAAAATTGAGAAAGCTAGGCTGTTCACATTTTACTAAAGAATCTGACTCGAAAAGTATTTTCCGATTTCCACGTCACCTCTAAACTAGCCTTTTCAGAACATACTTTGAAGAAGGTGGTAGAATCTCAAATGCTTCGATCTCCATCAACTGCAGGCTGGGTACCACCCTGATATGGGAACTGAGAACGTGCTGCCCAATGTTCTTGATGGCTTGCAGGAGACTGTTGATGATTTTGGTTCCTTTTAAACCTATCCACGGCCTTCGATAGAGTGAACCATTTGATGGTGCTTGATCGGTTTGCCAATCAAGGGTTTTGGGACATGGTACTCTGATGAATATGTTGATATTTGACAAATCAATCACAATATGTTGCCCTTGACTTGTTTGAATTCGAAGAAATCCCTCTGACTTATGGGGTCTCATTAAATCTAGGTTTTGCTGTGTTGCTTCTGTTCTTCAGCTTATAGATGCCGCATTTGCTTGATTTAAAGAAATCCTTTGGATTCCTGTTCTACGGCTGCATGGAAGACACAAAATAAAATGTCCATTTGAATAACAGTAGTGAAGACACAGCCCAGATGTCCAAGTCCAACTAGAAGCAATGAATTGATGCATGTACTTAAACGGCCTCAAGTTAAATGACAGGAAGACTAAACTACTTGGACTGAACATTTCTAGCCCGGCTGTATGGGTCTTTGCCTGCCACCTGTGCAAGTTGTAAACAATCTTGGATTTAATATCAATGCCTCCCTTTTTCTGTCTGCTCAAATTGCAAGTGGGGCAAAGATTTGATTTTTTTCATTTGCATTTTCTATGCAAAGTGTTTACGTATTTACTCATAATACCTGCATTTATAATATGCAACACCTAAATATCTTCTGGGTTCATCTATTTTAATGCTGTCCATCCTTTTGGCATCCCTGATTGTGTAATCTGCAAAATGCAGAGAGTACAGAGTTTAACTGCATGTCCGTAATGTAACCTTGGTCCTCCTATGTTTCACCAACCCTTTATAGACTGCATTAGCTACTGGTAAAGGCCAGAGTGCAGTTGAAAGCACAATGCTTGGCACATAAGCCTTTGTATGGAGCCAAGTCACCCTTACGGAATACTATACCTCATTTGTTGTGGTCACCTCAGTTGTTTTTATTTTTCACAAATAGATGGAAAACTTTCTCAAATAATTTCATTTATACCTTCTCAGTTTTACAGGTAATTGGGACCATGATAATATTGATCTCAGTACTACCTGTCCTTGATGGCTCTTTGTTTAGTTAGATTTGAATTCCACAGTTTGAAGATACCAGAAGGTGAACAATATCTCTTTATAAACCTGTAAAAAATAGAATTAGAAATAGATTGAGGTTACCACACATGTTTGGGCTGCTTTCCAAAGAAACCCGTCATAGAGAAAGTGAGATCCTGGCACCTTTGAGGAAGCTACTAACCTTATCACTGTCCATGGGGTGAGCCTTGGGAGACACCAGGAAGTAAGTCTTCTGTATAACACATTTCCAGTGGATAATTTCAGACTGGGATTTGTCCATAGACTCTTCACACCCAGTTATGGTGAGAGTCCTAGTTAACTTCTTTACCTCTGCTTTATAACATGCTTAAATTCAGTGCACAAGCAGAACAAGGCGTCTAAGTGCAAAGCAGTGTAAGTGTGATATGCATGGAGAGCAGAGTGACAGGTAAAGTAGGAGTTTAAATGTGGCACTAACCTGATAAGAAACTAGGCATATCACAGTGGGGAGTAATACCCCCAAATGCACATGCTATGAGTGACAGTGTTGAAAGGACACAACAGTGCTTTCATAAACATACATACAGATATAGATATTGAATGTATCTAAGATAAGAGTTAGCATTTTGGTTGCATACAGCACTCCATATCAGAGTGTATAGGACACAGATAGATGCAGTCATCAAATAAGAGATAGATGAAAGACAGGAGCCCAGTATCATCTGACCTATATGTGGGGCTGGGCATTGATGTCAAAGTATGTTTAATGGGGAGATGAAGCAGCCCAGGATAATCAGAGTCATATATAGCAATACAAATACAAAGATAGTTTTGGGGAAGTTGAGAGATCATAACTAGATGTAGCATTGATATAAACAGCATTGATACATCTCCTGGGAGATAGTCCATTGAGATATAAATAGGATGGGTATGATATGCACAACATTTCTCACTTTCTAAACAGTTTTTTTATTTTAGTGCATCGAGATGTAGATTGTGCATTACTGCCATTTGCATGGTCTCCCGGTCTCTCTGGTGGATGTAAAAGGCAGGAGGATGGGTAAGGTTAGTGGGGAGAGAGTAAAAATGCAAGATAGATTTGCTGTTGTGTAAATGCATGCAGACCGGATGTACCGTGAGCTCTGCATTCTGGTCTGTCTTGAGGTGCTGTGTCAAAACCTTGAGGAATTTGTGTCCATTGGAAGGCATTCTGTCCGTGTTTTGCTGTGTTACATTGGCCAGGCATATAAAATGAAAGTGATTGTAGAGATGTAGTGCTTTGATGTGTGATGTCTATTGGGAGGCATATTAGTTTGCCATGTATTTTTTCTTTATATAGTCTTAGTATATTGTTTTTGTGGGCAAAGTTTCAGAATGTTAGAATGGGAAGGGCCAGATAGCAGTTTAGAGTCTCCATCTGTTATATCTTTGGCACATTCTCAGTGGGGCTGCTGATTGGATGGCCTATTCATAGTAGTGTCCTTCAGGTAAGGAGATATCTGCAGATGAAGAGACAGGCTTGTGAGGAGACATGAAGAGGCATCCTGCTGTCGGGTGGTATCTCTGGCAGTGGACAGTATACAATGGTTCTGAGTGAGGGTGGGAATATGAGGGAGGGAGACATATGGTGCACATGGAGCATACAGCCAAGGGTACCAAGTAGGCAGTGGTTCCAAATAATTCCAGATGAGAGTGTACAGGAGGGATTCTAGTGAGGATGGAATCCGGGCTGTGGCCACTAGGAAGGACTCTGCTAAGAGGTCATGGTGAGATATGTAGTAGCCATTCATGCACATTTGCATTGGGTGTCAGGGCAAAGCACTGAAGGGCTATAATTTAATTGGCATTTCACTGGGCATCAGGGATGAATTGGAGCAAATCAATCTTAACCAGGGTACCTGCTAACAAATTTGTAATAGCGCAATAGATATATTGGGCACTAGGGACCAAATTACAATAGGCACTAATCATATTTGGAAACTAGGAGTGAATCATGGCTGAGGGCTCTGGCATAACCTCTAGTTGGCAATTGAAGAGGTGCCTTGGCTAGTCAAGATGTGCTGAAAATCCAGGTATTTTGCATTTTCTAGAATATGAAGTGATCCTGGGCTGTGCACATTTCCTTTGTTCTAGAGTTCCAGAGTTTGGTGGGGATGCTGAAAAAGCCTAATATTCTGTGCCTTTTTCTAATGTATCACAAGGTTTTTAGAAGTACATCTTGGTTGGATTTCCGCATCCTTTTTGTTTGGTATATGGGATGATCTTTCCTTGGACAAAATCTGCTCTGCAACTTTGAAGACCCGTATGGTTGATACAAGGTTCTTTGAAATTGAATCATTCATTTGCTGGTAGCCAGTGGAGCGACCATAGTGCTGTTGCAATGTCCCCCCGACTCCCCCACTGAGTAGGAGTCATATTTATGCTGCTGTTTCTTAGTAAGATATTGTGGCATGCCTTTTCTGCCTGACTGAGCGTATGTGATTGGAAGCATTCCTTTAGCTGTCCACTATTTTGTGGTTTTATAGTTAGTCCATGGTCCATCAGAATGACCAGAATTTTTACCAAAACGTTACCGGGCAGGTATCCATTTCTGTCTGCCAAGGGATTGCTGCCTTTGATGTTAAGATGCCTGAAGAGTTCATGGTCGCCATCTTGTCTGGGTTTAGTGTTAGGTTATTATTTGTCACTTTGTGTTCACCCAAGTGAGACACTTGTGGAAGTAGGCATCTGTGCCTTTCACGGGCTATGTTACATGAGTTTGTCAGTGAATGTCGTTGTTTATATTTTGATATAGCCATGGGTCAAATTGTATGTCAGCAGTACCATTTGGAAAATGATTTCCACAAGAAAATTCTCTTCAATTTGTTAGTTAAGGAATCAGAGTATTTTGGAATTTTCATTCTGATTAGCGATTGCAAACACAATGGCAAAAGTCATGCAGATCCATCCATAGGTTAAACAAATATGACTGTTGTTATAATGTATGTTCAAAGGAAATCCATGGTGTTTCTATTTCTCCCTGGAAACCTTGCACTTCTTTACACGTATTTGTCTGAACTTGCGTTACCGAGAGTTTGAGCATGTGCATCCATTGCTTCCCATAATGTATATCTTGCCTGTGGTGCCGCCGTTCCTTGAGTCATTTAGTTGATCATCATATTCATCATAAGCAATGCATCCAAAGCAAAACCAGCTTATAAAAATGTGATCTACAAATAAATAAAGGTAGAAACTTGGTTGGCTCTAGGTTTGGAAGCGATCTTTGCTGAGCTGTGTTGTTCCTTTTAGCGTGCTGATAGGATTCTTGTGTTGCAAGATCACAGGAGCTGTCGGGGTCTAGCCAGTACCTCAATTGTTTGAGTAGGAAGGCAGAGTGTTCTCCTGGCTATCTTGCTTTAGTAGTTTCAAGGATAGTTCTAACACAATGGTTGTTGCGTTACAGTTTCCGCTTTTATTAGTGCCAGTGAGAATTTGTTCTACATTAAGGCTGACAAACCAGGGGGCCCAATTGCCCCAGATACAAAACAACTTAATGTAGAACACATTCTCACTGACACTAATAAAAGCGGAAACTGTAACGCAACAACCATTGTGTTAGAACCATCCTTGAAACTACTAAAGCAAGATAGCCAGGAGAACTCTCTCCCTTCCTACAAATAAATAAATCACACTAATAATGCAGGCTTGTGCCCATTCAAGAGCAAACTTTTGTCACAAAAATCAAAACCAGGAAAAATGTCCAATCATATCAATTTGTATTGGGGTTACCCTTGACATATCTGGATAAAATACACATTTTAAAAAAAAAAACTATTATGTATATACGATTGAAGGTATTTAAGGGTATTGCTTAAGCAATATGCCAAGAGCGGCGGGGGCATTACCGAGTCCGGTAATGCCCCGGGGCCCATAGTTATAAGAAAGGCCCCAGGGCATTACCGGACTCAGTAATGACCCTGCCACGAGGGGCATATTGCTATTAGTCCCCCGGCCCATAAGACCAGGGTACTAAAAGCATTTTTTTCTGTCCCAAAACGCTGCAGCATTTCGGGACAGAAATAAAAAAAATGATAAAGAAAATGTCCACCGAGAAAGGGAAAACGGAGTCTGTTTTCCCTTTCCATGGTGGCATTCGGGACGGACGCACTGGGAACAGAAGTGGTCCCAGCGTGTTCACTCCTGCAGAAGGAGAAATCAGAAGGTAAGTTGGGTGGGGAGGACGTGAAGGGTGCAGAGGGGGGAGGAAAGGAAAAAAACACATACCTGAGTCCCCGGCGGGGGGCGATGGCAGCCTCTCAGCTGTGTGGAGGCTCAGAGCAGGAATAGCCCCGCTTCGAGCCTCATCATTGGCTGAGGGGCTGCCACTCCCACCGCGGGGAACAATGGCCATGGAATCCCGGCTGAGGAATTCCTGGCCGCGTAACGACCCGGCAAGAGCCAATCAGAATGTGTTTTACTTTCTGGTTGACTCTCGCCGGGTACTAATTGACAAAAGGGAATGTTGCAATGGCTGGCTTTAAATATCATTGTCCCACCAGCAGAATCTACAGAGAAGTTGAGTGAATATGTAAGCGCAACATCAGCTGTGCTTTGAAATACAACACATAACCAAATAGTATATGCTCTGTTTCCAGATTGTAGAGATCATATAAAACCACACCATTCTCAGAGGAATTTTGCTCCAGAGCACGTTACTGCTATCCTTCGGGAAGGTAATATAATTCATTTTTGTAATAAACATTTTTCTTATTAACTGTAAATAAACAAGTTGTATTTTTTGAAGAATACGCTTTTTTATACAGCATGTCCATTTTTTTTATACATGGATTTATTTTCGACTTTTTCTAAGGGTCGGGATTTGAGACAACACGCTGGTGAATTGCGGTTTACTGGCAATGCACATTTTGGACATAATTCACTTTTGGGGGAATCAAATCCACCTACCTTTTTTTTAATAATCCCTTGCTCATGCTACCTTTGATCCATGCATGATTTGGCAACACACAACAGAGGTGACGAGAAAAGCAGATCAGTCATGAGTGCATGACCTAACTGCAGGTATAAAATGGCAGACGTATTTGTGGACTAAATGTTGACCCCAGTGTGGCTTTTTGGTGCTGATAATAGCTGCTTATTGTTATACAACTGACTGGTAGTCATTTTATCAGCTTTCGAAGGTTAAAAGGGGCGAGTTGACCTGCCCAGATTCAAAACTGTAACAATGAGGTCAAGCACAGATTCCTGTACTGCATGCATAATGGAGCTGTATTTCTCCAAGCAAAAATGACCCGATCTGAAATGAGAAAAGATTTAAGATCTAACACCAACCTCCAAATCGAAACAGGACACCACGAGAAAAGAAAATTCGGAGGAACCACTTACTCCTATCTAATAGCGAAACTATGGAATTCGATCCTGAAGGAAATAAGAAAGGCGGAAAACCACCTAACTTTGAGGAGATGGCTAAAAACCTGGCTAATCAACTCGCCTAGATAAACATAGGCCAACTATGCAACAGCCACCCCCACGTGTGGTCCACTCAATACACACATCTCATACAATGTCTGCTTCTACAAACTGAAAGCCCAGAACAAACAAAAAATGTAATAAATAACTGCAGAAAGAAACAATAACACAGCTACACAATACCAATAGACCACCCAAAACCCACTAACCATCCCCCTCTTCTCTCTTCCACACCCCACACCTTTCACCTACCAGACACGCCCAGAAGGCTAGTAAAACAACCCACCAAAACACGCATCCCGCATATCACTCTCTAACCAAGCCACATACCCAATAACCGCCGACACCAAACAACTCAAACAGTGGGCACTGCGCTTCCGGACACAAAAAGCCCCAACAAAACAAAGCACACACAGAAAGCGCACACGCACAGATGCCAGATACTCCTAGTTCTTCACACATCAACAGATGAGCAAAACATCTTTCCTATCCCTCTCACCCTCACTCAACAGTCCAACCCACTTTACCGCACACAGCCACGTGAGCACGGAAATGGCAGCAATGCACGGTTATAAATCACCTCAACATTACAGTAATCCACTGAATCACAGACCTAGCCTATATAAGTTAATTGCACATAAATTGAGGAGCACCACATAGCTGCTTCGGGTATTTATTTTTCTTGTTGGATTGCAGTAGGATTTATTGAGACCTATATGTTGGCACTAACACGTGTGTCCAAAGATATTGCCATTGGATTTTCCAGCTGAGACAGATACAGTTATTTTCTCATTCTCTCAGATGCCATTAATTTCTTTGACTTGATCCAGATCTTTTGGGGTTCCATCGCCATCAGTATGCAACCATGCGGGCACGGGGGATTTGGCAGCGGAGGGAAGGTTTTCGATGACTGAAAACATGTTCTTTTCTGAACGCCAATGAAGAATAATAGAAAGCATTCTTGCGGAATATCCTTATTCATGATTTCCTTGAACGTCGCATGTGCACATTTTGCAGATCTCCTAATGG
Organism: Ambystoma mexicanum; assembly: GCF_040938575.1. Taxonomy (NCBI): domain Eukaryota; kingdom Metazoa; phylum Chordata; class Amphibia; order Caudata; family Ambystomatidae; genus Ambystoma; species Ambystoma mexicanum. The sequence goes on along the minus strand of NC_090932.1, from coordinate 760,343,432 downwards.
GTATCTTTAAATGTACAGGAGAAAGTGGCTAATTTCCATTTATATTGTTTAAAGACCATTAAAGCGTATGTTGCATTTATTTATTTTCATCTTTTAGGTCAGGCTTTTATTCTTTCATGAATTGTCCCAGGAAGTCTGTTCTACCTGGCCTCCCTCTAGCCACTCCTGCTTCCTGAAGGTAGTTCTCCATGCTGCAGCCTGGCTGCTCTGTTGGTCCAAGACATTTGCAGGGTAATTCATAGAAATTTGCACAAAAGTGGCGCACGCGACTGGCGTACAGCGTGCCTGTGCGAATGTCTGCGCCAGCCGCGTGCGCTAAAATCGATTTCCGCGCACAGCGTATTCATGGATTTTCGCATCCAAAACCAGCCGTGGCGCAGCGACCCTGCAGCAGCGCCAGTAACGCCCCCAAGAACGCCCTCGCGCAGGGAAAAGCCTTCAATATCCCCAAATAATGGCAAAGGGCTGCGCTAACCCTGGACCAGTCCACAGTGCTGGCAAACAGCAAACGCCAAGCGGGGAACGTGTATTTCAGTGGTTCGCGGGAAGTTCCACACGCGATTGTCCTGTGTACGTGTGCATTAGGGGTGCACGGGA